>NC_081297.1:108958489-110276614 GCF_030435805.1 Mustela lutreola
AACTCCTCCAACAGTTGAGGAAGGCCAGACACAAAAGAGTGCATACATTATGACATAAGTAACATAAAGTTCTAGAAAGTGAACACAAAATTAAAAAAAGAAATCAGAAGAGTGATCATCTAGTTTACGGAGAAGAGGAATGAAATGAATTTCAAACATACACAAAGACCATTTACACTGGAAACAAGGACTTCAGACCAACAATCTTATTTTACACTTACAAGAATGGTAAAAAAGAGAAAAGAAAACTGGGCACAGCTCTGTCTATTTATCTGTTTATCTAGACTGAACTCACCTTAGACAAAAGGTTGTTGTCTATTGTGTTGTTTTACTTCCTGGAGGGGAAGTTAGAACATGAATAAAGAATGATTTTTTTTGTTCCAGAAGAGACTATGGTCAGATATACTCTGACCAATGAATATCCTTCAGTGGCTAACAATGGGCCTTCCTTTAGTCCTTTGAAAGTCAAGAGAACAGGAGAGAATAACTCCATGACTGACAGCTGGAGAGGAGCTCTGAACACCTGTACAGGCCTGCCCTAGGGCCCACAGTTCCATTTGGGTGCACCTTTTGGAAAATCTAGGTAATCTGGCCCTCTCCATCTCTCTACAAGTTAACAATATTTAATTTCATAATAATAATAATAGCAATTCTTTATAGAACTTTTAATTCGCCCAGGGAATAATTACTTTTTATACATATTCTCATTTGACTTTTGCAACAATCCTGTATGGGAGACTCTATTATTGCCCACATTTTTAAAAATGGAAAGATGAGACTCAGAAAGCTTGAATAACTATCCCAAGATTGCTAGCTAAACAAGAGGAAGAGCCCAGATTCTCAGCCATGCAATCTGACTCCAGAGTGTACCTCATTAGCCACTGACAAGCTAAGTGACTAACACACTATAGGGAGCTGGGGGAAATGGCAGCAGAGTACTCTCCTCCCTTATACTTAGTATTAGCCAGCAAGCTAAAAGATGCAGCAGATGAATTTTGGCCCAAATATACCCAGTGAGCCAATGTCTCTAAAAGATGATGAAAACAGAAATAATATGATTAGTATCCTGAAAAACTAGCAGAGATCTTTTTAAATCATAGGATTCACAATCAAAAGATCAACAAGAGCTCTGCATTTTTTTAGGCAAAAGGGAAAGGAAGAATAAGAGGGGAGGCCTAATTTTTAAAGGACATTTTCCTATATTTTAGAACATTATTATTTTTGCTCCAGGTTTCAAGAGGAAAGAAGAGTAATGGGTACCATTTCATATCCTTGCAATTTATATCAGACATGAATTATCTGAATTTAAATGCTTCCTATAGTGTATATTCGATCAGTTTATTTTACTACTTTGATGTTTCCACTTTGCCCAAATTCAGACACATTTGTCTCCTGTCCCTGCAGACAAAGGAACTATTACTAGAGGCAAAACACATATGCATGCATGTGACTGTTTATACAGATAGAGGATAAATATATATTTCTATCTTATCAAAATATAGACTTCTGACAAGTCAGAAAGAACAGACCATATTAAAACTATTACCATCAAACACAATGTCCAATGACCTCTAGGTTAAATAGGAAGAAAAAAGATTTTGTTGTAAAAAGGAACTTCTTGTTTATTACCTTGAGATTTTTTTCTCCCCAAGATCCAGTACCAAAATATTACAAGAGGATAATGGCATGATTAGCCAGATGACCTTGGGCAAGTCACTAAAATTCTTTTTATCTTAGAACAAAGAGCTGAGGTCAAGGCTCAAACTCTGAGTTCTCCTTGAGCCCTGATTTTATGTAGGTCTCTGCTGCAGCATGGTGGGGTAAGGCTTCAATAAAAGAAACATTCCACGTGTTCATTCTACCTCCTCAGGCCCTTTCCCCATTCTGTAGGGAGGCACCTACAAAATGGTGGCGGTTGAACTAAGTGAGGCAATTGACATCTCTTATAATTTGCCTCTTGCATTGCACCTGAGTTTTGAAAAGTCATCAGACATTAGAGGTATGTATTCCAAAGCCCTGTGAAACTCAAAACTGTTTGATAAATCTTGTAAAAAACCAAAAACCAAAAACGAAAAAACCTAGATTGAATTGCAATAGGAAAACACGTCTGGCTAACACTTACGGGAAGCTCCAGCTGATTGGGAATGAATGGGCTCTGTACTCAGCAACAGCTGCAACAACACAGGGCTAGCCTGGGTAGATGGATGTGTACAGAACAAGCTGAGCTGGGGCCTGGAATTTCCCGAAATGAAATCCAAGAAGTATTTAGGTTGACCTTCTCTCTCTCAGCACAGCTGACCCTTAAGAAATAAGAGATGACACATCCCAAAGCACACTAAACTTTTACAACAGCAGCCCAAAAAAAGAGTTGGAAAATGCATGGGAGTCCTCCTGCAACGCTGGCAGAATAAACTGGTTGATTTGACTGCCTTCTGTTTGGGGAATAAACAAAGAGGTTATTTAAGAATCGTATATGCTGGGGCTGCTGTGGAATGCACAGTTTCCAGAAAACAGATGTATCTGTCGATTATAATCAGGCTTCCTACACTGCAGGACTCACTTTTCCACAGCAGTCAGGGTTACAATGACATAAAACAGAATGCCATGAACTTGTATTTAGAAAAGCTGATCTAAGAAAAACACAGTGGGGAGAAAGATTGAAGTTTTTGGAAAAAGATACATAAGCAGGTACAATATGGATGGGGAAACGTATTATTTTCCGATGACAGTCTCCTCAATGGTGTTTTCCAGAAAACTGTAGAAAAAATTTTCTTAGCAGGGAAATCATGGAAGTAAATGGAGTCACCTCCCGGGTAGGTGTATAAAGACACACCTTAAAAGGTATCTTTAGAGTAGGTTTCTCATGTGGAAAGTGAGGCTATTATGAGCGATTGCACCTCAGGTTATCCACTTCCATCTGGCCTAATAGGATGGGATTTTATGAGGTAGAATAGAGTGGCACCTAGAATACCTGTCCTGGACATAAGCCTCCTCTTTGAGCTATGACTGTGTCAAGTCACTTAGTCCTTGCTTCGCTCTGCTGGATCCTCATAACATACACCTAAAGGATTTTGTAAAAACTATGCTTCACTTTCACAAACATAAAAGAAGTAAGAGCAGTCCTAAGGACAACCCGGCAGGAAGTGCTGGGAAATAAAATGCTCCACAATGATTCAGTTGGGAGGGAGCTTGGAAGTTATTTAGGCTCTTAGCTTCCATATGCTGGCTCAAGCCCTGTGTTCTTTCCAAAGTAGTAATCAAAGAAAATAGAAATCAGAGATAGTGTTGATTCTATGTTACATACAGAATGTCTATAGACATAGTGACTTTAGTAAACTTACACTAAACACATCTTACACTAAACACATCACAAATAAAGGAATGGCAAAACTCAGAGTTGTCTGTAATTCTCTTCTCCCATTTTCTTAATTCCACTCCTTTAAGTCTTTTGGCCCCAACAGCAGTAACTGCCCTTATCAAGGCTAATAGTCATGTTGCCAAATCATGTGACTCAGGTCTCAATCTTCATCTTACCTGAGCCCTGAGCAGCATCTGGCAGAGCTGATCGACCCCTCCCTCTCGAAACTCATTTGTCACTCAGATCAGGACCATCACACTCTCTTACTACTACTCTCCCTTCTTGGCTAATCCTTCCTACCATCCCTCATCCTTCTTTATCTAACCTCTAAATACTGAAGTGAATTTGTAACATCTCTCAGGGTTTGTTATATAGGACCTCAGTAATCCAAGCTTAAGGAAAAACAAAAAGAAAATCATGAATTATATGGAAATTGGGTGCACCGAGGAAAGCACGGGTCCTCTCAGTGGCTGCACTGTTTCCAGTCAGGGGCAGACTCTGCTCCCTCCAGGCTCCAGGAAAACAGCCTGCTCCCAGGCCCTTGTTACTTCTGCAACATAGAAAGCAGAGCGAACTCCTCTGTGGGGCCCTTTGTCTTATTCGCATGCTGACTCATGATGACAGGGTGACCATATAGTCTGAAAACATGGGCATATGTCAGGCATCCCGAAGTGACTAAATTATGCCTATTGCTGATAGGTTAGGAGAAAGTCCTCCAGAGAGCTGGTGCCAGAGTGGTAGGGCTGGATGCCTGTACAGAGACTGATGGAAAGCTGTGTCACACATCATGCTCCTTGCAGTTTTGCACAGCACATTACACTGTATGTTGTGAACGAGAGATGACACATACTATGTATTGTAGATACAGAGATGAACATACTATGTATCGTAAGGCAATATCCGTAAACTACTTATCATGTGTATTCTCCTGTTTCCACGATTTTACTGTATGCTACAGACTGAATGTTTGTGTCCCCCAAATCCATATGTTGAAATCCTAATCCCCAATTTAGAGGTGAGGGCTTTGGGTGATTAGGTTATGAGTGGAACCCTCACAAACAAGATTAGTGCCCTTAAGAAAGAGGTCCTTTTTTCTTTCCACCATATGAAGACATAGCAAAAAAAAAACCAAAAATACAAAACAAAAAAAACCCAGCCAGCTATAAACTTGAAGTGAGCTCTCACCAAACACTGATCTGCCAGAACCTTGATCTTGAACTTCCCAGCCCCCAGAACTGTGAGAAATAAATTTCTGTTGTTTATAAGCCACTCAGCCTATGGTATTTTGTTATAATAGCCCACACAGATTAAGACACTAGAGAATCTACTCCCATTGAGCAAGGCAGTAAATGTGTCCTGACTTGTTCTGGTCCTCTAATTCAAACGTTTATTGACAATATGAGCAGAGGTCCTTTGCTCCTGAAAAACAAAGGAGTTTTTGACCTCTACACAACTAACTGCCCAGATAATGAACAAGGAAATTAATACTCACATAGTCCTGGCAGTACACGAGGCATAGTCCTGGAGACTTTCACACACCCACTCCATTTAACCCTTATGAACTCATAGGCAGAGATAGCCCTTAATCCTCATTACAACCCTATGAAGGGGATCCTAACACCTTTCCGGCTCCAACAGGCTAAGGAACTGGGATTTAAAATAATCTCCTCTGCCTTAAACTCATTATTGCTGCTACATCCCACATTATTTATTCCATTTTTATAAATGAGTAAGTGGGGATCTTAAGAGGTTGAAAATTTGCCCAAAATTACATGGCAAGACTGAAATTCAATCCTGGATCTTTCTGATTTGAGAGTCCCATGTTCTTTCTGCTATATGGCAGAATAGTTATATGTATATTCAAAATTGAGGACAAAGAAAAATGACAGAATAAATCAAAAGGGAATATGGGGCCTAAGTCCTTATATCAAATAAAAATGAGCTTGATATGTCAAAAAAAAAAAGTGAAAAGACTTCAGAACATTCATGATTCTGTATTTCTATGACCTTGAGTAGTTGAGTTGGAACCACCTAGAATTAGGACCAAATTAATGTTGAATTCACTACAATTGTTTCAGAATATAGGAGCACAGTGCTAATGAGGTCCAGATAAGAACTTCAGACTACCTAACTTTTCTGTTTTACAACCCAAACTGCAAAGTTCACCCTACACAGTCAACTCAGAAACTCATCCTGTTGGTCATAGGTAAGACCCAGGTGGAGAGCTCAAGTCAATATATTGTTATAAGTGCCAGATGAACAAAATTCAAGGACATGTCCCATAGCTGGTTCATCAGAGCCATTAGTTTCATATTATATTCAAAGGAGAGCTTCCTATATTGGGCAGAGGAACAAACAACATGCACATCACCTGTGGGTTTTATCAGACAGAAAGCTCTAGGGTGTGTAATAGCATAGTCAGAGCCTATGGAGAAGATATACTGCTCTGTGCTGTCCTCCTACTACCTTCTGGCCACAGAGCTCCCTGAGATGTGAACTTGATCCTGCTGGAGACATACAACAGGAGAACTGGGACACTGAACCATAATATCTACAGCAGCACTAAAAACGATCAGTTCTTTGCTTCAAAAGTAGTAAGAGTTCAACCAAATTTCCTAAGATTTGTAATTTTTTTTAATGGTAAGTTATTTCAGAGAAGTACTTGTTAAAGAAAGGAAAAAAGAGCTAAGGTTTTAAGTCTAGCAGAGCCTCCATGAGGTTGGAAGTGTCTGTTCTTTCTTCAGCTCTACACTAATGAAAAGAGGTCAAAAGATGAGTGTTGTCAGAGAATGCAGGGTACAGTGCAGAGGTACCGGCTTTATTTTTAATGTTCAAAAAATCACAAGTGACATTTTCCAGCAAATTACAACAACAGAGTGCAGCAAATATTATACAAGACTGCTTTCCTTCTAGGGAGGGGAGTTTAGAAAGTAATGCATCCCCTTTGGAAGATTTCATTTGGAGAACAAAAGCACCTCTGTCTGCAGTTGGTTCCAGGTGATTGTGATTATACTGGCTCATTCTTTTGCCCTAAAAAAGGGCTGGTCTCAAAGATGACTGGCCCTCTTGGTTAGATTTCTTGGCAGCTGGGCCTAGGAGAGGCCTCGGTACTTTTTCACACCCAGAGCATGTGAGGCCAGCGCCTTTTTTTTTTTTTTTTTTTTTAAGATTTTTATTTATTTGCCAGAGAGAGAGAGAGAGAGAGAACAAGCAGGGAGAGTGGCAGAGGGAGAAGCAGGCTCCATCCAAGGACCCTAAGATTGTAACCTAAGCCAAAGGAAGACAACTGAGCCACCCAGGCATCCTGAGGCCAGTGTCTTTAATGCTTTCTAAAATTAGTATTAGTTACCTGCTCTGGAGATCAGGATTGTTTTAGTCCTTGGGTCCTACAGCCTAGTGTACCTGGCCATTGCTTCCTGGCTTTCTGTCTTACTGCATATATTTACACATGCCCATCAACAGCTAAAAGTTGATCTCTACTTTCTGCAAGGGGTCTGGCTGTTCAACATTCCAAATGCTGATGGGAACCACACATCCTCAGCTTCTGTCTCTGGCCTCCCTGCCACTGTGGCATGGGTGTATTTAATGCTCGAGTTGTCTTTTCTTACTTTGAGTTGCAATTCCAACAACAGTATCTAGTAATGCTGGAAGGAGTCATCATTCTAATGCTGGAAGGAGTCATCATTCTGTATAGATTCATAAGAATGAGCTAGTGTGTAAACAAAGGAAAAAAGGTACCACAAATCTTCAATCTGCCTGAAGTTTCATCTAGCCTTGCCTTGAAATGTCCCAAAGTAGATGGGAAATGTGTCTGTAAATATCAGACACCGAATCCAGCTAATTCATTACCTACTTATTAAAGAAACACACCCGATACCTGCTAAATATTTACTGGCCCAGATATTCCCTGCTATAATAGAGGTCAGTGGGCAAATTTATTTGTGTGTGCAGGCATCACTCAAGGATTGTTGTCTAAGCCCTCACTTGAATTATATAGAAATGATGAAACTAGTCAGGATCATAGTCTGTTGCCTCAGTGTGAAAAAGGCAACCCCTCCTTCTGGAATGTGGAAATTGAAGTTAGCCCCATCACAAATTGAATCAAACTAACTACTAGAGCTGAATTATCTGCTTACAAAAAAGTCTTGCTCTTCTAGCCATATGGAGGGAGAAAAGGAATCCACTCCTGGCATCTCAGACACAGCCTTATTCCACGGGGGTATAAGAAAGGTATTCTCTGCAAAACTAACTATTCTGAAAGCCACTTAGAGAGGAGGGAGGATGGGCCGCAGTGTGCTCTGCTCGTTAGGTAACACAGAGCTGGACTGACTGAACACAAGCATCTCCTACCTGTTGCCAAATGCCCTCCTTTCTCCACTCTGAGTTTTCCACAAAGCTTCCCAGTGTCGTTTGTCTGGTCAACAGACACAGAAGGCAGTGCTGAGATTATTTCTTCAAAAAAAAAAAACAAAAAAACTAGAAACAAAAGAGAGATAAAAATTGGATCTCAGAATTTGTCAATTTGTTCTGCTTTATGTAGAGGATGTTTGCCCTCTTATGCCATAGTTCTTAGTATTGTGTGTCATTAGACCAGCTCCTCAAAATATTCATTGTTTAGGTAGACAAATATCATAAACTAACCAGGTAATATGAAATTGGTTTTATTTTTAATACCAATAGACTTTGAACAGAATTAATTAATAGGTCACCAATATCTCAAAGTTTTTAAAAGTGCATACAAGACAACTTGTTAGGTAATAAAGCAAATACATTTATCACTTGGGTCATTTACTTTCTGTACAGAACTAATAGGAAAGACTAGAGAATTTTAAGTCACAATTCAATTCTAACTTTAGCTTAATTTATCTTTGGGGTTCACAGTTAACTTCCCTTAGAGTTTCAACTTCTACATGAGGATTTAACTGAAAACCCATAATTTGTATTATCATTTCTACTTCCTGTCTCAATAGCCTCACCTTGAAACTGGGAAAGTTCCCAAGAATATAACGTCAAAGTCAAGTTGAACTACTTTTCAAAGGCTTTTTGGTGCCCTTTTCTAATCAAGAGACCTTTATTTACCTTGACTCATAGTTCCAAGGGCTTAGAAAAACTTTTGTTGCTAATGCGGCTAAGACGCAATAATTCCTTTTCAAATTGTCTAAATGTTAAACAAATGCCATCCAGAATTAACTGAAAATGATCAAATGCCAGATTTGTAGCATTTGGTACCTATCTTTGCTTTTCTAAAAAAAAAAAAAAAAAAAAAAAGTAGGTTGTTCACTCTGGCAAACAGAAAAATAAAAGAGCAATATATCTATTTTTAAAATTTCCAATGAACCTCAGTTATATAACATAATGTCAAGAGTTGTTTCAGTTGATAGTTTTTCTGATACCAAGGAGTTGACCATGTGAGGCTCCAAGAGCTATGAAGGAATGAAGAAATATGTAAAAGATTCTGGAGTGTTTTCTCCTAATTTGCTAAGTGGCCTTAACATCTTTAAGCTTCAGCCTCTGCATCTATAAAACAGGGATAATCTTTTTTATGTGATACAAAAGTACAGCTGGCACATAATAAACACTGAATAGAAAATCGCAGAGATGTGTGTGTTCTAGACCATCGTCTTCAGATACTACTCAACCTAGGGAAAGAAAACACCTGTTGCCTATTCTTAGGAGGACTGATGCAACAGCAGCCAAACAGAAGCACTCTTAACTGTCTCTGTCTTCATTGCTGGCTCCATTTCCCCAGCTCCATTACTCTCCAGCCCCCTGGATGTCTCCCACCTGTCACCCAGCTGCCTCTGCCCCACCATCATGACCGCTACTACTATTCCCCACTGTTTCTTTTCCTCTTTCCCTGCTTTCTTCTCTCCCTTCATTCCTTCTTTTTGCTTCTGATTCTAGTTTTCCTTGACTTCTCTGCAGATAGGCATCACTACTTAGCATACCCTTTACCTTCCTTTCCTTCTAGTCAGAAAACTGACCAATCACATAGCACATCAGCCTTTCGTTCTTCTGCACAATTTCATGCCAGTTGTTTAAAAGTATTTTTTTCCCTGCCACAAATTATTCTATTTCTTTCTATTCAGAACACTTGAAAGTGAAAACAGATCTGATCACTAGCTACCCACGTTTTTGCTATATCTCATGCAAAAAGTCATAATCAAAATCAGCTATCATTTCTCCTTACTCTACAAGTGTGTCTCATGTGAATATTAAAAGCATTGACGAATGCCTTGTTTATTAATAATGATCTACAATACTCATGGCATGTTGTGTGTGTGCCAGGTATTATGATGACTATTTTACTTGTAATAGCTCATTTACTTCTCACCATAATCGCAAGCGATAATGATGGTGATGGTGGTGGGGTGGTGATGGTAATCCCCATTTCATAGAAAAAGAATCTGAGGCTCATCTCTGCCCTTTATTAGTCTTAAGTGGCTAGGATACAATCACAGAAGAGTCTTGCTTAGAAGTCTCCCTAATACCAGGGGAGGAGTCAAGATGGCATCAGGTAGTCAAGACTACATCAGGTAGCAGGAGATCAGCTAGTTACCTTATAAAACCATTCCAAAAATCTACAAATCCAATGGGATATCGAAGAGAAGAAGAACAGCAATTCTAGAAACAGAAAATCGACCACTTTCTGAAAGGTAGGACCGGCATAGAAGTGAATCCAAAGCAACAGAAAGATAGATCACAGGGGGAGGGGCCGGCTCCTGGCAAGTGGTGGAGCAACAGAGCACTAAATCAGGACTTTTAAAAGTCTGCTCCAGGGTGCCTGGGTGGCTCAGTGGGTTAAAGCCTCTGTCTTCCACTCAGGTCATGATCCCAGGGTCCTGGGATCAAGCCCCGCATCGGGCTCTCCGCTCTGTGGATAGCCTGTTTTCCCCTCTCTCTCTGCCTGCCTCTCTGCCTACTTGTGATCCCTGTCTGTCAAATAAATAAAATCTTTAAAAAAAAAAAATAAATAAAAAATAAAATAAAATAAAAGTCTGCTCCACTGAGGGACATCACTCCAGAGGCTAAACCAGGGTGAAGCCCACACAGGGTCAGCATGGCCCCAGGTCCCGCAGGGTCACAGAAGGATCGGGGATATCTGAGTGTCACAGAGCTCGCAGGTATTAGACCGGGGAAGCCGGCTACAGAAACAGAGCCGAGGAGTAAGTTCTCAGCTCAGGGTTACCTTGAACTGGTTGCAGGCTGGGTGAGCAGGGAGCGCAGCTGGAGGCCAGGGAGGCGGGAGTGATTGCGCGCTTTTCTCCGAGGGGGCACTGAGGAGTGGGGCCCCGGACTCTCAGCTCCAGGCCGGAGACCAGGAGGCCGCCATTTTCATTCCCGTCCTCCAGAACTCTACGGAAAAGGTTCAGGGAACAAAAGTTCCCGAAAGCGAACCCGAGCAGATTGCTTAGCCTGGCCCCTGGTAAGGGCAGTGCAATTCCACCTGGGGCAAAGACACTTGTGAATCACTACAACAGGCCCCTCCCCAGAATATCAACAAGAAATCCAGCCAAGAACAAGTTCACTTATCAAGAAGAGCAGTGGAATTCTAGAGGAGGAGAAAGCAAAGCATGGAACTCATGGCTTTCTCCCCATGATTCTTTAGTCTTGCAGTTAATTTAATTTTCTTTTATTTATTTATTTATTTATTTATTTGACAGAGAGAAATCACAAGTAGATGGAGAGGCAGGCAGCGAGAGAGAGAGAGAAGCAGATTCCCTGCTGAGCAGAGAGCCCGATGCGGGACTCGATCCCAGGACCCTGAGATCATGACCTGAGCCGAAGGCAGCGGCTTAACCCACTGAGCCACCCAGGTGCCCCAATTTAATTTTCTTTTAATTTACTTTTTTTATCTGCTAATTTTTTAAACTTTTACCCTTTTCATTTTTAACATTTTTTAGTTTATCTTAACAATACCTTTCATAAAAAAATAATAATAATCTTTTTTGAACCTTCATTATTATAGTCATATTTTATCCTTCATTGTATTTAACTTTATTTTTTGTAGACACATAGGGTTTTTTCTTCTAAAAAATTTGGGATACAACTTCTTCTAATAGATCAAAATATACCCTAAATCTAGCTCCAGGCATGTTCTAGTCTCCAGCCAGAGCAAATTTTCTCCACTTTCTTTTTCTTTATTCTCCCAACCAACTTATCTTATCAACTCCTTTTTCAGAAATTAAAATTTTTTTTTTCATCTTTATAGGCATACTCCATCCCTTCATTGTGTTTACCCTTATATACTTTTTTCATTCTTTAAAATTTTGGGAGGTAGTTTCTCCTATAAGACCAAAATACTTCCAAAATTAAGTGGGTGACCCTGTTCTAGTCACCAGTCTAATACATATATATTTTTTTTCTTTTTTATATTTTTCTTTATTTGTTTTCTTTTTTTAATTTTTTTTTTCTGAACTTCTTCTTATCTCCTTTTCCCCCCTCCCATGATTTGCGGTCTCTTCTGATTTGGTTAAAGCACATTTTCCTGGGGTCTTTGCCACCCTTTTAGTATTTTATTTGCTCCTTCATATATTCTTATCTGGACAAAACGACAAGGAGGAAAAACTCACCACAAAATAAAGAACAAGAGGCAGTACCAAAGGCTAGGGACCTAATCAATACAGACATTGGTAATATGTCAGATCTAGAGTTCAGAATGATGATTCTCAAGGTTCTAGCCAGGCTTGAAAAAGGCATGGAAGATATTTGAGAAATCCTCTCTGGAGATATAAAAGCCCTTTCTGGAGAAATAAAAGAACTAAAATCTAACCAAGTGGAAATTTTAAAAAGCCTTTAATGATGTGCAATCAAAAATGGAGGCTCTTACTGCTAGGATAAATGAGGCAGAAGAAAGAATTAGTGACATAGAAGACCAAATGACAGAGAATAAAGAAGCGAGCAAAAGAGGGACAAACAGCTAATGGACCATGAGGGGAGAATTCGAGAGATAAGTGACACCATAAGATGATACAACATTAGAATAATTGGGATTCCAGAAGAAGAAGAAAGACAGAGGAGAGCAGAAGGTATATTTGGGAGAATTATTGTGGAGAATTTCCCTAATATGGAAAAGGGAACAAGCATCAAAATCCAGGAAATGCAGAGAACCCCCCTCAAAATCAACAAGAATAGGTCCACACCCCATCACTTAATAGTAAAATTTACAAGCCTTAGCAACAAAGAAAAAATCCTGAAAGCAGCCCGGGAAAAGAAGGCTGTAACATACAATGGTAAAAATATTAGATTGGTAGCAGACTTATCCACAGAGACCTGGTAGGCCAGAGAGAACTGGCATGATATATTCAGAGCACTAAACGAGAAAAACATGCAGCCAAGAATACAATATCCAGCTAGGCTATCATTGAACATAGAAGGAGAGATAAAAAGCTTCCAGGACAAACAAAAACTGAAAGAATTTGTAAACACCAAGCCAGCTCTACAGGAAATATTGAAAGGGGTCCTCTAAGCAAAGAGAGAGCCTAAAAGTAGTAGATAAGAAAGGAACAGAGACAATATACAGTAACAGTCACCTTACAGGCAATACAATGGCACTAAATTCACATGTCTCAATAGTTACCCTGAATGTAAATGGGCTATATGCCCCAATCAAAAGACACAGGGTATCAGAATGGATTAAAAAAACAAAGCCCATCAATATGTTGCCTACAAGAAACTCATTTTAGACCTGAAGACACCTCCAGATTTAAAGTGAGGGGGTGGAAAACAATTTACCATGCTAATGGACATCAGAAGAAAGCTGGGGTGGCAATCCTTATATCAGATCAATTAGATTTTAAGCCAAAGACTATAATAAGAGATGAGGAAGGACACTATATCAAACTCAAAGGGTCTGTCCAACAAGAAGATCTAACAATTTTAAATATCTACGCCCCTAATATGGGAGCAGCCAACTATATAAACCAATTAATAGCAAAATCAAAGAAACACATCAACAATAATACAATAATAGTAGGGAACTTTAACACTCCCCTCCTGAAATGGACAGATCATCCAAGCAAAAGATCAACAAGGAAATAAAGGCCTTAAATGACACACTGGACCAGATGGACATCACAGATATATTTAGAACATTTCATCCCAAAGCAACAGAATACACATTCTTCTCTAGTGCACATGGAACATTCTCCAGAATAGATCACATCCTGGGTCATAAATCAGGTCTCAACTGGTAACAAAAGATTGGGATCGTACCCTGCATATTTTCAGACCACAATGCTCTGAAGCTAGAACTCAATCACAAGAGGAAATTTGGAAAGAGCCCAAACACATGGAGACTAAACAGCATCCTTCTAAAGAATGAATGGGTCAACCAGGAAATTAAAGAAGAATTTAAAATAATTTATGGAAACAAATGATAATGAAAACACAACTGTTCAAAATCTGTGGGACACAGCAAAGGCAGTCCTGAGAGGAAAATATATAGCAGTACAAGCCTTTCTCAAGAAACAAGAAAGGTCTCAAACACACAACCTAACCCTACACCTAAAGGAGCTGGAGAAAGAACAAGAAAGAAAGCCTAAACCCAGCAGGAGAAGAGAAATAATAAAGATCAGAGCAGAAATCCATGAAATAGAAACCAAAAAAACAATAGGACAAATCAACGAATCTAGGAGCTGGTTCTTTGAAAGAATTAATAAGATTGATAAACCCCTGGCAAGACTTATCAAAAAGAAGAGAGAAAGGACCCAAATAAATAAAATCATGAATGAAAGAGGAGAGATCACAACCAACACCAAAGAAATACAAACAATTTTAAGAACATACTATGAGCAACTCTACGCCAACATATTTGATAATCCGGAAGAAATGGATGCATTCCTAGAGTCAAACGAACTACCACAACTGAACCAGGAAGAAATAGAAAACGTCAACAGACCCATAACCAGTAAGGATATTGAAACAGTCATCAAAAATTTCAAAACAAACAAAAGCCCAGGGCCAGACGGCTTCCCAGGGGAATTCTACCAAACATTTAAAGAATTAATTCCTATTCTCCTGAAACTGTTCCAAAAAATAGAAATGGAAGGAAAACTTCCAAACTCATTTTATGAGGCCAGCATTACCTTAATCCCAAAACCAGACAAGGATCCCATCAAAAATGAGAATTACAGACCAATATCATTGATGAACACATGTGAAAATTCTCACCAAAATACTAGCCAATAGGATCCATTTGTACATTAAAAGGATTATTCACCACTACCAAGTGGGATTTATTCCAGGGCTACAAGGTTGGTTCAACATCTGCAAATCAATCGATGTCATACAACACATTAATAAAAGAAAGAACAAGAACCATATGATACTCTGAATAGATGCTGAAAAAGCATTTGACAAAGTACAGCATCCCTTCCTGATCAAAACTCTTCAGAGTGTAGGGATAGAGGGCACATACCTCAATATTATCAAAGCCATCTGTGAAAAACCCACTGCAAATATCATTCTCAATGGGGAAAAACTAAAAGCTTTTCAGCTAAGGTCAGGAACAAGCAGGGATGTCCATTATCACCTCTGCTATTCAACATAGTACTAGAAATCCTAGCCTCAGCAATCAGACAACAAAAAGAAATTAAAGACATCCAAATCAGCAAAGAAGAAGTCAAACTATCACTCTTCACAGATGATATGATACTATATGTGGAAAACCCAAAAGACTCCTCTCCAAAACTTGTACAGGAATTTAGTAAAGTGTCAGGATATAAAATCAATGCACAGAAATCAGTTGCATTTCTCTACACTAACAATAAGACATAAAAAAGAGAAATTAAGGAGTCAGTCCCACTTACAATTGCACCCAAAACTATAAGATACCTAGGAATAAACCTAACCAAAGAGGCTAAGAATCTGTACTCAGAAAACTATAAAGTACTCATAAAAGAAATTGAGGAAGACACAAAGAAATGGAAAAATGTTCCCTGCTCCTGGATTAGAAGAACTAATATTGTGAAAATGTCTATGCTACCTAAAGCAATCTACACATTTAATGCAATCCCTATCAAAATACAATCCATTTTTTTCAAAGAAATGGAACAAATAACCCTAAAATTTATATAGAACCAGAAAAGACCTTGAATAGCCAAAGGAATACTGAAAAAAAAGCCAAAGTTGGTGGCATCACAATTCCGGACTTCAAGCTCTATTACAAAGCTGTCATCATCAACACAGTATGGTATTGGCACAAAAACAGACACATAGATCAATGGAACAGAATAGAGGGCCCAGAAATAGACCCTCAACTCTATGGTCAACTAATCTTCAACAAAGCAGGAAAGAATGTTCAATGAAAAAAAGACAGCCTCTTCAATAAATCGTGTTGGGAAAATTGGACAGCCACATGCAGAAAAATGAAATCGGACCATTTCCTTACACCATGCACGAAAATAGACTCAAAATGGATGAAGGACCTCGATGTGAGATAGGAATCCATCAAAATCCTTGAGGAGAACACAGGCAGCAACCTCTTCGACCTCAGCCATAGCAGCTTTTTTCTAGGAACATCGCCAAAGGCAAGGGAAGCAAGGGCAAAAATGAACTTTTAGGACTTCATCAAGATCAAAAGCTTTTGCACAGAAAAGAAAATCAACAAAACCAAAAGACAACTTACAGAATGGGAGAAGATACTTGCAAACGACCTATCAGATAAAGGGCTAGTGTCCAAAATCTATAAAGAACTAAACAAACTCGGGCGCCTGGGTGGCTCCGTTGGTTGGACGACTGCCTGCGGCTCAGGTCATGATCCCGGAGTCCCGGGATGGAGTCCCACATCAGGCTCCCAGCTCATGGGGAGTCTGCTTCTCTCTCTGACCTTCTCCTCGCTCATGCTCTCTCTCAAGTAAATAAATAAAATCTTTAACAAAAAAAAAAAAAAAGAACTAAACAAACTCAACACCCAAAGAACAAATAATCCAATCAAGAAATGTACAGAGAACATGAACAGACATTTCTGCAAAGAAGACATCCAGATGGCCAACAGACACATGAAAAAGTGCTCCACATCACTCGGCATCAGGGAAATACAAATCAAAACCACGATGAGATACCACCTCACACCAGTCAGAATGGCTCAAATTAACAAGTCAGGAAATGACAGATGCTGGCAAGGATGCGGAGAAAGGGGAACCCTCCTACACTGTTGGTGGGAATGCAAGCTGGTGCAACCGCTCTGGAAAACAGCATGGAGGTTCCTCAAAAAGTTGAAAATAGAACTACCCTATGACCCAGCAATTGCACTACTGGGTATTTACCCTAAATATATAAACGTAGTGATCCTAAGGGGCACGTACACCCGAATCTTTATAGCAGCAATGTCCACAATAGCCAAACTGTGGAAGGAACCTAGATGTCCATCAACAGATGAATGGAAAAAGAAGTGGTATGTATATACAATGGAATACCATGCAGCCATCAAAAGAAACGAAATCTTGCCATTTGCAATGACATGGATGGAACTAAAGGGTATTATGCTGAGTGAAATAAGTCAATCAGAGAAAGATAATTATCATATGATATCCCTGATATGAAGAATTTGAGAGGCAGAGTGGGGGATTTGGGGGGTAGAGAAGGAAAAAATGAAAGAAGATGGGATCGGGAGGGAGACAAACCATAAGAGACTCTTAATCCCACAAAACAAACTGAGGGTTTCCAGGGGGAGAAGGGTAGGGAGAGGGTATTTGGGTTATGGACATTGGGGAGGGTATGTGCTATGGTGAGTGCTGTGAAGTGTGTAAACCTGGTGATTCACAGACCTGTACCCCTGGGGATAATAATACATTATATGTTAATTTTAAAAAACAACTAAAAATTTATTTTAAAGACCATACCTATGGGTCATAAACCTCTGGGGGGACTCAATTTACTGCAAAGAGTTCCCATATCAGCATACATAACAAGCAGAGTACGTATCTGTTCTTAGAATTTAAAAAGACTAAGTAGAGACTGTTGAGAGGAATAATAATAATGAATTTGAAAATCTACTGAATTCATTGTCACTTAGTCCCTTTTAACCAGTTTGTATTTTCTCTATCAATGGATGAAAAATAAAGCAATTATGATATAATAATATATTTTACATTTAACATATTTAGACTAAAAAAGGAGGGACCTGGAAGTGTTTGTATTTGAAATGATTTTGTCATTTTGAAAGGCATAATTGTCCCAGCAGCCTGAAATGATGTCAGGATCTCTACATTCTGAGATCTCTGAGATCAGCTCACTGATTTATGGGGATGGTACAGCTTAGTGGTGAAGAATGCTGGTACAGGAATCATAGCTCTGATACTAATGAACTATGTCATTTTTGGCAATTTACTTAAATTTTCTGTTCCTCAGTCCCTCCTATATAAAATGGATAAAGTAATAATGTCTACCTGTTGTTAGAATTTTTTGAAGTATTACATGTGAGGTTTTAGAACAGTACCAGGCACGGAGTAAATTTTCAGTCAATATTTGTTTTCTGTTTGGTGCTCTTGGTAGAAACAGACCCAGTCATTTTAAAGATTCATGGACTGAACAGAAGGCTAACCCACTTTGGTAATGAGCAGAGTCTGAGATTTAACTTAGCCCTACTCCCCACCCCTCAATGCCTTTGATTCTTATGAACTTTACTTTTTTCCTTTTTTTCATGTTCCTCTAATGTACTAGATAATTTATTTAGCTGTTGTGCCTATTGCTTATTAACTGTCCCCCTCCAATAGACTGTAAGTTCTACAAGGGCAAAGATATTTGTTTTTTTCTACTTACATATATCAAATACATAGAAAAGTTCATTGCACAAAAGTAATTGCTCAATAAATATCAGTTAAAGTATGAATAAATGTAAGGATAGTTTGTCAAATGTCTTTCCACAAATTTTGCCCATCTTCTACTTTTCTTTAGCCTTACTCCCCTTTCGAATTCTATTTCCAATGACAATAACAGTAATAAAATGGCAGATATTTATTGAACGCTTCCTGATTTCCAGATACTATGTCCAGAATAAAAAAATGCATTATCTAATTTAATCCTATGAAACAGGTACTATTATTCCTCTTACCTTACAGAAGCTTAAAAAGTTTAAGGCACTTGTCCAAGGTCACATAGCTAGTTTAAATAAAGAACCAAGTTAGAACTCAGGGAAGTCTTCCGTGGAATCTGATCTTTTAACCGTCACACCATGGTCTGTGTATGTGACTATGGGCCTCGTGCAGTGCCCTTTTCCATGAATGATGGAACCTAAGTTCAAAGAATAGGATCTCATCTCATAGAAGATACTTTTTCTACACATATCTAGAGCAAAAATCCCCACAGACTTAGTAAAGTGAAGCTGAGACCAACTATGTTTACCGCCATGCAAAAATAACATTCTATGGTAATAATATTTCTATCTTCCAACCCATTTCATTCACTTCATCACTGTGAACAACATGTCCCAGTGCATGCTAATCTACCAACCTAACCCCAGAGTAATGATAAATTAAATCCTGCCATACACGAAGCCCTGAATTTTTAGCAGCATTTACTACTCAATATTAATTAACTGAATGATCCACAAAGATTTGACTTTGCAAGGAGTTCCACTGTCTATGTCTTCAAGGTTCTGTAAGATTATGTCTCTGAGCTCTTGGGGTAATTAATTCCACTAGCAGTGAAGGAGAAGCCCTTGGGATTTGCAAATGAGACTTGGGATTTGAGCATTTCCTGGTTTCTGCAGCAACAGTGGCTTCAATGACAATCAGTCAGGGTATGGTGTTACCAAACTCTGTCACCCTTGTCTAGCCTTGGGCACTTCCAGTTCACTCAAAACAGAATCATTTAGTACATCTGAGAATATGCTCATTTTCCAGGCCTGTATAGAATTCAACAACACAAGGTGGCATGTGTTAGGATGGTATCCTAAAGCTCTCAGGCAATGAGACTTGACAAAGAATAAACCAGAGAGAAAGTAATGGAATTTAAGTTACAAAGTGAGCATTCAAACAGTTCACGATCAAAACTTTTCCATAGAGACCTACACACAGCTGGGTCCTCTATCTGTTTATGACCTGATAGTAGTGCATATATGAGAAGGAATATGATCAGCACCATTGCTACTCAGCAGGAAGGGGAAGTTGGATGGGACTTGAGCCCTACAAGTGTTCTCTCTGCCATTTCTTCTTCTCTTTCTTTTAGTCCAACTGATCATAAACACACAATCAATGAAATGTGGCTGTTTAGGAGTTAGTTCTTCTGTCATGCCTTAACTATCCTATTAGATAATCAAACTCATTTCAAGGGTAACTCTCTTGATTATTACAAAAAACAAACAAACAAACAGATGAATTTGTGTTTCCATGAATGAAAGCTGGAATTAGAAGAACAAACTGGTATTGCTTAATGAAAATTGACCAAAAACTGTTATTTAACATCTACTATAACAGTTTAAATGATCTACATCAGAAGAATAACTCAATTTATTTTTCTGAGAAGCAGGATGTTTAAATAAAGAAAAATTTCATCAGTCTGATATA
Organism: Mustela lutreola; assembly: GCF_030435805.1. Lineage (NCBI taxonomy): Eukaryota > Metazoa > Chordata > Mammalia > Carnivora > Mustelidae > Mustela > Mustela lutreola. The sequence goes on from NC_081297.1 coordinate 108,978,356, forward strand.
CTTCAGTACTTACATCAACTAGAGCTATATGAAATGGCAAGACAGGGGAGCTGCTTTTAATTATTTAGGGGAAGCCAATACTTTTCTTCTGTGCACCTAAATATGCATGCACCTCCTTTCTTGATAAAAATTCTCAAAAAAGTAGGGATAGATGGAGCACACCTCAACGTCATACAGGTCGTATATGAAAGACCCACAGCTAACATCACCCTCAATGGGGACAAAAAAAGAGCCTTTCCCCTAAGATCAGGAAGAAGACAGGGATGGCCACTCTCACCACTACTATTTAACATAGTACTGGAAGTCTTAGCCTCAGCAATGAGACAATAAAAAGAAATAAAAGGCATCCAAATCCGCTATGAAGAAGTCAAACTTCCAATATTTGCGGATGACATGATACTCTATGTAGAAAACCTGAAAGACTACACCAAAAAATTGCTAGAACTAGTACATGAATTCAGCAAATATGCAGAATATAAGATCAATGTGCAGAAATCTGTTGCATTTCTCTATACCAATAATGAAGCAGCAGAAAAAGAAATCAAGGAATTGATCCCATTTGCAATTATACCAAAACCAATTTAACCAATTTAAGATTCCTACCTAGGAATAAACCTAACTAAAGAGGTAAAAGATCTGTACTCTGAAAACCACAGAACACTTATGAAAGAAATTGAAGAGGACACAAAGAAATGGAAAAGTGTTCCATGCTCATATACTGGAAAAACAAACATTATTAAAATGTCTATACTACCCAAAGTAATCTACATATTTAATGCAATCCTTATCAAAATACTACCAATATTTTTCACAGAGCTAGAATAATCTTAAAATTTGTGTGGAACCACAAAAGACCCCAAATAGCCAAAGCAAACTTGCCAAAGAAAAACAAAACTGGAGGCATTATATTTCCAGATTTAAAGCTATATTACAAAGCTGTAATCATCAAACAGTATGGTATTAGCACAAAAACAGACACATAGATCAATGAAACAGACTAGAGAACCCAGAAATGGGCCCAAAACTATATGGTTAACTAGTCTCCAACAAAGCAGGAAAGAATATCCAATGGAAGAAAGACAATCTCTTCGATAAATGGTGTTGGGAAAACTGGGCCACGATAGGCAGAAGAATTAAACTGGACCACTTTCTTATACTATACACAAAAATAAATTCAAAATGGATGAAAGACCTAAATGTGAGATAGGAAGCCATCAAAATCCTAGAGGAGAACACAGTCAGAAACGTCTTTGGCCTTGGCTGTAGCAACTTCTTACCAGGTATGTCTCCAGAGGCAAGGGAAACAAAAGCAAAAATGAACTACTGGGACTTCATCAAGATAAAATCTTTTGCACAACAAAGGAAACAATCAACAAAACTAAAAGACAGCCTACAAAATGGGAGAAGATTGCAAACAACATATCTGATAAAGGATAGTATCCAAAATCTTTAACGGATTTATAAAACTCCACACCCATAAAACAAATCATCCAGTTAAGAAATGGGCAGAAGATATGAATAGACAATTTTCCAAAAAAGGCATGCAGATGGCTAACAGACACATGAAAAGATGCTCAACATCACTCATCATCAGGGAAATACAAATCAAAAACACAATGAGATACAATCTTACACCTGTCAAAAAGGCTAAAATTAACAAAACAAGAAACAACAGGTGTTGGCAAGGATGCAGGGAAAGGGGAATCCTCTTGCACTGTTGGTGGGAATGCAAACTAGTGCAGCCACTTGAGAACTGTATGGAGGTTTTCAAAATGTTAAAAATAAAATTGCCTTCTTGACCCAGCAATTGCATTACTAGGTATTTATCCAAAGGGTACAAAAATACAGATTTGTAGGGGTACATGAACTCTAATGTTTATAGCAGCATTATCAACAATGCTAAACTGTGGAGAGAACCCAAATGTCCACTGACTGATGAATGGGTAAAGAAGATGTGGTATGTATATTCAGTGGAAAATTACTCAGCCATTAACGGAAAAAAAAAAAAAAAAAGAAGAAGAAGAAAGAAATCTTGCCATTTGCAACAATGTGGATGGAACTAGAATGTATTGTGCTAAGTGAAATATGTCAGTCACAGAAAGACAAATACCCTATGATCTCACTCAAATGTGGAATTTAAGAAAGAAAACAAATGAACATATGGGAAAGGGGGAAAAGGAGGGATGGAAATAAACCATAGGAGACACTTAACAATAGAGAACAAACAGGTATGCTGGAGGGAGGTGGATAGGGGATGGACTAGATGGGTGATGGGTATTAAAGAGGGTACTTGTGATGAGCATACAGTGATGAGCACTGTATGTAAGTGATCAATCATAGAAGTCTACTCCAGAAGCCAATATTGCACTGTATGTTAACTAACTAAAATTTAAATTAAAAAAATAAAGATGCAATTACCTTAGCTAAGATGGGTAGTAAAGATTGGATGGACAGATGGATTAATTTATTCAGTAGATATTTATTGAGCACTTATTATGTTCTAGGTACTAGGAGATAGAAAAATGATGAAAAATAGATAAAAATCTCTAACTTGTGGAGCATATATTCTAATAGGTTAATTGAAAGATGACTGAATAAATTCTAAATGGGTAAAAGAGCTCCTAAGTCCCTGTTAAATTGCTTCAGAGGCTAAAGGATTGCGCATTTATCAGAACAGACCCATAAGAATTAGTATCTCCAGACTACAGGATTACTGCCAGCATTGATATCAAACTGCTCTTTACACTGATGAATGCTATATCCCATAAATGGAGTTCAAGGTTAAAGCTAAGAGAAAGTGTCAGAAAAGGACATTTGCTCTTTCTATGTGGGTACAAACAGATATATCTAAAAAGTACCATGTGTGCTCTGTGCTGAAAAGTGATGGAAAAGCAGAAGACTGGTATTGGTCGTCTACTTATGAGAATACACTTGGATTTTGCTTACTATAAACAAGCAAAAGGAAATGGAATTATTCATGAATGGAGATATGGCATCATCACTCTCATTTCTAAAAGAAATTAAGCCTGCCTGGGACAACACCTCTGCGGTGATATTTTTTTTCCCATTAAAATTTACAGTACAGCCAAAAAAACAGTGGACAAGACTGTTAAGTACTAATATTCATCATCATAGTATGTATATTTTAATGAAAAAACTAAAGAAAGAATAAATTTCCTCCCTAAATCCGTATTCCATCTTTGAGATTCTTCAAGTAAAGAAAAATTGAATGTGTAAATCCTTTAGGACAGAACCTCATGTAGAACCAGAGGAAGTAAAGCATAGGGATTCCTGATTAGGAGATGAAGCTGAGTTGCTGATAGTATCATGGTAGTATTATCCTGGGCAAGCTATTATCTTCAAGTTTTCAAATTCTAAAATTTAATTTTTATCATGGTACACAGAGATGTTCAGCCCTTTAGAGGTCCATTTACCCACTGATCAAACTCACAAGATTATGATGTAGAAACCATAATGCCAATTTATGAATTTTTGCTGGATATTATCTCCTGGTTGGAGTTTATGCCTTCTGATGGGAATGAATACCTAGACCTCCAAATTATCCTTCAAAAGGCTTAAATTAAAACCAAGGAAGTTACAAAGTCTCAAGACAAGAGAGATCTGCCAGACACTATGTGATTAGGATATGGGTGAGACTAGGGTTAGGTTCCAGATTTACTAGTGACTTTGGGCAAGTTCACTAATGCCACTTAAAGCACTAAGCACAACAACTGACACACAGGAAACATTCAATAAATCTTTAGCATTATTTATATTCCTTTCCAAAAAATTGATACTGGTTTCCTGGGACAAAAGCCTATCTTAATAAAGTTGTTGTGAGAATTAATTAAAATGTTCCAACAATATTAACTATTGTTTCGAGATAAAGAAATAGGTCTTATAGTCTTTGCCTGAATAATAGTGCTTGACAAACATCAAAACTTCCCAGTGTCAAAAAAAAAAAACACTTCCCAGTGTCAAGAGTGCTTTCATAAAATACCATCATACACCCTAGATCATGACAAGTGAATTATAATCCAGCTGAATGGGGGCTACAGTTTCCTTTTCCATCAGTCACATTCCAGGCACGCCTTTCTGTAACAGGCAGCATCTTCTGGACTCGGGGGTTTCCTAAATCTCTCTCAGAAAAGTTAATTTGACAGGCATGTTAAATTTATCCATTACATGACTATTTCTACTAGTTTAGCTTTAGAACAACAGGTGAGTTTTTCCCAACCATGGTACTAAATCCACTGATTTTCAAAAGATGAAGAAACACACATGCATCCAGATCACTTGAGCAGCTGATTAAAAAAGCAGATTCCTGGAGTCATTAAAATGATGATTATCTTGAGCAGGGTGGGGCGGAGTTGGCCTGGGGAGGGATATCAGCAAATATTCTGGGGTGTTGGAACATTCCACAGCTTTATCTAGGCGGTGGCTACACAGATGTACACATACATAAAAATTGAGTGGACTGGAGGACTTCCGGTTTTCAGTTTCCCATGTAAGGAGCTTGGCAGTTGCCACTCCATCGTAGCAACAAACAAAAAGCTAAACAGACTGAAAAATCAACAACCCTTCTTGGATTTATGAGAAGGAAGGACACAGAGCAAACTGTTTCCCTCAACACTGGAGAGACAGACAGGAATACAATGAGACTAAGAAGTGGGAGCCATTGGAATATGATGATGCCTTTTAGATAACGACACCAAAGACAAGATCCATGCAAGAAATAATTGATACGCTGGACTTCATTAAAATTAACAGCTTCTAGGGATGTCTGGGTGGCTCAGTTGGTTAAGTGTCTGCCTTTGACTTAGGTCATGATTCCAGAGTCCTGGGATGGAGTCCACCCTGGGCTCCTTGTTCAGTGGGGAACTTGCTTCTCCCTCTGCTTGTTCTGCCTGTTGCTCCCCCTGCTTATGCTCTCTCTCTCTCTGACAAATAAATAAATAAAATCTTTAAAAGAATAACAACTTTTATGAAAGACCATATCAAGAGAATTAGAAAAGAAGCCACAAACTAGGAGAACATACTTGCAAAAGTACTTCTGAATTTAAAGGACTGTTATTGAAATATACAATGAACTCTTTTTTTTTAATTTTTTAATTTTTTTATTAACATATAACGTATTATTAGCCCCAGGGGTACAGGTCTGTGAATCGCCAAGTTTACACACTTCACAGCACTCACCATAGCACATACCCTCCCCAATGTCCATAACCCCACCACCCTCTTCCAACCCCCCTCCCCCCAGCAACCTTCAGTTTGTTTTGTGAGATTCAGAGTCACTTATGGTTTGTCTCCCTCCTGATCCCATCTTGTTTCATTTATTTTCCTACCCCAAACCCTCCATGTTGCATCTCCCCTTCCTCATATCAGGGAGATCATATGATAGTTGTCTTTCTCCAATTGTCTTATTTCACTAGCATGATACCCTGTAGTTCCATCCACATCATCAAAAATGGCAAGATTTCATTTCTTTTGATGGCTGCATAGTATTCCATGAAATATACAATGAACTCTTAAAACCCAGTAGTAAGAAAAAAATCCAATTAAAAAATGGGTCAAATCAGCCACAGCAACTTCTTCCTAGGAACATCGCCAAAGGCAAGGGAAGCAAGGACAAAAATGAACTGTTGGGACTTCATCAAGATCAAAAGCTTTTGCACAGCAAGGGAAACAGTTAACAAAACCAAAAGACAACTGACAGAATGGGAGAAGGTATTTGCAAACAACGTATCAGATAAAGGGCTAGTATCCAGAATCTATAAAGAACTTAACAAACTCAACACCCAAAGAACAAATAATCCAATCAAGAAATGGGCAGAGGCCAGGGTCCTGGGATCGAGCCCCGCATCAGGCTCTCTGCTCAATGAGGAGCCTGCTTCCTCCTTTCTCCTCTCTCTCTGCCTGCCTCTCTGCCTACTTGTGATCTCTGTCTGTCAAATAAATAAATAAAATCTTTAAAAAAAAAAAAAAAGAAATGGGCAGAGGACATGAGCAGACATTTCTGCAAAGAAGACATCCAGATGGCCAACAGACACATGAAAAAGTGCTCCACATCACTCGGCATCAGGGAAATACAAATCAAAATTACGATGAGATACCACCTCACACCAGTCAGAATGGCTCAAATTAACAAGTCAGGAAATGACAGATGCTGGCAAGGATGCGGAGAAAGGGGAACCCTCCTACACTGTTGGTGGGAATGCAAGCTGGTGCAACCGCTCTGGAAAACAGCATGGAGGTTCCTCAAAAAGTTGAAAATAGAACTACCCTATGACCCAGCAATTGCACTACTGGGTATTTACCCTAAATATATAAACGTAGTGATCCTAAGGGGCACGTACACCCGAATCTTTATAGCAGCAATGTCCACAATAGCCAAACTGTGGAAGGAACCTAGATGTCCATCAACAGATGAATGGAAAAAGAAGTGGTATGTATATACAATGGAATACCATGCAGCCATCAAAAGAAACGAAATCTTGCCATTTGCAATGACATGGATGGAACTAAAGGGTATTATGCTGAGTGAAATAAGTCAATCAGAGAAAGATAATTATCATATGATATCCCTGATATGAAGAATTTGAGAGGCAGAGTGGGGGATTTGGGGGGTAGAGAAGGAAAAAATGAAAGAAGATGGGATCGGGAGGGAGACAAACCATAAGAGACTCTTAATCCCACAAAACAAACTGAGGGTTTCCAGGGGGAGAAGGGTAGGGAGAGGGTATTTGGGTTATGGACATTGGGGAGGGTATGTGCTATGGTGAGTGCTGTGAAGTGTGTAAACCTGGTGATTCACAGACCTGTACCCCTGGGGATAAAAATACATTGTATGTTTATTTAAAAAAAAAAAAAAAAAAGTTGGTAAATTCAAAAAAAAAAAAAAAAAAATGGGTCAAAGACCTTAAAAGAGAGCTCATCAAAGAAGACAGATGGCAAAAAGCATGTGAAAAGATGTTCCACATCCCCTTGCATTTTAGGGGAATGCAAATTAAAACAATAATGAGATACCAGTACCCACCTATTAGAATGGCCAAAATCCAGAACCCCAACAACACGAAATCCTGGCTAGTCTGTGGAACAACAGGAACTCTCATTCACGGCTGATAGCATACAGAATGCTACTGCCACTTTGGAAGACAGATTGATGATTTCTTATAGAAATAAACATACTCTTAGCATTTGATACAGCAATCACACTGGCATTTACCCAAAGGAGCTGAAAACATATCCATGCAAAAACCGGCATGCGGATCCTTATAGCAGCTTTATTCATAATTGCAAAAGCAAATCTGGAAGCAACCGGATGTTCTTCAGTAGGTGAATGGAAAAATAAATGGTGCTACATCCAGACAACAGAATATTATTCAGTGCTAAAAAGAAATAGCTCATTTCTTTTCATGAATAGACCTCGAAGAATCTTAAATGCACACTACTAAGTAAAAGAAGACATACAAATGGCTATCAGACACTTGAAAAAATATTCATCATCACTAGCCATCAGGGAGATTCAAATTAAAACCACATTGAGATACCACCTTACACCAGTGAGAATGGCCAAAATTAGCAAGACAGGAAACAACATGTGTTGGAGAGGATGTGGAGAAAGGGGAACCTTCTTACACTGTTGGTGGGAATGCAAGTTGGTGCAGCCACTTTGGAGAACAGTGTGGAAATTCCTCAAGAAATAGAGCTTCCCTATGACCCTGCAATTGCACTACTGGGTATTTACCCCAAAGATACAGATGTAGTGAAAAGAAGGGCCATCTGTTCCCCAATGTTTATAGCAGCAATGGCCACGGTCGCCAAACTGTGGAAAGAACCAAGATGCCCTTCAACAGACGAAAGGATAAGGAAGATTGGTCTATATACACTATGGAGTATTGTGCCTCTAATCAGAAAGGATGAATACCCAACTTTTATATCAACATGGAGGGGACTGGAAGAGATTATGCTGAGTGAAATAAGTCAAGCAGAGAGAGTCAATTATCATATGGTTTCACTTACCTGTGGAGCATAACAAATAACATGGAGGACATGGGGAGATGGAGAGGAGAAGGGAGTTGAGGGAAATTGGAAGGGGAGATGAACCATGAGAGACTATGGACTCTGAAAAACAATCTGAGGGTTTTGAAGAGGCGGGGTGGGGGGGAGGTTGGGGGAACCAGGTGGTAGGTATTAGGGAGGGCACCTATTGCATGGAGCACTGGGTGTGGTGCAAAAAACAATGAATACTGTTACGCTGAAAAGAAATAAAAAAGAAAGAAGCCAATCTGAGAAGGCTACATAACTGTTCAATTTCAACTACATGATTTTCTGGAAAAAGTAGAACTATGGAGAATACAAAGTTCAGAGGTTGTCAGTGGGAGGGTGGAGAAAGCAGGGAAGGGGAATGACTAGGCATAGCACAAAAGATTTTCAAGGCAGCAAAGACTCTGCATTTTATAACGATGGATATATATCTTTACACATTTGTCCAACACTGGGATAAACTATGGACTTTGGGTGACGATGATGTGTCGATGTGGATTCATCCTTAATAAAACATGTACTGTTCTGGTGAGTGATGTTGATAAAGGGGAGGCTGTGCATGTGTGGGGGCAGAAAATAAGTGGGAAATCTCTGTACCTCCCTCTCAATTTTACTAGAAGCCTCAGACTTCTCTAGAAACATAAAAGTCTTAAAAAACTGACTGAGCTGTGAACTTAAGGTAGAGCACTTACTGTCTGTGACGACTCAATAAAAAGATTTAAACATCAACAGAAATATCTGGCTCTACCTCAGATCTTTTGAATCAGAATCGCAGAAGGGCATGGGAGTCTTCATTTTTAATAAGCATCCTCAAATGATTCTAATGTACACTGAAGTTGGAGAGCCACTGATGTAAGAAAAAAAAAATAAGCACATTTTCAATATCGAAGATCAAGAAAAATAATTGAAATCAAGACCATCCCAAGAAATGTGAGATGAATGCCATGTAAATACCAGTATTCATATATTCTGAGAGCTTGGAGATTTGACATCTCCAACATCTGTTTCTTGTGCTATCCGATAGGTCTCTACATGCAGCTCTGACATAAAAATTGAAATGAGCCATTGGGAGGTGAGGACCTGCTGAGAGCAGTGCAGCAGCCATTCACCTCTGCAGCGAGAGCCTCAGGCAGAAGTGCTTCTCTCCCCAATCTGATAATGTCAAAAGCTGATCAAGTTACTGGGGTTTGAATTACAATGCGGTGCATCTGGGAAGAGCACTTGTCAAGAACATACCTCCTCCAAAAAAGCAGGGGTCTGTTCCAAAAAGAAGAAAAAGGATCTGCCTAATGGAGCTTTTTGAAAGCTGAGATAAAAAAGATTTTCTTCCTTGTAACTGCCTACAGAGTGTCATGATTCCAAAATGCAAAGCTCTGCTGGCTCACAAACAGATGGGTCTCATGTTGGAGTGAATGGATTGCGAGCATATTTAGAGACCATCCAAGATTGCTGCAAGGATTTGTTTACAAAAGGCTCCTTTTGCTTTGGTGTTGCTTTATGCCACATCATTTTCAAGCAATATTCACTGTGGTGTTATTAGGGCTGAATGTAGGGAAAGGCAGCTCGCCTTAAAGGGCACTTTGTGCCTGCAGGCTTGCAGCCTTGGGGAGGTCAGGCAACCTCTACACTGCAGTAGAACTGACCACAGGATTCCACTTACCCACCTCTTGTGGTTTCCTTTTACAGTTCTGGACCAATGGAGCACTCTTTTTATAAAGAGGGCCCCAACAGAACAAACGTTTTCGAGGGTTGCAAACGGAATGAGAAAATAGAAATCTAGGATCTCCCTCTAGACAGTAGGGCTAAGGTTACGGTGAAAAACGATCCAGAGCACAACTTTCATTACTAATCCTCTCCATCTATAACCCCGTTCCCCACTCACAATAATCATTTCCTCTGTTCGAGCCCCGCCCCCAACAACACACCTGTTACTGCAGACCTATAATAACAGAGTGTATATTTCCCTGGGGAAATGGCAAAATGACTCAAGGTATTTATCTGTTGGCAAAACTGGGCCTCCCTCTGAGACTGTTAAATGTACAGCGATATTTTTCCTTGCATGAATCACAGCACTTTCCAGCTGGAAAAGACCTTGAGGATAATCTGGAGGAAGCTTCTCATTAGTTAGATACAGAAACACGGGCCCAGAAAAGCAAGCTTACCCCAAGTAACAGAGCCAGTTAGGGATAGAGCCGAGCTTCAGTTAATGTCCTCTGGTTAAATTAGGAAAGTCTTGATCACTGAGACTTTGTCAACAACTCAGTCCTTTTTCTTCTTTTTCCTTCTTTCTTTCTTTCTCTCTTTCTCTCTCTCTCTCTTTCTTTTTTTTTAAGGCTTTATCGCTTATAGCAGCTTTAGAGTCACAGAAACATTGAGTGCAAGGTACAGAGATATCCCATATGTGCCCCTGACCCCACATGTGCCTCCCAGTCCTTTTAGGAGTCTCAGTGACTCTGGGCTTGTTCATGGAGGTTAAACCAATTTACCAGCCTTTTCCCTCTCTATTTGTATATTTTTAAATATTTTATTTATTTATTTGAGAGCAAGAAAGAGAGAAAGAGAGCATGAGCAGGGGGAGAGGGTGAGAAAGGGAGAAGCAGCCTACCCACTGAACATAGAGGACTGGATCCCAGAACCCTGGGATCTATGACCTGAGCTGAAAGGCAGATGCTTAACGGACTGAGCCACCCAGGTGCCCCATCTATTTGTATATTTTTATAGGATGAGGTATCAGACAGGACAGGATACCCTATCAAGGTCACATTAGGAAGAACTCCAGAAATGTTCCCATCCTCCTGTAACCAAAACACACTTGCTTCCTTCTCCCCAGAAATGAATCCTATTCCCTACCTCTTGGCAATGGGTCATGCCTCCCACTGGCAATACTATGTTTCCTTCCTAAATTCTGGAATTTCTCCACCTGGACTTTCCTGGGATCCACCACACGCAGTCTCTTTTGAAACCACTTACTCTTTTCTTTATTCTATTTCTTTCTACTATCAGTTTTCTCAAACAGAAGCATGGGTCACTTTGGCATTCTTGGTAGTCTATGGTTGCATTTCAACAGTCTCCTACTAACTGAATGACAAAAATGTCCACAATATTCAATAAGTTGAACATTTTCATCATGCTCCATTGTCCTGTGCAATGAAAGCACATGTTCAGGATGAGTCATCCCGTTTCCTGCCAACAATAATTGGCAGACATCCTGTGGCTTCCTTTAGTTTATCATTTCTTAGTCTCAGCCATTGAATTTTTAAATCTTGAAACAGAGTGTGTGATTTTGTTCAAATCTGCAATTATTATAAGAAATGCCCTATTTAATCTGATGAGGGAGGTACATGTGAAATATATATATATGTAATTCAGGAATTTAGCACTGCTAATTAATATGTGGTTTAGCCTGGTTTTTTCTCAATAAGTATCAACACAGTCCACAATGCTTCCAGATTACCTAATTTAAGATGGAGATCTTAAACACTTTCCTGATGTCATATCCTCCCAAAATTTCAGCTATGCTAGACAGTTTTTTATATAGTATTGTGCTTTAATTTTGATGTATGAAAAAGTCAAATCATCAAGTCCATGGTCATGAAGTACCCATGAGAGAACAAGGAATACAATGTGTGTCAAGGCCACCTAATCAGTGGACCCAAATCTAGCAACAGACCTTGAAATTTCTCATTACAGGTTCCTAAATTATCACCATTGCACTCCATACTTAACCAAGCTCCCCCATCATTCATTTACATGCCAGTGTTCCTAAGGTTTCCCAGATATAAAGTGGAGCATTCTGACTCATCCAGCCTCTCAGAATCTTCCACTCAATATCACACAATGTCTGTCTGCTCTTCTTCACTTTTAGCCTCCATTCCTAAAGAGATAGCAAGAAAATGGAAATGAGTCCCAAAAAAGGGGCTAGAAATCCTTGACCTTGGTATTCTAATTTTTAATTATTGGAAAGAGAGACAGAATGATTAAGTAGAAAGAATAATGGATTTGGTGTCAGAAAAAGCAAAGTTCAGTCTGATGTCACTTACCAGCCCTGTGACTTTCACTGATAAATTAATCTCACAGAGCTTCCATTTCCTAATCACTTATGCGGAGATGGTGTGCTGGCTTACTGTGAGATGGAAAATCCACTGAACGTACTTGGTAAACTATACAGTGCCACATGAAATAGTATGACACTGATACTTCTAACCCTGAGGGCCAAGGGCCTTTTAGGGATTTAGTGACACCCACACAAAAAGCTGATAATCATGTCTTACTTAGGCCAATGATATTAATTTGTTTTTCCTGGAAAGGAGAATGGAAAATGAACTAGTACCTGGGCTAAGTGACAGAAATTTGTTTAAAAAATTATTTCTCCTTTTTAATGTATGTCTCTTTTAGGACAAAGAGTTTGAATTTCATTAAAATTGATGCTTAGGAAAGATGGGACACATTTACCATGTGGTTTTCCATACCACTGGAGCTGCATCCTATGGCATCCCTGTGGCATAGTTTGTGGACCTGTCGCTTCCTCATCTGTGTTTCCTTAGAAGGTATCAGAGCTGTATCATAGTCATCTGTTTAATAGCCTGCCTCTTAGAGACAGGCACTTTGGTTAATTTCTTATTTTATCCCTAGAGCTTTGCATAGTGCTTGGTGTACTATAAACAACCCTATACATATTTGCTGAATGAATCAATTGACTTCCTATTTTCAAAGATACATTTTGGGGGATGGTTGATAATTAATCTTCTAATTACTACTGACCTCCACTATAAACATGAAGAGAGCAAAATGAGAACTTCCAAAGTGAAATAGCTAGACCCAAATCCCAAAACCATGCTGGCTTTCAGCTCTTCCATCCAGCGCCCCAGTTATCCTTCCCTGATGCGCAACAGTCTGCCTCTCGGCATCAAGGCTTATTTCATCACTGTTGGCCCATCTTTGCAGAGGAACACTACTGATGGTCTCTTCTACCCATTTATTTTCTGTAAGTCTCAATTATGAACATAAGAAACCTTGCTCTAGTCTTTGTTCCACATTCCACAATGTCTGTTTCACACACACAAATTTCCCTTTGATACCAAGGAGCATTCTGAGCCAGAAGATATCCTGGGGATGGGGGAAGAAGGCAGGGAGGAAAGAAAGAATCAGAGTCACCATCTGTTGACAACACTCTTGTGCAGGGCCAGTTTTGAAGGTTAATGACATGTCACGCATCCTCTAGCGTCTGGTAACAAAAATAGGCTGCTCTCCCAGAATTCGATAGAACAGTTGTTGCGCTGTGGAAGATGTAACGTGTCAGCCAGCACTCCAGCAGGGTCCAGGAAGGCAGTTCTTGCCAAAAGCTGGATGAAATTTAACAGTGGTCCAGGAAAAACAACTTTTACCAAAATTCAGATGTGGAAGTGATCATTTTTCCCTGAGACCAGTAAAGGGCTATAAAGCATTGACCTTCCAAAATGACCATGCATACTGGGTCATTTTTTTAAAGAACCCTTGAGTTTCAACAGTACCTCTTCAATATTCATCTAGTCCTTTCTCTAGTTATTAAAAATTAGGATCGTAAGCCTGTAATAAAAACAGGTCCAAGGGTTTACCAGCGTTCTTCCATGGTTTCTTTGGATGGTTAAATTATTGGCATTGCAGCTGATCCAAGGCAAATCTGGGTCCCGGCTTCATTGACAGCCTACTGTTTAATGACTCACTTTGCTGTCTCATCAAGAATTCACCCAGTTGAAAGGCTGCACCTTCTCAAATGTAATTGCACACTCTCCCCACATCTCATCTGGGCTTTCTTTAATTTTCAAAGTCCTGCTGAGTAACCTTTGAAAATTCAAGCCCTTTACCACATGGCGATCCACAGACATTTTAAGAGGAGGCAGATCTGCCTATCTTTCTGTTAATACCTAAAAACAAACTGTCTGGTCCCAGCATGGAGTAGAGTGGGTTGAATGGGGACTTGTATAAAGGGACAGAATAGGGGAATTGGAAAGTACCCAAGTTCTTCTGGATCATGTTTTTATAGTGTGACATCATTGTTTTGTTTGAAATAAAGTTTCTGGACTTTAGCTCTTCCTAACTTCAAATAGAAGTGTAGAATACAAATAAAAAAACTAAATGATTCTTTGATTATTTGCCAGTTTTGAGTATCCAAGCTCTTCTTATTCAAGAGAAGACATACCAGTAAAAGTTCAGTGGTGTGAAATGCTAAAATGATCACTTGCATGAAAGTCAGGAGATTTAGGTTCATTTTCAGGCTCTTCTGTGATTTACAGAAATCATTTAATTTCTCTGGGCCTCAAATTCCTCAACCCTAAAATTAAATTCAATTTAATCAATATATTTTCAGCCATGGAAAATGGGAGAGAATTTGTATAGATCAGGACTATCCAATAGAACTTCCTGCAAAAAATGAAATGTTTTATATTTGTGCAATCAAATAAGGTAGCCATTAACCATATTAAGCACTATTGATACCATGACTGAAGAACTGAATTTTTCATTTTATTTAATTTTAGTCAGTTTAAACTTGAAACAAATGTGTAGCTACTGGATACATGTCATATGGCTCAGGTTTAATTATTTCTAAAGTTCCTTATGAAAAGTTCTGTTTTGATGATTTCTAAACCTAGCTAATGACCCACAGTGAATCTTTCTTCTTGTTCTGTCTACCATGAAATTCACTTTTCAAATTATTTAGCATAGATTAATAACTTTAATCTTTATCAGTGTAATAATCAATTCAATAAAAATTAGATATCCAAATGAGAAAGATAAAATATATGTGAAACAATTTTGTAAATTCTAAAATGCTTTGCAAAATATAAAGCGTCACTAATAAAATCTGTCACAACTAGTTGCACTCCTTTGTCAAATATCAGCTGGCATCTATAGATTGAAAACTCTTCTATTTTCATATCCCAGACCAATAGAAATACCTTGATGGGATCCTGTAGTAGGTCAGAAAACACATTTTTTGAGTATATCTTTTTGAGTATAACTGATTTTTTTTTAGTGTAACTGAGTATTTATGAGTATTTTTTGAGTATAACTGATATTTAAATAAACAATATTTATATTCCTTTTTTAAAAACTGCATACACCAAGGGTTTCAACCTAGATGTTGCCATAATCTATATAAGAAAATAATTTTTTAATTTTTATTTAAGTAATATCTACACCCGACAGGGGACTTGAACTCACAACCCAAGATCAAGAGTCACGTGCTCTTCTGACTGAGCCAGCCAGGTACCCCTAAGAAAATAATTTTTATTAATTATATAACATCTTATAACCCATGAGTGCATTTCTTCTGCTTCTAGGCTTTGCATCACACTTGCAGAGCATATAAAACATTGAGCAGAATAAGTCCAAAGGGATGACTTACCAGAAGCCCCCACTTTGGCCTAGACCTAGACCTGGGTTTGCCTCTTTCTACTTCTGTTTAATCCCTTTTAGCCTCACAGCCTCCTATTCCTGACTTTCAGACTCTTCTACCCCTTACCATGTGGCATCCTAATGTTTTCCTTGAGTTCATAACCTTCTCCTTTTCTTCTCTCATTTATTCTCGTCTTCTCTCTCCTGGCACAACATTTGCTCAGCTCTGTACCTTCAGTGACTATCCCTTTCAAGTTGGCTCTGAGATGTCTCCTGGTTAGTGACTCAATGAAGAGCTTAAGCTAGCAAAGCCTAGGGATTATGCCTCTAGCCCCTCCTCAGCTCTTCAAGATCTAGATTCTAGACAATGAGCTTTGACTTGAAGGAAAGTCCACTCTTACCAACTATTAAGAAAAAAAAATTTTCCCATTTTGTCTTATTTTTAAGTGAGTCTCTAATCTTCTAAATAAGATATATGGTTCATAGTTTGGAAAAAGTTATTTTAAAAATGACTTTATTATATGTATAACTGGCATGCAATAAATGACACATATTCAAGGTATAGAGTTTGTTAAATTTTGTCATATGATTACAACCACAAAACCATTGATACAACTAAGAAAATGAATATATACATTACTGAAAAAGTCTCCTACGTTCCTCTTTAATTCCTTACCAATACCCTTAACTTCCACCCTTATCTTTGCCCTGGGCTTAGGCAACCACTAATCCATTTGCTGTCACTATAGAAGACTTGGAATTTTCTAAAATTTTAAATGCATAGAATCATAAAGTATATACTATTTTTCATGTAGCTTCTTTCCTTTTTGTTGATGAGTACTGTTCACTTTATGGATATAACATACACATGGATCAATATACCATTCATTGACCTGTTGATAGACATTTGAGTTATATCCTATTTAGGCTGTTACAGATAAAGCTTCTATGAACATTTAAGAACAAGTATGGACATATGGCTATATTTCTCTTGGGTAAACATCTAAGAAGAAATAGCTGGATCATAGTTTTTAAGAAACTGATAACACTCAGCATAATCAGTATTTTTCATTTAGTCACTCTAATAATTGAATGATGGATATTTGTAGCTTCCTGAAGTTGTTTCATAGTTCACTGATGCCTTATTTATTTACTTTTTATTCCTTTTTGTCTTTATCTTTCATTTTGGATATGTTCTATTGCAATGTCTTCCAATTCACTAATCTTTTTTTTTTCTTTAAGATTTTATTTATTTATTTATTTGACAGACAGAGATCACAAGTAGGGGCCAGGGGTCAGGCGGAAGCAGGATCCCTGCTGAGCAGATAGCCCGATGTGGGGCTTGATCCCAGGACCCTGGGATCATGACCTGAGCTGAAGGCAGAGGCTTTAACCCACTGAGCCACCCAGGCCCCTTCACTAATCTTTCTTTTTGAAACGTCTAATCCACTACCAATCCCATTTGGTGCATTTTTCAGCTAAGATATTATAGTTTTCAACTTTGCAAATTTAATTTGGTCCTTTTTTATCTTCCAACTTTCTACTTAACATTTTCTTTAGTTGCAAGACTATGAAATATAGTTATAATAACTTTTCAAATGCCTTATGCTAATTCTAACATCTATGCTAGTTCTGGTTTGGTGTCCTTATTCTGGGCTATATCTTATTTCTTTGCATACCTGGTAACTTTTTAATAGATGCCAGGCATTTTGAAATTTACCATGGGGTGTACGTACTACATATCTTTGCATTCCTATAAATAAATATTTTTGAGTTCGTATTACTTGGAAAAAATTTGACACTTTCCAGTCCTATTTTTGAGATTCATTAAGTTGAACCAAAGCAGCATTTAGTCTATCAGTATTCTTCACTACTCAGGCAATCTCTCTCTCTCTCTCTCTCTATATATATATATATATGTATATATTTACATGTATTTATTTATATTTATAAATATTTAAATATTTATGTTTTTATTTATTTATTTGAGAGAGAGAGTGCACAAGAGGAAAGGAGGGACAAAGGGAGAGGAAGAGAGAATCCTCAAGCAGACTCCTCAAGCAGAACCCTCAAGCAGACTCTCCAAAGGGAGAGGGAGAGAGAATCCTCAAGCAGACTGTTGAGTGAGAAGCCTGATGTGGGGCTCAGTCCCAAGATCGTGATATCATGCCCTAAGCTGAAACCAAGAGTTGGGCACTTAACTGACTGAGCCATCCTGGCACCCTGAGGCAATAATTCTCTAAGTACTCAATCCAATGCCCCATCAGTTTTAAGTTTTCCAATCTGGCTTATGGGAATAGGTACTATTTCTAGCCCTTTGTGAGCTTCTGAAACGTTTCTCTCTAATCTTCCTAGGAAATTCATTCCACAGCCAAGAACAGTTTTCTCATCACATATACACATCAGCATTCTGCTTAAAACTCGAAGAGCCCCTTCAGCAGGTTTCTGAGCTTCTCTCCTCTGTAGCTTCTTCTCTCCAGAACTCCGCCCCACAAACTTTAATTGCTTTTGCCTCCCGGCCTTTCAATTTTACTCTTCAACTCATGGGGTCCACTGGCTCTGCCTGGGTCCTCTCTTCCTGCACAACAATCCTGAAACCCATTCAAGGCAGGAATTTGGGACAATTATAGAGCTCTCCATCTCTCATGTGTCACTGTTCTTCATTGTTTGATCTTCACTGTCTTCACAACTTTTATTTCATATATTTTTCCTGTTTTTTTTCCCATTATTTCAGCATGGAGGGTAAATTTGTTCCCACTTTCTCTATCTTGACCTGAAGCAGAAGTTAATTAATTCATTTTGAAACGTATTTACTTCTACTCTATACCCTCAACCTAAGGAGGAGGAACACATAAAAAATAATTGTATCTTCACAGGAAAGTTTATGAGTTAGGATATACCCAGGCCACCTACAGAGTACCAAACAAAGCTTCAGTTGGAAAACAGGGGAAACTGATTGGTCCTTCTTTGGTGTTTAGGCCCAGAAATGCAAAGATTTCTGGAATAAGGTCACATGGAGAAAGGCAAAAAGGAAAAGCTATTTCTGAGGAGAGACTGGTTATCACATGGGATCGTGAGTCCCCTGAAGAACAAAAGAAGAACACAGAAAGGAATTCATACTTAATTCACTCAAGTTTCTCCCCTTCCTTCCCTCTCTAGCTCTTGCCCCTTTGTTATACTGAGAATTATAAGTTTCTAAAACCCTTGTTAATATGTCTTTGCTCTAGCCCCTTACTAATCTTATCCTCTCCTCTCATTTTTTACAAGCTAAAACTCCTGCTTCTCACACAATTTCTCTTAGCTACAATTAGATGGGTGGGCAAGAGTTGGTACAGGGAAGTTGTCCTCTATTATGTGTCAGAAGGCACCATCCTTAAGGGAGAGGACAGATCTGTCTAGGACCCTTGGCAATGCAGAGGGCTCAATTATAACTGGAGAGAATATTCAACTTAAATCTTTTTTTCTTAAGTTTTATTTATTTATTTGACAGAGAGAGCAAGAGAGCACATCAGGAGGAGCTGCAGAGGGAGAGGGAGGAGTAGACTCCCTGCTGAGCAGGGAGCCTGACACATGGCTTGAGTCCAAGACCCTGAGATCCTGACCTGAGCAGAAAGCAGATGCTTAACCAGGTGCCCCCCCCATTTTTTCTTTTACTATTTTTCTTTCTTTTCTTTATTTTTTTAATAGATTATTAATTTTAGAGAGAGAGATAGAGAGGGGAGAAGGGTAGAGAAAGAGCAAGAGAGAAAGCAGACTCCCTGCTGAGCATGGAGCCTAATGCAGGGCTCAATCTTACAACCCTGAGAGCACAACCTAAGCTAAAACCAAGAATCAGAGACTCCCAACTATACCACCCAGGTCCTCATTTTACTGTTTTTCTATCAAGGGGATATGAATTTTAATTTTAACCTAATAACATAGGACTTCTGAATACCTAAATTTAGATAAAAAGTAAGTTTGAAAAACAGATAACCCTTTTATTTTGATAGAAAAATGAGATTCTAAATAGTACCTTTCAACTAATCATTTTTACATTGACTTCAATATTCATTTTACTCTAACAGCACATCTTTTACCATAAATGTGAGAGAGATAGCACAAGTATAGTAAAACTCAGAAGAAATGCTAGACATTTCTTAATGACTAGAAAGATGCCACAGGTCAGGTCACATTCTCAAAACATAGTTACAAGTATTAAAAGACCATTATAAAATGACTAAAACAAACCAAAAAACCTATTAGTTCTGACTCTAACACTGGAACTATAAAACAATGTCACCTCTTGATGGTAAGAATCCAGTAACAAAAGTGAAAGGACTGTCTCCTTTTAGATTCATCACACACTTATTTCCAAATGGGTCTGTGAGGCATAGAAACAAATGGCTAAAAATGTAATATGATGAGATACTTGGTATCATACAGAATTTTTATTATCTGGTTTGAAATTAGCTTCATTCAAACTGATATATATGTAGACAGACCCAATGTTGAAGACAGATTGATAGCAGATAAATGATAAGATAGATGGATGCAAAGAAGGATAGGTGAATGAATGAATGGATGGGTGGATGAATAGATAGATGACAGATAGATAGTTATCAAAATGTCATTATTTTCACATTTTTTTCCTTGTGTTAAAGAGTATACTTACTGAGGTAGTAGGAAACAAACAGATAGTCTTTCAACAACAGTAACAAAGACAGGCTAATGTTATGATTTACAGCAGTGTTTCTCTGAGTGTCATTCACAAGTATATGAAACATTTGTTAAAGATGCAAATACTCAGGCCCCTGCCAGACACACTAAATCAGAATCTTGGAGATGTGGCCTGGGATTCTGAATTTTAATACACCTCCCAAGTATTTTTACTTCATATTAAGACTTAGGAATTCCAGGTTTCAGGCATGGATCCTACAGCAAAATTTCCTGGGTTCAAAATTCAACTCCACCAAATATCTATTTGGGGCACCTGGGTGTCTCAGTGGGGTAAGCCTCTGCCTGCAGCTCAGGTCATGATTTCAGAGTCCTGGGATCGAGCCCCACATCAGGCTCTCTGCTCGGCGGGGAGCCTGCTTCCCCCTCTCTCTCTGCCTGACTCTCTGCCTGCTTGTTATCTGTGTGTGTGTGTGTGTATGTGTGTCAAATAAATAAATAAATAAAATCTTTAATTTTAAAAAAAAAATAGCTATTTTACTGCAGACGTATTACTCTGTCTGTTTTTTCATCTGCAAACTGGAGGTGATAATAAAAATAGTTCCTACCTCATAAGATTATCAAAGAGTTAAATGAGCTAATATAGAAAGTCCTTAGAATTGTGTTGGGTACAATATAAGTACTATCTGTGTAAGTGTAACAAATATAACTAAGTTAACCGTATCCTATTACTATATCCTAAAGGATAGGAAGGAAATATCAACAGTAAGTTATAAGAGCAAAAACACAAGTTCGATCCACAGCATTCCCTATAGTTAATCATTTCAGGTTCTTTATTTCATTTTGTTTCACTTTTACTGGCAAAAGAACAGCCTTTTGTGAAGCTGTCCCTTACTGCCCCATAGGAGGATATGGTGGCACCAAGTAATTCCTCATCTGTGGCCAAATCACCACTGTTCTCCTTACTGCAAAACTCTAGTAAATCTGGTAATTGTCCTCCCCAAATTAAAGCCATATGCCTGTAAAGGAGAAATTCTTTTTTCAGCTCTTGTCAAGACACCTGGCTAACGCAGAAGTGATCTGGTTGTCTACCTGCCCTCTGGATCTTATGTGACTCAGGTGTTTCGACCTCACTCATACATGTCAGGAATCCACCTTGGCCCAAATCCACAGTGTCTAGCAAAGACTAACTCTTGATTAAAAATTGGTGGAGAGGATTCTGAATGAACAAGATTCAGAAACTGTACTTACATTGTACAAAGTCTTTGGTTAAGACTGGACAGAGAATTAAATATAAGCCTTTGAACAATGTCCCATTTATAATTCCACAGTTTCATTAACACTGTGGGCCAGGATATAAACAGAGCAATGAGAAGTCTGGCAAGGTGTATGCCCATTCTCTTATTACCACACCTTCAAATTATCAGCATCTTCCAGCCTTCACACACCTTTCCATGCAGCCTGGCTTCCCTGATCCACGACTCTTACCTCTCTCTAGCCCTCTTGCCCCTCTTTGAGTACCTAAATTAAATCTCACCCTGAATCAATATAAATACCCACTATGATAAAGTCCAGCTTTCTTACATTCACTGCAAAGCTTCATGCTGTCCACTCTCCCTCTCTCTCTGTTCTGTAGACATATTAAACTGTTTGCAAGTGCCCAAATGTGCCTCTGCCTCTTTCTACAGATCTTCCTGTATGCTTTGCCCTCTCCCTAGGACACATTTCTCTCCCACCCATGCCCCACCTATTCACTTGACTAATACCGACTCATTATTCAGAATTCAGCTAAGGCATTACCGCATTCAGTGTCTTACCTAATCCAGTCCCTCCCAGTGTTCATATCAATCAGGCCTTTTTCACACTATAAGTCTTATTTATTCACTTTAACTATTTAACTTTAGTTAAATACCATTAGTGAGATGAAAATGTTGGTTCATGACTATGTGTTTAAGAGCGTCACAACTATGTAGCTCAATGGAAAGAACACATGCCTTAGAGTCAGGCAGATCTAGGCTTGAATGACAGTGGGGTCACTTACTATCTATGATTCTGGGCAACAAATTCCATAAACTAATTTAAATCCAAGTTGTACATCTGTAAGTAGAAATGATAATCCTTATTCTACAGACATGCTGTAAAATTAAATTAGATATTACATATAAAATATTTGCCTAGTTTTAATAAAAGGTAGCTTTTACTGTTGTATTAATGATGAGAATCAGAATTTATTCCTGTATGGATCAGATCAAAACCAATCATAGCTCATAGACAATGTGTTATAAATATCTGAAAGAGACTCTAAGGTCTCTCTCAAGTATCTGAGATTGGCTGCACACACCTGAGAGAGACCCTGAGGATATTAGATTCCCATAATCATGTTGCAAATAAAATACATCAGAGTTTTTCAATATCAGGATTAATTTCAAATCTGTTGGTCCAGCTTCCAAGTGTTGCTATGGGAGAAACTGCCAAATGTGCTAAAAGTAGTGTATTCAGTGTAACATATTATGAATTAAAATCCTTATTGAGCATGGTAATAAATGCCATATATCCTTTTTTAAAAACTTAATCCTTAAAACCAACTGATAAGGTACTCACCATCGTCCCTATTTGACAGTTGAGACAGGTTCAGCAAACGTCCAAGGTCACACACTGAGTGGGACACAGCCTGTAAGATTTTAGAAGATTTTTTTTTTTAAGATTTACTTATTTATTTCAGAGAGAGAACATACAAGCAGGAGGGACAGAGAGAGAAAGAATATCAAGCAGACTCCATGTTGAGTGCAGAATCTGACACGGGGCTCTATCTCATGGCCCTGAGATCATCACAATGTGAGTGCAAACCAAGAATCACATGCTTAACCCACTGTGCCTAGTGTCCCTAGAAGATATTTTTGATAGCAGAATCACTTTATTATCTGTTACAGTGTGATAACTCACATCAAAGGCATGTGAATAAACTGAAGCTCTCCAGAGTTTCTCATCTGAAAGTTCCTCTACCCCAATTTGGTTCATTTTGTGATTTGAATAGTCTGAAGTGGTGGATCAGAGAGGTATTTGAGTTCAAATTTTCCACTGGAGCTGGCATTACCATAGTCTGGAATCTGCTATAGAAGACAGCTCAAAACAAGGTTTCAGCTGCTGCTTTTCTGGGCCTGCAGTCATAGACCAGAGACTCTGAAACAGCATGGCAGGTGTTATAATTGAGGGCACTGGTTTCAGTGATAGCTATAGAACTTCTGGACTCCCACAACGGCAGCAATTGGTTTCTTCTTTCCGTTTTGTAGCTAACCTTGTTGTTTGAGCAAAAGGAAATTGGTGATTCTCTGCAAACCAGTACCATTCCTAATTCATGATTCTTTAATAGGACAATGGCTTATTCTTTTTTTTAATTAATTTTTTTTAAATTTCTTTTCAGCGTAACAGTATTCATTGTTTTTGCACCACACCCAGTTCTCCATCAATACGTGCCCTCCTTGAGAATAGCTTATTCTTAATCCATTAGTTCT
This sequence comes from Mustela lutreola, assembly GCF_030435805.1. Classification (NCBI taxonomy): domain Eukaryota; kingdom Metazoa; phylum Chordata; class Mammalia; order Carnivora; family Mustelidae; genus Mustela; species Mustela lutreola. The sequence continues at coordinate 109,001,941 of NC_081297.1, forward strand.
GTAATTCATTAGTTTTTTTTTTGCCATTAGTAATTCATTAGTTTATATAAAATTTATTTACTTATTTAAAAATTAATGAATTAATTTAAAATTCATTTATTAAGCACTTGCTATGTAATGGCACAGTGAGAGTCATCACAATACAGTGCCAAGACTGTGGATTTTTCAAGTCAGGTAAACAAGGTTTTGCATCCTACTTTGTAATTTACTAGCTAATAGCCCCCATTGATATAAATGGTTATTACAGTAGGAATTTTGGAGTCAGACAGACTTGGCTTAAAAATACATCTCTGCCCACTTATTTATTTATTTGATTGTTTGTTTGTCACACATCTGCCTTTATTGTGAGCAGCAGGTGGGACATTTCCAGCAATAGTTAAAAAAAAAAATTTAATTTACAAAAGCAGGAATTCAGTGAAGCTGCCTGGTTGGAACAGCAGGAAGAGCTGCAGGAATAGGACTCCAGAGCCCATGAAGAGCAGGGCCACCAAGGAGATGAGGAGCTCTTTGTGGATATCTCAAATGTACCTGGTAGAGGTAACCTCATAAGTGAAGAACCAGGCTGTAAAGAACATGTCAGTGGCCAACAGCACCATGGTCAGATGGGGGAAGACAGCCAGGTTCACGGGGTTGGTGTATCTGCTCATGACCTCGGGCTCCATTTTGGCAGGCACAGGGTAATCTACCACTCCTCTGCCTACTTATTTGATCTGTGACCTTGGACATGTATCACTGATCTTTAGCTTCTCCATCCATAAAATGGAAAGAATAACAACTAATGTATAGAATTCTCATGGAGAATTAAAATGAGATGTGTCTATAAGGCACTCTATGCAGTACCTGACAGACAGTGGGTCTTCAACAAATTTACTTCTCTTTCCTCTCCCGCTCAATTCTAGGCACTATAGAAATATATATGTTTGAAATTTATAGCATCTATTAAAAAGGACAATAAAAGGAAAGGAAGCTAAAGTATTAAGCACCTATTTTGTGCCAGGCATTTCATGTGATATTACTGAACTTAGGTAAAACACATGCTTTCATTTATTTACTCATTCATTCATTCAAGAAATATTTCTCTGGCACCCGCTGTGTGCTAGGCACTTGCTTCAGTAATGGAGACACAGCAATGAATACAATGGATTAAGTCCTGCCTTGAGTTTACATTCTAGAGATCTATTCCCTTTGCTGTTCCTTGATGTACAAACAAAAAGCTTGGAAATTTTTTTAAAAATCCAAATTAGATATTAGAAAGGCTTTATGGAGGAGGGTAAGCATAAGCTAGACTCAAAGGACCATAGTGTTCCAAGATAAAAGGTGAGAGTGGGGTTGGGAGGAACAGCATACTCAATAACCCAAAGGCAAAAAAGGTGGGACCCATGAGGAAGCATGAGTTTGATCTGGTCATTGGGTGTGGTGGGTAAAAGTGAGTAACAGGAAAGAAATTCTCTTGAAAATGTATATGGAAATCAGATGGTAGTGCATATGGAAAGGCTGACTGATGAGTCCAGACTTCATCTGTAGACTAGGGCGGTAATAAGATTGAAAATATGCTTCAGAAATATTAAATGGGAAACACTGTATAAATTGGATTAAAGGGGAGAGACCAGAGACAGCGAGAGACTCAGGAGGTTTTTGATTAAACATCACATATGTTTGGGTTTTTGCTGTTGCTGTTTTATGACCAATGACAAGCAGAACCTCAGGAAATTTAGGTAAATACTTTTTCATGAGAGTCTGCAAGGATAAAAAGTAGGTTTAAAAAAATTAAAGTACCTGTTCCATCTGAGAAAGCACTAATGATATCGCATAAAGAACCAGTTCCTTTGATACATGAAAGTGAGTGTCTTCAGTAGAAGAACAAACTAAATTAGACATCAGGGAGGATAAAACCCAAGACAACAGACCTTATGGTATAATTTTCACACTAAGTTGATTCTTAGGCCAAAGCTTTAAAAGGTTTGCCAGTAAATTCTGACTCTTTAATGGCTTTCTGTCATTAAAGTCCTTATCGTAAAATAAAAACAAATTAAACACGTATATAAGAACACTTGCAAGGTGGCAAATGCCCTCAGTCAATTTTTGCTCATCAAGGAAAGGAGGTTTGGAGACCAGTTTGTGCTCCTTCTGGCTAGCAGTGCTATGGGTCTAGCTCCAGCCTTCAGCTGATGGAGAACAACCCATTCCCAGACCAGCAGGTGTCACACAGCATTCTGCCTTCAAAACATTACCAGCCTTTGCTCCCTTTTCTTGGTTTCTGCAGAATCAATCCAAACACTCCCAGACTGAGGTCATTATCTTCTCCCATTCCTTCCCCTTCCAACTTCTTCTTTTTGCCTTCTTATTTGCTCAATAAAAATGTATTTAGCACTGTCTTATACCTGGTCCATACAGATCTCTGGGATCTCTGCTAAAGGCATCACTGACCAATAAAACTTTGGAGTCATCCCCAACTTCTCTGTCCCTGTTAGCTCTCGTGTCTTCTCAGCAACCAAAGCCTTTCGAGTCCATCTCCCCAAGAGTCCCCTAATTGATCTTTACTACCTCCCTCTACCTCCTCTACCTCTCCCTCTACCCCCACCCTGTCTCTCTCCAATCCAGGCTTTCTTTCATGGAAGGATCCAACGCAAGGTGTGGTCCATAAATCATACCTTGCAGCAGCAGTATCACCTGGCAGCTAGTCAGATATGAAGACTCTCATGACAGAATCTGCATTTTAGCAGAACCCCCAGATGATTCATATGCACACGTCAGTTTGAGATCACAGGCTGAAAGCACAAATCAAACCCTGTCACTCCCCAGCTGACATTCTAGTCCAGGGGCCAACAAATTATATCCCAAAGGCTTAATCTGGCTCACCACCTGTTTTCGTATCCTCTGCAAAGTAACAATGTTTTTTACACTTCTAAATGATGGGGGGGGGGGGGGGTGGTGATCCAAAGAAGAATAATATTTCACAACACAAGAGAATTATATGAAGTTCAAATTTCAATGTCTATAAATACAGCTGTATGGGGATGCACCATGACCAGGCACTGACATATTGTCTAGGGCTGCTTTTGCAATACAATGGCGGAGTCAGTAGTTACCATAGAGACTGCTATGGCTAGCAAATCCTAAAATACTTGCTATTTGGCCCTACATAAAAAGTTTGTTGACCTTTGTTCTAAGGAGAAAACATATATGGCAAAAAAAAAAAAAAAAAAAAAAAAAAAAAAAAAAAAAAAAAGCTAGCTATGAGATATAAAGGAAAAAAAGGAAGACCTGAACAAAATGCTGTCTCCCCTGGGTACCCATAGCAGTGCTTATGACCATCTATCATCCCACATGTCATTTTGTTGGTTTAGTCTTTCTTTGCTGACTGGGGAGGAGAGTCAGTTACCTTCATTCAGTTTTGTGGCTACTGATACCTCCCCTCAGAAGGACAGAGGGTGGGTTTTTAAACATAATGAGAGTAGGAGGATTATCCTGGGGATCCAGATATGAAGAAGGAATCATGAGGGATTTAAGAGTTAATAATTTCATATATAATAATTTCGTGGACACTCTTTACACTTGAGTCTTAATTTCTAAGGAAAACAAACAAACAAACAAAAAATCTTCAGGCTTTGGAGAACTAAATGAATCACCAAAGGGATACGGTACTTTGTTAGGGGCAATAATTCTTCCACTAAAAGGAATTTCTGAAAATTCCAAAATTTGGTATCTTAAATATCAACAACACCCCACCTGCAGGCCTTCTCTTAGCCATATTCTCTGATCTTATGTCCATATGAGACATTAAGAAGATCAGCTCAGATTTCACTCATTTTCTGTAGGCAGATCCTTTTAGGAACAACACTGTTGGAGCTATTTCTAGTGGCTTCCTCTTTGCTTAATTGATACATTCCTTTAGAGTCACTTTAAACCACTGAAGCAGGTGTAAGAAAATAGTCGGAATTCCAATTCCATCCCAGAATGAGAAAGAAGGGGAAGTCCACGGATCAAAAATCTCTCAGATAAGTTGTCACAGAGACACTGAACATCTTATGGACAGAAAGTGGCTGCCTTTCCATTCCTTTTTCCCCCATTCCTACCTTTACATTTTTGGGAAAAGTTAAAGGAATGATTTTGCATCTGCCCCAAAGCAAGTTATATTGCCAGCTGGCAGTGTAGTCGAGTACTATGGTAGGTCCCTGGGAAATAAGATATTGCTCCTGTCCTGGAGAAGTAGACTTGTGGAAAAGGCAGATGCAGAGGCAGATAACTATAACACTGATTTAAATGCTACAGTTCACAGTGAGTAAAGGTACTATGTGGACACAGGGATGCCGAACTCAGCTTCTAGGGTTAGAAAGGCAACCTAGAGGAGATGTCTTGAGCTGAGGTCTAAAGAACAAATAGAAATCAACAGATAGAGGGCACAATGTTAGGACTAAAAGGGGTATTCAAAGCACAAAGATACCCAAGATAAAAGTAAATAAAAGGGGGCACCTGGGTGGCTCAGTGGGTTAAAGCCTCTGCCTTCTACTCGGGTCATGATCCCAGGGTCCTGGGATTGAGCCCTGCATCGGGCTTTCTGCTCAGTGGGGAGCTTGCTTCCCTTCCTCTCTCTCTGCTTGCCTCTCTGCCTACTTGTGATCTCTGTCAAATAAATAAAATCTTAAAAAAAAAAGTAAATAGAAGGCAAGTGGGGTACAGTAAGAGAGGAGAAGAGAAAAGCCAGCAGAGTCAGGTAAACAGTGGTGTGTTTGCTAAACCAGAGAGTCTGGACTCCATGCTGAGGACAATGGAGGTGTACTGTAGAATTATTGGGGGGACTGACATGATCAGAGTTGTGTTTAGAGGGGCGCCTGAGTGGTTCAGTTGGTTAAGCAACTGCCTTCAGCTCAGGTCATGATCCTGGAGTCCCACGTTGGACTTCCTGTTCAGCAGGGTGTCTGCTTCTCCCTCTGAACCTCCCCTCTCTCATGCTCTCTCTTTCTCTCTCAAATAAATAAATAAAATCTTTAAAAAAAAAATTGTGTTTAGAAACCAAATCGGCTGCTGTGTAGGAAGAGCACTGAAGGTCAAGGTTGGAGATAAGGAGAAGAATTAAAATAAATGCTGCAGGGAAGAAATGCTAGTGACTTAAACCACCATCAAGACAATGGTGGCAGGGGAAGAACAAGACCAAAGTCACAGTATATGGCCATCAGCTTCTGCCCTGTGTAAAGCATGTTCCCAAGGTCAAGTGGTTGCTGACCAGACTGGTCTGCTAACCAAGTACTGTGGCCCCACAGAAGAAAGAAAGGGGCCCTCTTTCATTCATCAGCCAGATAAGGTACGATATTATTATTCTCACAATGTCACCAGATGTATGGGCAATGTTAAGGCCCTCTCGAAAATCAACATATCCCAGAGATTTTTTAAGAAGAAAGCAGTTGATCAGAAATAGGAGTTAGAGGGAGAGAATTCAAAGAGGACACTGAAGTGTTTGACCCTTGCATCTTGCCATTCACCACGGCAGGAAGCCCCCCCTCAGCCCCGGCCCCACTTTGCCTGCTCAACGCAATTCCTTTTCTTGCTGTCATGAATCTCTTCGATAAATTCAAATAAGTTCATTCAAATAAAAAAAGAAATACATTTTAGTTGTATTTAACATTTTTTACTTATTTTATTCTTTGTCTTTTCCTGGTTTTATTTACACCACATCTGAGACAACATGGTATAGTGAGAAGAAAGTCAGCTTTGGGGTCAGACAAACTATGAATCTCAGCTTGGCCGACAGTTATAGGACCCTTCACTCTTCTGAGCTTTAGTTAATTCGTTTGAAAAATGGAGATGATAATCCTTATGGTAGGATGGCTATAAAAGGCAGTGTACATAAACCATCTCACCTTAGTATCCAGCACATATAGTAGTGGAAATGTAATACCTTTAGCTACTATTATTATTTACTGATCAAATATTCTGTAGTGTATTTCTTTTTCTATTCCCATTTTCTGTTTTGATCTCAACTTTTATAGTTCTGCCCCTTTTTCTGTCAATATTATGACAGCAGTTAACATAGCTTCTAGAAGTGCTTGCCTCTTTGCAAAACCCTCCCACTTAAAGAACTTTTCAAATGTACATGTTCACCTCATAAAACTCCACTGGTAATTCTAAAACCATATCCAAAATACAACTCCTTAAAAATAATAGATTTAAGCACAGTACATGTGCTTATCTGGGAAGTTTTCCTGAAATTTACTGGAAAATAGAAGAAGAATCTAGACCTTGTTAGGCCATGTAGCTTACATGATTTTTCATAAACAGTAATTCTACCTTACATAATTTGGTTTAGAGAGCTTTAAATGTATACTGTGTGGCCAGCACTGCATGCATAATTTAGGGACATCATAAAGAAGAAGAAAGCATGGTTCCTCCTCTTGGGAAATGGAGTTTCATTTTCTATTTTCAGTTGGGGATTTTAAGAAGTTGATTCTATTTCAATAAAACTGTATTTACTGAAACATTTAGGTAGGAAGCAAGATCTTAGCCAGGAATTTTTAGTTAATCTTCAGAGGCCTATGCATAAAAAGATGTTACTGGAAACACTTTCAGATTTGTTTATCCTTAAATAATGTGGCCCATTTTCATTTTGAGAAAAAAAGGAATTCCACAGAAAGAAAGGCTTGCATGACAGGCTGAGTCATCCTGTGTAGATTTTTTCCAGTAAGCTACATTATGCTGGATGCTGTTCAAGAGGGAAAATGTCAAACGCACTGGGGTTCAGTCTGGCATGTGGGTGGGTTTACTCAAGCACAGAAATCAAATATAGGCATTGGAGCCAATACTTTGGAAAACAACGGAATGGCTTACAAATCAGAGTTGGAATTTCCAGAAGTTTTTTTCAGCTGAATCCTACAAATATAAGTGAACAATACACAGTGAACATTTTAATGACATTTATTGTGTTTCTTTCTTAGAACCTTAAAATAGAAAAAATTAGACATTAGACATTGTAACATTTAGCCTACTTTCCATACAACAAATTATATGACACATATCTCTGACAGATTCCCATACTTCTGCTTAAAAACTTCTGAGGATTCATTCCTTTGTAACACAGCCCCCTTCCTTTGACAGAGGGAATGCATAGGAAAAGACCTTAATGGATATAAGCAAAGGTAATAATAGTGGTTACCTATGGATGAGTGAAATCATGAGTGTTTTTTTGTTCTTTTGCTTCTCTACATTTTCTAACTTTTCTATATGATTTTGCGTTTTTTATAATATGAAAAAAATAAGTACTAAAGAGCTATGAAGAATTCAAATACTAACATTAATACTGTTCCAACTTCCCACTATAAAAGTCAAGACAGATTAATTGGTTGAAAATTAGGCACCAAAATTACCAATGTTCCAATGTTCTGTAACTAGGAAATACCAATTTCAGCCACATCATTATGTCAACCAAGGTGTTGTTCAAATCATGTTCAGCTAAATTTTTGTTGGTCATATTTTCTTTATAAGATTTATTTGCCAGAGAGGGAGAGAGCATGCACCAAGGGGCAGAGGGAGAGAGAATCTTAAGCAGACCCTGTGCTGAGTGAGAAGCCCAGTGCAGGGCTTCATACTAAGACCCTGAGATCATGACCTGAGATGAAATCAAGAATCAGATGCTTGGGGTACCTGGGTGGCTCAGTGGGTTAGAGCCTCTGCCTTCAGCTCAGGTCATGATCCCAGGGTCCTGGGATCGAACCCCACATTGGGCTCTCTGCTCCGCAGACAGCCTGCTTCCTCCACTCTCTCTCTCTCTCTGCCTGCTTCTCTGCCTGCTTGTGATCTCTGTCTTTCAAATAAATAAATAAAAATTTAAAAAAATTAAAAAAAAAAAAAAAGAATCAGATGCTTAATCGACCAAGCCACCCAGGTATGCCTAAGTGATTTTTTTTAATATCAAGCTTCACATTTATTGCTGTTAAGTTTGATTGTTACCATCTTAGTTTGTTCCTTCTTATGGGGTGTTAAGCGGAGCATTTAACATGCTGTAAGGGACAAATTTTTCCTGGATGAGAAAACATGTTCTGAAGAATTAATTATTTGTCCTCATAACTGCTTCCTCTTCCCTGCCTCAGAGGTCCTTGGCCTTCTCTCCCTGTTTCCAATAAATTATTAGCCAACTCCTGGTAAATCATATGTTTTAAAATAAATCATAAGTATTAAACACCTACTATGTACCTTTGTTTCATAGTAACATAGGTTACCCCACCTATTCTTCAAAATAGCCCATTTGGTATAGGTATCACTACTTCCATTTTTATAGTGGAGAAACAGAGGCTCTGAAATTAAAGCAATCTTTTTTTTTTTTTTCTTAGAGTCACACAGTTACTCATTGACAAGGATCAGATTTGAACCTACATGGGAGTGGGTTTAATGTCAGTGTTGCCTCCAGGTATTTTTGGCCTTGGCGGCCTGCCCTTACCCTTGCCTCTCTGGTCTCAGATAGACTCTGTCGCCTTTCCTCTGATCTCCAACACTGACCTTGACACTCAGGTTTTTTTCCTTTGCATGATCCCTGATCATGTTCAATGCAGTGCTTCCCACCTGTCTGGAGTCTGGGTATCCAATGTCTAAGCCTAACCTTCAAGATCTGTAAGAGTTCATATTTGCTCATTTACATTTTCTTCTACTTAGAAAACTTGTGAAATATCAATAGAGAAATTTTCCAGACTGACATACTTCCACACAGATAATTTGGGTGTATATTAAACAAACTGCAATTCATCTTCTTGTTGATGAGCCTATTTCAAATACCTTGCTGAAACCAGGCTTAGAACATTCTCTTGTTCTATCATTTTAGTAACTTCCACTTAGTAAACAGAAAATTGAAATCATACGGGACTATACCAGCTCAGGTACCTGAATAGTTCAAAAACAGAACGGGGTTGATGCAGACACTCAAGTAATGTCATCAAAACCTTATCTCTCCATTTCTTGGTTCAGTGTTCCTCTATCTCCGCTTCAATCTTGGGCCTTATATGTACAAGATAACTGCCATCCACTCCCACCTTACATCCTCCCACCTCCAGTACATACAAATCACTTCCACTGTTTTAGAAATTATAGGAGGCATATACATGAGTAAAAAGGAGCTCTTGATCACAAAAAGGCAGCACAGCCTAATAGAAAAGCACATGTGGGGGCACCTGGGTGGCTCAGTGGGTTAAAGCCTCTGCCTTCGGCTCAGGTCATGATCCCAGGGTCCTGGGATCGAGCCCTGCATCGGGCTCTCTGCTCAGTGGGGAGCCTGCTTCCTCCTCTCTCTCTGCCTGTCTCTCTGCCTCCTTGTGATTTCTGTCTGTCAAATAAATAAATAAATCTTAAAAAAAAAAAAAGAAAAGCACATGTGTTGGTATAAAATAGATCTGGATTTGAACTTGCACTTATCCTTGAATGAGTTATTCAAACTTGGTTTCCTTAATCATAAAATGGAGATACTATGCAGTTCATACAGTTGATGTGAAGTTGAAGTCCTAACATTTAAATAAAATAATGTAAATAAAATGTCTACCATAATGCCAGGAATATCAAAGGTATATGACATATGAACAAAGGCTTGTACACAATGTTAAGAATATGAGTAGGGACACAGGCTCCATAATATTGAGACATCTCTAGTATACTAGTTAGAGAGTTAGAAGGCTCTAACTCTCTAATCCCAGTTGGGGTGATGGGTTGGAGAAGTTTTCATGAATGAGATGTATTTGAAGTGGATCTTTTTTTTTTTTTAAGATTTTATTAACATATTCAACAGAGAGACAGAGAGATCACAAGCATGGGAAAGAGCAGAGGGAGAAGCAGGCTCCCCAGTGAGCAGGGAGCCCAGTGTGGGACTTGATCCCAGGACCCTGGGAACATGACCGGAGCTGAAGGCACACACTTGACTAAGCCAGCCAGGAACCCCATGAAGTGGATCTTAAAAGGATGTATGAAATTATGATAAGTAGCTCTAAGAGAGAAGAGCCAAGGGCATATTCAGGATATGACTGAAGTAGAGGTTGTCAGTAATGGAATTGACTATGGGTGCACTTGGAAAGGCAGACTGAAGCCTATTCTTGTGGGTTGTGGTATGGATAAGGAGTTTGTGTTTAATTCATTTAATGAACCCCCCCGCCCCAGAGTGACATGAAAAGGGTTGAGCTGTAGGAAGGAAGACTAACAGTGGTATACCCAATAGATAGCAAAATCAAGAGACAGAAAGCAGAGGCAAATTAGGAAACTATTTACAATCATTTATAACAGTCTGACCCCAGAAAGTCTCCCCCAGCCCTGCCCCCAACCCACTCCCATCAAGAGGGGTGACCCACATGTCCCTTTCCCCACTGGGTGTGGCAGCCACTCTGTAGGGCCTGCAGTCACCTGCTGGTGTGGCCACCAGCACACTGACTGCCACCCTCATGTGCCACAGTAATGGTCCCCAGAGGAGTGGGAAGAACACACCTTTTGCCTTTGCATCACTCCACTCTAAAGGATCCCCAAAGCAGAGCTACCTGATGTTTTAGAGGAATTATAAATTCAGTTATTATTACAGCTCCTGGTGGCATCCTCATTTGACCCACTGGACCCACAAATCCTGAGTCTAGATTCATGTTCTCTCAGAAGAGTTCTCAACCTGGAGCTATATTTGGAGCGTCCTGACTAACTTGCAAGACACGTATGTTTGTATCATAATTAGTCCTTTTGAGTGAATGGCTGAGTATCATCTTAATTCAACAATTCAATGTTTAAATCATAACATCATCTAGGGGCCCTGCTCCATGAGATTCATTAAAAGTTTAACATTTCATCTGTTCCATGGTCAATACTTTACATTTTAGTATGAGAAATAATTAAAATTAAGGGGAAAATCACCTTTCCTTGAGCCAGGAGAGTTCACAGCAGAGTACATAGACCTATTAAATATTTTTCAGTGAATAAAAGAACAAATGAACTATATCAAATGAATCAAGGAAAGCCATGAAAATAGAGCAAATGTTGAATTATTTCCTTTCTTTAACAACATTATCCACAGCTAAGGTAGAATGGTAATCTCACACTTCAGAACTTTGAATTCTAATGCAGGCTACATATGCAGTGAAACTAGAAATTCTATAAAACTGGAGTTGATATAGTTCAAACTGGTGCAGTGAGAACCCCAAGGAACCACGTGTCAAAAAGACCAAAAATTGGCCCTCTGTAAGCTTGACTGTTAAGATCAAATTTTTTTTTAAAGATTTATTTAGGGGTACTAGGTGGCTCAGTCAGTTAAGCATCTGCCTTCAGCTCAGGTCATGGTCTCAGGGTCCTGGGATCGAGTTCCACATCGGGCTCCCTACTCAGTGGCAAGTCTGTTTCTCTCTGTGCCTCCCCTCATTCTTTTTTATAAAGATTTATTTATATCTAATGAATCATTGAACACTACATCAAAAACTAGTGATGTACTATATGTTGGCTAATTGAGCACAATAATAAAAACTAAATTTAAAAAAGGATTTATTTTATTTGTGACACAGAGAGAGTGAGCAAGCACCAGCAAGGGGAGGAGCAGAGGGAGGGAGAGAATCCATAAGCTGACTCCATGCTGAGCAAGGCATCAGAGTCAGGACTTAATCCCGGGACCCTGAGATCATGACCTGAGCTGAAACCAAGAAAAAAATGAGGGTTAGTCCTAAAATTCTTTTTGCCAAGTGCCTTTTGCAGTTGGGACTGAGTTGTAGGTTGTAATATAAGTAGCTAAGTAAATCAGTAAATCATTATTCTGAAATGTGCATAGAACTTTGCTTTTAAGTAAAGTTTTATTTCTTATACATTATATCATTCCATCCTGTTAAGCAGAGCACAGAATAGAAAACAGAGGAAAGGAGAAAGGTTATATATATAATCAAAGCTTCCTAATAAAACTTATAGGTATGGAGCTAAAGCAATGCTGTGAATTTCAGTCAATGTGTATCTAAGTGAAATTTGTAGGCTTTAAACATCATGAATACCTAGAGCTTATGGTTTGCAGACACTGAATTTTGCAGATGTGTAATCAAGGGAATTACCCTAACACAGGATTTATGAAAAGTAACCTTCTGAAACAAATCACACAAATTCTCTGTGAGAATAAAAAACAGAGAGAACATCAACCCACCGATTTGGGACAGAGGGAACTCCCTTCCTTTTATATATATGAAGAAGGCCATCTTTATGTACAATCTGTTAGCCCCATTTAATTCCTCTGGTTTGCTTGCCCTGGCTCAGAATCATGAGCAAAAATAATAAATACGCTAATATTGCACCTGAGAGCATTTATCTCTCTCAGTGGGGGAGAGCCAATGTCAAAATTATAAACCACGTCATACCTGAAATAGGTGGATAGCTTTTAAAAGTCAACCTAGACAAAGCACTCTGTTTACACTTCCTTATGTGAGTGAAGTACCAAAGCAAACTGGAAGTCTATGCTGAGCTTGGAATTTTTACACATACAGACAGACAGACACACACACACACACACACATTCTGCCTCACACCTAACCCCTCACTCTATTCCCCTACTCTCCCTTTAACAACATGTCCATTAAGCGCCCCCTCCCCACCAGGTGCATTTGTTTTGTGGGAACTGAAGCCCAAGGGAAAGTAAACAGATGTGTACATGTATTTTCCATTACTTTATTCAACAAGTACTTGGAAAGTGTTTACTATGGTCCAGGTACAGTATGACTAGTAGGTACTATATGGCCAGTTGCTTTGTGGGTTTCCCATATCCTTCAGTAACCCTGAAGACAAATTGGTAAAACAACACTAGAGAGACAATGCCACTTTTCCCATTTTATAGATGATGAAATGAAGACTCAGAGATCTCAGATTTCTCAAGGTCAAGAGCTTTGTAAGTTGTAGAAGTGGGTTTTGAATCAGGTCTGTTTTATTCCAAAGTCTACACCTCTCTGACTCTTCAATTATCTTTCTACTTATCTACTAAGGTGAACCAGCATCAATTCAGATGCTTAAAAAAAAATCCTGTTCAATGGGCACAAAAATCAAATAAATAATCCAATCTAGAAAAAGAAATCAGCAAGAAAAGAACAACATTCCCACTCACTCAATCTCAATTAAACAATCCACTTTGTTGTTGTTGTTGTTGTTGTTGTTGTTGTTGCTGTTGGAGGTCTTCCCCCCCAATTTTATGGAGATATAATTGACATGTATTGCTATATAAATTTATACCACATAATGTTTAACTTACATATATTGTGAACTGATTATCACAATAAGTTTAGTTAACACCCATCATCTCATACAGATACAATAAAAAGAATTTTTTTCCTTGTTATAAGAACACTTAGGATCCGCTATCTTAACAGCTTTCCTATCTGTCACACATCAGTGTTAACTATAGTCATTATGTCATACATTATAGCCTTAGGACTTATCTTATAGCTGGCAGCTTATACTTTTTGGCCTTCCTTCAATTCCCCTTCCCTCCACCCCCCAAGCTCTGATAACCATAAATCTTATCTCCTTTTCTATGAGTTTGGTTTTTCATTTGTGTTTTTAGGTTCCACATTTAAGTAAGATCAGCCAGTACTTGCCCTTCTTTGTCTGAATTATTTCACTTACCATGATGCCCTCAAGGTTCACCCATGTTGTCGCAAATGGTGGGATTTCCTCATTTTTTTTTTAAAGATTTTATTTATTTATTTGACAAAGAGAGAGAGATCACAAGTAGGCAGAGAGCCAGGCAGAGGTGGGGAAACAGGCTCCCCGCTGAGCAGAGAGCCCGATACGGGGCTCGATTCCAGGACCCTGAGATCATGACCGGGGTCAAAGGCAGAGTCTTAACCCACTGAGCCACCCAGGCGCCCCAGGATTTCCTCATTTTTAATGGCTGAATTATATATCAAATAATTGATCTTAAAAGAACCTGTGATTCTTGTTCCATTCCTGGAGAAGCAATGAATAGGTAAATGGTTACTTCTCTGAGCTGCAGTCATTTGCTATTTGCTATTTATCACCCAAACTTATTTTTGAATTGCAATTCCTACTGAAATGAAAATTATCTGTTGATCAGAACAATAAGACATCAATTTATACCCATTTTTTAAAAATTACTTTACTGAGTTAGATATCAGAGCTATTAAGCCAAGCCATCAGCATTTCTTGTCCAGCCTTGGCAGCTTTCTCCTTGGCCCTACCCACGGTATTATTATTATACTTTGTCTCCTGTGTACGCAATAAGGAACCAAGTTCTGGGTAACTCTCCAGACCAGGATATAACTTATTACTGACTTTGAATACATGCAAGTGAGAAATGAACAAATTAGCCATAGGAAAGTACAACTTTATTTTCTTAGCAACTATAATGTTCATTTGGGAAATAACTGAAACATGCCAATAACTGAAACCATTCTGGAATTAAGAAATAAAATTCTTCCTCACTAAAGACAGTAGCAAGCAATCCTTCATCTGACACAGAATTAATCCCCTTTTGGTGAATACCTAAGGGAAGAACATCAAAATATTTCAGGAAGCCCCCCTTCCCCCCCCAAAAAACACTGCAAATCAGAAAAAAAGTGATCTAAGTGAAAAAGAGCAAAAAGTGGCTTTGTAGAATTTAACAGGAAGACAGAGGAGAAATCTCATAAGCCTTGCCTATTATTTGAGAAGGATTTTTTTATGCAGAGAGAGGGGAATGGTGCATTTGTGGTCTAATGATTAAGAATAAGTATCTGTAAATGGGTATTTATTAAAATCAGGTGCAGCTGCAGATGACATAAATGACAAAGTAACATCGAGAGAAGTGCATTTCTCATGTAAATAGAGTTTGGGGGAAGACAGGCCATGGCTAGAAAGCAGCTTTACCATCTGTAACGCATGGCCTCCACTTCATTGTTCAAAATGGCTGCTTAACTTCCAGACATTATGTCGCAATCTACCAGCAGAAAAAAAAGGCATGTCCCTTCCCTTTAAAAAAAGACCTTGAAAACTGCACATAATACTTCTGTTAACATTCCACTGGCCTGTCACATGGTCAAGCAGGCCAAAAGGGGAGCTGGGAAATGAAATCTTTTTTTTTTTTTTTTAAAGATTTTATTTATTTACTTGACAGATCACAAGTAGGTAGAGAGGCAGGCAGAGAGAAAGGAGGAAGCAGGCTCCCCGCTGAGCAGAGAGCACACCGGGATCATGACCTGAGCCGAAGGCAGAGGCTTTAACCCACTGAGCCACCCAGATGCCCCTGGGAAATGAAATCTTAATGCCAGATAGCCAAATGTCCAGCAAAACACTGTGGGTTCAGTTACCAAAGAAGAGAATACAGATATTAAGGGGTGACTAGCAAACTTTAATGCAGAACCACATAGGGAATAGACTTACAATTAAAGAAGATCCTAATTAAGACCTTACATAATAAGGTCTACTGAAGCCTGAAGCAGTTTATCTAGAGACACTGTCTCCCTCTTTGAATACTCTCAGGCAAAGACAAAATTAAAATCTCTTCTTCCTTTTGTAGGAGGCAGAGGATATGGGTTTAGAGATTTTAAAAGCCCCAACTGGCCTCCAATGTTCCTAAGGTAATTGTTTTCTTACAATTATACCCCCATTATTCCTCTGTTTACACCCATCCCTACTGCCTACAGAATAAAGATCAAGCTCCCTGGAACAATGTTCTATGCCCTTCCTACATGATTTGTTCTCCACTTCACCTACTTCTTCACAAATTTTATTCAAACAACATTAAACTACTTCTGTATTCCTGAGTATATCACACTGTGTCAAATTTCTGTTCCTTATTCATTCACTCAAAAAATACATATAGATTGTCTGACATACCTCCACCCCTAGTAGTAAGCAATAGGGATAGAGTGATATCTAGTATGTAAATAATATTAGCAGCAAATATTTATTGAGTGCTCAGGATATATTGAGTGCCATGCTAACTACATGTATTATCTTATAATTGCTTATGATAATCCTATGATATTGTACCTATTTATCTCCATTTTATAGATGAGTAAACTAAGGCACAGAAATGTTAAGTAAGTTTGCTGGAGACCATAGATCTTGTAAGTTGAAGAGCAGGATTTGTCTGATTTCAGAGCTGTTCAAGTTTATAACCATAAACTACTTTGCACTGTTGGTTCCTCTGCTTGAAATGTTCACCCACCATTGCTCCACCACCCCCTCCCCCTCCGGCCCCACCACTATTTCCCCAGTAGGCTCCCATTGGCCATGTAAAACAAGACCTAATCTTCACCTTTTCTAAGAAGCACTCTTTTAACTCCCTTGGACAGTAAATCACTCCCCAACACCACACCTGGACATGCTTGCTTTTATACCTTTCATCTACAAATCTAGCACTGCCTCATCTGTGCTAAACAAAAAAATCACACAAATCTATGTTGGGAAAGGATTACTCAGTAAGTAGTTATCCATTCGGAGGGAAAATCAATCTAGATGTCAGATCAGATCATAAACCAAATAAATACATGTTGATTAGAGCATTAAATTTGTTGTTGTTGTTGCTGTTGTTTAAAAAAAAAAAAATCAAAGCATGAAAGAGCTAAATTAAGAGCAAATATTTATCAACACCTTGTAGGGGTCGGAGCTTCTAGGTTTCAAAGAATGAAAGAATTCATAAAGGAAAAGATCAATGGATTTTACTGTGCAAACCTGTCTAAAATGTCTGTATGTTGAAATATAACCAAAATTATAAGGAATTTAAAAAAACATATTTGCTTCAAATATGATTGAAAAAAACTTGCTTTCATTTTTTAAGTTGCTATAACAAATGGAAATAATAACACTGTGGTACACTACAGCTCCACACGGCAACATGAATCAATCTTACACATGAAATGTTGAAGAAGTAGGTGGTCCCAAGAGTTCAGAGTAGGATTCTAGCCATATAAAGTTCAAAAATAGATACAACTAAATTCAATTGTTTATAAATGCCTATAAGGGTGATAATAACATTAAGAAAACCAAGGGAATGATTAGTCAGAATAAGGATTGTGTTTACGAGGGCTTGGGTAGAGTGCTGGGGTTGTTAAGTAGGACACAACAGAGAAGAAGGTGGTTTTCAAGGAGGGGCACATGCATCTTCAGGGTAGAGAAAACGTTTTACAAGCTATTTCTAAACTCAGGCTGTAGTTACATAGGAGCTTACTATATAATTATTCACTAAACTGTGTGTATGTTTTATATCCTCTTCTGTATGTACAACATGTATTTCTCAATAAGAAAGAGAAAAAGATCTAAAAAAATGAATGAGCAAGCAACGTGTATAGAAACCACAAAAAGAGGATATGCAAATGACTAATCATCTTATGGGAAAATATCCAGTTTACCGGGAATCAAAAACGTGCAATTTTTCCAATGATACCTTGCCATTTCCTGTCTAATTTTTGTTTTCGTCCTTTTTTTTTTAATGAGAGTACTCAATGCTGATGGTAACATAGTGGAAAGGGTAACCTGAAACACTGCTACAGGAAGTGAAAACAATTTGGCAAGGGTTAAACTGGTATTTAACCTTTAACCCACAGATTCCACCTTGAAGGTCTCTATGAGAAAAAAGTCCTAAATTGGAGAGGAAAAGCAATAAACAGCAGAGAATGACAGCTAAAAACTTTTAAATCCTAATCTTCTAAAGTCTAATAATGGGAAAAATAAGTAACTCTACACTTAAGTGATAAAATATCACATAAAAATTAAAATGATGTTTATCAAGAATTATGGTAACATAGAATATGTTTATGTTCTATTAAAAGAAATAAGTTGGACACTTAACTATATATATAATTGGGCACATCCGTATAAAAGTATATTAACTCTTTTACCTAGAGGTGAAAAAGACTGGAAGGAAACATACCAAAGTGTTAACTGTGGTTTTCTTTAGAAGGTGAAAGCTATGGTAAATTTTCTTTTTCTTTATTTCTTTTTTTAAATTTCCCTTTGTGGCAGGGCACCTGGGTGGCTCAGACAGTTAAGCGTCTGCCTTCAGTTTAGGTCATGATCTCCACGTCCTGGGATTGAGCCCTGCATCTGGCTCCCTGCTCAGTGGGAAGTCTGCTGCTCTCTCTCTCTCTCTCTTTCTCTCCTTCTGCCCCTCCCAGCTGCTTATTCTCTCTCTCTCAAATAAATAAAATCTTAAAAAAAATAAATTTCCCCAAATGCTCTAAATTTTTTTATAATGAGAATACATCATATATAACTTCCTCCCTTCTTTCCTCTCTTTACTTATAACCTTTCCTTCTCTCCTCCTCTCCTTTCTTCCTTCTTCCCCCCTTTTCCTGGTCCTTTCATTTAAGGTGCCAATCCTGACCCAACAGAAGTAGACTAAGTAACAAATCAGTCAGAATTCTGACTTCACAATATTCAGTCTGAATTAAACTTTTTTATTCACCTTACCCCTATCTTGTTCTACAATGGCATTTTAGCCCCTGATCCACAGTTTTATTTCTAAAACTCACTATTCAGGTTTGCTGTTCTAACTTGGTGTTGAGCTGGGCCGACCATCAATGTCCTGATGTCTCTGCTGTGGCCCCTGCATCAGCTCTCCAAAAGGGTCCTAAAGGAAAGCTCTGGTGTGCATTGCAACTTTCCTGGGGCTTAGTGATACAAAGATATTCTAAGTTTCAGTTCTGTGATGGATATCAATTACAGCATTGTTTCCTCTAGAAGGGATAGCTATACAGAGCTACACCTAGACCAGAATTACCTCAATATAGGGTAATAGTTAAATCATTGGTCTCAGAGTCAAAGAGATTTGAGTTTTTGTCCTAGTCCTGCCACTTAGTTGTTATGTGACCTTGAACAAGTTACTTATTCTCTCTATGCCATGTCTAGTCTGCAAAGTATGCATAATAATAATACCTACTGTAAAGCTTATAAAAATTAAATGGGATAACAGTTGTCAAAGATACAATGTCTTTGGAGTGGACTGTGGAGCATGGTGATTCTGGCTAACAATAGCATATCCTATATTTGGAAGATGCTAAAAATTCTCCTTACAAGAAAAAAAAAGTATAAGTATGTGCAGTGATAGATGTTAACTTACTGTGCTAATCATTTTGCCATAAATCCATGTATTAAACCATTATGTTATACATCTAAAACTAATACAAGGTTATATGTCAACGGTATCTCAACCACAACAACAAAAGTAAAACAAGAAAAAATTAACAGGATGGGCCACGCAAAACACTTTGTGCCTAACATATAAAAGTGTCTTAGAGGGGCACCTGGGTGGCTCAGTGAGTGAACGCCTCTGCCTTCAGCTCATGTCATGATCCTGGGGTCCTGGGCTCGAGCCCCACATTGGGCTCTCTGCTGGGCAGGGAGTCTGCTTCCCTTCCTCTCTCTGCCTACTTGTGATCTCTCTCTCTCTCTGTGTGTGTGTCAAATAAATAAATAAAATCTTTTTTAAAAAAAGGTGTCTTACAAATAAATAAATAAATAAATAAATAAATAAAAATAGAAGTGTCTTACCAGTGTTCTGTTATTAGCATAGGTGCAGCCTCATGTACGACCACTTTACACTTCAAATTTTATATTCTAATAGAAGGTAAAACACTTATTTAGGACTTTTTATACTTAATTTTATTACAGTCCTTTGTCTTCCGTCTCCTGCCAAACCAACCGCTCTGCCTAATAACCCTGTGCAAGAAATACTGCTCTCCATTCTTCTTTGTAATCGATCCTTTTCAGCAAGTTATGAATCCAGAAGAGTCCTAAAAGAAGTGGAGGAATATATACTGAGCAATGTTCCTGGAGAACTGCAAAGAGGAGAAATCGCAGAGTGTGTGAGAGCTACCTTGAGAAATCGAATCCGAGATAATTGAGAACTCCTCAAGCATAGGAAGCAAAGAAACAGAACATGAGAACCTTCAAAGCTGCATATGAGGTACTTACACCCAACCTGAGGATGAACAATGAAAAATCAGACTAGTGCCAAGGTTTGACTATAGAGTTCTGAGATTGATGGCTTTGTTTTAGCTCACTGGCTGACTTTAGGAAAACCATCAGTCAGTTCTGTTGTTTTGCATTTTGTGAATGTGGCAACTGATGGACTCATTCACTTGGTTGTTTGGCCATCTTATGAATAAGTAGTATATGCCTCCCCTTGATGATCCCAGAGCAAGTGGATGAATTACATAGTTAAAATAGACACTTTCAATTTCTTAGCTGGAAATGCCTCCTCTTTGTGCTGTAGGAAGACTCTGCCCCTTTTAGTTTGCTTCTGCAGGAAGTCTAGACCAGCTGATGGGGAGAAACCTGTTTCTTTATAAGACAAAATGCTCCCTACAAATTGAAAAGCTTTTATATCCCAGGACACATTATTCAAAACACCTTCAAACACAGCTTCTTATAGTGGTGTCTAGAAAAACACAGAACAATAGCTATGTCTTATGAATAAAATCAATAGTTTCCTCACAAAAAGGAAACTAGAGGACGTGGCATGCAGCACAAAAAGCAATTACATTTTGGATCAGGCCGAGCAGTAACAGTATCAGTCTAACAACATTATCAGCATTTACCTTGTTAAATGTACATTCAAGGACACAGACTTGTTCATTTCTCTTGATATCTTACCGGATTATCTGTAAGCAAATGGATATTTTTTTTGTTCTACCTTTCTGGCCCAGAAAAGGCACCAAAATATACCGAGGCCTAGAAAAAGGCAGATGTTTTTTCTTATAAATGCATTTAACTTGAACATTTTGCACAGAAAAGCCACAGAGTCTCTGGCTGACATATCCCATGCTTAACTATGTGTTTCACATTTATAGGTCATTTAGTCCTCATTCGTATTATAATTTTGCTGAGTTTCATAAATGCAAAATGAGGTTTAGTGCTTTTTGATATATGATTTCAGTTTATTACATTTCCATAAAGCTGTCCAATATTTACTAAGATTTTAGAACTTTATTAAATGATTTTCTTCTACTACCAAAGAGATGCCATCACCATAGTAACAGTGTTTTTTCCTATATCCCATTTTCAGCTTTCTTTGGTTTCATCGAAGTGGCACATTTTCCATTAAACTTTGTAGGACATAAAGTCGTTAAGGTGACAGTTGAGCACTATTATGGCTGTAGAAGGAACATTGACAGAAACTTCACCCTTGGGCCATTTGAAACAATTATTAGGAAAAGCTTCACGATATACCAAATGGTTTAGAATTTTCAAATTTGCTTCTTTAAGCAGGTGACAAAGAAAAAACATTTTGAAAGTTCAGCTTGCCTCTGGACATCTCTCTGAGCTGTAGCACCCAGATGAGCAAGGTAATGCCTCCTTTTCAGTCTCTCAGAAGCAGCACTGGGGACCCCAGATCCTGATCTTCCCCCAGAGTGCTCAGTGTTGGGAAAGATTTGCACTGAGGTCAACACAAACCTCTAATCCCTGTGTTGGTTTCCATTCCCTTCTCAGAACTTAACCACAATCTATAACCACAGAACTTTTTACTTTATCTGTGTATTTGTTGATCTCCATGTTCAAACCAGAGAAGAGTAGTAAGTTCCATGGGGGCAGGTGCATTTTCTGCTTTTTATCTTCCCTAATCATTAAGCATAATGCCTGACCTGTGGGTTTAGGTACTGAATAAATAAGTAATTCAAGTAGATGATGTCATTCTCCTCTCATGTGTAGAGTCCTCAACTCTGTAGATCTCCAGTTATCCAAGTATTTACTTGGAAGTTGGTACTGGTAAGTAAAGTATTTTACTTCAGGGAGAATAAAGCTGCAATAAGCTTGAATTAGATCAGTGTAAGACTTCAATATACAGCATCTTTTTTTAAAGCAGCTTTCATTCCAAATATACTTTATGTATCAACCACTCTTGGGCTAGGTACCCTGTCACTACTCCATCAGCCCCTCCCTGATGACATGGTCTAGACAGATTGCTTTACACGGCGGATATCTCTGTCTTCACTAATGTTGCAAAACAACCTGCTCCTGACTCAGCTTATCCCCCACATCATGGCAGCTTGATTCACCAAATCACATTTCCATAATGACAGCTTTGACAACAGCACAAAGAATATCCAGATACTATGTATGAAAAATACTGGCTTCCTGCATCAGAAGATATGATCTAAAAGGTCTCAAAAGAGAGAGAG
This sequence comes from Mustela lutreola, assembly GCF_030435805.1. Taxonomy (NCBI): domain Eukaryota; kingdom Metazoa; phylum Chordata; class Mammalia; order Carnivora; family Mustelidae; genus Mustela; species Mustela lutreola. The sequence goes on from NC_081297.1 coordinate 109,024,023, forward strand.
CAAGAAACTAGCCTTGTATTTTCAGAATTATTTTTCTAATCTAAAGAAAGATAACTCCTATTTAAAACCAAGTATTGAGTCGATATCCTTCCCAATTTCAAATAAAAGGGAAAATATTTACATACCAAGAAGCCCATTCTGAGTTATCTTCATGTGGGAAATTCCCAACTGTTCAAAGCAGTGACCCCGTACTCATGATCTAACTGTGGAATCAGCTAGAACGGTTATGCTAAATAGGGCAATCCTGGGCTTCATCCCCACAAGCAGCAGTTGGCTTATTCTGCTTCATGGTCATAGCTGCACCTCTCATTCAGCAGTCACTCTATTCCAATGGTCAAAAAGGGAATTTAAACAGAGAACATGGCTAGATAGCATGCCAGCATTCTCACATTTGAGTCACAACAAACCAGAAGAGTAATTTTCACATAGGAAGGACAGAAGGGGGATGCCTGAGTGGCTCAGATGGTTAGGTGTCTGCCTTCGGCTCAGGTCATCATCCCAGGCTGCTGGGATCAAGCCCCACATCAGGTCCTCTGCTTGGTGAGGAGTCTGCTTCTACCTCTCTTTCTCTCCACTGTTCTCCCTGCTTGTGCTCTCTCACTCTCTCTGTCAAAATAAATAAATAAAATCTTAAAAAAAAAAAAAAGGACAGAATGTTAACTAATAGGTTAATAATATAATCAATACAATAAAAATGTTAATAAAGAATTCAAATTGCACTATTTGGGGATCACATGAAGATGGACATAAAAGTAATGAAAGTATCAGTCCTGAGTGTTATTCTATTAAAACAAAATTCCCACATATGTGGTGTTTGAAGTTCAAATTTATAAATAGATTATCCAGATAAGGGAACTACCATTAATTATAATGAACATGTTTTAATGGCATTTAGTTATTGATGTTTAATGAAAAAACAAAAGATAACTACATAATTTCAAATACAGGAGGGAATTATTTTTTAAAGAACCAACTTGGGATATTAATTATTTCTTTAACATCTTATTTTCAAAAGAAAAGAATACTTCCATTTCTTTACAATTTAATGAAAATACAATGTAATAAAACAGTTAATATTTTTTACCCTGAAATTCCCTCAGTCTGAAAATCAATATTAATTAAATATACTATATTAAATGGGTTCATAATAGAGAAGTTATTAAAAAACACAATGAACTATGGCCAACTATGGCCAATCCTACCTTTACTGATATATATTACCATGATATTGACAATTCAGCAAAGATAGTCAATGAGAGTCTTAGAGGAGTAGAATAATGTACATCTTGCAGTGAGTTCCACTTCCCTTTGATATAATTGTGTATGAAGCCGCCCCACTGCTTTCATTCATCCAGCAAATATGCATTGCCTCACCACTATGTATCAGTTACTGCGTTGTGCATAACAGATACATAATGCAGGTGACCTAGTTCACAATCCAGGGGTGAAGATAAACAGATAACTAAGAGCTACAATAGAGTGAAGTAAATGCTAACAGAGGTACCCATGGCACAAAGGAGCACGGGCTTAACTATGTTAGGAGAGGGCATGAGGGCAGTCATGGTTAAGAGTAAACTTCAACCATCCCATGCTTCTATAACTTTCTAGCACCATACAGCTGGTTCCCATATGATTATCAGCAGAGCTCTGGTGGGTGTTCACATTTCATAGTAAAATGAGATAATTTTTAAAAAATTAATTCATTTCCATAAAGCTAATTTATGCCATTTGAGGATTTCTCTTTCATCCTGAATTGTGTCCTTCTAAGTTGTTAATGTCCTTTCTCTCCTGAAAACATAGATAATACATGATAGGGCTGCATTCTCCTCCTTAACTGCTCTAATAAGTAGTGGCAACTCTATGTGAGTTCTCCAAAAATACTTCTGAAATTTTCCTTGTCAGTGAAATTCAAAAGTCCAGAAACCACTCTCATGGAGCAAGACCAGTTGGACCATGAAAGCAGGAAGTAGGCAAGCTGGTTGATTCATCAGCTGAGTGTCAACAGTAAAAGCTTTCTTATGCAATGTGTTCTGGGGCAGTAGTTAATAAATTTAATCCAAACACCAATTAAGATGGAACATCAGAAAATGTACATTTTTTGTATCTTTTATATTTCGATTTAAAATATTTGTTTACCTGTGTTAAATCTATAGGAAGGGTCTTTTGTTTGACTCTAGAAGTGCTGATGATTAGAGTGTTAAATAATCTTTTTCATATGAACCACTTCCAAAACTCCAGGTCCAGAATGTACCCTTTTATTTTTTTTAAACTGGCACAGCAATCATGAAGCAAGATGACTACACAGTCAATCCAGAATTTTACAAATTTTCCCCTCAATTTTTACAGATTATCTCCAACTTCATTTGATAGGCAATTTTATACTCAACCTATATTGTCTTTCAAAATATTCCATTTTGTTTTCAAGGCAACAACTGTCTTTGTGTACTAATTATATGATATTCATACAATTACAGTTATAACTGGATAACCAGATTGGGGAACAAAGATAGCTCACCCTTGCTATACTTGCTACTGTCAGGTGGTGACAAAAGTGTCTGGACCTGCCAGAGCAGGGCTTCTCAACTTCCATGTGCAGGCAAATCACCTAGTGATCCCGTTAAAACACAGATTCTGCTTCAATAGCTCTGGGGTGGGGCAGAGTCCATAGTTCTAAATTCTGAGACGTTGCTGCTGCTGGCCACAGACCACAATCTGAGCAACTCCAGCAACTCTTTCTTGGTGGCACACTGGAATCACTTGAGTCCACCCTGAATGGTTTAGATTTAAGTGGTCTAGAGTGGGACCTAGAAAACAGGATTTTGAAAACCATACCAGATGACTGAAACATACTAGAATGTAGCCTGCTAGCCCAAACATTCTATGAGGTGTGAGAATCAGGGAATTTCTTTCACAGAGGGAATGGAGGGTGTCAGTTATACAGTGAGTAAATCTGTTCAGTGAAGTCAATTAAGAGAACTACTACATATATAATCAGTGGATGTCATCTTCGTATCTGACATCCCTCAGGCACAATGTGTTATATAGTGTTTTTTTGTTTTGTTTCGGCTTGGTTTGTTTTGGTTTGGTTTGGCTTTTTTTTTTTTTTAATTTTATTTATTTATTTGACCGACAGAGATCACAAGTAGGCGGAGGCAGACAGAGGGGGTAGGGAAAAGCAGGCTCTCCGTGGAGCAGAGAGCCCAATGTGGGGCTCAATGCCAGGACTCTGGGCCGAAGGCAGAGGCTTTAACCCACTGAGCCACCCAGGCACCCCTTGGTTTGGCTTTTTTTTTTTTTTTTTTTTAAAGATTTTATTTATTTATTTGACAGAGAGAAATCACAAGCAGATGGAGAGGCAGGCAGAGAGAGAGGAAGGGAAGCAGGCTCCCTGCTGAGCAGAGAGCCCGATGCGGGACTCGATCCCAGGACCCTGAGATCATGACCTGAGCCGAAGGCAGCGGCTTAACCCACTGAGCCACCCAGGCGCCCTTGGTTTGGCTTTTTAACTGACTTCCTCTCTAAGCCTTCTGATTTCCCCTGTATAAAAATCCTGGGGCTTGCGGAAAGGGAAAAAAACAGTAGAGTTAATAGTACCAACATCTGATATCCATTAAGCTACCTAGATATTAAATGTGCCTGTCCTCTTGGCTTTGGCTTGGTGTAGCAATTACACAAGAGTTCATAGGCACATCCCAAAGGCTCCACCTCCTAGGGGGACCAATCTAACCTGATTCAATATTAAAGATTAGGAAGTGGTGACAGAAACACAGAAAGCCAGAGAGGAAGGCACAGGAGGAAAAATGAGGGAGCTTCAAGCTTAATACCAGCCATTCAATTTATGAGCAAAGATAAAATACAAATAATATGAAATCAGAAACCATCACCTGTGAGATAATAGTTTAGTTATTTCCTGTAAATATGTAAGCATGATCTAAGACTATTCTGTGTGGGACTTGTTCAGCCATGATTTTCCTCTCTTGACAAAGAGCAGGGACCAGCTGTCCATTCTTGTAAACACAGTTTTATTGGAACACACCCCTGTCCATTTGTTTACATACTGTCAACGGCTGCTTTCAGGCTGTTTGGGGCAGAACTGCATTATGACAGACACCACAGGTCCCATGAATACTAAAATATTTACTATTTGGACCTTAACAGAAAAAAATTGATGATCTCTACATAAAGGAACCATCATCAAAACTCCTTCATCCCCATTACCAACAAAACAGTCTTACTGGGGCACCTGGGTGGCTCAGTGGGTTAAAGTCTCTGCCTTCAGCTCAGGTCATAATCTCAGGGTCCTGTGATTGGGCCCCATGCTGGGCTTTCTGCTCAGTGGGGAGCCTGTTTCCCCTTCTCTCTCTGTGCCTGCCTCTCTGCCTACTTGTGATCTCTGTCAAATAAATAAATAAAATCTTCTTAAAAAAAAAATAAATAAAAAACACAGTCTTACTGACAACTCCACAATGGAGCACTGCATGGCTAGTCCTGAAAATCAGTAATATTCTCTAAGCTTCATTAATGATCCCTCCTTAAATCACTTAAAATCTTTGCTAGGGAGGATATTTTATAGGTTGGCCAGAGTGTGCGGCCGTGAGCTTAGAAGGAAGTTGAAATGTAGCCCATAATAAAGGCAAGACCCAGAAAAGAAAGTGGGCTCATGAGAAATCAAGCTCTGGGTAGTGATGTAGGTCCCGAAATGGATTCTGTTCATAATCCCCTTTCCTGCTCTGTTTATGCCAAGCTATAGATCTTTTTAATGCAAAAGCAGTTATTTCAGCCTGAGGTTCAATGTTTCAGCAGGAGAGTTTCTAGGCACAGTTTCTTTCACATTATTCAACCTGGTCCTACTAATTGATTGCCTTTTGTTTAGAGTCCCAAAACAGAACATTATCCTTTTTCATCAATTTTCTCAGCAGTCTGCAAACGTACTATTTATTGCATGTAAAATTCTACTTAAATAACATTCAATCATCTTTCCAACAAATTTCAATGAGCAATGTTCCTGGAGATGCTTAACATCCTGTAATGCCTATTCATTGTGGGGAATGCTTCTAATGACAAATGGCCAATATAGGAGCTCTTTAGGCTTATAATTTCTTTAGATGAATTTTCTTGACAGTGCTGAAAAATGAACAACACTATTGCAAATGAGTGTATCATGCATTCTCGCAGTTATTCTTAAAGCTGCCTTTGTTCAGACAGTATGAAGTGGGATGACAATTCTGTTACATAGTGGGTTTTTCTGGGGGGGGGCTATAAAAATTCCATAGAGCATACTCATCAGTATGACATTTTAATATATTTATAGTTTATTTAAAATGCATTTCATCAAAAGCTAGTATTTGTAATGTTTGCTCAGTGTTCCCAAAATGATCAGGCTCTAAAAATGAAAGTATCTGTTGTTCAAATCTGGTTATTGCACTTCTTGAGGTGGTGCCTGATAGGATAATTCATCTAACTGGCCCTAGGATATAGACTTCCTTACTAAATTACTCATATACAGATCACACTGCCTATGAGGAACTATTTTAAATAAATTATAGGCAATGGAATATACACCAGTTTCTCAGCACCCTAATACCAGCATGAACAAGAATCTATTGGGTACAGAGAAGGGAAGGATTTATTCAGCCTCAGGTGTTAGGAAGGCTTCACAAGGAAGTGACATTTAATGGAGTCCTGAGTTTAGCAGGGAGAAGAAAGCAGGGCACAAGAATTCTAGGCTGAAAGAATAATGTGCATAAAAGCAGGAAGACCAAAAACAGTCATGCATGACCAGGTACCATGAGAAATTCAGTGCCCCTGAAACATGAACTGAATGGGAGGGGGTGTGGGTAGAAGGGACAGGTGAATGAAGGAATCTTTGGTTCAACAAAGGACAAATAGCTTAGACTGCCTTTGATTCTTTCCTGCCCTTTTTATTTCCAGCAGCCTGAGATGCTAGAAAGAACACAGTCTTCCTGCTCAGATTTTGTCTTGGTCATTTAACCTTGGGCAAGTGATCTGTTGGGGTTCATTCATTAAAGTGTTGATTCAGAGACCCGCCTAATCATTGCATCAAAATACAAATTCCCAGCCCCCTCCTACACCTCCTGAATCACACTCTGGAAGTGGCCCCAGGAAGCCCAGCATTTTAAGCTCCCAGTTTGTGAATCACCATCTTAAATACAATATTATGTGGAAGAAATCACCTTTGTTAAAAATACCCTAAGTGGGTGTTATTTCTTTTGGCCTTCTTTCTTCAAAGGAGGAAATAAAGAGCAGTAATCTGAAGGCTCTGAAATATTTAAAACAGAAAACCTTTAAAATCCCAATTTAGCTGGCTTGTGGTATTTGCAGGGGGAAGGAGAGATTATCCAAAGGTAAGAGACTTTTCTTTCTTTGAAGCTATATTCATGTGATGTGAATCAAACCATTCATGCAGAGAACAAAAGCACTTTTGACTTCAAGGGCCAGTTAAAATGGTAACTTAAATAAACAGGGAGGAAAAGAGATATGACAAAAGGTCAGCTTAGTCATAGCTTCTTGAGCTTCAACCCAAGTAGTGCCTAAGGCTGAAAGCCAAATTGAGTTTGCAATTATCCATCCTTACAGAGGTTCCTGGACTGAAGTCACCAGATCTGTAAAGTCAGTTCAGAGGGAGGTCTGGGAGCTATTTTCAATATTTCAAAATTTACAGTGCAGTGCTTCTCAAAGGATGGTTCAAGAAACTTGAGATATGAACCACCTGAAGAATGAGGACAGGACTTATCACAAATGAAGGTTCCTATGTCCCAAGCCAAAAGACAGTATTTCAGAATATTTGATGTAGAGCTTGGAAATCTGTACTTCTTTTCAAACAGTAGGTGATTCTGAGAGAACTCTTTGTGATAAGGTTAACTAAAATATCCTCGTGTAGCATCACAATTTTCTCTACCTTAGCTGTCATGATCAGGTCACTTAGCATAAGCTAATCAGAATATCTAATGATCAGATGCAGGTCTTTCATTAATAAAAGTGGAGAAATAAGTTATTATGTAATAAAAACCATGTGCCTCTCCCTCTCCATGTGCCCCCTTCTTTTCAAATGAAGACAGCTGCTCTGGTTGACATCTGGATGTGTACCTAAGGTCCTATAAGGAGACCTACATTTCTGAACATTTCTCTGGAGAATAAAACACCAATGACCTTCTACCACTTGGAATAAAAGTATTTCCAGGGCCAGCTTTGTTAAGGATTTGGCACACAATTTAGGAGTGTTTTCTCCTAACTTCCATTATCAACAGAACGGCTTTTGGGGGTTCTGACTTGAGAAGTTACGAAAAGAGAGAGAGAGGAAGAGAGGGGAGCTAAAATTTAATCCTATATTATTTTAATAAGCAGATAGTCACATGATTCTGTGAATGTAAAATACAAAACACAAGGTTCCATCTAATTCAAAGGTCTTTAAAATTCAATAAAAAAGACATTTACATAGTTAAAAGCTGAGGAAGTACAACATCTAATCAAACAATGTGGGGATTATAGATTCCCTTGAGCACAAAATTAAAGATCCTGTCTATGAAACCACCACCTTTCCTGAAGTTATGAATTCACTGACATAGCAACCAACTATAATAGGGTTCCGTCAAAGTTACCAAAAAAATCTCCTCTCATTATGCAACCATAATTTAATAACAAAATTACACAGAAAGATGTTTCCAACTGGCTTAAGTCAAACTGGTTAGGACAACCATTAGTTCCTTTTTAGTAAATAACAGTAGTGATAAGTTACTCACCTACAACCTCACCGATACGTTACTGCAAAGTTTAAGACTCAAAGCAAATTCTACCACACATACAGATACATTTAGAGATAAAGAGAAGGGTTAGCAAGATTCATATGCTCTTCACTGAAGGTAAAGTCTGTCTCAAATGTTTTAGCCAAACCACATATTTTAGTAGCTCCAATTCCAGGGTGCCTGTGTGGCTCAGTGGGTTAAAGCCTCTGCCTTTGGCTGGGGTCATGATCTTGGAGTCCTGGGATCGAGCCCCACATGGGGCTCTCTGCTCAGTGGGGAACCTGCTTCCTCCTCTCTCCCTGCCTGCCTCTCTGATTACTTGTAATCTCTATCAAATAAATAAATAAAATCTTTAAAAAAAAAAAAAAAAAAAGAAGGTATTTCTCTCATCCATGATGCTAACAAGTTGCTACTTCAAAATATTTCTATTATTATGTAAATTAGACCAAATGTCTGCTGTTGATTAGAGTTGAAGATAGCTGAAGCTTTTCCAGAGGCTGTGTGTGAGATTGGATCTCTCTGACCACAAGGGTACTGACAGCACTTAGGTGTAAATATCTGCTGAGTGCTGCTCTTTATCCCTAGATTTCAGCTTAAACTAATGGCCACACAAATATGCACATCTCAAATCAGGGAAGAAGAGGCATGATGTAATTATTTCCTTAGTGCTGGTAAGTATGTTTTAATCTTAGGAAGATTCATTTGTATTTTTTAAAGATTCTTAAATTTATTTATTTGAGGGAGAGAGAGAGAGAAGAGAGAGAGAGCGTGTGCACAATCAGGGGGAGGAGCAGAGAGAGAAACAGGCTCCCCACTGAGCAGGAAGCCCTAGCAGGGATCCATTCCCAGGACCCTGGGATCATGAAGTGCTCCAGAAGGCAGATGCTTAACTGACTGAGCCACCCAGGCCCCTTAATCATAGGAAGATTTAAAATTAAGTATAACATTGTGCATTAAAACAATATTATTCTGTAAAGAAAGCTGTACATATTTTGAATTATTTTTAGGGAGCAATATTTAATAAAATTTATCTAATCAGAGTAATAGGCAGCCTGTTTATCCCAATTTAAAATATATTTTGAGGGACACTTGGGTGACTGAGTCAGTTAAACATCTGCCTTTGGCTCAGATTGTGATCCCAGGGTCTTGGGATGGAGCCCCATATCTGGCTCCCTGCTCAGCCACAGGTCTGCTTCTCCCTCTGCCTACTGCTCTCCCTGCTTGTGTTCTCTCTCTCTCTCTGACAAATAAATAAAATCTTTATAAAATATATATTTGAGAAATTGATTTAGGTTCATGAATTTCAGTTGAAATCTTACTAAGTTTATATATGGTATTAGAACTTTTAAGTAGATTTTAGTTTGCCATATTTATAAATGTACTTTGTAGACTTACAATAAATACTGAAGTACACAGAAAGCTCTGACAGTCAGTTAAAGTCTTTTAGAAGTGTTGAAATCTGTTAAATGTAACTTTAATATTTAAGGGTGTTTAAATGATTAAATTAAATGGGACCAAATATTATTCAAATACCCCATCAAAATAGTTGCTAAAATTCACTAGATAAAGATTTTGAAAATGAATTCAAAGCCATTAGGACTGGATTTTTTTATTTATAACTTTATTAAATTGATTATTAATTTCTATGAATTAGAATTAAATTGAATTTGCTTTTTCCGTGTACAAAACTTACTTTCAGGACTCCGATAAGTTCACTATTAACATCACTGAACAAACTCTCCTTGTCACCAAAGATGATCTAGGCTTACATCATTTCTCACTTATTAATATTAAAATAACTCCTTTGGGTCCTAAAGAAAGAAGAGTCAAGGAACTACATTCTGTGGGCTGCAGTGAGTCAGGGTTTTATTAGAATCAGTGTTTTAGGACTAGACGGGGGTGATAAAGGTCATTTAATCCAATCTATTGAAGGAAAAACAAACTTAGACCCAATAAGTTTGACTTGTCCAACATAATATATAAACCAACAGTGGAACCAGGATCAAATACAGGTGCCATCACTCCCAACCCTGCATTCTTGTCAATATTAATGAATATTTATTAAATGCTTACTATGAACACAGCACTGTTTCTAGACCCTGAAGATACAGCAGTAATGAGGACAAACTTCTCAGAAGATGGAGATGATAAACACACATATAAAGGAATACATATGAGTTGGAGATATATATTCTAAAGAACACAAAAGAAGATGTCATGAAGGAGAAAGAGTTGTACACTCAACAGGTGGATGGGGGTTGGGCTGTGATACATTTATTTAGGTTGGTCAGGAAGGAAAGTCATCTCCACAGTATTGACATTTGAACTGAATGGTGAGAGAAAGCTGTCAGGCAAAGAGCCGTGGGAAGAATATTTCAGCCATTACAAAACATGGCAAATAAAAGGAGCCTGGAGGCAGAGCAGAGCTTGGGAGGTAGGAAGAGTGAACACTGGTACTTGAAGGCAAGGCAAAGTAGTTTGGATTTTATTCTGAATACATGATGGGGCCATTGGTGGATGCTAAGCCAAGAGTGGCATAAGCAGATTTACCTTCTTAAGGGATCACGCCAACGGCTGGGAGGACAGTGTCTGTAGGAGCGTGAGAGTAGGAGCAAGAAAAACAGTTGGGAAACTGTTGGAATCCTCCAGACAGTATGGTGGCGACTTAAACAAGGATGGTAGTGTATGAGATGGGAAGAAATAGTCAGGCTCTCAATATATTCTGGAGGTAGAATCTACATTGTTCTTCTGTGACTGAGAGACATTTATTGTGTTCCTCTAATGATATCCTCATTATATGAGTGACAAGGCAGTAGTGAAAATTGTTCAAAATTTGGGATCTTCTTGTTTTAAAATATCATAAGAGAATATAAGTTTTTAGGTTAATTTCGAATGGACAGATCCCCAGGCCCAGACATTGCCAATCTCAAATCCCCTCATCATTCAAAGACTCCTAGAATGGTGGTAGTGCCTGAGAGCTGTATTTCATGTGTTAATTGCTCAAAAGAAAACTCGATAAAGCAAAAAAGGCATTAAGGAGAGACAGACCTGGATCCAAATCTTGGCACCAGCTCTGGGATCTTGAGTAATTTACCTGATGCCTTTGAATCTTGGTTTTACTTTCTACAAACTTGGCATAGTGTATGAATATATTTTAAATATCTAAAATACCTTCCACAGTGACTGATTATGCTTCCACCAGACATTCAAAAAGGGCAGTTATTACTCTTAACTTGTTCTCTGTGACCGCTTTCATTTTCCAATAGCAGAACCAGGTAAATGTTAGCCTTTTGAGCTCAGAAGTGAGAAAATAACATAAAGGCACATTTTATTCAGTCATGGGAGATCTCAGCAATAGTATAAATATCTTCTGTTATGTTCACAAATATTTAAATTAGATGGGCACTTATCACAGGCTGGCCTGAAACTGTAATTTTATTTAATGTTGGTCTCCAAAGGCTTTGAAATTGCCTACAGCCCATAATGTTAAACATCTTCTTAATTAAAACTTTGATTCTGAGAAAAAGAATCTAGGATAGGGAAAAAGCCAGAGTGGGTCCCTGACTGTTGAAATTATCTAGAGCATAAAACAAGGGTCTCGAGGTCAAGGTCCATTTAACAAAGCTTAGTAGAGGGATTTTCAGTCCCTCATGCAAATCAAAAACCACTAACTTAAATATATTTCTGGGCATATTATTCAGACAGGTCAGTTCAGCCAATTCAGGCCTCTTTTTCCAGCTGAACACCTATAATTTGTCATATGTACTTAAATGTTTCCTTTCTGGCATCTTCAACGCTACAATTAAAGGAAGAATAAATCATATGGTAATGTGTTGGCTTTGTCCACAGATATCACCACCTTTAGTTTTCAAGGTCTTTCATCAGCCTTTTAGTTTTTTCTTTGTTTTCTTGAAGGTCAAGTGCCTCTGCTTCTTACAGACACAGACAGCCCTGCCAAGCACACAGTTAATTTTCAATTGTATGTCCGTTAAACTTTCTTGTCCCCCATCTCTGAGCTCCTCTTCCACTTAGAGAATCCACACATCTTTGATCTTTTAGGAATCTTGAAAACATGATTAACTAACTCAACTCAAACACCACCTAAGCATATACGATGGACTATTATGTGCACTGAGTTCATTTCCATTTTAGCATCATAACACTAAATCAGCTGTAGGAAACTAGCAGAGAGAAAGGAGTGTCATACAATTCATTGACATTTTGATTCCAGTATCTTATAGGTCATATCAAATTAGTCAGCCTATATTGATCATTACTTTTTAAGATGGTTTTTAGTGAATTCCCTCCCCCCAAATACTTCGCAGAGATTCTATTATTCTGATAGTTTTTAAATATATCCTATGCTCTTTTGCACAAAAATAGCATCAAACATTTACATGATATTGACTACATATTGGGCATTGTTTTGAGAAATTTATATATATAACTCACTTAGTAATCATAAAAATTCTATAAGTAAAATATTATTATTATCCCACTTTACAGAAGGGGAATTGTGGAACAGAGATTAAGTAATCTGTACAAGGTCACCAGTTATGAAGTGAGGCTCAGTCAATAGACTGACTACATAAATTAAGCTTCTAGCTCCTACACCAGGGTTTCTCAATCCTGGCACTACTGATATTTAGATAGGAAAATTTCTGCTGTGAGAGGCTCTGTGCATGGTAGGATGTTTAGTAACATCCTTGGCCTCCACCCACTAGATGCAAAGAGCACCACCCCACTCCACTCCCTGGGAGTGTTTCCAGACACTACTTAGAGTCCTCTGGAAAGAGGGAAGGGCCAAATAAGCCCCTTCCACTGCCCACTAGGAATCACTGCATTGCATTATATTGTCACTACACACAAAAACGCAAAGCATAATTATGTTTATAGTTGTAGAAAAAAGTTAAGAGGCTTGTCCCTGAAATTCAAGGATTAATATCATCAATTAAATAGATCCTCACTCAAATAAAATTAATATCAACCCCATGTCCACTCTCCTTTCCTTGTTCCTTCTTCTCTCTTTTCTCTTCTTACATGGGAAACTGCTCATCTAAGTTCCACGGGCTGCTAAGTTGGTCATTTCACACTTTCCTTCAGATCTATGACTGAAGCATTCAAAGAGGTGCATAGCTTTTTAGACGGTAACTAAGGATGATCCAAAAAAAAAAAAAACCACAAAAACAAAAACAAACACAACAGGGAACCTCAAGATCCTTTCATGATCTTGAAGGTATAGTGGCATAAATGCTGTATTGTTCACAGGACTCTAAAAGTTTGTGTGCTCACCTGATAAAGTTTAGGCTCTCTCTGGATATTGTCTGCAGGCAAGTATTGGGAACTTGCCCCTTGTTCATACTTCTTTGATATTTTTATGGGACTAAATAGGTTGGGTTGAAAATAAGAAAGACTTCTTAGCTTTTCAAATCTCTATAACCAAAAGGATGCCTTTGGTAGTCTTGGAAACTCCTGCCAGAGTGAACATGTCTCATGGCCAACGTCTGCTGAATAGGTAGAAGACCGCACCTGATGGATAAACAATGGTGGAATTGTTTCATGGTATGTGTTTTCCATGGACTCAACCCAAGCAAATCACACCATACATAAACCACCAGCCAATGTGATATCTTTAAGAAATCAGACTATGCTCAACTAGAATACAAACATCCAACCGTGTGTCATCAAGTTTTTGAAAGCTCTTACGCTGTTAGAATTTTTCCTTGAGGTAATGATTTTGTTCGATATTGATGCAATACGCATTTATTGAGTATCTGCCACGTGCTTAGAACAATTATGCTATTCTCCCCCACCCACAACTTCTCTGGCAGCTACTATAGTGAAAATTTCAGTGAGGAAGAAATCAAGAGATCACAGATTCCATTGTTCTGCCTGCTTACAATAAAGTTGCAACTCTGAGTAAGCTACTTAACTTCACTGAGATACCGACCCTTCCACATTAAAGTGAGGAGACTAGGTTGTTAAGATAAACTGTAAGGTCTTCTACAACTATTGAGTTCCTTGATTTTCTAAGTTTATTTTTTATCTGAAACATATTGAGCTCCTATTATGTGCCATGTACTAAAATGCTAACATTTTTAAAAAGATTATTTATTTATTTATTTATTTGACACAGAGAGAGCACAAGCAGGGGGAGTGGCAGGGAGAGAGAGAGGGAGAAGCAGGGAGCCCTGATGCTGGGCTCAATCTCAGGACCCTAGGATCATGACCTGAGCTGAAGGCAGATGCTTTACTGACTGAACCATCCAGGTACCCCTAAAATTCTAACATTTTACATGTATTACCACCTCTAAATTTCACAATAATCCTGTAAGGTTGTTCCTATTATCTCCATGTTAAGGATGAGGAATAATTCTATTTATTCAGTTTAGTGCACTGCTTCATCAAGAAGAATTCTACCATTTGGGTGAATAAAGAATCACACTAGACAATGAGCACCAGAAGAGCAGATGCCCTGGCCAATTCATTGATCTCTGGCGGCACTTATCACAGGGTCCAGCACACACAGAAAGTCAAACATATAAATGAAAGAATATAATTTTAATATTATTTTTATCAAGTGTATCAATAAGGATGAGAAGGTATCATTTGCAAGCTTAGAACCCATTCAGAAGGTTATATTCTGGGTTTTAAAACAACTGAGGATTTAGTGGTCACATGAGTATTTGATGTGTTGAGATTATCCTTTCCCAGATTTTTCAAAGATAAATAAATGATGGAGGAATTTTAAAAACAAAATATTCATCATGGCTTCTCACTGATAACTCTAGACTGTGTGAGAGTTTTCATTTTCCTAATCCTGGTTCATATAGTCAGGAAGTATATTTTTTGTTGGACTCTACATAATTGCAATCTTATTTTGCAGAATCCCATACGGTAAGCTTCAAATTCAATTACCACTCACAGGCCATGCAATCTTATACTGAAACTTTTCATAAAAAAGGTGTACCTTTTTGTGGCTATCTCAGAAATCATGCTTTTATCAGATAAAATAGTAGTAAGGCTTTCTGATACTTTCAGTAAACACTGAAAAGGAAAAAGTGTTTTAGATGAGGAAAAAAATCAAGTTACTGTAATGACTTATCTAAATTCAAATAAAATGTTGTTCTGTTCTTTTTTATGCCTGACATAGTTCATAAAAGTAAAAAAATAAAATGTGTTGATAAAGATCAAATGATGGTTCAAAAATCAATTATTTGTTATTAGTGTTAATTTTTTCCTATTACTTCCATTTGGGAGTAATAACATAAAGAAAATGTTTTAAGGTATATCTCAAGGTAAAGTTCAAAGTTAAGCACTGCAGAATAAGCACTTAAAAATAGTGGGAAGAGTAATGGAATGAATAATATCCAGACTTCATTTCTAAGAGTTCATCTCAAAAGTTAAAATGACCTTATATTGTCAGTTCTTGTTAAACATGTACAAAAAAATGAAGTCTGTTGCATTCAAAGATGTGTATTCCTAGTCTATAAATTTTTATGCAGACATATACCTGTATACCACTTATGTATCGTTGTAGAAGAACAACTAAGATACTCATAAGGCCCAATTCCTTCATAGCAAAGCTTTTTATTCCCTTTAATTTTGATGATAACACATTAATCAAAGTTGTAAAAGAAAGCAAAATTCAGAGCTGAAAAGTTGGCTTTTGTGAGGCAAAATACTCTACTGCATTCTTCCACAGAATGCCCAAGTTTTATTTGGTTCACTCTTCAAAGATTCATTCCTTAATAAAGCCATTTTTCATAGCCTCAATGAGCCCTTACATGTTTTAGGAAAACCTAACCTAGATTTCCTGCATAGAAAATGTTTAATAAAGGATTTGAATCTAGTTTAAAGAAATCTTGAAAAATAGCTATTTTTCTATTTTCCCATATACTTAATTTTAAATTGTATTTTAAATGTACTAAATTTTATTGATATTTTTCTACTTGCCCATCTATTCCTTCCAACAAATATTTATTGGCTGCCTTGCATTTATTGGTTGGTGTTGTGAGTACAATGATGAATAAGATACAGACCCTAGTCCAGAGATGACAGAAAAGATCAGTGAGGACAGATCCAATTGCTATCCTCAGTGATAAGTATCATGACATGAACTGGGCACCTTGCCCAAACTGCTGGGGTCTCAGAAAGTTTCCCAACGGAAATGGCATCTATGTTGAAATCTGAAGGACCAGAAGAAGGAATCTAGGGGAAACTGGGAAGAGGGAAGTGGGAGAGATCCAGGTAGATAAATTGTTTCAGGTAGAGGAGATAAGATTATCAGAGGGAGTATGATGCATCCCAGAAACAACAAGTCTTTTTTTTTTTTTTTAATAGGAGAAGGAGACATTCCCTCCCATTACTGTATCCTATTTACAACTTCTTTCAAAGTAGACAGCATAGCTAAGATAACTTATGGGTAATTAGGCTGTATTGAACAATTTTTTTTCTTAGCTCTCAAATTTGGTGACATATTATTCCCCTTTATTCACTTCATGATATGTTCTCCTTCTCCCAGTGACCCCAGGCTGGCTCCTTTGAAATCTCCAGTTGCCTTCTGACTACATCACTCTCAACACTGAAGGGCCAATGAGACTGGACAGAAGGGCAGGTGCTATCACACTGGTGCTTAAAGCTCAAGCCCCAGCTGCCTGCATTTCTCTGGCCCACAGAATTCCACTGCTCTCCTAGTAGGAAGAAAAGGATTACAAGATTAACTTCATGATACCATTTCCAGCCTACCATATATAGTAAGAGGAAGCAACTAAATGTGACTTCTATGACAACCTTTCAGTGTTCAGGCCAGACTCCCTACTAGGATGTCTGCCGGGAGGGAGGGAGCAGAGGTCTTAACCATGTAGGGATTTATTATTTATTATCCAAGGGGTATATTATCACAGCTGAGAGCTACAGAAGCTAATATCCCTGTTAGCCTCCTGACACAAACAACCGCCCCCCCCCCCAACAGTGGGAAGTAAGAAAGCCAACATCACAGTGACTCTACAGGTCTAGCTCCCACAGGTTAATGCAGAGAGTCCTTGAAATGAAGAGAGTCAGTGTTGAGAAACACTCTTAACCGAGCCACAGCTAGCTTTGATTTTATCTGGAAGAGGAAAAAGAAAAGGAAGAGAAAGAAAGGAAATACACATGTCAGAATCCTATTTTTTTCAAAGCTCAACTATTCCAAGAAGCTTTCTCAAATGTATCCAAACAAAATGGTTATCAGCAATATGAAATCACAAAGTTTTCTTGGGTATCAGAAGAAAACAAGGCTATTTCTAGCCCTTTCCTTCTCAAGGAGAGTGGGTATATCTGCCAAAGAAAACTCAAGATCTCTACTGGTCTTCTGAACTCATAAATGGGTAATAAGAATTTTGTTCAGATGAATGTTTTGAGGTTTGGGGTTTGTAAAGGGCTTACAGGTTGATCTGTGTACACAAGAGTGAGGAGAATGTGTTATCCCTAGGAACCATGGAGTGTGAAAGTAGAACTAGGTCCAGGAGTCAAGGCAAAGTCTCCAGCTTCAGAAAACCATTACAGGTAGAGATATGCTTTTGGGTTCCTGTCTGTCTTTTAAGAGAAGTCTGTTGGGACACCTGGGTGGCTCAGTTGGTTAAGCGGCTGCCTTCAGCTCAGGTCATGATCCCAGCATCCTGGGATCGAGTCCCACATCGGGCTCCTTGCTCGGCAGGGAGCCTGCTTCTCCCTCTGCCTCTGCCTGCCACTCTGTCTGCCCGTGCTCACTCACTCTTTCTCCCTCTCTCTCTGACAAATAAATAAGTAAAATCTTAAAAAAAAAAAAAAAAAAAGAAAAGAAAAGAAAAGAAAAAGAGAAGTCTGTTGGCTTTGGGGAGAATATGAGCCATGGATCTGGGGCTGAGAACAGCAGGGAAAACCAATGCTCTGAGGCAGGATGGTCCAAAGAACTTTTGGAAATGGGAGTGTTAATATTCCATCTTAAATAGCTTGCTTTTCTGCAATGTAAACCCCTCCTCAAAACTTCAGTCCCCTGTATATAGAAAAGCTGTGAATGAGTGGCTATTCCTGTAGACAGTGGAAAAGGAGAATCAGCTCTGTATCTGTGTTCAGGTGGAACAAAACAAGAATGGTACAGTCAGGAGAGTCTTAAAAAAAGTTCATAACATAAGAAAAACCACAGATTCAGAGATAACACCATGAGACATAAGTCCTCCAGAAATTTGCATGTATCCTGTATCACGAATCAGTCTTTCTCAGTTCTAGAATGGGGTATAGAAAAGGTAATCTTATCTAGATTTTAGGGGCAGGGGAGCTGTCACTCAGGTAATATAATGATTCTGCTAAGGTCTTCATCATATGATTTAAAGGATGCAATAAGAATCTCCTAATCGAAACATCTAATAATTCCTCATGGCCTGTGACAAAGCCCAAAATCAATACCATCATTATTCCTTTAGGCTGAACCATTAAAATCTTCTGTTAAAATGCAACCACACTCTCACACCCATTAGAATGGCTACTAATAACCAACAACCACCGCAACTACAAACCAGAAAATAACAAGTATTAGTGGGTATTTGGAGAAATTGGAACCCTGTGTACAGTTGGGATTGTCAAATGATGCAGCCACTATGGAAAATGGTATGGCAGGCAGTTCCTCAAAAAATTAAAAATAGAACTACCATGTGATCTAACAGTCCTATTTCTGGATATAAATTTGAAAGAATTGACATATTCTCAAATATTCATATACCCATGTTCATAACAGCACTATTTACAACAACCAAAAAAGGGAAACAACCCAAATGCCCAACAATGGATGAATGGGTAAACAAAACGTGCTACATACATGCAATGGAATACTATGCTGCCCCAAAAAGGAAATCCTTCATACGCTCCAAGATGAATGAACCTTGAGCCAGTCACATAAGGACAAATACTGCATGATTCCATTTACATTAAGTATATAAAGTAATCAAATTTATAGATATAGAAAGTAGAAATGTGGTTACCAGAGGAGGGAATGGGGGAAAATGGGAACTAATAGATATAGTTTCAATTGTGCAAAATGAAAATGTTCTAGAGATCTGTTTCACAACAATGTGAATATACTTAGAAACACAAATTATATATTTAAATATGATTAAGATGGTAAGTTTTTTGATGTGCATTTTTTACCACAATTTAAAACAATGCTCTACACTCTCTATAAGAAGTAATTTTAAACCATCAGATTAGCTTTATTCCCTTAGAGACAGATATATCAGTTTTGATAAAGAAGAGAGAGTGAGATCCAGGACAAGAGGGTATTAGGAAAGGCAGGCTTGGGCAAGCCTGGGCATCCAGGAAGAGCACAGGCATGGGAGTTCCCCTGGTTACTGTGGAAGTGGAGGGGGCCTTCTAGGGGCTTGAGAAAGGGTGCAAGAAAAGAGATCAGCAACAAACGGACCCGAGAAAATGCACTAAACATACATTTTCTTTTGCTTCTTCCTATTTTTCCTAAAGCTGCTATCCTTGGGTGACCTCAGTAACATTCAGGCAGAGAGAACTTGCCTTTGCAAAGGCTGCCCTGAGAGACACTAAGAATAACACGACTTGAAGGGCCCTTCTGGCAAGTGCATCACAGCTGAGTTTCCAGAACCACAAAGACAGACTTCAAACTTCTTCCATTTGCTACAGACGCCACCCTGCTGAACTTTGTGGACCCAGCTGGTGGTTATTTTTAGGCCTGTTCCTCTTTCCATGACTGACTGGGAACTGTGAAGTATGGACGGAGAACTGGATCTAGGAGCCAAGGCAAAGTCTCTATTTTCAGGAAACCATTACAGCAAGAGAGAAACTTTGACGCAGAAGTCTTCGAGGTTCCTGTCTCTCTGTTAAAGGATAGAAAGTCTATTGGCCTTAGTCAGGAAAACAGACACGAACTTGGGGCTGAGTAAGCCCTGAGAACCTATCGGCCCAAATGGCTTAGCTATATGTACCAGGGGCCCTGGTGAATGAAGTGTTAGAATTTTTACCCCCATGCTGCCTCCAGTGGGGTGATTCCTCTGTGATGGGCTCTCAGAGCCCTGTCCCGATCTGCCCAGCTGCTCACCCACCCACGCACAGGACTCCAAGCCTTATGTTGCTTATCTTTCTTTTCTCTCCAGGCCTTGCCCACACTGCACCAAGGCTAGCCTTGCCTACCATGGAGCTCTGATGTCCAAGCAGAGAAGCTCAGTGGATTCATAAAGGAATTACAAGGTCTTCTGAGAGCTTTCACTCAGTGAATAGTGACACATGCATAAACTTTAGTCCATTCACTCAGATATGTAAAAGTAAAGCATCCACTGTTTTTGCTTTCTTTAAATGCATCTAATTCTGACTCCAAGTCCCATTCCTATTGGACTGTGAAGAAGTTAAACCTTGGGCATTCTCAGGGCTCCCTCCTGAAATGGTATAAAGCACTGGGGTCTTACCTAGCTCCCAGGTGAGAAGGTACCTCAGATTGTCAGGCATGAGATGAGTCCACACTGGTTTGGCTGAAAGACCTATTGTCCCTGGCTCTGCTACTTCTTTGCCAAGGGTAGAAATCCTATGTGGGCTGGGAAACACAGTGGTAGAACATAAGCTACCTAAGGGTACCTTACTGCTTATCAACACCTCTCTCCCAAGACCTTGTAACCTCCTGAGTAGAGTTCAAGTCCTGGAGGTAGGCTCTCTCTCTCCTTCCCTTCCGGTAACCAGAAGTCTCTCCTTCCAGTCTTATTGCCTCTTTCCCACTCCCTAGCTCCTCCAGGATACCCTTCAACCATTTAGGATTTTAAGACAGAGCGTTGAATTTCATTTAAGCATTTTCTACTTTACACCTTGACAAATTCCTAAGATAAAGAACCACAAAGCTTTGCCAATTTAGGAGTCAGGATCTCCATTTGAAATAAGGCAC
This sequence comes from Mustela lutreola, assembly GCF_030435805.1. Lineage (NCBI taxonomy): Eukaryota > Metazoa > Chordata > Mammalia > Carnivora > Mustelidae > Mustela > Mustela lutreola. Next base: position 109,044,696 of record NC_081297.1, read on the forward strand.
AAGGAGGTTAAATGACACACACAATACATTGGAGGCAAAACCTGGACAAGAAGCCAGCTGCTGATTTTAGGCAAGTGTTCTTTCCATGACACCACAAAATGGCAAGTGAGACAGCCTGCAGCAAATGCTGGTTTTGGAACCAGCAGACAAGAAACTGAAGGCTCACTTGTGTTTTATTATCAACAATGGGGATGCTGAATCAAACCAGTTAGTGGTGGGCAGAGAGCCAGCATTCATTTGATTAGATCTTCATTTTTGCGGTTACCAGCCAGTGCCATCCAGGGAGAGCCTGAATCTGGAGGAGAAGCCATGCTGCCAATGTAGACAGCACCTGTGTTTGCCTATTTCTCCCACCCATTTTAAGCAAATAAGCAGTGACTTGAAGAAGACAAGAAAGAGGACTCAACCTGGCACCTAGTAAGGCCAAGTTTTGCCAGGTATGCGCATTCCTCTTTCTCCATCTGGGAATAGATCACTTGTACCTTATCAGAAACTCCCCTAACTAGATGTCCAATTTTGGAGAGCAAAGTTAACTTCTCAATGTTTATTGTTTTGAAGTCAGCTTCATAGACTAGGGGACAGGGCTGGTCTAACACTATATCAGGAAGGAAGCCCTGTTTGTTTTGATGCCTTCTTACTTCCCTTTCAGAGCATTTCATATCCCTCTGGATGCCTCGACTTCCTGTGCCCAATATTGCCATACTGCCTAGCACCCTTTCTCACCACTCCACCCATACCTGTAACTGTCTGGCACCAGCTCAAGCACAAAAATGATATGTTCCTCCTTGTCCCCATCCAACTGCCACTTTCTGGACTTGATACTGTCAAGAATGAAATAGTAGTGATAAATAAGCTCACATAAATAATTCAGACTAAAATATGAGTTGTATGAATATTTCTTTATGTAAAAGAAATACTCCAGTAGAGTATAAATTCTAGGAACTTCAGAATTCTGTCAGCTTTATTCACTGCTGTGATCTGATAGAAAATTATCCCAAAACAAAGAGTAGTAATAATAAGGTTTAAAATGAGACTCAAGAGAAATATTTACTAATGTTTTCCAGGTTTGAAATGTAACACATTATTTCTGTGTTGTTCAAAGTCTCAGTAATAATAACAATGATGAAAAAATACTTTTTAAGAAATGACCATAATTTCTTAATAAGCTTAACCCTAATTTATGTGCATTCAGAAAACAGCATATTAAACATCAAAAGGAATAAGGTACATAAGGCAAAAGAGAGCCCATCAGGAGAAGGTCAATTCATTGACAGACAAGAGGCATGTCAGAGTATATACCTCTGGTAAAATAAACGTGGTCTGATGCAGAATTTTCCAAAGTTCATGTCATGAGCATTGTGGAATCAATGTAGTGAGTTTTAACCGAACTTTTCTTTCTAATGGTATTAAATAGAAAGGAACTGAATGACATGTAAAGAACAGGAACAGAGTGGATTGGAATGAAATGGAGATAGCAAGGTCTATAATTTACATATATAATACATATTAGTGTGTATAATACAAAATATAATTATTACTCTGGATTGTGGTCTAAAATAAAAGGTGTAAGTTGAAGGCACCAGTTCTTAAATTCCTTTTAACCTCAGAATTGTTATCAGAAGCCTAATGTATAAAATAGTCTCAAGCAAACCCGATCTCACTGAAAGCATTGGGAAGAGGTAAGATTTAGCTCTGTTAGCTCGCTACAGTCCGTTTTCCTTTGAGAAGCAGAATTTGAAAACCACTGGTCAGAAATTAGACTTCATTAGTTCTCCCAGTAAAATCATCAAAACTGATGCTTAATGTTGAAGTTTGAAGGAACCAATAGTAACATCTCTTCCACTAAATTCCCAATTAATTTAAAGAGACAATGGAGTCAAGCAGATGAGGATCAAGTACCAACATAATAGCACTGAAGGCTAGGCTGATGAATGTAGCATAGATACATGTCATCATAGGTTTCCTAACCTACACTGCAGAATTAAATAGCCATATGTAGTCAAGGCAGTATTAGAAACCTGGAAGACCCCAAACCCACTCTACCTCAGAGGCAGAGGCTCTGAACAGACAGGCCCACCCCAAAAGCAGAGGGAAGGGAAGAGCTAAGGTAGGCAAGCCCAGCTGAGAGGAGATAGGAATGGTACATTAGTTGGTATTTCTCTACAAAAAAATATGAAGCATGTGGAAAGGAGGTTGTCTCTATAACACTTAGCAAGATGAAGTATCCTTTTCCTTCATGGCACTTACTGACTTAGAATTTATGTCTGCCTCCCTAGACAGACTAGGGAGAAGACTTGAAGACAGAGACTATAACTGTTCTATACACTGCTATGCTCCCAGAATCTAGTATACATTAGATGTTCATGAATGTGCTACATGATCTCCATGAATACAACTAATATAAAATGAATAAAACTGGGGCGCCTGGGTTGGCTCAGTGGGTTAGGCCGCTGTCTTCGGCTCGGGTCATGATCTCAGGGTCCTGGGATCGAGTCCCGCATCAGGCTCCCTGCCGAGCAGAGAGCCCGATGCTCGGCAGGGAGCCTGCTTCCTCCTCTCTCTCTCTCTCTGTCTGCCTCTCTGCCTACTTGTGATCTCTCTCTATCAAATAAATAAATAAAATCTTTTTAAAAAATGAATAAAACTAATGCATATATGTTATCAATATAATAACAAGAATACCAATACCACATCTCCAATATCAAGGTATTAAAAAACTGAATCACATTCATTCCATGGCAAAGCAAAACTGACCAGGCCCACTTTTGAGGGTATTCAAAGGATTACCTTGTTCACTCTTGGTGAGCAAAGAAAAAAAACTTGGCCACTCAGAGAAAAAGATCAGTAAAAAAGTAAGAAATCCACTCCCACAAGAAAGAAAAACAAGAGAAAATCTTCCTTCTTCTGGAAAGTCCCCAAAGAAGTCAATCAGGTTTTAAGAGAGTCCTTTCTCTCTTGTGGTCTCAAACAAACTCTGCTATCAGTTAAACTGCAAATCACTTCTTTCATCTTCTATAGGAAAACAGCTTTGATTTATCAAACATGGTTCAGGGCTTCCAAACCTACAGGGTAGAATAGCTGTTGTCATGATCAATGAATCCTCAAGAAGTAGGTATTTCAGTAACAGGAATTGTGGCCACGTTTCTCCATGCCACAGACCTGCATGTCTAGAAAGTAACATGTCTCCAGCCACTGAAGACTCTCATTAACAATGGCAGCATGTGAGGTCCAGTGGGAATACAGTGACACTAAGAATAGCCCTCACCAAAATCTCTACTTTATTCATCCCATTAAGGAAACTGAAATTCTAGGAGTCAATCCCATTTACAATTGCATCCAAAACCATAAGATACCTAGGAATAAACCTAACCAAAGAGACACAGAATCTATACTCAGAAAACTATAAAGTACTCATGAAAGAAATTGAGGAAGACACAAAGAAATGGAAAAATGTTCCATGCTCCTGGATTGGAAGAATAAATATTGTGAAAATGTCTATGCTACCTAAAGCAATCTACACATTTAATGCAATTCCTATCAAAGTACCATCCATCTTTTTCAAAGAAATGGAACAAATAATTCTAAAATTTATATGGAACCAGAAAAGACCTCGAATAGCCAAAGGGATATTGAAAAAGAAAGCCAACGTTGGTGGCATCACAATTCCGGACTTCAAGCTCTATTACAAAGCTGTCATCATCAAGACAGCATGGTACTGGCACAAAAACAGACACATAGATCAATGGAACAGAATAGAGAGCCCAGAAATAGACCCTCAACTCTATGGTCAACTAATCTTCGACAAAGCAGGAAAGAATGTCCAATGGAAAAAAGACAGCCTTTTCAATAAATGGTGCTGGGAAAATTGGACAGCCACATGCAGAAAAATGAAATTGGACCATTTCCTTACACCACACACAAAAATAGACTCAAAATGGATGAAGGACCTCAATGTACGAAAGGAATCCATCAAAATCCTTGAGGAGAACACGGGCAGCAACCTCTTCGACCTCTGCCGCAGCAACATCTTCCTAGGAACAACGCAAAAGGCAAGGGAAGCAAGGGAAAAAATGAACTACTGGGATTTCATCAAGATCAAAAGCTTTTGCACAGCAAAGGAAACAGTTAACAAAATCAAAAGACAACTGACAGAATGGGAGAAGATATTTGCAAACGACATATCAGATAAAGGACTAGTGTCCAGAATCTATAAAGAACTTAGCAAACTCAACACCCAAAGAACAAATAATCCAATCAAGAAATGGGCAGAAGACATGAACAGACATTTCTGCAAAGAAGACATCCAGATGGCCAACAGACACATGAAAAAGTGCTCCATATCACTTGGCATCAGGGAAATACAAATCAAAACCACAATGAGATATCACCTCACACCAGTCAGAATGGCTAAAATCAACAAGTCAGGAAATGACAGATGCTGGCGAGGATGCGGAGAAAGGGGAACCCTCCTACACTGTTGGTGGGAATGCAAGCTGGTGCAGCCACTCTGGAAAACAGCATGGAGGTTCCTCAAAATGTTGAAAATAGAACTGCCCTATGACCCAGCAATTGCACTATTGGGTATTTACCCTAAAGATACAAATGTAGTGATCCAAAGGGACACATGCACCCGAATGTTTATAGCAGCAATGTCCACAATAGCCAAACTATGGAAAGAACCTAGATGTCCATCAACAGATGAATGGATCAAGAAGATGTGGTATATATACACAATGGAATACTATGCAGCCATCAAAAGAAATGAAATCTTGCCATTTGCAACAACATGGATGGAACTAGAGCGTATCATGCTTAGCGAAATAAGTCAAGCAGAGAAAGACAACTATCATATGATCTCCCTGATATGAGGAAGTGGTGATGCAACATGGAGGCTTAAGTGGGTAGAAGAATAAATGAAACAAGATGGGATTGGGAGGGAGACAAACCATAAGTGACTCTTAATCTCACAAAACAAACTGAGGGTTGCCGGGGGGAGGGGGTTGGGGAGAAGGGGGTGGGATTATGGACATTGGGGAGGGTATGTGATTTGGTGAGTGCTGTGAAGTGTGTAAACCTGGTGATTCACAGACCTGGGGATAAAAATATATGTATATAAAAAATATATGTTTATAAAAAATAAAAAATAAAAAAAAATAAAAAAATAAAAAAAAAAAAAAAAAAAAAGGAAACTGAAATTCTGATATTATTTACTCCTTTGAGGGAAGACTATAAAAACTCCTATTACAATCTAAACAAATTTTGAAGGAATTATCCTATTTGACTTTTATATCACACCCATTATGGATTTTCACTCCATCAATAATGATTACCATTGCTTTCATTCTTTTTAAGGTTTTATTTATTGAGAGAGAGAGAGCAAGAGACAGAGAGAGCATGAGCAGGGGGAAGGGGAGAAGAGAAAGGGGGAGGGGCAGATGCAGACTCTCCACTTAGCAGGGAACCCAACATGGAGCTTGATCCCAGGACTGAGATCATGACATGAGCCCTGAGACCATCACCTAAACCAAAGGCAATACTTAACTAACTGAGCCAGCCAGGTGCCCCATTACTGTTGCTTTAAACAGAAATTAATCTTATTCCCTCTATGAAAAAGAGCAACGGTTTAATAATAACAATAGGAATACTTAATTCCAGCATAAAATAGGCTGAATAATAAACTAAAAGCTTAGGACAGAAGCTACCTCTGGAGGTGAGACATACAGTGAAGAATAAAGAGTTTGGATATTCAAGAGTCTTCAAAGTTAACTATAACATTATTTTTCTTAAACTAGATGGGTTCGTGGCTTTTTGTTTTAATGTTTTTCTTTACCCTTACATTTACTGAATTATGACCTATATTCTTGAAAAATTCTACTTCCAAAGTAATATGTTGAAAAAAATGAGACAAATATAATCTGCCAATCTGCATCTTGTTGATAGACTCAAACTGTCATTCATTCCTCAAATAGATCTAGTGCTTACATTGTGTCAGGCACAGTGTTGGGTTTTGGTAATAGAAGGCTAAATGAAAACAGTATTTGGTCTCAAAGAGTGCTGAGTCTAATTATCTAAAAGTTGATATCTACTAAGAAATATATACACGTACATGAACATGAACCAATCTGATAAAATTCAAAACACAATATTAATTCAAAATTAATTCTTGGATTCCTCTGAATACTCTATGCTATATAACTGATAGGAATTTTGCGCAGACACAGAAAGAGTGAGATCAAAATCATAAGCTGCCAGCTCTCAAAGTCAGGTCAGCCAATTTTCTAGGTCACATCTGGGACTACAGGGCACCATTCTGTGCCATGTTCTCTCTTTCTGACACATAATGACCCAAATCCAGAATTCTAAGAAATAGCACCAGGAAATACTGGCCAGCTCATTGCGGAAACTTATACTTTTTAAAATAATCTCTTAAAATATATGCCCATTTCCCACAGCCTTGAGAAAATTACATACAGTCATTTAAAAATATGAGGCTGTTTAGCATGTACATGCTAGCTCATGTCTATTAATCTACAAAGTCATTTCCTTTTCTTTGAACTAATTTGATTTGCTTTGTTTAAGGGCCTCAATTCCTTTCTTTCACCTTCATTTTAGAGCTGCTGTGAAATTCAGCCCTCAGCCCACACAGAGGTTCCAAATCATCTCACTGCCTTGCTCATGCATACCACATTTCAAGCCTGTGCCATATAAGTCACTTTATTTGCCAATTATTCTATAACTTTCAGACAAAGAGGTGTCAGATTGCATTATAAAAAGATAAGACATCTAATGTTCTAAAGTTTTTAAAAAGAATTGAAATGAGTCAGTGTTGTGAATCTATTGGTAGAATAATAATTTTATGCTCAAGTGGGAAAATTCTAATACAGATGTAGCTTAAGAGATCCAGGAAAGTAAAACAGAAAAAGCACGGGATTGGGGTTGAGAGATATTTCTTTGAAGTCGTAGTTCTTCCAGTTTGCTAGTTATATGACCCTCGGCAGATTCTTCACCTTTAAAATGAGGTTAAAAAGTCATATCTTTAAGAACTAAATGATGTAATAAAAGCCCATGAATGCTTAGCAGAAGGCAGATACTTAATAACACAATTCTTAGATATTTTCATTATTATGACACTTATATAAAGACAATGTTGAAATATCACTGATACATGTAAATTTGAAGGAAAGTAATTATCTGTCAAAATTCCTATTGCTGAATTTTAAGATGCCCCAAATCAATTTTACAACCCAGCATTTAGTGGGTAAGCACAAAATTATGCCAATTGTAGAATAGCATATGGCAATGGTTTTTCAATTTTAGTTTGTACATGTACATCAATCACATGGGAGTTTGTGAAAAATAGAAGGGTCAGGGTTCTCTCTCTAGAGAAACTGGTATAACAGGACTGAGGTGCTTCAGTAATTTGCATCCTTTATGAATTTCCAGGTGATTCTGATAGAAATGGTCTTTGACCAAATTTTGATCAATTCAACCTTATTTAAAATGTATTTATAATGTATTTACAAGAGAACTTTTGAAGAAATGGCTCTGATTAATCATTACCTCCCATGCTAAAAACTATCACTCCCAGGACATCAGTGGGAATGGTACAAATAGGACCCCCAAAATCTGCTCCAAGGAGAACATGGGAAAAGTGTATCAAAACAAACTTTTTCAGAACTCTGGAAATTAGCCAAAGGCTCACAACAATCTGAAGAGTATTTAATCAGCAAAAAAATGCTGCATCTTGATAAGAATAGCAAGCTTTGTAAAGTTTTAACTTGCCCTATTCCCATTCCACCTTCCAGAGCTCTGTAGTAGCTTTGAAAACCAACAGCTTCACAATAATTGCAAGCACGAAAGCCAGCTACAACAAGAAAAACTAGAAGAAGACCAAAAAGAAAATGGATGCATCTATAAAATGACAAGGAATTACTTCATCATTCACTGTGAAGATGAAGTGAGATAATACATGGCACACTTTCGGCACAGTGCCTAGTCATCGTAAGTAAAGAGGAAAGATATTAGGAGAATTCCTGTGTATTTAGTAATTTTCCACAGCAAATGTGGAGAATTTTACAAATCATCTTATATATTATCATATATCCTTTTTGAGTTAAAACCTAAGGCATTTTTTGTAATAAGGTTCCTCTGTACTCAGGGAGACAGACATTCACTGCAAAATAGCAGAGTGAAGAAAGAATCTTCCCTGCAGTGATCTCTACTGCTGAGTTAGGAGAGAGGGCAAGATGTTCAAATACCAGACAGGACTGTCTCTAGTGAAAGAACAGACCATCTAAAAAGGATGTGGTTACTAGTAGTACTTGTAGTTCCATTTTAAAACAAAAAAAACCTCAACCTGAGAGATAGGTGAGATTTCATTATTTACCTGTTCTACCAGAGACTACCACCATCCTGAGGGGTTAAATCACTTGGCTAATACATAGATTCCACATCATCTTCTTAATCTAGTGTTCTTACACATTCTGTCTCTCCTTGATCTTTTATATCATTCTAGAAAGATCAGACCTGATTTCCCTTTCATCCCAATGACAATGTTAGCACTCCTTGAAATACCAAAGTTTCCCCTTGTCATGGTCCTAGTAAGCACCAAGGAAAATACTCTTGGAGGATCTCAGATAACATTTTTAGGAGGCATTCAAAATTGATTTTTATTTTTCTAAGGCTAGGGTTAGGCAAGCAATATATTTGAAATTCTCCTTTTTAACATCCAAATAAGATCATTTTCACACTATTTTAGCTAAAATGTGAAATTTTTACTTGACAAATGATGTACCCACTGTCCCAAAGGGGTAATTTATGCTGAAAAATATCAGCTCGCCTCAAATTTATGTCAGGGTGTCCACTAAAGATTTCATGGGACAATATCCAGATGCTAACTCATAGGTAACATGGAAATAAAAAATGATCTCATTTCCACTAGAGATGGGGCTTAAATAGTTCCATTATCTTAGCAAATTATTCCATCAAAATATCTGAAAGTAAAAATAAGACCTAGTGTTAAAATCTATGATTACCATTAAAGGGTAATAAAAATATTATTCAGGGATTCAGAAAGTATTTGAAGATAAGGATGCTTAGACTTTCTCAAGTAGTCCACTTGTAGATGTGCTTCCAGGTCTATATTTCTTTTTATATATTTAAGAAATAATTTTGTGTGTATGTCTGTGTGTGTTTTTATTCTTTTATTTGTTAATTATTTTTATTAACATATAATGTATTATTTGCCCCAAGGGTACAGGTCTGCAAATTGTCAGCCTAACACACATCACAGCATTCACCATCTCACATACCCTCCCCAATGTCCGTAACCCAACCACCCTCTCCATACCTCCTTCTCCCCAGCAAGCCCCAGTCTGTTTTGTGAGATTAAGAGCCTCTTATGGTCTGTCTCCCTCCCGATCCCATCTTGTTTCATTTTTACCTTCCCTACCCCTCAAACCCCCAACTCTGTCTCTCAAATTCCTCATAGCAGGGAGATCATATGATAATTGTCTTTCCCTGATTGACTTATTTCACTCAGCATAATACCCTCTAGTTTCATCCACGTCATTGCAAATGGCAAGATTTCGTTTCTTTTGATGGCTGCATAGTATTCCATTGTATATATATATATACCACATCTTCTTCATCCGTTCATCTGTTGACAGACATCTAGGTTCTTTCCATAGTTTGGCTATTGTGGGCATTGCTGCTATAAACATTCAGGTGCACGTACCCTTCAAGAAATAATTTTTAAGAATCCACTATATTTCCTCTGAGGAATAAAAAGAAACAAACCACTGATACACAAAGCAATGTGGATGGATTTCAAAAGCATTATGCTAAATAAAAGAAATCAGACACAAAGGACTACCCACTGTATGAGGCCATTTATATAATATTTCAGACAAGGTAACAGTATAGGAACAGAGGACAAACTGATGGCTGCCAGGGGCTGGGGATGAAAGCAAAGTAGGAAAGTAACTACAGAGAGGTACATGAGAGACTTTTGGGAGTGAGGTAACTGCTATCTTGATTATGGTAACAATTACATGATTCCATACATCTGTCAAAACACATGAAAGTATATGCTTCAAAGTATAAATTGTACTGTTTATAAATTCTTTTCCAATCTAAAAAAGAAGCAGTCATAAGCAGTTATAAAATCCCTAGCTTTAGCCTGCCCCAGCCCGACAAAGAAGGTCAGAAGTGAGTTTAGCACTGGCAGGGGAATGTGAACAAGATAGATTCTGTGATCTTAGGAGCCTATATCTAGTAAGGGAGATAATCTTTTAAAAAATAATCACAGGATGAAGTATGTAATCACAAATTCAAGTAAGGACAATAAAGAGGGCAATAAGAATAGTTAACACAAAGAAACCTAATTTAGACTTCTGCGGATTATATGTGCTTTGATTTGAAATCTTTTCTAAATGATAAGACTTGTCTCCAGGAACTCAGGCTTATCTAAAGCCCAGAGGAGACAGGGGTCTTTGATTTAGTCACTTGGGTCCTAGGACTGGGGAAAAGCTACAGTGAGACGGAGAACAGGGAGACTCTGTTGAGCCAGGAGAGTCTCTTTATATTAAAATTCCAGGACATTTCCACTCATCATAGAACCCCTGGACAAGGGAACAAACCTGCGTGTGAGACTGTTACTCACTGGAAGTGTAGGTTTAATTAAGATCATTTGTATGTTATTAATAAAAATGTGTAATATTTATGAGCTTGATTCTTGTCTGCTCCTTGCCTCTCATTCTATTTAATTAGCTGTGTGTAGGAGGTGCTGAGTTGCAAGAGCCCCTTTATTTTACAGTGATATTCCCAGTACAGCTTGAGATGTGTTTGAAACATAACAAAGAGAAAATTAAACTATTCCTTTGGCCCTAATATAAAGGAAACTCTGGGCTCACACCTTCACCGAAATTGTTCCTGCATTTGAATTACATTCTATCCCTGGTGGTTAAGATGAGAAAGAACTTGCCCCATGAGTAGAATATTTTCAGCATTACTGAAAAAGAAAATTCAATCCTTTATGGAGTGTTATAGAAATAAGTAAGAACACACATTAAAAATCACCATATAAATATGCACACATATTTATGCACATATGCACATGTGCATGTCAAATGTCACACACATATTTTTTCATAAGAAAAGAAGAAAATTCAATTTTCAATATTTGTAAAATTAATTAACAGTGAAATCTCTTTACCTCCAATTACGTTAAGCAGAAATTCACTGTAGAAGTAGACAAAAGGAGTATAATGGTAATAATAGCTAACATTTCTCTGGCACTGTGTGCTAGACATTCTTCTACAAGCTTTACATATATTAACTCATTTTAAACTCTCAATACCCCTATAAAATCAAATACTATTATCACCAGCCTCATTTAGCAGATGGCAAATAGAGACTTGAAGAGGCTAAGTAACTTGCCCAGATCAAAAGTTAATTAAGAGTAGAGGTGATTGGAGTGCCTGGGTGGTGCAGTTGGTTTAGCATTTGACTCTTGGTTTCAGCTCAGATCATGATCTCAGAGTTGTGAGATCAAGCCCTGCATTGGGCTACATGCTAACCACAGAGACTGCTTGAGATTCTCTCTCTCCCTCTGCCCCTTCCACTTGTGTGCATGCTCTCTCTCTCAAATAAATCTAGGGGCGCCTGGGTGGCTCAGTGGGTTAAAGCCTCTGCCTTCAGCTCAGGTCAGGATCCCCGGGTCCTGGGATTGAGCCCCACATAAGGCTCTCTGCTCAGCAGGGAGCCTGCTTCCCTCTCTCTCTCTCTGCCTGCCTCTCTGCCTACTTGTGATCTCTGTCTGTCAAATAAATAATAAATAAAATCTCTAAATAAATAAATAAATAAATCTTAAAAAAAAAAAAAAGGTAGAAATGAGGTCAAATCTAACCTATTTGAATCTTCCCTGTATTCTTCTAGCTATGTATCAATTTCATCAAATAAGTAGAGGTATGTATATTTTTTGACACCCAGAGTAGTTTTGCTTAATATTAAGATCATTATATATATGTGCATTCTAAATTCCTACCATGGATTACTGTGGTTTCCTCTCAGTCAGAGATAACTCTCCTTTTTATAAGAAAAAATATGATCTGAATAAACAAATGACCAAAACCTTTGAAGATACACAACAGTATTTTTGAGCATATTTATGAATTCAAACAGTGGAAAATCAAAATTCCCTAAACTTTTCACATGGTATTAAATATTAAAAGAAGGATAGGATAAGCTGGGCACAGAGACGGATAATGAGTATGTTTATTGTACCATTTTATTTTATAAATAACAGACACCATGTTCAGATATTTCTCCATCTCACTGTGGACCTGCAAAACTGAGTTCCTGCTCTTTCATCCCATCTCCCCATCTCCCTGCTTGCAAGCTCTGTTTTCAGGCCACTCTTAGGCCTGAGGATGCTGTGGCCAGGGCTTCGCAAATTCTATTCCTTAGTTCATCTTCCCACTCTCAGTAAGACCCATTGGTAGGTGTGATCCCTTTGGCCCTACACTCTCCAGCACTGGTTTTTCAGGCTCTGCTTACAGTTCCCACTAACTAGCCTCTTCAGATCACCCAACTCCTCCTGCCCTCCCACAGAAGACTCTACAGTCCTCCTGTATCAAGCAGTGCCTGTTTAGCTCCCTGGCTCTCCATTATACAATACAAATTATACAAGTATACAATAGAAAAATCATAGCCCAGATTTAAAGTTAAATTTTCTCATGTCACAGGAGATTAAACAATACTCTTGAATTCGACAAGTTCACTTGGATGTCATGCCCAAATCCATATGACAAGCACTGGCTACTGAGCTCCAGACAAATTCAGTGGGAAGGTGAAATGAAAGACATCAAAATGGAAATAGCAATACAGTAAATCTAAGGCCTCTGGCAATGTTTGGGGGTTAAACAGTAAGTTTTGGCTGACAAGAAATATGTCATTTGTTGAGTACTAAATCGGCATCAGCATTGTTGTCAAACAGGGAGTCAGTGGACCTTAAAACAAAGTAACTTCCTTTAAAGTATTTGTGTTTTAACTAGGAGAAAAACACACTTGTACAAATGACAAAATACAGCAAAATGGCATCATACAAAATAAATACATACGTGTTAAGGACAAAGTGTTAATTAAAGAAACATGAGGCTAACTAGGCTTCCAGGAAAGGTTAGGTTTTGAAACAAGTTTTGAAGATGGTCATGGAAGGCAACTAGCTGAGAAGCAGGGAAACTTATAGATTGTGCAAGAAGATGTTCAGAGATTTGACCCAGTAAGATAGAAATTTTGGTAGATAATTGTTAGGTATATAAGATGGTTATTTCAAAGCTGCCAACAGCTTTTTATTTTGGTTCCATTTATATTATAAAATTTTATCTGTAAGTGAAGGCACCATTCAAAGTGGGTAGGGGTGTATTCTTCTGTCTTCAAAAAACTTCTTACTTAGAGCATTTTGACCATATGAAGCCTAAATTCAAATCTGGAATGGAAAATATGGGACCATAAATAGTTAACTGCTCTGTATGGTTTTGTCAAAAGTTATCACCATGGACTAAAGCGTCTCCTGGAGAAGAAAGGATTTTCTTGACTTTCTAGAGCCAGTGAAGACTTAACAGCCAAGGCTCCAGGTAGGAGCAACATGGTCAAAGGCCATGTTGTGTTAAACTGGTCCCTGCAGTATGGTGCTAGGATTGGGCATAGGAGAAGGTGGGAAGATTGAGGGAATAATAAGGTACCTCTTCTAGATGTCTTAACCAATGAACTCCAGGGTTAGCTAACATCCAGGCTATGTTTCCCTTTCTGATGAGTAATTCTCTTCTATTATCCCCAGATTGTTTATAAAGTGTTATGAACTACAAAGCCTGGTCTTAGAAGTGCTTGGAAAATGAACTGTGTCCACATTGAGACTTGAGCAAAGTGAGACTTCTAGCAGCCTGGAGAAGCAGTTGTGAAACAACTAGAGTCTACTGACAAAGCCAGATAGACAAGAGGCACATGAAAGCCCTCTAAAGGCTAGACTCCCTCCTGATATGGGAATGGAAAGGGGGCTTCTAAGTTGTTATTAGGTATTAAATAAAAGATAATCCCTGGATCCTGAAGACCTTGGGATATTTCAGGGTTGATCACATGTGAGACAACGAAAGTCCAAATCCTAAAGATGCACCACTCACCGGAAATCCATGGGGATGAGCATGAGCTACTTGAACTTAGCTGTAACTCACTGTGACACCCAGAGCAAGTCTGGTAACTTCTCTGAGCCTCAATTTTATCACCTACAAAGGGAAAGGAATTCATGTCTAAGAAAAGTGTGAGATCAAAAGCTTTGCAATTCTACCTTTTTGCTCCCTCACCTGGATGCTCTATAAAACAGAAAGCCTAAAGAAAAAAATACAAATAAAAAGCTATGGAAAAAGAAAGTCACTTTAGTAAATATCAAGTACCCAGATGGTCAGTAACTATATGATATACTACCGTGTCATGATTTATTATGGTCATTATACACATATTATCTACTGACCTTCTCAGGAATTCACATTTTTTTAGTGACCAGACCCTCTCATCTGCAGTATTTTCTTCTTTATCCCAACAGTGCTCTTGCTTTATTTCATTACTGTCTGTCTTCCTAAGTAAAATGTAAGTGCCGTGGGAGTTTGTCTACTTTCTTTACTGATGTATTTCCAGCACCTAATACAGTACTTGGCACATGATGGATACTCAGTAAGTATTTATTGACTAAATAAAGAAAGAAGAAATGAATGATACTCCTTATGTCTTCACCCCTTTAGGAAATCAGCCCATTGAAGTGCCTATATTTTACATATCACAATAGATGGTAATCCAAAATCACATATTAAGATTGCCTACCAATTCTTTCAGTTACCAACCATGCAAATACTGTTTCCAACAGACTTGTTTCTAATGAAAGTGTCTGATCCGATAAAGTATAGTGCCCAAGGATCACAAAAATACTTTATGAATTAAGATATCTTAAAATATCTGAAGAGATTTTTTTTTCATTCACGTTTTTCTTCTTGATGATCCAAGACCTTGATAATGTGAAAAATACCAGGAAAAAGTCATGCTGGGTTAACTAGGAATGAGGAACAAAGCTTAAAACCTGTTAAGGCCACTTGATTGTATCACCACCATCACCTCCATAATAATTAACGACAATGAAGCTCTTTATGCATTCAAAACATAATAGTATTAATTTAAAAGATTGAAAAACAACTTTTTGCCCAAAAAAAAAGATGAGTCCTGCACCCACAGTGAAAAAGACCAGTATTCTCTTCTCTCTGCTTATTCCTAGGTCCTAAGAGACATCAAATTCTAGCTAAAACTCTTGAGCAAGAGGCTCCTAATGGAACTGAAATTTCTTTGAGGTCTACAAAACAATTTCATCTGATCAATAATATTGATGAAGTTTATCCACCAAAGCACCAATTTTAGCAGTTAAAACTAAACTCAGCTTCTTCCACTTACAGTTAAGAGAGAAATAGACCAGAGTTCGTGTCAGATAAAACCTAAAGGGATAGAAGAAAGTTGTGTAATGTCAGTAAATTTTCCAACTAGATGTAACACACATTGTGCTGAAACCTATGGGATGGTGACTTTATTATTTACAGAGATTTTCTCGAAAATTTTCAACATCAGTTCTGAAAGCACTATGGAATAGTACTAGTGGGGTAATAGCATACTCTGAAACATTCACTGAGCAGGCACGGGAGATAGCTTAACAGCTAAGTTGCTGGTATACATATTTTCATGAATTGGGCCCATGGGTTACATTGATAATTTAATCAAAGACTTTTTGTCCTTTTCAGGGCTAAAATAAAGCTTCTCATCAAAAAAGGTTTTCTTCTCCTAGCCCCCAAGTTTGTAAAGAATAACTTGGTGAGATAAAAACAGTAAAACTCATTGTAAAAAGAAGGAATCAACATGTATCCACAAAAAAATTTGTTCTCTCATTCAAAAACAATTTCCCACTTGGCTCCATCTTGTATGGACATCTTTCCATGAACTGTGTATCTTTCACTGTCCATAGACACAATTATACACATACACATACATAGTACATTAGTACCAGCTAATATCTGTTTAGGATTTGAACTTCTTAAAGACAGGACTAATAGGTTTTATGTCCAGAATGAATACTCACCAAACACCAATTTGCCATTTACAGCTTTAGCGCTGTCCTATTTTTAACTATTGACCTGGTACTTCTTTTCCCATTTTCACTTTATTCTGTGAACTCTAGCATCTGTATAAGTTTGACTCCTAAAAACAGTGACTCCAGTTCCAACCTTAGTTTCATATCACTTAGGATTCCACCTCTCTTGCTTCACTCTGTAGTAATGTCCCCGTAATGTCGGTCAACACAGCCTACAAAAAGGATCTGGGTTTTTCATAAATCTTATATTCTCCTGTCATCTAAGAGATACCTTTAAAACTTTTTTAAAACTTAAAAATGGAATAAAAATTTTTTAGCTTTTGGGAAGCAGAAAACATGTCATCTGAATTGATTTCATTGAAGACAATGAAAATGGTAAAAACGGCTGCTCCTGAAAAGCTACATAGCACAAGCACTGCATGTTGGTTTTTTATGTAATGGGTACTGTTACTGTACTTCCTAAAGCCATGGCACTTGAAAAAAAAATTAATTGATTGGAATACTATAATACTCTGCTCACTAGAGAGGCAGTTAGAGCTTGTATTTGCTCTTATATACTGATTACCAATGGTTTTCCATATTGGCAATATTTCTAATTATGATTTTTATTTTTAGAAAAGTGATTAAATGTCTCTGATATCCACATCTGAAAAAAAATACCTATCCATCTGTGGAAACACTTTACTACCATTCTGGGAATGGGTTAATATCTCATTTTCATTCAGGTTTTGGTTGAGTACTCCCCACACACCAGGCTCTGACATGCACACTAAAGCTTCAACAATGACCAAGACAAACTGTTCCCATTAATGGCTTTATAATCCAAAAATAAAGAGACAAAAATAAAACAAAAAATAAATTAAAAACATCAAAAACTATGCAATGTGACATGGTCCTGTGTTAAGATGGCATCAAATTCATCCCCTAAGTAGGCCCAGGTCATGCTGGGTTCTGATTTACACATTTGCATGAGGAAAAATCAGAATAAATAGACGGGGCTACCAAAGCAGAGAAAAAAGTGCCTTGGAGGTTGGAGAGAAAGTTTCCGTTGACTTAATTAAGGAGCCAGAAAGAAGTTGATTCAGGTGGTGTCAGAGAGGAGGAGACACAAGGTACCAAGGACCTCATTGCTGCATGGCCTGTAGCAACAGTAACATGAGGGACAGAAATGGTGACAAAGACATGTGGCAGCACTCTGTCAAGAGTTTCATTTAGAAGGATAAATAATATGATCAGAGACTCCCAGTGCTATGTGTCTGCTTGAAATAAAAAAATAAGAAATAGAAGCTGAGAACATTTCGTCAGTCTAGGATGCACACAAAAGGCCACAGGGGCATGTGCTAGCAAATGAGGATTCTAGGAAATATGGATGGGGACTTGTATGGATTATCTGTTGCTATATTAAGAAAAAAAAAAAGAGCACATATTTAACAACTTAAAACAATACCCGTTTCTTATCTTGTAGTCCTATGGGTTAGAAATCCCAGTGGGCTTTGGTTCTCTGTTTAGGGTCTCACAAGACTAAAATGAAAGTGTTGTCAGGCTGAGTACTAGATTGGCTCTAGGGAAGACACTTTCTCATTCAGGATATTGGCTAATTCATTTTCTTGTACTTTTAAGATTGAGGTTTCCCAGTCCCTTACTAGCTATCGGCTGGGGTCTCATCTCTGCTCCTTAAGGCTGCCCACATTCCTTGACACAAATATCCTTCCATCCTTAAAGCCCATAATGGTGTGTCAAATGCCCCTTGTGCTTTAAATCTCTCAAACCTTTCTCCTACTTTGGCTTTGTCTGCTACCAGCCAGAGGAAGCTTTTTGCTTTTCAGGGCTCATGTGATTACAATGGGCCTACTGGGACAAAACTCCTTATTTTAAGGTCAACTGTGTCATAAAACATAACAGAGATACCATATTTACAAGTTCTCTGGGTGGGGTCTGGGCCTCTTTGGGAAACTTCTTTAGAAATGCTGTCTATCAGAGGACTCTAACCAAATGGATTCTTAAGCTATATCAATTTATATATATTATATACTTGGTATAAATTTTTCTATACTGAGGTCTTGATTTTCCTCAAGTATAAAGTAGCTTGAGAAATTGGGCTCTTTGGATAGTCATGAATCTTCAAAATGGAAGAGTCTTCAAGAGATTATTTTTGTAGCATGTAAGAAGCAGCTATCCCCATTTTGTACTGAAGGTACCTAACCCAGGTGTTTCGGTGAGACTTGCTCAATACTGCCTGGCTCTAGATGGCACAAAGAGAGTAGAACCTTTTCTGATGCTCTTCACAGCACTAACACATTTAAACAAGGCCTGTCCTCTCAGATTTTTTTCCAGAGCTGTTAGAAATTCTGGTAGACATTTCTGATCACTCAGCTGCTAGGCTACTCTATACAAGCACAAGCCAGCATCTCATGCAGCGAGCCCAAAGAGTCAGACTGTCCTTGTCTCAAAGTCTTTCCTACCGAGAGCTATTAAGGGTCCAGTTAGAAATCAATATATTTAGGTTTTGTCAACTGTTTCCTTTGCTGGGCAAAAGCTTTTTCTCTTGATGAAGTCCCAATGGCTCATTTTTGCCTTTGTTTCCCTTGCCTTTCAAGATGTGTCTAGCAAAAAGCTGCTGCAGCCAAGATCACATGTGGAATTTAAGAAACAAAATAGAGGAGCATAGGGGAAGGGAGGAAAAAGTAAAACAAGGTGAAATCAGAGAAGGAGACAAACCATAAGAGACTCTTAATCATACGAAACAAACTGAGGGTTGCTGGAGGGGAGGGGGATGGTAGGATGAGGCAACACGGTGATGGACATTAAGGAGGGCATGTGGTGTAATGATGGGTGTTATATAAGACTGATGAATCACTGACCTCAATCTCTGAAACTAATAATACATGATATGTTAATTGAATTTCAATTTAAAAAATAAATTACAAAAAAAAAGACACTCGGAAAAAAAAATCAGTATATTTATATTCAGGTAAAACATAATGTTTGAAAACATGGACTTTGCAGACAGTGTAATTTCAATCAACCTTGCTTTGGACAAGTTTCTTAACATTTTCTCTGTAAAAGGGGTACAATATTAGCACCTATATATAGGGCCACTCTGAGGAATAATGGAGATAATACAGGAAAATTCTTTACTTACCAATGATAAGACAAGTATCTTTTTTTTTTTTTTTTTTACTAGACCCCCACACAGGTTTCTCATGTCAGTAATTGAATTAATGGCCCTTTCTGTATATCCATTTCTGCTGCTGCCTGACTTAAGGAAATGGCCCCACTCTTTCTTCCTGCTCCCTTGGCATCAGGCTAATTGAATGAAAATAGGAATCTGTAAATTAAGTCTCATACATGATACTATTAGTACACCATCTTCCCCATCCCTCTAACTACAAGCACACAGACCCTTTTGGTCTTTAGAGGAGTTTAACAATGATATGCAAAGACTCTGGGGTGAAAGGAGGATAACCAACTGTTCCAGAACTGAGGGGTTTCTAAGGACATGGGAACTTTTAATGATAAAACTAGGATTGTTCAAAATACAAACAAACGGGACAGTTATTCACCCTAGAACAGACTCCCTTTGTAACCTTGCATCAGCTACTATCCTTTCTGTGCCTCAGTTTCCATATCTAAACAGAGAGGTTATAATTACTCTCTTTCACAAAATTTAGTTTTTGGAAGAGTAAATGAATTAACATGTAGAGTGTTTAGGATCATGTCTGGAGTATAGTAAGCACTCGGTAAGTGTTGGTTATTAATGTGACTACTGTAAGGAAACATGGTGTAAGAAAACTAACAACATGAGGATATGGCAAAGAGCCCAGGATCTTATGAAGTCATTACAGCCCAAATAATGGAGCACCCATAAAGGCCTTTTTCCCAGCATCATCATGTCATGACCCTTCTGTGACAGATTAGGAAAGCAAAACAAGCAAACAAACAAACAAAAACAAGAATAGTCTATTATTTGAAGAAAGATAAATTTAAAAATACAAGTTAAAAATAGCCTGAGCTACTGATTCATTATCTATCAAATAAGTAAAAAAATACAACAAACAAACAAACAAACAAAAAAACTGTAAGTTTGACAACACTCAGTTACTAAAGCTGCAGGGAATAGATACTTGTATACTGTAGTAGAGGGAATGCAAAATGGTCAACTTCTATGGAAGAGTATTTGGAAATATCTGCCAACACTACAAATGCATTTGAGCCACAATACTGCTTCTAGGAATCTATCTTGCAGTTACTCTTATACATATATCACAGGATATATGTACAAGACTATCCACTAGAGAACTATTATAGCAAAAAACTGGAAACAATCCAAGTGTCCCAAAGTAGAGGTCTGGTCAATTGAACTATGGTACATCCAGACAGTGGAATATAATGTAGAAGTAAAATCAGAGTAAGGAAGTTCTCTCTGTATTAATATAGAAAGATCTCCAAACAACTAACATTGTTCAGTAACAGCAAATAAGGCACAACACAATATATAATATACCATATTTTATGGGGGAAAGGGGAAATAA
This sequence comes from Mustela lutreola, assembly GCF_030435805.1. Taxonomy (NCBI): domain Eukaryota; kingdom Metazoa; phylum Chordata; class Mammalia; order Carnivora; family Mustelidae; genus Mustela; species Mustela lutreola. Next base: position 109,065,408 of record NC_081297.1, read on the forward strand.
GGATATACATATATATACACATATAAAAATATGTACATTTATGCTTACATACCCATATTAAAGAAACAATGGAAGAAGCAAGAGAATAACTAAAATGATTATTTAGTAGGGGAAGAAAGAAATAGGGTAAATGGAAACAAAATATCTTCATGTAGAATTTTTATTTTTATTTTTTCCTTTCTAAATGTACTTTCCTTTCTAAATGTATTTTTTCTTTTCTAAATGTACTTTCTAAGTGCCTATCACATTTTACAAAGAAAATGTAAAAAATCAAGATATGTATATCATCCATTTGAAGACTGATACCATTTACTTCTCTGAACGAAATCTCATTTGAGAAGACAGGAATTATGTTGAAAACTACAATGATGTGCTGTATCCACCCAAACAAATAAACCAAAAAAGATTTCTGACATGTGACTTGGAGGACCACCCCCTTCTAGCTAAACAGAAAGGAAGCAAGGGTATTGTTCTGAGAGTACTGGTGTCCCTGCTCATTCATAAAACTACTCCCCTCTCAACATGACAGTGTGACCAGCATCTGAGAGGGGCAGGGAGGCAGTGTGACTTCCTTTTCCAGGCAGGATAAGGTTTATTCATCCCATCCTTTTACACTTGCACATAAGGAGATCTGTTCTGCTTTTTATGTTAATTGGAATCGGCTGCTTTGGGCTCTGACACAGGCATTTAGCACTAACAGTCAATTGCTCTTCCCTCAGCCATCTGGCAAAAGAGTTGAAACCAGCAATTTTCTGAGTCAGATTTAGACATCTGAAAAAGAATGTGCATATAGGCAAACCCCTTAGAAGTGCAGAATGAAAGAAAGGGGCAGGTAGTGGGTTGCTGTACACTCCACTCTGGAGTGATGGGATTGCAAAGAAGGGAACCAAAATGGCACTCTGCTTTCCTGACACCCCACTGCCATTCTTCCCCAAGTGAGTGAGAAGCACTCAGGATTAGGCAGTCTCTCTCCTTACCTTCCATCCTGGATGGCAGGAGCTACCCTACCTCTGCCCCCTTCCCCTCTCCCTGCCAGATGGGTGCCCTCACTTAGACATTCTCATCTTCAGATCAGGAGGGGTCCTGTTTATTTCTGCAGGATTTACGGAGCACCCAGTTTCTGTGACAGCATCTTATCCTGGGACTTCAAGGTCTCTGAGTGCTATTGCTCCATCCCCTTCATGTGGTCCTTTTTCTCTGCCCTTTACATGTTGGTTGGTCTCTCAGCTTCTGTCCTCTACTTTTCTTACTCCATACATTTATTCTCCTGTTTGCAGATGCAGGACATTCACAGGCTTAAAGGCCCCCCATGAAAATAATGCTGCTTTAGTTATTAAGGAGGAACTCATATTAGACCATTTCTTATCCTGGTTATTTATTTTTATTTTTTTATTTTTTTAGAGGGAGAGATAGGTGGGGAGGGGCAGAGGGAGAGGGAGAAAGAATCTCAAGCAGACTCCATGTCCAGCCGGACATGGGGTCATGTCAGGGGGACATAATCTCACAACCCTGAGATTATGATCTGAGCCAAAATCAAGAGTCAGATGCTTAACCAACTGAGCCTCTCAGGCACCCCTGATCCTGGTTACTTTTATATATTTCAGTGAAGCACCACAGTCTCTTTACACAAAGGCAGCAGTGAATACATTTCTGTCATTCCCTGCCTACCAATTACTGTTCTTCTTGGTGAAGGGTTAGGCGTCCCCAAAACTCAGGCAGGAGGCCCTCATCCATTCAATGGCTCAGAAGCTATGCAATTAAACCTTAAGTGTTAGTAAGGAACAAATCATGTCCCTTCCAGATTGATGGCTCTATCATCACTAAATGATCCACACATTGCTGACACCCATTATGGCCCCATTTTGGCCTCGCATATCCTCTGCCTAACAAACACACATAGAATACACAAGCATTCATCAGGTTAATCAGGGATGGCAGCTGTGTTTGGTACACCCACCCTTGCATCTCTCCCAAAGCTGAAATACACAGCGGCTCTGAGCACCTTCCACCTGCTGAGTCCCCTTGCTTCCCTTCAATCCTGCTCCACATATCCATATCATCAGGAGGAAAGACTGGTATGACAGAGAGTCAGCATATATTGTACTATGTAACACAGAATTCAGGTAGTGGGGCCCTTCCTCCCATATATACCATGCTACATGACTCAATATGTATATTAATTCAATCTATAGACTTTTTGTTCCACGACCTCTATAAAAACTTGTTTGGTAACGTACTTGAAGGCTACCATGCTTTAGAATAATTTCCCACAAGAGACCCTTTTACTGGCTGGTCTCTCTTTCTCTGTGAAATGTTTCTTTATCTCTATTTCACCTTATGAATACAAGTTATTCTTCCTTTCACCCCAGTTTTCAGATTTCCTTAAAATAATTCCATAATTTGGAAAGTAATTATGCTTTTCAAAAGTATGAAATGACCCACTCACTGCTCACTACTGAAGCCCAGGCACTAAGTTTTAGCAGGCAAGTCTCTGGTGGGGTAACAAAGTAGACACGCATGGTTAATTCTGTATTATGCTGGCTTCTCCCCTTTGTCGGAGACCACCCACTTGCTTTCTTCCCCTCTCTCCCCACTCTAGTCAGGTGTTTATGACTTATCTGCAAACCCCAGACTAGCCTAAAGCATTAGACTGGCTCAATGCTAGGTTCTTAGTGCTAGCATTTTTTGAATTTGGTGATGGGGTGGCGGAGAGGGAACTGTGGGAAATTGCTTTGGGAAGATTGAAGAGCTAATTGGAGAGGTGCTCAAAGCCTCTGCTGCTGGAGACAGACTGCAGTGTGTATCGTTCTGGACCCCTTTTAAAACTGCCACAGTGATATATTCTTTCTCCAAACCAAGCACAATGTAATCACTTAAATGTAAACTTCTTCCAAGATCATCACACAGAGTTGTGCCTCCCTGACATTACAGACCCATACCAACTTGCTTGAATTTGGAGTGCCTGTGGTCTTGTGGCCATTGTACATATCATTTCACAGAATCCCATTTCTCTGGCATTTCCTGTTTTCATTTTCAAAAGGTGACTATAATTACAGAGGATGCAAAATGACAGCCCATGCCATGTCAACAATGTAATTAAGAACTTTCATAGTCTGAAAAAAATTCAGATTTTTAGATTCTCTTGAAAAATGAGAGCTCTGGATCTATGATCTCCCATGGAAACAACAGGTTGCCCTCCTCAGAAAGGCAGTATGCTTTCCAATTCCTCACAGAACCCCCACTCTTAGCTATTCCACCCATTTACATTTCCAGTGTGCCTCTCATAGGCTGAACCACTAGTCTGGGTATTCCTGGGTATTGCTCCATGTTTTACTCAAGGCATTGACTCCCTATTGTCCATTCTCTTTAAGCAGCAGGCTTTATATGGTCCAGTTCCCTCATGCATGTTCCTGCTCACTGACTATGACCTGACCTTGGCAATCTTCTCACCACTCTGGCCTTAAACCAGTAACATGACCTGACATCAAGAACTTGCGGGAGCCTGTGGGATCCTCTTTAGGTGTTCTGATGTTCACTTTCAGTACTTCAACATATGGGTCATCACACCATCGTAGCAAATATTGTCAGAATCCCAGAAGCTTCTTTAAAAATTAGTCAAGTATTTCAGAAGTCTAATGCTAAAATCCCCCAGGCCTGTGACCTATCTATTCAGTTGGCACCAAATGTCTCCTGAGATTAAACAAAGCCCTGAGAGATAATGAGATGAAATGGCTTGACCTTCAGATATAAGATCTCTCCTTTCCTTCTGAGCCTGTAGCTGGTTCAGATTATTTTTATCATTTTTCAAAGCAGCAACGTTTATTTCCTCTGCTTCAGTGAGCTGTGCAGATGCAAGGTCTAGAAGGAATATTTAGTGGTCGCCATGGTTACCATTAGTCATATGAAGTTATAGCTAGTGTGCTGATTCCTCTCTTCACAGCTGTAAAAAGAAAGCACTCTCCAAAAAGCAGCCTTGCTGGGGCTCTGAAGACTTTGATTCTGTAATGCACCCAGCCCCTCTGGTAATTTATCTTGATCTGCAAGCTTAATTTGCACTCTAAAGATTTTAGGCAGGGAAAGTTTCATAGAACTTGAGAGCTAGAAGGGAACTTAGAGACAATTTAGCTTCAGCCTCTCATCCTACAAATAAGAAAGCTGAGGCCCAGAAAGGAGAAGGGACTCAGGTAAACACACAGTAGGTCAATTACTCCCCAAAACATGTATAATTAGTAAGTACAAGGGCCAGGGCTCCTTCTGTCTCTACTCTGTTTCTCATCCTAAATAATCAGAGAGGCTAAGTAATATTAAGAACTAGGACAAAGACTATCCAAATCCACTGCAAGGCGGAGAAATCTGATCCTACATAGAGGAAGCCTTGAAATGGAGCTTGAGCCAAAAACCACAAATGGCCTCTAAGACCCTATTAGCCTTGGAATATCAACTGAGTTTTATGATTAGTTAAGTCCGGATGGTACAGTCACTCCAGTGACTTCAAAATGAGGCTATTTGTCTCCTGATTTTGATCAGTTGTCTGAAAAGTGTGTGCCCCACAGTGCTGAATCTTATTCTGGGGTCCTAACCTCTTACTATCAGACAATATCTCTACCTCCCTGACTCAATATCAATAGATCCTCACTTTCATTAAGCCTTTGGCTTAATGGCTCTTACTCTACTGCCTTGCACTTGATTGGTTGTAAAAATAATATCATGTATATATATTTTAGAAAAGAATCAAGAAATGTCCTTTATACTTTCTAATGTAAGAAAGGTTTGAGGCAGTTTGGTAAAGATTTATTTTGAAAGAGAGAGAGTATAGGGAATGGCAGAGGGAGAGGGAAAGAGAAACCCAAGCAGACTCTACATTGAGGATGCAGCCTGATGCGGAACTCGATCTCACGACCCTGAGAATCATGACCTGAGCCAAAACCAATAGTCAGATGTTTAACCAACTACAAAACCCAGATGCCCCAGAAAGGTTTTCTAATTGGTTCATGAATTTTCTACTTAACTAGTTTTTGCCTGAATAGCCTCAACATTAGGTGACCTGTAAAGCACTGTCCTGCAAATTTTGTTTCTAAATACCATCCTCATTAAAAAGAACCAGAACTCTTTGAAAGAAGGCAGGCTAGGACAAAGAAATACAAAAAAAGGTTTGGAAAACCTTGTCATATTAAAAAGTAAGGAAGTGCTCAAGAAAATGATAAAATATGTCATGGACTGAACGTCTGTGTCTCCTTAAAATTCGTTATGTTGAAGCCCTAACCCCTGAAGTGACTGTGTTTGGAGATAGGGCTTGTGAGGAAGTGATAAAGGTTAAATGAGGTCATAAAAGTGGGCCCTATTCCAATAGGGCTGGTGCCCCTATAAGAAGAGGAAGAGACACCAGAGCTCTCTCTCTCCACCATGGGAAAATACAGAGAGAAGTTGGCCACCTGCAAGCCAAGAAGAAAGCTCTCACCAGGAACCAAACTGGCCAGCACTTGGTCTGAGATTTCCCAGCCTCCAGAACTGTTACAAGTAAGTTTCTGTTGTTTAAGCCACTCAGTAGTCATGTTTTGTTATGATAGCCAGAGAAGATTAATATAGGAGATATGACAAAAGGACTTTTAGGGCACTCATTGGACAAATCTGGGTTATTTTGAGTTTCAAGATGAGTTAACTGATAGCAGTGGATTACAGCTCACTTAACAAAAATAAGAATCCATTAATTCAAATAAAGAAAGAAAGAGAAATTTTTCCTTACAGTAGAAGGCCAGTTAATAAAAGTAGAAGAAAACAATCAACAAAATGAAAAGGCAATCTACAGAATGAGGGAAAATATTTGCACACCACATACCTGATAAGGGTTTAATATCCAATACATATATAAAAAACTCAAACAACTCAATAGCAAAAAATCATCATTGTCACCCAATTAAAAACAAGGAAAAACGTGAATAGACATTTTTTCCAAAGAAGACATATAAAAGGCAAATGAATACATGAAAAGATTCTCAACATTACTAATCATCAATGAGATGCAAATCAAAACCACAACAAGTTATCACTTTACACCTATTAATGTCTATTACCGAAGGGGCAAGAGATAAGAAGTATTGGCAAGGATGTAGAGAAAAGGAAACCCTTTTCCACACCATTGGTACACTTTTTGTCGTGCAGCCACCATGGAAAACAATATGCAAGTTTCTCAAAAAGTTAAAAATAGAATTGTGATGATATGATCCAGCAATTCCACCTGTAGGTAAACATCCAAGGGAAATGAAATGAGAATCTCATTTCAGGAAGCAGAATCTCAGATATGTGTATTACCATGTTGACTGAAGCATTATTCACAATAGCTAGGATTCAGAAACAACCGAGGTGTCCATGAACGGATGAATGGATAAAGATGCGATACACACACACACACACACACACACACACACACACACAGTGGAGTATTATTTGGCCAAGAAAAAGAAGAAAATCCTGCTACTTGTGACACCACCATGGATGAACCTGGAGGACTTTATGCTAAATGAAATAAGCCAAAGACAGAAAAACAAATACTGTGTAATCTCACTTACATGAATCTAAAAAAAGAATTTGAAGTCATAGAATGGTAGTCATCAGGGGCTAGGCCTAGGGGAGATAAGGTCAAAGAATATAAACCTTCAACTATAAAATGAATAAGTTCTGGGGATCTAACATAAAGCATGGTGACTACAGTTAATAATTCTGTATAATATACTTGAAGTCCACCAAGTAAATCTTAAGCACTCTCAGTGCACACACAAAAAAGGTAATTATGTTAGATGATAGATTGCGGTAATCATTATACAATGTATACATATATCAAATCAGCATACTGTATACTTTAAATATATACAATTTTATTTGTCAATTATACCTCAGTAAAGCTGAGGGAAAAATAAAAGTAGAGTAAATAAGAAAAGATGGAAAATTGCCTTTATTTTTTGAAACCATCATAAGAATAACTGATTCAGGTAAGATTCATCAGTGGATGTTGAAACTATTAGGTGAAGTTTTGAGGATAGGAGGATAATAGTCTCAAATATCTCCCCAAAGATAACAATAGGAAGTAGAAGTTCTAGAGTGGAAACACCTGGAAGTCACCCAAATGATCAAAGTAAATGAAACCAACAGTAAGATAAACTGATACCATGTGCTCCCTGAGGTGATAAACTCATAGAAACACACATTACTTTCTTTTTTTATTTTTTAGATTTTTTAATTTAATATTTTATTTATTTTTGTAAGATTTTTTTTTTTTAATTTTAAAGAGAGAAAGAGCTAAATGTGGGGAGGGACAGAGGAGAGAATCTTTCAAGCAGACTCCACATTGAGCGCAGAGCCCAACAAGGGGCTCAATCCCACAACCTAAGAGATCATGACCTGAGCCAAAACCAAGGGTCAGATGCTTAACTGACTGAGCCATACAGGCACCCCAACACATACCCACTTTTATGATATGCTTGCCAAAAAGGCATAATCTAACTTAATCATGAAAAAAACCAAAGCAAATCCAAGGTTTCTATAAAACATCTATCTGGTCAGCGTACTTCAAAAATGCCAATGTCATGAAAGACAAAGCTGAGGAATTTCTTCAAATTAAAGGAGACTAAATAGACATGACAACTAAGTGCAATTTGTGATGCTGGGTTGGATTTTGGTTCAGAGAAGAAACAACTGCTATAAGAACATTATTAGAAAAATTGTTGAAATTTCCATATTATCTGTATATTAAATAATAGCATTGTATCAATGCTGAATTTCCTGAATTTGATGATGGTACTGTGGGTCTATGAGGGAGAAGAGGGTATGATGTCTGAAACTAATTCCAAAATGGTAGAAAGAGAGAAAAAGACAAGAGAGAAGGAGCAAGTAAAAGAAATGAGGCAAGGGGCGCCTGGGTGGCTCAGTGGGTTAAGCCACTGCATTCGGCTCGGGTCATGATCTCAGGGTCCTGGGATCGAGCCCCGCATCGGGCTCTCTGCTCAGCAGGGAGCCTGCTTCCTCCTCTCTCTCTGCCTACTTATGATCTCTCTCTGTCAAATAAATAAATAAAATATTTAAAAAAAAAAAAAAAAAAAAAAAAAAAAAGAAATGAGGCAATATGTTAAAAAGGTATTTCCAGATGAGTTTAAAGAGTTAGTTCTTCAAACCACTCTTAAAATTTCTGTTCAGTTGGAAATAATTTCAAAATAAAAAGTAAAATTTAGAAACTCTTCAATTTCAGTCGATCCAGGCGGATAGCAAGCATGTGTAGACAAGATCATTTCAAACTGACAAATGACAAGGAAAATATTATTTAACTACAGTTTGAATCTATTGCCAAAGGAAGATACATTAATTCATTACTTAAGAAAATATTTATATAGTAATATTAAAAAGAGTTAATGTTTGTGAACACCATGAGGTTACATGTCTCCCTACTGTCCCAGATTGCAGTTTCTAAATATGGTCAAAGTCACATATATTCTATTCTACAGGCTCTTCTTAAAATGTGATGTTAGCATCCTCCGCTAAGAGGTGAGGTGCAAGCAAAGGAAACAAACAACAAAACAAAGAGGCAACTCACAGAATGGGAGAAGATATTTGCAAATGATACTACAGACAAAGGGCTGATATCCAAGATCGGTAAAGAACTCCTCAAGCTTGGGGCGCCTGGGTGGCTCAGTGGATTACGTCTCTGCCTTTGGCTCAGGTCATGGTCTCAAGATCCTGGGATTGAGCCCCACATAGGGCTCTCTGCTCAGCAGGAGCCTGTTTCCCCTTCTCTCTCTCTGCCTACTTCTCTGCCTACTTTTGATTTCTGTCTGTCAAATAAATAAATAAAATCTTTAAAAAAATTAAATTAAATTTAAAAAAAAGAACTCCTCAAGCTCAACACTCAAAAAACAGATAATCGCGTCAAAAAATGGGCAGAAGACATGAACAGATGCTGCTCCAAAGAAGACATACAAATGGCTAATAGACACATGAAAAAAATGTTCATGATCATTAGCCATCAGGGAGATTCAAATCAATGCCACATTGAGATACCACCTTAAGCCAGTTAGAATGACCAAAATTAACAAGACAGTAAACAACAAGTGTTGGAGAGGATGTGGAGAAAGGCGAACCCTCTTACACTACTGGTGGGAATGCAAGTTGGTGCAGCCACTTTGGAAAACAGTGTGGAGATTCCTTAAGAAATTAAAAATAGAGGGGGGAGGAGTCAAGATGGTGGAGAAGTAGCAAGCTGAGACTGCTTCAGCTAGCCGGAGATCAGCTAGATAGCTTATCTAAAGATTGCAAACACCTGAAAATCCATCGGCAGATCGAAGAGAAGAAGAACAGCAATTCTGGAAACAGAAAAACAACCACTTTCTGAAAGGTAGGACCGGCGGAGAAGTGAATCCAAAGCGACGGGAAGATAGACCCCGGGGGGAGGGGCCGGCTCCCGGCAAGCGGCGGAGCAACCGCGCACAAAATCAGGACTTTTAAAAGTCTGTTCCGCGGAGGGACATCGCTCCAGAGGCTAAACCGGAGCGAAGCCCACGCGGGGTCAGCGTGGCCTCAGGTCCCGCAGGGTCACAGAAGGATCGGGGGTGTCTGAGTGTCGCAGAGCTTGCGGGTATTGGAACGGGAAAGCCGGCTACAGAGACAGAGCCGACAGTAAGCTCGCAGCTCCGTGTTACCTTGAACCGGTCGCAGGCTCGGTGAGCTCGGAGCGCGGCCGGAGGTCAGGCAGACGGGAGTAACTGGGCGCTGTTCTCTGAGGGCGCACTGAGGAGTGGGGCCCTGGGCTCTCGGCTCCTCCGGGCCGGAGACCAGGAGGCCGCCATTTGTATTCCCGTCCTCTGGAACTCTACGGAAAGCGCTCAGGGAACAAAAGCTCCTGAAAGCAAACCCGAGCGGATTACTCACCCCGGCCCCGGGTAAGGGCGGTGTAATTCCGCCTGGGGCAAAGACACTTGAAAATCACTACAACAGGCCCCTCCCCCAGAAGATCAACAAGAAATCCAGCCGAGACCAAGCTCACATACCAAGGAGTGCGGTTTCAATACCAAGGAGAGCAGCAGAATTCCAGAGGAGGAGAAAGCCAAGCACGGAACTCATGGCTTTTTTCCTGTGATTTTCTTTAGTCTTGCAGTTAATTTAATTTTTTCTTTTTCATTTTTTTTTTTTTTTGTTTCTTTCTCGCCTTCGGGTAAAATTTTTTTTTTTTTTTTAACTGTTACCTTTTTCTTTTTTAACGATTTTTTACTAGTTTATCTAATATATATATATATATTTTTACATTTTTCTTAGGTGTTTTCTTTTTTTAAAAAAAATTCTTTTCTTTTTTTTTTTTTTTTTTTCTTTTTTCTTTCTTCCTTTTTGAACCTCTTTTTATCCCCTTTCTCCCCACTCACGATTTTGGATCTCTTCTAATTTGGCTAAAGCATATTTTCCTGGGGTTGTTGCCACCCTTTTAGTATTTTACTTGCCCCTTCATTTACTCTTATCTGGACAAAATGACAAGACGTAAAAATTCACCACAAAAAAAAGAACAAGAGGCAGTACCGAAGGCTAGGGACCTAATCAATACAGACATCGGTAATATGTCAGATCTAGAGTTCAGAATGACAATTCTCAAGGTTCTAGCTGGGCTCGAAAAAGGCATGGAAGATATTAGAGAAACCCTCTCGAGAGATATAAAAGCCCTTTCTGGAGAAATAAAAGAACTAAAATCTAACCAAGTTGAAATCAAAAAAGCTATTAATGAGGTGCAATCAAAAATGGAGGCTCTCACTGCTAGGATAAATGAGGCAGAAGAAAGAATTAGTGATATAGAAGACCAAATGACAGAGAATAAAGAAGCTGATCAAAAGAGGGACAAACAGCTACTGGACCACGAGGGGAGAATTCGAGAAATAAGTGACACCATAAGACGAAACAACATTAGAATAATTGGGATTCCAGAAGAAGAAGAAAGTGAGAGGGGAGCAGAAGGTATACTGGAGAGAATTATTGGGGAGAATTTCCCCAATATGGCAAAGGGAACAAGCATCAAAATTCAGGAGGTTCAGAGAATGCCCCTCAAAATAAATAAGAATAGGCCCACACCCCGTCACATAATAGTAAAATTTACAAGTCTCAATGACAAAGAGAAAATCCTGAAAGCAGCCCGGGAAAAGAAGTCTGTAACATACAATGGTAAAAATATTAGATTGGCAGCTGACTTATCCACAGAGACCTGGCAGGCCAGAAAGAGCTGGCATGATATTTTCAGAGCACTAAACGAGAAAAACATGCAGCCAAGAATACTATATCCAGCTAGGCTATCATTGAAAATAGAAGGAGAGATTAAAAGCTTCCAGGACAAACAACAACTGAAAGAATTTGCAAATACCAAACCAGCTCTACAGGAAGTATTGAAAGGGGTCCTCTAAGCAAAGAGAGAGCCTACAAGTGGTAGATCAGAAAGGAACAGAGACCATATACAGTAACAGTCACCTTACAGGCAATACAATGGCACTAAATTCATATCTCTCAATAGTTACCCTGAATGTGAATGGGCTAAATGCCCCTGTCAAAAGACACAGGGTATCAGAATGGATAAAAAAACAAAACCCATCTATATGTTGCCTCCAAGAAACACATTTTAAGCCCGAAGACACCTCCAGATTTAAAGTGAGGGGGTGGAAAAGAATTTACCATGCTAATGGACATCAGAAGAAAGCAGGAGTGGCAATCCTTATATCAGATCAATTAGATTTTAAGCCAAAGACTGTAATAAGAGATGAGGAAGGACACTATATCATACTCAAAGGGTCTGTCCAACAAGAAGATTTAACAATTTTAAATATCTATGCCCCCAACGTGGGAGCAGCCAACTATATAAACCAATTAATAACAAAATCAAAGAAACACATAAACAACAATACAATAATAGTAGGGGACTTTAATATTCCCCTCACTGAAATGGACAGGTCATCCAAGCAAAAGATCAGCAAGGAAATAAAGGCCTTAAATGACACACTGGACCAGATGGACATCACAGATATATTCAGAATATTTCATCCCAAAGCAACAGAATACACATTCTTCTCTAGTGCACATGGTACATTCTCCAGAATAGATCACATCCTCGGTCCTAAATCAGGACTCAACCGGTATCAAAAGATTGGGATCATTCCCTGCATATTTTCAGACCACAATGCTCTAAAGCTAGAACTCAACCACAAAAGGAAGTTTGGAAAGAACCCAAATACATGGAGACTAAAGAGTATCCTTCTAAAGAATGAATGGGTCAACCGGGAAATTAAAGAAGAATTGAAAAAAATCATGGAAACAAATGATAATGAAAATACAACGGTTCAAAATCTGTGGGACACAACAAAGGCAGTCCTGAGAGGAAAATATATAGCGGTACAAGCCTTTCTCAAGAAACAAGAAAGGTCTCAGGTACACAACCTAACCCTACACCTAAAGGAGCTGGAGAAGGAACAAGAAAGAAACCCTAAGCCCAGCAGGAGAAGAGAAATCATAAAGATCAGAGCAGAAATCAATGAAATAGAAACCAAAAAAACAATAGAACAAATCAACGAAACTAGGAGCTGGTTCTTTGAAAGAATTAATAAAATTGATAAACCCCTGGCCCGACTTATCAAAAAGAAAAGAGAAAGGACCCAAATAAATAAAATCATGAATGAAAGAGGAGAGATCACAACTAACACCAAGGAAATACAAACTATTATAAGAACATACTATGAGCAACTCTACGGCAATAAATTTGACAATCTGGAAGAAATGGATGCATTCCTAGAAACATATAAACTACCACAACTGAACCATGAAGAAATAGAAAGCCTGAACAGACCCATAACCAGTAAGGAGATTGAAACAGTCATTAAAAATCTCCAAACAAACAAAAGCCCAGGGCCAGACGGCTTCCCGGGGGAATTCTACCAAACATTTAAAGAAGAACTAATTCCTATTCTCCTGAAACTGTTCCAAAAAATAGAAATGGAAGGAAAACTTCCAAACTCATTTTATGAGGCCAGCATCACCTTGATCCCAAAACCAGACAAGGATCCCACCAAAAAAGAGAGCTATAGACCGATATCCTTGATGAACACAGATGCGAAAATACTCAACAAAATACTAGCCAATCGGATTCAACAGTACATTAAAAAGATTATTCACCACGACCAAGTGGGATTTATTCCAGGGCTGCAAGGTTGGTTCAACATCCGCAAATCAGTCAATGTGATACAACACATCAATAAAAGTAAGAACAAGAACCATATGATACTCTCAATAGATGCTGAAAAAGCATTTGACAAAGTACAACATCCCTTCCTGATCAAAACTCTTCAAAGTGTAGGGATAGAGGGCACATACCTCAATATCATCAAAGCCATCTATGAAAAACCCACCGCAAATATCATTCTCAATGGAGAAAAACTGAAAGCTTTTCCGCTAAGGTCAGGAACACGGCAGGGATGTCCATTATCACCACTGCTATTCAACATCGTACTAGAGGTCCTAGCCTCAGCAATCAGACAACAAAAGGAAATTAAAGGCATCCAAATCGGCAAAGAAGAAGTCAAATTATCACTCTTCGCAGATGATATGATACTATATGTGGAAAACCCAAAAGACTCCACTCCAAAACTGCTAGAACTTATACAGGAATTCAGTAAAGTGTCAGGATATAAAATCAATGCACAGAAATCAGTTGCATTTCTCTACACCAACAGCAAGACAGAAGAAAGAGATATTAAGGAGTCAATCCCATTTACAATTGCATCCAAAACCATAAGATACCTAGGAATAAACCTAACCAAAGAGACACAGAATCTATACTCAGAAAACTATAAAGTACTCATGAAAGAAATTGAGGAAGACACAAAGAAATGGAAAAATGTTCCATGCTCCTGGATTGGAAGAATAAATATTGTGAAAATGTCTATGCTACCTAAAGCAATCTATACATTTAATGCAATTCCTATCAAAGTACCATCCATCTTTTTCAAAGAAATGGAACAAATAATTCTAAAATTTATATGGAACCAGAAAAGACCTCGAATAGCCAAAGGGATATTGAAAAAGAAAGCCAACGTTGGTGGCATCACAATTCCGGACTTCAAGCTCTATTACAAAGCTGTCATCATCAAGACAGCATGGTACTGGCACAAAAACAGACACATAGATCAATGGAACAGAATAGAGAGCCCAGAAATAGACCCTCAACTCTATGGTCAACTAATCTTCGACAAAGCAGGAAAGAATGTCCAATGGAAAAAAGACAGCCTTTTCAATAAATGGTGCTGGGAAAATTGGACAGCCACATGCAGAAAAATGAAATTGGACCATTTCCTTACACCACACACAAAAATAGACTCAAAATGGATGAAGGACCTCAATGTACGAAAGGAATCCATCAAAATCCTTGAGGAGAACACGGGCAGCAACCTCTTCGACCTCTGCCGCAGCAACATCTTCCTAGGAACAACGCAAAAGGCAAGGGAAGCAAGGGAAAAAATGAACTACTGGGATTTCATCAAGATCAAAAGCTTTTGCACAGCAAAGGAAACAGTTAACAAAATCAAAAGACAACTGACAGAATGGGAGAAGATATTTGCAAACGACATATCAGATAAAGGACTAGTGTCCAGAATCTATAAAGAACTTAGCAAACTCAACACCCAAAGAACAAATAATCCAATCAAGAAATGGGCAGAAGACATGAACAGACATTTCTGCAAAGAAGACATCCAGATGGCCAACAGACACATGAAAAAGTGCTCCATATCACTTGGCATCAGGGAAATACAAATCAAAACCACAATGAGATATCACCTCACACCAGTCAGAATGGCTAAAATCAACAAGTCAGGAAATGACAGATGCTGGCGAGGATGCGGAGAAAGGGGAACCCTCCTACACTGTTGGTGGGAATGCAAGCTGGTGCAGCCACTCTGGAAAACAGCATGGAGGTTCCTCAAAATGTTGAAAATAGAACTGCCCTATGACCCAGCAATTGCACTATTGGGTATTTACCCTAAAGATACAAATGTAGTGATCCAAAGGGACACATGCACCCGAATGTTTATAGCAGCAATGTCCACAATAGCCAAACTATGGAAAGAACCTAGATGTCCATCAACAGATGAATGGATCAAGAAGATGTGGTATATATACACAATGGAATACTATGCAGCCATCAAAAGAAATGAAATCTTGCCATTTGCAACAACATGGATGGAACTAGAGCGTATCATGCTTAGCGAAATAAGTCAAGCAGAGAAAGACAACTATCATATGATCTCCCTGATATGAGGAAGTGGTGATGCAACATGGAGGCTTAAGTGGGTAGAAGAATAAATGAAACAAGATGGGATTGGGAGGGAGACAAACCATAAGTGACTCTTAATCTCACAAAACAAACTGAGGGTTGCCGGGGGGAGGGGGTTGGGGAGAAGGGGGTGGGATTATGGACATTGGGGAGGGTATGTGATTTGGTGAGTGCTGTGAAGTGTGTAAACCTGGTGATTCACAGACCTGGGGATAAAAATATATGTATATAAAAAATATATGTTTATAAAAAATAAAAAAAAAAAAAAAAATTAAAAAAAAAAAAAAAAAAAAAAAAAAAAGAAATTAAAAATAGAACTACCTTATGACCCTGCAATTGCACTACTGGGTATTTACCCCAAAGATAAAGATGTAGTGAAAAGAAGGGCCATCTGTACCCCAGTGTTCATAGCAGCAATGGCCACAGTCGCCAAATGGTAGAAAGAACCAAGATGTCCTTCAATGGACAAATGAATAAAGAAGATATGGCCCATATATACAATGGAGTATTATGCCTCCATCAGAAAGGATGAATACCCAACTTTTGTATCAACATGGATGATAAGAGATTATACTGAGTGAAATAAGTCAAGCAGAGAGAGTCAACTATCATATGATTCCACTTACTTGTGGAGCATAGGGAATAACACAGAGGACATTGGGTGAAGGAGAGGAGAAGTGAGTTGTAGGAAATCAGAGGGGCAGATGAACCATGAGAGACTGTGGACTCTGAGAAACAAACTGAGGGTTTTGAAGGGGAGAGGGTGGGTGTTGGGTGAGTCTGGTGGTGTGTATTAAGAAGGACACGTATTGCATGGAGCATTGGGTGTGCTGCATAAACAATGAATCTTGGAACACTGAAAAAATAAAATAAAATTTTAAAAAAATTAAACAAATTTAAAAAACCAAACCCTCTATTGAAGGGGGTGGGGGGGGGAAGGAGGCAGGGTGCATTTTTCTTTCTCATGAACCTGTGGGGACCTTAAACTACTTGACCAGGAGACTACTATGGTAGTCTATGGTACTATGGAAAAGGTGCCTAAAGATTTTACCTTGTCTGTTGGATTGTGCACTTCATGGGATACACATGAAATGCAGCAGGAGCATACTGATGAGAAAATAGTTCATCTGCCTGAGTAGAGCTTCACAAAGAAACTCCAGGACTGTTACCTGCCATCTTGATCAGTGGGGGAGCTGCCACAGACCTTCTTAACCCTGCGAACAAGCAGAGACTTCTGCCTGATCTTTCCTCACATATAATTAGAATCTATAATTGTATAATGTTCAAGATAATTTAATTACATGTCTTGATGATTGTGGTATTGTTACATTAAAAGAAATACATACTTGGTCTTTTTCCCTGGTTCCTGACACAGAGCTTTTAACATCCTTGAAATTTCCTAAATGATGTAAGTAGATAGAAGCATCTTCTGTCATAATTTGATATATGTCCCCAGTTCCTGATATGGAGTGCTTAAGGCCCTTGGAACTTCCTGAGTGATAAAAGTACTTGTGGTGACTCTCGGCTGGGATGGGGCTTGGTTGCCAGAAAGGCCAAGTCTTGATCAAAAGCTTGGAAATTTCAGCCCACCCCTATACCTGGGGAGGGAAGGACTAGAGATTGAGTTCAATCACCAATGGCCAATGATTTAATCCTCATGCCTACATAGTTGAACCTCCATAAAAATCCCTAAAATTAGTTTTTAGGGAGCTTCTGGGTTGCTGAACAATTCCATGTGCCAGAAGAGTGGTACATGCCAACTCTACAGGGATAGATGCTCTGGTGCTCAGGATCCTTCCAGACCTCACCCTATATACCCCTTCATCTGATATTCATTTATCTCCTTTATAATAAACTGGTAATGGTAAGTAAAGTATTTCTCTAAGTGCTGTAAGCCATTATAAAAAATTATCAAACCTGAGGAGGGCAATGATATATAGCTAGTCTGGCAGAGGTAAAGGAGGTCCTAAACTTGCCACTGGCATCTAAGGTGGGATGCCCTTAACCCATGGCTCTGTGTTAACTCCAGATGTTAGTGTCAGAATTGAACTGAATTGTAGGACAGCCAGATGGTGTTTAAAGAGTGAAGAACTGGTTGGTGTGGCGGGAGGAGACCTACATCTTGTGTCAGAAATGCCAGGTAGTAAAATCAGCTTTTGAATTACACATTAGACATTACTATCTAAGAATTTAAACTCAAAAAATTTGAAAACAATACATAAAACTGAATTTGATGTTCTCCATCCATCATCCCGATATTGATAGAGGACAATGAACTGATTCAGCACATATTTTTATATGTAGTAAAAGCTTGCCGGATGTTTCCAGAAGTCCCCGTTTGATAAACCTTGTTCACCACTGGGAATGCAATCAGCATGCAATAAATAATAACAATGGCTTTTCTCTTCAGTGCCTCATTTCCTTCTGCTTTCTAAATTCTTGCAATTTTCTAAGACACACCAGTTCTACATTCTTATTGATAGTTTCATGTCACCTTGTGGAGCTTGTAAGTTCATTATCAAGGGCCTACATATGCTATTGAAACACTATCCCAAACCCATGCACCTAGTGCAAATTTAAGGACATGGTGTGATTGGGAGATATGTGTTAACTAACTGACTGATGCTAATATACTAAAACATTCTTCCTACAATCTTATTGATGTTGATAATTTTTCTTTAATCCTCTACAAATTTGAAGGAAAATGTGTTTCGTGTGCCCTAGTAAAGACGACTGGCCTCTGGTGAATGATGTATTACAAGGAAGATGCCACATTCCTCTGATGATCCAGAGCTATATGTCTTCATGGTCCCTGGACCGGCACTGGCTTCTAAAGGAGTACAGACTGGAATCCTTTGCCAAGAATGTAGACAGAATGTACATGTTTATAAGAATAGAGTCTAAAATCAAGCAGAATAGCCTAGCCATGGGATCTTGGGCAATTTAACTTCTGGAAGCATTAGCTTCAATGTCTTAAAAATTGGAGTATTAGTCCATTTTCGTCGGGGCTTCAGAAAGAATTATATGAGACATGTAAAACATTTAGCACAGAAACCTAGTAAGACCTAGAGAAGCATTAGTGATTATTCAAATGAGAGTATCTAGCACCCTCTGCATACAGTCCACCTGTCTCAGGGGATGAAGAAGAGGGAGGTGCTTGTCCCTGATCCTTTGTTTCCCCATGGGTGAGAGAGATTTCTTTTGCTTATGTTGTATCACAGAAAGTCAAAACACAGGGCTAAACCAGCTTTCACCAGCTCATCAGGCAGGTTTCCTCCTGTTGCTGGTTTCTCTCTCACTCTCTCAGCTAAACTCACTTCTAGACAAATTCTATATTTATGTCTCTCCTCTCTTCCTTAATTATCAAAAATTTGGGAGAAATGCTCTAGTTTTGTTCTTTTAGACCACTCTCCATAAACTTTTAAATTCACCCAATTTAAGTTCTATCAGACAAGTTAACCTTTTAGAATTAGGAAATGGTCCAGTGTTGATGCTTCTGTTCAGGGGCATTCAGACATGAAAGTTATTGAACACCGCAACTACTGCCAGTCTAATGAGGAAAAACAGTTGGAACTCACCAAGGGCTCAACTGTGGCATCTGTTAAGAAATGAAAAAAGGCATCATAAAACTAAAGGTAACACCCCTATCTCCTAGGGAAAAAAGCAGATGCTCAATCTCGAGAGACTTGTATTGAGATACAATTTACAGTTCATGGCCTGGAAGTAATTTGTGTAACCACATGGACAAATCACTTAACCTCTGGGCTACACAGCTCAATTTCTTTGTCACTTGAAAGGAAAGAAACAGAAAAGCCAGCTAGACCTTCAGAGAATAAAGGTAAGAATAAAGGTAAGAAGTCAGACACTAAGTGAAAATGTGGCCCTATATTCAGTCTTCAGCTAATGGCTTTGACTCTTACTCCCCAAACTGCCACTGGAATAACGAGAAAGTTATCTGGGAAGAGAAAACAGGTCTACATACCTTGAAAAGCCCATGCGCCAGAGCATGGGATCTAATTCTATGCAAAGGCCTGAGTTTTGACCTCAGTTTATCTTCAGATAATTAGTTGGCCACACTAAACCCTTGCACTCTAATGATTCATTCTGGAAAGCTCCTAAACAAGCACCAACTCGGAGATCTTCCATCTCGATTCTTTTGGATTGAGAAAAGAATATGCTTTAGAGTTGCTAACAACTGGGCAGGACTTAGGGTGAGGTCATCTTTGGAACCAGGAGATGAACCAATAGCAAAGATTAATGGGGCTTTGGAAAAGCAAGTTTATACAATGTGCTCATGAATCTGGAGTAATTATAAACCAACCAAAAAGAGGAAAAGATGTGGCTGTCTTTTACCCTTATGTTTTTGGCTGTCCTGTAGAACAGCTGTATCTTATTGACTTACTGGCCAATGATGGTTTACAGCTGAAGTCCCTGCCTTGATACTCCCTCAAATTGAGGGGAAAAAGAAGAAAGTAAGAGAGAGTTCAGCACTAAGGCAGGACTCTGAATTGCAGTGTTGTTTAAAAAGCCTGTAACTTTCACCAATTGGTTTTAATGGTGTCTTATATCTGGCATGATAATTTTTGTAAGATTGCCTTATTGGAATTTCAGTAAAATAGTACCAGTCTTCCCCATAATCCTGGAAGAAAGAGTCAAGTGGGGAAAGATAAGAGTCTCCAGCAGTGACAAGTAACTCTAATCTTGATGATACAAGTGATTCAGCCCAAGAGCTAGAGTCCAGATGAAAGATAAGAGAGCTGCTCCATGATTCTTCTCCTACCCACTTAAGCCCCCATGTTGCATCACCACTTCCTCATATCAGGGAGATCATATGATAGTTGTCTTTCTCTGTAGTAGACAGAGAAAGATAAGTGGTAGTCCACTTATTTCACTAAGCATGATACGTTCTAGTTCCATCCATGTTGTCGCAAATGGCAAGATTTCATTTCTTTTGATGGCTGCATAGTATTCCATTGTGTATATATACCACATCTTCTTTATCCATTCATCTGTTGATGGACATCTAGGTTCTTTCCATAGTTTGGATATTGTGGGCGGGTTGCTGGGGGGAGGGGGGTTGGGAGAAGGGGGGGTGGGGTTATGGACATTGGGGAGGGTATGTGCTTTGGTGAGTGCTGTGAAGTGTGTAAACCTGGCGATTCACAGACCTGTACCCCTGGGGATAAAAATACATGTTTATTAAAAAATTAATTAACTAATTAATTAAAAAATAATAATAATAAAATAAAATAAAAAAGAGAGCTGCTCCATATTGCTAATTCTCAAATATGCCTGGAGATTAATGTTAGTGGTTGAAAAGCAATGTAAATTTTCTTACAGACTTCATTCTATTCAACAAAGTAGGTATTTTCAATTTTAATACCCCCCCCCCACTAAGTGGCTCATTAGAACTGCTGCTGTTTCAAATGAAGAAAAAAAAGTTAATTTGTAAAAAAAAAATTTTTTAAGATTTTTTATTTATTTATTTGACAGATAGATCACAAGTAGGCAGAGAGGCAGGCAGAGAGAGAGAGAGGAGGAAGCAGGCCCCCCACCGAGCAGAGAGCCCGATGAGGGGCTCGATCCCAAGACCCTGGGATCATGACCTGAGCCGAAGGCAGAGGCTTTAACCCACTGAGCCACCCAGGGGCCCCCCAAATTTTTATTTTTTTGATACAAGCAAGGTAGGGTAGTTTTGTAATGGCTTATAGAGCTTACTGACATACCTATCCATATATGTGTATATATATATAGAGAGAGCAAAAATTGTGCAAGCTCTGTGTGTTAAATAACTGGTGTCTTATAAAACCTTTGTCAAATCTTGAGGATCGCAGTATGAAAATCTTTTTTTTTTTTTTTTTTTTTTTTACCTCAATGGCTATCTAAGACCAAGTTGAAAGGCATGGGAAGGGCAAAGAAGCAGTTCATTTCTCCAAGCTCAAGATGTAGTGGGCTTAAGAGGTGATCTCATTTGAGGAATCAACCACCCCAGGGTCGAGGGGAAGTGCAGGGAGTGTCAATCACTGGTCGAGGGTGGAAGGTGGGGGGCATGGTCTGGACTCCATTAAAGCAAGGTTCTAGAAAAGAGGAAAGACCCCATGTTGATCCCCACTCCATGTCTAGGACTGGGGAAGACAAGAATGAGAGCAGACCCAAGACAAACCATCTGAGTTAAAGAGATTCCCACTGGACATCAATCCCTGAATCATAAGAGGGAAATATCAGGTGCCAAAATGATCAAAGTGCAAAAGAACTTGGTCCCTTCACATTCTTGCATATAACAGAATAACTTATTGTGGTAGTCCATGGCCCAAGTGCAAATCCACATTCCTCTAGCACTGTACATTTGCAGGCACCAAATTTTACCTGGGCCTGGGAGAAATGCAGAGAAACTTGCCAAAACCCATAAGGGTACATTGGGACCACTAGAATTGGCTACAGCAAATGAGCAATCATTCCAGAAAGACCTCCCTGGGACTGCAGAAAATGACTGGCTCCAACTTGGTCAGGGTTAGAGTTCCAACCAAAGATGCTGAGGTGAGAGATGGACTGGAAGATCATGAGAACAGGAATGCTTGGAGAATGAGAGAGAAAGCAGGTGTATCTCTCAAGCATGGCAGCCTGGCATCATGGGATGGAATGTGGCAGGCATGAGTAAGGGACTGACTGAAGAGAAGAGCAAGGGTGAGGCAGGCTTGAAAATGACACCAAGACCTGCTGTAGGCTTCTAAATCTACCACAATTAAAAGACTGTGAGTGCTTATGACCATGATCCAGATTGGTTCCAAAACTAGTTTGGGTTGAGTTCGTTAGCGGAGGGCAACGAGTTTAGCTGGAAATATAAAGAAAGTAGTACAAATGTCTTTTATTTTAAATCTGATGATGTAGAATTCAAAGGCAGATTTGTAAAACCTATCATTCATTTAGCATACCCCACATGCCAGACATTCAGCTAAACATATGACGGTATTCAATTATCCAACCATCCCACAAGGCAGTTATGGAGATACATTACAGAGAAGGCAGTGAGCTCAAGGGGCTTAAGTAATTCCTGCTCCCTCAATTAAAAAAAAAAAAGAAAAGTCTTCTAAATCTCTTTCATCTCATGACACTGGTTTGCCTCATCAAGATATGATCCCCAGTTTTAATCTTTCCAATGTAAACCATTCTGTTATTTTGCTGTGTAATGTCAGAAAGGTCATTAAACTTCTTGAGGCCCTAGTTTATTCATTTATAGCATAAAGAGATAGAATTCCATGATCTCTAACATCCTCTTTGGAACGCAGGGAACAAGTTCAGAGCTGAGCCTTTACAAGGTGATAGTAGAAACAAAGAGATACCTCAATGCTTGGGATGGGAAAGAGCATCAACAACTGAAGGACTATGCATTATTAAAAATCACCCCTGAGCGTTATGGAACTTGTCATGTTCAACAATTAAATGAAATGGAGGGAGTATGCATGTCTAGCAAAAACCCTACCCTGGTATGCAATAAAATGTCCACCCAAGAGGGGAAGTGAAATCACATGATTAATGAATTGCCAGAAATGACATTCCTCTCATGTTTTTATAGAGTGCCCCAGTGTTATAATTAAGGAACTCAGCAGGGAGCCTCTACTCACTGCTTACTAAATGTGCTTGGATCAGGAAAAGTGTAATTGTATGATATTTCTGAGTTTTAGTGTTCCTACCATTCCCTCTTGATATTTCAAATCATCTATAGCTTCCCTCAGTTTAACTCTGATGATCTAATTTAAGCCTAATTGCTGAGTTCTCTATAACAAACCAAGTGCTCTGCGTATAATTCCTCTTACCTAGCAAATTAGCTTTCATATGTATATCTCTCTTTGTGCCCCTGAAAACTGAGTAAGATGAAAAGGTCTTGCCATTGTGTTTCTGGCACTTGAGGTTAACCCATAAACATTATCTGACAGTGGGGACTGCAATAACCCATGACAATGAAGTTACATTTTGAAATATTCTTCTCTAAGTTCTAAATAGTTTTCCTAGGATGATCTAACTGTACTGGAAGAAGTATTAGGTTCAGAATCAAACAGACCAGAAGTCAAGTCTGATCTCTGCAATTTACTAGATTTTGACCTTGGGAATCACACTGAACTCGGATTTCCTCATCTGTCAAGTGTCATCATCATTGACAGCCATTTCATAGTATTGTGAAGATTCAGTGAGTTTACTCGGCATAATGTTCTGAATAGGAGCAATAGCCACCATTTATTAAATAGCTTCTTTATGTCAGGTTCTGGACTAAGAACTTCATGCACATCAATTTTAGAGGTCACCTCAACTCTGTAAAGTTAAGTCCTGTATTATTGTGTCCCACTGAAAAGAATATGGAGACATAAAACAATTGGCCCAAGGCCCTCTTGCCAGGTAAAGAATATCTCTGTCTACTGCATCTTGCTATTTTTACATTCATCAGAAGAGATGGGATTCATAAATGTGCAATTTGAAATCTCTACTCTTCTGGAAAACAGTAAATCCAAGTCAGAGAAAAAGCTCTCATCGGTGAAGAAAGAAAATGTTTCTAATGGTATACCTGAGGAAAGGAAGAAGTAAAACTGCCCCTCACTCATTCAGTATTGTAACTTCCCCTCCAAGGGTTACTTTGACAGATAGCTTGATAGGAAGACAGTTAAAGGGACAGAAAGATACACAATCACAAGACACAGGGCTTCCACAGGGAATTGCCACCAGGATTCAGCTGGAGCTCTGTGGTTGCCCACATTTCCCTGGATCCAAGCTTTCTTCTCAGGCCTTATCATAGGGCAAGTGAACTGTCCTTGCTTTGATGGGAAGTTTAAGCACTACAACCCATGAGACAATCTCTGAAGACACCTGAGTCATCAGGAAGGAAAAATACTTTATGTATTGATATTTAAAATGGAATGCTGTTACACTTCCCTGAGTTCAAAGAGGTCTTAAGTAGGCAAGTTCACAGATTGTTTTCAGTATCATTTAGAATATTAGTTTTGGGGGGTGTTTTTTTTTTTAGAATATTAGTTTTAACACTAATAAAAGTAAACTCACATCAAAATTCTTTTTGGAAATTTAAGGTCTGTGGACAATACCATGTGTCACAATCTGACACCTTCAGTCACTGTCCAAAAAATAAGCCCCTCCAGTCATCCATCTTGTCCTTAATCCTTAATATAAAACTAATATTTGTTATATAAAATATATAAATATATAATATATAAATATATTTAAAACATATATAAATAAATATATAAAATATAAAAATAATATTTGTGAGAAGCACTCACCTCTCCTGTTCACTCCCAGATCTTCCTACAATCTCCTCCAGAATCCCATCAGCTGATCATCAAAGTCCAGTGCACCTCCAAAAGGGAATCTTCTGCCACTTCACGTCCAAACTCAAACCTGGAGCTCCCCTTAGGTACTCTTCTCTTCTACAGCCCTCATTACGGGTGGCTTTTGGTTTCCCAACCCTCACTTGAAATGAATTTTGGAGATAAGCCAGGATTCTCTGCAGGCTTGAGCCTTCTAATATCTAATCCTAAATGCCTTTTTCTTATTGTCATCAACCAGTCCTGTCACATTCATCTCTAAACATAAAACTCCTGCTGATTCATACTCTCCTCTCCACCTCTACCCTTACCATGATCCTAGGTAGTTTCAGAATCCATGTGCATGCTCCACAAAATGCCTTGCCCACAATTCGTAGGCCTTCTTACTCCAGTAACCTTCAATTCTAATGTAATACTGTCACCTGCATATAAACCACACCCTGAAACTTGTCCTCCAGAATTGCTTCATTGATGAAAACTTAATCTCCAATATCCCACAGTCTGACCACACAACCTACCTAAACTTCCTGTTAATTCCTTTAAACTTGTGTTTCAACTTCATATATATGAAGTTGAAACATATATATATATATATATATATATATATCTCCTTTGATATATATATATCTCCTTTGAGGGATATGTGTGTGTGTGTGTGTGTGTGTGTGTGTGTGTGTGTGTGTATAACCTCTGAGAGCTATATGTGTATATATATATCCTTTATATATATATAAATTTTTATATTTATGTATCCTTTGAGCTAATTCCCCCTGCATGTATTTTCCCTGACCAGTCAGTTCCTTTCTTTGCTTCCCTTCCTTTTTTCTAGCCTAAACCAGTTCTTCAATCATTCTTTTATCAATAACTTCTATTTTCTCTATCATGCTTCCTCCAAATGAATCCACCAAAATCCTGAACCTGAATCATTCCTACATCTGCCTGTTCGTTCTGATACACTCAGGTATCCAAGACAAGCAGGAGAAAAACTGTACAAGATGATTCTACAACTCTGTGATCTTCACTCTTAGCTATTACTTCTATTCTTTTTCTATGTGTCCATAGTTTTCTCTTACTATCAGTCCCCATAAATTTGCTTCAAATTCTATTTCACTCAAGTTACTTATCGTCTTACAGTAGATACCCTTTCCTCTGTCTTCACCAAGAACACAAAGATCAGGTAGGAATTCCCTCAATATCCATTCCTCTCCACCCTCCACTCACAACTATGTCTTCGTCAGCATCTTTCCTATCTCCTGCCTAAGAGATAGCACCCTTTCTCATATCTCAAACCAATCCTGTATCTCTTAGCCCCTTACCCCACTTCTGTGACTTTTCCCAACCCTTATTATTGCAAAACGAGTTATAAAGTATTTTGAACTGAAAGAAATTGAAAACACAACATATCAAACTTTGTGGGATTCTATAAATCAGACAGAGAAAGACAAATACCATATGATTTCACTTATGTGTGCAATCTAAAAAAACAAACAAAAGAACAAATGAACAAAAAACCAAACAGACTCTTAAATACAGAGAGCAAATTGGTGGTTGACAGAGGGGAGGTAAGTGGAGGCTGAGCCCCATAGATGAAAGGGCTTAAGAGGTACAAACATCCAGTTATAAGATAAATAAGTCTTGGAGATGAATAGTACAACATAGGGAATATAGCCAATAATACTGTAATAATGTTGTATGGTGACTACACTTACCATCATGAACATGGTAATGTATAGAATTGTCAAGTCAGGGGATGCCTGGGTGGCTCAGTCGGTTAAACCACTGCCTTTGGCTCAGGTCATGATCCCAGGGTCCTGGGATCAAGTCCCACATTGGGCTCCTTGTCCAGTAGAGAGCCTGCTTCTCTCTCTGCCTCTGCCTGCCACTTTGCCTACTTGTGCTTTCTCTCTAACAAATAAGTAAATAAAATATTAAAAAAAAAAAAAAAGAATTGTCAAATTGATACGTTATATATGTAAAACTAATATAGCATTGCATGCCAATTACACTTCAATAATTTTTTTAAAAAAAATTGTGGGATTCTACTAAAACATTACTAAGGGGAAAATGTATAGCATTAATCTTTCCCATTAGAAAATAAAGTATCTCAGATCAATGACTTTAAGTTCCACTTTAAGAAAGTAGATAAAGAAATGCAAAATATACCCAAAGTAGTATAAGAAAGAAAATAATAAAGATCAGAGAGAAAATCAGTAAAGTCAAAACCAGAAAATAACAGAGAAGATCAATGAGATGAAAGGTTGGTTCTTCAGAACAATTAAGTTAATAAACCTCTACATAGACTGATCAAAAAAAAAAAAAAAAAAAAAGGTGGGGGGAGTAGAAGAAAGAAGAGTAAAGATATAAATTACCAAAAAGATTTAAGATCACAGGGGCACCTGGGTGGCTCAGTGAGTTAAAGCCTCTGCCTTCAACTCAGATCATGATCCCAGGGATCATGCCCCATATCAGGCTTTCTGCTCAGTGGGGAGCCTTCTCCTCCCTGCCTCTTTCTGCCTGCCTCTCTGCCTACTTGTGATCTATGTCAAATAAATAAAATCTTAAAAAAAAAAAAAGATTTAAAAGCATGTTATCAAGAACTTTATACCAATAATTTTGGCATCATAAATGAAATGGACAAAGTCTTTGAAGATATAACCTAAAGAAGTTCACTTAAAGAAGTAAATAATCTGCATAGCCATAGATCTACTAAAGAAATTGAATTTATTGTTCAAAAATCTTTCCACAAAAAAACAAAAAACAAAAAAGCTCCAGGCCCAAATGGTTTCACTGGTTAATTCTTCCAAATATTTATGGAAGAAATAATTCCAATTCTATACAAAATCTCCCAAAAAACTGAAAAGAATGCTTCCCAATTTGTTCTATAAAGACAGAATTGCCATAATACCAAAACCAATAAATATATTACAATAAATGAGAATTATAGAGCAATATTTCTCATGAACAAATATACTAACAAAATTTTATCAAATAAACCCAACAATATATAAAGGAGACAATGCATATATATAGTTATATATATGCAATAATAATAAATATATATTTTTTTATTTTATATTTATATATTTATATGTAAATAAATATATAAAATAAATATAAAAATAATAATATAAAATTGAATTAAATATAAAATTAATTAAATAAAATTTCAAAATAAATATATAAATATAATATAAATGTATAATATAATATAAATTATAAAAACTATATCAATATAAAATTATGCAAATTTATATAATTTAAATTATATAAATATATTTATATATTTATATTTATTTTAAATAATAATAAATATATAAAACATATATATACAAAAGAGACAATGCAATATATAAAAGAGACAATGCAACAACCAAGTATAGCTTAGCCAAGGAATGCAACATTAATTTAGCATTCAAAAAATATCCATGTAATTAACAAACAAGTTCAGTCTATAAAAATCAACTGTATTTCTACATATTAGCAATGAATAATCAGAAAGGGAAGTTTAACCATAAGTGACTCTTAATCTCACAAAACAAACTGAGGGTTGCTGAGGGGAGGGGGGTTGGGAGAAGGGGGTGGGATTATGGACATTGGGGAGGGTATGTGCTTTGGTGAGTGCTGTGAAGTGTGTAAACCTGGTGATTCACAGACCTGTACCCCTGGGGATAAAAATATATGTTTATAAAAAATAAAAAATTTAAAAAATATATATATATATATCATTTACAGTGACATCAAAAATTAAAAATACTTAAGGATAAATCTGACAAAATTGTATACTGAATACCACTGACTATTGCTAAGAGAAATTAAAGAAGACCTAAATTAATGGAGAGATTATAACATATTCATGGGTCAAAGCTTGAATGGTTTTAAAGATTGATTGATTGATTGATTGATTGATTTAAGAGAGAAAGAACACGCACACGCACATGTAGGGGTGGAGAAGAGGGAGAAGGAGAGAGAATCTCCCAAGCAGATTCCACAGTGAGTGCTGAGCCCGATGCAGAGCTTGTCAGAGGACCCTGAGACCATAATCCTGAGAACACAGACTGAACTGAAACCAAGAGTCAGACACAACCAACTGCACCTTCCAGGCAGCCCAAAAGCTTGAATATTTTTAAGATGTCTATTATAGACAGGGCACCTAGGTGGCACAGTTGGTTAAGCAACCAACTCTTCATTTCAGCTCAGGTCATGAGGTCAAGCCCCACCATTGGCCGCACCCTCAGGGCAGAGTCAGGTTCTCTCCCTTTCCCTCCCTCTCTATTTCCCCTGGTCTTGTGTTCATGTGCTCACTCTCTCTCTCAAATAAATAAATAAATCAGTAAAATCTTCTAAAAAGATATCTCTATAGACAATATTTATGTCTCCCCAAATTTATATGCGGAAACTTAATCGACAATGTGACACTATTTGGATGTGGAACATTTGGGAGATGATTAGGTCATGATGGTAGAGCCCTCAAAAATGGGACTAGTGCCCTTATACACAGGTCCCAGTTCCTTGTCTCTTCTGCCAAGTGAGGACACGGCAAAAAGATAGCAGTCTATATAACCAGGAAATAGGCTCTCACCAGACACCAACTCTACATATGCCTTGATCTTGGACTTCCCAGCTTCCAGACTTGGGAGAAATAAACTTCTGCCATTTATAAGCCATCTTATCTATGATATTTTTTTATACCAGTCTGCACAGACTGCAACTATGTCAATATTTCTCCCCACCCCAATTAAATACAAAGATTCAATGCAATCCTAATCAATATCCCAGCAGCCCCTTTTGTAGAAATTGACCAAGCTGATTTTAAAATTCATATGGAAATGCAAAAGACGTATTTATTTCTCAACAATAAATAAAGATACAACTACCAAGATAAATCTCAAAATAATTATGCCGAATGAAAGAAGATAAAAAAGAATGCATACTGCATGGTTCCATTTATATAAGGTTCTAGAAAATGCAAAATAATCTCTGTAACAGAAAGCAGATCATTTGTTGATTAGAAAGTAGGGAGGAGTGAAGGACCAGGAACAGAAGCACAAGCAAACTTTTGGGGTGATGGGTATGTTTATTACCTGATCATGGTGATGGCTGCACATATATAAACATATGTTTTATTGTACACTTTAAATATGTATAGCTTATCATAGGTCAATTATACTTCAATAAAGCTACCCTAACAAAAAGCACTTGAAAAAAGAAAAATTGAAAATGCTTTAATTTGTTTTTTTTAGTACATTTGTGAACTTCATTATTTAAATCCTATTACAAACAAATTTCTTGTGATGTTGATAAATAATAGTAACACACCAGTGTATCAGAACATCATGAATGATGAAAATGAAATGAAAATGGCTCCTCTGACATGTATATTGAATTGTTATCATAAGAAGCTAAGAAACAGTAACTAGTTATCCCAATGGTTATGGGGGAGCAGCTGGGAATGTGATCTGGGTGCTCTGGCTTTAGATTCAGCACATAATTGGGGCTCATTTCAACAGGACGAGAATTTCAAAAAAACTCAAACTGGATTGGGAAAAAGGAGAAACACCTCTGGGCATTTATCTAGAGCTCACAGAATGATGTTCTGTTTCCCATTTATCTAAAGAATTCACAGAATGATGTTCTGCTTGCTATTCCAACATCCTCCCAGGATGTGGTTACAGGATGTGACCTCTTACAGTCCAATTACCTCTGTTTCCAAGCACTTCCAAGACTGGAATGGATAACTGGCCTCACGGAGAAGAGAAAATAGCACATGGCCATTATGAACATCATGTAAACACAAGGAACTCACTATTTCTGGGGTCCATCCTAGTGTCTAACTAGGGTTTTGCATCCATTCAATTTCAATCAGTCTCACTGGCAGCTGACATCAAGCCACCTCTGTTGTAGTTGGCCTTTGCCCAGTCAAACTCATACAGGGCTGACTTTGGTTCAGCTGTCAATCATTGGTCCACAGTCAGGATCAGGGTATCAGGGTTTATTTCCATTGATGCACATGGTGTGAGCCAAAGAAAGTTTAGGCAGCTTGAGTTATTTTTGGCCCCTTTTCTCAGAAAACAATGAGGACATAGTAGGACATGGAGAGGAGTGATTAAAAACAGATAATTATGAAAGCTGAAGAAAAATGGAGAATATAAATAATTTTGCTTTAAAAGCACTTTTGTTTGTTTTAGCTACCATATGTTTAATTTACTGCTGTCATTTTTATTCTCTTATGCCAACTGGACTGATATCACACATTTTCTGTAAACAGATACAATTAATAATTCATGATCTCTATGATTGGGACAGTTTTACAATTATTCAACTCATCCTGGCTTTGGATGATTTTCTTTAAGTGCCAAACTTAAAAAAAAGGGGGGGGGGGGCAGAACCAGAGAAATAGAGTTAACTTCCCTAAATCCTCACCCTTTAATTATTAGTTGTTCTCATAAATAAAAATACAGAAAAGTCGAACAGTTTGCCCTGTATTATCACATGCCAAACAAGGATGGTAGATTCTTATGATTATATTCCTACCTTTACAGAATGCCACAGACATTATAAAAGCAGAGTTAAATGTCCCTTTATGTAAAGACATGCTCTTTTTTTAGAACATTTAGCCACCTTTGAATTGATTCATGAGAATTTGCTGTCTATTCCTTAGTACACTCAAACCTCTTTATCCAAAGTAATATGAATAAGAGCTATCATTCATTGAATGCTTATTAAGTAGTCTGTTAAGTATCTTAGCTATTATTCTAACAACTAAGTGAGAAGGTTTTATTTCCATTTTTACAGCAGAGAAAAATGAAATTTAGGAAAGATTAAATAACTTGTGCAATACGGGTGGCACTGAACTTGAACCCAAACCTATCTGATTCCAGAGCTGAAATTTGAGTTTTTAATAACAATGTATATTTTGCCTCCCCAAATGTACCTATCTTACCTATATAATTTAGTTTTTATGTCCACACTTTCTTGCTCCTCCTACTAAATGGAAGTGTTCACAGTGAAGTAGTCTTTCTGCTGCCATGGGGCAATGAACTTAAGATGATTTTTCATGCTAAAAAAAAAAAAAAAGGAGCTAAATTCTAAATTTTAGAATAAAATTGAGTCATAAAATCCAAGTGTTTAAATCCAATAGAAGATATATATTTTCCCATTTTGTCAAATATCTATACTGATCTCTATCTATTTTCATTGTCCTTAGTTTCATTGTAACTTAGTTTCTGGATATGTGGAACACACAGTTAAAGATCTTTTATCTTTTTTAAAGACTTAATTTATTTATTTGAGAGCGAGACAGCGAGCAAAAACGAGTATGAACAGGGAAAGGGGCAGACAGAGAGAAGCAGACTCCCCACTGAGCAGGGAGCCCAGCACAGAGCTCCATCCTGGGACCCTGAGATCATGGCCAGAGCTTAGGCAGACGCTTAATGGGTTGAGCCCCCCAGGCACCTCAACAGTTAAATACCTTTGAATAAGCAAAGACAATGGTTATTTTTTAATTGAGAAAATTTCTTATGCGTAATTTCTTAAATGTAATAATAATAATAAAATTTCATTAAGCCTCACACCTAACAGTACCGTATGTTTTATAAGTTTGCTATTGGACAGTGTAAGTGTGATATGGCATACAATAAAATATAAGACAGGTATTTTTCTACTATCCCAGTAGCTGACATGCTGCACAGTAACTGCCAGAATACCTAATTCCTTTGCAAATCAACCTTTCTTGCCTCTACATTTTTGTTAACAGTACTGAAAATTATGTATGTAAAAGTAACAGTGTATGATATTAAAATTTTAAAATATCATTTTAACATCATAATACAACATGTAGTGATTAAAAGTATAATTGCTTCTATAAGGCAAGCATACATTTCTTAATTACACATTCATGTAGGCACATCACCTGTTTTTATATTATTTTATATTTTATGTCAAAGGTATCATCAAATAAACCCGGGGAAGAAAGGAGAAGAGTGATATGTTTAAGTTAGGGGCCTGACAGAGGGTTAAACAGACCCCTATAACAATGTACGATTCAGTCACCCAGCATTTTCTCTCTCAAGAAGAGAAATGTGACATAGTTGGCATGCCAACTCACTTTGGATTTTCTAAATTCCAACTGAGCCATGTTCTCTAAGCTGGGCTTTGGAGATGTGAATTGTTATCCAGTAGGAAGTCAGATAAAATACTGGACTGGGTTCACTTTAGGCCACTGACTTACCAGGGTCCCTATGCCCAGAAAAAGGGATAATAAGGCAACCCTGGTCTTCACTTTTCCCAGGAGTCTTACCTAAGTTTGACATTTCATCCCTTCTTGTCTACCATACAACATGAAATCACTAAAACTCCCCACACTTTCTTCTACAGCATATACCTACACCTCCAATGCCCAGACATCAGCTTTATGGAGGCAATTTGAGAAAGTGGAAAGAACTAGGACAGACTGGAAGCTTTTTTCACAAAGGTCCAGGGTAGTATCAGGACTTTCAGAAGAGAGCTGCCCTGAGAAGGCTTGCTCCTGAGGAATAAGGTATCTTTAAATAATGACCCCCCTGAGTTAGAATTCTCTCAGAGTCCCACGTCTTTTCACCTTACAATTAAACATGTAATAATCCATGGTGAAGAAACAGAGTTTCACAGGGGTTGACCACATCCCAAAGGTTAGAAAAAATATATCACACTGAAACTAATGCTCTCAGACACCTCAGAAGCACTCTAGGCAGAACAGCAGTTGCTGGACAGGGAATTAGAAACCTTCCATTTTAATATTGCCTGCCACAAGCAATGGAAGAGGGGTGGGGGGAAGAGGGTGGGTAACATGTTTCTTTCAAGCTTCTATATTTTTTTAATATTTTATTTATTTGAGAAAAAGAATGAGGAAAAAATGCGTGAGCAAGGAGGAGGGGCAGAAGAGAGGGAGAAGCAGACTCTCCACAGAGCAGGAAGAACGATGTGGGGCTCAATCCCAGAATCCTGAGATCATGACCTGAGCTGACAGCAGATACTTAACCCATTAAGCCACCCAGGTGTCCCCCAAGCTTCTATAAATAAAATTTAAAGAGGCGCCCAGGTAGCTCAGTCAGTTAAGCATCCCACTCTTGGTTTTGGCTCAGGTTTTGATCTCATAGGTCATGAGATACACTACCCTGTGCAGAGCTCCCTGCTCAGCAGGGAGTCTGCTTGAGATTCTCTCCCTCTGCCCCTCACTCCACTCATGATCTCTCTCTCTCAAGTAAATAAATAAACCTTAAAAAAAAAAAGTTTATTACCCAAGTGTTACCTAGAATTTATGTGTTCACAAATATGTATGCCCTTTTAAGCTCATTTCTGCAAACAACATCTAAAAAATATGAAAGTATTTGTTTTATCCTACTGTAGTGTGTGAAGTCAGACATAAAATGAAATGGCTTTTTCCTGAATGAAAAGGTAATAATAACAGCAGCCAACATTTATCGAGTCTTTTCTTCTTGCAAGGCACAGATCTAAGCATTTTATGGACATTAACAACCATATGAGATAGTTATTAATTTATCACCATTTCACAGATGAGGGACTAGGGCTTAGAAGGAGTAGCCAACTCCTCTTTCCCAACAGTGCCTGATGCAAGCATTTTCTCTAAGAAGCCTTCTGCCTAAGACCTTGCCACCTTGAGGCTTCCTTGATCACTTTTCCCCAGAGCTGGACTGCACCTGGCATATTCCTCCCCTCAGTGCCTATGACCCTGTATTATGATTATTTGTCTGCACACCCATCTCCCCAGCAACACTAAGCTCCTAGAGGACAGAGACCATTTTTCAGCTTTTTTATATTTGCAATGCCTATTATGCTGCTTGATACACAGAGCAGGCATAGTAGGGACTCAAGAAATGTTAGTGAATGAATGGGTGAATGAATGAATAAATAAGTGAATGGATAGAGCAAATAAAATATTAGAAAATAAAACAACAAAGTAAAGGGACTTAACAAGAAACGAATACCTGACAAATGTGAGACTACTTCTCCAAGAGTTGTTCTAACACTTTAGATTTGATATGCTCCTACTGTCTTCTCCCAGTTCCTGTATCTGTTGGAATAGCCAATAAGTAACATGCTTCTTAAACAGAATGGCACAGGGCTGCAAAGCATGTCATGAAGAGTGCTAGATGGGGAGTCCTGCTTGAGTTTGAGACCTGACCTTACTGATCTTGAGCAAATCAACAACCATCTGAGTTACGTTTTCTTACCTCTGAGAGGATTATCCCACCTACACAAAAACCTCATATGTCCATGTGGTGGTTGAAACGATTATACTCTAAATGTGAATCCATTTAATAGGTATAAAGAATAACACAAATGTTAATGAGCATAATAGATAGACATCATGCAAGACTTAATACTTTGGTTAACTTTCAGTCATGAGGCACAGGGAAGGTAGAAGGGAACTCGGTCCTATCAAGTACCTACTCATTACCAGGCAGTATGCAAGCACTTCATGCACATTATCTCACCTAAGCCTGCCACCATCCCTGGAAAATGTAGGTGTTATTATCCTAATTTTATGAGAAAAATTACCTTTATAGAACTGAGTGGTCTACCCAAAGCTACATGATGTTGTGTATTATTGATGGGAGAGCAGAGAGGATGGGGCAGAGAGGGAGAGAGAGAGAATCTCAAGTAGGCTCCCTACCCAGCATGGAGCCCAACAAAGGGCTTGATCTCAGGACCCCGAGATCATGACCTGAGCCAAAATCAAGAGTCAGACACTTAACCAACTGAGCCACTCAGGTGCCCCATGTCTTATTGATTTCAAAATGTGATGTTTTTACCACATTCTGCCACCTTCATGGAATACCAATTGTCACTGTAAAATATTATCTGGAAATCTGAACTTACGGCTAAAAGTTCTGGCTGTGAGAATTCAGAAAACTCTGAATATTTGTTATAATCTACTGGCATCTTTTAAAGGAGCTTATAAGACTGAGTTAGTCCTTTTACTTGGAGTTTAAGAGGGGCCATAAATGAGAGCACTCTGTTCTGCCCAAGCTAACACCAATAAGGAGACAAACAGCCCTGAGATCAAAAGAGATCATGACACATTTAATTAATAGGGTGGGATTGGAGGAGTCCCTCCCAAGATCTGCCTTCCTAGGGCATGGAATGAATTTCCTGTCCCTCTGTGGAAATATAATGAGTGGAGAATGGAACCATTTAAGGGTTTTGTGTTTTCTATTTTTGAAATAGAATGGGGGTAGATGGTATCTGCTCTAGAAATCTAGGCCATTGAGAATTGATTCACTCTTTTATTTACACTAATTGGAAATAACAAAAAGATAAACCTGAGATCATGATACACAGATCCTTGAAGACTCTATCCAATGTGTCAGTCTAATTTAGGGGATGTCCCCTGCCATCAAATGTCAAAGGCAAAGGTTTTTAAATGGCAACTAAGATCCAGACTAATTGTTTCCCTGTATACACCCATGAGATATATAAATAAACTTTTTCTGAACCAGCCAACTTCCATTTTGCTACTTCCCTTTGGCCAGCTGAACCTGTGGTCAGAATGTGGCTGTATTTTGCCATGTTGTGGAATGTTGGCAAGGCAATACGTATGTATTTATTAAACAACTACTATTTGCCAGGCACTGAGAAAATAGAGCTTCTCCAGGAGCTTCCCTTCTTGCAAGGGAGATGGACAGTAAATATATAAGCAACAAGATATTTTATGATAGTAATAAAGCACTGTGAAGAAGGGAAAATAGCATATTATGGTAAAGAGGAGCCCCTACTTGAGATCCTTATGATAAGAAGTGGGCATCAATGTAAAGATCTGGGGAAGAGCAGTCCAGGTAGAAGGAAACAGAATAGAGGACCTGAGACAGACATGAGTTTAATGTCTATTGAAGAGACAGAAGTCCAGGGTTGGCCTGGAGAGAAAGGAATGATAAGGAGATAAGGCTAAAAAGGGAGGCAGATATGGGCTCTTGTAAGACTTGTGGGCAATGTGAATAGATCTAGGTTTTTAGTCTCCATGTAATGGAAAGCCATTGAAGAGTTCAGTCAGGAAATGACGTGGTACAATGTACGTGTGATCACTCCTGATGCTGTGAGGAAACTGCAGGTGGGCAGAAGAGAAACAAGACCAATGGAGAGGTGCTGGTCGCTTGGTCTAGAGCTTGGAGCTTAGAAATGATGGAAAAGGATAGAATTCAAGTTATATCTAAGAGGTAGTACTAATAGGAGATTCTGACAGATTTGGTGTAAGGAAAAACAAAAATGATGAATTCTGGATGTGGGGCCTAAGTAATGGCAGGGTTATTAACTGTCATGGGGAAGACTTGAGGGGTACAGATTAGAGACAGGGGTGGAATTATATTCCACTTCAGCTGAATTAAATTTCAGGTGATTGTCAGACATCCAAGAAGAGATGTTTAAAAAACAAATGAATAGGGACACATGGGTGACTCAGTTAGCTAAGTGTCTGCCTTCTGCTCAGGTCATGATCCCAGCATACAGGAATCAAGTCCACATTGGGCTCCTTGCTCAGCAGGGAGTCTGCTTCTCCCTCTGCCTTCTTCTCCTTCTGCCTGCCACTCCCACTTACTTATGCTATCTCTCTTTCTGACAATTAAATGAAATCTTTTAAAAATTTTTTAAAAAATGAATATATGAGTCAGGCTTAAGAAAGAGTTCTGGGCTAGAACTTGAGAGTCCCTAGGCCCTGGTAAAATCAGTGAGGGAGAGAATAAAGAAAAGAAACATAGTTCTGGGAAATTAATATTTATAGACATATAGAGAAGAACCTATGTAGGAGATAAACAAAAAGGTCTCTCTTTTTTTAATCAGAATATAGTTGACACACAATATTACACTGGTTTCAAATGTACAACTTAGTGATGTTCACCCCAAGTGCTGCTACAATCTGTCCCATTGCATTACTATTACAATATCACTGACTATATTCTTTATGCTCTGCTTTTTATTCCCATGACTTACTCGTTTCATAACTGGAGGCCTGTGTCTCCCACTCTCCTTCCCCCATTTTGCCCAAATGCCCACCCTCCTCTCTGGCAACCATAAGTTTGTTCTATATATTTATAGTTTGATTCTGCTTTTTGTTTATTCGTTTTTTAAGATTCCATTTATGAGTGGAATCATAAGGTATTTGTCTTTCTCAGTCTGACTTATTTCAATTAGAATAATACCCTCTAGGTGCATCCATGTTGTCTCAAATGACACAATCTCATCCTTTTTATAGCTATTTAATATTCCATGGTGTGTATTTTCCTTATCCATTTGTCTATTGATGGACACTTAAAAGTTGCTTCCATGTCTTGGTTATTGTAAATAATGCTGCAATAAACATAAGGGTGCATATATCTTTTAGAATTAGTGTTTTTGTTTTTCCTGAGTAAATAACCAACAGTGGAATTATTGGATTATATGGTATTTGTGTTTTTTAATTTTTTGAGGGGCCTCCAAGAAATCCTAGACAAGATTGTGCTTTGAGGAGGGGATCGTCAACAGTGTCAAGTGCTCCAGTGTATGAAGAAAACAGGCAACTAGTCATTCACTTATCAATACATAATACCTGTGACCCCCTATATGATCTGTTGTAGTAGAGTTGAGTGACACAGGTGACTGGGCTTCTAAAGTCTTTTCCTATCTTATGGTTTTATGGACCTATAATTTTGATGACCTGCCCCAAGCTGTAAATACCTCCTCCCTCACTTGTCCCAGAAGCCCCCCTTGGGAGTTCTTTTTGTTGTCCTTACTTCATCCACTAATTCAAAACAAATAAGGATTTTATCTGAAGGAAAGTTAAATAAAATGAAATAGTACAATCCATTGAACATATCCATAGGTTTTTTAAAAATTCAGCAACAAGTTTTCTACATGTCATAGAGATGTGTTGGTAGAACCAAAGTGTTTACATTGTTTTCTCAGATTTCATTCCATTAATTACCTCACTCAACAGAAGAAAGCCTTGCAGGTCTGGTTTAACAATCTTTCTTCAACTCCAATTATAATCTACCATAGATCATTCCTGGTATCACATCATTCTTTGAGATGAATCAGCTTTTTAAGTGGAGGGGAGGTAGCAAAATTTTATCAAATAAGAATTACTGTTAACATTCTATTTATATGAAGCTCATTATGTGTAAGAGATTGCTATTAGTTTCATGTCATAGAAAAAGAAAAAAGGAGGGGTGCTTGGGTGGCTCAGTTGGTTGAGCAACTGCCTTTGGCTCAGGTCACGGTCCTGGAGTTCCGGGATCGAGTCCCGCATCAGGCTCCCAGATCCATGGGGAGTCTGCTTCTCCCTCTGACCTTCTCGCCTCTCATGCTCTCACTCTCTCTCTCAAATAAATAAATAAAAATCTTCAAAAAAAATTTAAAAAAAAGAAAAAAGAAGAAAGGATATTTTTACATGTGTGCATCATCTTAAATACACTTTTAATTCTATGGGTCAGTGTGAATCTGATACAGTCGTTTTCTGATACAGTGACTCTGATACAGTGGTTGGGGAAGAGGTTAATTTTTCCCCTGTGGGATATTTGGCAACATCTGGAGATATTTCTGGTTACCATATTGGAGAATGCTTCTGGTATGTAGTGGGTAGAAGCCAGGGATGTCGCTAACATCCTGTAACCCACAGCGTAGCCTCCCCTAAGACAAAGAATTTTCTGACCCCAAATGTCAAGAGCATGGAGTTGAGAAACCCTGTCATTGCAATGGAAAGACAGAGAATACCAACCTAAACTGAATATTCCACAAACAATTCATATAGTACCACAACTTTATTGACCTGGCCAGATCTGTCAATATAACTGATCTATAATGTAATCACTGGACTGCTATGAACTGTAGGCGTGACATCAGCCATGATATACTTCACTAATTTACACAGTCACCTATGCTAGCTGATGTCCACAAAAAAGCATTTTCTAAATTTAAAATGTCCACTTAGTATCTATCATTGCAGTCTAGTTTTCCTCAAACCAAGGCCAGAGGCACCAGCCTTGCCACATGGTCTCAATTTTCTGTTTTCTATTGCACATAGTCTTTTGTTATCACCCACATGCCCTGGAGCTTGGCTTTATATAATATTAGCCAGAGCACTCAAGATCTTGCCACCAATTGAATACCATCATTCCTCTCTGCAGGTATCTAAAGAGTCCTCCATCCTCTCCATGCCAGGCCTAAGAGGGACTAAATCTAATAACACCATATGGGAAAACAAGTAACCAAAGTAAAATGATCCACAAATATATAAAAGGGCTGGCAGCCTCTTACGGGAGCCATAATACTTCCTCCATTCCTGGACCCAATGGTGGCAGTATTTGGCAATATCCACAAGTTCTCTTAAAAAAAAAAAATGCCTTTTGAGACTCAAATCCCAGTTGAAAATGGAACTGGCCTAATTATAGCAAAGAGCCTATCTTTTAACCTCAAGGTCAACTAAACATCTAATCTTTTTTTTCACAGCATATCTTTTATCCTGTACTTGGTGGGAAGGGCTTATTTAAACAATATTTATATTATATTCTTAAAATAAAGCTGGGAGCCTAAAGAAAAAATATAACTCAATGTCTGTAGCCAAACACTGAAGAGCTGCTGAGTGGGGAAGCTTACCACAATCAGAGGAACAGCTTGGGTTTCAATTTAATTCTTATTTGCTCAAATGCCAAAGTAATTTTTCTAGAGGAGAATGAGGTCATTTTTCACAGAAAGGGATCGCTGTCTCAAAATTCATATGACCAGGAAACACAAGACCAATATAATGAGAGGTTTCAGAAATGTGAACTAAAATAAAGTGGGCTTAAGATATGACAAGTCTGTACATGTGACTTAAGCACCCAGAGATATATTAACAAGTGTGCAATGGATTCTTTGCTTTTTTCTAGAAAAGGGCATTCTCCCATACCCAGCCCTACCCCATAACAAAGTGCCCCAATGTGACATTAATGGGGCTCTTCTGAGCAAACAACATAGAAACCCCAGCAGCCTGGTTCTTCAGGGCTCATTCAGTGAGGAGAGAAGGCATCATCATCTAGATGATGATGTCCTGAAATGGACTGGGGCATTGTAGGGGCCAAGGGCAAGCCACCACAAGGTGGGCTGCTTTGGCATGAAGATTATTTTGTTAGAAAGCAATCAAAACCCAGCAGATTCAAGGAAAGCTCTTTAAATCCCCTACAATGCCTGAAAAGAATTTAGATAGAGGACCAGCTCCAGGAAGAGAGCTATCACCACAGATAAATACATTATACTATGAACTGGTTATGGCAGTGAGGGAGGAACCTAGCAAGGCCTGTTTGATCAAAGTTCTCTATGTCTCATTGTTTCTAAAAGGCCCAGCAAACATTTGATTACCAAACATTTACTCTTTTTCATCTTCCTGTGAATTACATTCCTTCCCTCCCCTACTCCCTTCTATTTAGTTCAGAGTGACATATATACCTCATTTTGCCTGACCATCTTTGGAATTTCCATATCTGTGTGTGATTTCCCCATATATGTGAAATTAAGTTTGGTTTTCTCCTGTTAATCTGTCTCATGTCAACTTGATTCTTACTCCAGCTAGAAAGACCTTAAGGGGCAGAGGGGCAGACAGCATATGCTCCAAGTTATCACACATATACAAACAACATTCAAGGAGAGGAAACAGTGATGTCACATCATCATCAATCTTTTTATTTGTTTACATTTTGAGTCTTTCTTGACTTGCCTACTTTTCCAACTCATACAGTACCTACAGTATGGCATAGAGGGCATGTGTCTTGTCTAATTCCAGTTTCTCCTTGTCCCAACCGTTAGACTTTAAGCAAGTTACTTGATTCTGTGTTACTTAGTTTCTCCATCTTTAAAACAATGAATAATAATGATAATGGGCACGTAAGGCCATGGTGGTGGTCAAATAAAATAATATTAGTCTGGGCTTAGCAGAGAACCTAACACTTGCTAAGTTCAAGAATACTAATCATTATGACCCACAATATGGATTCAAAAATTGAGGAGAGCAGAAGTCTAGAAGAATCCAAAGATGATCTAATTCAGACCCTTTTAGGAAATAGAAATGGAGAATTTATGTGAGGCATCCACAGTTAAGCAGCTAGTTAGCTACAGCATGAGACTAAAATCCAGGTCCTTGACCCCTAGATCAACACTCCTGATGGGGGAAAAGAAAAGGTGTAAATGTTTTTGAAGGAATATATTGATCAGTTTTCCTGCCAAAGAAATTGTGGATACTGCCATGTAGAGTGGAAGCACATCTTTTAAAGTCTGTTGCTGTGCTCATTCCGCCCATCCACACTTTAGTTGTGGGGGAAACAGCTGGTCCAGCCCAAGCTTGTCACACAGTCACAACGAGCCTCTAAACAAGCCATTATCTGGCAACAGCAGATTGGGACCATCTGTCACTGCAGGGCACATATGGCCCCACTAGATTGTAAGAATAAGATTGTCACAAAAGGTCATTTACTATGCATCACTTTTCTGTGATGAGCTTTAAGCAGACACAAGGATCCTCCCATTTTATCTCAATTCCTCTCTCTCCAGTACTTGGAGTGACTGGGTCCAAATATGTCAGAAATCTTCCTGCCATGGCCCCTGAAAAATCCTGGAGAGAATTCCATTCATTTACTTGCCCTCTGGAGAGTTTAAGTTCTTTTTAAAACGCGTTTTACTTTCTCATCATAAAGAATCCCAGAAGGAGTGAAGACATAAAACTGGTGCCTGATGCTTGAGAAAAGTTGAAAAACAAGAGTGAGGTAGGCCAACTGTATGGGGCAGATGGTATTGGAACAACAGAAAACACAGTCGAGAAAGAATCAGATCCTTCTTATTTGGTTTCTGCAAACAAGGACAATGATCTAAACACTACAAAGATGATTAAGTGTTTGTTTGTGTTTGTTTAAAAAACTCAGGAAAATGGACAGTCCTTTTAAAATATGGCTGTAGATTCGTTGATATTTCTCCTGTCAAGAGGCAAAATCTATGTATTGTCACCTTGATTATGGGCAGGCTTTAATTAATAGAGTAAAGGCAGAAGTAACACTATACGACTTGGGAGACTCGATCTTAAAAGATCCTGCAGCAGCCACCTTATCCACAGATGCGCTCAGTCTTAAAGCCCTGTCTCACCACGTAGGAAATCCAAATGTCCCGAAGCCTCCATGCTATGTGGAAATGCAAGCCACACGTATACCCTAAGTAGGTGCTCTGGCTGAGAGCCCTGCCTGAACCCAGTCATTAGTTTTCCCTGCCTGGACACCAGACATGTGAGAGAAGAGCCTCTAGACAGATAGTCCTAGCTCCTGGCCATTCCAGCCAGTCCCAGGCATTCAAGTCTTTCCAGCTGGGACCTCATTGCAGGGCCCAGACAACACCATTATTACACTGCACTGTTTCAATTCCTGCCCCACAGAATCTATGAGCATAATAAAAGGGGTTGCTTTATACTTCTAAGTCTAGTGTGATTTGTTATACAGCAGGAGATAATCAGAACAGAATTGATGAGAAGGCAAAAGCTCCCCAGGCTATTTTTAACAAATGTACTGAGAAGGAGCAAAGAGAACTAGTCCTCTGCTGCTCATTCTCTGTGTGTTATCTCATGTGACCCTCACAGAAGTCCTGTGGGGTAGGAGTTATTTTTCCTGCCTCTCCATTGAGGAAGTTACTTCTGAGTGGTTTCAAACAACTTGCCCAGGAATGAAACTGAAGTCTACACCTGGGACTATTTGACACCAAGATCTTTC
Organism: Mustela lutreola; assembly: GCF_030435805.1. NCBI lineage: Eukaryota > Metazoa > Chordata > Mammalia > Carnivora > Mustelidae > Mustela > Mustela lutreola. Next base: position 109,108,814 of record NC_081297.1, read on the forward strand.
TACCATGTCCCACTTCTGATCAAGTGTCTGGATTCAGCCATTTGTATCCCAGAAATCACACAACTGCTGTAAATAAAATCAGCTTTTACGTTTCACAATCACTTTTTGAGCACCTAGTATATGCCAGGCATTTTGCTAAGAACTCATAAGAGCAGGCATAATAAACCTATCTCCCATCCTTTCTTCCAATCCCATGTCCAACCTTGTTCACTCTGCCTTTTCTACCTCATAGGTATTCTTAAAAATCCCCATCTCTCAGATACTCCCCTGATAGGTTTGTGAGTCACCATGGCATAAGATCTCCTGCTTATGCCATGGTGACTCACAAACCTGGTCCAGTGACCACTGTCAAAGCTGACTGTATGAAAATCAACTAAGGTATGCTATAAAAATAGCATTCTCAGGCTTCACCTTTGAAGATTCTGATTAAGTATATCTATTTCTATTTCCAAAGCTCCCTGGTGATTCCTGTGTGCAGCCATGTTGGAAAACACTGGCCAAAAGAATACCGTCCAAACCCCTTCACACTGCATATGAAGTCCATCATATTCTGATTCTATCAACTTCTCTCACCTCACTTTCTGTCACTCCCTCACCCTACACTTCATTCAGGCCTCCCAGTCTCTCTCTGTGCTATGTCTTATACCAGGAAGGCATTTCCCCACTGAATGGTATGGGGAAAGCATTCCCTCTTCCATGAGCTGTCCCTGGATATCCCCTATACAAACATATTCAGTGTTTTTTTCCTGAGTTCCTCTTGCCCCTTGTATCTACCTCCAGCCACTTAACTCATAGCTAAGTAATGTGCTGAAGCCAGGGACCCAGGCTTGTTCTTTTTAGAATTTCCAGTGTTAGCACAGTGCCCCATTTATCAAAGATATTCAACAAATGTTTGCTGAATGAATAACCCAATGTGTTTCCTTTCAGCTTTAGCTGCCAAGAAACTCGGAGCCAAATCCAGTTACCAAGTATAGTAATTAGCTCATCCCAGGTGCCTGGTAACATCTGCTCCCTGTTTCTTTGAGATGGTCTCTGTTCTCTTTTTAGCCATAATTGTCCTATTTTACATTAGGTTAAATTTGCATGCTGTTTCAAATCCCTTTGAAAGAAGGTGGGGCATAAATTCTGAGTAAATCAATAGATACAGAAATTCCTCAAAAGATACCTATGTTATACCTATAGCATAGGAGAATGGGGAAGAAATTACTAAAAATTACTGGGAAATTACTACATTGCTCAAATCAAATGACTGAAACTTCATGTTTTCTTAAATGGATAAAAAATATGTAACTATATGGAAATACTCACTCAGATGAATATGTATTCCTTCAGCAAGTACTTATCAAGCATCTACTTTGTACAAGGCACTCTGTTGTAAGCAACAAAGACATGATTAAGATCTCAGGAATCAAAGCATTTACTTTATTGTAGGTTAGAAGAGACCTATATATAATTACAACGTTGCAAACTATAAAATGTTAATGTCTATATTAAAGGTACAAGGAGAGAGAGTATTTCTCTCTGGTAGAGATCAAGAAAGGCTTCACAGAGGCCTTACAGATGAATAGGGTTGAGATGTATAGAGAGAAACAGACAGAAACAGGCATTCCAGGAGGAAGAAATGGCATGGTAACGTACAAGGAATTGTGATTTGGCTGGATGATGATATCTAACAATTTTTACACTCTTGTTTTGCATCAAGTGTTGTATCATGTGGCTTTTCTTTTTCTTTTTTTTTTTTTTCTCTTCAAATAACCCTAAATGGTTATTTGAAGAGCGGTTAAAGAAACTGAGACTTACTCAAGGTCACACACACAGTAAGTAACAGAGCTGGGATTTGGTCAAGGCAAGCTCTAGGGATTTATACTTAAGTGTTTCCAGACACTAACTTAAGGAGCAAAGATTTGTACCTAGGAGGAGTCTGGGTAACAGCCAAAAAATAGACTGAAGCCAGATAAATAGTGTGACCTTGATTCTGTTAGCAATGCAGAGCAATGGATGACTTTTTTTTTAAAGAATTTATTTATTTATTTTATAGAAAGAGAGAAAGAGAGATCACAAGTAGGCAGAGAGGCAGCCAGAGAGAGAGGAGAAAGCAAGCTCCCCGCTAAGCAGAAAGCCCAATGAAGGGCTTGATCCCAGGACCGTGAGATCATGACCTAAGCTGAAGGCAGAGGCTTAACCCACTGAGCCATCCAGGCACCCCCAATGGATGACCCCACTGAGCCATCCAGGCACCCCCAATGGATGACTTTTTTAAAGAAAGACTTTATCTACCTAGTTGAGAGAGAGAGAGCAAGAGCATAAGCTGGGGGGCAGGAGCAGGAGAAGCAAGGAGTAGACTCTCTGATGAGCCAGGGAGTCAGGTGTAGCTTGATCCCAGGACCCTGGGATCATGACCTGAGCTGAAGGCAGATGCTTAACAGAATGAGCTACCCAAGTGCCCCAACAGATGACTTTTTAAGAGAAGTGAAAAAAAATGACACTAAATTTTACAGATATTAAATATTTATTGCATGAATTAATAAATGAATCAATGAATTAATTTTTTAGGATAGATCAGTCAAGCAGCAGTATATCTTATAGATTGAAAGAGGGAGATATTAAAAGAATGAAACCAATAAATCAAAAAAAAGTGACAGAGGCTTGAATAGGACAGCGATCATGGAAGAGAAGAGAAAGAAGATGCATAGAGACTGATCAGACATGTAATAATTGTAACATTGTGCCTGTGAGCAGCTGGAAGGATGGTTGTGCCCTTTTGCGAATGAAGCAATGAAAATATGTGGGTGTTTGAGGAAGAGGTTCAAGGACTGGCAGGATCTCCACCCACTCCCCCCCAGTGGAGCTGTTCTATAGGCTGTGGACTCCAGAGCAGTCAGAGGGAAGGATGGGATTTTTTGTCATCCACATAAAGGAGATCACCAAAATCATGACATGAAGAAAACTACCAAGGCTAAGCATATAAAGATAAAAGGATCTTAGATATAACATGGAGAAACAGTGTAGGAAGTGAGAAAAAGAAGAGGAGTCAGAGGAATATCGGATTGTATAAATGAAGCCAGGAAGAAAGGTAGTTTCAGATGAAAGGAAACTGGGTGAAAGAGCAGACAGACAGAGCTTTAAGAAAGAGAACTTACAAAAGGCCATTTGATCTATCAAGTGAGAAGGGACCATTAAGACAAGTGACAGTGTATGAAGAGGAAAGAGCCACCTAGCAAAAAGATGAAGAATGGTAGAGGCCAACAAAGTATGATATAGGTCAGGGGTGGCGAACCCAGATGCCAAAGGGGGCAGGCAGATACCATACAAGAGTAAAACAGGCTGAGTACAACAAGGCCATGAAGGCCTCTGGATCTTTTACTTCCCATAGATGACAGAGGCATTGGTTCAGAGAAATATTTCTGTCTCTAAGGAAAACAAGACCGCAAGGCAATGATAAATGGCAACTGATGCTTCAACTCAGTGTTGGAGACAACGGGGAATGATGGGGTCTGTAGCTAAATGAGGAATGCTCACTCTGTCTAAAGGAAGGAACAGAAGTTCAGTTTTAAGAGATGTCATGTGTGGGCCCAGTGTTGCCAGTTCTCCAGGGTGGTAAGAGAAAGAGAAATATAGATTTTTATGCAAATCTCCCAATTTGTAAATGTTAGAAAATAATAAACATGGAATGAGACAAAAAACAGATTCACAGGCAGGATCCAGCTCACTGCCTGATAGTCTGAGACCTCCTGAACCCATTGTGCTTTCATTCAGTCTAGCAATGAAAGAATTAAAAGGGTAAGATAGGCATTTGAGAGGATAGCAGAATCGAGGAAGAGTTTGAGGACTAGGAAGAACTGAGCATTTTTAATGGCTGGCAGAAAGATAGCCCAACAATCAACAGGAAGAGATCTGAAGTTGCAAGAAAGGGTGTGCAAACTAAAACAACAAATGTTTATTTTTTTGTTGGGTTTTAGTACACATTATTTCGATAAATAATAACCAGGCAGAAAAAGGTCTTTGTTAAATACAATTCAGAATTAATGATCAAGAAGTGATAACCATACAATACATACCTGGTGTTAATTTGTAAAGCGGCAGATCCTACAGGAGATTGATAACCTTATAGGTAACACAGGCCCCAATAATTTCATTATTGGAAACAAACAAACAAAGGGAAAAAAGAGAGCAGAAAAAACCAAGAAATAGACTCTTAAATGTAGAGAACAAACTGATGGTTACCAGAGGAGAGGTGGGTGGGGATGGGTTAAATAGGTGATGGGGATTAAGAGTATACTTATCATGATGAGCACGGAGTTTTATATAGAATTGTTGAATCACTGTATTGTATGCCTGAAGCTAATATAACACCATATATTAATTCTTCTGGAATTAGAAACTTAACAAATGCTTTAAAAAAAGAAGAAGAAGAAAAAACAAGAGTTCCTGTGTTTGTGATATGCCAGTAAGGACTGTCAGTATGCATAACAGACAAGTCCCTGAGCAGCTAGTAGCCTTTCTTTCAAACAATGGAAACCTCTTTCTATAAGAAGGAATTTTGACTTGGTATTGAGTTCCCGAGTCTCTTATCATTTGGAAGCTAAGTAATGTCTTCATTTGCACACACCACACACACACACACACACACACACACACACACCCTGCTAGTATTTATCCAATTGTCCTGGTAAAACTGCTAACTTTTGTTGTCCAGCTCAGCCCAGTAAAGAAGCAGAGAAGCAAAAGAGAGTAGAGACAGTCTCTAGATTTCAGATGCCCTGGCTTTTTGGCCATAATTCTCAGGCTGATCACTTGCCCTGGATTCTGGGAAGTACATCAATACCTCCACTTTGGCTGAAACTAAGGCAATTCACACTGGGTGAATAGATGGTCAAATTTATTTTATATATTTTCCAATGCAGTGTCGCAAAAAGACTGGAGATCTGGTTTAAATAAATAATAAACAAAAGCGGGGCGGGGAGTGCCAGGAAGACATGTTTCTTAAATGCCTTCCTAAACCATCTAAAGGAATAATTTTTCTCTAATATGTCCGTACTCTGGTACACTGACTTTCATCTCTCTGGCTTCCAAGGCCCTTCAGGACTGGCCCCATCCTATAAACCCAAATGAATTTCCCATTAATCCCTAAGTATGTCCCTTGTTCTTCCAGGGCAGTTGTCCTACAATGGTGATATGCAATAAAACACCATCTGTGTATTTATCAAATCTATATACAGTGCCCAGTACACACGGGCCCTATATGAGGGAAACAATAGTGAGTGAAATGACCATGATCCTGCCCTCACAGTGCATATCAGGTGTGGTTCTACTTCTGATGTCACTCACATGCTCTATAGGAACACCCACTTTCCTGCTCTCTCCCTGCAAATTCTCCACATCCCTCCTCTTCCAGGAAACCTTCCCTATATATTACTGAATGATTCATCAAGCTCTTCTCTAAAACTCATCAGCTCATATGAACTTGTAACGGTAATAAAGTATGTAATCATACACTGCTCAGTATCACCTGCTCTTGTGATACCAGCTTATCTCCCCAGCTAGCCCATAAAGCTCTTGAGGAAAAGAATCACATCCTTTAACTTGATACAGTTTAAGAATGTATTGCAGATGACTGACTACTTTCCAGAACCAATTTAAGGGTAGTTCACTACCCTTTGAATTAATCTCCTATGCCTTTGTAACAAATTAACACAAACTTGGTGACTTAGAATAACATGAATGTATTTCTTCCCAGTTGTGGGGCCCAGAAGTCCAAAATCAGTATCACTTTGCCAAAATCAAAGTGTCTACAAAGCTATGTTCCCTCTGGAGGCTTTAGGGGGAGAATTTGTTTCTTGAATTTTCCAGCTTCTGTGGGATGCCAGGATTCCCTGACCACATCATCCAAACTCAGCCACTATGGTCACATTACCTTCTCCTCTTCTGTGTTTTACTCCTCACCCTCTCCCTCTCTCTTATAAATGTACTTATGATCACCTTTAAAGCCCACACAGATATTCAGGGCAATCTCCCCATCTCAAGACCCTTAACTTATTCACACCTAAAAATTAAAACAAAATCCCTTTTTCCATGTAAAGTAACATTTACAAGTTTCAAAGACTGGGGCTTGATACACCCTTAAATTAAGTTCCTTTGATTTAATAAAGCCATAGCAAATAAACAAAATCAATTAAAATCATGAAGAATATTAACACACTCATCCAAAGATTCCTTATCCAAGAAATCAAAATATCCAACAAATAGACAAGAATCAGAAAATAATGCAAAAGAGATATCACAATCTACCAATAGAAAAGATACTTACAGGTTAAAAATTCCCAAAAGGATTAACTATTGGGAAAGCAATCATTTATAATAAATCAAAAGTATTGGTAGTTTTTCACTATGTGTCACAGGATCAAAAGAAGATTGTTTTAAAGTAAGACACCTGGAAAGACCATGAATTTAGGTTAATTTTTTGCCTGGGGGAGAGTTTTCCTCGTGGCATTCAGCCACAAAGCCAATCTTTCTCCACCCAAAACTTCAGGTGGAAATAAATATCCATCCTCTTCATTAAAGTGGTAAGACAATTAAGGTCAGGTAGGCCAAAGACTGAGTGTGTTCAGACTGGATCCCAGGATAACGAGAAAATAATTTGATCACTGCAATTATGGACTACGTGTTCAGGAAGCTAGGGTAAAATCCCCAAGAAGGTAGATATTTTGTCCTTCAGAAAGTAAAATCTGAAGGAAATGTGTAAAATTTGAACAAAGTTTGAAAAGAAACAATCATTTGATGAGTATGGTCTGAAAAGCAGCAAAGTCCTACTTTTTAGAGTTTGAATTGTCCTGGGTAGAGTGATATTATAATAACTAGACATTACGTAGACAGTAGTAGTTTTTAAGGCCCCTGCTACATGTATATGAATAGACAAACAGTGAAAAGTATCAGGTGACAGGAAACTGAGGTCAGATCAACAATCAAATGAGCAAATATTGCTGATCAAATCAACCTGGTCGACCTGTTGAAATGCTAACCTAGTGGGCTTAGTAAATATAGTTATCATTTTCCCATAGCAAGATTTCAGTATTCTCAGGTACTGCCTTTATCTGTAAGAGTCTAATAAAAGAATTCCATTGATCTAGAACAAAAATACAAATCCCCAGGGGCACCAACCATTCTCAGCCAAACTGGAGGTTCCCCAAAAAAACAGGTACAGGGACTGGCAGCTCAGGAGCCCAGCGGTATCTCTCCAGTAGAGCATGTGGAGATAATGATTACTGACCCCCACACTCAGTCACCAAGAACAGGATATGTCCTGTTGACAAGGAAAGGAGGAATAGAATATATTTTAAAATAATTTCAACAAAAGTGCTTTTTTTTTCAATGTTATTTTTTAAAGAAATTATCTTCATTTATCTGGAAATTTTTCTTAAGAGAAACATCTTCACTCTCAAAGAGGCCAATTCGGAGGCAATTCCTCACTCTCATCAGTGTGACTCTCAAATTTCCTCTAACTCTTCAAGACCCCATTGGATTCCCTTGGGACCTCGGTTCAATTCTCATCTCAGTGTGGACGTTAAATCATTTTCACATCATAACATGTCAACAGTTTACCTCCCTTCTTTAAGCCCAGTCTTGGAGCAAGAAACATAAACATCCTTCATGGAGGCAGCTTTGTTTGTCCAGACCCTGTTCCCTGGAAAAGTTATGATCAGCAGGAAATGAAAACAACCAGAACTGCTTTTGTTTTCATTGATTTCAGTGACATTTTGAAAATGGAGCACCTAAGCCAAACCAAAGCCCAGGCCTCATTCTGACTAAAATCCGAAACGAGGAACTTCATGCGGAACATTAAAAACTCAATTGTCTCCAGCTACAGCTGAATGAAAAGCTCAGATTAAAACTGGCAACAATTTACTTCCTACAAACATGCTTTGTTCCTGGCTAACTTGTCAGCTCATAAAAAAACGCCTCTGTACAAGCAGCTGTCTCATTCAAGACGCTGAATCCTTTCATGGCCGTCAATACGAATGTGTTACACAGAACCCAGTGCAGGACCCTTGCTCTAAAACCCTGGCCCAGAGTGTGGGCCTCCCCACTTCCCTGGTATGCCTTTCTTCTAATTTGATGACTTGCATTCTTAAATAAATGGTTTTTTTTTTTTTTTTTTTTTTAAATGCTGTGCGCTTCATGGAATCCCCTCATCATTCTGTTTCCCAGAATCCCAGTTTGTGGTGAAAGCCGGCCCTGGAGGCAAAAGAGAGGAGGTCTCTGAACTTTCCAATTCTTAATCCTTGCTCTTGTTCTTAGCTTCTCTGGGCTAATTTATTTAATTTCTTTATATCTTTAAATGTTTCCTTAGTGGATTGGGTAACTTGCGGTGACCACCCTGAGTTAGTGTGCTAGAGAGAAAGCAAATCAAAATTATGGCAAACCATTTTGCAAATATAAAGTGGCTGATGAATAACCATTATGGCTTTCTCAATGAGCCAGTAAATAAATTGATGACACATCCAAGATGCCTCATTATTCCCTGGATTATCGAGAGGCTCTGTCAACCCAACCTCAAAGAGAGTACTCAATATGAATAGTAATGTGTATACCATTGTACAGATCAGAGAGTGAAAGGATGGTGGCTAAAAATAAGGATCCTCCTTTAGTCTTCTCAATTCTACCTTTGCTCAGGTCACTCCATCTCTTTTCTATTCTCATCCCATTCTAAAACTCTTCTCTGAGAACTCATACACCCTCATTCCTGTAAAGCCCAAACTCTATTATTGTAAACTGCCCTAGCTCTGATCTAATGAAAGGACATTCCAGGTATTCACATTTCAAATTCAAATTCAAATTTCAAAATTCAAATACATAATTCTCAATTCTGACATGCATTGGCTGTGTGACCTAGGTTAGGTCACTTAACATATTTGTGCTCCAGTTTGCTTAACTATTAAAATGGGATTAGGAAGTACCCATCTCACAATTCCTTCAGAGGTCTTTCCCATCCAGGATCATTTTAGTGTGAAGTTAGGAGATCAATAAAGATCTGCCACTGCTACCCCATGGCACAATAGATCCAGAGTAGTTGGCCAGAACCTTGGATTCATTCCTGATAGAGCAGAATATGTAGGGAACATCTTAACTGAGGCAAAAACAAAATTCAAAAGTTATTTTTTGAGCCTATATTATATAGCAAGTACTATCCCATAGTTGTTGTGGGCTGAATTGTTCCTCCCACAAACAAATTTTTGTGCTGAAGTCCTAACCCCGAATATCTCAGAATGTGACTATATTTGGAGATAGGGTCTCTAAAGAAGTAATTAAGGTCAAATGAGGTTATTAGGATCGGCTCTAATCTGGTATGAATGGTATCCTTATAAGAAAAGGCAATTTGGACACAGACATATAGAGAGAGGGAAGATGATGTAAACCTGGCCATATACAAACCAGAGAAAAGCTTCATAAGAAAACAACTCTGCTGACACCTTGATCTTGGACTTCTAGCCTCCAGGACTATAAGAAAATAAATTTCTGTTGTTCAAGTTACCCAGGCTGTGGTACTTTGTTATAGCAGCTCTAGAAACTATAACTATAAAGAAATTATCTCACAATCTTCAAAAACCATCCACCTCCTAAAACATTTATACAATTTAGAACAACTGATTTTGTTCCTTGGTTTTAAACATAAACAAAAACGATGACTTGATGAGTTTTTACATTTCTTCTTACTCTAATCAGCCTATTTCTCCATTCTTTCTCTTCTGTAAGAAAATACCTTAATGATAAGAAATGTATCATTTCCTGCTTGTATCAGTCAGGAAAGGCAAAGTTATGCTGCAATAACAAACAATTCTGAAATTGCAGGGGTTTTTAATTAACTTGTATTTTTTTAACATTTTTTTTTAATTTATTTGACAGAGAGAGATATCACAATAGGCAGAGAGGCAGGCAGAGGGAGGAGGGGGAAGCAGGCTCTCTGCTCTCTGCTCTCTGCTCTCCAGCCTCTGCGGGGCTGGATCCCAGGACCCTGAGATCAGGACCTAAGCCGAAGGCAGAGACTTACCCACTGAGCCATCCAGGTGCCCCAATTAATTTGTATTTCTTAAACTAAATGAACAGGGGTTCCCTTCCACATTTTCTCACTAGTCTCAGACACTTTACCAACCAAGAGTTAATAGTTGCTATGGCAAGCGGAGGAAAACATGGTGAATCTCTCATTGGTTTCTATGTTCCTCTACTTAGATGTAACAGGAGTCATTTTCACTCATACTCTACTGCTCAAAATAAGTCACATGTTTATTTATCTTCAAAGAGGGAAGCAGCACAAACCTACCTGACAGGAGAAAAACCAGAATATCAGTGAACAGAACGATTTGCTTCCATAGTGCTTTTGGGTAAAGATAACAAAATTCTTACCACAACTGCAGCAGCAGTAATAGAGAAGTCCTATGGATTTAGAGGAACAGGAATTCTACTTACAGGTGACATACTTCAGCCTGACTTCCATATACAAACCAAAGACAGTACCTAAAATTTGGAATCCAACCGATCACCTTCATTTTAGCTAATAGCCTTAGGCTGTTCTAAATCTCTGTTCCTTTATCTGCAACTTTTCTCCTATCTCTTTAGGATTAGGTAAAATTGCATTTGTAAAGTACCCTCCACAGTGTCTAAAACATAGCAGATGCCTTCTCCCTCCCTCTACTGCATCTGTTCACCACATCCAGAATGACTTTTTTAAAGCAATTACTTATATTAATCCATGACACTCAGCTGTTCCACACAAGGCTCAGCCTTGCCTAAACCACCAGGTACTTACCTTCCAGAGAGTCTTCGTACTTCTAAGACACTTCACTTGCCTGAACATATATTCTTCTTAGCATACTACATTTCCTATTATTTTTCTTCCTTCTTTCTTCTCTCTCTCATTCTCTCTCTCTGCTGAGTCCTGTGTTGACCTCAGGCCTCCAAGCCATAGGCTAGAAAATGATGCCAAATAAGTTTAATGCATGAGATGTTGATGATGGTTTGTCTTCCTCAATGTTCATGACACTGAAGTCCTCCATGCACAGGGAAAGGAGCCCTGAGGAAATCAAGTCTCTTACAGATGACTCATGCTTCCTTCTACTCTCTCCCTCCAATTTTCCTGGTTTGGAGGAGGAAGAGGAAAAAGAAGGGAAGTAGCAGTAGCAGACCTCCCACCTCCTCACCTCTCCCTCCCACTGCAAAGTGAATCAGCGGCTCAGGGCAAACATCTGGGTAATTTGAGTAATTAACCCCTTTTAAATTGAGGCAACAGGCAAGGACCGGCCAGGACAGGCAGCTAACCAGCCTCTCTCCTCTGGGTAAAACTCGTGCCAACCCTGGTCTCATTTTTGGCTTTTCACTATCAGCACTTGGCCCTAGGGCACTAATGGAGCAAACTGGCCCAGAGTCTCCCCCACTGTGGATGCCACACCCACTTCTCCCCAGTTTATATTTGAGAGCACTGAGTGTATTTGATGGATGTCATAGACTTGTTTGCATGTAAAGCAAGGTCAAGAGCTCTCCTGCCTCATTAATATTTAGAAGAGTGCCCTGGGCCATTGAGCAAAGTTGAATTAAAGCAAAGAAATATCATTAAACTCAATTTTTTGTTATGACTCCCAATTAAAAGTTTCTACAATTGTCACAACTGTTTACAAAGCATTATACATTTGGATCATCCTTTACAGTTTAGAAAGCACTTTTCATACATTTTCATTTGATCTCCCTAATAATGTGGCATACTTCTTTGTCACCTTATTGATGAAAAACTAAGGCTTAGGGAAATGAATGATATATGTGTTCAAAGTATCACAGCTATTAAGTGACTGAGTTTATCACAGTCACAGTCACAGTCACAGTCACAGGAGTTTATCACAAGTCTTCTAAAACAAAATTCTTTGTGACACATAGCAGACCTTGGAATTCAGATACAGAGATCCAAAAAACACCAATGCTATGTCAGATATGGTAGCAAGTATTTTCACAAATGCAGGCTTATATAAACTTCATAGCAAACCTGCAATGGTCACAGAACTGCAAAGCACTTCCATTTATCCAAATATGTGTATATGATGTGACGAGGACTGAGGGGAGGGTGGGGTTAGTAAGAAACAAGTCAAGAGAGACAACCATTTATTACTCCTATTTCTTATAAGAAAAAGAAGGTTGAAAGACCAGATAAAAACAGCTAGTACGGGACTTTTAGGCAGAATCAAAAGTGAAATCCAATATTATTTCACAATATCACAACAGATGGAAGGAATGACAGATGGATGGATGGCGAATCTACTATCAACCATTAGCCTGCCTGGGGAGTTTTCTCCTCTGGAAGCAATGGTTCAGATTCACCAACACCAAGATGAGTTCTTTTGAATCCTAACATCTGTCCTTTGAGTAAAAAGATGTGATGAAAAAGAACCCCAGGAAGATCTGAAAACAACTGCAAGTACAAATATAAAAGTACCAGTGGGCACTACCACACACATGAACAATTAGAGCAAAATCTCCCAAGTCTGACAGAATTAACCTTGTGCCAACTAAAAGAGCAGGTTAATAACTCCTCTTGTCAGAGATTTTTCCAGATGAAAGAACTAAAGACAAGCCCAAGTCAGAAGAACAATAAAGCAGGTAAAAACTTGTATTGAACAAAGACAGAGACCCATTCTTGTGACTGGCAAGCCATTGGTCACGGTTCAATAACACAGAGATGGTCCCGTTCCCTCTGTGACTCACACGATTCTCCCCCAGAAAGACTGTGCTGCCAGGATATGAGTAGCTAGCTCAAATAATTGCAGGGTGCTCTTTGCCACTAGGGCTCCTGTTTCCGTAGAGATCACATCTTCCCCTAATCAGAGCAGGATTTTCATACAACCCAGCCAAACAACCCATGTCTTTGACATCTCAGGCAAATTAAGGGGGAATTTTGAGTAGCAAGAACAGGAAATTAAGATTCTAGTAGAGCTGATTGGATTTTCTAAAGAGGAATACAAACAATAGCTAACTCACCATCATCATGGTATAAGTCTTTGCCTGCTTATCTCAGTTAATCCTCGTAACAACCTCTTGAGGTATCCTTTCCATATTAAAAGTGAGGGAACTAAGACACAGTGTAGTTAGGTAATTTGCCCAAGACCACACAGTTAGTAACGGCAGAGCCAGAATTCAAACCCAGGAGTGTCTGGCACCAGATCCTTTACTTACCTTATTCACTTATCAAGAGGGCCTGTCCTTAGAGGAAGAACTGGGGAGATACTGACAGGAAAATGCTTTTTAAAAATAATATTTTTAGGGGCACCTGGGTGGCTCAGTCTGTTAAGTGTCTGACTATTGATTTAGGCTCAGGTCGTGATCTCAGGGTTGTGAGATAGAGCCCCTCATCAGGCTCTCTGTGTAGAGCCTGCTTAAGATCTTCTCTCTCTCTCTCTCTCTTTCTCTCTCTCTCACCCTTTGTCTCTTCTGTCCCCCTCCTTCTCTCTTAAAACACAACAACAACAACAAAAATGGTATTTACACTCATCTCAGTCTGCTGTCCTAATATCCCATCAGAATCATGGAAGGGTTTTCTAAGTCACAGATGATCTGTGAACAGAGGCTAATTACTGTAGAGCTGCTAACCACACCCAAAATTAAAAGCTGAAGTGAACTGTCAAAGAGACTAATTTGACCAGCAAAGTGACCACTGAATAGGAAACCCTACACTTAACTTTCTCCTTGCCCCTCTCCTCCCTTTTATTTAATAGAGCCCCATGACTCTTACCACCATAGGGAAAAGAGATACATGTTTGATTATTTTTGGTTTTAAGTTTTATGCTCAAATCCTGACTTTTAAAGTAAAGGATAGTTTATATTTTTCATTAAAGAAAAAATGAAGGTGTTTTGATTTAATTTGGTTTCAGTTACAGGTCACACTAGGAGAGAAAGCAGACCCGGTTTGTCAGCAGTACATACAATCTTCCCAGTTCCACGGTCTTGGTCTCGGGTGAAGAATGGGGAAGGAACCTATGCCCTGCCCTGCCCTCCCATGCATCTCACCCTCCCCTAGGTCCTGCCAGTCTTTTGTAAATACAAAGCAGAGAGGGAAGAAACTAGAAGTAGCGGGGGACATGGAACAGAACAGTGATATAACTGTAACTCCATAAATTCATTTTCATTTTTTTTCTCTCCCTCCCTGCTCACCCATCTTTCTTGAAGATAGAGAGAGGCCAGAAGCTTCTGCTAGGAATCTTTATTGTAAGAAAGACGGAAGTAGATACTCCAAACTGAGTTATGGTGACCTCCTTGATCTGCTAAGGCCTCTGTTTCCTAGACTTCAGTGTATCCTATAAGTCAGACAAAGCAGAGATGCCTATTCTCAGGCTATGTCTATAGATTTCATTTGCATTTATTTTGTCTGCTTGTCAGTTTCAGTAAACACTTTAATTAATGATATATTTTAAAGTGTTTGATCATGTGCTGTATAGCTAAAAGGTACAATTTTTTAAATCAATGAGGGAAAAAAAATCACTTATAGGGCCCATTAGCTAGAACATCTGGGGTTTCACATATCGAAAGGGGGATGGGACAGGAATTCTATTACGTTGCCTAGAAAGGGTTACACCTTGCAACAAGATTTGTTGTGAAAGCCCCCAAAGGTATAAGAATTAATCTACCTCAAGGATGGAGACCTCAGGAAAATAGGAAGGAGTGACTGGCCCTTAAAAAAAAACAGAGCCAAAGATGTCGATCAAATGCAGCTCATCACAAGGAGAGAAAGGGAAGCACCACTACACTCCTGGGGTTATTAAAAGAAGCAAATTAGACAAAACAAAAAAAGCAAAACACATGTGCCAAGGTCATAGCCTACTTGATTAGTCTTGATTTCCTATACATGAACAGGTCTGTCTGGGAGGCTCTGGCTTATGGGCTCAGGCAGACAGGAGGAAAGATGGGGACATTCTCCAGCTGTAAAAGGAGAAGCCTGTGGAAGGAGTGGACAAGCCATCCCAGCTGCTCAAACCAACACCCTGTATATGGGTTTCTTGCCTAGTGATTGCACAGTAGCTATAGCATAAATAGCAATAGTGGCAGGTGGCAAACGGAAGATAAAAATAATATTAGTAATAGCTACCATTTATTGAGTACCTACTACAATGACAAGTCTGGGGCATTTTTAAATGTATTATACGTATTTCTCATAATCTATGAGATACATGGTGTTATCCTTATCACACAGATGAAAAAAATCATCAAGAATTTAAAAACCTAGGGGCGCATGGGTGGCTCGGTGGGTTAAAGCCTCTGCCTTCAGCTCAGGTCACGGTCTCAGGGTCCTGGGATCGAGCCCCACATCAGGCTCTCTGCTCAGCGGGGAACCTGCTTCCTTCTCTCTCTCTGCCTGCCTCTCTGCCTACTTGTAATCTCTGTCTGTCAAATAAATAAATAAAATCTTTAAAAAATAAAAAATAATTTTAAAACCTAGCTCAAGTCACACAGTTTTTTAAAAGGAGGAGTCAGGATTCAAATCCAGGTCTTTGTAAATCTAAGGTTTATGTGGAAACATCACTAGCTGTCAAGTCTGCCATTGCTTTCAGGAAATGGATGTTTCTTGAATAGTGGGTAACCAGACCCGGTGATTGCCGCTGACACCACCACAAATGACTCCCAGCATCTTTGCAAGAAGTTGCTGTGAAATCTCACATCCAGTAAAGCCTTTGCATTTACCCCCTCCCTCCCCATCCAACCTCCCTAACCACCCCCACACCAGTCTGCATCACTTCTGCCTCCAGATCTCTCACAAATACCCCCCACTGACTGAATCTCACTGGGAACACTATTGACAAGTGATTCTGGAAATGGAGTTCCCTGGCTTCCAGCCCTGTGGTAGAAGAATAGGAGAGAGCAAGAATGATTCTAAACTGGCAAATGCCTTTGTAGTCAGGGAGGGGCATTGCAACAATCTAGAATTCAGCAAAATATGTGAGCATGGTTATAATCTACTATGGGCAACTCGACTGTGGGGATAAGGAGGGTATAGAGTAGCTCCAGGTCAGGAGAAGTAACTGGTGGTATTGAAGACAGAATAAATGTTTTGGCTACTATTTTGCCCCTTGACTGTGTTCTCAAGCTTTCAGGATCTGATAAGGCACTTTTTTACAGATTCAACTTATGAACAGCCCCTGGAAGAAAGTGAACATGTTACTAAAGTCACTTTCTAGCTCTTCTTTTTCTTACCAGAGTCCATTCGGAGATGTCTGTGCACCAACAATTTTAAATAATGAGATGAGAACTCTGGGCTCTGTATTCCACTTTCAATGAACACTCTTACTAGTGGCTGCCCTACTTTTCTCTTACTTAATTTCTTCAGGAAGGGCTTTAATTTTAATGGTTGAATTAACTGAAATGACTTAAGAGAAATTTTGGTTAATTTTTAACATAATTTCAATTATCAAAGTTACATTCTTATTCCCTACTTCCTGAGGTCAATTACTTTCCATTCTTATAGCTCTCTTGCCTCCGTATTTCTCAATAGTGAGCTTATCCTGCTAGTTCTTGACTTTTCAATTTAGATAATATCTATTGACTCCATAGTACTAGGAATGAGGAATTAGCTTTCATGCTATTAAACATACACGTGCGTGCACACAAACAACACATACACACACACACAACTCTTGATTTTCCACTTATCTTTCCAATGTAATTTTTTACATTAAATCAATAGTCAGGATTACATAATATTTATTCACAGCTACATCATGTAGTTTTCTATATTTCTAATACACTTTTTGTTTTCCTCAGAATTAGTGATCTTTTTCTCCCCTTGCTTTGTTTTCAGGAATCACTTATTTGTCTGCAAACACTTTACCAAAAGGAAAATCTCCTTTAAATAGGTTTTATATTTTCTTTCATACACCCTCACCTCCTCAGGGCATCCATCTTCTGTTCCAACAAAGAATGGCTGCTCTTTGGGCTTGCCGTACCGCTACCATTCTGATCACCTATCACACCCCACCAGGACTCATGTGATGCTCCCAGGCAGCTCCCTTGAAGATTCCCGTCTCTCTATAAGGCCATGGCAGTGGTGGTGGTAGTGGTGGGGTTACATTTTCCCTCAGTTGAGCCAAATACTATATTCAGATTTTCCTCCATGTCCTGACTCCTTCCGCTTTCTAGATGATTTCACGTGTGTCCCCAGCCTGTGAAAGTAGGAGGCTGGTGCATTCCAGAGCCCTAGAGTTTCCTAGTGTCCCTGTGGTCAGTCTGGCTGAGTGGGAAACAATAAAGAGATACCAAAATACAAATGCGTGGGAAGAGTTTCCAAGAACTTAACCAAACCATTTCTGGAAATAGATGATAACATTATTTCCTTAAACACAGGATGCCATAAAGAGAGAGATTATAATAAATGTTGCAATATAAAAATCAGTTTCAAAATGCCAGTGTTTTTCTCTTTTTTAAGCCAATTGCTTTGTGCTAAGTGTTGTTGCCAGGGGTCTGTGAGTGAGCTCTCTGTAGACTCAGTGCCCAAAACCTTTTCCAAATCCATTTTCCAAAATCACTTATAAGGCTGTTGCTCCATGGAGTATAGACTTTGGCTGCCTTCCTCAAATTCAAATACTGGATTATAACTGAACTACTACAAGTTTGATTAGCTGAGACTTCCTGCAAGCCAAATAACAAAAAGGGAAAAAAGTAATATTTTAGCATATATTCCACAGAGAATACATAATGCAACTGTGAGTGATCATTGCCTCTCTCTACTGCATACAGAACACAACAGTGTCCATCACTCTATAAACATTAAACATATGTATGTATGTATATACTTATATATATGTATATAGAGAGTATGGTATGTATTATAATATCAAGCTTAGCTGGCATTTTAATTACTGAAACACTCTAATAAATGGTATTTCTGCCCTACTAAGAATAAAGTAGCAATACATTTCTATGATGATTATCCCTCTCCTGCTTTAAAAGAATCTTATAAATCACTACAAATAGGGGCGTCCTGGGATCGAGCCCCATGTTGGGCTCTCTGCTCCGCGGGGAGCCTTCTTCCTCCTTTCTCTGCCTGCCTCTCTGCCTACTTGTGATTTCTCTCTCTCTGTCAAATAAATAAAATCTTTAAAATAAAATAAAAAAATAAAATAAAAAAAAATCACTACAAATGACTTTTTATGTTTGGAGTCCTTTTTTTTAAATTGATGGTTAATTTACATAAAGTAAAATACATAAATCTTAAGTATATATAGCTTGGTGAATATTTAAATATATGTAAATCACCATGTTACCATTATCCAGATTAAAATACAGAATATTTTCATTACCCAAAAAGTTCCCTCATGCCTGCATATCAGTTTGGTGCATTTTTAATGGTAAACATTCTTTATCATTTACATATTGATAACTTTCTGCTAAAGAGAGTATTTGATTAGGCAGAACCCAATCATACCAACAAGAAAACTACCATTTATCAAACAAATGCAATTTGCCAAGCACTTTGGCATCTCATGCTAATCCTATTAGGCAGGTGTAATTATGTCCATTGAGGAAATAAAGAAGCTTGGACTCTGGGAGTTTAAGGGACCTTTCCAATGTCTTACTCTGTGTGCAACTCTGAAGGCCTGTCTTTTTCTTTTTTTTAAGATTTTATTTATTCATTTGACAGAGATAGATCACAAGTAGGCAGAGAGGCAGGCAGAGAGAGAGAGAGGGAAGCAGGCTCCCTGCTGAGCAGAGAGCCCGATGTGGGACTTGATCCCAGGACCCTAAGATCATGACCTGAGCCGAAGGCAGTGGCTTAACCCACTGAGCCACCCAGGTGCCCCTGAAGGCCTGTTTTTATCCCATTTAATCACACAGCTTACTACACTTTGCAACTAATGAAAAGTGAGGGTTTTTTTTTTTTAGCAATTCTCATTTCTTTATGCCCAATAAAGTGATTAAAAAAAAAATGAAATCCATAAAAAATTAAAAAACACTTCTCTACTAGGTAACCTTAAAAATAGTTCTATTAATTTACCTTAAAAATAGCTTAAGAATAAGAGAAAGAGTTTCTGTCCCTATTCTAACTTTCCTTTTAAAACAAAATGGCAAGACTCTTTAATCTCCTCAATAGACCACCTTTGTTACTGATTTTCAGATCAAGACCAGGACCAGGAATAAAGGAGCAGTGTTAATTTGACTCCTTAAACTACCTTCAGTTTACCTCATCACGGGGACCAGGAACCAATAGGCCCAGGTTGTAGGAGCAGCGGTTTTGTGGGCAGTCCTCAGGAGTCAAATCTTTGGTTCTTATGGCTTTGTGGACAACTGTCCCAGTTTGCCTGGAACTGTTGCAGTTTTCACACTGAACAGCTCGTGTCCCCGGAAATTGCTCCATCCTAGGTGAACTGGGCTGGTTGGTCACTCTACTGCATAGCCAGCGCTTATCAAAATACTTTAGAAAATGTTGGTTTTAGTCTCTGGGATGCCAAAGCATGACTGCAAAAGTTAGTAAGATGATAAATGCAAATTACTTCAATTTGTCACCAAAAAGAGAAAAAAAAAAAAAGAACAGATAATAATTTGCTTGTGTACAGATAAGGAATTACCAGCAGGTAAACATGAAGAGTAGTTTCAGCTGCTTCCAGGGAAGGAACTCAGTGCTAGCTGACAGGGTAAGAATGGCGATCTCTCACTACACGTCTTTTTTGAGCTACTTGAATTAAATGGAGATACATACACACACACACACACACACACACACACACACACACATACATATATAACACTAATTCAGTGTTGTCAAACTGTGCTCCTCAGCCAGCTTTAAGGGGCTGGAGGGATGGGAGGCAGAAACATAGCAGAGATAATTGCAGGCCTTCTCCACCTGTTTCGAACAACTTTGTACTTAGCCATTTCATATTATGAGCTTCCTTAAAAGACTTCATTTAAATAACAGGTTTTATCATGCTTTTGAAAATCTGAAAAACATAGCATTAATCTCTCTGCTCATAGTGTGTAAATAGCAATATTCTCTGAACAGCTCTTTACATAGAAGGGACCCTAGGTCTTCTGGAAAGCAGGAGATACCAAGTCAAAGGCATTAGGTTCAGATCCATACTTGTTGCTTGTGGCACCATAAGCAGGTTTCTTTATGTCCTGTGAGCTTTAATATCTTCATCTCTCTCTCTCTCTCTCTCTCTCTCTCTGTGTGTGTGTGTGTGGGGGGGGGGGGGTTATGTGTAATATTAGCTCAAAGGGTGGTTGTGAGGACCAAATACCATGGTATTTATGAAAGTAACTAGCACTGTACCCAGGGATATAGCAAACACTCAATTATTGGCTAACCTGAAATTAAATCAAAGTGTTCAAAGGTATTAATGCAACAGCAGTCTTCAAGCCCCATGAATGCCTCTACATTGGCCCTCCCACCCCCAATCCCAAGCTCAGCATTCAATTACACAGAAGATTAGATAGCTTAGGGTCAGATCATCCAGACGCCAGGGTCTAGAGCCAACTCCAGGCTTAACCCACTCCAGGGACTATAGCTTTGCAGTTGTCCTCCAGGCACAGAAATCAACACAGAGGTCACACAGGCAGAAAAGATCAGTACATGTAAAGAGGGGAAAGCGAAGCGTTGGTGTTCTGGAATGAGCGTGGCTGGATTGAGCGGGGTTGGTTCTTCACAGAACAGGACACACGGGTGTTCAGCCTCCCCTTGGGGATTCTGAACCAGATAAGGAAAAAGCAGTGTTGGACAGAGCAGGAGAAAGAGGGACTCAGGAAGGGAGAATGCAGGAAAAGGGCTGCAGAGATGGAGAAAAGGAGTGAAACTGGGGAAACCCGGCCCTAGAAACACGGCAGACAGTAAAGAGGGAAGCTTTTATTTTACCATCATTTTCAGTTAACCACATTTATCAATGCTTAAAATGTATGTACACACACACACACACACACACACACACACACTACAGGCAGATGGTGCACTTGTGAGTTGCTTTAGAAACTGCTGTCCATACAGGTGTCATAAGACAACTGTAAAAGGTTGGAAGACAATTACGGTATATTAAAACTAGTCTAGACAGAGAGTACACTCAGTCCACTTTACAGATGATTCTAAGATTTTGCTAAGCTCTAAAGAAATTTAAACCGGATGTTGTAAATGATGTATGATGAGAATAGGTTAGCTAAGAAGAAAGACATGGAACTCCAAGCAATGAACTCATAGCAAGGAAAAGTTGAACCTGACAGCAAAAGAGAATCCATGCACTTTCAATTTAAACTAAAGTGTTTTAAGGTTTGTTTGTTTTTGAACTCCCAGCTTTAGCAGACTTCACCAACGGACCAACTAATTCCTGGTCCCTACCTTGACTCTGGCCAAAATTCTATCAGGTCTTCTGTCTTCATACGTAAGCCAAGTTGTACAGGACGAGTTCTCTTGCCAACATAAGATTTTCACATCGCACTTCAAAAATTATTTCAAGGCAAATATTTTCACTGATCACATAAAGTTTATGTGGTAAATCTTAAGGGGGGAAGACTCTACCACAGACTGAAAAAAGAACCAAGGAGAATGAAATTAAAACATCTTCTACCCTACAAACAATGCTTCTGGGCAATGTAGAAATATATGAGTTTATTGACCATAACTTCCTACCATAAACACATGTGATTATGGCACAATTCGCAATTTTTACAGAAAATGAAAATGGGCAATACATCTGTATGCCTTTTATCACAATTAAATTATTGCCAAACCATATAACATTTAACAAGAGAAAAAAGTACTCACCAGTGACAAATAAAAGAAAAAAAGAACATGCAGATCACTGGCACTAAAAACAAAGTGAAAGTCGGGAATCTAGCCGAGGTACGTGAAGATGAGGGTTTCAGAGGATAGAAGAGAGGAAAGCAGAAGTCAGCGTGTGACTACAGGATAGGAGAGGGAACATGACAGCAACTTCACTGCATCCTTATTACCAGAGAAACCACTTGCTCATGAGAGAAATAAGTCCATCCTGTTTGTCATACTATTAAAAGGATGTAAAGAAAATAATATCTATATATGTTTACTCTGTACCAGGCATTGTTTAATGTGCTTTATACTTACTAATTCATATAAGAAAAAAGTGCAAGTTTCAAGATGAATGAAAGGTATGATTAAAGGAATGGAAAAGGGGTCCTATTAGGAGATTGGTCCTCGGAGGACCAGATAAGGAGATAATGGTTACATTATGACAAAAAGATTTCAGCTGAACATAAGGAAAAAATTATTTGGCTATAAGCTGACCAAATACTGGGAAAAAGTGGGTTTTTTAATACTGTGACTCCAAAAGGCCATTTGCTTAGGGAAGGAGCCAGGGTACAGAGAAGCCGGAAAAAGGCCAATGACACTGATTGGCTAAATCCAGATTGGCAGAATATGGCCCAGATGAGCCCCAGCCCTAGAAGGAAAGCCAATACCAAACTGCCAACCAAACAGCAACACTGAGAAGGTTGCCAGGTCACTGATGCTGAGTCATGAGCCTTGGGTAAGGGCATAACACACTGAAAGAGCACACCACAGGCAACAACGCAGGGTCTGAAAACGCCAGGTGGACAATATGTTGATTTCAGTAGATCGCCAAATGCTCTCTCTGCCCAACATATCTTTCAACTATGTTGTGTTCATTGCAACACATTCCTACTTGTGAATTGTTACCTGACACTGAGACTCTTCTAGGAAAACTTAACGGGCTAAATAAGTAAGCAACTTCTCTAAATGGTTTAGTTATTTATCCTCTCTTATTTCAAAACAAGGTTTGGGATAAGAATGTATCTACAGATTTTGTGATTCCATTAAAAATGTGGAAGAGATGAAAGAAAAGAAAGTGGGATAAAGGAATAGCATATTAAATGACCATTAATGTGAATTTATTTTTAAATCATACAGTTAATGTGGTACAGTGGTTCTGAAACAGCAGTCCATGGCCAGTAGGTACATGAGCATTACCAGAGAAGGTTTTTTAAAATTATATTCCCACGGGTGCCTGGGGGGCTCAGTTGGTTAAGCAATCAACTCTTGATTTCGGTTCATGTCATGATCTCAGGGTTGTGAAATCGAGCCCACATTGGGCTCCTTGCTGGGCATGGAGCCTGCTTAAGAACCCTTTGCTCACTTTCCCTTTACCCCTCCTCTCGCAGCTTCCTCTCTCTCAAATCAATCTCCCAGCTATTTCCCCAGACCTACTAAATCAGAATCTCCCAGGATGAAACAGGTTCTCTCTATTTTTTAAAAAGCTCCTTGGGTGTTTCTGGATGCACAAGTCTACTTGGGCACATCTGACTTTTCAGATATCCTTGTTCAGGGCCTAGTACCAAAAATGAGAGAGGACTTTTTACTCAGCCAACCTTCTCAGGGTACTAGGACAGCAATGCTGACTGGTTCTATCTGCTATCCTACAAAGAACTTGATGAAGAAAATTAGGCAATGTTTAAGGAAATACAATCCCCTATGATAAGATAAACTGAATACATTTAACTTACTAATAGTTATCTTAAGCAGAAATACATATAGTAAAACATAAATAATCGCAAGTATAAGTACCCTCCTCTCTAGGAACATTTAGAATAGAAGTCTTGGCCTCATGTGAGTCCAAATCTGCATCTTCTTTCATCAGGTTGTCTATATCTTGGGCTGTTTCCTGCTGTCAGTGCCAATAACTTCATCATAAAAACTCAGCTTTTTATGTCTAAAATTATTCAATGTCTCATGCTACATATACAGGTTTTCTCCCCCCCCCTTAAGACATAAACTATATTAGCATTGCCATTTCTATTTGTAGTCCTAAGTGCTTTTGTATAAATTCATATAAACAAAGAAATTTCTAAAGGCACAACCTTCTCATATGACCTCTTTTGAATGAAACTGTTCTGCTCAGGGCTTCTAATCTTTGTAGTCTTGGGGGGAAAGAGAAAGAGAAGAAGAAGGAGAGAAAGAGGAGGAAGAGAAAGAGGGGAAGAAAAGATAGGGGAAAGGAAACACTTCTGAATTGAGCATTTTACCTTCATTTATCTACTTCCTTTCCTTACAGTGCATGTATCACAATGTGCTATAAGTGGTTCCCAGATCTTGCAATTATTACTGTGTACTATAAATTTGTGGGTATTTATCTTTACCAAGAGTTTTAACAGATCTAAGAGGACAAGGAGCATCTATGTTGTCCATTCTTGAATCACTTATACCTAGCTTGGTGCCTGGCTCATATAAATGCTTCATTATTATATATTAAGTTGATAGTAGATGGATATATGGGTTATGGTTGTTTCCTGCTATAATCACAACATTTTTCTGATAAAGGTACTATCTGCTCTTTAACCCTGAGAGAACAGAGATGGTATCACATCCATTTGTGTGTCCTCAGTATAAATGTTTGAAGAATGACTGAATAACCTAAGGCAGAGTTGACCAAGCCATGTGATTCACTGCTTTGTTGTTCAATACATTCTGCAAGAGTTGCACAAACATGTATATTATCTGAACCAAATCAGAGGATTCAGCAGACATTCTCTGAACATGAATAGTCTGCTTTGTGAACAGTTGAATATCTAAATGTTTCCAAGTCTCTAAATTGTATATAGACTAAATAATGTGCAATCAGGAATTGTCCTTATTAGGGAGATTAGTGCTCAGAGAATCCTAACTCATACACTGTTAAATCCAAGAAACAAATTATATGTCCACTTACCAGAGCCATGGTTTTCTTATGGCATCATCTGAGATGAGTCAGGAGCAAAAAGGTCATCAGTATCAGAAATGTAATCACTGATTTCCTGCACAGTTGAAAGCTGAGTGATTGGATTTGGGAATGGAAATTTACCACCCAAATATCCCTTCCTTCAACCTCACTCCCTTTAAATGTACCCAATCAAATGAAGTTTGGTTACTCAGGCAGACTATGAAAAGCAAGATTTTCCTGTTTCTACTTTCAAATATATAATAGTCACCTACAGAAAACAAAATATGATTCACAGTTAGGTAAACATTCTATTCTTAGTGAGTCAATAAACATAGATCAGCTGTATACCTATAAAGACAACTTGAAAAAATTTGAGATACAGAATAATAAAATAAAAACTACAGCTAACATCTATTGAGCACTTTCTGTTTGCCAAGCATTTCAGTAACCGTATAAAGTATCTTAGTGAATCTTCATGGTAACCCACAGGTAGATTCTATTCTTATCACTATTTTATAGGTAGAGAAACTGACATCCATAAAAGTTAAATAATTTTCCCAAGATTACATGTTATGTAAAAGATGGAGCCAAGATTCAATCTCAGACAGATGAAAAGGTAAAAATCCAAGCCAATCACAGCTGAGTTAAGAAACAGAGAAATAAGTGAACACCTTTGGAGGTTCTTTTGGAAGTAAGGGAGTAGAGAATACACATAGGGCATTTCAGTTCCATGCGGTTCAAACAGAGAGTATTGTCCCATAGTGGTGGGAATGGGTAGGAACACAGCCAATCAAAGCAAAATGAGGTAAGAAAGGAGAGTCCAAAATGATAGTATCTGTCTCTCACAAAGTCTGTTCCCAGAGAAGTTGTCTAATTTTTCAGACTTTCTATCAAGAGTCATTTCTAGAAAACCAGACCTTGGAGGCCCAGAAGAGAAAGCATTTTTAATATCCTATTAGCTCACGAAAAGTGATAGCTCGTTTACCAGTCTTATTACATTCTGGGGTAACAAGAATCACGAAACAAAAGCAGGTTTTTTCCTAATTCATCCACTACTTGGAAGCCACAAACTTAAGAGTTTCCATTATTTCCATGAACACTGCTCTGCTCAGTAAACAAGAGACCGAATCAAAATCTATTCTCTGAATAGTCCCTAGCAAGTAAACTTGTCTTCCTATAGTGAGGGCAATTCAGTTTGCAGCTGAACATAACCAGCATCTGCTATCTGTTCCATCAAGTTCACTGAAGGGGTGACATAAAATAACGTGCCTGCAATATTTTTGTTGGTCCTCAAATGCTCTAAGGAACCAATTTAGCCTTGATTTTCTCTGTGGGCATTGTGTACTGAGCACAGATTAAACAATTACACAATATTTCTTGATATCTCTCTTAATAGCAGCCCCCACCTAGCAAGCATTCTTTGTACAGCTAAATCAAAACTCGGTCCCACCTCCTGGGTCTCAACCCCTGCACAGAAACTTCACATCACAGTTACAATGAACAGAGCTAGTTTTTGTAGTCATTGGCCAAAGGCAGGAACTGAAGTGGGAATTTAAAGCTAGAAGATCAAGACCAGAATCACCAGACCAAAGACAAAACATATGGAATAAAAAGATCACATCTTATGATGGTTAATTTTATGTGCCAACTTGACTGGGCCATGGGTTGTCCAGATATTTGGTCAAATATTTTTCTGGAGTTTCTAGAGTACAGGTCCTTTGCATCTTTGGTTAGGTTTATTCCTAGGTATCTTATGGGATTTGGTGCAATTGTAAATAGCATCGATTCCTTAATTTCTCTTTCTTCAGACACATTGTTAGTATATAAAAATGCAACTGACTTGTATACATTGATTTTGTATCCTGCCACCTTGCTGAATTACTGTATGAGTTCTAGCAATTTTGGACCAAAGAACACTTATGAAAGAAATTGAAGAAGACACAAAGAGATGGAAAAGTATTCCATGTACATGGATTGGAAGAATAAACATTATTAAAATGTCTACACTGCCCAGGGCAATTTATATATTCAATGTAATCCCTATCAAAATACCATCGACATTTTTCACAGAGCTGGAACAAACAATCCTAAAATTTGTATGGAACCAGAAAAGACCCCAAATTGCCAGGGGAATACCAAAAAAGAAAACCAAAGCTGGGGGCATCACAGTGCCTGACTTCAAGCTCTATTACAAAGCTGTGATAATCAGGACAGCATGGTACTGGCACAAAAACAGACACATAGATCAATGGAACAGAAGAGAGAGCCCAAAAATGAATCCTCGACTCGATGGTCAACTCGATGGTCAGGAAAGAATATCTGATGGAAAAAAGACAGTCTCTTCAATAAATGGTGCTGGGAAAATTGGACAGCAACGTGCAAAAGAATAAAACTGGACCATTCTCTCACATCATATACAGAAATAAACTCAAAATGGATGAAAGACCTAAATGTGAGACAGGAATCCATCAAAAATCCTAGAGGAGAACACAGGCAGTAAACTCTTCAACCTTGGCCACAGCAGCTTCTTCCAAGATACCTCTTTAAAGGCAAGGGAAACAAAATGAACTACTGGGACTTCAAGATAAAAAGCTTCTGCATAGCAAAGGAAACAATCAACAAAATTAAAAAGCAACCTACAGAATGGGAGAAGATATCTGCAAATGACATAACAGATAAAGGGCTGGTATCCAAGATCTATAAAGAACTTCTCAAAATCAATACCCAAAAAACATATAATCCAGTCAAGAAATGGGCAGAAGACATGAACAGACACTTCTCCAAAGAAGACATACAAATGGCTAACAGACACATGAAAAAATGTTCAACATCACTTGTCATCAAGGAAGTGCAAATCAAAACCACAATGAGATATCACTTTACACCAGTTAGAATGGCCAAAATTAACAAGATAGGGAACAACAAATATTGGTCAGGATGTGAAGAAGGGGAAATCCTCCTACACTGTTGGTGGGAATGCAAGCTAGTAGAGCTACTCTGGAAAACAGTATGGAGGTTCCTCGAAATGTTAAAAATAGAGCTACCCTATGATCCAGCAACTGTACTACTGGCTATTTACCCTAAAGATACAATACAGACATAGTGAAAAGAAGGGGCACAAGAACTCCAATGTTCAAAGCAGCAATGTCCACAACAGCCAAAGTGTGGAAGGAGCTGAGATGTCCTTCAACAGATGAATGGATAAAGATATGGTTCATATATACACTAGAATATTATTCTGTCATTAGAAAAGATGAATACCTACCATTTGCATCAACATGGATGGAACTGGAGGGTATTATGCTAAGTGAAATGAGTCAAGCAGAGAAAAACAATTATCATATGGTTTAACTCATATGTGGAATATAAGGAATAGCACAGAGGACAACAAAGGAAGGGAGAGAAAACTGAATGGGAAGAAATCAAAAAAGGGAGAGAAACCATGAGAGACTCTGGACTCTGGGAAACAACCTGAGGATTGTAGAAAGGAGAGTGGTAGGGAGATGGTGTAAGGTGATGGGCATTAAGAAGGACACATGACCTGATGAGCACTGAGTGTTATACAAAACTAATGAATCAGTGAACACTACATCAAAAACTAATGATTACTTACTATATGTTGGCTAATTGAACTTAATAAAAAATATTATTCTGGGTGTTTCTGTGAGGATATTTTTAGATGAGATTAACATTTAAATTAATAGACTGAGTAAAGTAGATTTTCCTCCCTAATGTGGGTGGGCTTCATCCAATCAGTTGAAGACATGAATAAAACAAAAATGTTAACCCTCCTCCTAGTAAGAGAGAATTCTCCTGCCTTCACATTGAAACTGAAACATCAGTTCTTCCTGGGATTCAAGCCTGCTGGCCTTAGGACTGGAAATATACCATTAATTCTCCTGGTTTTCAGGCCTTCAGACTAGAACTAAACCACTGACTCTTCTAGGTTCTCAGCTTGCTGACACACCCTACAGATTTGGAGACTTGCTCACCTCCATAATCACATGAACTAATTCCTTTAATAAATTGCTCTCTCTCTCTCTCTCCCATTTCTTACCATGTGATCACTTACCTTCTATACCAGTCACACCGGATGCCTTAGTTCCATGAATAGGTCATTTTCTTTTTTCCTACCTTGTTCCTTTATATACCATACTCCCTTTACTTGACCAGACTAATATCTCCCTTGTCTGAATACAAATATATACATAAGTACCTAGAGAATGCCTACATTCTTCAATTTTTAAAACTACTCAGTCAGACAATACCTCCTATAGGAAATCATCCCTGACATCTGATTCCCCGTTTGGTGTCCTGTCACCTGTCACTTGTTGGCTAACAACTATTGCTATGGTCTTCTCAGCTTCTCACCTTCCCTTAATAATAGTATACGTTACTCTCTTCTCTTTGGGAAATGGCTCCTCTCCCACTACCCATTCTCTGTATGTTTACAGTATCTGCAATTATGGCTTGCTATCCTCCAGTCATATTACCTAGATCCAAAAAATCATCATAACCCATGGCCATGGTGACAACAACTGGTTCAAGGAGTAAGGATACAGTACAAGCTTGGACAACAAGAGTCCTTGCCTTTGGGGCGCCTCAGTGGCTCAGTGGGTTAAGCCTCTGCCTTCAGCTCAGGTCATGATCTCAGGGTCTTCGGATCGAGCCCCTCTCTCAGCAGAGAGCCTGCTTCCCCCTCTCTCTCTGCCTGCCTCTCTGCCTACTTGTGATCTCTCTCTCTGTCAAATAAATAAATAAAATCTTCCCAAAAAAAAGAGTCCTTGCCTTGGACTGTTCTACCTGGGGCTAGCAGTAGAGGTCATCTCTTGTATCTAAGATCATGGAAGTAGAAGACTGTGACACAAGGGTTATTTACAATCACATTCTCCACTAAATTCTAACTAAATAATTCTGATATATTCTTACCTCGGGATTATCTCTATCAAAGCCCATTGCCTCACTGATTAGCCTTGTCTGTTTAGCAGAGGCTCAACAAATGTTTGTTACATGACTCTCTCATGTTTCAGTATATAAGACCTCTAAAGGGAATACTGAAAATTGGGTACAAATAAATTCTATATCTGGCCACACTTGATATTATGTCACATCTTGCTATAATTTGACAACAGGAATGGGTTCACTTTGGTTATTTAAACCTTTAGAGGAAAGAACCATCCTTCACATACATCTTGAGGGAAGAATGTATGAGTCTGTCCTCAACTGGAAACCTAGAGACTAAAAACGAAGCTATACTTGGCCAGAGCTCAAATCTTTCCTCTAATGCAAAAAATCCTTTTGCATGTGACCCTTTAGAGCTAAAAGGGTAGAAGCCATTAAGTAAAGTAAAATAAGGATCTTTTTGTTTCTTTTTTACAGAAAAAAAGAGAAAATAATTTATTAAGCTGGAAATAACTTATCTGATATAAAAAAATTGCAGGCTCCAAATCTTGTTTGGCCATGTCGCCAAGAACATAGCAACTCTATTGTGCATCCTCTCTTCCTACACAGCCAGATCTATAAATTAGAAATAATATTATGTGTCCTGGCTAGTCTCACTACAGCTTAATGAGATTATTTCTAGGAAACCTTTTGACTTCAAAAAAGTCAAGAGGATTCAAAGAACTTTTATATAAAAGGTTTCAATTTGATTAAAAAGCCCTCGATGCCTCCTTTGTGAGTCATGCTTATTTCCCACTGACTTTTTATATGTCTCTATTATCAGCATTAAATATATGTTTTAGGCCTATTAAGTAAAAAATTATTCTCCCAGCTCTCAGCCCAAGGTGACTTCTAATGACTATTTAGTTTTTATGATAATTTTTTAAATTTACATTAATAATAGAAGAATCTTACGTTAAATTGAAGGTTATTAAAATTGGCCTCCTTTCAAGTTGCTTGAATATTAGAAAGATCTTTTTTTCTTTTTTTTTAACTGTATCTTTCCTTAATTGCATAAGAATAAGGTTACACTTAATTATTATTTAGAATTTGTATAGCACATTTGTAAAGGCAAAGACTTGAAGTTGTACCTTAGTTGAAGTAGCCACGCTGTGCTGCCTTCTCAACATCAATTAGATTTCTGATTGCACCTCAAATGTAACATCCCCAAAATACTACTCATATTCACCCCTCCCTACATGCTCTTCTTCCAGTCTCCCCCTTCCACCACCACCTCAGCTAATGGCAACTCCATTCTTTTAATTGTTTGGATCAAAACTTTGAGGTCATCCCTGACTCCTTTCTTCTTCTAGTTCACCTTCAATCCACCAATACAAGTTGCCAGCTCTACCCTCAAAATGCATCCCAAAATATGCCCCCAACCTGGTCCTACCTGCTGTTACCCGTCGCCCAATCATTGCAACAGCCTAATAACTGGTTTTCCTTCCCCTATGCTCACCCTTTCAGTCTATTTTCCGCATAGCAGTCAGAACGATCACATTGAACAACTCAGTCAGATGTCTTCCTCTGCTTAACTACGTCCCTTCCCCTACCACATTTGCCCAATCACTCAGAGCAAAGCCAAAATCCAGACAAGGACCTTTTGAAATTTTAATCCAAGCATCAGACCTGCTTCTTCTTTGGGGCTTTAATACTTTGAATAGTCCCTGCATCCTCTTCCCTCAGTCATCTACAAGGCATGTTCCTTCACTCTCTGTCTTTAGGTCTTACTCAAATGTCAATTTCTGAGTGTGGCCTTCTTTGACAATCTTACCTAAAATTGTAACTCCCCATCCCAATAGGCCCTTCCACCTTTCTGCTTTATTCTCTTATCCCTCTTCAACAGTCTACACAATCCCCTGCTATACCTAAGGTAATCTTACATGTTGTTTTCCATCTGTCTCCCTCTCCAGCATATAAAACATGGGAGTTGTGAGAAGGAAGGGGAGATATCTTTATCCCTTTTATTCGTGGCTCATTTTCAAAGTCTGGCACAGAATAGAGGCTCAATAAATTATTGGCTGTCTTAAAAAATATGAAAAGAACTTCCACTTGTCTTTACCATAATATCAGGAAGAATTCTGCTTCTAAACTCCCATCTTGCCAGCATAGAATTCTTTCCCTAGTGGACATTTCCGACTATTAGACTAGAGGAACAACTGTGGCCAAGACGAGTTGGATGACGAGGTGGGTGGCACTCAGGCTTACACATGACTCCTTTCAATGGCTGTAAGTCTCTATTAGCTTGAACAAACCACAGCAGCTTTATAAAGAAATATGAGCACCCAATCAAAATGAAGCAGGTGACTCGCCAGTAAAAACTTCTCAGAAGAGATTGGTTCCAGTACCAACTAAATTTCCCCAATGATAGTTGACTACAGAGGAACCCAACTCCATCCCACAAAGGATGAATCTGAAAAGTCTTCAGGTATCCTGAAGATTACACAAATCAATGCAGCGCTGGTGACAACATGGAAAGACCACAGTCCTACACCAGCCAGTAGCTACCAGCTAAATTTGCTGTGCCAGATTACCAGATCTTCTGATTTTTTTTTCCAAAAAAAAATCAGACTCTAGATTTCATGTAAAATAAATCCCTCAAATGTAAAAAGTTGGCCTCTAACTCAAATTTAAAACAACCACCACCATATACTGTGAGCCCAACAAAACAGCTTCCAGCTACACTTAGCCATGATTCAACCTCTGCCTTACAGGCTAATGAAAACTAAACCCAATTCTGAGAAAAGCAAACCAAAATAACCAAACTTCTGCCTTCCTTAATCTTCTGTTAAATTCCTTTCTCACAGAAAACAGTCTTCATGATATCCAGGTACAGGACAGAAAGCTACGCCATAAGGACTTTGATACTCTGGTCTTAAAACTCAACATCTCTATGAGCATGTTCCCTCTCTCAACTAGCTGGGGAGAACAAATGGGGACCTCCCCCCCCACACCCCGCCCCCAGGTGAAGTTCACTATCCCTTAGCAGGGTCCTAAGTATCCTTGGTTTCTGCAGTGGAGATGCAGTAGAAAAGACTGAGAATGGTAGAGAAATTCTCACCAACAGCAAAAGAGAAAAGGAATTCTGCAGGTGCCAAGAGACTAGGGGAGTAGGGCAGCCTATGTGTGTGTAAGGAACACAGTTTGAGCAACAACTGAGAAGTCCATTGTAACCCAAACTGTTCAGTAGACTGTGAGCCTCTCAAAGCTGGGACTACATTGAATCCATCTTTGTATGCTTAGAGTTGACTGTAGTACCTGACACACAGTAGGCACTCTATCAGTTACTGGACATGAGCAATCAGTTTCTCTATCATGATAGAATAAGGGAGAGATCTCAATCCAATCATAAATTAGTGACCTCAAAACTTCCCCAGGAAGCTGCAAAGTGAAATTTAACACTATAGGGCAGTACTGTGATTTGCCATTTCAGAATTACAGACATTATTGTTCTTTAAATTATCATAATAGAAGGAAGGGGAAAGATGAAAAATTAAAATCTAGTGCCTATATTTAATCAATTTTAAGAAGCAGAAAAAGATCCAATCCCAATAGGAACAGGTAAAACATCTGAGAATTCCCCAAGGTATGAGTAAAACTGTTTTACAGCATTGTTTCCCCCAGACACATATTTTTTAAATGCAATGATTTTAGCAAGGGTTGGAGAACTGTTATTTGTTAGATGAAGAATATGTAATTAAACCCACCATTCTGAAAGAAAAGCTTTGTGAGTACTTTTTTTTTAATCTTCTGTGGCTGGACTGGTAATTTTTTCCTGTCTCACACCTACTCAAGACCCGGGGGATCTGTCCTTGATGTCTGGCATGAATATAATTACAGTACAGATCTCTAGTGCATAGTTCAATAACATCAGACAACTATTGATTTGTGTGTAAATCAAAATACACATAATTTTCTCTAGTCTGGGAATTGTTAAAATGCATTAACAGACCAAGGTTTCATGTTTCAGATACGGCAACAGTGGGGGTGATGCTTATTTTGCTTTTTATTTTTTATTTTCCTTTTTCCTTTTCCCCTAAGGACTGAGATAAGCCCTTTCTGAGCAGGAAAGCTCTATTGACTTATTCCAAAAAATTCTCATTCGATTTCACACTAGGTCACACACAATCAGAAGAAAGATGTAACCATGACGGTAGGGAGAGCAGGGGTGTTGAGGTTGCCTGTAAGAAAGCTTCCCCTCTTTCTTGTTTTGCTGTTACAGGGACTTTGCTGAAGCAGACTTTCTTTTGTCTTATGAGTGAGATAACTTCCGAGTACAAAAATCTTTAATGATCTCAAAAGATATTTTCTTCAGGTTTTTCTTTCAGTAGCAATAGTAATAACACAGTGTTTATTCCCTTCTTTACACAGAACACTCTCTGACTGCTAAGAGACCACATTTCAATAGAAATGGGCAAAGCAGGCAACGAAAAGACTGAGTATGGTACTGGCTCCAGTGCAATGCTGAGGAAGTCACATATCTTTCCTGGGCTCTGGATTTCTGTCTAGAAAAATGGGACTGAGCATCAGTCTAATCGTGCACAACTGAAGTCTGTAGATAGAGACTAAAGTAGACTACATGGGACTTAGGACTCCATTCTCATCACCACACTTTAGCTACAACAGGCCACTCCATATCCATTTATATATTGGATTGCCATATTAGATTTCCCCTTAGGGAAAGGGTTTCATAGCTATATGTTTGGGAGAAAAAAATCTGTCTTTTCCAATTCTCACCTTCTATAATTCTGTGACTTCTTTCTCTGACAGGAGACAGCCTCAGTGCTCATCAAGGTAAGTGTACTCTTAATCTCCTTTATCTATTTTGCCCTCCCCGACCCCCGCCACCTCTCCCCTCTGGCAACCACCAGTTTGTATTTAAGAGCTTGGGTTTTTGTTTTTTGTTTTTTCATTTGTCTCTTTTTTCCTTTGCTCATTTATTTGGTTTCTTAAATTCCACACGAGTGAAGTCATATGATATTTGTCTTTCTGTGACTGACTTATTTTGCTTAGTACTATACCCTCTAAGTCCATCCATGCTGTTGCAAATGGCAAGACTGCATTCTTTCTTATGGCTGTTAGTCCATTGTTTATATATATACCACATCTTCTTTATCTATTCATCTACTGATGGAGACTTGGATTGTATCCACATCTTGGCTATTGTAAATAATGCTGCAATAAACACAGGGACGTATCTTTTCAAATTGGTATTTTTGTTTTCATTGGGTAAAATACCTAGTAGTAGAATTACTAGTTCATATGGTAACTCTATTTTCAATTCTGGGGGACCTCCATACTGCTTTCCATAGCAGCTATACCAATCTGCATTTCCACTAACAGTGCATAAAGGGACCTGTTTTTAGAAAAGAGAAATCTTGATAATTCTGTTAATATGGTATAGTAGCAGTGGCAGAAATGAAAATGGATAATTAACTTGAAAAGGCTACTGTAATACAAACTATAACGACCAATAAACAAATGGTCTCATCTGGAAGCACTGTTCACTGTTATCAGGGGATGTTTGTGTGATCCCTGCAGAACCAAACAGGGAAGTATCACAGCTATTTGAAAATGAGTAACCAGATTTCAGCATCCATTTCAACTGGGAAGTGATTTTTCCCAGGAAAAGGGATCTAAATGCCTACCATTACCACAGGCATAAGAAAGATCCCCAGAATATAGAATATGAATTGGAAAGGGCAAGCAGCTACTGGGGTAGGAGAAGAAATCAAGTTCAGAGTAGGAAAAGAGAGATGCAGCACCACCTACCTATAATCAGAATTTGCAATTCACATTGGAAGGGAGTTAAGGCTTTCATAGAAATTAATTATGGAAGGAGTGCCTGGCTTTGGCTCTAGTCATGATCCCAGCGTCCTGAGACTGATCCCCAGATCAAGCACCCTCCTCAGTGGGAAGCCTGCTTCTGCCTCTCCCACTCCCACTGCTTGTGTTCCCTCTCTCACTGTGTCTCTCTCTGTCAAATAAATAAATAAAATCTTTAAAAAATAAAAAAAGAGAAATTAATTATAGAAGCACAATAATCAAAATGCACTTTCAGAATTACTTAAGCAAAAATTAAGACTTAGACTAAAGACAATAAAGCTAAAAGAGGATCTCTTAGACCAGACCAAAAGAATGAAAAGAAATGGACCATACTACCATAGCCATACCAGTTGGCAAATGCACTAGGTCCTCTGTGAGGAGAAAACAGAGATCAATATTGGAATCATCTCAAATACTTTTATGTATTTATTTATTTATTTATTTATTTTTAAGCATATTTTATTTTTATTCTTTTAAGATTATTTATTTATTTATTTATTTGACAGACAGAGATCACAAGTAGGTAGAGAGGCAGGCAGAGAGAGAGAGAGGAGGAAGCAGGCTCCCTGCTGAGCAGAGAGCCTGATGACGGGCTTGATTCCAGGAACCTGGGATCACGACCTGAGCCGAAGGCAGAGGCTTTAACCCACTGAGCCACCCAGGCGCCCAGTCAAATACTTTTTTTTAATTAACCTATAATGTATTATTTGTTTCAGGGGTACAGGTCTGTGATTCATCAGTCTTACACAATTCACAGCACTCATCATAGCACATACCCTCCCCAAAGCCCATCACCCAACCACCCCATCTTCCCAAACCCCCTCCCCTCCAGCAACCCTCAGTTTGTTTCCTGAAATAAGAGTCTCTTATGGTTTGTCTCCCTCTCTGGTTTCATTTTATTTCATTTTTAAATCCCTTCCCCTATGATCATCTGTCTTATTTCTCAAACCTCAAAAGTGAGGTTATATGATAACTGTCTTTCTCTGATGGACTTATTTCACTTAGCATAATACCCTTCAGTTCTATCCATATCCTTGCAAAAGGCAAGATTTTGATTTTTGGTGGCTGCATAGTATTGCACTGTTTATATATACCATATCTTCTTATCCATTCATTTGTTGATAGACATCTAGGCTCTTTCATAATTTGGCTATTATGGCTGCTATAAACATTCAGGTGCACGTGCCCCTTCTGATCACGACCTTTGTATATTCGGGGTAAATACCCAGTAGTGCTATTGCTGGGTCATAAGGTAGCTCTATTTTCAACTTTTTGAGGAACCTCCATACTGTTTTCCAGAGTGGCTGCATTAGCTTGCATTCCTACCAACAGTGTAGGAGGTTCCCCAGTTCAGATCTTTTATTCCATTATCCAACTACCTCATTGAATAAACATTGTTGCTGAGGCTAGAATGAGTTCTTTAAAAGCAATAAACTATAAAGAATAAATATTAGCCTATCCCTCCCTTTTCTCTCATCTATTTTCTCCAAAATTTTTCTAATTTTGAGCTGGTTAGGCTAACAAATTAAGCAATTCCATTTTCCTCTGACTCTTCAGATCAGCACAATTCTTCATCTGCTGACATTTCCCAAAACAAAAAGCCTAACTGCCTCGAAACTAGAGTAGAATGAAAAGATAACTCCTGCCCACGTGAAACAGCCCAGGTACTACAGAGTTCAGATAATTTTAAATGCTTTAATGGAGAGCTTTAGAATGCTGGAAATCACATATGCAACCACAAATGATAAAGCTGGATTTCTTCCCAAATGCCTCAGAAATTCCTAAAAAGTGGCCCTATCATTATTTAAAATCTATCTTCCATCACGGTCATTTAAAAATGTGCACCATCTAGCATTCAGTACCATAGTATAGTTAACCTACTGGGAGAATATCTGACGTAAGAAAAAGCAGATAGTACATGACTACCAGTCTGACTGCAGATTAACAGTTCTGTGGCTCCTAGAACCAATCAAAGAACATCCTGTGGGGTCCACTTAAATCTAAAGTCAGTTGGAATGGTTGTTACTGCTGTTTGCCAGATATTTCTGGTTTACCCTATTGCCAGACACAGGGTAGATTACATTTTTCTGGCCCCCTTACAGTGTGTGCACTCATGTGACTAGTTACAGTCAATGACTTGTGAACAGAGGGAAATAAGTTACCTTCAAAAAGGAGCATTTTAGCTGATAATGCAAGACTTCTCCTGTCGGTCTGGCACAGTGACCAGACAGGTTTGTGATAGGGACTGCTCCAGCTATTTAGATCCTAGAGTGACTCTGATGAACAGAGTCTCCACTCCCAGGTGTGAAAACACAAAAAACATATAGCACAAGAGAAGAGTAAATCTTTGTTGTTGTAGGCTGCTAGGATCTGGGAACTGTTTGTTACTGCAGCATTATTTAGCCTATTCTAACTGATACAATGCTCCATAGGTTTGACTCTCCTTGATGCAGGAGGAATATGCACAAAAACGGACTACAACAAGAAACTACAAGAACTGCCCCAATCATCTCTGGGAATCTTCCAAATCAAGGATTATGCTAGATCTTTTCCAGGGTCTCAGGTTGACTACCTTCACTCCTAAACCCCATATCCCCAAGCAGTACTCTCAAGACAAAGGAAAAATGCAGGGCTTTCAATCCACTTTCCCATCAACTAAACTGTTTTTATGGAATGGGTTTACTCCCTGTCTTCTTTCCCCCAAAATGTTTTGGACAATTAGAAAATAAACAATAAATCCTGCAAAGTACCTTAAGGGACTTAAACATAAAAGTTCTTTGTAGCTTCCATAGTATAGAAAGTTTGGCAGGTAAATTCCCTTCTGCTATTAAAAATTGGCATTATTACATGAGAACATATTAACATAGGATTTTTTTTTCCTCATAAAGCATTTATTTCAGGCTGTTCACAGAAGAATATTCAATAATTATTTTTGAAAAAAATAGGTCTTAAGGCTAGTGCACATGTTTTGATGGGGAGGGAAATTCCTTTCATCTTGTTTCTATTCAGCGTTCATTTATCATAGGAGAGGGTTGTCATGATAACCACCTCAAACACAGTTCTCCTTGACACACCACCACAACCTTGCAGGATTCGGGATTTTTATCCACTCTTTCCCCAGATCTGTGATTTCAAGTTATTTCAGAGAATTTTAAGTTAAATGCCTTTCAGGAAAAAAAAAAAAAAATCTTCTATCAAAACAAAAAAACATCAAAGTAGAAACAGTTTGACAGAGACCACCATTACTATAAGAATACTTGGAATAGTCCCTGCATCCTCTTCCCTCAGTCATCTACAAGGCATGTTCCTTCACTCTCTGTCTTTAGGTCTTACTCAAATGTCAATTTCTGAGTGTGGCCTTCTTTGACAATCTTACCTAAAATTGTAACTCCCCATCCCAATAGGCTCTTCCACCTTTCTGCTTTAATCTCTTATCCCCCTTCAACAAGTCTACACAATCTCCTGCTATACCTAAGGTAATCTTACATGTTGTTTTCCATCTGTCTCCCTCTCCAGCATATAAAACATGGGAGTTGTGAGGAAAGGGAGAGATCTTTATCCCTTTTATTCATGACTCATTTTCAAGGTCTGGCACAGAGTAGAGGCTCAATAAATTATTAGCTGTCTTAAAAAATATGAAAAGAACTTCCACTTGTCTTTACCATAATATCAGGGAGAATTCTGCTTCTAAACTCCCATCTTGCCAGCATAGAATTCTTTCCCTAGTGGACATTTCCAACTATTAGACTAGAGGAACAACTGTGGCCAAGAGGAGTTGGAGCCCAAATGGAAATAATTTAAACAAAATAGTCAGGTAAACCTCTTACCCTCAGCAACCATGTGCTTCAAAAAATGTTCTTTAAATATAGCCATTGGAGTAGAGCTTTATGTTTAGCTATTTCCCCTCTGGTCTCCTCTTATGCAGTAATATAGTTTTTAAATGCCTAAAACCTTTCTTGGAACCTAAGAATTCCCCTAGATTTCATGAATTAATGCAAATGGTAATCACAAGTGCAAATGAGTAATTGGTAACACAAGTACCCATCTGTGCATGCAATTAACTGCCTAGAGCAAGTAATTGCGTGTTTTTACAAGAGCCTACTTAGAAACCTCAACTTAAGCATAGAGTTTTTGAATAATTCTGCCATAACACAGCAAAACTTTTACTCAGGACAAATCCTATTAAACAAGCAGCTAAACACATTATAATTTTTAGTTTTTTAAAGATCATTTCTAAGAAGACAGCCCATAGTAATTGATTTCAAAAGAGTCTCCTGCTTTGACATGTTCAGGACCTTTTCCAAGCAAAGCACACCATTTGTTTGAGAGCCCAGCAAGCTAATCCTCATGCTGATGGCTCCCTAAGCACCTTTAGGAGATTTCTGAAAGTTTCAATAATTTTCTAACTAATTCATTCAGCAACTATTTGTTGAACATCTACCATATACAAAGTTTTCTAGGCTCCATGCAGAATATAAAAATGAATTAGAACATAGTATCTTCTCTTAAGCACCTTACATTCAATCAGGAAATGGAAGACATGAAGCTAATTATCTGAAATACAAGCAGCTTTGTCATTCAAGGACTGTGAAAGTATATCTGTTAACCTTACCAACTCACACCTGTCTGGCAAAAAAGGTACGTGTTTTTGGTTAAAAATTATAATTGCAACAAAAAGCATCCTTGATCTCAGCTTTCAGCAAGCTGTGTCCCCGACCCCCGACCCCCACCCCTGCAGACTGACCAGCTCGCCTTTCCTTTGTGAGGTCATCCACTCTCCTTGTTGGTCAATGCTTTTCTTCATCAGCTATTAACTTTGTTTCCCTCACGTGCTGCCAGAAGCCTTAATCCGCAGCTGTTTTTTGATCCTGCACCAAGCTGCTACTTCCTTCCCATTGCCAAATGTCCTGTTGTTCTTCTCATTATTACCTCCTGCCTTTAAATTCTACCTATAAACTAACAGCTCCTAAATTAAGGTTTTCAGCACAAATCTCTCCACTGAACCCCATATTCATCTATCTATCTGCCTTGTCAGCACCTCCACTTGGGTATCTAAGAGTCACATCCCACTCTTTCCTAAAATTGACCAAAACCTACTCCTCATACCACTTCCTTTTCTTAGTGATGGGCTGTCCCAAGCTTCATAGTCATCCTTGCCTCCTCTCCTCCTCTCACCCCAGGTATCCAACCCATCTGCCAACTGCCCAGCTTTTTGACTCTACCTTCAGATAGATCCAGACACCTACCACTTCTTACACTCCTTAGCACTCTGGTCCAAGTTGGCCAGTATTTTTTGCTGGATTATTGCAATCATCTCCCAACTAGGCTTCCTGCTTCCACCCACACCCATCTTGAATTATTCTCCCACTCTGTCATCAGAGCGGTCCTTTTAAAAGTCCAGTTATGTCACCCTTTTGATCAAATCCCTCAAATGGCTTCCCATCCCACTCAGAGTCAAACAGAATTCCTTTCAAGAATCTACAGGATCTCTCATTATCTGCCCTACAGCTCCATCCTTCTTTCTTCCATCATCTCCTGCACAAGCGCCATCCCTAGTCACTATGATTCAGCAAACTGGCTTCCTTGTTGCTCCTTGCACACACTAAGCAACACTTTCTTGTTGTTCCCTGCACACACTAAGGCAAGGATGACTTTCCCTACCTAACCAATGTAGCTCATTCCCACACTTCTTTCCGGTGACTTTTATCAGAGGGATCTGCCCTGAACTCTGAGGTAATACAATGACTTCTGCCCACCGCCCACTACCACACTTCTGAGCCCCTTATCCTGTGCTTTTTGTCTATAATCCTTGTTCTATATGACATATGTTTATTTTCTGACTCCCTTATTAAAATGTAAGCTCTGTGAGGGCTGAAGTTTTATTCTGCTAGGCTCTCTAGCATTCCGAATAGTGTCTGCCACATAGCTTCATGTGTGAATGAATGAGTGAGTGAATGAACGGGTGAGCATTCAGAGGGGAGAAGGAGCTCCTCTCCCCCTGAAAATTACAATTCTTATAAAGCCTTCAATAAAGTGCCTTTGCTCTCTCAGTTCTTTTCCCAGACTTGAAAAAAAAAAAAATTTTTTTAACAGTCAATCCCAGATTGCCACACCTTGGAGATGTACTCTCAAAGACAGAAAACCAGCATGCTAGGATGGAGTCAGGGTTCCTCAAATCTCTTACCTCAGGTCAAATTCCTGATCTTTGAAGGATACTGCCCAAGAGGCTGAGGGGGTTCATTGTTTGAGTCTCTACCCCACTGCTCTGGTGCCCAGATCTCATTCACCATCCTCTTCCTTTCTCTCCTTGGCCAACCATCAGGTCTTTGTAGAGATAAGACTCCTGATCAGCCCAAATCTCCTGCTTCAGGCCTCCCCTGGGAACCTCATCCCATAAATGAGAACATAAAATGAAGAAAGCAACCTCTTTCCCTCAACCTCACACCTACCCATCAACAAATTCAGGAAGCAACAACCTTGATTAATACTGAGCTCAGAATTTCAGATACTCAGCTTCCTCACTAGAGAAAATGAAGCACCATCTTCCTGATTAAATAATTAAAGATGCTAAGAAAGCATGACAAAGTGGATGGGAAATATAGAAAGGGGTAAAATCTTCAGAATTCAGCTACTTAAAAAGAGTACAAATGAAAAGGAAATTTCTCAGATGCTAAAATTGACTTTTTTTTAAATGTCTGTGAATGTGTGTTATATAGTTCATGCTTTGTCAAAATCAGGGGACCATATTTAAAGATTTAACTCGATTTACTCCATCATTTCTAAGGTGGGAAAGTTTGAACCATTATCAAACCTCAGCAAATACTGAATGAATTCAGTATCTATCCCTTTCATGTCTCTTACATCTAAGTTAATAAGCTTATTTTTTAAACTATGATTCAAAAATTTAAATAGGCATGTCACTATATACTTTCACATCTGTACCAATAAAATTGTTCTCTATATTTTAAAGACACATCCAGTAGACCCCAGAGCACAATCCTGCTGTTCAACAACAGCAAGATTTAAGGAAGAAGAGAATGATAATAAAAGGACAAATTATTAAAATGGAAAAAGTTTATGGTACAAAGTTTCTCTTTTATAGCTTAAGTACTGGCCTTTCTTCATGAAAAAAAGTACATGAATTTTTTTCTTATCATAAAGCCTTCTCAAAATGGAAAAACAATCCTATGGAGGACAAAAAAGAAGTAGGAACCAATAAGAGGTCCTTTTGCAATAAATAACCCTATGTGTTCTGCTTCCACACTAGAAAACCAGATAGCTGCAATGAAAGCACAATTACATGGGGAGCTCTGAGCAGTCAAAGCACAGATTTTCCCCTTGAGTTCTGGCTCCACAAAAAGAACATTAAATAAAGTGCCACATGCTCACATTTTCATTTTAATTACCTTTTTAAAATGCAAGGATTTTTGAGCCACATGGGACTCATGTACATTTTCAACCACATAGGACTCAATATTTTAAATCATTAAATTCTCATTACACCTTCCTGTATTTCCTACACTACCCTAGCTATATTCAATATGATGTGTTTAAGTAACTTGCCTAAGCCCATTTAAGAAGTTTAGTGAAAGAGCAAACATGAGACCTGCAAGAGCAATTCTGCACACTAGCTCAGTGACCTTGGAATCCAAACTTTTGTGCATCCCTATAAAAGGAGAAAGTTGGTCTAGAACATTTGCAGCATCTCGTCTAGCCCTAACAGGCAATGGTCTCTATTCTTTATTTTCTGTGTGAACCTTTTCCCTTTCTATTGTGTTCTCAGTTTAAGACTCTCAAAATTCAACATCATTAGTCCTCTCTAAATGCACCTTAAGGATAAGCCCTTGAGTTTCTGTCCAACAAAAATCCCACCCAGATTAAGTGCTTGTTCCTTTTACAATCTCTTAGAGGAAACTTTTGACATCAGTGAAAATGGACACCTTCTCTGCCCACACTATCCACACTATAACCCACAGTATAACCCTACTGTGATGGATTTCATGTTTGTGCCCCTCTTGCCCCAAACACAATGCTTATGTTGAAATCCTAACCCCCAATGTAATGCTATTAGGAGGCAGGGCCTTTAAGGTAATCAAGGTCAAGAGCCCTCATGAATAGGATTAGTGCCTTTAAAAGAGAAGACACAGAGCTTGTTCTCTCTGTTGTTGCCATGTGAGAACACAAGAAGACTGCCATCTGCAATATAGGAAGACACCAGATCTGTCAGCACCTTGATCTTAATCTCAGCCTCTAGAACTGTGAGAAATAAAGGTTTGTTGT
Source organism: Mustela lutreola (assembly GCF_030435805.1). Taxonomy (NCBI): domain Eukaryota; kingdom Metazoa; phylum Chordata; class Mammalia; order Carnivora; family Mustelidae; genus Mustela; species Mustela lutreola. The sequence continues at coordinate 109,152,556 of NC_081297.1, forward strand.
TGAAACCACCCAGTCCATGATCATTTGTTACAGCAGCCCTACCTACCATGGTTACCAGTCTTCATATCACGGAGCCGCCTTTCATCTCTCAGATTTCACTGAACTAAACAATTTTGAGTCTTGTCTTTTCCCCATAGTTGTTTTCCTACACTTTTATATTTCCTTCACCCTTCCAATTGTTCATTTCTTAAAAGTTTCAAGTGGCACAACAATATGAAATTTATATTGTTTGAATGAAAAATTTCCTCATACTAGGAATCTCTTTTTCATCCAATGCAGGAAAATGTGGTTGTTTTGTTTGTTTTAATTAATCACAGTCAGCTATATTATTGCCCCTTATCCAGTTTATTTCAATATCTCCAGTTCTCTGGTTACTCTCCCCCATAATTAGTAGTTATCTATTCTTTCTTTTTATAGCTTAATTTTCTTCCAAAAGTAAAATAACTTTTATCCAGTGATGGAACAAGGATCTGGCTGCAATTACCATTATGAAATGTCAATATGTCCCCTTGAAATTCATATGTTGAAACCCTAATCCCCAGTATCACAGAATATGACTGTATTTGGACGTAGGACCTTTAAAGAGATAATTTATATTAAATGAGGTCACTAGGATGGGCACTACCCAAATAACTGGTGTCCTTAAAAAAGGAGGAAATTTGAATTCAGAAATGTACAGATAGAAAACTGAACAAAAATATAGGAAAAGACAGCCATCTATATGCCAAGGAGAGCGGCCTGGAAGAAACCAACCCTGCTAACACCTTGATCTTGGACTTCTAGCCTCCAGACTACAAAAAAACAAGTTTCTGTTGTTTAAGACAGTCTGTGTTATTTTGTTATAGCAGCCCTAGAAAACTAATACAGGCCTCTCTTCTAGTTGTGACCTTACAAAAGAGAATGATATTGTTACTCTACCCTCTATACCCACTGCTGCTGGAGAGAAGAGTAACTGGGGTCTATGCCTCTTTCCAACACACAGACAATATTGGTGGCTAACATGATCTCCTACAATCTTCACCTTCATGCCTGGTACTTTTAATATAGGCCAGATTGAGGACTTTTATGAGCACATTCTTCAGTGAATTAAACTAGATCTTTAGTATTCTCCTTTATTTTCTCCTTTATAGTCAAAGAATTATTAGAACCTTGTTAAGTCCAAGATAGGCAACTAAAGAGTCAAAGATTTTCCTGAAGAGAAATGGAACCAAATTTATTCTGACCATTTTCCTATGTATCCTACCCCCAGTGGCTACTGTAGAGCCTTTTTCCCAAAGCTTATGTTCCAGAGGTCCAGCTCAGTAATAGTCCCAGAGAAATCTGCCCTCTTTTCAGAGAAACCTAACATTTGAGCTTCTTAAGGAGATCAGAATATTTTTAAGGGGAAGGGCTTACTCCTCAGATTTTCCACTAAACAATTTCATAGTGATTTTTTCATTTTCCGTCCATTCACTTTTTCAAGAAACATTTATTAAGCACCTAGTATGTGCAAGGCTCTGCATAGGCACCAGAAGTATGAATGATAATAAATCACCAGCACATCAAAAACCCATAAGGAAACTAGATCATCCAGGAAACTAGATCATGAAGATATTCAAGAAAGGGAACAAGGAATTATAGAAGTAAGAATTTTAAGATTATGAGAGAAAGAGTCCAAAGACCAGATGTCTTATTTTTCCAGGAAATATATAACTTTAGAAAATCAAACAAACCTATCACATTTCTTTGGGCAGATATTCAGATATGATGCACAGATATTCATATATGATGCACAAACTAAAGTCCTGTGGTATCTCACAGAGGGGAGGATATACTGATTCTTTTCCTCTGCCTCCTTTCCTCCCTGACAAATATACTCATCCATTCCTTTGCAACTTCCCCAAGCAGACACCATGTACATTCAGATAATGTAGCCAAAATATTTTATAAAATGTATTTCAATTTTTTGAACCTTTTAACACTAGGCAATCCTTGTTACTTTCTTTGAAACAAGTTTCCACTGGGTAGCAGGAATAACTAAGCACACTGTGCTGGGAGCAGTTTCCCTCTGTTGTCTGGCTGAAGAGGAATGGAGGTGGCAGTGGAGGCTTCCATGGCGGGGGCACAGCCCAGAGGGAACAGTGCTGCTTTTTCATGCAGCACTGTGAGAGAATTACGCAGACCACTACAGGAAGGGGGAAGATCCTGAACCCACTCAAGAGAGCGCCTCAAGGGCAGTGGTGTTCTTTCTTCAGGCACGTGATCAGGAACAAAGGAATCTTTATTCATCTCTCTCTACTGCACTGGTTTGCTTTCTATTCCTTATAAGCAGCTGAAAAGGACCAGCAGCCCTTTTAATCAGCTGTGGAAGAGATGAAAGGTTTCAGAAGAGAGAAGCTGTCATTTCTGAGAATGGTTTATTCACATTATAGAATAATCTTTAAAGAAGAGAATTGTATGGGACTGATCTTTTAATTATAGAGGGGTAAATGCATCTGTGAAATCCACCAATTTCACTTTGGATTAAATACTGTTTCGTTAAAGCCAGATACTCAGTAAACAAAGATCTCAATTTCGAAATGGCTTCTTTCCCTTAATAACATGACTTCAAGCTAACCCTCTTCCCCACCCCACACCCAAATTCCAGTTGCTATCTGAGAAACATTGAGGAAAAAAAATACACAACTTTTAGAGATGGGATTTGGGGGCCTTATATGTGTTCTGTGCGCTACCAAGCAAGATCTGGATTCTCAAACAGCAGATCAATTCTCAGTTATCTGTGAATAGTTTTATGATCAGTGTCTTAAAGAGTGTATTTTATTATATCCAGAAATCCCAACACATTTTCATCCAATTCAAGAATCACAGCCCAGATCTCGCCAAAGAATACAGTAAGAATCTTATCTCAGAGTTTTTGGTGTACATCCATAGTGCTGATAGACACAGATATTCAATTAATATTTATTGAATTGAAATTATACCATTTACAACTCTGGAAACTCCACCACCCCAAAATTTTAAATCACAGTTTCTTCCAGTTCAGCATGAATAACGAGCATAGAAACAATGCCTGGCCTCTAGCTGGGTTAATCCTTGCTGATTTATATTTTATATACTTCCTCTTATTAAGACAGCCAAGAAACAATTCTCCCATCCATACACAAGTAGACCAAGGGCTTTCTGAGGCCAGTTTCCCTTTTCTAATATTTCTGGATCTTTTTTTTTTTTTTTTTTTTTTTTTTTTTTTTTTTTTTTTTTATTTATTAATTTGACAGAGAGAAATCACAAGTAGATGGAGAGGCAGCCAGAGAGAGAGAGGGAAGCAGGCTCTCTGCTGAGCAGAGAGCCCGATGCGGGACTCGATCCCAGAACTCTGAGATCATGACCTGAGCCGAAGGCAGCGGCCCAACCCACTGAGCCACCCAGGCGCCCAATATTTCTGGATCTTGAGTCAACCTTGTTACTTGGGGGTTTAGAGATTTTGCAAGTTCCCATCTCAGGACATTCAATTTCCATGAGAAGGGAAGAGGGTAAGGAAAGGGAGGTGATGGGAGGGAAGGGAGAAGGCAAGGGGAGAGGAGAAAAAAAGAAAGAGGAAGGGAAGGAGGGAGGGATGAAGGGAGGGACGGAAGATAGCTAAAGGAAAGGAAGACCCTCCGTTTTTTCAAGAACTGTGTATTTTCTGTCAATCTTTTGGTTACTTTTCACTGACATCTACTCTAACAGGGGGATATTTACACAGTATTTTAATATCCCTCCTCTTTGTCATTTCTTAACTTTGCAATCCATGAAGATACTTTAATAGATGACATTTAAACGGATGGCTTCCCAAAGGTAAGTTGATTCTTCCTACTATTTAGCAAATTTTTATTCTGAAGCATTCTCATTTTGAATCTCTTGGCATCAGTTAAGCTCTTGGCAAAGTTGGTGCCAAGTTTTGCTTCCTCCTGTTTACAAAAATCTTTCTTGGGTCAACTGTTCCTAGTGGGGAGGATCCAGGAGCTCAGAACACTTCTGTGTTGATATACCCGGTGGTGAGCATCTCTTCTGTCCCCACATTATTGTTCATTATTCTCAGGCACTTCCCCGAGCATTCAGGAGCTGAGCTCCAGGAACTCTCTTCAAGATGATCTCCTAACTAGCTTCCAGACAGATTTTTCATCCACTTCCTTCTTAAATTCTCTTACAAAACATTTTTCAGACTAACCTGCTCAATTTTAATCTAATTAAGGAAAAGAAGAAGTGGAGATAGTACTAAGAAATTTACTCTTTATGGTGGGAAAGCATAACTTGTAAATGTAACATGTACATGTACATTGTAACATGTAACTTCTGTTTCTTCTGCATTTCCATAAGCTAAAGGGCTGATCACGGAGATTTAGAGGCCAACTCTGGGCCAACATAGGCCTCTGTTCACTGAAAATGTGGTGTCAGTTCTCAATCCCTGACTCACCCATTTCTATTTGCCCTGCTGCCGGGTAATGACCTACACTGACTTCTCAGGCAGGTGGAATTTCCCTAAAATGGAATAGACTCCACTGGCATGGGGGAGCTCTTGAGAAAGACTGGTTCACATTCAGCATTGCATATATTCTTTTTTTTTTTTAATTTTATTTTTTTCAGGTTCCAAAATTCATTGTTTATGCACCACACCAAGTGTTCCATGTAATACGCTCCCTCCATAATACACACCACCAGGCTCACCCAACCCCCGACCCCCCTTCCCTCCAAAACCCTCAGTTTGTTTCTCAAAGTCAACAGTCTCTCGTGGTTTGTCTCCCCCTCTGATTTCCCCCAACTGACTTCTCCTCTCCATCTCCCAATGTCCTCCTTGATATTCCTTATGCTTCACAAATAAGTGGAACCATATGATAACTGACTCTTTCTGCTTGACTTATTTCATTCAGCATAAGCTCCTCCAGTCCTGTCCATGTTGATACAAAAGTTGCATATTCATCCTTTCTGATGGAGGCATAATACTCCATTGTACATATGGACCATATCTTCTCTATTCATTCATCTGTTGAAGGTCATCTTGGTTCTTTCCACAGTTTAGCAACTGTGGCCATTGCTGCTATGAACACTGGGGTACAGATGGCCCGTCTTTTCAGTACATCAGTATCTTTGGGGTAAATACCCAGTAGTGCAATTGCAGGGTCATAAGGTAGCTCAATTTCTTAAGGAATCTCCACACTATTTTCCAAAGTAGCTGCACCAACTTGCATTCCCACCAACAGTGTAAAAGGGTTCCCCTTTTTCCACATCCTCTCCAACACACGTTGTTTCCTGTCTTGCTAATTTTGGCCATTCTAACTGTTGTAAAGTGGTATCTCAATGTGGTTTTGATTTGAATCTCCCTGATGGCTAATGATCATGAACATTTTTTCATGTGTCTGTTAGCCATTTGTATGTCTTCTTTGGAGAAGTGTCTGTTCATGTCTTCTGCCCATTTTTTTACATGATTATCTGTTTTTTGAGTGTTGAGCTTGAGGAGTTCTTTATAGATCTTGGATATCAGCCCTTTGTCTGTAGTGTCATTTGCGAATATTTTCTTCCATTATGTGGGTTGCCTCTTTGTTTTGTTGTCTGTTTCCTTTGCTGTGTGAAGATTTTGATCTTGATGAAGTCCCAAAAGTTCATTTTTGCTTTTGTTTCCTTAGCACTGCACATATTCTTAATATTTTATTCTCACACTATATTGTACACAATTGTGTTTTCCCCTCTTACAAAGTCACCTCTATGAAAAAATATCACCATTGAGCATGGTTTTCCCAGTACCTTACACATAGTAGATGTTCAATAAATAATAGTTCATTTTCAGTTATTGTTACAGGGTCATCAAGAACTCATCAAGAGGTCTTGAAGCGAAGGGAAGGGAAGGATAATAAACCTCACTCACAGGAATAATATTTAATAAAATAAAGCAATAGGAGAGTATCCTCTGGAATCATCAAAAGAAGAAAATCCAAAAGCAGGCTGGGGAGTAAGAGGTATAGTAGAAGAGAGGCAGTGCCAGCAAAAGGAATAAATATCTTAAAAACAAAAACAAAAAACAAAACAAAAAAAATTGGTCTAAGACAAGACTAGACACCCAAATGTCATCCTAGAACATGGAAAGTAGATTAAATCTAATAGATTAAATTAGAAATAGAAATAGATTTAATCATTAGGAGTCACCTGCCTTTCCCATATTCCCGTACTCCATCCAACATCAAAGCTACCCCCCCCCAACCAGGATTGATGTGTATCAGCTATTAACCTCCTTATTTTCCTCGTGTCTGAGTGAGCTTGCTTCCCTTCTCTTCCCTTATAACCGTTTGGACATGCACTATTTGATCCTAATAGAGTTTATCTCTATCCACCTCCGTTTCCTTCTTTGAAAGATAAACAATTTGGAATGGCCTTTCTTTTTTTTTTTTTAACTACGTTTAGTTAGCCACTGTTTAGTACATCATTAGTTTTTGATGCAGTATTCAATGATTCATTAGTTCCATATAACACCCTGTGCACATCACAACACGTGCCCTCCTTAATACCCATCATCCTGTTACCCCTTCCCTCTCAAACCCTGTTTGTTTCCCAGGGTCCATAGTCTCTCATGGTTCATCTCCTGTTCTGATTTCTCCCCCTTCAGATCTCCCTGCCTTCCCCTATGATCCTCCATGCTATTGCTTATGAGTGTAACCATATGACTATTGTTTTTCTCTGCTTGACTTATTTCACTTAGAAGAATCCCCTCTAGTTCCATCCATGTTGATGTAAATGATGGGTATTCATCTTTTCTGATGGCTGAGTAATATTCCTTTATATATGGACCACAGGCCTAATCTTTCAACCTAATCTTGACTGACCAGCAGTGCCCACGTAACTAATTCAAATAACATACATTTAAGTCTCTAAACTATAAGGAATTTCATGGAAGATCCAAGACCCTTCCCTGCTGCTAGCTGCCATGATGAATGGTTATGTTTATTCTTTGTTATCTCTGACATTAATGTGGTATGTTCTGGGAGCCAGGCAAAATAAAAATATAACAAGAACCCTGCTATCTTAAAATGAGGGCCATTACTGGGAGGACTATAGCACAAAGACATAGTGCTCTGGTGACAGCCAGACTTAGATTTGAATCTCAGCTCTATTGTAAGACTTCTTATCAAGTTACTGAATTTCTCTGAGTCTCAGTTTTCTTACCTATAAAAGGAAACAATAATACCACCTTCCTCACAGGGTTGCTGTAGGCTTTTAATCACTCTGCTGTCTACATTACCTCCAATCACAAAATTGCCCTTGGTTCTTCCTTTGCTAATCTCCACAAGATCTGTGAGATCCCTGGTATCAGGGAGTGAACTCCACTAGCCAAAGAGAGATACTGTTCCAGTTCTCTTGGTTATTTTTAACTACATTTAAGGGTACTCGATTCTTAACCAACTGCAGCCTAATTTCCTTTAGGAAAAGAGTCTATACTAATCTATATGACTAATACATGGAGTGAGCACTTAGGTTCTGGAAGCCACTGGCTCCCAAAATGAGGACTACAAATATCATGAATCCTTCAAGGGCCACAAATTCATATTCACTATGCTTCATGTGAAAACTTAATGAACAATGCCATATGTATATATACACAAATACACAGATATAGCACATATATTCATAAATATCCTGTATTATTGTTTTGAATGTATACATAAATGCTATTAATTAATAAAATATAAGTTTATTTAAAAGTATAATTTAATTTATAAAAGTTATTGTGCATTTTCTTGGGCCATATTTGCTAACACTACAAAATGTAGTGGCTATACTTATTATAGGTCAGTCACTTCTCTAACAACTTAACATATAGTAACTCATTAAATCACAATGATCCTGTGAGGCAGAGCTATTATCCTGTCCAATTTATATATTAGGAAACTGAGGCACAGAAAGTAACTTGTCATAGTTAAGTAAGTGAAATAACTTGTCATAGAGTACAAAGAGGGAGAGATGAGATTTAATCTCAAGCATTTTGGTCCAAGCTCTTCATCTTCACAATCAGTTCAGAACTCAGCTATGCAAAAACACAATTGTGCTACTGTTTCTAAGCAGAAAATTACTTGCAACCTTAACATTGATTTCATTTTCTATTAAAATGGGCGTATTTCGGGCACCTGGGTGGAGTGGGTTAAAGCCTCTGCCTTTGGCTCAGGTCATGATCCCAGGATCCTGGGGTCGAGGCCTGAATCAGGCTCTCTGCTCAGCAAGGAGCCTGCTTCCCCATCTCTCTCTGTCTGCCTCTCTGCCTACTTATGATCTCTGTCTGTCAAATAAATTTTAAAAAATTTTTAAACAAAAAATGGGCATATTTCTCACTGGGTACAAACTTAAATGTGTGTGTATAGTCTGGCTTATATTCAACCAGGGACATATCCAATAAAGCTATGGTAACTATCTTACAAGAAAAAAGTAATTCAAACAAAAAAGAAATAATAAAAACACTTCATGCTGCCTGGGTCTGCCCACATATGCTCCTGCCCAAGGAAGTTACACAGACCAGAAAGAGTTTCTAATAACAGCTTTTCCTCTGATGATCATTTTGTCACGCTCTTTCATATTTCTCTGCCTTTATTAAGAAACTAGCTTTCCAGTATTGCACTATTTGATTATTTGCCAAACTGAAAGGTAACCACAAGTAAACAAAAGAAGGAATACTCAGGAAGTTAAATGAAATAAAAATAGAATGACGCAGTTCAACTTTTCACCTCTGTGCTTGACTTATATTCACACTCACACCTGTGTTCCATTTCATTGATTGAACATTCAAGAACATTTACTGACTCTCTGCCATACATCAGGAATTATGTTTGGAACTATAAATATGTGAATAGAACTCAGAATGCACCAATCCTTTTAGAATACAGTCTAAAAGATTCCAGGCAGGTCATTCATTCAACTAACTATACTGCAAAGCAGAATGTTGTCAATATCGTTAGAGGACAAAATTCTATACATATTCTGAGCAGAGACAGATGACTCCAAGATAAGAGTCAACCGATGGGCAGCCTCCCTGTCAACCCCTTTTCAAGGGCTTTCTAGCCCTCCCAGAGCCACCTGAATCCATGTGCACATCAGAAAGGCAAGACCTCCTTGGAACCACCTTTACTTCCTATGACCAACTCACCTTAGAGTTCAAAGGTGATCTTCTTAATTCCATATTCTCTGCCGATCCCTTATCACTTTCCCTCGTTTTTTTCCTTGATTTATTCAACCTTTTCGGTTCTTTTGTCCATCATCGCCCTTCTTAACATATGCTATTTCCCAGAAATATTTCCACTAGAAATTGATGGCATGGTATACTAATGCTTGTTAGTTACCATTTCAGAAAGTGGTATTATCTAACCTTGTTTCCAAATTATGAGAATTCATGTTACTTAGAAACTTAGAGCCCCTTGAGCATTCAATGTTCTGTATTTGATGGCCTTGATGCATCCTTTCTGTCATTCTGAATCAGAATCTGAGTCAAAGATATTAGATAGAGCCAGGTCAAGATATACCTTTAGCAAAAGTAAGGAATCTAAAGAAAGATTTGAAGAGAAGGCATGAACAAGACAATCAAGGAACTCCCACGGCACAGACAGAAAACATGGACTCTTTGAGGAAACAGAATATAGACAAACACCCACTTGAAGTGAATAGCTATTTCCTTCATAATTTTTACTTCTAACTCTAGAATTTTTACTCCTCTCTAAGGACCTTATATTCTTATTTATTCATTTGCAAACCTTACATTTTGATGGAACCCCAATCTTTTGAACTAAAAACATTTGAGCTAGTTTTGTCCCTGGGATATAAAAGTAAATGTTACGTTTAAAGTTCAGAGGAATTTTCCAGCTTAACTTTCTATGCCTTGTTTGAGAAGACGTTGATGCTAATTCTTTTACAAACTGGCCAAGGTGTTCTTAGAAGTAATTCTCATTGTACTTTGCATTGTTTAAAGGACAATGCAATCAAGTGAGAAGGTCACTGAGATCACAGATTTCTGTGTTCCAGATTGGGCTTTCTCAATAACTAGTAACTAGAATTATGCTTATTAAGCCATTTTACCTCTGGCTTCCATTTACTCTGCACACAGATGGCATTTTATAAATATTTATTGAGTGGATGAATTAGTAATATTTACCACCTTGTAAAATGATCATGAAGAGCTTGATTTTAGGGGTGCCTGGGTGGCTCAGTAAGTTAGGCAGACAGCTCTTGATTTCCACTCAGGCCATGATCTCAGGGTCCCAGAATCTAGCTCTGTGTTGGGCTCTGCACTCAGCAGGGAGTCTGCTGAAGGATTCTTTCTCTCTCCCTCTGCCCCTCCCACTGCTCCCATGAACAAAAGAGCAAGCTCTCAAATAAGTAAACCTTTAAAGAAAAAACTAGATTTTAAGCTCTAAGTAGAGTAGGCAAGAGTCATGTCTGTTTTGCTTATTCTTGCATTCCCTGATAAACTGCCATATACACCAAATCTCATCCAAAACATAGGAATTAATGAATAAATGCACAATATAATAAATTTCCTAAAAGTTGCCCTACTTCCCAAAGTTACTGAGAATACCTTAATTTTAGGTTTGCAGTGAGGACAAACTATGTTGATCATACTTACCAGTGTATGTCCAAATGCCCAACACTTTTTAGCATTTGCAGGTGTTCAATAATAGGGGTTTTAATTAATGAATGTTCAATAAAAACAGACACAAAATGATTTCCAAAAGTACAAAGCACAATACCTACATGAAGCTTTAAAATCTCTTTCCCTCATACACCTACAGCAACAGCCTCTGTAGAGAGAGGACTCCAAACAATGTGAGGCATAGTGATTCAGGAGAGGATGATGGAGAACCTCCTTACTCACACCTGGCTCTCGGACTATAAATGGCCGTGTGATAAAGCTCAAAATATTCCAAGGATATGCAGTGACAGTGGTTACATTTCTTAGAAATAATAATCAAGATGCTATTCTGGATGAATCAGTCATAATACAAGCAACGGGAAAGTCTGACATAAAATGGATTAGGCCACAAAGAATATGTATTATCTCAATTAGAAAGAAGTGAAAGATAGCTATAGAACAGCTTCACATGGGTAAAATTTGGGACTTAACCCCATATCGAAGACTCATTATTTCATCTTTTCAGCTCTGCCATCCACAGGGATCCTCAAATGTTCCTTGTTGTCTGTCACACACCCAGGCTTTACTCAATGACACACAAGGAGGAAGAAAAGGAGGGAATCTTTTCCTATGACTTGTTTTTATCTGCAAGGAAATCATTCTCAGGAGAACCCTAAGAGAACAGCCCTCCCATCCCATGGCAGGAACTATGTCATGTGTCCATTCTAAAACTAACCACCATTAAGGAAAATGAAACCATTAAGATTGCTTTAGACCTGTCGGGTTTCATTCCTGGAACTGAAGATAAGCCAGTCTTCCCTGAGTTTTATGAGAGAGCTCCCAAGATGGCAGTAACAAGAAATCAATGTAGGACTCTGGCAGTTTGGTGGGCAGTTAGTGGTGTCTGCTAACGTGGGAAATAATGTGTTTTCAAAATTGTTAGTTAATATTTCTGAGTAAGATTCTTCTGAGCCGGGTGGCTCAGTGGGTTAAGCCTCTGCCTTCAACTCAGGTCATGATCCCAGAGCTCTGGGATCAAGCCCCGAATCTGGCTCTCTGCTCATCAGGGAACCTATTTCCCACCCCCCTCTCTCTTTGCCTGCCTCTCTGCCTACTTCTGATCTCTATCTGTAAAATAAATAAATAAAATCTTTAAAAAAAAAAAAAGATTCTGTGGATTTGTTTCAAAATATTGGTATTTTTTCTTCAATACAAATTCAGAGGAAGACAGCTAAAAAAACTAGTGGATAAAATTGCTCAAAATTTGATGTTTCCATTTGATAATGTACACCTTCCCCAGTGGTTCTCAAACATCAGTGTCCTTCATGCACAGTAAAAAATATATTGAATACCACAACCTTATACATAGACATCTACTTGACCACTTTCAGTGAAACACATACTCTTACCACCTGTGAGCATACTCACGTTTTCTGTCAGTAACAAGACTCTTTTTTTTTTTAAACTGGTCATCTCAACCTAGTAAATAGGTTTTAGGACCCAGTAATGGGTTGCAACCCATGGTTTGAAAAATATTGCTTGTGTAAGCTCTGGCAAGTCTCAATTGTTTTTTTATAAAGAACATGACATAGCATTATTTATTAAACGCAATATTGGGATGCTATTTCATTTACACCTGTGAGTATCATTATTAGCCCCATTTTATAGCTGAGAAAACAGATAGTGTGAGTGATTTGTCATCATACAGCCAGAGAGTGCTAGGGGTGGGGGGACATGGCAGACCTCAAATGAAGATGTTCTGATTTCAAATAGGTGTTTTAAAAGAAAGGAAATAGGGGCACCTGGGTGGCTTAGTGGGTTAAAGCCTCTGCCTTCGGCTCAGGTCATGATCCCAGGGTCCTGGGATCAAGTCCCACATCAGGCTCTCTGCTTGACAGGGAGCCTGCTTCCCTTCCTCCCTCTCTGCCTGCCTCTCTGCCTACTTGTGATCTCTGTCTGTCAAATAAATAAATAAAATCTTTAAAAATAATACTAATAAAATTAAATAAAAGAAAGGAAATAATTATTTACTTCAGTAAAGTCTTCAGATTTCTTCATATGGCAAACATAATTCTCACAACTAGCCTAATTTTAAAAAAAAGGCCAAATACAATTGTTCATAGCTAATTACCTCTGCCAGACCAAATAGAGAGTCATATAGTTCATTAGACAATCCATTATATCTAATTAAGGAAAATTATTCTGAGATAACTGTGAAGCCTATTAGAGAAGTTTTTGTGCTAAGATTTCTAAACTGTTTTACAGCAGATACAGCTTATGAACCATACGAGGGTTCGTAAAACCAGAACTCTGATCTGGAAAGAGTAAAAACACTTGAGCCACCTCATCTCTTCTCTCCCTTTAACTTCAGGGATCAAGTCGGCCCTATAGGTTTTCAATTCAGCCATCAAGGTGACCTTTCTGTGCGTCATTAAAGTTATTATTTGCACTATTATATCCTTTGTAACATTTACTTTTCTAGCCTAGGGGCAAAGCCAGATAAAGAATTGTTGGCCCAAAGACACAAAAAAGATGAATAATGACCTCTTCACTTCCCAGATTAGGCAGTTGGAGCACTACATACCACACCTACACTGTGACCTACACACAACAATGACCTCTCCAATCTTCTTTAGAAGAAAAAAAGGGCTTACAAGAGTTTTTCTTTAACTCAGGACAGATACTCAATAAGGACTTAAAGTGTCCCCAGGTGAGAAGCTAACCAGGTGGAAGACAGTGGAGCCGCTGTGGCAAGCAGAGAAAAGAGGAAGGAGGAAGAAAGGATAAACAAGGGCAGGATCACTCCAACTGCTCTTGGTCGTTGCTGACAGATGGAAAAGCCAACAGGCCAACAAGCATGGTATAGAGGTCACAATGCACCATGATGAACTGTGCCAACGGTGCTGTTCAATCCAAGATGCCCTGCATGAATAGGAAAGCACTGTCACCACCTTGGAACAGACTGCCAGAATCCAAACGATGCTGGTCTCTTGTTCCAAGTAACACTTTCAAGAAACCCATGAAAACGAATTGGGCTCTAAGTCCAAAAGACCATATTTTTAGAACCAAATATCAGAACTTGAGGTCCATCAAGGGTACGTTCTTGTTTTGGTTTTGATTTGCATGAAAAGTTGTGGAAGGATTAGTAAATTGCACTCGTAAATTTAATAAATCACTTTTATTGACTAGAACAAAGTAACACAAGAGGGTATGTGCTTTGGTGAGTACTGTGAAGTGTGTAAACCTGGCGATTCACAGACCTGTACCCCTGGGGATAAAAATATATGTTTATAAAAAATAAAAAATTATTAACAATGAAAAAAAAATTTAAAAAAAAAAAGAACAAAGTAACACAAAGTAAATGCTGTCTCAGTAAATCTAGGATACCCAGTCTTCAGGAAATCAAAATGGCAAAAATATTTCAGATTTGCCTCTCTGAAGTTCCAACTGTAAAGTGTGGTAGCCTATTTCTACTCCCCACAGTATCATATACATTGGAGAAAAAATATAACTTGTGTTTTTCCCTGACTCCCCATAACGTACAGTCTCTATGAAAACAAACATAATTTCTCCTTTTTTAGTAACTTCCAAGATTTCTTACAATCCCTTATGCAATAGAGAGTATTATTTCCCGTTTATTTGATGCATTAATTTCAGAGTGTGGCAGAATCTTTACCCCCAAAAAAGGACATGGTTCCAACAAGTTTATATTTGAGTTACAAAAAGTTTATTTATGTGCAACTTCAGAAATTTTATTTCAGTCTGGAGGGAGATACCCACCCATGATTCTATGAGCTGGCTTTGTCAACATTTCAATATAATCAGTCCCTCTAGCTCATCCAGGAAAGTCAGAAAGTCTGAGATTCCAGAGAAAAAGAATCCCAAGAGGAATTCAGGGTGCCTCTTGGAAGTCAGAGAGTACATAATGGATGATCAAGACTAGATTCCTAGACTTTGAAGTTACGGACCAGAAAAGACACTCTCTACTTCCAAGACAATCTGTGGTATTCAGACTGGAACTAAGATGGAACCTCTTTTTCAGGTATCTCCGGCAAGAAGTTAACTTACTTTCTCTCCTATATATTTCACTTAGTGATGTGGGTTAAAGTAAGGCATAAAAATGAATTTCGGCTTTGTTGAAAGTAGATCATCAGTCTCCTTGGAAGCCAGTATTTACTAATAAGAATTCCAGCTGATGGCTGTGTGAGAACGGGCCTCAATGAAGTATGTGGATGTGGAACAGACTGCTGAGTAGTGGTGGTGCTTGTGAACTAGTGTATCCCACTTCAAAAACATAGATAAATGGAGCAAAAGGGCTCCAGATAAATCACCTCATTCTGCCTCATGCCTTCATGCCTTAAACCAACAAAATCAAGAATTTTTTACTGCATCGTTTACATTTTCATGAACAGAGTTTCCACCTGTCCTCTGATGCCCCATCTAAGTGTTTTACAGCACTAACAGAAAATAAATTCTATTTTCTGCCCCAGCATAACCTTTAGTTTCAGTGAAATCCAATTCTGGGGCTTCTGCATGGTTCAGTTGGTTAAGCGTCTGCCCTTGCTCATGTAATGATCTCAGGCTCCTGGGATTGAGCCCTGCATGGGGCTCTCTGCTCAGCAGGGAGTCTACTTCTCCTTCTGTGCTCTCCCTTTCTCTCTCTCTCTCTCTCTCTCAAATTAATTAATTAATTAAATTCATCTCCTTTGAATGTTCCTTGTACATAGGGAAATGTTTTGTGCCCCTTCATAGGAATGCCTATTACTATAGGCAACATATTATTCTTTTGCACTCTTCACCATTTTTCATTTTTGCTAAATTTCTGGGGGATTTCTCTAAGACTCTTGTGCTTTTTTTTTACTCCATATTAAGATAATTCATTCTTTTTTATTTTTATTTTTTAAAAAGATTTTATTTATTCGACATACAGAGAGCACAGCCAAGGAGAGCGGCAGAGGGAGAAGGAGAAGCAGACTCCCCACTGAGCAGGGAACCTTATTCAGGGCTCAATCCCAAGACCTTAGGATCATGACCTGAGTTGAAGGCAGACACTTAAGCAACTGAGCCACCCAGGAGGCCCTTAAGATAATTTTTTAAATGATACTGAGATAATATA
This sequence comes from Mustela lutreola, assembly GCF_030435805.1. Lineage (NCBI taxonomy): Eukaryota > Metazoa > Chordata > Mammalia > Carnivora > Mustelidae > Mustela > Mustela lutreola. Next base: position 109,168,287 of record NC_081297.1, read on the forward strand.
TTCTACTGCTGGAAAATTCAAGAAATATTAAAAAGCCCCTAAAAAGAAATTTTTTTAATTTTTTTAATTTAAAAAATTTTCTTAAAAATCCATCATCTAGGGCGCCTGGGTGGCTCAGCCATTAAGTGTCTGCCTTCGGCTCAGGTCATGATCCTAGGGTCCTGGGATCGAAGCCCACATTGGGCTCCCTGCTCAGCAGGAAGCCTGCTTCTCCCTCTCCCACTCCCCCTGTTTGTGTTCCCTCTCTCTCTCTGTGTCTTTCTGTGTCAAATAAATAAATAAAATCTTAAAAAAAAATCCATCATCTAATCTCTCAGAGCTAACAACCAATATATATATATATATAATCCCTCATGTGCCAATGCACATATATGCTTTGCAACTATTTTCCCTTGTCACTAATTATTACTCTTTTTTAAAAGAGGGGTGGGTCAGAGCTGAACACTGTATGAGTCATGTCATTGTGGAAACAGAGTGAAGATCAGCTAGGACAGATGAAGTCCTTCCTCTATGCTTTGAGTACCTTTTGAGTACCTCAAACACTTAACCAGTGTATTACAAATAATATTGTCCCCTGTGTGCATGTCCCAAGTCTGTGTGCGTGGACTTCACATAGTCCATGAATTCTTTTTTTTTTTTTTTAAAGATTTTATTTATTTATTTGACAGACAGAGATCACAAGTAGGCAGAGAAGCAGGCAGGGAGAGAGGAGAAAGCAGGCTCCCTGCTGAGCAGAGAGCCTGATACGAGGCTCCATCCCAAGACCCTGGGATCACAACCCGAGCAGAAGGCAGAGGCTTTAACCCACTGAGCCACCCAGGCGCCCCTAGTCCCTGAATTCTATGAAATTATACACAAAATTCCTTGGGAAGAAGGTATTTGCCTGTCTTCAACATATTCCCCAAAGGGTGTGTGACCCAAAAACAGTTAAAAATTCTCCTTTAGCAACAGGATTTTTAAAGGCGACATAATATTCTACCATATTAACCAATCTTGTTGTAGATTATACTGCAAGAAACACTTGTGTAACCAAATCTTTTCAACCAGCTATAATTTCTGTAGGATGGAGGAAATTCTGAAATTAGAATTGCTCTAAGAACACTCCTGTTGAAAAGTTTTAATACATGTTGTTAAACTGCACTTCAGAAAGGTGGTATCTTTCAAAATCCTATTAGGATGATGTGAAAATGTCTCTTTTTTTCAAACAGGTAGTAACATTGAATCTTATCTATTCTTAACTTTTCCAATTTTATTGGCTAAACTAACATGCTAATGTTTGAACCATCTTCTTTTTAAGTTCAGGGGACAATATTATTTGTAATACACTGGTAAGTGTTTGAGGTACTCAGAGCATAGAGGAAGGACTCCATCTGTCCTAGCTGATCTTCACTCTGTTTCCACAATGACATGACTCATACAATGATCAGCTCTGACCCCCCCTCTTTTAAAATTCTGATGGTAGCTAGCCAATCTTGTAACGATTTTGATGTTCTTGGTTTCCTAAATGCCTACTCTCACCCTTGTGTAATTGTCTGCTTGTCTAGGATTGTGTTTCCTATTCAATAATACCACACTGGTCTGCTGGACATAGCCTCACCTTTCATCAAGATACCAATGACTCTAGGGTGATAAAATACCTTGACATACACCCTTCACATTGATGCCAGATCACTGGAAACTGCTTCTGGGAGAAACTTCAGGTAAATTTTCCACCTGTCTAAATGTAGTAACTCTGGAACTGGACTCTGGCTGAACAGAACATAAAATCATATCCCTAGAAGTAAGAGTGACCAAAAGACTCCCGTGGTGATGAAGAGGGTGAGCTCTTGCAGTGAGATATTCTGGTCTTAAATCCCAACCACCTGCTTGCTGTCTGGATGACCTGGGGCAAGTATATCCATGTGTCTAAACTTCACTACACTTTCCACAGACTTATAAAGGCACTTGCTTGGTGAGTACACTACATCAGGACTACACCTTCATGTTGGTTGTGGGGAAGTTGCAGAACCCCCCTACATAAAATAGTAACCTCCTGCCATCCTCTTACACACACTCTGCCGCCCCTTTCCCACCTAACTTCTGGTTACATATCTCATTATCTGTCGTATAACATATTTAATTATTTTTCATCTAGCCTCTCTCACTAGAATGCAACCTCCACAAGAGCAGGACTTTTTCATTTGGTTCTCTGCTTTAGTGCTAGAGCCTTGGAAGGTAGACAAATAAAATTATGGTAAAGGTCAAATTACTATAGCAATGTATTCATTTCCTAATGGTGCCGTAATAAACTGCCAGACCAGGTGGCTTAAGTAACAGACACTGTCTCATGGTTCTAGAGCCCAGAAGTCCAACGTATCACCCACTGGTCCCTCCCAAGGGCTGTAAGGAAGAATCTGTTGCATGCCTCTCTCCTAGTTTCCAGTGGTTTTCTGGGACTCCCTTGGGTTCCTCTGCTTGTAGACACATTACCCTAGTCTCTGCTTTCTTCATATGGCTTTCTCTTTGTGTGTGTGTCAAATTCTGTGTCCAAACTTCCCCACTTTATATGAATACAATCATATTGGATTAGGGCCCACTCCAATGACCTCATCTTACCTTGATCATCTGCAAAAATCCTATTTCTAAATAAAGTTATATCCATAAGTACAAAGAGTTAGACTTCAACAATTTCTGATAAGACACAATCCAACTCAGAACAAGCAGAGAGCACAATACTCAGTACTCTACTAGCACTCAAAGTTATGAATTCTTCTTATATGCTCAGGCTATGGGATCATTATCTTACAGAAAAGACTAATTTGGTCTAGCATGAGAAGTTCTGGCAGGCCACTGTGATATAACCTCACTCTGAGGAAATATTAACCAGACTTGCTACCCCCTCATGCCTTTGAATCTGAATAATGACCCACAGGGAGGAAAGGCAGTTATGAAATCAAAGCCTTTGCCATCACTGCATACAAGGTATTTTATAGCCAAGAAAAGAGAGGCTAAAAGGCAAGAACCCACATGAGATCTTCCAATTAGCTAAAGCCAAATTCAGTTAAACCCCAAATTTCTCACTCCTGGATCCTTTCCTCCTTCATACAGATCTACCCACATATATTCAAGATAATAAGTATGATTATAAAGACATCTAAAAATAGGTTGATTGTAGAATATTTTGCTTCTAGATTAGTCTGCATGACTAACACCAAATCGAGGGGGGGGAAAATTGACTAGAAAAGCAAACTGAAAAAAAAAAAGAAATAAAGAAAAACAAACTGATCCATAAATATAGTAACCTGATCTTTGGCAAAGGAGCAGAGACAATACAACAAAGCAAAGATAGTCTCTTCAACAAACAGTGTTAGAACAACTAAGTGCAAAAAATTTTTTAAAAATTCATGTACACACAGAACTTATACAATTCACAAAAATTAACAAAATACATTCTATTTCTAAATGTAAAATGCAAAGCTATAAAACTCCTAGAGGATAACACAGGCGCAAACCTAGACAATCTTGGATGTGATGTTGCCTTTTTAGATATAGCACCAAAGACACAAGCCATAAAAGAAATCACTGGTAAGCTGGATTTCATTAAAATTAAAACTTCTGTTCTGTCAAAGACATTATCAAGAGAATTAGAAGATAAGCCACAGACGGGGAGAAAATGTCTGCAAAAGAAGCATCTGATAAAGGAGGGTTATCCAAAATATACAAAGAACTCTTAAAACTCAACAATAAAAATACAAACCCAATTTAAAAATGGGCCAAAGACCTTAATAGACACCTCATCAAAGAAGATAAACAGATGGCAAATAAGCATATGAAAAGATGCTCTACATCATTTGTCATCAGGGAAATGCAAATTAAAACAACAATGAGATACCAGTACCCACCTATTAGAATGGCCAAAATCTGGAACACTGACAACATCAAACACTGGCAAGTCCGTGGAACAATAGGAACTCTCATTCATTGCTGATGGGCATGCAAAATGGTAACACTACTTTGGAAGACAGTTTGGTGGTTTCTTATAAAACTAAACAAACTCTTACCATTTAATAGAGCAATCACACTTTCTGGGATTTACCCAAAGGAGCTGAAAACTTACCCAAAGGAGCAAAAACCTTGCTGTGGATGTTTATAACAGTTTAATTCATAATTGACAAAACTTGAAAGCAACTAAGAAATCCTTCGGTAGGTGATTGGATAAATAAACTGTGCTACATCCAGACAACAGAATTGTATTCAGTGGTATAAAGAAAGGAACTATCAAGCCATGAAAAGACAAGGAGGAAATGTAAATCCATGCCACTATACGAAAGAAGCCAATCCAAAAATGCTACATACTGCATGAATCCAACTATATGACTTTCTGGAAAAGGTAAAACTATGGAGACAATAAAAAGATCACTGGTTGCCCCCAGGAAGTGGGGGAGGGGGAAGAATAAGGTAGTTAAAAAAAAAAAAAAAATGCTCTGTGTGTAATTCTAATAGTGGATATAGTCATTAGGCATTTGTCCAAACCTAAAGAATGTACAAAACCAAGAGCAAACCCTAAGATAAACTTTGGACCTTGAGTGATTATGATATGTCAATGTAGGTTTAAACGTGGTTAAAAAAAACAAGTATCATTTTGGTGAGTGATGCTGGTAGTGGGGAAAGCTATGCACGAGTGAAGAAAGGGAGTATACAGGAAATCTCTGTATCTCCCTCTCAATTCATTATAAACCTAAAGCTTCTCTTTTAAAAGGTCTTATTAAAAATTGAGACACTTCTGGCCAAAATTAAGTGCCTATTTAATCAAATCTAGGACTCCATCGATTGTAAGAGACACCATTATTTTATCTACTACCAAAAAGAAAGTAACACTGCCAATTAATATGTGACGTTATTATAAGAAAAACACCGCTCAAATTCTGAGGTATCCATTGTAAGTGTCTGAGTCTCAAAAGACACAAAACATGGTAGTATATCCCCTCAGTCATTGGACTAAACATTTCATTTATATAAATTATCTTTCCTACACTGGCTCGGCCTACTGCAGCTTGTTGGAAGGACTGGTAAAATCGATTTCAAGACACTCCAAATCATTACCCTAGATCCCTCATGTGACTGAACACATACTCCTGATGTTTCTATCAAACAAAACTTGTGTTTTGTACGTTCAGGAACAAGAACTAACCAGTGAGAGAGAACATTCAGAATCAAAAAGATGAGAGTGGAGAAGGAAAAAAAGCAAAGGTATTTCCTGCCAAAGCAGACATTTCCAGGCAGAGGGAAGTGGGAGAATGACAGTTCCTTCATAGATTCTCCAAAAGAAAATTACAAGGAATTCATCAATCAGGTTCTGGAGCTGAGACAACAGCTGTGGAGGTATGAGAGCCCCCTGTGAGGATTAAGAACCTGAAAGGTTTGCTCTTATTGTCTCCAGCCTGGCAGAAGACCAGAGCCGCCTCTGGCTGGTATTTACAAAGAACTGGTGAGGGGCCAGTTGGCTGCCAAGGACTTGTTTCTGTACCATTTATCACACACAAATTGCTCTGCAGCTGGAAAAAGAGTCATGATAGCTGCAGCCAATCAAGCCCAGCAATAGGACCAAGCTTCCCTTTCTAGTCTGAACCCCTTCCTCACCAGCAAACTGGTAAAAGCCCAGCAGTGTCTGTGAGAAAGGGACAGAGGAGGCTATGGGGAGCGTGGTTAAGCTGGCAGATAACTTGCCATGATAGCCATTCACTAAGTATTTATTTAACACCTACTATGTTCTAGGTCTTGGGAATATGGTGGTAAACAGGACAGCACACACATTCTGGGATTTTGGATTTGGAATAATTTGTACCCTGGGCTCTTCAATCTATTTCCAGTTGTAGGGAGAGAAAGGGCCACATATTGTCCCTTTTTTCAATCTCTTCAACTGGTTCACATTCTCCCACCAGCTCACATTTTCCTACCCTCCCAGCAACATCCATAGGATCGGTCATGGATATGCCAGCTCAGCAGAGCAGCCCAGGAAAACCAACAGCCCAGCGAAGCGAAGAAATCAGCATTTCATCATAACTTTGGAATATCTGGATGTGACTCACAGAAGAAGAAGGAAGGAGGACAGATAAGAGGGGTATGGTTGAGGTTAACAAGAAACAGTACCGTCTCACAGCTCCCACCATGCACTGAATAAGTTAGTGCAATTTTCTTGGGAGGATAAACACTGCCGGCCATTCAAGCTGACAGTGGGAGCTGGACAGTTGACATTTACAACAATGCTCAATGCAAATCAAGGCACTTGCCCCCAGAAATGGAATTTCATAGATTTATCCTTTGAAAGGCCATTTCTCTGACTAGTCTGGGTCAGCAGTTAAGCTGAAAGAGAAATATTTCTATTATTTGGCAGATTTTTCCAAAGCATCCAGTTCATTAGGCAAGAGGGGCCTTTATAAAGTCTGATTCTGGTGTGGTCATCCGGCAAACAGAATGAGAAAACATCAAAGAACAATCCCATTTCCAGAAATGATTAAAACAAATACTTCCTCTGCAGTCCCTGGTGTTCCAAGGGTAGGGGGTGGACCTTGCAGCCCAGGTGTCCTGGCACCTTTCCAGTTCAGCAAAGATCTGAAAATAACATGCTCCGTTAACACCCATGGCTTCACCTTGAATAAGCAAAACTTTCCACACATGCCACTGCCACTTACTATTCCAGAAATGGATTAAAACCCAGATCCACTCACTAGTTGGGTGACCTTGAAAAGTCTCCAAGCCTTAACTAAAGCCTTAGTGCTTTGCACCTGCTCTTCCCTCCACCTATGTCGTTGCAAGCCCAGCAACAATCAGTAATTCGCAGGTGCACTGTGTTTTATTTTCCTTAGAGCATTTAATATTTGAATTATCTCACTTATTTTTGCTTGTTTATCACAGCTGGCTTCCTGAGAACAGGGACTAAAAATGCCTTATTCATCTCTGAGACCTTGGTACTTAAAAAGAAAATTTGGTACCTAGCAGATAATAGATATCAATAAGTATTTGTCATGTAAATAATTGAAAGGCATTTAAATTATTTGAGTCAAAGTTCTATAAAAATAATAATAGTAATAATAATAAAAGAAAATACTTGTTCTTTTGGACTATTTTAAAGATAAGTTAAATCATGTCCACAAAAGCAGAGCCTGGCATATTGTAAGATGACCCATAAATATGAACTTAAAAAATACATTAGCATTCCTAATTCTAAAAAGGCCTTTTTTCAGGTGGCCTTCCAGAAACAAAAATTCTAAAATAATTCATAATTCAATATGATTAACTAATAATGGCTCAATAGATAATATTTATAATATTCTAAGCTACCATCTACTGAAAATTCATTATAAATTCAATAAAACTTTTTAGGGGGAAAAATACTATAATATATTCATCACTTGTAATGCATACCAATTTATCAAATTCTAGAAAAGTGAGAAAGTTTTTTAAATTTTTTTAAAGATTTTATTTATTTATTTTAGAGAGAGAGACAGAGATAGCAAGAGAGAGCATGAACAGGGAGAAGGAAAAGCACACTCCCCGCTGAGCAAGGAGCCCACTGCAGGACTCAACCACAGGACCCTGGGATCATGACCTGAGCTGAAAGCAGGTGCTTAACCAACTGAGCCATCCAGACGCCCCTGAGAAAGTTCAAAAAAAAAAAAAAAAAAAAAACCACACATGGTATCACTTATCCCTGAAAGAAATAAAACTATATTTTAGCCCAGGTGAAAAACTCTCTACTAATACAGTTTAAGGTTGTACAGCTGGGTGGTGGGAAAGTTAATGGGGAGGGAGACTATCCCACCTGGAATCATACTGTATGATTCTATGTCCTGGCCCAAGTGTGGAGTGTGAGCAATGGTTCTTGCTTTTGGACTTAGGAAGTAAACAAAACCATGAGCAGACGTACAGCTAACTCTCAATCCGCTTCAGTTACTAGGGTCCGTGTATGCTTGACTGGTCAAACACCCTGAGAAATCAGATTACTGAAAGGCAGTGGCTCGAAAATAAAGAACAGACTGAGGGGACACCCTCCTTTTACCACATGAGGGACAAAGATTGAGCTAAACTCTCTTTTATAAAGTAGAATCAGATTCATCTACTCTCTAACAGAAATGCTCACTTGTGGAGGTTTTTTTTTGGGGGGGGTGAGGGTGTTGTATTTTTTTTATAGTTACCATGCTGTATGTTACATCCAGGACTTATTTATCCTATAACTGGAAGTTTGTACCTTTTGACTACATTTACCCTCACTAGTTTTAATTTTATCCCCTCATCCTTCCAGCACTCAGTTGCTGGGCAGGCAGCAGGGTTAATGACCAAATAACAGGATGATAAGAAAACAAGAAGCCTAGATATTCCAGGAGCTCAACAATCAAGACATAGCTGACCGGTCCCCCTCTCCCTCACGAGTGTCCAGTTTCTTCTACTGAATGGAAAGCGTTGTGGGCCCATCCATAGCATTTAATGCGCCTCCTCTTTTCCCACTTTCTCACTAATCACAGTCAGCAACAATGAGAGTTCAAAGGTCTTAGAGTAAAAGCTGAGATCCTGGGAAGAGAAGACAGGAGGCATTTTCCTGTTAAAGCTGTACCTCTGATATCCATACCTGAGGTGAATTGCTCCCATTATGATATATCAGGTTTTTTTTTTTTTTTAATTTACAAACATAAAAAAGGAGACTGGCAGGCAACATATTCTAAAGGTCCAGACCGAGTGCAAAGGGACGCCTTATTGTTCCTTGGAGGTGGGGGTGATCACTAGCAAGTCATGGCCCTCTTCTTGCATTTCTTTGTCCTGCCCTCTCAAATAACAGACTGGGGAGGATATGAGGGGAGGAGCAAGAATAAGGACAAAATTAAAAGGTCTGTTTCCAAAGGGAATATCAGTATATTTTCTTAAGCCCCCTGCCAGCTCCTGAGTCTGGGGAACCATCAGATTGTCTGAGAGGAAGAAGTGGGCTACTTCTAGAATAGAACAAAAATAAAAACAATTTAAATGAGCTTTCCTCACTGACCTGACTAAAGAAGGGCCCTTCGATGACAGGTGGAATTTCCAAAGCTGTAAATCCATACAAGAGGCACTATTTTCAGGAAAGGCAAAACCCAGGGTCAGATGGAAAAATAGCCTTAGTTTCATTGGGGTTTTGTTTTGTTTTGCTTTGCTTTGTTTTGTTTTCCCTAAAAGGAGTCTATAAATCAATTGGCTCCTTTGTGCCTTCCTCCGCACAATACAGGGCAGATTGCCCAAAGGGGAAAAAACCTCCATCCTTGTCAGACTAAATAGCAGCTTGGGTCCAGGCAGCACACACCAGAAAAGGGACAGTCGTGTGTGGCACTCAGCCTTTTCAACCATCAGGGCTACTTCTGTGTCCTCAGCAGCAACTTGAGATGAGCTTCCCTGCAGAGTCAGGCAAGCCTCTACCGCCTTCCTCTCCAGCTGTGAACACCATCCCCAGAGGCATTTCCTATAATATGTTGCAGGGAGTTCTAGGAGTCCTGGAGAGACCCTACAGAGATGACCAGATGAGCACATCTGGGAGTCACCCACTCTGTGCCCTGCAAACAAGACGAATGGCTGCAAAAGGAACAGAGGGTGTCACCAGGTTTCCTCTTGTACTTTTAAATTTTATTCTGCCACTGACCACACATATCCAACACAACTGAAAACCCTGAGCCGCACAGAACCTTGTTTCGTCGAAGGTTCTTTGGGGTGAGGAAAAGCCCCTTCCACCTCCTCTGACCACCGTTTCAGTATGTTCCCATACCTTCCCAATACAATACAAAAGGATTTTTTAAGAAGCAGATGATGTCTTTATAAAACGTGGTCAGCAAGCTGTTGAGGTAGAGCAGTAGAGAGCTGACTGTATCAGGTCCTGGCTCAAGGTTAATACAGTTGGTACAAACATATTTAAACTATGAATTTTAGCCCTGTTATCTATTAAGTTTTTACTTCTGCCCAACCTCAGTGATTACTGAGCGATTTAAGATCTAAAGACCACATTTGCTTCTTTAAATTAAACCAGGAAGGTATGGAAGCCTGCCATCAATAGCTTAGAACTCCGTGGACCCACTATAAGAAAGGGTTTCCCTCCACACCCTGCTGCACACCCCCATAGGGATGTGTGACTGAAACAGAAGTGCCGCAAAACAGTGCTTACCCTGGATAATTTCCACTCAATTTTTCCCTTTAAATAAAGTGCTACTGTGGGCGCCTGGGTGGCTCAGTGGGTTAAGCCACTGCCTTCGGCTCGGATCATGATCTCAGGGTCCTAGGATCGAGTCCCGCATCGGGCTCTCTGCTCGGCGGGGAGCCTGCTTCCTCCTCTCTCTCTCTGCCTGCCTCTCTGCCTACTTGTGATCTCTCTCTCTGTCAAATAAATAAATAAAATCTTTTAAAAAAAAAAAAGTGCTACTGCAAATTGAAGCCCACTCTATAGAGTTGATGGACCTCTAACAGGTGAAGAGTAATATTTTTTTAAAACCCTGCTTTAAATTAGATCCAGAAACCAATACTAACACTCCCCTCTCTATTTCTACAACATCAAATGCTTTCTCACTAAAAGCATAAACATCCATATATTCTCAGAAATGCATGATCCAGGATGAGTTCAGGGTGAGAGAAAGGGTAATGAGTGGGGAGAATTTTTTTTTAGATCGTACACACCAGAAACTATCAGCTGAAAACTTTCAGTGAGATTAAGGAAATGGCCCTAATACTACCCCACAGTTACCTTATAATGCCAAATACAATCAACAGGCTCTGAGTTCCTTCCACGGACCAGGTGCCTTGGGAGGCCCGTGGAGGGGAGGCTAGAGCTGCAGTAGTGGGACTCTTTGCCGCTCGCATATTCCCCACTGGACACACACCCCCACACACATACACCCTGTGGAGTGGGGTGGGGGGCAGAAGGAGCAGCCCAGACCTGGGTGCCTCTCCGTTCTCATGCTGGAGAATGCAAACCCCATACCCTTTGGGGCTGCTGCAAAAAGACCTGAGCTCCCCTCCCCTTCCCTGTCAGAGGAGCCTAAAGCCCCATGAAATTTCTCTGGCCAAGCCCAAGTCGTCTGACAAAAAGCAGAGAAGGGAAATTGTTTATATTCAACAGTCTAAATTTCATTATTAATTGTTTAATATTTATATCTTGGCAGGGATAAAGAGTTTATAAAGCACATTTTCCGGCCTTACCTTTCTCCTTCCAATTCCTCTCTTCATAGGGGAGAAGAAAGGGAAGGAAGGAACAATAAAATATAGAAAGTATGAGAAATGAGGGGTAGGGGAGGAAGGAAAGAGGGAAGGATTACCAAAGCTAGGATCTAATCATATCTCAGTTCAACTAAACTCTGAAAATTTTTCCTTATTATCTTTACAGTGAATTTTTCTTTTTTTTTTTTTTAAGATTTTATTTATTTATTTATCAGAGAGAGAGAGAGAGAATGCCCACAAGCAGGCAGAAAGACAGGCAGAGAGAGAAACAAGCTTTCTACTGATCAAGAAGCCCAACACGGGGCTGGGTCCCAGGACCCTGGGATCATGACCTGAGCCAAAGGCAGATGCTTAACTAAGTCACCCAGGTGTCCCTGCAGTGAATCTTTCAAGGCCACATAAGACCAAAAGTATTTGGAGTCTTAGCTGGATCTTTATAAAAAACAACAAAAATCAAACAAGTGTGTGAAACTAATGTACACTAAAATGCCTTTCTAGAAGTGATAAGGAGTAATCAGTAAAAAGGTGTCAAGATCATCGACCCATTAGTGTTTAGTTTCAAAGAGGTCCTTTGGGCTTCCTACTTCTTAAATCATTTTTATGGGTCACCCACCCCATTGGCTTCATTTCTGCCTCTTCTTTCCATCGATCCAGATGTCTTAATGCACACACAGCTAACATCAGAGTTAATCATTTCTTTTCCAAAATGACTCTGTGATGTTTGGGATGAGGGTGGGAGGGCCAGGAGGCAGCCGGGAAAGCAGTAATTAAGCCAGGATGGCAAGCAAAGACTACAAATATTTTCTAGAGAATTAAACCTAAAGTGAACTCAACCTCTCTCCATCTAATTCCAAAGGCCTTCAAACTTTCTCTTAATGACATCTTGATGCTCTCAAAGATCTCACTTCAACTGATTGCTTGCTCTGTTCGTGTTGCCAGCTTGCTTGTTAGCAGACTCTCGCCACCAGGCAGGCGATGTTTTCAAGCCAATCAAGAGGGAAGTGCTTAACTTGAGATGAGTCGAAGATAAGAATTATACTCCCACCCCCTACCCTGCCCCGTTTTGATCCTACAGATATAACTTAATATTTAATAGGTGATCGGCAGGGCCCACTTCATTGAATTTTCTTCTCTCAGCAGGAATCCAAATTTACATAAGATCACATTCAGAATTCCCTGATGTCAGCAAGCTAAGTGAAAGTAATTGTGTGTGTGTGTGTGTGTGTGTGCGCGCGCGCGTGTGTGTGTGCGCGCGCGCGTGTGCACATGCGCCTCTGTCTTATTCAACACTTCAGCTTGGGGTGGAAATGAAGCCACATAGCCCTCCCTAGAAGTAAAAACATTCTCTATGGTGGAGATTAGCTTGATGACAAGGAAAATATGTAAGTGACATCCACATTGCCGTAGAAAGACACCACTAGCGTGCATTTCTCACCTCCCAGAGTATCTTCCTAAATTAGGTTTTCTCTGAGAAAAGCCACACCACAAATGTGCTATTAGAGGTCAGCAGAACTGGGCTTCAAAACACCAGCTTTGCTCCTTACTAACTTTATGACCTTGAACACATAACAAGCAAACCATTCCTGCCCTCTGTTTCCTCAAACACACAGGAGCACGCACACATGAAATCTTATTTTTAAAATGGCACTTGATTAGATGCTCTCTAAAACTGATTTCCATTTATAACCTTCTATTCTAAACATTGGAGACAGTTTAACCCCTGACAAATATGTACGGGGTTAAAAATCTCCAAATTACCAGAGTTCCCCCTAACACATAACAAATGCCTCTTGCATTTAAAACAGAGATTAAGGGGCGCCTGGGTGGCTCAGTGGGTTAAAGCCTCTGCCTTCAGCTCAGGTCAGGATCCCAGAGTCCTGGGATCCGCATCGGGCTCTCTGCTCAGCAGGGAGCCTGCTTCCCCCTCTCCCTCTACCTGCCTCTCTGCCTACTTGTAATCTCTGTCAAATAAATAAATAAAATCTTTTAGCCCGGCTAGCTCAGTCGGTAGAGCATGAGACTCTTAAATAAAATCTTTTAAAAAAATAAAATAAAATAAAACAGAGGTTAATTTCACTGCAAGGCTTCCAAGCCAGGGTCATTCATTCCTTCCTTCTAGTCAATAAAATGTATTGAACATCTGCTACTTGTCCTGAGTGTAAGTGAACCTCATAGAGAGAAGGCAACAGATTTCAAAACCAGCAGCTCTGCAAGGAGGTGGGAAATGGTTAGGGAACTTACACTGATAAATCATTATACTTAACTTTTTCAACAGATGAAATTCACATATATCTGTTACTTTCTTTCCAACCCATCACCCCAACCCTTAAGGAACCAGAGCAGACAGAAATAAGACCACCCTGTTTTTCAAAGTCTGGTGATCAGCTAGTAAAACATGGAGGTTCACAATCAGGGCAAGGAAACTCCCTTCAGCCACTGGAGCAACTATTAACCTTGAGGACTGCTCTTGGAGAGAACGGCTATTTCGGGTCTTTCTTCTCAGCAATTCCTTGCCCCTCACCCTCCCACACATAATATTATTCTACCTCATAAACCTCCATAAGCTCTTTTTTTTTTAAGATTTTATTTATTTATTTGACAGAGAGAGAGCGTGCAAGTAAGCAGAGCAGCAGGCAGAGGGAGAGAAAGAAGCAGGCTCTCTGCTAAGCAGGGAGCCTAATGCGGGTCTCAATCCCCAGACCCTGGAATCCTGACCTCAGCCGAAAGCAGCCGCTTAACCAACTGAGCCACCCAGGAGTCTTCTTTTGTCCAGAAGGCTAGGGGGTATTTTCTAAGAATACTTTCAGGAGTATTCTCCTGAAGGAGGTAACACACCTCTCACTAAGGGATGTCATAAACTCTTAGAGGGATGCTTTTCCAAACTACATACCCTTCTACCACCCTGCCCACCACCATGAGTCAGATTCAGATACACCTTTGGGATGTGCACCCCCTGCCCTGGTGCAGCCTAGGGTTTAAGCTGAGTGTGCTGAGGTGGTATGGCAGGTTAAGGATCTCTGCTTGAAGATCACTGTCCAAAACACAAATGCACAAAGCTAAAGTAAATTAGTGCATCTCCCCAATTATCTTGCTACCTATCCTAACCAAAATACTTTAATTAAAACTAAGTCTAGATGTTAAACCACTCACGCACACGCACACACACACACAAATATAATCATGTTCCAATACAATATATATGCCGTGTTTAGGTCTTTACATGTAAGGAAAATTGACTCCTCCTATTTGAGAAGTCAAAAAACTCAACATGAATTTATATGATGAATAAAAAGTTTTTTTCTTAGATTCCATCTACATGTAGGAACTTTGCTTTATTCTCCAGGGATAAATTCAGCAAGGAATCTTACTTACGGGCATCACTAAATTTAAAAAAGAGGAAAGGGAAGGCACAATAAATATGCCCTTCTTTCAAATGCTAGTTTTAATTCCAACTGTCCCTTTTCTGATCTGCCTTCCTTTCCTCCTCAGTGGGTGGGCAGATAGATAGGGGGACAGGGACAGGGAGACTCACTGGGGATAGCAACTGCTCTCTAGATCTGAACACAGAGATCAGATCTGAGTCAAACCAAAGAATAGGTTCTAGTCCCAGATGGATTTCAAGCTTTGTGACACTTGGTTAAGTCTTTACTCCTCTCTGTGCAGGATCCTCTTCTATAAAAAGGAGGTAATGTATGATCTCCGTGGGTCCTTATATCCCCATGCTCTGGAGGCTTGCTCTAACCAATACAACTGATACACACGGTAGGGCTTTTCCTACTAAGGAATCTTGTAGAAAATTATTTATAGTCCAGAAATACATAAGAATACCATCCTAAGCAACTAATTACAAGCATACTTTGCCTACAAGTCTGGCTTTGAGCATCAGTACCTTCTTTGGAGCAAGTAAATGATCACTAGTCAATTTGGGGGCAATCAGTTTTTCTTTCCATCTTGTCCTGTTTCCTGGTTCACCAT
Organism: Mustela lutreola; assembly: GCF_030435805.1. Lineage (NCBI taxonomy): Eukaryota > Metazoa > Chordata > Mammalia > Carnivora > Mustelidae > Mustela > Mustela lutreola. The sequence continues at coordinate 109,183,464 of NC_081297.1, forward strand.
CAGTCATGCCCCTGTGCATCTGAAAGGTCATTCAGTGACTGCATTCTTCAATATCTTCCTGAAAGGGCTCCATTATGCCAGCTGCAACATTTTGATAGCTCTTTTCCTTTGTTCCATGCTCTTCGTTTCCTGTCTGCTTTCTTTTGTATGTTCCTCCTACATTTGCGCATCCGACGCATAGCATTAAGTTTACTACTGCTGTTGTCCCTGCATATTTTCTCTTCTTAGAGGCTTTCATGCAATGGACTTGGGCTCAAGACATCGTAGTAACTATTCCCAAAACTTCTCTGCACTGACTTCCCATTCCCACTCCCTCCCACACACACATACATGTACATCTCTAATTCCGTAAGTAAAGATCTCAGACAACCTGCTCTTCACATCATTGATCACTCCCTAATTCGATATCAGGAATTGAAGTTCTTGAAGCTCAACCCAATCCACAGACATGTTATATCTGCCCCCACCACGCTTTAATATCCACAAATATACCCAGATATATTGAAGCTTTGGGCACCAAGTTCCCTGCAACAATCAATAGAAGCTGAGGATAAATGGGCATGTGCCTCCCAGCTCACCCCCATGTCCAGTCTAGGAGCAGGTGCCATTGATTATTCCATTTGGGCTGCTACCTTCTCACAGCTAGCCTCCTTTGTACTCCACCTGGTCATTAAAGGCATTTCAAGTTGCCACCCCAAGTCTCCATGATGGAAGGATTTTTTTAATTTATCTCAGAAAATTAAATGTAGTCTAGGCAGAGCAAGACTTTTTCTGGAAAAATGTTACCAGAAAGAACTTGAAAAACTTGGGACCCAAAGTTTCCAGATCTTTTAGTATTTCAATAATCTTGATAAAATCAAGCCTTTATTTACAATATGGGCTTACTGGATTCAAAAAGACATCTCTTCTTTTCTGTACACAGAAGTGAGGGGAGGGTAATGACAGCAAAGGGAGGGAAATGGGATAGGGAAGAAAAGACAGTATTAGAGAATTTGTAAGTTTAAAACTGAAGATTCATCATCTTTGGTCAAAACAACACAGAACAACGAAGTAAAGGCAATTAAATATATAGTCTTCAGACCTTAGTTTGTGACCTAAAACAAATCCAGGGCCAGATACAGGCAAATTTATTTCCCTTTCCTCATTCTCAAATCAATTTCAATGAGCATTTGTATTTACTAGGCACAGAATTAGCAAGTATTTCTACTCCTTCCCTACGGGCCTATGGAAGTTATCATCAATGGACAGGGACATCATTCTACACTGAGCCTGGTAAGCCTTCAGACTCTTCTCAGTGTGAGGGACTGGGCAGACCAACCCCTAAAGCTGGCTGGCAGGATGAAGCTGCTTCTCTGTCTGGACCTAACAGCCTCTTGACACCTTCTGTACATGAAGGAATAACCCTCTAAGATGTGTCTTAGTAGGGAGATGGCAGGGGGGAACATTTGAGGGAAATTAGCAAGAAATGTCAAGTGAGGAAGGCAAAAATAGACTCTCCCTGCATCTTTCTGAAAGGTAAGCAAGATCTCTCCCCAACACAGAAGGCACAAACCATTTTTCAGGGGTTTTTATATAAATCATCTTACTAAATTCTCACTACAACCCTATGGGCTAAATCTTCTCATAGCCATTACTCAGATCGAGACACTTAGGTTACCCAATTAATAAGGAGCATAAATCTTGGCATATTGCTATGTCATTCTGAACTTAGCCTAGAATACAGGTGACCAGCAGGTTTTATCAGCCAATGGATATGGTCAGTTTGGCTCACACAATTTTTTTAATGTGGTGTTACATTTAAAATCATACATATTTCCTCTAAATGTCAGATTTCCCATGTCTTTTGAAAACTGAGAAGACCAGGCAACATTATGTCCACAGAGCAACAATCAGCTGGAGCTAAGGTCAAGCAGCTAATTTGATTAGAAGGAGACCATCTCCTTTCCAGTCTGCCTCAACCTCTAGCCCCCTAAACACACACATACATACACACACACACACACACACACACACACCCCACACTCCATGAAATACATGCACAGTAAATACAATAGCCTGACCCCTAGCCACCTTTGCTCTTTGCTTATGCTGGACCTTAATCCCAGGGTGGCCACATTTTCTAGTTCATTGTCCACCAACTTCCTACGTGAAGTAACTCTTCTCATACATTCTCATTCCTTTTCAAAGCTCTCTTTTCTTAAACTAGCATTGTTGACTTCTATAATAGTTGACTTTTCTCCTTGGTCCTTCACAATAATAGCAGTCTTTCCAAGGGACTGCCCAAAGGCCAGAAGACTCACTGTCAAATTCCTGTAAAACTAAAATCATGCGTATTGACTGACATGAATTTAACACTTTCATGTCACCATTAATTTCCATTTTTCCACAATCACATTCATTGCTATTTACTAATTTTATCATTTTCTACCCTCCAGATCCAGAAAATGCCCAATAAAACAACCTATACAAAAGAAGAACTCAAAGAATACTTCTCCCTACTAAATTAGCAAACACGATATAGTAAATATTAAAAACTACCTGGGAACCTGGGTGGCTCAATTGGTTAAGCAACTGACTCTTGATTGTGGCTCAGGTCATGATCTCATGGTTGTGAAATCAAGCCCCACATTGGGTCCCCCGCTGGGCATGGATCCTGCTTAAGATTTTCTCCCTCTCCCTGTAGCTCTCCACTCTTCCCTCTTTCTAAAAAAAAAAAAAGAAGAAGAAGAAGAAGAAGAAGAAGAAACCTACTTAAAAACAAAGCAGTGTTCAGTAAAAATCTTTGTGTTTATTTCTACCCTTCTACACTGTTTCCTACCTTCATGATACTACTCTATCCAGAAAGATGATCTGAAAAGTAATAGTGAAATGTATCACCCAAGACACTATCTTAGCATAAGCTTTAAAAGCACTGCTTGAAATGCAAAGATACTTTTTTAAAAATGTGCTGTATTAACTGACAAGAAAAGCCTTAATCGCTATGTATCAGGTGTTACTAGGAAGGAAGACTACAGGTGAAAAGGTCAATAGTGGGCAGAATTGATTATTGCTGAATTCTCTGTGTAGCACCCTTACAAATTATCATTTGAGTAAATTCAGTCTCAAGCCGCCTTGCAAGGAATTCTACCCATTGGCTAATAAGGCTGTAGCAACATCCGAACATGTGTTTACTCATATCTGTTAATTCACTCAAAAAATAATTAGCTGGCCTAAAAGACTCGGTCCTAGGAGTCATGCTGGTGCAATGCTATAGCCATCCCATATTTTCCATGCTAACAAATTCTTTTCCATTGCTTCTGGCTGAAGGTATGAACTCTTCTTATGTTTATGACTCATGAAGTGAAGGCAAGACCATTGCTGAAACAAGTTCCAGTGACTGAAATCTAAACCATCGAGCCCCTGGGCCTCCCAGAAGCTCCACATTTTCTTCCTGTGTATGCCTCTGCCTTTGGATGTCACAAAACACTGCTGACTCTCTTCGCCCCCGCTTAACTGTTATCACTTCAAATGCATTTAAGAATACTGTCTAAAATTAATTTTGTAGTATTTTTAAAAATCAATTAAATGCTTTGTATAAGTGAAGGCATGAATCTAACAATATTATCCAAAGAGGCAAAGAAAACTGGAACTTGTTTGAAGTTTTTAAGAGTCCTATAGGGATATTAATGAATTCTCACTTCATCTGGCCTCATGAATAAAACTTCAAGGTCACACAAGAGAAACGTCTGAGTTTTAGACAACCACTTTACCACATCAATGGAGTCAAACCAAACTCTCAGATAATATGAAAGCCTTTTTTCTGCCTTTGGGAATAAATAAAATACCAATTCGTGATGGATTCCAGGGTGAAATGGTGCTTTGTCTAACATTGGGTTAATGAGTTCTCTCTGCCTGAACACACAGGAACTGGCCGGAGGGTGGGGCTGAGGGAAGACAAGGTAAAAGCACAGGAAATGATGAAAGACATTCAGTCCAGGGTTTGAGACACTCCAAAAGTAACCTACAATGCAGATAATCTACATGAAGAGTAAAGATGAACAAACTACTGAAAATAGCTAACTTCAAATTCAGCAAACTCTATCAGATTCTGGTTTGCAGAAAGCTATGCTTTTGGCCACAGTATCAGAGATGGAAGTTGGTAGCACTAAAGACAAAATCCACGAAAATATTTTGGCTTCAGCTGGAACAAAAACAACATGATCTTTTAAGGAACTGATATTGTAGAGACTTGATGATATTCTAGGAAATGAACATGAGATAATGTTTTCAAAATAGCCCCATGATAATGTCAATGAGTAATTTCAGTTCTTATCACCATATTATGTAGTTCATGAGCAGTGCTGATATTGAGGCAAGGAAAGGTGTTAGAATGTTAAAAATAAATAAATAAATAATGCCTGCCTCCCTCCCTCCCTTTCTCTCTCCCTCCCTCCAAGAAAAACAGCTGATGAACAGCTCCGACGGATGTAAACCTAACAGTGCTCTATCACGGAGAAAAAAATGAAAATGGGTTTATTTCCCAGCATATACTGAGCCAAATATCTTGATCCAGTGTCTATCAATACACAGATGTTCAACTTCATCATCAAAGGAAAAGTTATGGAAAATAGAGCTCTCGATCACTTAAGCTGAAAAGGGCTTTAAAAATCATCTGGCTTGGAGTGCCTGGGTGGCTCAGTAGGTTAAGTGGGCAACTCTTGATTTTTGGCTCAGGTCATGATCTCAAGGTTGTGAGATCGAGCCCCACTTAGGGCTCCATGCCAAGCATACACTGCTTAAGATTCTCTTTCTTCCTTTCCCTCTGTCCCTCCCCCCTCCACACCGCTTGCACTCTCTCAAGAAAAAAAAAAAAAAATCATCTGGCTTGTGCCCAAACTGACAGATGCCCAGAGATATTACATAACTTTCCTCGATTACACAGCACATGAATTACAGAATCAGATATGTAGAACCAGGCTCTCCCCTTTCTTATTTCTCCTCTTCTTATAAAAACAATATGGATCAGCAAGGAAACACTGCCTGCAATGCCTATTGCAAATCTGCGAAAGTACAAAATGCTACACATTCTGGTTCCGTTTTCTTACCTCCCTTTCACTCCTAACACACTGTGACTCTCTCTGGGAGCTTTTCCACTCCCACCTGCTTGACAGGTTTCACATCCTCTCTGGCGGTTTCTCCTACCCACAAGCCAGATGGAGTTAGGGGCTCCCTTTGGCTCAGCTTCTATAGCAAGAGTAATTTATTGCCATGTTGTATTTTAACCAACCGATAACCTTTCTATCTCTTACCACACCCACAACACTATGATTTCCTGGGAGCTGTGATTTCAGCTTCCTTATCTCATAGATGCTTCCTTATCTTATACCTAGCTCTTAGCAAAGATCAATTGATTATTGAATGAACAAATGTTACCAAATTTTTGCCTCTTTGAACATAAGAAAAAGCAGACAGCCAAAAATAACATGATAATACAGGATAATATATCTATACTATATAAATAGTTTTCAAATTGTAGAAGATCCATGATTCAGTGCTATATAATTTCTATAATTAAAAAAAAGAAAAGAAAAGAGCCTAATTCTCAGATAGATACATAGCAAATTGTGCCCATGGTTTAAAATTCAAATTCATCTCTGCTTTCCCTCTCATGGCCTCTCTGCCTCAAATATTCTTCCCCCATAATTGTCCCCTGCCTATCTGTGTTCATGGCTCATCTCAAACATTAGCCCCACACAGGGCTTTCCTCCATCCCTTGGTGACTTCAGGGCCCTTTATCATACCCTCTTCTGAAGTCTCACAGCATTTTATCTGAACCCCTTTGTGACTGTATTCTACTTAAGTAAGTGGATATTTTATCTCCTCTATCTCACTAAGCAACCTGAGGAAAGCTTTCTATCTTTATACCCTGAAGATGTCTAACATAGAGCTTGCCCTCGGCATATCCTTGGTAACCAGTTTCTAAATGGCCAACATGGGGAGTTTGGGTTCCCTTCTTCAAGAAAGCAAGGTGTATACAGACAAATCTCAACCTACAAAATCAGGGGGTGATCCTTTCCAGCTGGAACATACCATGACTTAGGGAACCACCTGTGTGAGCACTGGCCAGGAGGACAGGGCAGAACAGTGAGTCTATCAAGAGACATTTCTGAAGCAGATAGGTAAGAAGGATACCTAACTTGGACTGGGAGGTCAGAGAAGACTTCCTAGAAGAGGTGACCCCAGACCTAAGGCTCAAAGGTTAAGTTAAACAAAGAGAAGGAAGGGCTTTCAAATAGAAGAGGTTGATTAGTTTTTAACTGTCCTTAACTTTTAAAGTATGTACAGTATTCACAGATGAAATCATATGATGCCAAGGGTTTCCTTTAATACAATCCAGGGGAGCAATAGAGGCCAGCAATGAAACAAGACTGGTCGTGAGCTAAGTAACAAATATATGGAGGTCTATGATATTATACAACATTTATGTATGAAATTTTCCATAATGAAAATTTTTTCCACCCAAAAGAAAAATGTTTTAAGCCTAAAGAAAAAAAGTAAGCAGTCATAGAGAATGAAAGAAAAAGTTAACCACAGAGGTATAGAAAGTTAACCAAATAGCACTGCAAGCCTGCCTAAAGTTGAAGACAATACATTTATTGTGACAAAGCTGAATGACTGTTTTCCTAGAAGAACTCACAAGCTTGATGAAAAAGTGGATGTGAAGAAGGTACACTGGTACAGGGAAAAGGATCTTGAAGGGTGTGATAGCAGAAGGAGGGGCAAGGGATGTGACAGTATTGGCTAGAGACAAAACGAAGCATGAAACCATCATCCTGTCTAGGTTGGACAGGAAGGGATATGAGCATACAGCAGAGGCTGACAGACTGGGAGAAAAAGGAGCTGGAGGTCTCAAAGAAAATGCATGGCTGGAAAATGGGGGTAAAAAAGCTGGAAGGACAGAAGGCTGTAGTCAGCAAGCCAGTCTATGGAGTGTATGATTTCAGTTCTGGGTGATGACAAGGTCAAGTGTAATTGTAAATGCCCGTGAAGTGCCTATGTTAAAGGATGGCTGAAGTGGAATGGAGGTGAAAGTCAAATAGAATTAAGACAACTATGGAATTGGGAGGGTTGAATGCTGAATGGGTCCTAATGAAGCCCTAAAATCTCCCATAAAGATGAGGTTAGGTTTTAAGTTCCATAAAGACAAGGATTATGTTTCTCTCTCTCATTTTTTATTTAATATACATGCAACATCTAGTATACTGTTTGGCACAGAAGACATTTCCCAGATGGTTGTTGAATGGGTGAATGGAAGGACTATGTCACTAATGCCTTAATGTCAAGCCCTCAAGTCACCATTTACCATTGGTTAGTTGGTTAGCTGGGAGTGATAGAAAGGGATGCGGAGAACAAATGAATGAATATACAACAAAGCAGGATTCATAGAGCAAAAGAAATATAAAAAGTAAATAAGAATTAGACTCCAAGAAAAACTCAAGAGTTCACTTTATTAGTCATTTATACCTGAACTAATGTATGAACTGCTAGTGAGTTAATAACAGTCTTTGAGTGTATGAAGGTTATTTTAAGGAAGAGGAAAACAAGAGAAGTCTGTTTGCCTACTGCCCTGTCCAGATGCTGTTTGCCAGGCCTAAGTGGGTGTTGTTCTGGATCACACCAGCCTGAGGTCACCTCTGGTTCAGAAGCCAGTGGGCAGGGCAAGGAAACCTGGCTTCTAGGAACCCCTTTTAACTCTATCATAGAGAAGAATCAACTCTTCACCCTGCAACTGGTCTGCCTGCTCAGGATGTTCTTGTTCTCAAGAACAAACTAGAGTTTTTAAAACTATGGTAGGCTCTTATAATTGGGAACACAAACCACTACCATTCAATCATTCATCAAATTCATTTATTCGACAAATACTGAGAAACAAAATAAAATTGAAGAAGTGACTTAGAAAAGGCAAAAGAAAGAAAGAAAGAAACCTAAAATAAAAAAATAGAGACAAAGTTGGGTTACAAATAAAATTCTTATTAATGATAACCTCAAACCCTGGATGAGCTTACCACTGGCCAGTTACTAGGCCACATGCTTTACCTAAAGTTTCATGTCACCATCATAGCAGTCCTGTGACTCACCTAGTACAAGAATTCCCATTTAAAGGTGAGGAAATCAGCTAAAAGATGAAATGACTAGCCCAAGACCACACAGCTAGAGAGACGGAGCCAGGTCTAGCTCACACTGGTACATATGCCCTCACCTGTACTCTAGACTGCTTTATTAAACCCTGGGGAAGACACTGCAGGGTGTAAATATAACTTCATCTAGACAGACAAGACGGCATGAAATACTAATGGTGGAAGGGTTGAGCCTTTCAGGAGTGAGGTATGTAGATAGAGGAACTTCTTACAATTATCTCTCTTGTCTCTGATCTTACATTCATGCAATTCCTATTGCCAACAGAGAAAGCAAAGCCTGGGGTTTGGGGGACATGTTAAGGGCAGAGAAAATCCTCCCAGGGATCATTTAGGCTATCAAAGAACAGGAAGAAAAAGGGAGGAACTCCAAAGTCCTTGAGTCCCCATTCTTTGAATGAAAGAGACTAGTATGTAAATAAGAGCTTTGCATAAGCCAGACATTCTTTCAAGTCCAGTTTATCTACAGTATGAGTCATTTCCTTTTTAAAGCAGGAATTAAAAGAGATAGAGGCACATAATCATTACCCAGCACAAACCTTAATAGATCTTTTCTTCTCGTTCAAATGGCAAGAAGGTAACCGGCTCCTCCTTTTTTAGAAAACAGCAACATTATTTTGCATATAGTATACACACCATTTGACTGGTTAATATCCTCATTCAGCAGAAAGAACTGAGCAAGTGAGATCAACACGCAGATGAGATGATAGCAGGAAAGCCACAGGTCCAGCCAGGTTAACCTGACACCAACAAAGAAATCTGAATAATAAGAATCCTTTGAATGACTCAGGTAAGATTTATCTCCCACAAAAGGAAGTTTAACCCTAAGTTATCCAGGAAAGATACTCATAAACCTTTAGAGGAAGTCTCAGAGCAGCCCAAGGCCAGAAAATGGAAATGGAAACAAGCTACCTGGACATCCACAGATGGGAGGTCTGCCCAAATATAGTTGTATTCTGGGATGGTCAGTGAATAGGAAAGTGACTGGCCTCTTCCCCATTCCAATGCCTACTGCAAGTCTTTTCCAGCCTGGGGAAATAGGTTTTCAGGGGCAATTCATTGTTCAGGAGTTAAAGATTCTAACTGAAGAGTGAAGCATGGAGTTGAGAAATCAAGAAGCTAAAGCACATGCCTATTGTCTGGGGAATCCCGGGGCCTCATTCATCCTTCCTGTATAGGCTGCATGTGAGAGTATGCCCAGCAAGCCAACCCCTCCAGTGCCCACATTTACTAATGCTCAAAACTGACAGCCCCAAGCACCAAAGTTTAAAGGTCTTGGGATGCCCTACATAAAAGAACAAAATTTGGGGGGCGCCTGGGTGGCTCAATGGGTTAAGCCTCTGCCTTTGGCTCAGGTCATCATCTCAAGGTCCTGGGATTGAGCCCCACATCTGGCTCTCTACTCAGCAGGGAGCCTGCTCCCCACTCTCTCTCTGCCTGCCTCTCTGCCTACTTGTGATCTCAATCTCTCTCTCTGAAATAAATAAAATCTTTAAAAAAAATTTTTTTAATAATAATTTAAATAAATAAATAAAAGAACAAAATTTTATTGAGCATCTACCATGTACTAAGCATTGTACTAGTGGCCAAGTTTACAACAATAAGTAAAACAGATAATGTCTCTGTTCTCATGGATCTACAATCTAACAAGAGAGACAACAGGTTGACTGTTGGTTCCAATGCAGCATGCTAAGCGCTATAATTAGGATGTAGAAGGTGGGAAAGTTTCTTATGGGAACTCCAGGAGGGAAGGAAGTCTTCTCAGGGGACGACATAATGTCCAAGCTGAGACCTAAAAGATGAGTAACAGTAAAGGGGATATACAAGAAAAAGAGGTAGTTTTGATTGGGTATACTAAGGACTTGTAAAGCCTTAGCTCTATCTCATAAAGAAACAAACCTCTGTCACTTAAGAACAGGATATTTTCTCTTTTAGCATTTTATCAATTAATCCTCCTGCATCACAAGGAAAACTCTAGCCTTTGCTCTCAAAACAGGAATTTTCCTTCCTGTTTTGGAACAGGAAAAATCCTTCACTTTGCTTATCTGGTAACTTAGCTGGTAACTTGTGAGCCCGCAATAAACAGTACTTGGGTATTATATATATCTGAGGATTGGAAAGGCTTCTCCATTCCTAGAATTCTTCCTGACTCACTCATTAACTTTTCTTAATGTACTATTAAAACTAGATAAGTGATTACTATACACCCAAAACATTATACACTTTAAAGCAAATTTGGGGGAGGGGGCACCTGGGTGGCTGTCAGTTGAGCATCCAACTCTTGATCTCAGCTCATGTCTTGATTTCAGGGTGGTGAGTTCGAGCCTTGTGTTAAAATATAAAAAGAAAAAAGAAAAAAAAAAGCAAATACATAGGAACAACTGAAATAAAAAGGGAGACCTAGGATACCAGAGGCAGAATTTTGCAAAATTAACAGCTAACATTTATCAAACGTTTACCCTGAACCAGACAGTTGTTCTAAGTTCTGTATGCATGTTAAGTGAATATATTCACATGATAGTAGCTTCCACTGGTATCTGTATTTTACACATGGGTTTACTGAGACACAGAGCGCTTAAGCAATTTACCCCAAGTCATAGCGCTATCAAGTGTAGAGTCAGCATTTGAACTCAGGCCATCTGACTCCAGAGCCCATGAGATCATCTGAGATGCTTGCCAATCAGGACAAGCATAGGAACAAACTGCCTCACAGGTTTGTCTCTGACCAATTCTGTATGCGCTGGCAGTGAACTGCAAACCTCTCTACTGTATACAAAGACCAAGCAACACAAACTATTCTGTGTTCCACCCGTTAAATCCCAAAGGCTGAAAATTCCTGAAATGTCCAGACCCCTCTGCAAATGTTTTAAGCAATGTTTTTTCCTTTGAGGGCTACTATATTCTTTCATATTTTAAGCAATTTCTGGTCATGGGGATTGTTGCTCCAGGATAAGTATGATTACATTAGATTCATCAAGTTCCAGACACAGTACTTGCTAAAGTTGCTTTTCTGAGGAAAATTAAAAAGTCTTAAGTCATTCCTATGTCTTAGAGGAATTAAGCTGTCTGGTTGTATTGTGGGAAAGTTATCTTTAAATAATTTGTGTACAATGTGAAAGAATGATTTCAAGGAAAAGTTAATTTTTTTTTCATTTAGTAAAAAATGCTCTAGGTTTATTCTGCCTATCCACAGTAAAATGCAGTCAGTTGATTTATTTTTTAAAGGTACCACTTATAGGTCATATGCCATTACATGAACAAAATGCCAACATTTCTGAAAGAATGAGAACTATAGTTTATCTCTATCATTATTCTTCTATTTACAATTATCATTTTATTCTGTATTTTATTATTTTCATCATGATCACCATACTCTTTAATCCCCATTACCAATTTAACCCATCTGAATATCATTTTATTAATTAAAAAAAGAAAGAATCTGGGGGGAAGGATTTTAAGAATACCTATCAGTTTGTTTTTTACTGCAACAGACACCCCCTCCTAGAAGTTCTTGCAGATTAACTTTGAGCCCCTATGAGTCTTTATTCTTTTCTGTTTATCCAGCCAGGAGAATATATTGGTTCTCTTTTTTTTTTTTTTTTTTTTTATCTATAATTGGTTCTTTTTAAATAGTAGTTGTCAAAAAATAAATAAATAAATAAAACAATTGGACCAACTATTTTGTACCTAGGGGTCAGTACTTCTCGGATTATCATTTCTATTTTCGCCAAATTAATCAAAGCTGGATGAGAAGCCTCAGTAAAGAATTATGTAAACATTGCTTGTTTAAGATAAGCCAACATTAACTAAGACCTGCTGAACTAGAGATTTAGTGGAAACTTCATATTGACATAAATAGCTCTGAAGGCTGGTAAAGAAGACAGCAGTCAACCATCATCAATTGTTTTGATAACTGATAGCCAAAAAAATAAAAACATACATACAAACAACTGAAGACCAAGAAAACATTGACAGTCTAAGGGGTAGAGGTAGTTCTAGAAACTGATTTCAACAATTTCAAATCACAATTTTTTTTATTTCAAGACATTTTATTAAGAACAAAGTTTCCTCAAAAAAAAAAAAATCAAAGCTTTTCATTACATTTATTGATAATGCCTTGCTAGTCAAAAGGGAAACAAATAATAAACATCTTTATCTTCAGGGAGCTTTTAACAACAGTTAAAAACAGTTTTGTAAATCTGAGTTTATGTTTGTCCATGTTTAATTATTGTAACTTAGATGCCTGCAAATATGCCATACCAAGAACATCAGCCTTAAAAATATCAATAACTGACACATCGGTTAGTAAATTGTGTTTAAAAAATCATATCTCAATTCTTTTTATTTTTTAACTACTTCTAAATTATCAATCACGGAAGTGTAGAATTTCCTTCTTGCTCTTAGATTTTTAATATATTGACATAAGAAAATTAAGCATGCCCTCCTGTCAAATATTGATACTCCATCTTGGAAATAAGCTGCTAAAAAAACTAGTACAATGAGGAGTATAAGCTTACCCCAATTTGTTAAACAAAGGCCAAACGATATTTATGAAACAGATGGGAGAGCAGAATTGATGAATACTGCTTTCTAAAACAAACACAATTGTCTTCGTTATTTTCTGTCATTACCCACTGCTCTCAATAAGAAAAAATTTCCTGACAGTCCATTACACACACCTTTATTCAAGAATTTAAGTACTTAACTACAGAAAGAGTATCCTAAAGAAATCTATGTCTCTAAAGATAACTGGTACTTCTATTCTGATTTTAAATATTGAAACACTAAGATAAACATCTGGAGTTCCTTTGTCACAGGTTTTATTTCCAGCTGCCAGATAGGTCCATATAACAAGTATTTCCTTTCTGGGTATCAGGTATTTATTTCTATAAAAGGATCTTACCTGTCTGAATGAAAGAGACAGATAGAATTGCTACAGTCCCAGATATGTTTATCTGTTTGCTTTTACAGTGGCACAGTTTCTCTTGCCTGTTTTTCTTTGTAACCAGTTAAGACTATTTGAGATCATTCTGCAGCTCCAAAATTTCAAAGATGCAACTGTACTGCACCAAAAAGCAGCTGAATTCAAGTGGCTCATTATTTAAGGACAAGGAGTCAAATTCATTCAGGCAATGAACAAACAATTCTGACTGTTTATGATTCAGTGTTTTTTCTTTTTTAAAGAGCTGGTTTTCTAGGAAACCAATTCAGTTTTTTTTACCCCAAACCCCTTTACACGGGTAGGTCTAAATTTTAACAGAGTAGTCAACAAACTGTATGTATACAAGAGCTGTTCATTGACAGTACTGAACTACATTAAACACGAATTTTTCTATTTAGATAAAATTCCTGGATTGCTATAAAAAAGTCTCATTCACCCTAACTTCCATTAAGAACAAGGACAGATTTTCACACTGATTTAAATCAGGAACTAGTTTTGTCAGAGACTTAAAAACACTTTGGAAGAATACAGGTAGAATTATACACATGGCTTCCACAAAAATATATGTTAGTAAAATCATGACCCCATTCCTCACTAATCAAAGAAAAGAGAAGTTATAATGAGAACCCTTACTCAGAAAACAGTAAGAGACCAAATTCTACTGTCAAAGTGTGATTTTTTAAATAGTTAAAAAATTTTTTAAATTTTTTTTTAAGAGGGTGTGGGAAGAGACAGAGAAAGAGGGAGAGAAAGGATCTTCTTCTTTTTATTAACATATAATGTATTATTTGCTTCAAGGGTACAGGTCTGTGATTCATCTGTCTTACACAATTCACAGCACTCACCATAGCACATACCCTCCCCAGTGACCATCACGCAGCCACTCCATCCCTCCCACACTCCTCCCCTTCATCACCCCTCTGTTTGAGAGAGAGAATCTTAAGCAGACTCCATACACAAGCTGAGGTGGGGCTCCATTTCAACGGGCTCAACCTCACGACCCTGAGATCATGACTGAGCCACCCAGGCGCCCTGATTCTTAAATAGCTAAAACATCACTCACACAAACGAACGAACACATGTTAACTCATATTCAACTTGTTGGTGGGGGAGCCTGCAGAATGGAAGCTGCTTCCAAGGGCATTTGGGGACCTGGTATTTATACAAATTTGTAAAAGAGAATGTAGGAATAAAGGTGCTAGGTTAAATACAAAATCGGTTAATGTCCTACAGGACAATGAAAACATAATCTTTGGGGTTATCTTTTCTACGAGACATAAATCTATAAATCATCATGTAATCTCACAGAGTCTAGGCTTTGTTGGTGATAAACAATATGTCAAACAAAAGGTATTTTTCCTTGAATAATTAATATAATCCTTGGTGGCATTTTAAATATTTCTCCAAATGTGATACTGATAGAACACCCTGTCCTCTTTTTCCTTCACTTGCACCTTTGGGATTATTTTTCTTGACACCTCTGAAATTGTGCTTAAAACAAATCAAAATGTACTACACAAAGAGCCATTATTGAAAAGCAATTCCCAAATCTGAGAACCTGCAATTTCTGGAAATGAACCTTAACTTCCTTTCTTCTCACCCCTGATTTGAAACAATGATTCTTTAACTCAGGAGTCACTGTGTCTGCCTCCCTTTGGTCTCTCCCCATCCTAGAAAAAGCCTGCAAGTTTACCGGCAAAGCCTTTGGGTCCTCTTCTGGCACAAATCGCACAACTAGCTTTCCTATTTTAGGGGGGAAAAAAAAATTACCAAACTTTATCATACTCGCATCCATTACCTGAGAGAAAAATACCTCTTTTAACCTAAGTTAAACCTAAGTACTTTCCCTCTTGTCTTTATGGTCTACTAGTGACCATCTGACTATGAGAAAGCCAATGCTATTCTCCAAACAAAATGATCACCATGCCTTCCACTTCCTCCTAGGTCTTATTTTCCAATTCCAAATTCTCTTCTAGGTGCTTTTTAAATATTCCTGAATCTGGTAGATTCCTAAAACCCCAACAAATATTGACCTGAGGGCCCGGTGTTCCCACAAATACTGAAAGAAATGAGATTACATTTTCCCTTTGTCCATTTCTACCTCCTGTCAGAGTAAATGATTAGACTGTAGCAATGAACAGGTTCAACATGGATGGAAGGTAAGAAGACTCAGAAGAGAATTTAAATGAAAAATAAGTAGTTAAAAAAAAAACAAGTACTTGCTCTCAGCTAAGGATTTGTCATTTGTTAAATGTATTGCATTTGTCTGTGTTTTCCTAAAGCTCCTGCTCTGCTGCAGGAGTGCACGGCCCCAAACTCGGAAGCGCCCGCTGTACACACTCACAATGCATCCCACGAAGACCAAAGTGAAAAGGAAGGCCTAGAATGTAAATGTCTCATTAGCCTGGGGCTGGGCTCGCTGCCCGGCTCTGACTGGGTTCCCAGTGACTTCTTTTAGGCATGAGGCCAGGACTTATTTTTACGTTAGATCTTGAAGAAGTGGATTCAGTTCCCACAAACCCCATGGTACCGTGAAAACTTTAGATTCATCAGTACAGACTCCAAAAGGGGTGTGAGCAGAAGAGTAGCCAGAAAGAGAAAGACAAAATGCCAAAAAGACACTTAATGAGGTACAGAGCCGAGCTCCTTTTGGTCAGAACAATCCCAGTTTTGATCTACCAGTCAATCTCCGGAGCTAAATTCCCACACCAGCTTGAAATAATTAGCTCCCTGAGCCTCCAAAGGAAAATCTCCAGTGTAGAAGTCCGTGAAGGGGGAGAGGGCCATGGACAGGGAACTTCCATGTGCTGATCGTGTACCACATTCCTATCCCCATACCTGTGCTTCAGTTAATTTATGCTTCACATCAACCCCATGAAGAAGGACAAGAAACAAGAACACTGTAGTCGCTGTGTCATTTCTCTTCAATTTGAGTTGAACACCAGGGACCAAGCTTGTCATCATCTCACCCCAGCAGGTCATCTGACCCCCGTCAGGTAACCTCAGCTGGCAGGTTAACTGGGGTGGAGTAGCCAGACCTCTGGGGTCAGCAGACAGGAATCCTCTGCACGGGAAGAAAGAGCATACACCAGGGAGCCCAAAGGCATGAGTGATTTTGTAGCAGAAAGGAAGTTGTGTTTTTGAACACATACCAACCAAACTCTAACTGGTGAACCTAAAAAGCTGAGGCTATTTGAAGACAGTGAAGGGAACAATGAATCAAAAGCTTTCTTTACTGCTCTCCATTCCCAATAGAAGCAATGACGCTCAGCATTTCCAGTCATTCCTCTATCCGTGATGTTTACTGAGAGGCTGCTTTCCAATAGATATCATTACAGGGTCCATGCATCAGTGAATAAGACAACAGCAATGAACAAAAGGCTTGTCTTCCTTGTTAAAGTAATATTTGCTTATTAGAGAAAAATAACAAAAGGGGAAAAAACTGAAAGGAGAAATCACCTGAATCCTCCCAAACAGAAAAAAAAAAAAATTGTTAATTTTATGGTGTATATACTTCCCATAAACTTATATATATTACATATAATTAATGTGCATTATATATAACAAAATATATAATATATAATACCAATATTATATTCTCCCTTTAGACCTATTTTTAGCATGTATAAATTCACACTATTTTTCCTAAAATGATAGTATAATGACATTATATTGTATCATAACTGCTTTTTTCACCTGCCATATTATTAGCCATCATCCTACAGGTTACCCTCTGATTAACGGCTAATTTCCACATTTCAAAAGTAGAGCTAGGAGCGTTGTTTTACAAATCCTAGCCAGTGGGCTGGCCTCAGCAGACAAGAGGAAAACAAAAAGGAAGACTAAAGACTTCCCCAAGTCTGCTAGCTGGGAGAGTAAGTGCTATGGCTACCACAGCTCCCAGCTGACCACAGGGAGGCAGGTGGGCAGCACTGTGAGAGTGGCAAGCACTAAAGGCCCTAGTTTATAGCCCTGTCTTCTCCTGGGTCAGGCAGGGGAGGGAGAGCAGTTCTATTAGTGGGTGTAATAACACACAGCCCAGAATACTTAACACTTGCATCAGGCTCCTGGGAAGGAGGCCAAAGGGGAACTGGGTGTGGTCAGGGCTCTTACAGGGAATAGCAGGGCAAGTTTGGGCTATCTGGCCCATGCATAAGTAACCTGCAATTTTTCTGCCACATTATATGTTACTAAAAGTCAATCACATTCTTGTTATTTATCTTAGCACTGATGCCTACATTCAATCTGGTACACGTTGGAAAAACTGCAAAACTTAAGGTCCAAGTCTTTAATAATTTCAGAGAAGTCTGGTGTCCAAGGAAAGAAAGTCTCATTTAAGGTGGGATTTACCTGTGGGCACCAGTCCCCACACAAAGAGGAATTATTCCAGAAGCCAACCATGGCATCATTTTTAATGACTATCTTTTATTCAGTTCTATCGGCATACGAAAGTCTATCAACCATCTTTTTTTGAATGTTTTATCTTCCAGTGTTTTACTATAACATTCCTGCAATGAACATCCAGTTGGCAAATGTTTGTTCACTTGGTTTATTATGGCCTTAGGATAGACTCTTTCAAGTAGAGTTGTCAACTCAAAAGGTATATACAATCTTAATGACTTTTGAAATGAAAATACCAAATTCCTCCCTCAAAGAAGTTTTACCCATCTTTATTCTCACTAGTCCTGTGTGGAGGTATTTACTTCTCTATAACTTTTTCTACATTTGGTAATATCATAAAACAAAATTGATTTGATTTGCGAGAAAACAATTTTACGGTTTTCCTTTGTATTCCTTCATTATTAATGAGGACAAAGATATTTTTATATGCTTATTTGCCATATTCTTTTGTGAATACTTTGCCAGCATTCTTTATGCACTAAGGATATTAACCCTTTGCGTTTATCTACTTTGCAAAGAATGAACTTTTATAATGTACATACTACATATGTAATGGTTTTTTTCCTCTTTGCCCTGTAAGTCATTCAAATGATTCCTTTCTTCCCTCACTGGCTGCACTGACGACTTTCCTAATCCTATTTCTAAAACACCCTACCATCTTGAAAAAGCTCAGTATATAACCCGTGACATAGAGGACTCATAGGGTTGCAAAAAGCATTTCTTTTCAAGTTGTATATTTTAGCCTCATGGTTTTCACTTTTTTGACTACAGTTGAAATAAGATATTTTACATCGCATTCAATACTCCTCCTGTGGGTATAAATGTAGATACACATATCTAAGTATGTTAAGTAAACATATATAACATATAAGTATACATGTATAATAGAAATGAAAGTTTTATAAAACAATACTATCCTTAATACCCACCTGTCTACTGCTCTTCTTCCTTTCTTCTCAGGCTAATTGAGACTGAATTAAATTGATTCCATGAACCATTAATAAGATCCAACCCACAACTGGAGAAACACTATAATAATTGAAGGTGCTTTGGATCTAGGAAGAGATATAAGCATGAGTCTTCCCCTAGAAGACTCACACTAATATTTTTGGAGTCTAATTAATTAACAATAATGATTATTATTATCACAGCATTCTTGAGTGCTTATTATGTGCTTATGAAGTGTTTTGCATACAAACCCTCCAGTGTTTTCAGTAAGGCAGGGATTATTACCGTATCCATTTGACAGATGAGGAAACTGAGGAAGAGAGATCAAGAAATTTGCTCAGGTTCCCATGGCTAGTACATGATAGGACCACATTTTGAACTAAGCAGCCCAATCCTAGAAACCTTTATCTTCAACTCTTCCACTCACCCTGCTTCAGCTGGATACAAGTCTAGAGACACTGACTCCTAAGGGTAGAAGAAAACTATCTGCAAAGGTTAGTGCCAAAGCTACAGAAACATCTGATGGTTCTAATAAGTTGTAAGACACTGGGAGAGAGAAACTTGATGATTTTAATTGGTCATAAAACACAGGCAGAAGGAGATTGGGGAACAGTGAGAGGTGACCTAGTTTCCGCCCTTAGAGTAGTTGGAAACTGTTTAGAAAGAGCCTGTTGTGTTCCCAAATCTTTTCTCTCCCTTCCCAAGGAAAGTAGGTGGAAGAAACACGAAGCCTTCTGACTAAGGTCAGAAGGAATATTAGAACAGCAGGGCTGGTTTATCTGTCAGACACTGGACAGAAATCTGAAATGAAACTCTACCCTAGGGCGCCTGGGTGGCTCAGTGGGTTAAGCCGCTGCCTTCGGCTCAGGTCATGATCTCAGGGTCCTGGGATCGAGTCCCACATCGGGCTCTCTGCTCAGCAGGGAGCCTGCTTCCCTTCCTCTCTCTCTGCCTGCCTCTCTGCCTACTTGTGATCTCTCTCTCTCTCTGTCAAATAAATAAATAAATCTTAAAAAAAAAAAAAAAAGAAACTCTACCCTAAACACACATATGCAGATATTTGTCCATCCTATTTCTTAAAAACACAGAACCTATAATCTTTAATGGACTGTGTACTGTAAGGGTAGAGGGGAAGGGAGTTAAAGTCTGAATTTGCAAGGTGAGAACAGCAGCAAAACTACTCCATGAAAAACGTGTTCTTTAGAATGTTAATTGATGCATCAACACCTTGCAGCCCTGGTCTTCACAAAGTCCAGAATTGGGGTTTTCCTCTGTCACCAACTACAATCCTCTTTTTCTTTCCTTTGATATTTTACTATTCGTGCTTGAGTCAAAGACTCAGCTTGTTCTACTGGAGGAGCATTTGGTTTGTTGGTAAAAGGGCACCAGGGAAGTGACAGGAAGTCCTCATGATGCAAGTCTTTAAAAACTGAAACAGTGATTCAGGCCAGCGTTTAGTAACATCACAAGCAGGAAGTCCTTTTTTAGATCTAATCTGCATCCACCCTGCTGCAATTTATAAATAAACTTTAGCCTCTCACCTCAGCCCCAGAGTACTGGATGCCCAAAGAAAATTTAAAACAGTAACTGAATGCACACCAAGCCCAGGAGCATTCATTAATTTGCATACAGTGCATTGTGATCCTCAGATAAAAGATGCCACATTTGTAGGAAGCCTCGGGAATTTTTTTTCACAAATTAGTCCCATAATTAAACTCCTGCTAGTAGTAATTGCAAATACTTACTTCATTACAAAATAATTCCTATTCAGAAAAGAAAAAGATGCAGCTCCTCTACTTATTTTATTGTTGAACAGACATGCACAATGGGTTTTTATCTAAAAACTCAGGGCACCGAGCTCTTGCTGAGATAAAGTAGGAACAATGCTGAGATAAATTAGGAGCAATGCTTTCAAATCCCCTGCATTGGAGAAAAATGTGCTTCGGCTTCCCAGGTGTGGGTCAGAGGTGGGCGGACTGGGTCTGTGGTTGCATATTAACTCCCTGACCTCCACTAGATAGCCAGGTGACAGCTGCAGTGAGGTTTCTTTGAAGTGTGACATTCTTGCGGCACTTCAAAGGGCTCGGGCCTCTGAGGTGAGTCTGTTTGTCCACCACACCTGGTACCTGCCAACCCCAGCGGAGCAGCTGGCCCACAGGAAGCTCCTGAGAACCAGCCCGGATCTCTCTAATGAAAACTGCGCCGAAGACAGCGGGGCCCTGAGACCAATCAGGAGCTCTGAGCCCTGTCCTTTTCTGAAAAACAATGCCTCCTCCACCGCGGTCAGATCTTCGCAGCTCAGCAATGGCCAAGTGAGGAATTCTGACTGGAAATAGCGGAAATCAAACCTTATTCACACAGGGAACAGGTCTGAGCAGCGAGGCTTACGTAAAAGTGAAATGTGACCAGAATGCTAAGGCTGTAAACTGCTGGGAAAGGTAGACGTGAAACAACCAACAATAACTGAAGACGACTGGCCAACAGGAGCACACAGAGGTCGGATCTAGAATAGAAACCTAACCCTGGCCTCAATGCAGGTCGATTAAAAAGCACGGAGCCCGTACCTTCCGTCTTACTCCGTCCAGTCACCCTAAGCGATCACCTTTCCACGGCAGTGCTCCGTAACCGGAGTTCCGGAATCCCTGCTCTGTACCGACGCGTGTCGGGGTGTTATGAAGGTGACCAAACGCAATACTCCTCAAAGAATTTACCGTCTGGTGGAGATTACCAGCTACAGAGCTCCCTGTCAGGCACCTGGCCTCTGAGAGCAGACATCTCTGGGTTTGAGTCAGAGCCATCCCGTTGGCTCACTGAGAGGTATTTATACCGTAATAAACGTTATGTGCATAAGGCCTCTCTCTCTTTCTCTCTCTCTCTCAAAATATCTGACTGTACTGTACTCACCCTTCCACTCAGGATGTGAGATGCTAACACCCGCGAGGCGCAGCTCGGTGAATGACGCAGGCGCCGCGGCGTCCCGCAAGCTACTGCTGACCTGCAGATGATTCGTCAGAAGGACGATGGCGGCTTCCCGCCTGCGGTTGACAGCGTGGAAAGCGAAACTGCGGATGAGGGAAGACGGCTAGATCCGCACTCACAACCCGCTCGCTGCTTGCGGGGGGGAAAGGGCCTGCATCAGCTGTTTGTGGTCCGGCCGAGAGGGCTGTGACCGTCCCTAACACGAGTGTGCCGTGTAATTTTCGGACGACTTCTCGTGGGGAAGCCAGTGTCGCAGACTCCACCCCGGTGAGTCGCCGCAGAGAGCTGGAAGGTGCTCCTACTCATCCCAACCCACGGCAGACACCGTGCTCAGCTCACGGGCTAACGACGATTAGATGAGATCGTGAACGTGACGCTCTTTGCAGACTGATGGACACATATTAAGGACTCAGTGTCCACAGTTCTTATTGAGATATAAGCATTGTCTGGTGCAACCGGGTGGCTCCGTGGGTTGAACATTCGACTCTTGATCTTGGCTCAGGTCTTGATCTTGGGGTCGTGAGTTCAAGCCCGTATTGGCTTCACACCCAGTGTGGAGACTACTTTTAAAAAAATAAATAAATAAAATACATACATACATACATAGGTATTGCCCCTGGAATAGCAAGTGATTATTTTTCATCAGCATATCTATTCCTATCATTGAGCCCACCCACATAATGAAAGAGAACTGCAGATAAGAGAAGGCAGAGGGTGAGGATCTTGCTTAACTTTGCATCCTTGCACAGTACAGTACGGAGTACTGGAAAGAGCATTGCTTGGGAATTCAGATAGACCTGAGTTTGAATCCTGACTTCACAACATACTCATCAAGTTACTCAACGTCTGTCTCAGTTTGGCCATCTATAAAATGGAGAGAAGGATTGTAAAAATTAGACATAATGTATAAAAAATACCTAGTCCGAAGCCTGGTGTACCCAGGCTAGTAAGATACATCATAGCTCCAGCTTTCTCTGTTGGTTCTTCTTTGTGCCATTTATAGATTCCCTTTCAGCAAGTGCTTTGTAAAATAGCAAAGGCCTTGAAAACTAGCTGTAAAAGTAACATAGGGTCACATGCTAACAAACATCATTTTCACCAGAAAGAATGAGTGCACATAATTATTAGAGAACCCAGTGTGTTAGCATATCAACCATGCTTCTGACAGGTAAGATCACAGGTAAGTCCAGTCCCAGCCAGAATGGAAAAATAACATGAACTGGCTTTTTTAAAGACTGATTTATTTATTTGAGAGAGTGCACATCTGTGTACCAGTGAGGGGAGGGGTAGAAGGAATCTCAGGCAGACTCCCCATGGAACGCAGAGCCCAATGTGGGGCTCGATCCCATGACCCATGAGATCATGACCTGGCCGAAGCCAAGAGTCACACATTCAACCAAATGAGCCATCCAGGTGCCCCAGGAATTTATTTTAATTAACACACATCCTTCCCTTATTCCCACTAACTCCCCCTATGACTTTATCTTCATTACCAAACAGGTCTTTCACGCATGCATACACACATACACACCTTCATTCTTGGGTCTAGCCCCCCTCTTCTTTATATAGGTAGTTGTATGTGGCACAATGTGGTAGAAATGGCCTGAACTTTGAAGCTAGACACAATTAATGACTTCCTAAAAACCAATCTTCCTTTCAGCTTTTCTAAGACCCAACCCAGCCTTTTCTACCATCTTTGCCAAGGCATGTATGGTCTCTCACCTAAACCTTTTAAAATACTTCAAGACTCCACTGCAGTGCAGTTCTGCTCTGTCCGTCCTCTCAGGGACTGCCATAGGAATCTGTACCTGGTATTTTACTTACTCCCCTGTGGAAGAACAACCCCATACTGTGAATATGAAAGCTATTAATATTATTGCTTCTGCTACCATTATAATGAAAGCTTATCTTTATGAAAGCATTGTGCTAAGAGCTATCAATACATTAGATTTTTATTTCTTCCAACTATAATGTAAGTGTTATTTTTCCAGTTTTGCAAATGAGAAAATTGATACCAAGTTTGGGTAGCCTGCCCAAGGCTGTAAAGCTAGAATATTGCAGCTCTGGGACTGCAAACAGGTTATTCATTCATATATCCATCTATTCATTCCCTCAACATTCAACAGATAGTTATTGAGTATATACTCTGTGTCAGGCAGAACCAAGTATATCAACAAATGAGGTGGATGCCATTCCTGCCCTAGAGGGATTTGTCTTCAGTCTGACACCAAGTCCTGATTCTTTTTTTTTTTTTTTTAAGATTTATTTATTTATTTGACAGAGAGATGGAAAGCACAAGCAGGCAGAGCAGCAGGCAGAGGGAGAGGGAGAAGCAGGCTCTCCTCTGAGCAGAGAGCCCAATGTAGGACTCTCAGGACCTGGGATCATGACCTGAGCCAAAGGCAGACCAGACGCTTAACCCACTGTGCCACCCGGGCGCCCCACCAAATCCTGTTTCTTAACCACTAAGTGTACTGTCTCCCAAAGTAGAGTCTAAAGAGGTGTCCTGGCATTGTAGAATATACACTAACCTTGAAAGGACTCATAATTTGACTTACCTAGAGATAGCCTGAGGTTCCAAATCATCACCCTTCGTAAGCTAAAGGAAGAACTCCTAGAAGGGAGTTCAAGCTCTTCAAAGGAAAAACGTTCAAGCTCTACTCGATTTGAGTACAGTGGAAAAAGTCAAGATCTGTAAGTATCAGCCACTCACAGTTGACCACCCTCCTTTTCCAGCACAAGGGTCCATCCTACCTGATGGAAGGCATTTCTAGCAGATAATTCAGTTAATTTCTTTGCCTCACTTCTAAAATTGTTTCTGTATCTGTCTCTCCCATCCCCAGCCAGGCCAGACAGGGAGGCTCCTACTCAGTATTTTAGTATGATTTTAGAAACACTGAGAAGCTAACTACTCTCTCTTCCTCTAGGGCCTCTGCACTGCACATCATTAGGAACATAGAGACTATAATTTGACAGGTGCCCCTAGGATGGGAAACTCCCCCACAAAACCGTAGTAATTCCTTACATACCCCAGATGCATCTGTTTCCTTCCACCCTTAGTGAAGATATTTTAAATGTAAATACTCTTCTAAAAGGCCATATGCACACTAAGAGCCCATCTTTTCCTGGTGCCATTTGAGGATGTGGGGGTAGTGGGGGTAGAGTTCCTTGTGGCAGCCAGAATTGAAGGAGAATTTGGAACATAAGGGAGAAAAACACTGAAGACAGACCCTGTCCACATCTTACTCCCTATACCAAATTTGGGCCTCATTTTCAAAATTACAAGAGCCTCAAACCAAGGGTAACAAATTGAAATATAAGACCCTATTTTATGTCCTTACACTTCACTCACCACACGTACCAGTAGATAAAAATCTGACACATTTTAGAGGAGAAATATATAATTTCCATGGTACCAAACCATCAATTATTTTTCTAGTTTTCAGAATATTTATTGTAACATTCTGACATGCATATCATTTTAAGGAGACAACTCAAGTTTCAAAAAAGAGGCATTCTATATAAGAGTCCATAGGAAAATATAGCCTGTCTTCCACAAATAAAATGGGTTTCACTTAATATTCATTAAAGTGTGACTTGCTTTCGGCTCATAAATCTTGAAAACCACTTCTGGCCCCCTGCATTCTGTTTTCATTGGCTAACTCACTTTTTCTTTCCCTCGACACTTTATAGTTTGTGTTTAAATATGAGGCACAGCTGGTTTTGCCAGTGGGGGTTTCTGGTTTGGTTTTACAAGAAAACACAGAACAAAATCCTCAAAGAGTTACAACAGGTGTTCCATTTTCTCCTCAGAGTGACATTGTGTAATGATGAAAAGCAAACGAAAAAGGTAAGATGATGAGCTACCCAACCTAGCAGGACAGAAAATACGAGATGCGGCTGCTCAGCTTTAGAGCAGCTGCCATGTTCTGCATCTTTATAGACGCACTCAGTCTGTCTGTCCCCTTTAAAGAAATTACCAATGATAAGGACACAGACTTGAAAATGAATGTCCACTTTCTCAAACTGGAGAGAGAGTGTGTGTGACAGGGCTTGGGGGTGGTGATGGCAAGGAAATTCTTAGCCATAGCCTATTTTAAGCTTGTATATCATATTTCCCTTTCTGCTCACATGGCAGGTATGAACTAAGAATACTCTGTGAGGCCTAATGACCAAACTAATCAAGTTCCTCTCAAACAAGAGCAGTGGCAAAACCAAGGATTTGAGCATAAAGGACACTATATGTTAGAACCAACCTTGAGAATAGGTGAGTGATACCCTATACTGTGCTTAATTTTTTGAGAGTTCTTTTTCTTTTTTTTTTTTTTAAGATTTTATTTATTTATTTGACAGAGAGAAATCACAAGTAGATGGAGAGGCAGGCAGAGAGAGAGAGGGAAGCAGGCTCTCTGCTGAGCAGAGAGCCCGATGTGGGACTCGATCCCAGGACTCTGAGATCATGACCTGAGCTGAAGGCAGCGGCTTAACCCACTGAGCCACCCAGGCACCCCATCTTTTTTTTCTTAAGATTTTTATTTATTTATGTTAGAGAGAAAGAGAAAAGGAAAGTGTGGGGAGGGGCAGAGAGAGAAAATCTTCAAACAGACTCCCCACTGAGCACAGAGCCTAACTTGGGACTCCATCCCATGACCCAGGAGTTCATAACCTGAGCTGAAATCACTAGTTGGATGCTCAACCGACTGAGCCACTCAGGTGCCCCCAGAGAGTTCTTTAATTAAGGAAAGTAACAGAAAGAAGAGTGATGATAATGATAATAGCTAGGATTTATCAATTGCCTTAAACGAATCAGGCACTGTTCTAAGCATTTTACTTATAGTAATTTATTTAATCCTGATAACAACCCTATGTGCAGGTATAATGGTTATCACCATTATCGGTATGAGGATCCTGAGGTCTGGGAGTGAAGTTCACACAATGAACAAGGAATGAGCCAGGATGAAATAGCAAAAGACGGAAGTCTTTGGACAAGCATATAACTGCGTACCATGGGGAATGTTAACTACCCTCTTGTTCAGTGTTGTCTGTAGTCAGGTAGTAAGAAACACAGGTGATTTGGCCATCCAGGAATCTTAAAAGGTCTTTAGAAGTGTTAAACCTATTCCGAAATTTCCAATTACTCTGCCCACACTAACCACTAATTACAGAAAGTGCCAATAAACTTGTTCTATGTTCCTATTACTATTCCCAGTGCTCTAAACATATTATTCATGTAAGCTTCTCTTAACCCAACGAAATGCGTACCATCATGATCTCATTTACATATTTGGAAACTGAGGAATGGCAAAGCTTAAAAATTTCCCACATTTAGACATATGGAATATGGTTTTTCTAGGATTCTAACCTGGGCTTTTATGGGTTCAGAACTTAGGGAAAGAACACACCTGTTTCATGCACTCTTCCTTCACATAAGGAGCACATATGTGTTGAAGGATAATCAACAATTGATGTCCAATAAGGTTTGTTGAACTAGTTGACATTATCAAATATGAACCTTGATACTCAAAGACCCTCTTGTTTCCTGATTACACATAAATTGTCATTCATTTTGGAGCTGCAATGTCTCAAACGAAGAAATAATTACACGGAGAGAAATTCTATGCTCCTACGTAGCAGGCTTTTATTTACTCTCTATTCTCTGTGCCTGTTGGAAGCCCACTTGTTGTTTCAAAGCCTGGCATTCCCTTCTCTGGAAGACATCCCTGATCACTGCAGTGCACAGACTTTCTCATTCCCTCCTGTGTGCTCTACAGCCAGAGCTCTTCAAACGTTCATGTGCGTCCAAACTACCTGGGGATCCTGTTACAAGATAAATTCTGATTCAGTGGGGTTGGGATGAGGGCTGAGATTCTACATTTTTAACAACCCAGGGATGAGATTCTTGCCCAGGGACCACACTGAGTAGAGCAAAGCTCCGTATCACTCCATTGGTTAAAAGGGTTGGTTAGCACCCCACTCAACTTGCCAGGCTGTGAGTGGGCAACACCTCCTCCTTATTTGTCTTTTTACCTTGCACAACATTCTACTTTAATTATTTTCAAGCACTCTTGATATTAGAGGTTCCTCACCACAGTCCTGTGGGATCTGCAGAACCAATCTTATTATCCTGGAGGAAAACTGGGGCTTGGGGAACTTGAAGAGCTTGCCCAGAGTTACCAAGTTATCCCAAGCTCTTGCCCATGGTCGGATTTTCAGGTTTAATTCGCTCAGATCCTGCCTTGTGTGCCTACTATCATTCTTAGCAGTAGGGCATGGGGGAATGGACATGCGTAGACATGTTGAGTGGTCACAGTAATGGGGAGTACCTGGCGGTTGGGGTACAGGACTTGTAATGGCTCCTGCACAGGACAGTCCAGCACAGTATTGTCTCACCCAAAATGTCATAAAGGGAAACTCACAGAAGGCATTTGGTGTACATGTGATCGCTAAGCTGATGCTCAAATCTTGGCTTGAATCTTTCAGCAGCAGCAGTGCAGCACAGCTAGTGGTTAAGAGGCTGCTCTGGGACTTAGGATCTGCCCCCTAATGGCTCTTTGACCATGGCCATGTTAGTTCACCCCTTCTCTGTCCCTTCCTCTGCAAAGTGAAGATGCTATGATAGTATCTACTTTACCAGATGGCAGGAAGGTTGAAATAAGAAACTACATATAAAGTACGCAATGAATTCTCAAAAACCACTAGCCATTTCATTATTACCATCACATTTTTTATTCTGCATGCTGTTCATTTCAAACAGAGTAATGGTTTGAAGGGTTAGTCATATCCCATCTAAATGAGGGAACAGCCATTTTGTCAAAGCCAGCATGGTTCACGAGGAAATGTTTGGAACCTGTGTCCCACAACACACATGCGTGCACGCACTTAGACAAGCACAACTCTTCTGTGTCTCCCTGGATGCCCAGGACCCCCATTTCACCCCCTAATAGGGTTAGAAGTAGGGATAGCACCTGACCTGCCAGAGCTGAGTGCCGTAGTTTTTTCTTTTCCTTTAACAAAACTCACTCACTGTTACATAATCATAATGCCCTCCCAGGAAACATATCTGTATTTTGGCAGAAGCCCTATACTGACACCATATCTCACTCAAAAATTTTTCAAAAGTTCTCAGGAGGTGGGACTGTTACTCACTAATGTTGTATGAGCCCTCTTTCTAGAAAGCTCTTTTAACCTCAGACATTTGATGAACTCTTACTCATATTTTAATTTCACATATAGTATACCCTGTGAGGTTTTCATTCCTCTAGCCCCTTGTCCTCGCCCCATCAAAGAGCCAGAACCTCTCCTCTGTGGTCCCATTACAACCAGCACCAGACCCCACTGCAGTGTATTGTTATTATCGCACTTCTCCACTCCATACTCAACAAAGCACGCGCCCACTCTAACCCTTCCAAGCTCCTCCTTCCTCTGATTTATCTGGGGAAATCTGGGGCACAGGCTGCACCCCACTTCCACATTCCTGCTTGTTTACAGTTGTTTTTGAACCACTGAGTAACTGTCCCCAATTCCCATAACTTGATTATGCAGAGCAAAAATCTCTCTAAATTTCCATACCACAGCCCCATTCTTGGAGGGGAGGAGGTCCACTGTCCAAAGGAGAAGTTCAATTCCAATTTCTAAGAATAGAGCCATCACACCTCGGTAAATTATGTCAAAAGGTCCCCACGTGTGAAAATGGTGACATTCATTTTTTGTTCCAATAGCAATGCTCCTCTCCCTTTTTCCCAGATTTGTTCAATCCCCAGTTCGAATCGTGCGTGGGTCTGCATCCAAACTACGCCAGGAGTTACTTAAAGGCGGGGACTGCACCACATTCACCTTTACATTTCTGGGGGCCACTATGCTGCCTGATGCAAAAAGTCGCGAAGAGGAAGAGGATGTGGGCTCTGAACCCTTTTGACAATCTCCCTATCACACCTCTTTGGCAACCAGTTCCCCAAAGGTGGGAAATTCCAGCCTGCTGGGACCTTCTACTTGCCAGACCCTGAAGCAATTGGAAAGATGAGCTGTGGCAAATATAAAAGAAGACAGACACATTAAAACGGGCCTTGCATTTACACTTTGATTTACCTCTTTTTATGCAGTTCAAAGTGAGATCAAGACCTAAGCCAAGATCTAGAGTCCGACACTTAACTGACTGAGACACCAAGACACCCCTAGTTTTCCTTTTTAAATTAGTAAATATCTTGAGGGAGGTACTTTGAAACTGCAAATACTGTTCTCCAACTTCCATGCACCAATACCTGCCACAATTATTACTATAGTTTTCTAATGGGGATTTTCCTTTTCCCTCATCCCTTCTGCTCATTGGAATCCTCTGTAAGGAAGAATTGTTCCTTTTCCTCAATTCATTTATTCAATTATTTATCAATATTATTATGGAGCCATGGATATTTTCCTCTGACTTTAATCTAATGCTATCATTATTTATTTTGTTTTTCAAGACAACCTAAATTTTTTTTAACGTTGGTAAGGGAACCATTCGCTTGGCCATTCTAACTCTTTTTCCTCATCTGTAAGATGAAGATAATAATAATAATCATGCTGTTCTTCAAAGGTTGTTGTAAAGAGCGGTGCCTGGGTGGCTCAGTTGGTTGAATGTCCAATTCTTGATTTCGCTTAGGTTGTGATCTCAGGGTCCTGGATTGGGCCCCACACTCAGTTCTGCGCTTGGAAGGGAGTCTGCTTGGGGATT
This sequence comes from Mustela lutreola, assembly GCF_030435805.1. NCBI lineage: Eukaryota > Metazoa > Chordata > Mammalia > Carnivora > Mustelidae > Mustela > Mustela lutreola. The sequence goes on from NC_081297.1 coordinate 109,213,618, forward strand.
TCTCTCCCTCTCCCTCTGGCCCCACCTCCATTTGTGTCTCCTCTCTCCCTCTCTCTCAAATAAATAAATCTTTCTTTTTTAAAAGGTCTTTGTAAAGATTAATAATGTCATGCATATAAAGCCCTCAGCTTATTACTTAGCATCCAGTAGACTCAATATATATTCGCCATAATGTCAGTACGATCAGCACATGAATATGTGTGTCAGATACAAACAGGAGCCAGTGGCACAGTGAAGTGTTGTCAGTTGTGGAACAGATGTCAGGAAGACAAATCAGGCAGGAATTCCATTGGGGAGCGGGAGGCACAGGACAGCTGCTACTAACCGGCCACCAATATTGGGCAAATCACGTCCCCATCTGGAATACTGTTCCTCGTGGATATACATTGGAGGTCTGTTCGACTCTAACATTGTGTGACACTAACCTGTCTTAGATATATGGAAAAATTTGGTAACTCCCACTAAGTCAGGGAACAAATCAATAATGCTCCTACAATGACTTGAAGAAGGGACTTTCACAAAAGCATAATCTACGAATTTGGGGCCAGAATAGAAACAGAAATGAGAAAAAGTAAGGAAAATGACATACCTGGCTATTTTCTTGTCAGGCTAGTGTTTCCATCTCCTAGTAAAACTCTCATGATTTCCCTGCATTTGAGTGTTACATGTGGAATTGTAGAGTTTTTTTTGTTTTGTTTAGGATTTTTTTGTGTCATTCCTTCAGATTACAAAGATAAGCAACTTTTTTCTTGTAATTACATAATGGTGTTTTTAAATTTTATTGAAAAAAAATGAAAACTTTTTTTAAGTGAAATAAATTGTGTTGTTTGGGTGTATCGTTCATTTGTATATCACCAGGGTCTGTGACAGTGCAGGTGACTTAGTGTGAGCTCAAAAAAATGTTGATTTTTTTTTAAAAGATTGATTGATTGATTGATTGATTGATATGCCAGAGAGAGAGGCACACAAGCAGGGGAGAAGCAGGCAGAGGGAGAAGCAGGCTCCCCACTGAGCAAGGAGCCCGATGAGGGATTTGATCCCAGGACCCTGGAAGTATTACCTGAGCAGAAGGCAGACCTTAACCAACTGAGCCACCCAGGCTTCTCAAAATATTTGCTGATTAAATGAATGAATCAAGAATGAACAAATCATTCAACATATGCATTACAAAAGAAGGAAAAGCATTTCATTAAAGGATAGCAACAATATAATCATCCAAAAGGAGTTACAGAATAGAACCAGGCCAGGATGAAGGTGAAAAATTGTTCCTCATCTCACATGGGTTAAAAGGTTCCAGAGTCATGTAGAGGGGGGAGCTGCTACCACTGTTCTCTCTCCAGCTTCCTCTTCGGAAAAAATACCCTTTAACACCAGACAACAAACCTCGTGGGATGAATGAAAACCATTGGCCCACGGTCAATGGCATCTGTCACAGGCTCTGGGCCTTGTTCAGGTTCCACATTTAGTGTGACTCAGATGTTACTCCCTCCCAAAGTTAAGGACATGGATTTGAACAATTCATAAGCACCTCTGAAAATAACTTCAACATGCTCCATTAATACCACCTCCAGACATACTCCAAAATTAAATCCCGCCTTGTTTGTTTTCCTAACACCTGCTCCCTGACTGACCAAACTGTTTCACACAAGCATTTAACCTACTCTCCTCTCATGGAGAAACTCCAGCTACAGGAGCCACACTGGGGAACTGCCTTACAGGCAACATGTGAAGTCCTGGTGGTGCTGCTGAACCACCTCTTGGATCAGGTCCAGGCTGAACGGGCAGCAAGCAGCATCACACAGCGAGTCGCACTACAGCGCAGGGGATGTGTCTGGGGCGATCGGACACCACGTAGTCTTCACCATCTTCCGACTGGCTTCTCCCCCACTGCGCTTACGGTGCTGACCACAGGCTCCTGGTCCCTATTGTGCTTTCTGACATCACACATCTGGCCACCTCTGTGACTTGATGCCTGGTACCCCTAAGTGAAGGGGGTCAATAGGTTAAACAGTAATCATCATCATTATTATCCCGTAGTGTTATTAACATTTAATAAGATAATGGATTCAAAATTAGGGGTGCAACAAATGTTGATTTTCCTTCCCTTGTCCACAAACCTGTCTGAGCAGATCAAGGAAGAAAAGGAAAACAAGAAGTAAAAATGGTTAAGAATTAGGTTTTAAGTCCCATTCCCACTTCTCTTTTTTTCCTAGTTCAGCAGAAACTATGACAGACCAAAGAAGGTCAAAGAATCCTTATGTGGAATTGCAATGAAGAGTGTGATGAAATATTCTAAACGGCACGCATGTTCTCAAAGGAGTAGGCAACGCGGGGGAGAATTCAGGGCCAGTAAATGGGTCCTTTTCATGCCCAAGTTCTGTAGATTTTAGACCTTGCCAGGCTATTTCTCAGGAAAGTTATAGGGGGGTGGAGTATGGGGAGAAGAGGAATGCTCCCACTCCAATTACAAAATTGTTTAATTTTACTTGCAACTCAGGAAACCCAGAACACAGAAGAGAGACCACTGAAAATTTCATGCTGTTTCACCTTTTCACTGTCTTTACTGTAAGCATGCGTCGTAGTAGGAATATTGATCGTTCACGACACAGTAAACACAGGTGAGCAGTTCTGCGGAATTTGGGAGTGAGGGAGAGAACAGGACATGTACACAGCTGTAGCCCAGTGTCATCCCATGGTCATTATTTAATACAGATGAATTATAGAGTGCCACCAGCAGAAGATAGAAGAGATACAACCTTAGAAAATAGTGACCTTGCAAAACATAGGCGGTAAGAAAAGCAAGGAAATGATTGCCACAAAAGTCACAATAGCTGTTACCTATAAGGGGGCGGGGTGTGGTCTAGAAGGTAAACAAAGGAGGGGCTTCTGGGCTTGCCATGGTCCATTTCTTGATTGAGGGGTGTTCATTTTATAATTATTCATTATACTATACGTTTATGTTTTCTGTTTGCATATTCTGTTTCATAATTTTTAAAAGGTTAAAAAAAGAAGGAAAATAATACCCCTCCCATCATTAAAGGGGGAAAAAACTAGTTTACTGCAGAGCTTAGCCCTAGGTAATTTCAACATCTTCCTCAGCTGACATCCATTTTCCTCCCGTAGGCGGTTTTCTGGAAGAGAAAGAGGAGGGTGGATTTTTGAGGAGTCACAAGTAGACTGCCATTAACACTCCAGAATAGATGACTTACCACAGACAGTTTTAGTACTAGAGTATGTTTGGGATAGGTTTTTTAAAGTCCAATTATTCTAGAGTTAGAATTCAGTGAGGCTCCATAAGATACCAGAAAGTTCTCCAAGGGGTAGGCAGTATTCACAAGTCAGAGTCATCAGACACAAAGACAGGGGATACAAATGGGCTTATGAAATCATCAGGAAAAAAAAAAAAAACCACAAAAAAAAATTTTAAGTAGTTACTAAGAACTCAGCTGCTCCGATTCAGGGCATAGCAGGGCCTGGGGGCCTGCATGTGAAGAAAATCCTTCCTGTGTTTGGCATCTGAGTGACTCACCCAGAAAACCATCCACTGCATGCAGCAAAGAGGAAATGAATCATGGAAGCGTCTGACCTTTGCCCTTGTCATCTCGCTACAGGGAAACCACCCACAGACAGTCTCAACAGGCTGGAGACAGGGCAGTCAAACAAGGCATACAAAAAATGATGCAAATCCATTGGCAGAAGAAAGCAAGATAATCAGGTCAGGAGAATGCAGCTGAGGGGCTGAGAATACAGAGTAAGAATTGATTTTCTGAGAAAACTTAGAAGTTGAACTACCATCACAGACGATCTGGCAGTATCCACTGGCATGTTGTCTTAAGCAGTTATCTGAACATCTTCCACCATTAGCTGGGATGGGGGTGGAAAAGCACCATAGAGGGGAACAATGACCCAGTGCCCCCTTGGAATCCCCATCCTATGTTTGGTATTTAGAGAATTTGCTTGGCTTGCTTCAAGGAAGTAGACCAAACTCATACAAGTAGGAAAGTTGTAATGAATTTTTTTTTAAGATTTTATTTATTTATAGGCAGAGAGGCAGGCAGAGAGAGTGGGGGAAGCAGGCTCCCTGCTGAGCAGAAAGCCCGATGCGGGATTCGATCCCAGGATCCTGAGATCATGACCTGAGCTGAAGGCAGAGGCTTAACCCACTGAGCCACCCAGGCACCCCAATTGTGATGAATTTGACAGACTCATTTACACTGAAGCAGATGCGAGCTAAATGTCTGCTCCAGAAAGGTAGAGTTTACAATAAGTGGTGGAGGAGCCCTAACGCAATCCGAAGAATTATCCACAGCCACAGTCCGACATTCAGGTTGTGATTGTAGTTTTAAACAAACTCAGCACGCCTTCAGAATGCTAATCCAAAAGCCAAATATAGTTCATCCAAAAACGTGTACAGAGTAGAAAGCCAACACCCAGGAGGAGAAGGAAAAGCTCTCCTTGCTTAGGGTTATGAGCACAAGTGCTTCTGCGACAGCCTCTCTCCTCACCAATCAATAGCCAGGATATTGGTGACCACCTGGTGAGCTGCCGCTGTCAAAGGCATTTCCCTCTCTTCAAGGTGAGCTTTTTAATGCAATTTATTGCCTTATATGGGTCTACAAATAGTTTGGGGTCTTAGATACCTAATTATAAAATAATATACCATTCCTCCAAGAAATTACCCAGGCCTTTGCCCTTGGAGTGAATTTGGCTAAGAAACCTTGCCCTTGCTGGTTAGGAGAGTGGGAATTAGGTGCTCACATGCCACACAGCTTAACTCAGAGCTCTGATCTGTGCCTGGGAACTCAAACTGTAGAGGACATTAGGACACAAATGGTGTTCAGGTCTGAGCTCAAGAATGCAGGTTGGGGCAAACCTTAGACCCTTTCCTTTCCCTTCCACCCTCACTTCCCTCTCTGGCCACTTTTGTATTCTCTCCTCTTATCCTCACCAACATTAGCCCACTTCATTAAATTAGAGAAAGGAGTTTAGTCATTTCCAGGTAGGCAGGCAGGATTCCTTGGTCCGCACCCTATTGTTGCCCTGAGCATTTACTGATGAAAATGGAAGTGATTCAGTCTCCTCTCACAGCACAGAGGCGCAGTATGATCTATGAGCCTTTGAGGGCTGCTAAATGATTCACATACAATTGGTATCAGGGAGTCCTGCGATCCTCTTCCTACTTCCTTTATGAACTTCCATCCTAGCAGTATTTTCAGCTAATGAGCTAGTATATTTTCTGTAACTACAGTAATAATTTTTTTTTAAAACAGCTGCCATCTATTCAATACTGACTGTAAGCTAGGCACTCTGCTAACGGTTTTATAGACATTAATCCTGTTAATCTTCATAGCAACCATAGCATAGAGGTACTATTTCTATCACTACCTTATAAGTGGGGACTATAAGTTAGAGAAATTGTGTCACTTGCCCAAAATGAAGCCAGCTGGTAAAGGAACCAAGACTTAAGCCTAGGGCTCTTCCACTTCACAATCTAAGCTCTTCACTATCACGCTGTATGGGTCCTCTAAGGCTGGGGGCAGGAGAAGAAACAAGTGAACTGTATTTATTGCCACACTGCCTTGGGTCACCTTTTCCTTACACTCAGGTATGTAATCATAATAGGCAGTAGAGAGGAAACATAATAAAGTCTTATTTCCACGCGGACATCCTACCTGTCATCTGCACATTTTCTATATTTCTTTCTTATGTGTAAGAAATGAGAAAGGAAGAAACCTAGCATCAGAAGTGGTAGCAGCCTGACTTCCCTCTTCCTGGATAATGGGAAATTTGACCTTTCTGAAAAGAGGATCTTTCAAGCTTGACCAATAAAAGCCCCATCAGAAACACCTCATCAAGCACACGTTGAAAGAGACCAATTGAGTTCAGCCTCTCATTTGGAATTCATCTTCTGACCTTCTGCTGGGAACAACAGTAAAGATAATACAAATCACTCTCTCAGCTTCTACCTCCATTTTTAACCTGAACTAACCTATCAACAATGTACAGAGCTTCTGTCATATGCATTGGGATTAGAGCAGTCGTTGGGTAGCAATCATGGAAGAATTAAACAGTCTGTCTTTAATGAATACGTGTTCCCCACAGCTTGGCACTGGGAGCTGGTTTCATCTATTGATGACATACAGTATAGAACAGTTGGTTTCTGATTCCAGAACCCACTATATTCAAAACAACATTTTTTAGAAATTAGCAGATTAGAGACTCGGGATTTCCTTTGACTAATCAGGGTTCTGGCTACAGGAATGGAGAAAGGACATTCCAAAGACAACTCAATGTTTAGCTTTTAAATGAGTATCGCAGTAGTTGGAAATCTTCCAGGGAAAACTAAAATCTTTGGGAGAAGGGAAAGGAATCGTCTTGATTCTCGTCGGCTGATTTGGTTTAAACCCCATATCATATCAGGAATTTTTGTCCTTAGCAACACATGTTTTAGAATCAGACAGATCTGGTGCAAGCCCTGATTTCCCACACTTACTATCTCTAACTTGGGCAAGTTTTTTAACCTGAGTAGCCGTCTCCATCTATAAAATGGGTTGTGAGAACAGAATGCATCTTCTACGTAAAAGACCAGCACAGAATGAGAACTCACTATATGACAACTTAAAAAAACCGACATTCACACTGCATTTTTCCAGTCAACCAGTTTGAAAACTAGATGCCAAAGATGCAACGGCCTGTGCAAGATAAGGCCGCACAATAAAGACTCACCACCAAAACCCTGGCAGATTTTACTAAAGGAAGGAGGAGGCATTTCTTTCCAAGGAATTTCACCCATCTCACACTCCCCATGGACCTGAAAGGGGAAACCCATTTGAGACATCAATGGATGAAGATCGAAAACTTGCCCTTAACTGTGGCAGAGTGAGAATTCACCAAGATAATCAACAATAACTGGCTCAGAGAAAAAGCCTTTTGAATTCAAACCCAGCTAATTGGCGGAAAAGAGCAGGTCAGACAAAGGGAGCCGGGGTTCCATGTGGAACTGGAATCTGAGTTCCAGTTAACCCAGATTCATTAAACAACTTAAACCAAATGACTTGAACCATCCAGATCTCTGGATCAAATAACTTCTTCCCAAAATAAAGCCGGTGGGAAACTTTCAAGTAGAGTTTGATAATCTCAAAACAAAACATTAATGGCAATTGTTACATGTTTTATCCCAGCTGTCAATCGTATCGTGGACTTGGCATGGGGAGAATCACCAAAACTTGCCCAAATTAAGTTTCATTATTAGGGATGTATAATTGATTTCCTAATGAAACTGAGATACCCACAAGTAACATAATGAAGGTTAAGGAAAAAAGCAAAAGCACTAAAAACTCCATTCTGAGTCTTATTGATTAGAGTCAGATAAAACAAAAATGTAAACCAAATCTCAGTATACAAGTCAAAAGAAATAAAATGGGGGAGGAGAAAGAGAAAGAATAAGGAACAAAATGAGCCAAAGAGACAATTGCCAAGTTCTCACAGCATCTACAGAGAAGGGGAGGAGCAAACATAGAAGCTGACAGGAAAAGATTCAAGAAGGAAAGTGTGGGAAAATGTGAAAGTGCCTTGAGGAGGAGCCAAGTTTTAGTGGGTGGGAGAGATGAAATGATAACATCTGTTGCCGCCTAAGCTCTGAAGGGAAGAATCAAGAGTCTCCTGAAGACCTTTGAAGAAAGGACAGGGCTCCCGGAAATGGGGCAGAGGCCACGCCGTGTGAGCTTCAGGTGGGAAGAGCCTCACTCATCACAGCAGTGGGCTACATACAGACTGTAGTTGTGAACAACATAATAATAATAAAGGCTTGTCTCACCCCTGCATAGAGTTTTTTTTTTTTCCTTCTGAGGTAATCTGTGTGGAGAATAACTCCCACATATTTCTTTCACAGCTGCTCTTACCCGCGGGGAAGTGACATGAATGGGTTAACCTGGTCACAGCAATAGAACATGGAGGGGGTGACTGAGAGGTAGTGGGGCCCCCCCTCAGCTGAGTCAGCTAGGTTGTGGCAGCTGGAAGCCTGGAGATGTGATATGCAGCTCAGCTGGTCCATCTGTTGTCTGAGGGCTCTGGTGACCTGTCTTCCCCTGAGATTCAAGAGATTACCACACACTGGCAGCTTCCCATACTTCTCAGCTCCCTAAGACAGTCACGTGCCCCAGTAAAGTCTCCCAAAGCAGGGCTATGAACCTCATCTTATTCTAAGCAGGCTCTTACCCATTCCTCACCCTTGTTTTCATTTCCCTTTTCACTTGGGTGAAAGGAAACAATTCCAGATTTTGGTATTTGAAAAGACACTTCTAACTGCCAGCTTGACACCTCCACCTGGATATCTCCTATTAAAGACATCAAACATGAACTCTTGATCCTCCCCTACCCTGCTCCAAAGCAATCCTGCTCCGCCTGAAGCGTCCCCCTTTCACTGGATGGCAATGGCATCTTCTTCAGTCCCTTCTCTTTCACTGGCACCCCGCATCCGGTCCATCAGCAAACACTACCAGTTCACCACCAGAATATACCCAGACTCTCAGCACTTCACAGCACCTCCATTATCCCTCACCAGGAGAGTTGCTGTAGCCTCCTAACAGGTCCCTGCTTTTCTGCCCTTGTCCTCCGTCCTGTGACATGGTGGGCCAACTGACACAGGTCATGGCGCCTCTCTACTCAGACCTTCCAGTGATGTCCAGTCGCAGCTGGAGTAAAAGCGAACGTTCTTACCATGACCGAAAGGGCACCACACACTCTGACCCCCAGTGCCTCTCTTACTTTATCTATTTCTACTGTCCCCTTTCCTCACTCCAGGCCACCCACTGGCCCCCGTTCACTAGGTATACTAAGTATACCTAGAGTTCCTAGATTTAGTAAATAAAAAACTGGACAGTGTGATTTTTTTAGTACAAGTGTCCCCCAAATATTTTATGGCACATACTTCTATTTAAAACATAGGTGTTGGGGCGCTTGGGTGGCTCAGTGGGTTCAGTCTCTGCCTTCAGCTCAGGTCATGATCTCAGGGTCCTGGGATCGAGCTCCACATCGGGCTCTCTGCTTGGTGGGGAGCCTGCTTCCCTCTCTCTCTGCCTGCCTCTCTGCCTAATTGTGATCTCTCTCTGTCAAATAAATTGGTGAAATCTTTAAAAAAAAAAAAAAAGTAGGGTTGTTCATCTGAAATTCATACTTCCTGTATTTTCTCTGGTGAGCCCAGGGACACCCCCACCTCGAGCCCTTTGTACTACTTGTCCCCGCGCCCGGAACACCCTTCCTCTGAGATTTCTGTGGCTCGCTCTTTCACCTACTTCAGTCTTTCGCTCAGACATCACCTTGGGGAGGCTGGCCCCAGTCACATGAGAAACCATACTCTGGTTCTTCCTATCCCCTTTTTCCTCTTTATTTTTCTCTAAAATATAATTTACATAATTTACTCCACCAACTGAAATGTAAACTCAATGAGGGCAAGGCGGGTGTTTTTTGTTTGTTTGTTTTTCTGCCTGGATCACTGCTCTGTCTCTAGCACCTAGAACAGTACCTGACACCTAGTAGACCATTGATGAATGTTTGTTGAATGAATGAACAAACCTCTTAAAGCTGTTCATAATAAAGCAGCCGACAACAAATTGCCACTGATTCAAGGATTTTTAGACTCCTCCTTCCATCCATGTTGAGATTCCTAAAGAAGCCCACCCCATCTGTTTCCAATAGTGCCACCCCAGAATGAATCACCTTTCTCAGCTACCCACAAAACAGATCGTCTTGTTTGATACCAATTTTAAAGAAAATGCCAAACGTCATTAAATATAGATAATGCATTAACTCACTTTGCTGTGCTTTACAGCTTACAAAACACCTTCACCTCATGAACTCCTTTGAAAGGCCTTAAATACAAGAGAATCAGATTCATAAAGACCAATTATTTTCACAAGAGGAAAATTTGGTTTTCATCATAGCAATTACATTCGCAAAGACAGTACTCAATCCAACCCAAAATAATTCAGCCCAATTTCTGCCGTACTCACCCTGCTGAAAATGTTCTCTTTCGAATCCAGTTGAAACTGTTAATGCTGTGACAAATAACTTATGAAAACATATTTGCAGTAGATAACACCTTGACTTTGTATGTATGTATATGTCATATATGTGGTTGTGTGTGTGTGTGTGTGTCTGTGTGTGGTTTTAAGAAATTAATAACCTGCATCACCTCTCCTGAATAATGCTAGCCCAATTAATCATTAAACATATGGAGGTGTTATGATCATCAAAGTCTCTTCGGTGTTTACATTAGAGCATGAGAAAAGTATCCATTGCTATATCTTTCAGAACGAGCAATGTGCAGCTGCTCTTAATTTTCAACTGGAGGGGGAAAAGGCATTGAGGCACATCTCTGATTTGCATACCCCCAAACCATTCTCCTTGAGTGTTTCTGAACAAACTAGGGGACACAGTTGTGCCTTAGCCTTCCTGCGGCGGTGGTTCCTAGCCTCAGCTACACATTCAAGTCACGTGGAGAGTGTTAACAATCACTTACTGATCCTTCAATCCTACCCCAGAGAATCTAATTGATCTGGCCAGGAGCCTGGATCCTGGGAGTTTGAAAAGCTCCCTAGGTGAGTCTAGGAAAGAGCCAAGTTTGAGAACTACGATTTAAAGTTTCCCAAAAATTGCACGGTGGAAAGAAGCCCTTTTTGGTTTTCAGTGAGACACCACATTTCCAGGTTTCAAAAGCTCATCTCCAGATTATAGTGAAGTAAATGAGTTTGAAGGAGTGGGGGAAAGCTGCTCTGATTTTATCTAAAATCAATGTGTACTGTTTGAGGGAAAAAAAAAATTATCCAGGCTTTAATATAAACAAGAGAAGTTTCAGTTCAGCAGCCCTGGGAAACTCCCCAATTTAACGTAGCCTTTCAACGACTCTCACGTGCATTAACTGTGGCAGTAGAAATAACTGACAATGTGCTCTTTATTCACACCAAACACGCCAGTGGACTTCAAAAGAAAATCAACATTTACGGTTTAATTACTGTTTATTCCCTGTATTCAAATCAGCTTTCTTTGGCTGCCCCCTTCTAAATACTCAGAAGGGGATTTAATCATCTGATCTAATTCTTCCAAAGAATAGAAAGTTATCATTATGACAGCACAATGAAAAAAAAATCATTAAACAAATAAATGAGAAAGAAACTGTATGAAGCGTAACCACATTGGGTATTTTTTAAAGCCTCTGTAAGATAAAACAGTTCATTTTTTGAAAGATAGTAATTTAGGGGTTAAAGCCTGATTTCTCTTTTTTTAAAGATTTTCATTTATTGGGATGCCTGGGTGGCTCAGTTGGTTAAGCAGCTGCCTTCGGCTCAGGTCATGATCCCAGCATCCTGGGATCGAGTCCCACATCGGGCTCCTTGCTCAGCAGGGAGCCTGCTTCTCCCTCTGCCTGCCATTCTGTCTGCCTGTGCTCGCTCTCTCTCCCTCTCTCTCTGAAGAATTAAAAAAAAAAAAAAATCTTTAATAAAAAGAAAAGATTTTCATTTATTTATGAGAGAGAGAGAGAGGTGGGGAATGGGCAGAGGGAGAGGGAGCAGCAGGCTCCCAGCTGAGCAGGGAGTCCTATGTGAAACTTGATCCCAAGACCCTGGATCATGACCTGAGCCAAAGGCAGACGCTTAACTGACTGAGCCATCCAGGCAACCTTTTTTTTAAAAGATTTTATTTATTTATTTGAGAGAGAGAGAGAGAGAGAGAAACAACCTGACTCCTCTTTCTTAATTGAGTTTCAACTTATTATGTCTATGCTAACAAAATGAAATGCATCAATAAAAAATATTAGTGCTTAAAATCAATGTGGTACCATCGACACCAGTGCTATCCAATAGAAATATAATGGAAGCCACTTATGTAATGCGAATTTCCTGGCAGATGTATTAAAAAGTAAATAAACAAACAAAAAAAAGTAAACAGGGACAGGTGAAATTAACTTTTATAATTTATTTAGCTTTAACCAAATATAGTCAAAATACTATTACTTCAATTAAATCATATCAAAAATCATCAGTAAAATTCTCTACATTTTTTTTGTATTAAAAAATAGAGAATCCCGTATGTATTTTATATGTACAGCATGTCTCAATGCAGGCTAGCCCCATTTCAGAGCTCAGTAGCCCCATGTGAGTAGGTACTAGAGAGGGTAGGTCTCTAGCCAACACAATAGCCTGAAAATTAAAGTGAGTATTTTCCCTTTTGGTCTTTACTTTTTGGCAAAGCACCTTTAGTTGTGCTAAACAGAATGCGGGCTTGGTGACAAATGACCCATGCTGAGTACTTTCTACCCTTTAAATTTTTTGCGCAGCTTTGCTGGAAATGGAAGCTCCAGTTTGGCCCTTTTCTGCACTAGTATAATTCATGTTTGCTTTTCATTAGGCAAAAAGAATGATTCTGACTCAGCCTGGTTCTTAGTTACCCCTGAAAACTGATAGCACTTGTCTCCAATATATGACCTATCCATGTAGACACAGTTGTTTTAACACTGTCTTTCCCCTGGTTAGTAGCATTTGTTGATTACACTGGAATGGCTCTCTCTACTTTTGTTAGCTGTCATATACTGGGATTTTGCAATTTTATTACAATATCCTGACAACATAGCCTCTTAAACAGTCCGAGGGACTACCATTGTAGACAATGCTTTTACAACTTAATGTTTTTACAATAAGTTAAGCTTAATCTTAACTTTCAATGACCTAGGCAACAGGACTTGTTCAAATTTAACCCAGGTCAACTTCCCATAATATCTAGAAGAGATCCAGGCAATCTTTACCTAGGCCTCTCTCCACACACTCTTTGAAGTTACATTATTTCTTAATCACCCTTCAGCCATTGGTAAATACACTGCCTTCTCCAAATCAAACAAAAGCTCTCCATGTTCTCCAGCTAGTAGATGATGTCAGAAGAAAAAAGTGAAGGTAACATTTATATTTATGCCACAAGTCAACACATTGTGACCCTCACCTCAGGCTTCAGGGAAAGCAGATCAGAAAACTAACGAAGGCACAGTTTGTCACAAGAATGGATTTCAAGAATTCAGCTATCAGTTTTGTCATTTACCGAGATCACTGGAGTGTAGTCATGTGCACTGTGCAAATATAATTTGCCTTCTTTGCAATGGCTTCATTTTTTTCATGCACAAAGCTTTGCATTTTAAAGAATCTTTGCACATAGCAGAGCCCTGAGAAGAGGGATGAAGAATTCTGAAGGCTCAAGGACATGTTTTTCCATCTTTTCTCAAGAATACAGTCTCACCACTGGAAAGGATTTATATTTTGACATACACAATGCACACGAAACCAGAATAAGAATCTGCCATGGATGCCTATTACTTATACACCAAATCTGAACTCCCTCCAAAGTCTGACCTCATACAACCCATCATTCTGTCTCACTACTTGCTTTCATATAATCTTCCCTCCAATCAGGATGGTTTCTCTACTACCCCTCACCTAATCCCTTCGCTCCATTCACCACTCCCCCCACCAACACATACGTAGTCCTGCCTGCATGCCATTACCCATTGTTTTCCATACACCTGGAATACCCTCAATGCTCAGGTGAACTCATAAGTATCAGCGAAGGTATTCACTTTATACCTTATCACTTCTAGGCTTGGGTTTACGAGGCTAAAATTCCCAAGACCCGTTTGTCCCCATCACAGTAACCATTGCCTGGCTTGACACTGTAATCTAATTAGCTAGGATTCATGCAGGAATGTTTCACTGAAGTAGAAGAGGCACTTTTTATTCTCAATCGCTCTGTATAAGGAAAGGGGATATTTTCAAGGAAAGGCTAGCTGCATACACATGTAATTTTTTAAGGAAATGTCTGGGGTTTTTAAATTGTAATAAGATACATTAACACAAAATGTATCATTTTAACTGTGTCTAACGGTTCAGTTCAGTGGCATTAAGTACAGTCATACTGAAACCATTATCACCATTCATCTCCAGAACATTCTCATGTCAAACTTTCTCATCTCAAACAGAAACTCTTGGGCGCCTGGGTGGCAGAGTCAGTTAAGCGTCGGACTCTTGGTTTCAGCTCAGGTCGTAATCTCAGGGTCCTGAGATGGAGCTCAAGACCGTTTGGGGCTCTGTGTCAGAGTCTGCTTGGGACTCAATCTCCTTCTCCCTCTGCCACCCCCCACCCTGGCCCCTTAAGTAAATAAATAAACCTTCCTTCAGTCTCTATGAATGTGACTGTTCTGGGTACCTCATATAAATGGGACCATGTGTATTTGTCCTTCTGTGTCTGGTTCATTTCACTTAGCATACATCTCCAAGTTTCATCCATTTTATAGCATGTATAAGAATTTCCTTCCTTAAGGCTGAAGAATATTCCATTGTGTGTATACACCACATTTTGTTTATCCATCGATGAACAAACCATCAAAGAAAAGGGCTTACTTGCCCTTTGAAGCTTCTTAACCTCTGCTTCCCATCTCCCTCATGGCAAAGTAGAAGTCCCATAATTTATTAAAACACACACATGCACAAGTTTCCATAGCAGCTTGCTATTTAAAGTTCACAAATAGGTCTTTTGAACATTTGGAGACTATTTGATTTCCCAATCCCAGCTATCTCCTACCCTGATCAATCTTACATTTGTTAACAATGAACTGAATTCAGTTTTCAATCCCAGCTGCCCTGACTGCTTCTCACTCAACTTGGGTATAAGACTGGATTTTCTGAAATCTCCTTTGCTGATGATAGAAATTAATTTTTTAAAGATTATTTATTTGAGAGAGAGAGAGAGTTTGAGAGAGAGAAAGAGAGAGATCACAAACGGGGGTAAAGGGCAGAGGGAGAAGCAGACTCCCCGCTGAGCAGGGAAACCTGACACAGGGCTCAGTCCCCTGGGATCATAACCTGAGCTGAAGGCAGACACTTAAGGACTGAGCTACCCAAGTGTCCCTAGAAATTAAACTCTTAAGTCACATGTAAAGAGACACTAACGTCCTATGGAGGGAGCTTTTCCGTACCTGCCCTGATCACTTCTCATTTATATTCATCCCTCCTTTAACTCACATCTTTGTGTCATTATCATTATTATTATTACTAGTACTTTAGGGCTTTCCATGGCAAGCAGCATTAAATTCTATTCTGTATTATTATTTCCTTGATTTGTCTTTTCATTTTGTCTTCCCAGCTCCAGTATAAATGCTTCAAAGCACGTTCTGGATCTTGTTTCTTTTTATGCCCGGTCTATACCATAACACAGCACCCGTTTGTTGGTCCAAAGAAAATACCGTCTGACTCCTTAATTGCCTGAGGTTCACGGCGGCTCACATTGTGGGTTCTCAATAAAACATTAAGCAAGAATCTCTTTCTCCGTGGGCTCAAATGAATCATACTTGAATTTTATACTTTCTTCAGATATCCTGACTCACTAACTCAAATAGCTAACCATCGATCTGACCACACTTAGTAACAAAGCAAGGGCACGGGTAAAGCATGCTTCTTGCTGTCTCACACCTTGGGTGTGCTGCATTCCTAAAATTACTTAAATAGATTTCACGCTGTCTTAGAAACGCCAGGCAACAAGCACCTAGCAAGTGGGCAGCCATGGACAGGGGAGGTACTTGAAGGTACAACAAGTCATTCTTCAGGGAGGGACCCAATTGTGAGTAAGAAACAAGTTTTCGGTAAGTCCACTTCAAGAGCAAGGAAAGAGGCACAGATGCCAAAGCACAAACGGAAATGGTGTCCACCTCCATGGCGTGATCTACCTGCCCTCGCTGTGTGGGGGAGGGGGGCATCGTAAATGGAAAACTCTCCTTACTCACAGGGAATGACGATGATAACAACAATGACAACAGGTGACAATAGCGATCATAGCAACTAATGAACACTGACTTTGTACCAACAATTTGCTAAGTCGCTTTTGTCAAACACCTCTGCAAGTCAGCTATTATAATGTCTATTTTACATGTGAGGTCATTTCAATTAAACACCATAGCCACTTACTTATTTAATCCTAAATCCCCTGGACTCCATAATCTGTGCCATATATTTTATCAGTCAGACTAAGCCTGAAGGGGCAGTGAGAATGTGCTCTAACTTATACTTTTCCTCGGAAAAAAGATTAGTGCTGATCTAATATCCCAGACCACTCTGCTTAATGGCCTGGTCTCCCAAAAGTTCATGTGAAGTACTATGAGAATACCACCTAACCATACCATAACTATCTAGGGTATCATTCAAAGCATGTTTCTCTTACCTGGGACAAATGTTAAAGCAACCGGGTCACCAGGTAAACAAGCATTAACTGGGATGGCCCCGAGAAAACTAAGATCTACTTACATATTGGGTTTTGATAGCAACATGGCAAATTAAGCGGCCAACTATTTGAAATATTGAAATATTTTTACAGTGAGGAGCGCCTGGGGTCTCAGTGGGTTAAAGCCTCTGCCTTCAGCTCAGGTCATGATCCCAGGGTCCCGGGATGGAGCCCCGCATTGGGCTCTCTGCTCAATGGGGAGCCTGCTTCTTCCTCTCTCTCTGCCTGCCTCTCTGCCTAACTGTGATCTCTGTCAAATAAGTAAATAAAATCTTTAAAAAATATATCTTTACAGTGAGGTCAACTGAACTATAATTTACATACAGTAAAAATTGACTTTATTTAGGTATCCAATTCTATGAATTTGGACAGTCATGACAAGCTGTCCAAGCTCTTTCAACTGCCGTCATAGTCAAGACATGGAAGATTTCACTACAGAATTTCTAGTTAATCCTCTCCTGGACCCTATTATGTCCCTGTAGCATTGCTTTCTCCATGTGTTATATTAAAGGAATTACATAATGTTGTTTTCGAACTTGGCTTCTGTCAGTTAGTGTAAGACATTTGGGATGCATCCATGCTGTTTTGTGGATCAGGAGCCCATTCTCTTTTCTTGAGTGGTTTCCATAGGATAAATATGCCTCAATTTGTTCACTATTCATCCATGGATAGACATTCAGTTGTTTCCAGTTTGGAGCACTTACGAATAAAGCTGCTTTGTAAACATTCACGTGCAGGTTTTTGCGTGGACATATGTCAACACTTGTGTAAATACCCAAGAGTAAAAATGCTGGATTATATTGTAAATATGAGTTTAATTTACAAGAAACTGCCAATAAGTTTTCCAAAGTGATTGTCATTTTTTGCATTCCTGCCAGCAATGGATGATGTTCTATTAACCCCACAATATTTTAAAGATTTTATTTATTCATTTGAGAGAGAAAGCACACACAGGGAGAGAAGCAGAGGGAGAAGCAGAGACTCCCCATTGAGCAGGGAGCCCGATGTGGGACTCGATCCCAAGGCCCTGGGATCATGACCTGAAGCTGAAGGCAGACGCTTAAGCCACCCAGGTGCTCCTACTTCAACATTCTTGACAGCATTTGGTATCCTCAACTTTGGTATCTTGGCGAGGTTTTAATTTTCATTTCCCTGATTATTCATGACATTGAATATCTTTTCATGTGCTTATCTGTCATATGTATATTTTCATTGATGAAATGTCAGTTTAAGTCTTGAGCCCATTTTTTTATTGAATGACCTTATTTTTTTTCTTTTATTGTTAAGTAGTAACAGCTTGTCACCTATTTTGGTTATCTGATGTGTTTTTAGAGACTAAAAAAATGTATGGTGCGATCTACTTCACAACAGTGAATATACTTAACAGTACAAAAGTGTACACTTATAAAAATGGCTAAGGTGGTAAATTTTATGTCATGTGTTTTTTATTTGAGAAGGAGCACTCTTTATTGGGGAGGGAGCATTGCACATGACCGACAAATGAAGGCAGCCTGGGGGGCTGCTCACAAAGGTACGCAGGAGGGTTTGCTAAGAAAGATCAATGGGAACCTGGGTTCCTCTGGGCAACTTCCCCAACCTCATCCCTTCAGAGGGTTGGGACACCCAACCTTTCCTTGAAGGCAGCTGTGGTCCACTAGAGATACAGTCCTCAGGAGTATCTTCTTGGTTTTTACACAGAGTATTTTCTTTAGATTTCTTGAAGTCTTTATTTGTTACTTTCATTCTGCATTTTCTCAAAGCCATCAGACGAGCTTCTGGACAGATTGCCTCAACATCCGCACACAGAGGTCATCTTTAGTCATGATCAAGTCGTCCGGGGTCACACCATCATCCAGATCATCCTGCTTGCATGGATCTGAAAGATGCACTTCTTAGTCTTGTCATTAGGCAGGGGGAGCTCAATCTTCCCATCAATATGGCCTGGTCTGATAAGTGCTGGATCCAAAGGTCCTATTCAGTTTGAGGCCATGATAATTTTCATGTCACCCCTTGAATCAAATCCAACCAATAAGTTCAATAGTTCCAGCATTGGTCATTGAATTTCTCTCTCACCACCGGAATCTGAGTCATAACTTTTTGTTCCATTGGCATCAATTTCATCAATAATGAATGGTGCGTATTCTTCCATAACTTGAAAAAATTCCCAAACAAGTTTGGGCCCATCACCTCGGTAATTCTTAATAAGTTCAGTGCCAGTTACTCTCAAGAAAGTGGCTAAGGTTTGGTTTGTTACTGTTTTGGCTAATAAGGTTTTACCTGTGCCAGATGGACCACAGAGAATGACCTCCTTTGGGGTTTTATACACATCTCTTTATAATATTCAGGGTGAATGAGAGAAAGCTCCACAGATTACTTAATTTCCTGGATTTGGTTGTCTAACCCCCCGATATCAGCATAGGTTTCCTGGGTCATCTTTTCTACCTTCATCACTGTGACCAAGGGATCTGCTGTCACCCATGAGCACCCCTATGACAGCATGCTCCTTGTGGCTGAGCAAGACAGACTAATCTGTTTCAAACAGATACTTGTCTACAAAGGAAAGAATGCTGACGTAGTGTTCTGAGCCTATAGATGAAAACACAATGGCATGATTGTCATCAATGATCTTTTCCAAAGTTCCTCCCGATATTGGGGTCCCCCTAAGATCGTACACCTTAGATCTTTCCTCCTCTTGCTTTTCTTCTAAAGTCTTCATTTGTTCCTGATTTCTAATGAATTCTTCCTCAATGAGAAGAGAGTCTTTAATTCTCTCTAACTTCAATAATTATAACCGGCACTGAATGTGAGATGTCACCAGAGGCAGCTTGCTGGCAGCATCTGGTCCTTCTCTTTTTTTCTTCTTTTTCCCACTCTGGTTGATACAGGGAGTTCACAGTTCTTCCAGCAGCAGTGGTTCAAGCAGCAGAAGCAAGATAAGTCAGAGAGTGGTGGTCATGGCCCTGGAGGTGGCAAGAGGATGACAAGGACAAAAAAAGGAAATGCAAACCTCCTGCTATGTGTATTAACAACAATTTTTAAAAGTATAATTGCTGAATGGCAGTCTAGAAGTCAGATTGCAATGTGTGCTTCTCTGGGAAACCATCCAAGAAGCCAACTGCTAATACTCCTTCCCGCACTAGAAACAATGTCTCTAATTCTAGTAAGGCCAGAGATCCTGTTCCAAGCCCAAGCAACATGAACCTGGGAGCCCTAGAAATCTGAGGATGATGAGGTACTTGGAAAATTCCTGATAAAAGACATCCTGAGATAGCCAAGATTATTGGTGCAAGCAGTGTGTGGTATCCAAAATTCTTGGTTTGAGGCACCGTGAGTTATCCAAATCTTCTGCTTTCAAGAAGTTCATTTCTAGCTGGAATGATAAGCTAAATGGCTGTCTATTGAGGGGTGCTGGGCTTTTTAAAATTGTAGATACTTGGGCCACACAAGAGACCGTCTTGGAACCAGAATCTCTGAGTCATTACATTTTAAGCATGCTCTCCAGTTCATTCTTATATGCATTAAATGATTTAAATAATTATAAATATAAAAACAGAAGATCAGCTAAACCAAGGATCAGCAGACTTTTCTGTAAAAGGCCAATGAATATTTTAGGCTTTTTAGGCCATACAGTCTCCGTCATCTACACCAGCTACCTACTTTGTGAGACCCAGTAAAAAACTGTTCAAAAATTGTTCAAAAATTATTGACTTCAAGAGGGCCACAGCAGAGTATTAAATCAGCACACGACCCTGCTGAGCCCGGGACTCCTTGCCACCACACAAGTCATGCCCCACGAAGCAGCCCCATCTGTAGCAATTCCAACTCAACAACTATGTGTCCGCACCATCGGTAAGCAGAAGCAGCTGCAGACAAGTACACAAATGGGCAGGTGGTGGCAGGAGCTGCTCAAGGGCTCTAGTCTGCCCACCCCTGAGCTAGATCATCTTTTAGCAGGAAGGCCTGTTCCCTGATGTTCAGAAAGCTAGTGAGAGCTAATAAAAATAGATAGATAGATAGATAGATAGATAGCCAAATGAAATTGCATATTTGCTGAATAAGTATCATTTCATTCACGGGTTAATTTAGCTAGGTAACTCTTCAAAGGAATTTATATTGATAGTCTTATTTAATAGGAGAGAAAGAACAGGTTGCACTGCATGGGGAAAGAAATGAGGGAGTTTAGACACCAAAAGGACATCCTGCGGTTCAGAATTTCTCTGATGCAAACCTTGTTCCTGGCTTATCTGTCATCTGCACACTATAATTCAGTTAAAGTCTCTTTCAAAGGAATCTGTAGTCTGCTAAATTGTACAAGATTATCCAAAAAAGTAAAGACGGGTTTTGTGTCTGAGTCAGAAACCGGATTATAGCAGCACAGGCTTTTCTATCAAAGTAACCTAATGATGATTTGGAGTTCAATTCAAACTGGAAAAAGAAATAGCAACTTCCAACTGGAAATACCTAATCAGCTTTTTCATGATGCAACCGTCCAACTATAGCATTGCAGGCATCTTACTGTGTCTAACTTCATATCTTGGCTCATACCATGTAGTATTTCCCTCAGCTCTCTCTCCACTAACTAAGTTAGAAACCATTTTTTTTAAAACCAAGATGGTATATTTCAAAGTGATCACATTTATTAAAAAGCCTATAGCTCAGACACATGGGAGATGCTCACAACATGTTTGCCATAGTCTAGGGATAAAATTACACAAAACTAATCATTAGAAGAAACATTATTAATTCATCACAGGAAGGGGGGAAGAAGCCGCTGGCATTTTTTCCAGTCTTAATTGTCCTGGAGCCCATGGCCATGACTGTTTGAGGAAAACATATGCTACACAGCTGCAAATGTAAACCTGATTACCTCTAAATTAATAACATGGAAGAGGCAGCACTTGCAGCTATGAGAGAGAGGGAACCAAAAGGAACCCCAGTGCAATAGAATCTTCCTAACATTCGTAATGTTTGTTTTATCATAACCAGCTTTAAAGAATTATAATAAAAATCCCTGAAGGGGGGGGGGGGCGCACAACAAAGCCAGAAAGTTTGCCACTGCCATTTCCTTGCTCTTGACCTGACCCTTGGGGTCATTACCATCTGAGGTTCCATTGGTTTTCTTTCCTCAGCTGCTGGCTCTGAGGACTTTCTGGCACCCAAAGGGATCACAAAGGGAAGACTGCAAGTACCTTTCAGTGGCCAGGCAGCTAGCGTTTCCAGTCTTTACACCGCATGTCAAACACGGGAAGTTGGAAACGAAAAATCACAGCTGTGAATTTCTGCTTAAGGTTCATTTTTCAAGAGCAAAACGAATGTACCATGTAATGGGGGGCAGGGAACAGGGGTGGAAAACTTGGGGCAAAGTGCACGTATACTTCCTCAGGAGACAGCATTTCTTTCAACATGCACTAAGAGGAAGAAAAAGAAAAACGTTTGTAGGTAACTTCGAGTCTGAACAGTCTTGGGCTTGGTCTGAAATGAAGTCTAATGCCTAAGTTATGAAGACCCATTAGTAAATTCATCAGTGAGACTTTCCTTACATTCAGGTTCAAGTAATCCTGGCATTCACCACCCTGTGTATGAATCTTCCAGGGATCTGAAAAACATATAGAGTCCCCATGCTTGACCTAGAAGCTTTAACTCCATTTTTATTGGGGAAGCAAGAGGGGTTCTAATAAACTCAGGGGAGACTGAATACTAATGGATTTGGTAGAGACTCTAAATGCTACTGGAAGAAAGAGAAGGGTAGTGGGCGAATTGACTGTAAGCTAATGATTTCCCCTCTCTGAGTTCAGACTGCTCATCTCTAACATGGATATACTAATGCTCACCTCACAGGATTGTTGTAAATGTGATTGTAAACGTGTCTGGCATCTAATAGGCCCACCAGTGTTAGCTGAATCTGAATCTGGAGCAAACATGTGGAGAGTCTGGTGGGGAGGAACATGGATCCCTTGGTGACTTCGGGAAGCAGAGCCCTGCCTCCCATCTTGATGCATCCTGGACCATTCCAGAAAAAAAATCATTGTGCTGACACTTTTAGGTTTTTTTTGTTACCACAGTTTAAAATAATAATCCTAGGTAATCTAGTTAGAAAGCTGTGGGATAAAAGCAGGGCTCTAACAAAATGACATGCTGGGGATTAAAGAAAAAAATAAATAAAATAAGAACTTCCACTTATGGAGGACCATCAGATGCTTTCTGTGGTGATGATGGTCACCATCGTCGTCATAATGTTGATCATGTGCCAATCAGTGACTGCTCTGAGCACTTCATGTATATTGTGTATATTAACTAATTTTAATTCTCTGATCTCTGTTAGGTGAATTAGCTACATTATCCACATTTCACAGGTGGATAAACTGAGGCATAAAAGCATTTAAATAACTTGCCCAAGATTACATAACTGTAGGTAAGATCTCATTTGGCTCTTTCAACAGCTAAATCTAGGAGATGGGTCTTATCCTCATTTTGCAGATGAGAAACCAAGACTGAGAAGACCAAAGTATGTCTGAGGACACACTGCCAGGAAGAGGGGCTGCTGTGCTTGGCACCCAAGACCTTCCAGAGCCTGTCCGTTCTCCCACTCCCCCAGAGGGTCCAGAAGTCAGCTGGGAGTCTTCGTGAGAACCCAAGAGTCTGGAGGGAAGACTTTATTTGCATCTTACTGTCAGAGCTAATTATTCAGTGGGTTAATCTATCTCTTCATCTTCCACTAAACTTAGTACTACTTTTCTATAAAATAAATAACAAGCTTGAATTTCACCAACCTGGGCAAATCCCACACATGTTACACCATCTGAGAGGTTCCAAGGCTTCTTATTTCCTTTCTCCTAGGGGAATGGCTATAATGAGACAGGAGCACTCCTCAGGCAACAGATTAATACAGTGATCTGTTGATTAAAAAATCCTTAGAAACTACTTTATAGCAAATTATGTGTTTTTTTTTATTTGAAGGAAATTGGTGCCAACACCACAAAAGGATATTATATAGAGTCCGGCAGGAGGGAAGTGTTCCCTGGGAGCTACCCTCCCAAGGGAGAACTGATGCCATACGAGGCCAAGTGGGAGGTCTGTCTTCTACTCTAGCCTCTTCCACTGCTCACTGTCCACCCATATTCACCCCCGCTGTCCTGTATGTATGTATGTATGTATGTATGAATTTATTTATTTATTTATTTATTTATTTATTTTTTGCTGTCCTGTTTTTAAATCAGATGGATTCGAGTCAGTCATTTTCAGGCACACTGATTACATACACAGAAACCTGTTACACACAGTATCCTGAATGCTTTTCAACCCATTGTTTCAACAGCATTTGTATTTTATATTTTGTATTGTATTATATTTTATATTTTGTATTTTATATTTTATATATTATATTTATATTATTTGTCTATGTCTAACTTGGGGGCAAAAATCCATGGTTTGCTATTAACTGAATTTCATGCTCTCTGCTGACAGGTAGAGAACTAATTATCTGAAAATCCTCTGCAGACTCCTCTAGTAACATACACAAACACACACACACCACACACACATACACTACACACACATATCCATCCATCTATCTATCTGTCTATCAGTGAGTTCATCTGGAGCAGAGAATTGTGTCTTACTCAAGTTTTTAACACAGACCTTATCAAAGTTCCTGGCAAGTAGGAAATGTTTAATAAATATTTGTTGAATAAATGAAATAATGAAATATTGAATAATCCTTATTCAATATTTATTTAATATGATTGAATGAATAAATGAAAGGGGAAGAAATGATAGACTAGAATCACATAATGGTGGTTTCTTGTTTCCTGAGTATTCTCAAGCACATGTGCACACACACACAAACACATGTGTTCAAATATTCACTAATACCACAAGTACACACACACGCGCACACACACAGACCATCACCACTACCATCCACACCCGATTTCCCAAGGATTGGCTCAGAAATAGCTACAGGGGGGACACCTGGATGGCTCAGTTGGTTCAGCATCTGCCTTTCAACTCGGGTCGTGATCCTGCAGTCCCATATCGGGCTCCTTGCTTCTCCTTCTGCCTTCCCTGTTCTCTCTCTCTCTCTCTGGCAAATAAAATCTTTTTTAAAAAGGAGGGTGGGGGAAGGAGGGGAAGAAATAGCTACAAGGGACCACAGCTTCAGGTAAGTGGTGACAAAAACCACTAGTCCTTGTGGGTAAGTCCTTCAGAGGCAGCCAGAATTGGAATCCACCCGTCACTCCCTTTGCCGGTAGAAGCAGAGTAGGTCTCCTTCCCCCAACCCAACTGCTGCTCAAGACTCAGGCACAGACTTTGTGTTTTCATTGCACTTAAATTCCCTCCAGTACTGAAAGTCTTGCTAACCCTTACTTCTATCATCCTAAATTAAATATGATTACTGTCTCTCTTATCCTACCTCTGGTAATGAAGTCTCTAACAAGATGCTGTGAAAAAGCCACTGTTGCGGCATCCTTCACATTAAACCTAATGATGTCCCTCATCAATAACAAGAGCACGAGTAACCCGTGATGCGTTTTAAGGCTCTACTGGGCGCTAAGGCTTCACGGGCACGCTTCATTTATTCCTCCCAGCAGAGAGGGAGGCATTACTGCTACTACTGTTACTGCTACGACTGCTTTTATTCTTATTTTTCCTTTTTTCCAGATGAAAAACTGAGTAATAGAGGCATGTTATCACCCAGGATCACACAGTGGAGGAGCTGGGACTGGAATCCATGAACTCTAACAACAAAGTAAATGTTCTTACTACCGATATCCCAGTTATTTTGAATGTGCCATTCGTCTGGGAGACCAGAGTGAATACTGCAATGACCCTGGTTTGAATCCTGATGGCACTACTGGGTGTTTTGGGTGAGTTTCTTGACCTCTCTGTTTCCTCATCAGTAAAGTTCAGAGAACAAAACCTAGTGTACAGTTTATTGTGGGGATCAAAAGAGGTCTGAGACAGGAAGCATCTTACTACCACAGTCTGGCACCATGGATCAATGACTGCTTCCTTCAAGTTTCCCAGCCCACTGTGTTAGCCCTCATCCAATGATGATATGTTGGTGGAAAATGTATTAAACCCTCGATGTGTATCCCAAGAAAAATAAATCCCCTCGACCTGTGAGACAGATTGAATGACTTAAAAACAGAAACAAATCTTTCTAGCACAAGGGAGGCACAGGGCAAACAGTCTTTACAGACACTTGCAGAAACGTGGGGGTGAGCTATGAGTTTACTCTGCACAGACACAGCCCTCCCTGCTGGTTACCCACACCCCACTGGGAGGTTTTATTTGACTGGGCGCCCCTGCAATTCTCAGTTAGAGTGGGCCCCTCAGCGGGAGAATCATCAAAGCCATTGACTCCTGCCAAACAAAATGTGTTGGCACGTGATGTATCACAAGCTAATGATTTTAGACTCTTTACAGACATGGGCTAAAACAGCAAAGGTTTTCTGTTCGCTTATTAAAGAGCCCAGAAATTTTGCAGGAGTGTAAGGTGGCATAGAAGAGTTTTATCTATACAGAAGCAGAGTCGAAAAAGATAATGTCAGATAGTAACATAGTTAAAACAGTTGATACCTAATACTTAGGTTTTGACTGATTGTTTACCTAAAAGTAAAGGGGTTTTTTTGTTTGTTTGTTTGTTTATCCTTTTACCTTTAAGTTTTGTGGGTTTTTTTTAAGATTTTATTTATTTATTTGATAAGGACAGAGAGATCACAAGTAGACAAAGAGGCAGGCAGAGGGAGGGGGTGGGAGACAGGCTCCCTGCCAAGCAGAGAGCCCAATGCAGGGCTTGATCCCAGGACCTGAGATCATGACCTGAGCCGAAGGAAGAGGCTTAACCCACTGAGCCACCCAGGCACTCCTACCTCCAAGTTTTTAACCTAGCCTGTACAGCCAGCTGTCCCAATTCTTAACATCATACAGAAGTTTAGAAACAGGCTTAATGCTTGCTGAAATACAATATCATTTCTTGGTGCAAATAGAGATCACTTATAAAATATGAGTGAATTTCAAGTAAACAAGTGCAAACAAAAATGTCAGTCTATTCAAGCCTCCTTTTTCTGGCTGAGATTCGTATTAACTAAACTGACATATAGCAGCACTCCACTGTATTAAGAGTCATGACTTGAGGGGCGCCTGGGTGGCTCAGTGGGTTAAGCCACTGTCTTCGGCTCAGGTCATGATCTCAGGGTCCTGGGATCGAGTCCCGCATCAGGCTCTCTGCTCGGCGGGGAGCCTGCTTCTTCCTCTCTCTCTCTCTGCCTGCCTCTGCCTACTTGTGATCTCTCTCTGTCAAATAAATAAATAAAATCTTTAATTTAAAAAAAAAAGAGTCATGACTTGAAAAAACAAGTTTTATAATACAAGGGTGATCACAAAATAGGTGTATTAATAATATTTAATCCAATCTTCAGCATATGGTAAGCACTCACTGACCAGTCACTACTTTATAATATGTGTGGAAGTACTAAGAGAGTAATAACAATAGCAATATTTATCTCCTATATGCCAAGCACAAAAATATATTTATTTATAATTTCAAAATGAGGCCTGTCCATGGATCAGGAATTATCAGTCCCGTTGTGCAGATGAGAAAACAGGTCTGGTAAGCTTTCAAGTCTACTGAGTGATAGAGTGGCGTTTGGGCTCTTGGCGTATCTAATTCCCAAGTGCACATTTGTCTTGCTCTGTGAGGCCAGGTTGTGCTGAGCAGGATTAACTGGGACATCAGCAAGGTCATGTGCATCAAGACCATGAGCACCAGAAACCCACCTTGTGTGGACATCAAATGAGATCCAGTAACCTGACCATCTTGGCCTCCTCTTTCCCTTTCCTCGAGTCTCAGCCATCACTCTTCTTCCCAACGCCAGGATAATCTGGCTGAAACATGGAGCCCACTGGGGAAGTGCAGAGGTGGGGTTTAGACATGGCCGTGGGCAGCAGACATGCATGTTTGCTTGATTAAAGTCAGAGTGCCCTAGCGTACAGGGTGCTATGAGTTGGCAAAAGCCAGGGGGGCATTTTTTCTGTTTGCCGAGTAGCTGATGTTCACATGTCCAAATCGCTCTTCTTTGAAGCTCTTCTGCTGTGTTTACAGTTATGCCCTAGTCATTAGCCAACAGGGACTTGGGGAGTAGAGTGTTCTGGGAATACTTCCTGTCAGGTTTTTCCCAGCCTCTCTTTGGAATGCCTCTGCAATCCGCTTTGTATCTCTGGGGGTGGTCCAATGTGCCCAAAGGGATTCTGCCTTGTATTACTCAAAAGGATTCCCAGCACTCAAACGCAAAAATAACTCAGGGCCTAATAAGATCTCATTGAATGTTTTTGTGTTTTTGCTTAAAAACACAAGTCTGGCCTGGTCTCTACAGGTTTAACCATAAAGAATGATTTTGCTACTTTATATGCCTAATTTGGAAACTGTGAAATGCGACAAGCTACCAGCAGTCCTCTAGCTGTGTGAGGAAGCCCTAAGCCTCCCAGAAAAAAAAACCACAAATGGACTTGGTCTTGACAGTAGATGCCTGGTAGACTGGGGTTAACACTCCTGAGCAAATGCTGCCTTGATTTTCTGGAAGAGCGGCGGGGAGGTAAGAAAGATGAACTGATGATTGGGGACCACCCAGGAGGAAGGCATCTAAAGGCAGGTCCTATGTGGGGACCTCTGCCGATGGACACTTCTCAATATCACACACACTGGGGTCACAAATGACATCTGGCCTGAGCCAGGGAGGCCTTTCAAAGTTCCTCAGTGGATGATGGTGTAAACTGAAAGAGTCAGATTCAATTCCAAGATATCAAAAGGCCTTGTGGTCACTGGAGGGACAAACCCAAGACAACCATGACAGAGGACATGGCAGCAGTGAAGCTGATAATAGCTTTGACTAAACGGTCAACACCAAGAATCGAGCAGGCTGTCTAGACCTTCTAGGGAAAAAGGGGAGGACACAAAGGTGAGAGGGTGGGGGTCCAACCAAATAGCACTGTCGGCATTGCCCATGCATTATCTCCATGATCCGGGGATCTGGGGACATTTGGATTTCTTAAGACCATAATACTAATGGAGACTGGCCCATCTCCTTTCCCCACTGTGCCACCCATGCTTACTCCCATCTGCAGGTTCCCATACGGCCTCATTCTTTTCTCTGCCATCTGTGATTCTGATCCTCTGCTGAACCCCATTTCCATCTACAGCTTCTTTCCTTCGCTGGTGATGTGCTACCATAACCATATACTTTGACGGCACATGCTCACCACTAGGGAAACTGGAGCTGCTCCTTTCCTGGGATCCTAGGGCCCATGCACTCCATGAGAGAAGCCTCCTTCTAGAAGGTACCATGAGCATCCTCATGTTAAGAGGTCAGATGTGCACTGAGAACAGATAGTGTGGAAAGGAATGGGTAGGGGGAGGCACAGATCATGGGAAGGAGTCCAAAGGGAGGGTCCCCATCCATGCAGTAGGCAGACTGCCCAGATGTCAAGTGCAGGGGCCTTGGAGGGTTGAGGCTGGAAGCAGACCAAGGTCGGGGTGGAGTGGGGAGTACAGAAATGCAGCTCTTGGGAAAGCAGCTCACTGTTGGGCAACATCATCACCTGCTGTAGAAGACACCGATGGAATCAGGTAAAAATGTGAGAGCTTCATTACACTTCCGGGCTATTCACCCTTAATTTTCTCTTTGTAAGGGTTAGAATTTGCTTCAGCACTCAAAATCTCTCCCCTTTCTGCTTCCTAGTAAAGTCTATCTTGCTGTTTACATGTCTATAATGTCCACATCATCCTAGCAAAATGTCTTCCAGACACTCACACTTCCTCCCAGTGGGAGATGAGGGGGCTTTCACCACAAGGAGGTGCCTCTTACACCTGAAGAGCAAACCTGGATTCCACAGCATTTCCTGAGCCTTTGTTCTGCACGCCGAGGGAAGCAGCTCTGCTCTGGGCCTCAGCAGAGACTCCAAAGGCCAATGAGACACGAAGCTGGGAGGTCAGCGTGTGCTCCTTCTGTGCTCCCACACTGAGCCTTGGCCCCATCCTGGCCAAGGAACGGTTCTGCCTTCACTTTCTGGGGCCCGGAGGATTCAGTCTGGATCCCCCCAAAATGATGACAGAGCTGGAAGAAACTGACATAAGGGGTTTCATGGTTGTATCGTCCTGGCTGGAACACCACAGGGGTGGGATGCAGTCAGATGAGAGAGCCAGGCAAGGAGGGGCTCTAGGCTCAACTTGGCACAGCATCATTCTGGTGATATTGCAAAGTCCCTCCAAATGCGTGTGGGGTTTTTGTTTTTGTTTTTGTTTTTGTTTTTTCAAGGAAGAAGCAAGAGGGCCAGAAGGGGCCAAATTTGATAAATTATTTAAAAAAATCAAAATCAAGGGCTGGTGAGAACAGGATGAAGGCAGCGTGCTGAGTGGGCCAGGTCTTGAGTCCCCATCCCCCTGGCTTGATTTTAGCTCCTTTCCACTTGTGTTCTTTGTAGGTGCTCTCACCCCGCTGGCTGGACAGTCCTGTACCCAGCCTTCCCATTCACCATGATTTATGTGTATTCCTTGGATAAGGCCAAGGGCTCAGTCCTAGCAAGGTGGGAGGTAGGGTCTCTGGGACGACAAGATGTTCCCATTAATTCCCGAGGAATTCATCCTGTCGTTGCAGTTGGGAGACAAGGCTTCCATTCCATTCCTTATAAAGGCATGTGTGTATTATTTTTTTTAATAAATGCTCAATGAAACTAGTCTTTATGTTTTTTCCTCTTGATCCACAACCCCATCATTCCATAAATAAAATGATAACTTCAAAGCTCACAGACTGCTTAGCAGGGTGGTCTGGGAAGAGAATCTGCAGGCTGTGTGATGGCCTCTGACACCACACTCTTCTCTGGAAAGTCATCCTGGCCTCACAGCTGCTCTCTGCCGAAGCCCTCTCTCCCCAGGAAAAGGTGAACCCAGCTGGGCCTGGGCTGGAAGTTGGCCTCCCATTGTAGAAGAAACAGGGCCTCTGGAGTCTCCCAGATCTGTGTCATTGCCTTCTGATCTTGGGAACTTATTTAACTTCTGTAAGCTTCTATTTTCTTATCAGAAAAAGGGAGATAACACTACCTACCTAGTAGCACTGTTAAGATAAAGGACGTGTCATAAAGCAAATGCTAGAACAAAATAGTAACTATTATAATTACATCTTAGGTATTTCCTCAATCATTATTGTCTCTGGTTACATTATTGAAGGTACACACTGCTCACTGGAGTATTCAGGTCACAGAGGATTCAGCTCAACTAAATTTTCTGCCGAAATCAAATCTTTTAGAAGTACACATTTTCAGTTCAGGCCAGCATGTAGGAAATAATTCTAGATCATGTTAGCATTTATTCCAGCTCTAAGGAATAATCAGGCACTTGGGTCACATACTGTCTTCCATCATTCTGGGCAGGAGTTTTCATTGTACAG
This sequence comes from Mustela lutreola, assembly GCF_030435805.1. Lineage (NCBI taxonomy): Eukaryota > Metazoa > Chordata > Mammalia > Carnivora > Mustelidae > Mustela > Mustela lutreola. Next base: position 109,244,373 of record NC_081297.1, read on the forward strand.
CTGGGTTTCCATCGGATAGGAGTTAAAGGAAGTTGAGTTGAAGGCATATTGGGCTGTTGAAACAACAACAAAACAAAACCCTACAAAGTAAGCATGTCTTGTTGTAGATCCTTCTTTGCCCTCAAGGAAGGATGAGGGGAAAGCACTGAATAAAGACAGATGGTCTTATAAGCTGACAGACATTTCAATGTCTGTGGCTCCAGTGGATTGAAACAAAGAGGTCATAAGATGGGGTCTTTTTAGCATACACCAGCAACAAACTCTTCTCAGTGTTTTAGAGACAGGCTTCCCAGCAGGGGGAGAGGTCTGTGGCGTTGTATCTAAACTTAGATAAACAGAAGAAATCATATATTGACCTCTGGGTAAAAGCTAGAAGTCCCTTCCTTTCCTGTCTCTCCCAATGCAGGTAGAGATGACATAAAATGTCTACCAATGTCTCTCTCTCTCTCTCTCTCAATTAGGTAAAAATAGATATAATGCATTAAGTACTAAAAAAGAATTGATACATTGGGTTAATAACATATATTGATTGCATTTACTGATCATGTACTACAATACAAAGCCCTTCCACAAACATTATTTATTTTAATCTTCACAAGAGCTCTATGGAACAGGTTTCATTATTCCCAGTTTACAGGTAAGGAAACTGAAGTTCAAGAATATGAGGTGACTTATGCAAAGTCACACAGCTTAGGAGAGGCTGAGCCAGGAACAGAACCCAGGTCCTCCAAATTCAAAGCTTCTACTCTTTTCAAAGAAAGGCAGTTGAGTCTGGAAATTGATAATTGTAAAATATTATCATTGAAAGGGAGCCATCAAAGACGTATCTCTACACCAAGTCATTCACTTGGGGTCACACAGCTCATTAGCAGCAAAGCCAAATTTAGACACCAGAAGTCTTTGCACTACTCTGCTGACCCTTAAGGAAACTCCCTAAAGAGTAAATCATCAATATATAATAAACACTAAGCATGTGCCTCTTGTTGAGCATGAATGAAAATCATTCATTTCTTTTCCTGTTTCCCTGATCAGGATCTTGTCATGGAACCCACAAATGTGGGTGGACATGAGGTCTCTAAAAGGGCTGGCTGCTGTAAGATCCCCAAGCACCACTGACGGAGACCCACCTTCAGTGCCCCAGGTTCCTCTGAGTACCTTAGAGCTTTCTTGTATCTCCCCCATGTCAATATGACCCTGACACAAAGGCATGAAAGTGGCTTCCTCTTTCTGTTTTAAAATTCTTTCTAGTTAAATTGTTTAACTGTAAAAAAGAACGAATTTAGGGACACCTGGGTAGCTCAGTCAGTTAAGGGTCTGCCCTTGGCTCAGGTCATGATCCCAGGGTCCTGGAATCAAGCCCCTCATCAGGCCACCTGCTCGGCAGGGAACTTGTATCTTCTTCTGCCTGCTGCTCCCCCTGCTTGTGCTCTCTCTCCTCTCTGACAAATAAATAAATTAAAATCTTTAAAAAAAAAAAAAAAAAGAGGAACATTATTACAACCGTACCATATTTGAAAGGAACATGTAACACCTTAAGAGGAATTGTGACAAAATGTGAAAGACTGTACTTTGATGTTTCTAAGCATCCCCCCATGTCCCTAAGAGGTCTGCCTTGTATGTTCACCCCAATGCATGGGCATAGCTTGCGGTTAAACCCAAAGGCAATAGAGTTAGATGCTTAAATGACAATCCTGGTCCCACTATTTGCTGGCAAGTGTCTTCAACTCCCAATTTTCAATTTCTCAACTGCAAACTAGAGGACAATTAAAAAAAAAAAAAAAGATGGCTTAGACTGTTAGTTTTCTTCCCCCAAATCATTCTTGTCCCTCTTTTTTGCTGACAGAACCCTGATTTTAGTGGGGATGGCAACATGCCTTGCTGAATGAATACATTTCTGGCCTTCCTAGCAACTTTGGATGGAAAATAAGACATAAGTGAAAGTCATCCTCAAGGAATTCCAAAATTTCTCTAAAAAAGAAATACTTACTGTGGAAAGCATTCCATTTGATCTGCTCCCAATTCTTCTTTCTTCTTATCTAGGACTCAGATAATGTGTCTGGTACTTCAGGCACCATCTTAGATCATGAGGATAGAAGCTGGGACCAACTGGGCAGTGGAAGACAAAGAGAGAAGGAGCCTCTTTTTCTTTCTTTCTTTTTTTTTTAGAAGGAGGCTGTTTCCATGATGACGAAGAAGTCACTGTGCCAGTCCTAAACCATATACCTCTGTACTTCTTTTATATAAAGGACAAATATATCTCTATCTTACTATGCTTATTTGGAGCAGCTTGTTGAATGCCATCAGATCTAACGCTGATTGAAGTACCTACATCAAAGATCTCTATACTAAGCAAGTAAGATAATTCCTATAAAACGTGTAGTGTAGGGCCCGGCACTTAGTTACTACCCAATAAATGTTAGTTGCTGTTACTGCTATTACTAATACTCCATTAACTGTGGTTAGTGCTAGACCACTAATAGTATTATGTCTTATCTTCCCTGGGCTTCAGATGCAAGTTTCTTGAGAGCAAACTTCATAGTTTATTTGTTTGTATTCCCTGCAGGCCTGCCACTACACCCTGCACATAAATTTTTCTTAAAGGCATCTTCTACTTACAGAAAAAATAAGTTTAAAGTTTATTTTTTAGCTAAATTGGCTTTAGGCTTATCAATCATGGCTAACAAAACCTGGAGAAACAGTTCCAATTTTTGCATAGGTGTCCGTATTCCCTAATTCTGTGTTCAAGTAGGTGTCTTATTTACATGTGAATTAGCAACGGTTTTGTTATGGTGTGCTGTTAACAAAACATTAGCAAAAAAAGATGCAAAAAATCATGGCAAGTGTGCCCACCAGACCTCAGAAAGATCTGCCTGGGACCAGCAAACACTGTTACTATTGTAGCTATTCCTTATTGAGCTCTTACTAGGAACCTGGCACTGGGAGAAGCACTTTCTGTACCTTGTCTGAATCAATAGCTGGTATCCGTCCTGTGGGAGAGGCAGGTTTGCTTTCATCCCTTCCTGTCTAATGTCAGCTCTTCAAACTCAAGCCTAATTACAGAAACTGTTTCTTAAAAGATGAGCCTATAGAAAACTCACAGAAGTTCTCCCTTTATTCTGTATTTACTTCCCTTCTTTTCTCATTTAGAGGTGAAATAGTTTTCAAAAGAGAGAAAAAAATCTTAATTCTTCATTTCCCTTTTCCTCCAAAATAATCACTATCTTTAAAAAAATGGCATTCAGGGAGCCTGGGATGCTCAGTCGGTTAAGCATCTGCCTTCAACTCAGGTCATGATCCCAGGGTCCTGAAATCGAGTCCTGGATCCAGCTCCCTGCCTAGCAGGGAGTCTACTGCTCCTTCTGTCCCTCCCCCTGCTGGTGCTCCCTCTCTCTCTCAAAAATAAATAAATAAAAATTTTTGTAAAAGTTTAAAAAAATGATGTTCATAATCCCTTCTTAGAAACTAATCAAACTCTTAGAGGTTCATAGGAACTTTACCTCCTGAGAAAATGGGAAATGTTCATTGGTATTTGTGGAAAGGATGAATTGAGGACGTCTTTAGAAAAATACATTCTTTGGCCCTCCATTCTCTTGCAAGACCTCTTCAGCCCCCAAGCCTGCCTGCATCCACCCTTACAACTCACACCTGATTCTTTCCATATTTCTATTCATACACATTCTCTGTCTCTTGTCCCTACTCTGCACGTTAATCTCTATGCAATAACTTCGAAGTAAGAATATTGACTTTCTATGTCCAGTTGCATGCATACAAATAAGAGGATCCTGACTATTACACCGACATCATCATGACTTTGTTTAGGGGTACCGCGGGCCAGCTAATCCTACAAAAACTGCTTTGTGGACCCATGTTACACAGTCACTCAGTTCAACTGGATCTTGCTTTTTATGAGCCACATTGAAATCAAAGTGTTTTCCCAGGCTCTTGAAGTGCCCGGGTCAAGAATGCTGACAATCTGCTGTCAGAGAGAGGCTGTCAGCATCCTTCCTATCAAGCCCTTCCAGTCATCACTTGCAGAAGGACAAGCAGGCAGCCCGCTGCCTTGTGACAAGCGCTGTGACTCCAGGAGGGAGCCAAGGGCTATGAATGAAGCCCTGTAAAAGGTCACTTTATGTAAGAGGAAATAATGGCATCACCCAGGGCTCATACATAATTTTTGAATCAAAAACCTGTTTACTGGCTGCTGGAATACATGTACTTGTTAAAGATTTCTCTTGTTCTTTCTCCCCTCTCCTCTCATTAAAAGGTAAGACTTCTGAAATCTCTGAGTCATTTAGTTTGGACATTTAAAGTTCTAGTTAGGTCATGAACTGTTATTTATGATTGAATTTGCAGCCATGTGGATTACACTTACCTAGTTCCCTAAAAGGGCAGCAACAAGTTTTCCCATCCCCCTATCAGGACTTCATGGATGCCCACGGATCCATCACCTTCCACAGACTTTTTTCAGGGACTATTTCTCCTGACACCTACACAGGCTAGAAAAGCCAGTCAGCGACCTCCTCAAGTAACTCTATGGACATTCAAATCACTTCAACTTTCTCAGCTTCAGAGGTGATTTCAAGACCTCAAGGGTGGCTAGTAACACTAGAAACATTCCCTGAATAGCTTAGAAGTTATATGATAAGGCAAATTCCCAACAGCTTTCTAACCCAATTCCTAAATAAATGATTTTCAATAAATTTAAAAAAAAATATGTGAATATATATATATATCCAGTCACTGTATTTTATTTTATTTTATTTTTTTTATTTTTTAAAGATTTTATTTATTTATTTGACAGAGATCACAGGCAGGCAGAGAGGCAGGCAGAGAGAGAGGGCGAAGCAGGCTCCCCGCCAAGCAGAGAGCCCGATGCGGGGCTCGATCCCAGAACCCCGAGACCATGACCCAAGCTGAAGGCAGAGGCTTTAACCCACTGAGCCACCCAGGCGCCCCTAGTCACTGTATTTTAAAATATGTCCTTTGCAAATTATGTATCTGCTTTCTTTGGTGAATTTTTCTCTTGCTTAAGGTTTCTGTTAACCCACACACAATGGATTATATTTGAAAGGTCTAAGTCACAAGTCACTTTTTAAACTTCTGGAATTGAATTAAAGTAAATGGTTTATTTTCAATGTCTATGAACTCCTTAAGATGGTTTATGTAATTGAAATAAAAATACACACTTCTTGGGGGAAAATGTGCAATGGTTGAATTCTTCTAGGGATTATCTGCAAAAACAGCAATGCCTTGAGTTCATGTAAATTATCTTCCATACCTCACGAAGTAGTGGTACCGTGGGAAAAGCATTAATTAAGAATCGGGAAAGCTGGAATCAGGTCCTAATCTGGTCATCAGGTCCTAATCTGGTCATCAGGTCCTAATCTGGCTGTGTGACCGTGGGCAGGTCATTGCACCCTGCCTCCCTGACCCACCCTTAGCTTCAGGAAGTCTGAAGGGGACTTTGTCTAAACGCCTAAAATTCCGTTTTCAGCTTTGGTCTCAAACTCACCACTTATGCAAGAAGAGAGGTGATACTGACTAGAAGGCAAATACCAAGAAGGGTCCACTAGCTATTAAGAAAGTCACGCAGCTTAGATCTTCCAGTAGCTACCTGGCACTTTTTATAGGCGTTGTGGATTTAATTAGGCATCAGAAATTTAATTAGAACTTCTGGCAGTAACTGCAATTATTGAATAGGGTGCCTGTGCATTGTGGAAGGATCAGATTCAGTCTCACACCTGCAAACACAACTCATAGACTCACATCTACTTTAAGAGTCGGCTTCGTAGTCAGGGACTAAGGATAAAGTTACTGATTTATTCTCCCGCCAAGATCTAGCCATTCCCTCCAGTGGTGGTGTTGAAACAAGACAACAGGAAATGGCAGAGGGCCCTGGCACCACCACAGACCAGGGCTTTGTCATAGGAGTTTAGGCAGGGTGGGGCTAACCCTCAAAGCAGGATGCTCAAGCTGGGAGGGAGGCAGCTCTGCCCAGCGCTGTTCCAAACCCTTCAGATGTCACGTTCTGCAACGAAAAACTGAGCAACCCGCCGTCATTAGCCATGAAAGTTATTAGCAGGAAAAGTGAATGCGTGCTCACACACACACACACACACACATTGGGATCATTAAAGTGTGTGTTCACAAACTGCAGCCAAGTTTTGTAGAAATGGGCATTTCGTCAACAGCGAAAAACCAGAAAGAGAATATGCCTAAAATTATTACAAGTTTGGCTTCTTTGACTGTGATTAGTCACAAAGCCGCTCTGCGCTTTCAAGGTGATGAGTCAGCCCTGACAGGGTTAGCTGCACTACTTGGTAAATTTGCTCCAGCAGAGTTCAAAATCATTGCAAAATAACTGACCTGTGTGAACTGTCAGCGTTGGGAGAGAGCCAGCGGAGGACAATGACATAATTAAAACGTTGAGACTCCTCGAGAGTCATTTCCTGTTTCTTTCTGTACAACGGTGGAATACTCATTCATCGGGACGTCTGGTCTCACAGGATGGCAGTACGTGTTTGCTCGCTCCATTATAAATGACTCTGGCAGGGTTTGAGAGTACGCAAGAAAACCACATGGACGATGTTTTCAAGTCTTCATTTCCGGAGTCTACCTAAACATCAAATGCTTCAGGTGAATGCCTGGCTGGGAATAAGCCACGCCCACATCCAGCCTATCTCAGAGTGGTTAATGGTAATCTATCAGGTCACAAAGTGGTCAGCTCTGTCCTCAGGTGCTAACAATCTCTTCAAATTAAAGTCAGATGCCAAACAACCCTCAGACCAAGGGTTACAAGGCCTACATCCAAAATCCACCCACATCGTCCTCTAAATCTCCAAAGTCCTCTGGTCCCCAACCTGTGCCATCTTTGATAACCAGACTTACTTTGAAGGCAATCAAGGCTGGGGCTCTAAAACACTCACAGCATGATAATTACTTGCCTTTCTGTGCAGTGAGAGTTTCCAACAAGGTCTTTGAAAAAAAGCAAATCAAGTGAGAACACCTTGTTCAATAGCTTCAAATGGCCGGTGAGTTCATTCTTCAGGTTTTTCTCAGTAATTCTGGACAGTTGTAATATTACAGTCACATGATTCTTTCCACTTTAATATAAATATAAATTTGGCTTAAATTCTATTAAAAAGAAAAACCACCAGAATTACCTGATGCTATTTTTTTAGTTGCAATAACCTTCTAGTTCTTAAATCCAGATTATTTGGATTGGAATACACATGTTTATTACATACACATATGATATCTATAGATATAATAGATATATAGCTATAATATCTAATCCCTCTTAAAATAGTATCCAGATACTAACAATGTTTTTGTTCCCATAGTGCTTTGCTATGAGTAAAGTAATTAAGTGGTAGCTCTGGGACTTGAACTCATGGAAATTTCACTGCCACCTCATAGTGTGTCCATAATATCTCCTCAAGAGCAGGACTACCCTTCCTACTTACAATGAGGACACTATGGCTCAGAGACATTAAATGAGCTGCCTAATGTCACAAGACTAAGCAGAGTCAGAACTAGAATCTAAGTCCCTACTCTTTTCAATAAGAGGAATCCATGAAGATATTTATTGAAGCAGTATTGACAATAGCATAAAAACAGAAACTCACTGGATGACAATAGGAAAAGCAATGAAATATCAAAACAGTGGGATATGATGTTGCCATATGACTTTAAATAATAGTAATTAGGATGGTAGCTACCACATAGCGAATGGGTACTTTGTGACAGGAACAGCTACAGCCCTTTATGTTAACTACCTATTTTTGAGTTCACAACTCCATGAGACAGCACTGTCTTCATTTTACACATGAAAACTGCAATTAAAATACCACTATCCAAGGGAACCCAGCTAACAAGAACAAGATTACCCGGCTCTAAAGCATTGTTTCTCAACTTTGGCACCATTGACATTTTGGGCTGCGTAATTGTTTGTTGTGAAGGTCTGTCTGTCCTGAACAATGTAGGATATCGATGCCTGACCTCCACCACCAGTTGTGAAAACCAATCGTGTCCCCAAACATTGCCAAATGTGTCCTGGGGAGCAAAATTGCTCCAAGTTGAGCGCTTCTAGTCCAAAGCATAGGCTTAACCATTATACCATACACTGTGTCCAAGACCGGCAGCCTTCCTACAGAAACATGGTGGTAGAAATAAATATTTACAAATATTGTATATGTGTACATAGAGATGTATAAATACGTATATTCACACATTCTTTCCATATAGGTGTTCACACCCAGACATAGTTATAGAGAGGATTCCATGAGAAATATATTCTGAGACTCTCAGATTTGATTGCAGGAGGTTTGGGTGGGAAGACGGGAGAGATCAAGGGAAGGGAACAAGGGAAACAAGATTGGTCAGAGGGGGAGCTGAACTGCAGTGCAAATTCACTGTTGAAACAGGTTTCAAAAATTCTATAGGGAGCTCTGGGAGCTGGGATGCCCCTTACACGTGTCCTGATTGACACACAGGGCCTGGTCTTTATCCACTCTCCACAGATCAACCACTGGACATGGGCTATCCCCAACGAGGGGTACATCCTCCTGCAAGGGGCCTCTCCCTGGGACAAGGCTGAGGACAATTCTGGAGAAAGGCTCTCTGAAAGCACAACAGTCACCAACACTCCCACACCTGGGGACCAAATGTCTTCTGCCCTGAAGTGGCCATCTGGGTGCTTGCTTCTGCAGATACATATAAGAGTATTTTTATTGTTTAATTGTAACTTGCTTAAAATGTATAAGAATGTGGATCAAGATTGGAAAGTAATAAGCAAATGAAAATAGGAGTACTATGAATAGTGATTGTTTTTCTAAGTTAAATACAGGGATGTTGCAATCATACTGGTCTTACCATTGAAGGAAGTGCTGAGATCTCAGAAAATACAATTCATAGCTTTAAAACGCCACATATCACATATTCGTACAGCTATAATGATTCCCAAACCAGTTTATCTGCTGTATGCAGGGAGCTTCTAAGCACTTTGATGTGCATTAAGTTATTAAACCTTCTCAAGAACCCTAAGGTAGGAATTTTTATTAATCCTTTAACAGAGAAGGAAATTGAGTTTCCAAAAGGTTAAGACAGGCAAGATCTACATATCAGGTAGATGATAGAACTTGGACTTGAAGCCACGTAGTAGAGCTCTGAAGTCCTTCCAAACCAGCTTTACCACGTTTTCACACGGTACTCCTGACATCCCCGTGTAATGGCAGTAATTTGTCTCCTTCTCTTTCATTTCTTCTTTAAAACACAAAGAAATGGCAGAGTAGTAAGGCTATCACTGTAAGACTGTGCTAAAGGATAAAAAAAAAAAAAAATTGCCTTCAAATTCCCCATTTCAAAGTCTTTTGAGATGTAATGTCTTTTAGATACCAGTGGAGATTTTAAGAGTAAAGTTACATTATTTTCCTTCAAAGAATCAAGTCTCCTGCTCTCACCCTGAAACAGGAAGCTTTACAGGTAACCTGTTTGAAGGATGATTCTCTCAGAGTCAAGGCTTTACGTTCTCAAGAGACTGAGGACTCCAATCTGTCAGGAACTCCGAGGGAACGGCCTTCAAGGTCATCAAGCTAGGGGCCATTTCTCATCCTCTGGGGTGCTATGGAAAATTCAGCTTAAATTCATTAGCATTCTGAAAACTAATTATTTCATCAAAAGATCTTAATGAATTTTTATATTCTTTATTAAAAATTCCCAAGTAGGGGCACCTGGGTGGCTTGGGTTAAGTCCCTGATTCTTGATTTCGGCTCAGGTTGTGATCTTAGGGTTGTGAGATCAAGCCCCACATAGGGTTCCATGTTCAGCTTGGTGTCTGCTTGAGATTCTCTCCCTCTGCCCCTTCCCTGCAAACACTCTCCCGCTAAAATAAATAAATAAATGTCTTTAAAAAGTTCCCAATCTCAAAAATGGCCCTTTTCTTTCCAGAATGGCCATGGCCTTTGTAACAACCAAGCCCTTTAGAACCTTCCTGCCACTGGAACATATATTGTACATGCTACATGAACAAGGCCTCCAAAAGGGCACAGGTTGATCAACACAATGGATACTTTATTTGAAATGGAATGCATTTTGAAAATATGAAAAATAAATCACATCTCTCCAAAATCATTTGAGACATATTTACACAAATTATGACCACACTATTAAGTTCACAAATACGACATTTTCTAAAGCATTTAGTACCTGGTGATGCTTGGTTTTCAGAAGTCAACATCTGCATATTCTAAAACTAAGCAGAAGACTGATGGTACAATGTAGCGGATGATAGTTTTATCTTTCTTCTCAAAATAAATACAGTGATCCAGAAGGACCACCTATTATTAAACCTTCCCCAAGGCCTAACTGATCACTGGCTTTTATGCTTTTATGCAGATGCTTCCAGAGTCCTTCTGCTACCATCAGTGGACCATCGTACCCTGTTAGGAAAACCCTGTTGGATTCTATCCTCCATTCAGCAAATGTCCTGCCAACAAAGTCACAGACCCCTCTGTCATCCAATCTTCTGTAAATCTAGATTAGCTGTTCAACACTGCAGATCAAAAAGTCACCCTTTGAATTATGTCAAGAATTTAGAAAACAGATCTTTAAAACCCATTCAACAGAATTCCACAATTAATACATCTTAGGTTGCTTTAGGTAAACATGTATTATTTCTCTTGAAACAATTGCTGATATACTCCATATCAAGCTCTATTAATTCCCAAGTTTAAATTTTAGGCAGCAGCTGAGGGCAGTTTATTGGTAAAGCAAAAGCAAATTAGCTTGACATTTACAAGAGAAGGAGGAATGCTCCCAGGCCCCTTTTCTCCTACAAAGCTCTGAGCTCCATGGGATTGTTCTGGTCTCACTCAAGTCTCAGAGCCTCTTCTCAGCCTGCCACTACCCAAGACACTGCAAACAACTGGAGCCCAACAAAAACCACATCACCTTCCCTAGGGATAGAAAACAAGCAATGTCTTGAACTCACACACTGGCAACAAACTCATGTAATATCAGATTTTAAGTGAGGGGTCTTTAAGAAAAACCGAGTATTGATGTATGAGAGCAGGAAAGAGTTAAAGGAGACCGCCAGACTTCCTCTCCGCAGGGAGCTCCTTTAAGCAATGAGTTGCTTTTTGGTTTTTGTTTTTAACCTCCATCAGAAAAAACATGTGAAATGAAATTATAAAGTCAGGTTGGTTTTCTACATGAGAGAATCCCAGCTTCCTCTATGACAGAAATGCTCACTTTGAAAGGGCCCTTTATACTCATTTACTCTCTGACCTCAGCCCTCCCTGAGGGCACACGTAGATCTGTGTGCATTTCTGCTAAGTCTGTCTAAGGAGCTCCGTCACTAGGCTTAGCCTGCCCCGTAGTACTTGTTCTTGGGAACGACATAAAAGCCAGTGAAGGAAGCACTGTGTGACACAAGAGAAACCACCTCCTGGATACTGGAAGCTACATATTTTTTTCCTTCTTTCATTCATTTGTTTCAACAAATAGTGATTGAGCTCACTGTGTCCAAGGCTCGGTGTCAACACAAGTTCAAGAACAAAAGTTCAGTTTCCAGATGGGAACATTCCTTTTCATGTCCTTTTCCACCTCTTTGCATTGTGTTTATTTAAGGGGTACATTTTCTATTGGACCTGCCCTTTCCTTTTTTTCCTTTTCTTGGATTGAAAGAATTGTTTTTACCTTTGTCCATGAAAGTAATTTTTTAGGCCTCAAAATACCTTAGGTAGTTGGTATCATTTTCTTACAGAAAATGGTAGAATTAAGTGATTTAATTCATAATGATTCATTTAAATCATTAAGTGATTTGCATTTATATTTTGTTTTGTTGAGTTTTAGTAAGCATGCTTTTTTCGTTGTTCTGGGGGAAAAAAAAAAAAAAAAGATTCGGCCATAATCATTTCAAAGTGTGAAACAACAAAAAACATCCTATTCCTCTCCTTTCTAATTTCCGAGGTTTCACAGGTAAATAAATGCTAAGAGGAGTTCAGACTAGAGAGCCACTAAGAGGGTCAAATCAATCACAAATCACAGCTGACCAAGGAATATGGGTTGTGGAAAGACAAGATAAGGAACCATGATTCTGGTAGCCCCATTAACCACCACAGTCATGGGGGGCAAGAGGGCACAGAAAAAAAATTCCAGTAGCCACGAGGGAACCTGGGCATATTTTTTTCAACAACACTACCTAGCCTATGTCAGCTAACAACATACAAATGCCTTTTAAAAGCCCACATGAATCTTAATTTTTAAAATATTTGGTATGGATTTTACTTTTTTTTTTAATAGCGCAAAAACATGGAAGAAAAAACTATGGTTTAATTGGAAGTTATATGATCTGCATATATTAAAACAACAGTACAATGAGCATTGTCTAAGAAGCACATCTGTGGTTCCAGAGAAGCCAAACCTCACTTGACTTAAGAACTCTTCAGGTTTGCTGTAGGAACTGCCCATCATATATATCCATATATGTGTGTGTGTTTCTAACATTTGTAGCATATTTTCATAACTGTGGCTTAGCCACTGGAAGTGGGAGTCTATTAAGTTTTGCTTGTCATTTGCCTCAGTTTTCTTTTTCCCCCACAACTTTTCAGACTAGAATTGTGATCTCAAAATTTCATCATTTAAATATTGCACTAAAAAGTAATTTGATCTAAACTCTTTTAGGTGGAAGAATAAAGACATCTCTAGCATGAAATTCTATTTTTGTTTCTGTACTACCTAACTTAGCAATAGCCTAATACTGACCATTCCAATTTGGATGCTGGAAAAATACTGATCAAGACGTTGTTGAAAAGATAATGGAAAACAGAGATCGTCAGGAAAGCCATGCAGATAGGAAGTGATTTTCAGCCCCAAGAGGATTTGGTATCAACTATGTCTCTTTTTAAGCTTAAGTAGCATCTGCCCTTGTGGATTTTGACCATCCTTTTGATTTGACACAGAAGAGGGTTTGTTCCACCTTTAAAAGCACATCCTTCCCCCTCCACCCCACTCCTCAGACTCCTGAACTGCTAAAACAAGACTGGGTTGTTTTCTCACTGAAAATCCAGTGTTTATCCAGCCCTTCCTTTTTCAATTTGAGTTTAGTTAACCTAACTACAAAACATTGAACCCTCAAATTTCTCAAAGAGCAATAAAAAGCAAAACAGTTGGTTTCTCTAATCAACAATATTTTCAGTATAATTACAAAAAAAAAAATTATGACTCCTCGTCCTCCGAAATATTTACAAACTATATATTAAAGTATGAGGTTCTAGAGTATATTTCTAGAATGCAGTAAAAGGGTCAGAAAATGTGGTTCAAGTAGACTGTGCAAAGCTCTTGGAGAAGGGTAATCTCTAGTGTGGATAAGAGCACAAATGTCCTCAAACAAGCTGAATGGGTTCTCTTTTTCCCCCACTGTGTTTTTTGAAAAGCCTAATGCATTCATATTCAGAAATCACAGGCATCTCCTTATTAGTCCCTTCAAACAGATGATATAAGCAAGGCTTTTCCCGCATTACACCAGCCCTACCATATATATATTCATGATATGCTCATCTTGCCATCAGTTGGGTTACGTATTAAATATTTGGGATTAGATGTCATTACTATGAACTTCCTTTTAGAAAAGCAATTAGATTTTCGTAGTTATATAACTCTGAACATTAAGTTTTTTTAAACTTCTATTCTACAGAAAATATATGCCTAAGGAAAAAAAAATCTCAAAAAAAAAAAGTAACATCACAGAGTTTAATTTGAACCACCTGGCATAACAATGAAAGTGTCAGACCTTCTGAAAATACCCTAGGAATAATGAATGAATTCTTAATGTTTTCCCCTCCACCGCCCTTCTACATGTTTTTCTTTTCCAAGATTAGAATTTACTAGGGAATAAGTTTTTAAAAATAAACTTTCTTTTTTGGAAAATGGCCTACATTCAGAAATGTCTTAAAACAAGCATTTAAAAAAACTAATAAATAATCATAAATCAAAATACATTAAAATAAAATTACAGTACATCATTGCTCCTAGAAGGTCCACCATACTGGAAGATCCTTTCAAAGGTTCATAAATAAAGCCTTCTGGACTGAAGCCATTTCCTGCATCGTAATGAAGGGTATGCAGAAAACTAAGAGGAGAGGAATCTCAAGTTATCAGCAGGGTGATGTCCAAACTACTTGATCTGGCGCGGGGCGGGGAGACTTTTGTTTTCGATTCAAGTGAAGACAATAGAAAGGTGCTCGTCCCACTTCCTCAAGTCCTCAAAACCTGGAAAGAAATGACAGGCAATTAAGTCATTGGCTCAGAATCCTCCAAAACCCAGCTCTCTTCGGGCCAGTCCGGCGGACAAAGCGAGCTCAGAAAAGACACCGGGGTCGTTCCCTCGAGTGTCCAGACACACTCGAGCGGCGCCGGTGACACTGACAGAGCCAGTGGCGTCGCTGGGAAGTGCACAACTGGACCCAACCAGGGTGGGCGGGAGACGGTCCGAGAGGCCTCTCAGCCTAACCCGAGTTCCCCCATCCTCCACTCTATGCCCGGCCTCTCCTAACTCCAGCTTGCTACCCTTCTTTCGACATCTCCAGAAACTTGTAATAACTTCTCATTTTCCCCTCCAAGCACCACATCCGTGAATTAGGCTTCCTACTCCTCCTCCTTTCCGCGAGATCTACTCCTGAGACCTTCTCCTGGGAAAAGCCCTTAGTAGCCCGAGTTGCCGGGACCTTACCTTGTCTGGCCCGGGTGCTGCCCCCTTCAGGCAGAGTTGGAGGTGCTGCGGAGAAGCCGGTGGCCGTGCGGCTGCGAGAGCGGCGGTTGATGCGAGTGCGGTAGTTGTGGGTGCGCGTGTGGGTGCGGATGGGGATGCGGACACGGGTGGAGCTGCTGAGGCTGGGGCTGAGGCTGGGGCTGACGCTGGGGCTGAGGCTGAGGCTGGGGCTGGGGCTGGGGCTGGGGCTTGGGATGGAGCTGCGGCTGAGACTGAGACTGTGACTGGGGCTGAGGCTGGGGTTGGGGTTGAAGCTGCGGCTGCGGAGGCTGCTGCTGAACCAGGTGCTGCTGCTTCTGCCGCGTGGACTTGACCGCCAGGATAGCCTGACGGTTCTTGTACTGCACCATCTGCAGCGTAATCTCGGCGTTCCAGCCCTGGTCCTGCGGGCACCGAAAGTCGATCTCCTTGCCCTCGGCCATCACCACAGTGAAGTACATATACTTGCCCTTGCGCTCCACGCAGTCCACGGTCTTCATGTTGGAAAAGTGCAATTCCTTGAGCTTGACTGGCGGCTCGAGGCTGGCCACGGACTGCCCTCCCGATTGGGACGGTTCGGCCGGCCCCTGCCCAGGCTGTTGCTGCTGCTGCTGGTGTTGCAGCTGCTTGGGCGGGATAAGCAGCAACCCCTCCTCGGTGAGGATGCAGCACTTTTTCTTCCAGAGCTGCAGCAACCCGTCGCTGCGCTTCTCCAACACACCCTCCTTCAGCGCTTTGCAGCCACTGCTCTCCAACATCCTCCCGGCATAGGGAGGGGCGCCGCTCGGCTCGGCCTCTCCACTTCCAGCCGCCCGAGCCGGGGGCAGCAGCAGCAGCCGCGCGCCGTCCTCGCCCCAGCGGCTCCCGCGGCCGCCCGCCCGGAGCGCGCAGAGGAGGCTAACACGCAGGAAGCAGAGCGGCGGCGGCGGAGGCGGCGGCTCAGGGTCCCGGCAAGCCGGCAGCCGCGTCCTGATGCGCCACAAGGTCCCGGAGCTGCGAACCTCCGGGCCTCTGCCGTCCTCTTGCGAGCGCTCACCGAAGGGCACTGGCGGGGCCCCCTCACGGCGCTTTTGAATGGGCCACCCCCCCCACCCCCGAGTGACACCCAGCGGAAAAGGCGGCTCTTGGCGCCCGCACCGCGGGGGAAAGCCCAGCTCGGAAAGGCGCTCTGCCGCCGGCGCACGCCTCATTAACTTGGGGCCTTTCCAAAGCCCGGCGCGTCCACGCCCCCCCGCATCCCTGGCTCCGCCTCTCGCCGCCCACTCGCTTCCGCGCTCCTTCCAGGCGCCGGCTGCAGGGATCCGAGCCCCGGAAACTCCTCTCTGCCTGGGGCGACAGCCGAGGGCGCCCCAGCTGCCCGGCGACAAATGCCGACGTCCAGAGGGCGCCTAGAGGCCATCCTGTCGTCCCGCCTGTCCCCGGCCGGTGGGGCTCTCTAACTGCTTCAGAAGACGAGGACGGGGGACGGCCAGGAAGTACCTGGAAAGCCAAGCTATCTCGCTGCCGTCGGGAAGCAGCCCCGGGGATTCGCGAGGAGCTCCGAGACCCTATGTAAACATCCCAGGGCACAAAGGCCAAGAGGGTCTTTACACTCAGGTTTGCTTCCAGGCATTAGCTCTTCTTGGAGCGGAGAGCGATTGTTAAATCAGGGCAATAGGGCTACCGTCTGTCCCATCTGAAAGGGCTAGAAGAGAAGGGTGACCCATCCGCACAGACTGCAACAGCAAATCAATTGCACTTACAGACCCCAGGAATGTCCAGTGAGACACCTCACATTTTAAGGAACAGCTTAGCTCTCCAAACAGCCGACTGGGCTCCTCGGGTCTCTCTCTCTTTGGAAGCGCCTAACGGGCCAGATCAGTTTTGTAATCTCTTGCGTCTGTGACCCGGGGAAGGTAAGCTGTACTCGCCCCTAGCTCCCTCCTGCTACTCTCGCATCTTTAAAAAAAAAAAAAAAAAAAAACTGTATTCTAGCAAACAAGAGGGAATAAAGAGCACTAATCGAAACCAAACCTGTTGGTGGGGAAATTCATCCATTAAGTAGAGAGACCCCCGAGGGTGTACCGACCCTGAGGATATGAAGAAACACATTAAGAAGAAATAAATCAGAGCTGGCCAAAGAAGACAGACTGCTTCTTGTGCCCAAGAAAGGAGGGAGGACTTCCTATGGCTGAAACAAAGAATTCAAGTGAAGAAATGAGCGATGAGGTAGGGGAGCAAGAGTCATATCCTATGTGTCATGCTGAAAAATTCAAGGTAACCGAAAACACAGGAGAACTTTTAAACATGTCAGTGTAAGACATGTCAGTATAAGAAACATCTTAGCAAATAATCCAATTCCAGCACAGTCCTGAGTCCGCCTGAAATTGCACTTGGCAGATTCTCAGAGCCTTCAATTCTTAATGGATTAGCAGTCTTTTATGGAGAAAGGCAACTATTAAAATCTTATAAAAATTTCTAGTTAGATTTTTTTAAATGAACAATTCTGTATACCAGTAACAACACTGCACCTATCATCAGTTCTTTCCCTGCCTTCATGGGACAAGTGAGCATTCCAGAGAATTTCTACATGACCAGCTGTTCATCTTTTTAACAGAATGCCATTCTTCAGCTCATGTAGAAAGGAGTGTGCAACTCAGAATGTGAGGGCAGGTGTAGTTGATAAAGACATTCCATGTGGAAAAATGATACAATACAAACTTGACTGGGTAAAAAACCAAGATGTAATCTTGAAATGCAAGCCATCTTCTTAAGAGAAAATATGTTTGGTGTTATTTAACATTCTGCAGTTAATCAAGATGCAGCAGATTCATTCTAAATTACTTCAAAATGTCTGAAAACCAGCACGATTTTCAAAAGCACTTATTTTGTAACTACTTTACCACTCCGTTTCCAGCTGGATATTTCACTATGATTTAGTGACTTTGTGAGCAGCTCAGAAGTCAGTCTACAGTGTGCCTTCCTTGACCACAGTCCATCGATTATTGGAGATCTCAGGTGTGTAGGAACCTTGTAGCTGAGGGACAACTTTGCTCTTACTTCAACAGTCACATCCAATTCACAAAAAATGGCCATGTTAGCCATGTTTTTAAAAGACAATGAAATAAACACAAAAAAATTACAGGAAATAACTGTTCTGCCCAAAATATCACAACCCTACACAAGATCACTTTCAAGTTACTAACGTTTCAAAAGCAAACTAATGAAATCACTGCTTTAATAAACCAGTTTGAAAATGCAGACTTAAATTGCATATGACATCTGTCTATATCATGTTGTGTATCAGCAGCATCTGACAGTTGATTAGCTTCCCCTCTTGGATACAGTTCTTCACTTGGCTTCAAGGACACAGCTCTTAATTTTCCTTCTACCACCCCAATCATGCTCAGTGTCCTCTGCAGTTTTCTCCTCTTCCCCTTTTAGTATCAGAATGCCCCAGAGCGCAGTCCTCGGTTCTCCTCTTTATCTATACTCATTTATTGGGTCTCATCCACTCTCATTTTTAGGAATGGGCCAGAGAGTCCCCAATTTATATCCAACTGCTTGTTGACAAAGAATGAAAGAAAGGCTGTATTAACATGCCAGGCAAGAGAACACATACTGAAGAAGATATCCAGAGTAGTTCACTAGAGGGAAGAGTCTAAGGAGATCTTAGGCTGTGGAAAACAGGGTTTCTAGAGCTTTTGCTAATAAAAAATTTAAAAATACTGCTCTGGATGGGATGGGAGTCCCTGGATGGAACTGGTTCAATAAGGATCTGCAGTTAAAGCTATGTTTTTTGCTTTTTTGTTTTCAGTATTTTTTGTAACAGCCTTCAGTTTTGTTATATTCAGGCCAAGTTTACTTTAAGTTGAAAATTTTTTTTCTCTTCTCTACGGTACTATTTGGATATCTAATAAAGAACTTAAAATAGTACAGGCTCCCAAGTATCTCTTCACCTTGATCTGCTCTACCTGCACCCCCTTTTCAGTTGATGGCAATTCCACCTGCACAGTTGCTCAAGCCAAAAACCTTGGAGCAGTATTGCCTTAAAACAAGAGGCCCTTATCCAGAGCCTTGAGCTTTTGAAGAGTAAAAGGACATGCCTATCTTGAGTTCATACTCATTCTAGACCAACTCCAGGTACTCAGGATTCCAAATACCCTGATAAATAGGCTCAACTGTTCAAAAATTGGATTACATTATCAGTGTATGCACTCGTGTATAAAGGCGGTGGACAGATTTTGAACATGCAAGCTAGGATATCCATACAGATGGGGGGCAGGAGGCCCCCCCTTCCCATACAATTCAGAGACAGGGATAAGAAGAGAAGGGCAGGCTGAGTATCAGCTCTCCTCACATGTTCTGGTACTGGACTTTAAATCTGGCTTTTCAGGTGCATTTATCAAGACAGGTACACTGAACATATTTCTATTTAGCAAAGCTTTTGAATATTTAACATTTGTGTCTCCACTGCATTCTTGCCCCAGGACTGCAAATACTTAGAAGCATACCTGCCTTGCAGTATATCCTTTACTCCTTTCTCTTGATACTCACTCAATCCACGAACTGAGGAAATCCCATCAGTTATGTCTTCAAACTACATATTCTATTTCTTTCCTATTCTTTCATTACCACGCTGATAGAAATTACCATCATCTCTCCCTTGAATTATTGCAATGGACTCTTTCCTACCTTGCCTAATTCTACCCTAGTTTTGTAATCTATTTTCAATACAGCAGTCAGGATCTTCCCCTTTCTCCAAGTCTGCTCAAATGTCATCTCAATGAGGCCTATCCTAATCACTCTAAAATTACAACCACCCCCTTCCCTTTAACTTTCCCCATAGTATGTATTATCTCCTAACATCTACTGAATATTTTATTATGCCTGTAATTTTCGTTCATTTTCAAGAGGAAGTGCAAGGACCATTGTTTTTATGGGTCCCAATCACCTTGTAATATTGAGAGGCATTTATACAAACTGTCATCCTATTGGTTTCTAGTTCAGAGTAATCAAAGGAATGGAGAAACAATAATGGAACAGAGCTGACAGCAGTTTCTTCTACTTGGCAAATATGCAAAGACTTATTTAAAAAGTTCAATAATCAATGCTGGCTTAAAGACATTTGTCTTAACAGAACTTGGTAACTGAACTGTTTAAATTACAATGTGACTACAAGCTTATTCACAATCTATGAACTTCTGAATCTGCAATAAGCAGATGCTCACAGGAATGTAAGGACTGGGATACAGCAAGGTTCAAATATATTTCAAAAAATAGCTAAAATCCCAGTGACCTATGAAATGTTTGGTCACTCTCACCAGCAGGAGAGTAGTCTGCAACTTAGACTTTTTAGCCATTCAGTTCATTTTAAAATATTCAGCAGAAAAACCTTATAAAAATTCTAATCTCCTAAATGCCTAGCTGAAAAGCTTAAGTACTAACTCAGATACAGAACTCTCCAGACTTCTTAGGTTCATCTGCCTAACCGCCTTTTTCACTTCACTAGGTGATGAAGTGATGCCTCCTAGTGATCAACTTGTATAATACAGCTTAGAGCAAGTCAGAATAGTATAGGGGCTGTTTGCTACTCTCTATACTCAATTCATGGGTTAAAACTATTACAACCCATTTGTGGTTCAAGCACTGCCAATCATCTATCTTTGTCCTTTCTGCCAATAGCCAAATTCAGGTTGTTTTTTTCCTCACCTACTCTTCTAATAGGCTAACCACTTGAATCTATACCATTCCATACAATACACTGCTGCCAACTCTATTTCTAGGATACAAAACTTTATTACCTCTCACTGTATAGAACATTCCAACTTCTTATCCTGGCATGCAAAACCCTCCTCAGAATAAGTACCACCGACCGGCCTTTACAATTTACTCTCCTTTCACTCAACCTTCCATGAGCTCCAGTCACTTACTTGTGCACTTCACTTTTCTTTAGTCTTTTCCTACCTTATCAAAACGTTTGTTCTCCAAAGTCCTATTCAAATACCACAGCTTAGCTTTCTTTTGGCTGAGCGAATTTCTTCCTGATCATATCCCACTACTAATGTGATCACTAGTTAACATCTTAGATGAATGTTTTTATCATACTTAGTAGCATAGTGGATCATGCTAGAGGTTGGTGATGGTGCTGACAGCACTTAAGAAGTCTAAATGCTCTGGTTGAAAATTTACTATTCAACATAGAGAAGGCAGGTTGAAGACACTTTACTGAAGATGTCCAGCAAGTAACTGAGTTCAGGAGCATTAAGGTAATATTAGCTATGAAGTGACAAATTAAAATATGAGTGGATGAAATGGAGCCCTGGGGTCTAGTTCTCTTCTTTTCATCCTAAATCCAGAATGCAGGAGATACATTAGAGCAGAGGAAAGTAGCCCCATGAAGGTAGTTTAAGAGGGTATGAGAAACTTGCTTGGGTGCTGTGAAGTCTCATGAAACTGCTACTATTTCAAAGTATTGATACTCTAGAAGCCTTTGGGGTGGCAGTAGGGAAGCATCAGGTACTCCAGTGACTGACAGGGGGAGAACACCTGAACCTATTTGAAATTTGAGTGTTGCCCTAGCTGAAGAACATCCTCTGCCCCCCTTTAAAAGCCCACAAGCACTTAAGATCCTGAGTCCACTTCTCAAACTAGGTAAATGCTTCAGTTGTTCACAATACAAATGTGATAGCCACTTGGGCAATCTCTTCATTTAAGGGACTAGATTCCAAGGATAGAGTCTCCCTTTCAGTCTTCTATCACGACATAACACGTAGTCTTGAGAGGATACAGACTTCAATTTGTTATTTGCTTAAAAAAAAAAATTTTTTTTTCAGCAAATGAGCAAAGGCCTTTCTTAGGCATTAGAGGAAAGCAGAAGCAGTATAGATAATGCTTTCCAAAAATACAAGGATGAAGGAAAACAGATCGAATGATATGAACTTGAGTACTGTAAATGGCAAGGTTACTTTATAAGAGGAATTCAGGCTGTAGGCCAACAACTGGAAGGCAGAGGTTGTGTCCCAGAAGACAGAACTGACAGCTTAATGGATGCAAGACAGAAGAGTGAAAGGGAGAAAATGAAAGAACTCTATGGGGTAGCCAGACCCAAAAAGGTGGAGAGATACTTTTACCAAAGATAGAACCCAGGAAATCTTTTTATGGCAAGCTTCAACAATTGCCAGTAAACTTACTAGGAAAATCAAATCTCACATTAAAGGGAACAAATTTGCCACACAACTCCTAACTACAAACTACATGATTCAAGTAAACCAAGTGAGTAACAATGACTATCTCTGCACAGGTCAGAAACCAGGACATTCAGCAGTTGTTGCTTCTAATAAGATCCCATTTACATTTTCAGTCATTGTTTCAACCTCATCTGTGTACTCAGTTTCCAAGGAAACCATTATGCACAATGAAGTGAAAAGCCTCAGATGAAGTAAAGGACTCTGGTCAGCATGCAATTCTTTGGGCTATATTCCTAAATCTTACTGGGGCCTGTTTACCTATTACTGAAATGTAGTTATTTGCCTCTTATGTTCCAGGATATCCTTCATCAAACCATCTTTTCTATACCTAAAGATCCTCAGCATATTTGACCAATGTGACAGTCATCTTAACCTCCCTCCTCCCAAACTCCGCTTCAGCTCTAGATGTCCAGGTCTACCCTATTCACCAGTCTCCCTTTGGTCTTGTTACCAGGAATCACAACCTCTTCTTTCAGCAAGAGGACTGGATGCCAAGAATCTTTTGCCTCCTTCAGTTCCACTGCTGCCTAAAAACCTGGACATGAGGGACGCCTGGGTGGCTCAGTCGGTTAACTGTCTGCCTTCGGCCCAGGTCAGGATCCCAGCGTCCTGGGATCGAGCCCCGCATCGGGCTCCTTGCTCAGCGGAGAGCCTGCTTCTCCCTCTGCCTCTGCCTACTACTCTGTCTGCCCGTGCTCGCACTCTCTTTCTCTAACAAATAAATAAATAAAATCTTAAAAAAAAAAAAACCTGGACATGATGGGTAAGAGCTGCCATTTCAGCCACTAAAGCAATTTAAAAAATAAAATAAGATAAGAACTAGGAAAAGGAAAGGGGGAGGGGAAAGGGAAGAGAGAGAGGAGAGATGGAAGCCATCCATATGCCATGGACAGCAAAGCAAAAGCCTTTGAGAACTATGAAGCTCCCAAATCAGCCCCCGAGTCTAATTTACACCTAGAAGAAAATGCCTTTCAACCCACATTACATTTGGTTTGTTTGGCCAACATGTGTATGCAAACTAGGCACAGCGGAGGGGACAGCATATGTTTAAAACTGATCCAGATAAACTCTTATGTACTCTATAAAGTATTTGATATTCTGAAATCCCCAGCTTTATGAAAGTACCTATTTAACCACTAGTGTACACAGAAATATCCCTAAGAAGCCAGTGAAGACTTCTCTTAGAGTGGGTAGGAACATAGGCTAAGGCCAAACAAGTGGACATCACACCAGCTACAACACAGACCAATGGGGAGGATGTGTTAGTTGCTCAACTTCTATTTTATGTATATAGAGAGAGTATTACCGTCCTCAAGTATAAAGATTAAATAAAGCATTATTTCTACTATCTTAAATGAGTACACATTTGGATCTTCAAAAATGATTAAGATCTATAATGCTATAAAAGCAAAATCGCACCTAGTTTAAAACAGAAATAGTATAGGAATGTATTTCCCTGAACTCCTCAAAATATACCTAACTTTTAAAACCAAATCTAGGGGAGCCTGACTGGCTCAGTGGGTTAAAGCCTCTGCCTTCGGCTCAGGTCATGATCTCAGAGTCCTGGGATTGAGCCATGTGTGGGGCTCTCTGCTCAGCAGGGAGCCTGCTTCCCCCTCTCTCTCTGACTGCCTCTCTGCCTACTTGTGACCTCTGTCAAATGCAGAAATAAAATCTTTAAAAAAATTAAAAATAAAACCAAATCTGTACTTAATGGTCACCTTATACTTATCATTTAAGGTTCTTTTACTAATCAATCTTGACATTTTTACAATTAAAAGTGAGCTAATTATGTGTACATTTAGGAGTCTCAATTGTCCAGAAGACAAATGATAAAAGATTCTAACACGATAGAGTAAATCATTCTTTTCTTTCTCCATTAATAGGCATACAATACACAATTTACAACTTTCTATTTTTCTGGTCATTTTGAAAAACTATTGTAACCAACTATTTTCATAAAGATAAAGAAATTGTGGCCATTATAAAATTTCAGTTTCTCTCATTCAAAATCTTATTGTACCTCTAGAAAGATGTAGTCCCCTTCTATTTAAACCTGGGTGGGCTTTTGACTGACTATAATCAATACAGTAGGCGAGGACTTCCCAGATTACATCATGAAAGGGATACAACTTTTACCTCTTGGAACCCAGCAATGCTACTGTAAGGCAGTACCTAGGTAGAAATCTGGCTATATCCTACCTAACATATCATCCAACATCAACCACCTGTGCATGAAAAGCCTTCAGATAATTCCAGTCCCTGACCTTGAAAAGCTACCCCTAACAATGCTCAGTACAGCAGAAATGAACCAAGCAAAGTCAACAATATAAATCTTGTCAGTGTTGAGAGTGGTTTTATCCAGCACTAGGTAACTGCAACTGCTGATACTTTACATCTCACAGAACCACTGAATTTACAGAATATACACAAACCTAGCATTATTTTTACCATTTTTCTCAATATAAGCCAAGGAGTATGTAGTATTTGACAACTACGAAGGACCTTAGGCTATCCTGGTTGACTGAGATTGAACTAATGAGAATCCATCATTTACCTCGCTACAAGACTCTGTAAGAAGGGTATGATACAATGCAAAGAGTCCAGATAAATCCTATTTGATCTACACATACGTAAGTTTGCTGTACAACTACCATCTTCCAGGCCCAGTGTAAGATAGGAAATCCAACAGTGAGCATGCATCCTTAAACTACCTCTTAAACCGGTAGAACCAGTTCAGAACTGAAGGTATAGGTATTAAATGAAACTGCAGGGTAGGTATTAAAGAAAGAGAGACGCTATGTTGAGTAAGACATGCACAGAAGGCTAGAGGGAGGAAAAAGTTGAAAGAAAAAGCAGCCAAGCAGAGCTGAAACTGCAAATGCAGGTTAAACAGGCTGCATTGTTGACATGGGTTGCTCTAAAGGTAGTAGGCCCTCTCACCAAGCCAACTGAACAGAGATCAGATCCAGCTTCTAGTTGTCAAACTCACATCAACTTGCCTAATCCAAGTCTAAAACAGCATCTTAGGGGTGCCTGGGCGGCTCAGTGGGTTGAGCCTCTACCTTCAGCTCAGGTCATGGTCTCAGGGTCTTGAGATGGGAGCCCTGCGGACTGGGCTCTTCGCTCGCAGGGAGACTGCTCCCCTGCCCCCTGCCTGCCTCTCTGCTTGTGATCTCTGTCAAATAGATAAAATCTTTAAAAATAAAATAAAATAGTATTCTTATTTCAGACATGTATCTCATTGTCCACCTCTAGATTACCTGTCACAATGTCCAGAGCTCCAGGTAGATGTTAGGGATGGAGAAAATAGGCTGATAACTTGGGTGCTCTGGAACATTAATATCCAAATACTATCAGACTTAATTTTACTCTAGATTATTTCTGGATGTGAGCCAAGGCCAAAAAATTAGCATATGAAAAAAGGTGAGGGTTTTTTTTTGAAACTAGCGGACTTTAGAGAATTATATTCTAATTTTACATAAAAAAATTTTCAAAATGGGGAACAGGTTTATAATTCTCATCCAGTATTGGTCTGTTCTTTTGTATGCCAAGTAGAGCACCTCTTAGCCAAGAGCCATTTTGCCTTTAGAAACACAACAAAACCCCAATTAGTTCTAAAATTAACTGCCAAAATCAATTTAAAATGTGATTCCAACTACAAGTTCTAGATTTTCTTATGTTTGGGAAGCACATTTACTAAATGCTCATATGGTTCTAAGTCGTAGACGCATTAATGTATTCTCATTAATGTTTACCACAATCTTCACAAAACTATGAGGCTGAATTAACAGTGATAGATGAACCCCCAAAGCCTGTATTTAACCATTCTACCTCCACTACCCAATATATTAACTATTTTACTCCCACATTAATTTAAAAAATGATAGTTCATCCTTTGTTTAGGGGCTATACAGCCTTAATCTAAAATTAAATCTTTTCCATTTTTATTTATATTTTTTATTCCTATACAGCAACCTCACCCACAATTCTCATTCCTTAGTCCACCTATTTGATGAAAGTAGTCACAGACTGGAGAATGGCTAGGAAAAAAATCCTGTGTTGGATTAACTCTGAAGCATGCAGCGTGTATTCAGTTTTTAATCCATTTTCACTGGTCAAAACAAATCTGCTTGCACATTTAACATTACTTGTACTGTGATTCTGTAAGAATGTCTTCATAAGTAGAGGAAAAACAGCATTTAGAGGGTAAAAGGGTATGATGTCTACAACTGTCATTTAGAAAAAATGTGTGTATGCTTAAGAATATAGGGCTATGTAGCAAAATCAATAAATGTTGACAGAAGAACACACAAGAATTCTTTCAACTATATTTTCAGAATTAGAGTTATACTATCTTTCATGTCCTAGTTTTAAAACTGCCTTCAAGGAAGGGTTATCCTCACTTGAAATACTCTCAATAGGTGGTTTTTAGCATTTTAAACCCTTTAAAAGGACTTCTAGGACTTAGTCTTCCATGGCTTGGCCCTTTCTATCTCCAACCAGTCTTTCAACAACTTGAATGTACCCCAGACTGTCCTACTTTAGGACTTTCAGTGTGTTTCCTCTACTACCTTCAACTGAACTGCTTGCTCTCTGCTCAAAGGATCTAACTTTCAGTACACAAATTCCTACTCTTCCTTGAAATTCCAGCTAAAAGCGGTCATGTAAGTTTTGAGTCTTCTGGTAGAAACTACTTCACCACTCCATGAAAAATTTATCAGAGCCACAACAGTCTAACTTCATTACAAATATCAAAATTATGACTATGAACAGCATTAACTCTTGATGTAAGGTCTGTCAACTTCTGGCACTTTTCATCACTAATCCCCAAATTCCTTCTTGGTTTTTAAGTTTAAACCACACAAGGAACTAAAAACTACTTTTATCTTAAGCAACATTTTCTCCTGAGTTTCAAAAGAACAGAACTCAAAACAAGTAATTAAGAGATCTACAAAAGCTACAAACTCTTAATTTCCAATATGAAAATTAAGCAACTGGATTAATGATTTATTTCCTGCTGGCAGTTTATTATTTCTAAATTGTTATGCTTCATTGCTCATCTATTTTACACTTAAGATAATTAGTCAATGCCTTAATTTTTTTTTTTTTTTAAAGATTTTATTTATTTATTTGACAGAGAGAGATCACAAGTAGGCAGAGAGGCAGGCAGAGAGAGAGAGGAGGAAGCAGGCTCCCTGCTGAGCAGAAAGCCCAATGCGGGACTCGATCCAAGGACCCTGAGATCATGACCCGAGCCGAAGGCAGCGGCTTAACCCACTGAGCCACCCAGGCGCCCAATGCCTTAATTTTTTTAACTGAAAAACCTAGACGTACATGATGTCAAATGGAAGAAATACAAGATACAAAGTATACTGTATTTTTTGAAAATATAATTAATACATCAATTAAAAATTTCTCATGGATAAACACTCATCTTTTAAGTAATTTCGCACCCCAACAAAGATGTCTCCATTTCTCAGAAGTCACATAAGTGATCCCTAATTATTCCAAGAACTTGTTTTTTTAATCTAAGTTATATTCTGGTACCTAGATATTTAAACCAGTATACTAAGTTACCACTATGAGTTAGCTAATCTCACCATTATCATTTACATTTACTTTTCAGCTATTAGACTTAGTCCTTTAAGTCACAAATTACCTAAATTATGAATACACATTTTCAAAACAAAACCCAGTTCACAATTACCAATTGTATATATACAGTGCAGATTAAAAAAAAAAAACCTAAAGTAGCATAAGATTTCGCTTTCCTAAGGTTCCTATTAAGAACATACACTTCTTCTAAACTACCCATTTATTCTGTACATTTAAAATAACATTTGGCTTGAATTAGTCAAAAAATATAAAGGCTAAAGTTTTTTTTTAAGACTAACCCATAAAAATGGACTCAAATTCTAAATCAAGCCCTGAAACCAAGCATTCAAAAAATATCTGAATATTAGTTTAGTATTTCTGTATTGTATAAGGTTTTCACAAACAATAATTTAAAGTTTTATTTTTATTTTTAATAATGGTAATGGCCTACAACTCAGAAAAACCCACAAACTCATACTGTTTTACAAACAGCAGTAATATGAACAGTTAATTCAGTTATCTTAGGGGCCTTATTATAATGAGTATATAATAATAACCCATTCACATTATAATGAAGACATTTCTATCAAAGCTAATCCCTTTCAGGTTTGTTTTTATTACATGAGCTAAAAAGGAAACAGAGGTAGAATCCCATTTTTCTAAGTATTATTCCGGAACACAGTTCCACACAATTAAGATATTTTTATGTCACAGAAATATTAATACTGCTTCAGTGAACTAGATAAAAACTCTGAAAATTTTCATAAACTTTCAGATATCTGTGAATCTTTAATCACTAAAGAACTAAGTGATTTATGAAACTATTGTTGTTTACTTACCATATTTGAATGACCACAAAATGACAGAAAAAATTTTTCAAAGTATTAGCTTACAAAGGTGATTATATGAGATTCTGCCATTTCTAGAGAGAAAAAATAGAACTTCTTGGTAATCTGGTGCCTGAGTTAGGGGAAACTATAAACTGAAAATGTAAAGACAAAATTCAAAGTATCTCAAAAATGTCTATATTTAACTCAGAGTAAAAACCTTTCTAGTCTTCCAATAACAAACTCCATTTAGCAGGGTTTGGGAGGTCGCTTTTAAAATTATAGAAATTTACAGGCCATCCTAGCCTAATCATAGAATAGCCTACTCTAATAAACATCTCTACTCTCTGCTCTTCAAAAAATATATATAGAAATATATCCACATTTTTAAAAAAAAAAAAACCACCCAAAATATCACCAGTACATTTTATAAAATTAAATGCAAATTTTATTAAGGATTTCAAATTACATATTTCAAATTTCGAAAATGGAATAGAACCATTTTGGAACTGGAGAGATGGCATAGATGAACACTGCAATGCCAAATTTATTAAGAAAACAATTCCTCTGCAAACCACATCCCCTTTATGTAACAAGATGAAATAGTATCTGTCCCTTCACTTTGGCAATAGCTATTACCTAAAGGAATGGAAAAAAAAATATTGATTCTGCTGCTTAAGTTCATTAAAAATGGGATTCTATCTTTAAAATTTTTGAGTTCAGAAAAGGCTGTGAGCAAATGAGCTATGGGTACAAAAACAAGAATCAGCAAAGAATATCTAATCAAAGCAAACAAAAGCATTTTGAAAATAAGAGGAAAAACAAGGTGTTTTCATGGCATTTTTTTCCTACACACTACCGCAACTGGTTAAGGATTTCCAGTAGTTAATTGAAATCTCAGGAGAGGAATGAATAGTACTATACAAATAACAAGATGTGTTCACATTCCAAGATCTTAATACTAAATTTTCAAAAAGGAAGCTCTATCACTTCTAAGAACAAACTTAATGTAATTTTATTAAGAGCAGGAACTCTAGGCCATCTTCTAATTATAATCCATTTAGTCTACCCTCACCGAGTCAAAGCTTTTAAGCTCATCACAAAAAATTAACAGTAATTAGCCTGAGGTATTTTAAATGTGGCTCTACAGTCTCAAATTTAATGGCATTTCCCCCCACTAAAAATGGTCTTCTTCCTATGTTAATCCCATGATCTCTGTAGTTTATACTACAATATGGTCATAACTAAAACACCTAAAAACAATCCTTGGACCTTTACAAAAAGTTGCTTCATCTATCAGCGTCTATTAAGATAGGAGCCACACAAAGATCTGCAAGAGGTTGTCTGACCAGATCCAGAATAGAGGTACTGAAACCTTTGTTTTCCAGTTGAACTATCAAGCTCTGGTATGAATAAAATGCTGGCTATCATTCTTGTGATACAAATAGGTCCAAATTTTTGAGCTTTTAATGAGATCAAGAAACATTTCATAAAATTTAACTTAATATGCCTTAACATATCCGTGAGGTAGTTAGGTAAACAGTACTACCCATTTTAATACATAGTAAACAGAAGCATGGGTAAATGACATACTCATACTTTAAAAGCAGTAAGAATCAGAATTAACCATAGAGGCTTGGGGCCTTCTCTCTAGCTCTAATCAAAGGAAATAAAAGATTAACCTTTTAATCTTTCTCTTAAAAAAACATTACATCACTTTGCCTTCCTTTTTTATACTTTCTTAATTAGCCGATGTAGTACCTCTCCCAACGCTGACACACTTCTCTTCCATAATATGGTAAACTGGGTAACAATGCTTAATTCAAGCTAGGCCTCAGCTTCTACCTGAATTAGTACAAAATTAAGACATTATCTTGTGAGAACTAAAATTATATTTGACATTTTTATTTTAGGCTGCAAAAACAAAAACAAGCAAACAAACAATAACAAAAAACTTGAAATAGGCTTGTCAAATGATGTAAATTCATCCTTTCCAGGGAAGCAGAAGGTAGACCCTACCATAAAGAAAAGACGCTTAGTTAATGGAAGTTAAATTTAAAAGCACAATTAAAATAATGAGGCTTAACTTCTGAAAATAGGTTTTATTCACCTGCCTACAGTACCAATAACCACACTGTGAGTTAGGTTTCTTTACTCCGGTTTCCTTACCAGTTTTCTAACTATGTCACCAAAAATAAAAAACCATTAATAATCCAAGTTATCAGTTGTTGTCTTACTGGAAATTCTTAACCATATTATTTGTCTCAATAAGTTTTGTTTGTTTTTTAAATGAGGAATTGTCTAAGTCACTGTATTTCTATAACAAAGTAATGAAAAGCACAGGTAGTGCAAGCAAATGTAAACCCAATTCAACTACCAGCTGAAAAAAAAATACTTTGGTTCTTCAGGAAAAAAATTAGCAAAGCAAAAAATAAAAAGTTTCTTTTAACAGTTCTGTTTACTTTCATAGCTGTAATCTAAAATCTTTGTTACATGATAAAAATTATTCCAGAAGAACCAAATCACGTAGTAACGAATGAACATGCATGAAAAGAATTTGTGAAATCAACAGATCTGGCAGAAAAACTAGAGTTAAAATGCTAAGTAGAACAAATTGGTCTTTAAAATTATCAGTTCCTTTCCTTTAAAAAAAATTACTGAGTCTACCAAGAAAATACAAAAACATAAGGCTGTAAGTAAATAATAGTTGTGTTTAGGCTATTACAGTGCAGGTTATCCTCAAGGCCACATACATCCTGCTTCACTGCTGCTTGCACTCTGCTGGGTTTTGATCCTTCTGTTAAAGGAAAACAACAAGTCAATCTATCTTTTTCTACCTGCTTCGGTTAATTTTCAACACTAGTTATTGTAATTATATCATCTCATTGTTGTACCAAAATTTTTGCCAAATTAAAGAAAAGGTATGCAAGGATGGCAAATTATTTATTCAAATATTAGCAAGTCACAAAAATGCTTAAAATAAGGCCCGTATTTTACTCTGGAATGAACTCCATAAAATAACAAACTAAACCATAATCCTCAAAAACAACCAAGCAATTTATGTTAGTCATACTACCAATTATTTTTGCCTTTTTATAGATCAATTATTCAAACATACTAACACTCATACCCTTAAGAGTATTTGATTTGATTATTAACTACCCCTCTCTTACCTGCTCACTACATTAAAGTATCTTCTAGATCTTTTATAGTATTTAGCAAATGAATGAATGCACTTATCAGAAACCAAAGTTTCAAATGAATCCTGATAATGTACTATGTATTCTGGGGAAATAAAGGGCTTTACTAACCCTGATATGACAAATACTCAAGAACAACCAATTGGTTTCTGCACTTATCAGAAACCAAAGTTTCAAATGAATCCTGATAATGTACTATGTATTCTGGGGAAATAAAGGGCTTTACTAACCCTGATATGACAAATACTCAAGAACAACCAATTGGTTCTCTGGGAGTCTCAGAGAACAGAAGTGGCGTAGAAAACCTAACAAACAGTACTGCTTCCCTATTCCCAAGCACCCAGATTATTTTAAAACCTTTGTTTATAAAGCTATCCTTTGGAGGGAAAACCTAACAACAAATGCTGTAAGTAATTTCAAATTCTTCATGTGACTCAGTCAGTTGAATGCTGACTCTTAATTTTGGCTCAGGTCATGATCTCAGGGTCCTGGGATCAAGACCCGTATCCCTGCACGCCAGGTCTAGCTCTGTGCTCTCAGGCCAGGAATCTGCTTGAGGATTCTTGCTGGCTTTTCTCCCTCTGTCCCTTTTCCTCTGCCCCTCCCAAGCCCCACTTGCCCTCTCTCTAAAATAACTAAATAAATCTTTAAAAAATAAAATGCTTCTTAAAAAAAGTTAAAAAAAAAAAAAAAAAAAAGCCCAGGGTGCCTGGATGGCTCAGTCTGTTAAGTATCTGCCTTTGGCTCAGGTCATGATCTCGGATTCCAGAGTTAGAGGCAGGTATCGACTCCTTGCTCAGCATGGACTGCTTCTCCCTCTAGCTCTGCCCCAACCCCCATCTCATGCATGCTTTCTCTCTCTCAAATACAATCTAAAAAAAAAAAACCCAAGATAATGTATATTTAAAAAAGAATCTTAGGGTTTATTTAGCCTAAGACTAAAAAAAATACAAAGTCAGAACCAAAAATAAAATTTCTTAGGAAATGTGCATTCAAATTTCACGTATTATTGAAATGCCAGTGGGGATTAAGGTGGACTATACATTATCTCCAGTCAACAGGATTTATTAAAGAGTTCAATGGACAAAAATTAAGAGATTATCTATTCAGAGATATCAACTCTTATTTAACCTGCTTGAATTAAATAGAAAGCAGCACTAATTTTGCTCACCTTTGAGTCATAGTCTGGATCATTTTCCTCATCTCCTTCTTCTTCCCCTTCCTATATTAAAGTTCAAAATGCATCCATGAAGTAGGTACATAGTAGGAAGAAATGGCTCATAATGTATGGAGAAATTTTAATACAAGTTACTCTATAGGTCAAAAGATTTTCATGATTACAGAGTATGGTGACAATGCAATTTAATTGAAAGCTTCTAATATGAAAAATTTCCCAACACAACTTGAGACATCCAGAGAGCTTTTATTGAAAAGATTTACTGCAGCCAACGTTGAAAAAGTTTACTGCAGCTTTTGACTTCTTCAAAGAGCTGATAACCCTGCAGTAGAACAGAATTATTTGAAATAAAAAAAATGTTCTGAGTTTTGCAATTTATTTATTGAAACCTCATACATACATTGTTTGGCTGTAGAATTCTAAAACCATATTTTTTTTCCAAAAGGTTTATATCTCATATCACAGAATAATGATTATAGCAAAGGAATACATAAGTCACTCAATTTGCTTCTCAATGTGTTAAACAGAGAATTATTTGCTCATTTGGTAAACATTACCTCATCTGCTTCTTCACCTTCTTCATCATACTAAAAAGGGAAAAAAGGATGAAGTTTGAATGAAGCTAACAAACATTTGAGAATAGCATAGTTATAGCCATCTTATATCCACTAATATCTAAAGAGGAAAATACTTAACCCAAGGCAATTAATTATAAATTAAATGGCTGCAGGAATCACTCAATTCAGTGCCATTATCTAAATGTGACAATTTAAAAAGTTAAAATAAAGAACACAGTATGACTGTGCATTAAGTGTGATCAGGCAACTATTACTATGAATATTACTTGCCTATATTTATGTGAACACATAGCACAAAAAAGGCCCTAAAATCTATTGGAAAGACTGACACTTAGCAATAAAGATAGCCAAAATATGTGAGGGCAGCCTAATTTTACCTTAATCATTGCTTAATACTCCTTTAAATAAAAATTCTATGCTTCTAGTATTTTTAAGTAATAAAAAGCATCTTAGGTATGTTCTGGTCAAAGAGCGTAATATATCTACAACAGTGACCAAACACTAGTAAAATTGCACTAAGTCAAAGCAGTCTTCCTGTTAGCAGGAAAATAAAAGCTACCAAGACCCTAAGAGGACATATTTAAAACAACAAGAAAGTTATCTGTAAGATAGCAGTAATTAGCCTTTGAATTATGTTTTTTAAAAAATTACATCTTACATCTATTCATTGAACTGCTCACCAACTGTGACCATCATACCCTCACCAAATGATCTCAGCGCAGGATTCAGATTCACTCACATCATCATCATCATCTTCAATAGCTTCTCCAGTAAAGTATAACACTGATCTTGGGATTATACGCTCACGTAAAAAGTGACCAATTTCAAAGTCTGCAGCAAGGATAGCTTCAGCATCATCATCCTGTTGTTTTGTTTTGTATTTTTTTAAGGAAAAAAAAGGCACAAAATTAATAACTTTTATTTAATTAGGCACATGCAAAAACTCTTGGGTTTAAACTCTATGAAACAACACTGATCTTCACTTTTAACTTTCTATCATTTTAAAATTAGCTTATGTGTGTGGTTAAATGATCATCTATATATACCCTGGGTTCATAGGGTTTTAATAAAACAAAGTTCCCAAGTAAGTGTACATACTCAGAGAAATTTTGAGAAAATAAAAATTAGAACCAGTTATTGCTTATTTTTTTACTTAAAATGTTAAAATAAAAGCAACTTTGTTACATGACTAATTTTCCTTATAAATATTCACTATTGAAAACACCAAATGGAATAATACTAAGAAAGAATCTTGGGATTTAAATAACATTAGGTATATGGCACATAATGGAAGAACATGGAAGATCACTCACACTTCCTTAAAGAGAGTACACAAGCAGTTGTATGTATAATGCCAAATTAGGAGACAGAATCCTACTTAATAAATACTAAGTCAATCTAGGATTTCTATTTAATGACAAACCACAACACAGAAATGGTACAGACATTACTCAAAATTCAAATAATGTCATTTAAGTTCCATGATACCAAATAATGAGTAAATATTCCATAGATGTTTATTTTGACTCATCAACATAATCCACTATAATAAAGTGAAAAAAAAACACAAAAGGGAGCAGTGCACTTTGACAGAAAGACTTCTAATCACAGGTAAAGGTGTTCTAGTTGTAACTACTCAAGGCTGTTCTAGTGCCATAAATATTTGACAACAGAATTAAAAAAAAACCAACTTCAACACAAACTCCCAACCCACTCACTGACATGAAAACAGCACAAAACTCTACCATGTTCATTAAGTAGTTCTACCTAAAATTCAGGTGCTGCTTTATAGTCCCCCTTTTTGTCCCACAAAGACAGACATTTTGAACAAAGCCACTTACCACTCTTTACAAGCAGAAATACTTGCCTTTTACAGATCTGTTCTTAGCCTTAACCAACACTATTCCAACTCAAAATGTATTCAAAATACACATACTTTCTAATTCCATATGTATAAAACTACTCAACTATCTGAGTTAAAGTTAAAAAATCTGGCCAACAGAAGAGCAGATTCAGAACATACGTAGCTTACACCCTGCCTGCACAGACCTCTCTGAGGTTGTTCCTCCTTCCAGGCTGTATACAGGCACTACGGCAGCTCTTGGCTATATGCTCATAAATACATGGCCACAATATGAAACCATGTTTCCACTGGAGTAACAAATATAGAAAGAGTTCTAACCAGAATGTGGTTAGGAGTTTTAATAAATAGATAGTAGAAATGATTTATCTAATACTCCTAGTTTCAATACGAAAAATATCATCTTAAGAACTTGAATCCCCCCAATACTTCCAAGCCTCAAAAGAAAAGTCTTTAGCCTTTCAGCATTTCTCAATGGAAACAATACAGGCATTCTGAATAAAATAATTTCAGATGCATAAAAGTCTTCTCCATGCATTGCAAGCCTCAGAATGTAAAATCATAGTAGCAGCTATCCAACTTCCCACTTCTGAGAACCAGTTCTTTAATTTCATAGTGAATATTTCAACAAATTAATAATAATTTAACTTACCAGATCTCCGCTCTCAGGAACTGCAAAATTGAGAAAAGAAATTCAAATGAGTACAAAACTAAAGAAAGCTTGTAAAAGAACAACCATCAATACCCAAACTAAAACCACTATTTACCTTCAGGAGGGGCAAAAAAATTAAAGAAAGAGTCATTGGAAACTGTTTTGGTCACAGTACGAACTGTCCCACGTCCCTTGTGTTTCTGCTTCTTCTTAATGGTTTTCAAAGTGACATTCTTTCCTTTTTTCCAATCTATCTGGCACCTTGCAAAACAAAGGAAGAATCTATCAGAATTACCATATTATACCTCACCGCTGGAAGAACCAAGATTTATCTAATTAAATATTATTTTTTTTTTTAAAGATTGTATTATTTTATAGAAAGAAGCGAGAGAGAGAGAAGAGTGAGAGCACATGCAGGTGAGTAGGGGGGAATAAATCACAAGCAGACTCTGGGCTGAGACACAGAGCTCAATCTCACAACCCTGGGATCATGACCTGAGCTGAAACCAAGAGTGGAAGCTCAACTGACTGAGCCACCCAAGTACCCCAAATGTTATTGTTTTAATTACAGATTTTAGAAAGAAAAATTGGCTCAAATGTTTTCAATAGCAATATAAAGAGAAATTTTTAATTCTGAACACATTTTTGCAATAAAGAGACAATTAACACAAATTCATAATATAATAAATTTAAGGATGTTCTCCTTTGAAGAAATGTCTCTAACACTATAAGCCAAGGAGAATTCTAGGAAAATAAGTGTGTTCATCTAAGAAAACACTTCTGAAATATTTAGAGATAAACTATGCATCAAGGACACACAGGATTTACTAAATAATACAAATCACAAATAAAACAAAAAGACAATATTCTGTGGAAGTAGTAAAATTAAACTCACCCTGTACAACCCATAATTTCTGGTCCATCGAAAGAAAAGGGATCAGAATCATCTGGTTCTGACCTCATCCTATATGTCTTTGTCAACACTTCATTTGTGAAATATTCATTGGGTTCAAAGTGAAATTCTAAGACGAAACTCTTAAAAAAAAAAAAAATTAATGAAATTCCTACATCACAAATGCTAATCCATTAGTAAGTAAAATTCAATCTGTTTATTTTTATAAACACATAAACGCTTAGGTGATAATGCCTTTCCTATTCTGGGAAAGGGTCAGATAAACCCCAAATTATGTTAAAAAAAAACAGGACAAGACACAAAATAAAACTGAATAAAACTTAGCTTAGCTTACAATTTCTATTTATTAACATGTTTATAAAATAGTTTTATTCAGTAATAAGCTAACCAAGTACTCCTTCCTCCTTCCATACCCACAAAGAGGACTTTTAATCAACTTCTTATCCAAATTTGACAGGAACAGCCCAACTGTACTACACACGATAGTACTATAGCCTGTAGTAGTTTTCCCCATTCCTCACATACTACTGATGGTTTTTGGGAGAAGCTAGTAACTGATCTTTCATCATGAAAAGTGGAAGCCCTCTAACATACTCTGTTTATTTCCCAGACACATGCCTTTTGAGACAGAGTTAAGTATTTATAATGCTACTATTTTTTATTTATTTTTAATCTAGGATCAAGGAGTTCCTATATTTCAAAAACAGTTTTATGTCCAGAGGGAGGAAAAGAAAGAAATTCTGCATCACAATTACCAACATTTAAACCACAATTATTAACATCCTACCAACAATAGTACCAAGTATGAGCTTTAACTTCTTTCTGACCCATCTCTAGGCTTAGAGTATCACCTCTTTTTAGAAAGTTCCATATGTCTATCTAAAAACGTCAAATGTTAAAAAACTGAAAATACTTTAAAGTTCTTTTACCATGGGCTGGCCAGCATCTGAGAACTTCACTTTAATATCTTTCAAGTGCTTCAAAATAGGTTCATCATGTTCCTGCAAATTAAGAAAACATGGAAATGCATATCTAAAATGGCATTTTAGGATTAGCGTGCTATTACTGGACAATAAACATTTAGCTGACTGAGATATTTTTAGTGAGGCTTTATGTAACAATTATGAACCATAAGACCTATTCTCCAGATTATGGCTTGTACTAAAGTTAGTTTATTTATAAGCTCTACTTACTTCTACTGGCAATAGTAGAAAAAAAGTGACTTAACAGAATTACATCATCATCAGACTGAATGGGCTGAAGACTAAAAAAAAAAAAAATCAAGTCTAACTCAGGCATGTTGGCTTTAAAAACATTTCCTTTTCCAGCTGCTTCTTGTTCCTTTCACTCTGCTAGGTCCTTTTCTACTTTTCCAAAGGAGAAATACAATAATAAGCAGTCATTGTTATGAGATTTCTTTTCCTTGACTTTAACTTTCAACAATTACACTATAAGGCAACAAGTACTATAATACACAGAGTAGTGGCTCAAGAAATGCTGCTTCTTCTATTTCTTTTTTTTTTTTTTTTTTTTTAGATTGTATTTATTTATTTGACAGAGAGAATTCAAGCTTCAAGCAGGCAGAGCAGCAGGCAGATCAGCAGGCAGAGGGAGAGGGAGAAGCAGGTTCCCCACGAAGCAGGGAGCCCGATGAGGGACTCCTTCCCAGGACTCTGGGATCGTGAACTGAGCCAAAGGCAGATGCTTAACCAAGGCACCCCTCAAGAAATGCTTCTAATTAGGACAGGAAAAGTTTCCCAGAAGGTGACATCTGTGTTGTACTCCCAGAAAAAGTGAGAATTGTAAAAGAGCTAAAGAGCTTTATATTATTCTTTTAAAAGGTAAATGTTCCTTGGAATATTTGTTTCAGACTGTAAAAGTCTTTTTGGGTCAGATAAAAGAAATTTTAAGTTTCCTCCCTCCAATCTCCAATACTAAGCAACTAAACAAAGAAGACAAAAGACTATGACAAAACATAGCTCAATGATAAACAGCTGTCAAAGGGACCACTTCATTATCTAATTTCTGAAAATGAATTATAATTTATTTATTACATTAATCAAAAATGTCATTTTCCTTCTACAGGTAACAGAGGTTTCAAAAGACAGCATCATTCTATAAAGGTCAACAATGGAGAGATTAGTCATCATAGCCATTTAAATTTCAAAGGTTTTTATCCTTTGAGGTAGTCGGATATTTTTATGAATAAAATTACCTGAACCATATCACTGAGCAAGTCAACATTCTTAAAAACAGTTAACCAGAATTCAGGAATTCCCTTGGGGTCTTCTTTTTCTTCATCTTTTTTCTCATCTTCAATCTTGGCTTTTTCTTTCAGCTCCTCCTTGATAAATGACAGCATTAAGTTACTAAATTCCTAAATCAGACTATTTGATAAAATCTTACCTATCCCCTTAACTTAAAAACCAGCAGTGAGTACAGAAACCAACAAATCCTCAATCACCAACTGCAATTTTCAATCAGTTAAGTTCTAGTCTAATTGTGTAAACACTGCTGTTACCCAAACCAAACTTTACTTCTAGAAATATTACTACTACCAGACCCCTCCAAAAGAGAACCACTAAGAGAGAACCTATGAAATATATGATAACAGTTTTAGAGAAAAATTGTAAAGCTTCAGGAAAAAAAAAAGAATAATAAATAAACATTGCCCAATTCCTCACCCCTTGTTCTTATCAAAACATTCAAATAGCAATGCTGGGGAAACAGAGTCATGTAACAGAAAACTGTATTTATGTCACAACCCTGCCACTTATTAATGGTAGGCAAGTCAATAGAAGCCTCCATTTCATCATGTGAAAAACAGTAACAATCTTTTATATGTCATGATGAGGTTCAAAGGGGAAGTTTATATAATCTATTAAAATTTAAATCTAAAAAAATGCAAGGTAATGATGTATTTGGGTACAGACGGCACCAGGGCTAAGAGTGGCTCATCTGTTCTGATTATCATTAACTCACCATCAATCTTACAATAAAATATTTCCAAGGTATAAAAAAACACTAAATTACAGTTGGTACCAACCGAAATTTCATCCTCCTCATCTGGTTTCCATTCACATTCTTCTTCTGTAGGTTCATAAATTGCATTAATGATCTCAAATCGCTAAAATGAGTTAAAAAAACAAAAAAGAAAAGCTTGCATAAAAACACTGACATCCAGCTAGTAGCTGTTTTTCATTAAAGATGTGTATAAATTTAATGAATGCATACCACAACTTGAATTGCTATTATCGATAGTTTTCCTAAATACCTCTAATAACCATTTTGGTGAGAGGTCTAAAGACTAACCACCCGCAAGTGTGTTTGTATTTCCAGAGCTTTATTGTAATCTCAAATTTTAGATCAAGAAAATAAAGTAGTAGAAATATTACCTTATCAAACAGAGGCTGATAGAGAACAGCATACTTTCTTTCAAGATCATGAACTTCCTCATAGAATTTGGCTTCTATCTGTGCACATTTAACTTGAAGATTTTTGAGAGCATTCACTCGTCTTTTAACTACCCTAGGCAAACTGAAAGGTTGGTACACACCAGTTACACAGCATCACAGTAAAACATAAGTCACACTTATATTGAAAAGTAAAGCAAAGAAGTTAGTGAATGATAGGTGTCCTATTTGAAGCAAAAGCAATACTTATTCAAAGTAATTAAAATTCCAGAAACATAAATACATGAACTTGACTATAAAATATTTCAAGAGTGAACATTTAAGCAAATACAGTAAGTTGTGATTAAAAAAATGTAAATCATATCAAACCTAAATCTTTCATTATAATCAAGTTCAGGATTAGACTTGTCTGTGCTGGCATTTAAGCTGTAAAATAGTCTAGCTCTTAGAAAGTTAGAAAGTCATGGATTAACCATCCTGAGAATAAGGACAATACCTTGCTTTAAAAAAAGTATGCATATCTCACCCATACCAGCTATTTTTAGGAAAAAGGATATTAGAAAAAAGGAGGGTATTCTACACCATTATTCCTATTTTAGTCCCTATTTAGAATTTAAACTTACATTTTTAAAAATGCATATTTCATTATGAGACTTTTAGTAACAGGTTTGAGATATAATTCATAAATCAGACAATTTACTATGGGGGTATAAGCCCCCTGAAGTATGACTAAATTTATGAATCTCCCTACTGCTCAAAAAATGTTTGCTCAACATTTACTGAAATTCAGGGACTCGTATACAACAGATAGAATCCAGGTTAGAATTTCCTGCCTTAGGCAGATTGATGTAAATCAAGTAATTCTCTTACTTAACTACTACTTTAAGTTAAGATAATGAGAAATAAAAAATTACCTACATATACCAATTTTTTATTTCTCACAATTGAAAGTAAAAAGTCTAATGTTTTGTCAAGGTGATGAAACAGCATGGGGTGCTGCCCCACCCCCCCCCCACACTTTGTCTCAGAAAAACAAAAAGAATTCAACTCTAGAAATTTCAGAAGCAAGAAGAAAACAACTATTCAGGGACTCACACACGCAACCACACACATACTACGATCAACTTCAGGGTAAGAGTAACAACTTTACAGAGTTGTTACTGGAAAAGGGAGGGAATGGGCAGAATGGGCAGCAGTGAGGAGAGGCTCAAAGAAAGCTTTTGAAATTCTGCACTTGCCTTACAAAGGTCTCTATAATTCCTTCACCTTTTGCAGAGCCTAGTGCCAGCATTTTTAGTAGCTGATGAAAGCTGAACTGGCTGGCTGAGAGCCTACAAGCATTCTTCTTCCACCCCTCCAATCCAGGTAAAATGGATTACAACCAGAGGAGAACGCCTCTTCCCCAAGCTGCCAAAAACAAATCACCTGGAACTGACAGCAAACTTTTGAGTCCAAAGTAATCGGAACTCTCCTTAGGTTCATTCCAATCCCTTTTCTTAAATTCCATGGGACTGTCACAAACCAGAGCCTGATCTTTATTCCTCCCTTCAATAATCATTACTGGGGAGCAACTTATCAACCAGTGAGCCTGAGCTCTACAGCCAAAGTTAACTAAACCCTTAAGAAGTGTAATTTTTAATGAAAGAATGAAGTATTTATTATCTGAAGCCATATTATTAAACAATGTAAATATATTTAAAGAGATAGGGAAGAAATAAG
Source organism: Mustela lutreola (assembly GCF_030435805.1). Taxonomy (NCBI): domain Eukaryota; kingdom Metazoa; phylum Chordata; class Mammalia; order Carnivora; family Mustelidae; genus Mustela; species Mustela lutreola. Next base: position 109,286,289 of record NC_081297.1, read on the forward strand.
ACCAAGAAATCTGAAACAAAATAGAAATATTAAGTATGAAAAATACAGTGGCTAAACTAAATAACCAATAAATAGGATAAACAGAATAGGTTCAACTTAAGGAAGTCCATGAAAATTGAAAAGCTCTCTGGAAAGACAGAAAAATTATGACGTGGACGACAAAATTAGCAACAGCTGAAAGACAGAAGAGGTGACTATCTGATAAGTGAAAAATAAATTTCTCAGAGTTAAAGTAATATGGAAATCCTTACTCTAAACCCCTAGACAGTTTATGAGATTCATGAATATCAAAGACCAAAGAAAATTCTGAATGTGTTCAACAAAAGGCAAATAACCTACATAGGAGGAATCTGACATCAGCTTCAAAAGGAAATAGCATATACAAGAAGAAATGAACTTTTATTTAAGAAATCTGAACTTATAATTTTGTAAGCCAAACTATGATTCAAATATAAAGACAAAATAAAAATTGCATGAGGCATATAGGCTTTAGGAAATATGCCAGATATACTCATTACATTCATTAAAAATAATTTCTGAGGAAGTTTAAAAAAATTAAGAAATTACTATGTAAGTATGAGTGGCCAAATATCTTGGTAAATCTTACTGTTGCCTTGATAGAAAAAAAAAGAAGACTAGAGAATGTATATTTATAAATAATACAGACATTAGTAAATTTATGAAATCAGTAGGGGTAAATAAACTTAACAAGTTATAAGCCCCTTGGGGTGCCTGGGTGGCTTAGTGGATTAAGCCTCTGCCTTCGGCTCAGGTCATGCTCTCAGAGGTCAAGATCTCAGGGTCCTGGGATAGAGCCCCATCTCCTGCCCCCATACACCTGGCTTTCTGCTCAGCAGGGAGCCTGCTCTCCACGACCCCCCCCACCCCGTCCCATCCCATCCCCTCTGCCAGCTTCTCTGCCTACTTATGATCTCTGTTAAATAAATAAATAAATAAATTCTCTTTACCAAAAAAAGAAAGAAAAAGTTATGAGCCTCTTTACCATAATAACAAACAACAGAATGCAGGAACTTTAACAGAAGACCACCTGATTTAATGGAAAGCAAAAAAAAAGAAAAAACAAAGCACAATAAATTATACAATAATAGCAATTAAGTCCAAAAAAAAAAAAAAAAAAAAAACTGCTTTCAAGAAATGGGAGTTTAAAATTACTAATAAAGGGAGCGCCTGGGTGGCTCAGTGGGTTAAAGTCTCTGCCTTTGGCTCAGGTCATGATCCCAGGATCCAGCCCCGCATCAGGCTCTCTGCTGAGCGAGGAGCCTGCTTCCTCCTCTCTCTCTGCCTACTTGTGATCTCTCTGTCAAATAAATAAATAAAATCTTTTAAAAAAATAAATAATAAATAAAATTACTAATAAAGAAGCAAACTTCATACTAGAGACAAAAGGATGGAAAAACCTATGCAACGTAAATAAAAACCAAAAGAAAGTTAGAATAGCTATCTTAGTATCAGACAAAACAATTTATAATACCACCACCACCACCAAATACGACAGAGGACATTTGGTAAACTGGAACAAAAGGACAAGATATACACATCACAAACATATAGTTAATAATACAGCTTCAAAATATATTAATCTATAACTAATAGAATTACAGAGAGAAACAGATTAAGCAGAATTTAACACATTCTTCCCAGAAACTGTCAGATCAAGCTATCAATCAGTAAGCAGAAATAAGAGAACCTGAACAACGCAATTAATGTCTAGGCTACTAATTTCAGCATATAGTTTCACACTTAACTTTCACAGAACATTTAGAAAAACAAATATTAAGGCCATAGAAGATAATTTTTTAATAAAAATCAAATAAACAAAGCCCTCAATTCAAGAAACTGGAAAGGGGAATGGAGCAAATCCAAATAAGGGTTCTCAAACCAAAGGCCAAAGTCCATTTTTAGAAGCATTCTACCCACCATTAGGGAACAGTTAATTCCTATCTTATACAAGCTGCTTTTAACAGCAACCCTGTTTATTTCATTAAGCAGCTGAAATCTTGACTCTAATAACAGGGCATGGAATTACCATCCCGTTAAAGTTTCTGTATTATAAATATACATATACATACATCACACATGTATATCCACACACACCTACTCAAGGACATTTCACTAACGAGTAAGGACCTTGAATAAAATATTGACTACTTGACTCAACAGTACAATATTAATACATGATTAAATTTATTCCAGGAATGCAAGGCTAGTTTAGTATTGGAAATACATGTTTCCAAAAATATATTCAATGTGTACTTAACAGATTCAAAGAAAAAGTCAAAAGACCATCTGAATACATACAGGAAAAGGGTCATAAAAAATCCAAGTGGACACCAAGTTTAATGGAGAGATTTTATATCCATTCCTGGTTAAGACTAGAAATAAGATAAAGATGCACATTTAATGCTAACACAGTACTGAAAAGTCCTGGCCAATGTTATAATGAAATAAAAATAAACCTGGTGTGCTGTAATGTGAAAGATTAGAGCTAAAACTGCCATTATTTGCAGACAAGATCTTTTGCCTCTGGGAGAAAAGAAAAGAACAAATTACTATAAGTGTAGCAAGATTTCTGGATGCTAGATCAACAGCAAAGAAATAAAAAATAAAAATAAATCAATAGCACTCTTCTCTACATTCAACCCAGAAATACAATACATTCAACCAGAATACATTCAACCCAGAAATACGACACAAAGATGTTATCCACAATACCAACACAACTAAAGTATATAGAAATTAACTAAGAACAGACAATGAGAAATACTTTGTGATAAAAGAGAGTATGATTTCAATAAATACAAGGATATGGATGAGACAATTTTACATTAGAAGAATTCCCTACCCATCTTAATCTATAGATTCAATGCAACTCCTATCAAAATTTGGGGGAGGGGGCTGTTTTGTTCTGTGAATACCCCTATAAACTTACTATCAACCATATGTTGGATAAAGGTCTACATATGATTAGGCCAATCTTAAGAGTGTATTCCACAGGGGATGAGGAAAGGAGGGAGGGTTAGCAAGCAAGATATTACAGGGAGAAACAAATTAATAGAATTATCACCCTGCCAGATACCATTTACATACTAAAAAGCCAAATTAAAGGAAGAGTGCTGCTCAAAGACAAACACAGGTGTTTATAAGAAACTGATATGCAATAAAGGTCATATCACAAATAAATGAGTAAATAATGAACTGTTTAGTGAAGTCTTATAGAAACAAGCTCAGTAAATAAGGCAAAAAAAAAAAAAAAAAAAAAAAAAAAAAATCCTGATGCACAGCTAAATACAAAGAGGGTTTATTAAAGACCTAAAGATGAAAGGTAAAACTAGTCAACAGGAAATGCAGAAGGAACTAGTAAGTACTTCTTAACTTGAATAAGCAACAGGTCAAAAAACCCAGAACTTAAAAATTAAGGACTTCTGTTTTATGGAGAATGATATGGATAAAATTAATAAAAATGACAACAGATTATTTACAAAGTCTAAAACTAACAAGAGATTAACACCTTGAATATACAAAAAACTCCTGCAAAACAAGATAGTAAACCCCAATAGGAAAATGGACAATGAGAACAACCTAAAAGGTTCACACTCATGAATAAAAAGCTCATTAGACAACAAAAAGTACAAATAAAACAAAATAAACCTAGACCTCTTAGACTGGTAAAAGCAGAAAACCCATAAAGCTGAATGATGCCACAACTACTGGCAGAGACAAGGATGTAGGTTGCCTTCATGCACTGGATAGATTCATTCTAGGAAGCAAGCTGGGAAGTACTTAAAAGCCTGCATACCCTGTAACTAACAATACCACTGTAAGTATGTATCCCCCCCAAAATTCTTACACAGTTCTTTAAGAAGGCATGCAAAAAGAGGACCATTACAATGGAATTTGTGCTGATGAAGCTCAGAGGCAATCAAGATATCCATCAAAGAAAACGCACGTAATAAAACACGGTGGACACAAATCACCATAAATGATAACATTCAGAAGCCAGAAACTACTGACCAGAGATTACACACGGATAGCAACATGGATGGAGCTTAAACTCATAAAGCCAAGTAAAAAAAGAATTTTAAGTAGAATAAGATATACAGGCTACTATTAATGATTTACAGAACCAGTGAAATAAGAAATTCGCATTTCTTCTAATTCTGTGTAATTCTAGTAAACCTCTGAACAAATCTCAGAAATGGTTAAGATCAGTGTACTTCCTATGGAGAGGAGTCAAACTTTAAAAGACCAAGTCTAAATTGGTGGTGCTCAGCGAATTTTAAACTCCCCAAAATCCTATGCTAGATACTAACAGACATTAGCTTTCCACTATTAAGTATATGAGTCCTAGATGGTCTTAAAAAGATACACCTGCAATGCTGATTATAGAAGGATAAATGAAGACTACAGAAAAGAAGAACTTGTACCTTTCAATGTATCCTGTTGGTGTTTCTACCAGACCATCAAGTCTTTCTTGAAGGGCTGCAAGAATCTGAGGATTTTGCATCATCTGAACAGTCAGCTGACGCGCTTTAAAAAAAAAAAAGGGGGGGGGGGGCATCGAAAGAAGGATTTTATGAAAATGTATTATGCTATTTTAATAGGACAATCCAATAATGAAGTTTTCCTGACTAGCCCGTAATTCATTGGTCTGAGTAAAGATGGGGAGCAAGCTGAGGAAAATCTACTCTAGAAAAACCTGATGTTCAGATTCTTAATGACCTAGTAACACAAACCATTTCTCATGGCCATTGCCACAACTACTATTAACTATAAATATCCCTTCTCTTCCTACTACCTTGTGTTTCATCTACTTTATGTTTTTAAGAAGCTCAAAGCTTCATCCAGATGCCTACCTATGACTCCATATAATGCTCTGATAGTAGACAACACATTATCAGAAAACTTCAAGTGTACTGACACTTTCGACCCTGGGAGAAAGACTGTGAAGTAACCTAACTGCTTGTTTGATGCGTACAGTCTAGTGTGCTTCTGTGTATCAGAACAGAGAAAGTTAATAGCTGAGACAACCAAGGTTGTAACTAAAGCCAAACAAAATGTGGTTGTTTGTCTAAAAATTATACTAAATCCAAAAATAACTAGATTTAGGCAAAACAAATTATTTTGCTATTATTATCTCTTCGTCAATAGACATTACACAAAATTGACATGAATTTTCCCAGTTATGTTTCTGTCAATTCCTGGTATTAATTTGATTACGGATGGTGTACAGTTATGATAACCAACATGACTTTAGAAATGTCAATGTTGGCCACTAAGGATACTGACCTACATATCTTTTAAGACAATGCAACAAGATGAAAGCTGAAGCTGAAGTTCAGCTGTCTTTTCACAATTAACCTCCATCTGGCTCAACAATGAAAATCTGAATCATCTAGTATTAATTCTTAGCCCATACCTACAAGGCATAACCTAAAGCAGCACAATTCCCCACCACCATCGCTACTTCTCTCTTTATAATTATTTGCTGAAAAAAACTTTAAGATTTTTGTTTACATTTAATAAATGTCTTTTTTGTCATTTGGTTGGAAAGAATTTTTAAAAAGCTTGAAATTTACAACTATATGTTTTCTATATATGAAATACTGAACATTTCCAGTAACTCTAATCTAGTGTTGTTTGTTTACAACTACCACCAGAAACAACTCCCACCAAGACCTATAACATTTCTAAATTCAGACAAAACTCACAGGCAGCTATTTGACCCAGCTCTGCCATGTCACTCCAGCAGTAGAGGGTACACCAAGTAACTTTTGATGGGTCACTAACTATATTCATACCTTCCTCCCTTATTACCACTCTATATCCATCTCCCTCTTCCCCTGCTTTCTTCCCCCCCCACCCCAAACATACACACACAAACTGTTCCTGAACTAGACGTATAGGCCACATGGGTAAAGCAGACAAGGATCCAAAAGGGAACAATATTTGTTACTACCCTCTAGAAGACATGTGCCAGCAATCACTGGCTCCTGAAGTAATTTAAAATAATACCTTTGATTTTTGTTTCTTCACCAGTTTCTTCTTCTTCTACTTCTTCAACATCATCCAAATCTTGATCAAGTTCAGACTGTTCTTTGCTACAATATCATAGTATCACACCAAGGTTCAAATGTACCAATTACCAAAAAATAAATAAAAAATTATAAAAAACTTCAACTCATTTTCTAGGTTAATATGCCTCTTTCAAAAATATGAATAGGAAATTCAAAAGGTAATTCAGTTTTCTTTCTAACTTCATAAATAAACAGAATAAACTGGAAGTACATAAAATTTCATTTAAAAGCACATGGTCAAATATAAAATTTATATTTTAAGGTTTTTTTTTTCCCCAAGATTTTATTTTTAAGCAATCTCTGCACCCAATGTGGTGCTCAAGCTAACAACCTGGAGATCAAGAGTTGCATGCTCCACCGACTGAGCCAGCAGAGGCCCCTCTACTCTTTCTTAGCTTTAAAAATGTGGTTTGATAGGGTTGGTTCCAGGAACATGAGGTCAAGAAGTTTATGTTCTCTACCCAGTATCCGCTGACTTCACTCTTCTTAGTAAAAGCACCCTGATTTTACATGAGATGGCAAATACACCAAGCTCTTAAAAATCTGCATTTCCGAGCCTATCTTTTAGCTAGGTGTGGTTATGTAATTCTGGGCAGTGAGTTTAAAAAGCAAAATGTACAGAATTTTCAGTTTGCCTCCTTAATAGGATAACAGACAACTGGGAGGCCTTTTTGTTCTTATGCCCTTCGTAGAATAGGGATATAAATTATAGAGTTCTAATAACCACGCTGGGACCATGAGGCATCCTAGAGAATGAAAGCCAACAGAATGAAGGAGTTTGAAAGAACAAGGATCCTGGATCCCTGATGGCTACAGGGCAATCACATGAGCCTGTACTCACTATCTTAGGAATTCCCTTTTTCTTTACTTCATAGTGGAGATGGGCAAAAAGTTAAGAAAACCTGAGTCTACTTTGTACTTAAAGCCAGGAGGATGGCACCATTGAAAGAAAAGGAAAAAAGTAGTAAGATAACATTCACCCCCTTTCACCTTAAAAATCTAGCTTTTGAATATGAAATTATAATGAGAATTAAAAAGGGAAATAAGGTTATCTAAATCAACATATAGGTCTTCATATAATTCCTTGTGTGATTTTACATTTTAGTATTTGGTCACATTCACGTTTAGGAACAACATCACTTCAAGTATTAACTTTCATACACAGAACAAATACCACCTAATTTTCATATAAGAACAAATACAGAAAAAAGTCAACTGTATTCTGCCAGCAAAATGTCCCTGTAAACTAAGAAAAAATTCAGCCTTCCCATCAGAAACAATAGATTATTTCTGAAACTGTCTTTGTTTTAGTATAAACCTAAACGTACATAGATTTAAGGGCCATTAAATAAAGATCACATAGCACAGCTACTCCTCCAGTGTGATTTTAGTCATTTACTGAACACCTACATTTTAAGGCCTTAAAACAGGGGTCCACAGACTATGTTACATGGTCAAATATAGCCCACTATTTTTGCAAATAAAACTTTATTGGAATACGGCCATGTAAGTTTGTTTACATAGAGTCTATGGCTGCTTTTACACTACAACAGCAAAGCTGAGTAACTGCAACAGAGACCATACGGCCCAAAATACCTAAAATATTTATAATGAGGTCATTTAAGTTTGCTAACTCCTGCTTTAAAAAACAAGAATCCTCCCTTCCTTCCACCCTCCTAGGGCTCACAGCCATCTAAAATTAAATAAGGTGATGTGGGGAATTGAGCTGTCAAAACCAATTTATCCTTTTTTTTTTCTTAAGTTCAAAACAAAATGAGGTTGCAAGGTTAAGATGGCAGATTGCACATACTCCTCTGATCTTAATCCTTCCAAAATCTCAACTAAAATTAGGATCAAAGGGTTTTTTAAACAGACGAACACTGAAGGACAGAAAGAGAAGAAAGCAGCAGCAGCAGCAAGTTCACGGAGAACTGAAATCTAACTTAACAGTGGGAAAATCTGAAAACTAGACCTAACACAAAATCAAAAAGGACACTTTTGGAACTAGGACTGGAGAGATGAAATTGGAGAAAACAGGGAGGACTAAACAAAAACTGATAAAGCAGTTTAATCTCCAGATTCTCTCCCTCAATCTAGCAGAAGCACAGCAGCTTCTTCTTTGGAAAGGGTTAAACTAAGAGCTCAGACTAGAAGACCACAGATAGAGCTAACAGTCTCAGATATAGGACTGTATCCCGCTAGAATGTTGGATGTAGAGAACCTACTCTAGTCACCTTTTCCCAATTTGGACTCTAACTGAAAGCCAGATCCTCACCCAGATACTCTTCCTTAAGGTATCTGACATAAAGCAAAAAAAAAAAAAACCCAAATCATTCTGACAATGGGGATTCTCACAATAAACCACCACCCTGATGACCTTTCACTACAATCTAAATTAAAAGCCTCCCTCCACCCCACAACAAATTTTCTAATCAACTTTTTTTTAAACTGCATATTCTCCCCCCACCCAGATCTTAGTGAGTAGGCAACCAAGTTTTACGTCCTATTTGAGAAAATGCTTTTATATGGAGACAAAAACAAATACAGGAAAGAAAAATTTAAGAGCAAACAAACTACAGCAAAAAAACATCCACAAAAAAGATACCACAATCCAGTAAAAAGATATTACAGTCAATGAAGTAGGAACAAGATGCTATAAAAAACAGGAACAGAGAATAAAGACACTCCTGAAAACTACACAACAGAAATTTAGACACTTCACATGCTGAAAAGTAAAAATTTCTTCAACTTTGCCTAGAAAGAAGAGCAGAGATAAAGATGGAAAACAAGACAAAAGATAATTAAAACAAGTTCAACATTTAACATAATAGGAGGTCCAGAAAGAGAAAACGGAAATAAGACAATCAACAAAATAAGTCAAGAATATTCCCCAGAACTGAAAGCCATCATCAGGTTGCCAGACTGAAAGGGCCCACCACTGAATGCCTCCTACAACAAATTTTTAAAAATACATATAACAATGTGAAAATTTCAGAACTCTGAAGCCAGAGTGCTTCCAGAAATATGTATGTTTAAAACAAAAAGTGTCACATACAATGATCAAGAATTATAATGACTTTGAACTTCAACACAGCAATACTGGAAGCCAACTGATAATGGAGCAATGCCTTCAAAATTCTGAAGAGCATTCCCAAAGGAGAATTCTACACTCAAACTATCCAACATAAGGATAGAACTGTCCTTTTCAGTCATTTATCTCAAAATAATTTATTTCCCTCGTACTCTTCCAAGAAAGTATTAAAGAACCAAAAAAGAAAATAATATGGGATACAAATTTACAAATAGCAAACCCAAGAGAAAAAACAAAATGAAACCCCAGAAGATAAAAAATTAGATCCACAATGATGGCTCTATAACCAAGATTAAACAATCCAGATTGGAGCAGTATAATGCAGAAGGCAATCACTTTGAAAGCCGTTATCACTAAAATACCTGCTGCCATTCTTTTTTAAATGTGGAAGGATAGGCCAAATTCTTATATGTACTTGAATGTGATGCCTTGTGTAAATTTTCCTGCCTTCTCACCTCCAAGCTCTGCTGCCTACAACTTGTGTGTACCATACCCCCATCCAAGTCCAAGTGTTGTTTAACCTACTCCCAAGCTACGTGAAATCGTAAGCAACAAATAATGCAGTTCACTTATTCTCCCTTACCGTTTTTCTGCAAGACATCCATCCACACTAGAACTCTGCTAGAAGTCAACTTCATAAAACTGATGTTTCTAGAGTACATGACCTTGCCCAATAAATTCTTCAGGAAAGCTGATGCTAGATTATGACCCAGATAATCTTTTTGTTTATTTTCCTACCTTGGAGACTTCAACTGATAGTGGTAATACTGCTTTTCTTTTTAAACACAGATAAGTTTGTGACTGCTATTCAAATTTTCAAAATTAAACATTGATTAACAATGTATAGGTGTTAAAACTCTAAAAAAACAAAACAAAACAAAACAAAACAAATGATTTAGACAAATGCCAAGACAGTGCTTACAGGTCTGGAGAAGGTGGAGGATGCAACTGAGAAGAGGGACACTGGGCTTCTAATACTAATGTTTTACTTTTAAAAACTCAAATATAAGTACCCTAGAGTAAACCCTACATATACATTTCATACACTCTTTTTTATCTTTTTTGTATGATACACTAATATGGAAGTAGTAAAGTCTTTGGCAAATACACATATGGTAAAAATGGATTTTCCAAGTATTTCTTACTCATTTCTGTGCTCAGCACATTCCTAAGAACAACCACTGGCAAATGGTTTATTTAAGACAATGATTATATATACTACATTTTGTTTTGGATACACTGTACCCATCGATTATATAGGCAGGTATTAAGCATCAGTCTTTACCATACATTTTTATAATGTTATTATTACTGCTATTAATTACATCACAGTACAAAGTGAAGCCCAATCTCTGGGACAAGTAAAAAAACAAACAAAAAACCAACTATCTGGCACTTACTTGTCAATGTCTGCCATGTTGTTAAGAACTCCAAATATCTATGGAGAGAAATGCCAATGTTAACAAAAATTATATATACATTTATATATAATGTATTCAAAACCATTAAGAACATTTGATGCCCAAACACTTTAAATAGTACCACACTGAGAACTAACCCAAGAAGGAACGGATACTCCCATTAAAAACACATCACTGTTGGGTGCCTGGGTGGCTCAGTTGGTTGAGCAACTGCCTTTGGCTCAGGTCATGATCCTGGAGTCCTATAGGATGATCCCGCACAGCCTGGGCCTCCCTGCTCAGCTGGGAGTCTGCTTTTCCCTCTGCCCCTCCCCCCTCATGCTCTAACACTTGCTCTTTCTCATTCTCTTTCAAATAAATAAAATCTTAAAAAAAAAAAAAATCAGTGTTAAGAAGAAAAATCATGGCACATATACATGGACTTTCATAGTAGCCCCCAAAGTAATTTTTCAGAGAACACTGCTAAAAATAATGAAGTTAGTACTAGGCTTTTAGACTCTACCATGTAAGGACATTTCATAATAGTACTGCTGGTAAAGAATCTGACGTATGCTAGTATCACAGAAAAGAACAATACAAGAGGTCTTTAATCAAACTCCTTTAACATACAAATGGTCAATTTTTGTTAGACTTAGTACCTCACAGAACCCACTTCATTTTTGTATTCTTATCAAATTCCTGTTAAAAAGCCAAAATCTGCCACCATTATGCCCCCAGAAATCTTCCTAAAAAGTTTAATAATCTTTGCATCAGAAGTCAATCCTGGGGCACCTGAGTGGCTTACTCATTAAGCAGCTGCCTTCCGCTCAGGTCACTGATCCCTGGGTCCTAGGATGGAGTCCCTGCATGGGGCTCCCTGCTCAGCGGGAAGCCTGCTTATCCCTCTCCCACTCCCCTGCCTGCGTTCCCTCTCTGTCAAATAAATAAAATCTTTAAAAAAAAAAAAAAAGTTGTTTAAAGGACTGACTTTTTTTTTTTTTAAAGATTTTTATTTATTTGACAGACAGAGATCACAAGTAGGCAGAGAGGCAGGCAGATAGAGAGTGAGAGAAGGAAGCAGGCTCCCTGCTGAGCAGAGAAGGAAGCAGGCTCCCTGCTGAGCAGAGAGCCCGATGTGGGACTAGATCCCAGGACCCTGAGATCATGACCTGAGCCGAAGGCAGCGGCTTAACCCACTGAGCTACCCAGGCGCCCTTTAAACAACTTAATGACAGTTTAAAAGCTGAGTCCCAATCTTTTTCTTCAGTACCTCCTGTCTTATCACTGATAAGGACCACACACACACACACACACCCCCACCCTGCTACCCTGGATATGCTGGCACATTGTCAACAAATTCTTGGTTACCTTACAGCAATACTGTTAGAACCCATCCAGCGAATATCCTAAATTCTTTCCCCGCTATAGATTAGTATTAACTTAGAAAATACTTCTTTTAGAAGAAAACTGAAGGTAAAACATGTTATATTCAAGCAGGAAAATGGCTAATGCCACACATAATGAATGCACAGACTACCAAAAAAAAAATTATCTAAATGAAGCTTAGGATCCCACATTAAAATCAAGTTTTTATCTTTTAGTAATTTAAAACCACAGACTTTTAACTCTCAGAAAGCTACGAGGTGTGATTCCTCATATCAATATGTTTTCTAGGAGTTAAAAAGAGTTACTGATTTCAGCAGTCAAGAGCTAATATGTGGAGTATTATTAGTGAGCCAACATCCATCATTTGAACAATTTGAAGAAAATATTTCTTCCTAATAATGTATCCTATTCTACTTTAAGTATTTTTGCTTTAAATTTCTAATAGCACTGATAAACTTCTCTAGTGATGCTGGGTAATTAGCCAACATTAACAATCTATTTAGCAATTATTAAGAAATATTAACTCAAAAATAAGAGAAATATTGAATCTTAATCATCAAAGAAATACAAGTAGGATTCCAGTTTGTCTATCAAATCAGCAAGACTCCTCTTCTAATGCAGGGAAAATGGTGGTGAACATGCAGTCTTAAATATGGCTTATGTTCTTTCTGGAGAGTAATTTTGGAATAGTAATATAAAAAACTTTAAATATGTTTGTCTCCAGCTTTAGTTATTCATTTGTGAGATTCTAATATAAAAAAAAATTATCAATCTCAAGGTCTATGCTTTATCATGTTTGCCTAGAACACTCTTCTAAAATTCAGTTAACATAATCTTTGGCTCTTGTCTCCAAGTTTTACTTTTTCAGACAGGCTTCTCCAACCTGTATATTCTGGCTAAATAAGACTTCTTGGTTGTACACACTCCTAGAAAGCCCTACTTCTTTCCATCATAAGATGTCTCAAGTTTGTAATTACAAATTAGTGTGATAATTTGACTAAGATCTATCTTTCCCCACTAACCAGAGCACAAGACTCCTATTACAGGGATTATATGTGCTTCTGCCAGTCGCTGCACTGCATCCTTCAGAGTAATAATATATAAAGCTTATGGACAGAGCAGGTACAATTATTTATCTCATCAAAAATAAACAGTATTAGCATGGAATGTGCATACAATGAAATGCTTTGCAGTCAATGAAGCAGATACGGAAAGAGCACAGGGCTTATGGCAAAATTCAATCTGGACAGGAACATATATATATATATGCATATGTGTGCATGTGTGTGTATACCTGTGTGTGTCTATGTATACACACATGAACATGCATACTCATGCACATACTTTATGAATAAAACAATTCTGAACAGATATACCAGAAACCTAGTAATAGTCACCTTTAAGAAAAGGTTGGGAGAAAATGAGAACTTATATTTGGTTTTTCCATATTCAAATACATTTTGTTAACATTTTGTAATTTGCTGGGTTGAAGTCTCGTTAAGATCAGCAATTATCAAAAATATAAAACACCCCCCAAAACTTCTAAATTCAGATTTTTGTAACATTTTAAAATGTACTCAAAAGAATGGCTACACTGCTACCTTCCTTGTCCATTTCATGGGGTCACATTTAGAATTCAAACTCTTTAAATGAAACTCTTTGATTCTTTATTAAAGATGATTCAAGACAGACAGGATGGCATTTACTTCTTCAGAGATACTTTCTCCACTATGCCCTGCCCACTCTAGCTGAGTTAGACTTCTCGGTTATACACACTTCTGTTTTTTAAAGCAGACCTAATTTTGTAGTCAAATCATCTGGGTTGACACCAGCTTTGTAAAGATCTAGCTCAGGCAAATGACTTCTGGTCTTATTCACCACCTACAAAAATACGAAAAAATCTATTCCTTTATTGGACTATTCTTATTAAGACGCAAATTTATAAGACTTAACCTGCGTTTGATAACTACTGAACATTCAATAAATGTAAGCTTTTCAGTTCTGTCCATTTTTAATTATCTCAGCACAGGGTCAATATTTCTGCAAAATAATTAGCTGAGATGATCGTTAAAATGTACAGAGTAACCAATAAATGTACCATGGTAACGTTAAGATGTTAACATTAAGGAAAACTGGGTAAGGGGCATTTGGGAACTCTCTAGAGAGTAGTAGCTCTACAACTTTTCTGTAAATCTAAAACTACAACTAAGTTCTTTAAAAGAGAAAGAGATTAATCCCTATGCCCAGATTCTGAACGAAGAGGTCAGAGAATGGACCCAAAAATCTCCATTCTAAACAAGAAACCCCAGGCCCTGACGTAGGTGATTCTTAAGACAAATCACATTGAAAAAAACACAAGTTTCCGCTAATACCTCCATCAGTTTTGTTGGGTTTTGTGGGGTTTTTTTTTAAACTGCTCTCAACATTAAATCAATGAAAGTTTTATTTATCAGACATGAAATTACTTTCTAAGAGTTCAGAAGAATTTCCATTTCTGGTAGTGACAAGCTAAATTATGCAGACCAACTCTGCATAAAATAATTCCAAGTCCAGAATAAACATTTGCTGAAATCTTAAAAGCAATGTTTTAACTACTGAGAGGTAAAATCAAAAGGCCCAGACCTATCCAAGGTAGGAAATCTTTATAGCAACCCTCCACTTAAGCAAAATGCTATATTATCAGGGATGATAAACCAGTTCTCTTGGACAAATAAACTAGAATCACTTATCAGTGTTGTCCCAAAACCTCAAGCCATGAGCTTTAAATGGTCTGCCTCATCATGTTCCTAAGTATCTATACAACCGAATGAGAAAGGCACCTTCATTCTAGACCTCAAATAATTTATACAAGTAGTTTTCAAGAGCAGTAAGGGCAACAGAAAGAATACAATAGAAACCTGCCCCCAAAGATTTAAATACTGTCCAAAGGACTATAAATAAACTTATAAACATAGACAAATGACAACCATGCTTACTGAGTTTGAAAATGCAGTGTCTGCAAAGAACAGCCATCTATTAAAGGTGATAAAGCAAATCCAGCAAAGAACGAGAGAACTTTGAGAAATAAAATAATGGAAATCAGGCCAAATGGGCAGGTTTATCAGTAGACTAAACACAGATGGAAAGATAATTGAGGGATGCAAGCTTAGAAGAAATCTTCCAAAATATGGCAGAGACTATAAAGGCTAGAAAATGGCACGTTTTATGGGTTTTAACTGATGTTAAAAGATATTTCAGTATACAATAGAGTCTAATGAAGATTTAATACAAGTTCTAGGAGTTAAGGAAAGAATGCACAAAATACTTGAAAAAAATGAAAACCTAAGAGGGCGCCTGGGTGGCTCAGTCAGTTCAGCAGCTGCCTTTAAGGCCCTAGGATGGAGTACGGCATCGGGCTCCCTGCTTGGTGGGGAGCCTGCTTCTCCTTCTCCCTCTGCCTACTTGTGCTCTCTATGTCTCTGTCAAATAAATAAATAAAATCTTAAAAAAAAAAAAAAGAAAGAAAGAAAGAAAACCCAAGAATTTTCCAGAACTGATGGAAGATAGCCCTACAAATTCCACCAGAACTGATGTGGTTAGCCATACAAATCCCAATCATGATAAATCAAAAAGAAACCTACACTTAGAAGTATCAGTGAAAAGGCAAGACATTAAAGACAAGTCACGTCAAAAACACAGAAAAAATACTCAGCTTAAAGCCATAAAAGACACACAGCTACCTTCTCTTCAAAAGATGCAAAAGACAACAGAGTCCTCAATGTGCTAAAAATAGCCAAAGATCTTAGAATATTATAACTAAAACACCTTCTAAGAATGAATGTGAAACAGGTATTTTCTGGAAAATATGCCTCCAGCTCCCTCATATATTCTATTAAGTATATTCTTCAGGCAGAAGGCAAGTGATCCCAAATGGAAGAACTAATTTCCAAGAAGAAATGAGGGGCAAAAAGGATAACTTCATGTATCTAAATAAACATTTTTAAGTATCACCATTGTGTAGTGTTAAAAAATTAAAACCACCACAACATTAAGTCAGTGGTGAAGATAAATCAACTAAAGGTTCCCATTAAAAAGCGTCAAGCTGGATTTAAGAAAATCCAACTACATTCCATTTATAAGAAACCTATCTATAACATAAGGATATAGTTTTCCAGTAAAATATAATCCTAACCCAAAGAAAGCAGGTATAACTGTTATTAACATCTAAAAATCAAGTTTAAGGAAAAGCAATACTAGAAATAAAAAGGTCACTCTACAATAAAATAGTGTATTCACTACCTAGTATATGTAATGTGCAGATGTCAATTCAAAGATACTGTTCATTACAATGTGACTGAAGGCAAATCTTAACCTGAGAACTTGAACACACAAAAAATCTTCCACTGAAGAGGGGAAACAAGTCACTGAATTAAACCACAAACTGGTTATATTTTGTGCTCTTGTAGTAGTTGGATGTCCAGACATGTGTTACCAAATAACTTCTCACCATTCCAGAAAACCTGACTCTGAGTAAGTTCTCCTGATTTTCAATGAGAAGTAAAGAAAGCAAACATTTATGAAGCCTACTCAGTAAGGGACTATTCTAGGCTTTCCTCCTATCTACAGATAAAATACTAAGCAACCTGCTCAGCAACACACAAAAGGTAAAAACCCAGTAATTAAAAATCTGACTTTCAAAACCCTATGATGTCATATCATCCAAAAAACCAAAGCACCTGCTCTATCTGCCTACTGTTACGTAGATTATACTGTAATAAAATAGCTGATGTTCCTTTACATAAAATGACATACTTCATAGGGAAACAACCAATCATGAAAAATTACAAATGTTTTAAAGCAAGAGTTCAAGGGAACCAATAATAAGATTCCGCTTACCCGAGACCTCACATCTCCCTCCAAATTCACTTTTAAGCAAATCTATATTTTAGACACTGTTCTTCTATAAATAACGTTTTCAGTGGTCCAAGGGCTTAATAATTGATTTGGCTCCAGCACAACCTCATAGTTAGAATATCCTATTCTTTAGGCTCACCAAATGGACTCCTATTTGAGATCACTACGGAACTTCTAGTCCAAGGGAGCTCAATTTTCTAGATTATCATCTGATCCCACAGCACAGAAACATACCTGGGTTGAACTGAAATCTGGTGAATATTCACCAAGCAATAACAAACAAAACTAATTTTTTCGCATAAGGGGAGAATTACACATACACACACACACACACACACACACACCCAGACAAAAAGCTTAGGAACCATCACTCAACTACCATATTTAAACAAATTCAATGCTGAAGACCCCCTGACCATAAATAAATACTGTTGCCTTTCCTTGGAGCACAGTGGAATCCAAAGAAGTGTGCTTATGAATTCCAAGCTGATGTATAGTGTAACAGTTTAAATCAAGGGAACCCCCTTTAAAAACCAATACAAAAGCCTCATGTAAGTCATCATTGCTCAGTTATATAACTTTGAAGAAGTCCTTTAACTGCTCTGTACCTCGGGTTCATATAAAATGCGGACACTATCTACTTCTACGAGCATTAAATTAGCTAGTAATATGAAGTAATTTGTGCTCTTACATTATTTTCCCCTGTTGTGTTCTTCTGTACCCTCTTTACCTTAGAAAATTAAGTATAATTAATTAAATCTAAGTTAATTAAATGTAATAGGTTCTTCAAAATTACAACCCCCTTTCCCAATGAAAATTTCTGAACAAATAAAAATGTATCAAACCATGTAGTGAAAAAGGCAGGGTTGGTAACCAAAAGTACAGAGGCCACTTTGGATGCCAAGTGCAGCAATGTGATCTGGTACTCTGGTATCAATGTACAAAACAACTTACAAGGATGGGTGAAAGCAACAATGTTCACCTTCTAAAACCTACTCTGCCCAAAAAGGGGAACTTCTTATTCAGATGAAATTAGTAAGAACCGGCACTTAAAATCACCATTAAATGGGTCCTTGATGTAAAGAGTGTTAAATACTACTCTGTCCCCCACTTTTTTTTTTAACAGCATTCACTACAACTTAACATTTTATATCTAGCTAACCAATGCTTTATTGCTGTTTTTAAAGACATTTTGTCCTAATAGATGCTAAAATACTCAAAGAATCAAATAAAAACACAAATAATGACAGGTTTGATTAGACTTGTAACCTGAATAGACTGATCATCAGTTTTCAAAACCGGTGATCAGGACTCATCCTCTCTCATCTTATTTTCATTAACATTTCAAATTTACAACTAATCAAAAAATGAGCAAAGATGTAGTATTTGATTTTGATATCTTCTTCATTCTTTAAGCCCAATAGATTCTGCCTCTTTTAGCCCCTTTTCCTACAAAAGGGCTTTTTAAAATATAATTTGGGGGGTTAGAATTCAGTCACCTGGAGACAATATGGACAAGTTGGGTAAGTAATAAAATGAGCAACAGCATTTTGGACTAAATTAATTCTGGTACAAGTGTTGGGTTTTTGGTTGTCGTTTAAATCTCGAGCGAACAAGATCAGTCATGTGCCACATTTAGCATTGGCTTAGTATTTTGTCAACAGGCCCAGTATCAAAAATAGGTACTTTGCAATAGATAAAATTTACAGGTTTTTCAAACTGGTATGATGAATTTTTTGAAGTTGTATTTATCAAATTAACATAACATTGATCTGATAATCTATGAAGTCAAGGTTTCATAACCAATGTTTGATTCCATCTATCTTCCAAAGGATCAGTCTTCTTTTTTTCTTTTTAAAGATTTTATTTATTTGACAGACAGAGATGACAAGTAGGCAAAGAGGCAGGCAGAGAGAGAGTGGGGAAGCAGGCTCCCCGCTGAGCAAAGGGCCCAAAACCCTGGGATCAAGACCTGAGCAGAAGGCAGAGTACTTTAACCCACTGGGCCACCCAGGGGCCCCAGGACCAGTCTTCTTAGAAGTAAATTGCACATTTTAGATTTGGACCATTAACTGAACTTAATTTTTTAAAATTTGTATTTAATTTGAACTTCCAACAAACACAAGACTTAGGCCCAGAAGATCACTGTAAACCATTTATTTACCTCAACAATTTAAACAAGTTATTCTATATATAAGTTTTTCCCCTATCCAAAGGTAATGTGCATTTTAAGTACAGAAGTGTTAACGTAGGTTGACATGAAAATAGGACTTAAATATTACTTTTAAAAGATACATTGATGCTACCTATCTTCAGAAACAGCAAATTCCGTTCTACAGCTCTTCTGAAACAAGGCAATGTTCAGAGACTTAAAAGTGCAGTCCTTACAGAACTAGTTACTAATCATTTATCAGTGATGATCTAAAATAGGGGCTCCTTGAGGACATTACGTGCCAGATTCGTTCTTTCTGTTCTCTGAAAGCGTAGCCCTCCCAAATAAGACCGCATTCCCGGCTCCCTTCACTGCCTCCTTTTATGAGTACTAGGAGCACTGACAAGACAGCAGGCTACAAACCGGGCCCACTAAGTTTACATTAACGCCTATTTCCACCCACACTTCCTACGCCCAGCGCCCCCATTCATTTTATAAACTAGTTAAGTAGCCACTTCTGGGAACTTCAATGAAGGAACTAATTTTTAAGAATGTGAAAGAAGTCCTAACAGAATTTAAGACATTAAAAACAAAAAATCGTTTTCTTCTTAGAACCGTTTACAGGATTAGATTAATTGGGATCACTTCTCCCCAGGTAATGAAATCCCGGTCAAGACACCTATCTAAATTCTAACTGTACTGGAGGTACACAAAAAAAATCCCGTGTTAACAACAGCTAACACGACCCCTTCACAAGCGTTAATTCTTTAAAATCCTGGCAGTAGAGGCCATGCTTCATCACCCATCCAACACTCATACTTTCCTCTGTTACCAATAAAAGGTCAATAAAATAAGACAAAAGAGAAGCTGGTAGGAGTTTGAAAGCCAAAAGCTAGACTTGTTTACTCTTAATTTTCACATCCCACCACCCCTACAACTCACAGTGAAGTGAGGACAACCCAGACCCCCGTCTCCAATCCAGCCCAGGCGACGGCCACGTGTCTAGGGAAGCCTCCGGGGTTTCCCCTCCCAGCACCGTCGCCGCCTCCAGTGGGCGGAGAGCCCAGGAGCCTCGCAGCCTCCCCGCCCCCTCCGGGCCGCGTCCCTTCACATCCCCTCCCTCCCATCGGAATTCGCAGCCTCCGCCGTTCTCTCCATCCCCCAGCGGCCTCCCTCCGGGGATTATTTTTGAGGAAGCGGGGGCGTCGAGGAAGCGGTGGGCTACGCACTCGAACCCGGCCCGCACCCCGGCAGCCTTGAAGAGACAGCGGCCGTACCGCTCGGGACCGGGAGGCGAAACCGCGGCCTCGCTCCCGTCCGCGCGGAGAAGCCGGTGGGGCTCAAGGAACCTCGGCGCACACCAGCACGGCCCCCAGGCCTCGCAGGCCCCGCCGACCCCCCGCCGTCTCCTCAGCCGTTCCCGAGTAAAGCGCCAGCCAATCCCCGAGGCCCTCTCAGGCTACGGGGACGAAACTCCGCGGACGGCTCAGGCTCCGGCCTCACTGGACGACCCGGGAGGCCCCGGAGGCCAGAAGCCCTCACTCTCATTCCCCTGCCCCTTCCCTCCGCGCAGGCCGCCTGACTGATCCTACGTTCCCCTTTCCCTTTCAGACCCCCATCCGTTACCGGTGGCGAGCACGGGGAGCCAGGCGGTCGGAGCTGCGCAGGCAGTGACTCAGGGCGGCGGCGGGAGGAGCAGGAGGCGGCGCCGCGAGCAGATGGCGCTAAAAAAGACCCGAGAGCCCGCCGCTCGCGCTCATATACAATTAGCGTCAGCACGTAGGGCCCGCTCCGCTGCCCCCCCCAGGCCTCGCCGTCTCCTAGCAACGCGAGCGGGAGGCGGGCCCACGACGGGTTGCCTAGCAACAGAACTGTCCTTCTTCCTGGACGACCTCCACGCCCTCTGCGAGGTGCTTGGGGGTCCTCGGGTTCCCGCCTCGGCCCCCTGCTACGCGCCGCGCCATCTCTTTTCTCCCCGCTGCACAAGAAAAGAAATCACAACCCCTTAGGAACCCGGGAAGGCCCCTGACTCGCTCGCCTTGCCCCTGGCCCACCCCGTTCTCCTCTGCCTGGTGCATGGAAGCGTGAAGGCGGGGTGGGGCAGCTGCCGCCGGTTCCTATCCCGGCCTAATTCCTTCAACTCGGTGGTGCCGGGTAACCATTTTCCTTCCTCGCCCGTACTTTCCCCTAAGAACAACAGTTCTTTCCTCCTGACCACTTTGGCGGCGTCTTCTGCCGGTTTTGCGTCTCCTAACTCGGTGGGTCTCAGTGGCTTCCGGGCTGCCTCCTCATCCCTAACCTTCCATCCTTTTACCTTACGTGCAGTCCCTCATTTCTACTTCAGTTTTTTTGATGGATGAAAATGGCAATGTTTGTTTATTCTCTGGATGCTTTATAATGAGGACACTGTTGTTTCATCTTGCTGAATAAATAAATTTTGTGTAAATCCTCAGGCCTGTGAAACATGGCTGTTTTTCAACTGATGAGGGATTGACTAATGTTAACTCTTAAAACAGTGGTCCACTAAGTGTGGCCCCCAGACGCGGTAAAAGAAGTCGGAGAAGTTGAAAGCCTTTCCATAATAATACTAAAACATTATCTGCCTTTTGCATTCTCATTCTCTCACAAGTGTTCAGTGGAGTTTTCCGGAGACTACATAACATGTGATATGGAAATATTGAAAAAGGAAGCAGATAATAAAATCCAGTCATCTGCAGTTAAACCAAACATTAAGGAGATTTGCAAAAACGAAACAGTGCCACTCAATTATTTTGTTTCGGAAAATAGTTACTTTTCTTATATAAGATTCTTTTATGTTAATATTTAATTGATTTATTGTTTTTAGGTGAAATAATGAATACTTTTAAATTAAATTTCTGTATCTGATATGCATATCAGTATCTAGAATGCACTGGATAGTTTTCTGGCATCCCCAAGTTTTAGAGTGTAAAGGGATCTTGAAACCAAAAAGTTCAAGAATTTCTTCTCTACATGCTCATTCCTTTACATTTCAAACTGCCTGAAGTCATCTATTGTAATGCTCATGTTTAACAACTATATTCCATTTTAAAGCACATAGATTTTCTTTTGTCATCTCCAATCTCATTAAAATTAGTTGCCTTGGGTGTCTGGGTGACTCAGGCCTTAAGGATCTGCCTTTGGCTCAAGTCATGATCCCAGGGTCCTCTGATCCAGCCCCACATCCTGCTCCCTGCCAATGGGAAGCCTGCTTTTCCCTCTCGCTCTGCCTGCTGCTACTCCCCTTCTTCCAGTGTATCTTAGCCAATCTAAGAAATGAAACCCTAGTAAATTGCTAATAATACATGTCTTTTAATATAATCGTTTAAACCATAGTTTGTAAATCTAAAATTCTACCATTTAAGTCAAGGGAAGGTCAATCATTTATACATTCCTTTGGGATAGTTCCAAATGTATGTTGGGAACAAGGTAAGACACTGGCAATATAACATTAAGAAAGACAAGTTTCTTGGTATTATTGAACTTATGATTTAGTGAAGTAAGGCATGTGACAGTAAGGAAATAATTTTATTTTTTTAAGATTTTATTTATTTATTTTAGAGAGAGAACCAGAGGTGGGAGGCGGGTGGCATAGAGGGAGAGGAAGAGGATCTCAAGCAGATTCTGTACTGAGCCCAGACCCTATGTAGGGCTGGATCTCACAACCCTGAGATCATGACCTGACCTGAGCTGAAACCAGGAGTCAGATACCTGACTGAGCCACCCAGGTGCCCCTGAAATAATTTTAGATGTAAATGAGTAAAGGCTCTGAAGAAAAGAAATGAGACATAGGGGTAGAAAGTAACTAACCTGAAGATACCATTGAGTTTTTCACATTGACTCCTCTTATACCCTCTAAACGCATAATGCAGTTAACTCATCTAACTTAATTACAGTAAATGGTAGCCCTGGTCACTGATCATGAACCATGCTGAACTTTGAGTTAAATTTCCTTTTTTTCTTCATCCCCCATTATTTTCGTTTGGTTGATTTTTAAGGCATTGTAGCCTAGTGGTTAAGAAGTGCAGGTTTGGAATCAAGCATCCCAATTTTCATCCCAATTTTGTTGTGAAAGCTTAAACAATGTGTAAGTTGCTTAACATGATACCTGATGGAGAATTAACACCAAATAAAAGTTAAACATTATAAACTTCTTACTGAGGTTTTGTTTTGTTTTTGTTTTATTTAAAGATTGAGGGAATTCTCCCTGAAGTCTTCTATTAGCATCTGACACTATTTTTGTGAAATATTTTATCAAAAACTATCTGTCACAAATTTTAAATCATTTTTCCTGAGCTGAAATAATCCACAGCAATTACCACAAAAGTATATTCCACATTTCTAAATATTGGATACAGACATTATAGAAATCAACCAGACAAATCGATGACAAAAATGATTTCTTAAATATGCTACGTCTGTATTTCAACCGTTAAGCAGTGGAAAAGCACATAGGCTTGAAAGTCAGAGAAGCATAGGTTCATCCCAACATTCTGTGACCTTGCAAAAGTACTTACACACTTCGACCCTTATGATTCTCCATCTGTAAAATGCATTAATAATTCTAATAAAATCAGCCTCTTCATTAGCATGGAAAAGAGAAATATATGTCAGTCCAGTCCCCAGAGCAATGATTTACACTTAATAATAAATAAATAAATATTTATTTATTTATTTTCACCCATCTCAATTAATCAGCATGTAAAAAAGTCTAAAGGTACCAATAATAATTATCACATAAAAATTGCACAAGATAGGGACGCCTGGGTGGCTCAGTTGGTTGGATGACTGCCTTCGGCTCAGGTCATGATCCCGGAGTCCCAGGATCGGGTCCCACATTGGGCTCCCAGCTCCATGGGGAGTCTGCTTCTCCCTCTGACTTTCTCCTCGCTCATGCTCCCTCGCTGTCTCTCTCTCTCTCAAATAAATAAATAAATCTTTAAAAAAAAAATTGCACAAGATACATTTAAGTAACCGTTATCTTAGTTTTGATTCTAGATAGTTTTATTTTTTCCTTTTTCCTCAAAATTATATAAATGCAACATAAAATCAAAATTCTAGTGGGAAATTCTGGACAAGTTGCCTTAAATTTCTCTCTCTACATCCAAAAACAGATTAATAGATTTTCATTTGAAAATATCTTTATTCTGCTATCATTTTTAATTGAAATTTATATTAAAATGATCATAAAGTCATACAGCTATACAAAATAACACAGAAAGATCTGTGTAAATTTTACCCAGTTTACCACAATAGTAACAACAATTCACAATCTTAATTCAAATTCCCCCAGTTTCACACAAGGCATGTGTTTGTGTTTAATTCTATACAATGTTACCATATATGCGTTTGTATCTGTCACCACAGGCAAAATACACAGGCGCCCCTTTTATGTTGCTCTTTGATGATAGTATTTATTTTCTAATTTGCATAAAAAAATATGTGTCTTCCTTCCCAGATTTTACTTTTTTTTCCTGCTTCACAAATACTTAGGCAGAAAATAGGCCATTCCTTTGTGTGGGTCTTCAATAGTTCTTACCTTAACTATTTGCAATAATAACTTTGCAATTGGTCTCCCTAATAATGACCTCTTATTCCTCTGATCTGTATTGCCAAAGTTATGGTTCTAAATACAAGTCCAGGGATGCCTGGGTGGCTCAGTTGGTTAAGTGTCTGCCTTCAGCTCAAGTCATGATCCTAGGATCCTGGGATTGAGTCCCCTTGTTTTGCAAGGAGCCTGCTTCACCCTCTGCCTGCCTCTCCCCCTGCTTATGCTCTCTCTCTCTCTCTGACAAATAGATAAATAAAATATTTTATAAATAAATAAATAACGATCAAATCTGCTTTGTCATAAAACCTGCAATGGCTCTTTAATGTCACATGACAAAAACAATGCCTACAAAGTCCATCTTAATCTGAATCCATTCTATTTTTCTAGCCATACCTCCCACTATCCACTGTCATGAACCCCATACATTATGACTTTGAACTACTCACCAGACCCTCAATACACCAAGTATTCTTATATCTTCTGTTTCCCTCTTCAACTTCTCTTTAGAAATCAAGCCCAAGTTTTTATCTTTCCTGGGGAATCTTCCCTAACTCACCAAGGCAGATCTGGTTGCATACTCTTGTCTGTTTTCCAACAACTTTTTATGTATACATGTGTGTTCCCATGTTTCCTTCTCCCTGAACACACACTACATTAGATTATTAGTTACTACAGGGCAGTGTCCTTGTTTTTGTATACTCCTGTCTTGGATAATGACTAGCAGGGCAAAGGCATTCAATAAATATATGTTTGACAGAATGAAGTGAAAGTAAAGAAGCAAAGAAGAAAGCTAGTAAGGGAAGGAGAAAGGAAAGAAAAAAGTCATTGAAAACAAACTAGAAGTCATAATACTTTACTAAGTGATCCTTTTTTGAAGACAATTCCATCAATTCTATATTTGTCTATATGAGAAAATTTGACAATCTACTATGCAAGATTTTTGGATAAAGTTTAAATATTGTTTGGATATTTGTTTAGATATTATTTTTCCTCATCTATGAAGCAATTTGTCGGTAAAAATAAATATTGAAATCTGAGATCATAAGAAATAAAGAATATAAATTTTATGGTATTATTTGGAGACAACTGCAGTGTCCATTGTTGGGAGAAGTTAGGAGAATAGTGAAATGTGGTGGATGCATATCATGAAATATTATGCAGCAGCATGTCTAATGTCATATGGCAACAGGGATAGATCTGTAAAATGCAGTGCTTACAAAATAAAACCACAATTAGATATGATTACACACCTATTAGAATGGCTCAAATTAAAACAAAACACCTGGCTGATGGTATGAACTACTAGTAAAGATGTAGAACAGCAAGAATTCTCATTTATTGTTAGAATGAATACAAAATGGTACAGCCATTTTGAAAGAGAGTTTTCCAATTCCTTATAAAGTTAAATATACACTTACCATATGACCCAGTAGTCTCACTCCTGGCTATTTGCCCAGGTGAATTGGAAACTTATGTTCACACACACACACACACACACACACACCTGGAGGTGACCATTTATGACAACTTATTCCTAATTGCCAAAAAATGGAAGCAATAAAGATACTGTTCACAAATGAATAGATAAATAAAATGTACAATGGAATACTACTCAGAAATAAGAAGGAACAAGCTATCAATATACCCAACAACATGGATTAATCTCAAATACACTTTGCCAAGTGAAAGAGATCATAATGAAAAGGCTATATATTATATAATTTCGCTTATATGACATATGAGGAGAGGCAACATTAAAGGGACAGAAGACATGCCAGTGCTTTCCAGGGGTTCAACAGGGTGAAGAGTTGACCCCAAAGGTCCTGCAGAGGAAAAGATTTTTTAGGGTAATAGAACTGTTCAATACTCTATCAGCAGTGAATGCATACAGACTTTATGCATTTCTCAAAATCATTTACTGTACTCACGTTTTTAAAAGTCGGCCAGGATGCTAAGGGATCTTACGATGAAATTCAGTCTGACAAGTTAATCTAACTGTATTATAAATATAAAATACAACCCCATTAGAGATATAGGTAAAAAGGAACTTACTTTAGAATACAGTATTTTGGCTAAATACTGTAAGGCTAAAGGCAAAAACAGCCATACATAAACCTGTATTCCATTTGGTAAATTTGTTTCTCATGGAGGTAAGTATTAGAACTTCTAAAACTAATCTAACTGTACACTAGGTATTTATTTTCACTTGCCAAGGCTGCCCTAACAAAGAACCAAACTGGGGGGCTTAAGCAACAGAAATTTTACTGTCTTGGGCACCTGGGTGGCTCAGTGGGTTAAGCCTCTGGCTTTGGCTCAGCTCATGGTCTCAGGGCCTGGGATTGAGCCCCGCATCAGGCTCTCTGCTTGGCAAGGAGTCTGCTTCCCCCTCTCTCTCTGCCTGCCTCTCTGTCTACTTGTGATCTCTCTCCCTCTGTCAAATAAATAAATAAAATCTTAAAGAAAAAAAAAAGAAATTACTGTCTCAAAGTTTGAGAGAATAGAAGTCTGTAATCAAGGTTTTGGTATAGTTGGTCCCTTCTGAGTGCTATGAAGAAAGGATCTGTTCCAGGCCTTTCTCTTTGGCTTGTAGATGGCCTTCTTCTACCAGGATCTTCATATTGTTGTCCTTCTGTGAATGTGTTCATGTCCAAGTTCCCCTTTTTTATAAGGACACCAGTCGCGTTGGATGAGGGCGCATTCTAATAACCTCATTTTACCTTGTTTTCCTCTTATCTCTGTAAAGACTATCTCCAAGTAAGGTCACATTAGGAGGTACTAGGGGCTAGGAATTCAACATATGGACTTTGGGAGGACACCATTCAACCTGCAGTACCAGGGTCAAACAAACAAGTAAATAATTGTAGATAATGGGAGCCAGGTCCCTCAATATCAGAGAAAAAAAATCACAAATAAGCAAGAAGAGAAGGCTAAAATGAGCCCTGTGGTACCGTATTGGGCTAGAAATATCAGTATGAATTCATGTTTATAGATAGATAGATATGTACATACATAGGTTTAGTATATATACATTTATTTCCTAGCTCTGTCCACTGAGAGGGCCCAGAATTAGTGACATTCTAGTAGCAATAAGCATGCCCACCACCCAGATTTTGATTTCTAATTACCATTTTTCCAAGAGAAGGAGATACAGCTGATTCTAGGACTAAGGGAGGGAAAATACAAGATAAGTCTGGAATATCTTTATGTTACTATAAGTTCGAATAAACATAAAATAAAACTGATGGGGACATATCACAAGGGCACAGAAGTCAATCTGAAAGAGCTCCTAATGGCCCCCAATGGCCAAAGCTCGAAAAATTCAGTAACAAAATAATGATAATATTGGATTATAACTCAAAGAATAAAATAAATATCCATGAGTCCATAATGACATAAAAACTATTGGGTGGCTTTAACTAAAATGATCGAGGTTAATATCATCATTTATAAGTGGTGTTAATATCAAGTACTCCCTGATAGAATGAAGCAGGAATTAGTATTAAACAGATATATATTAAACACATGGTAATGGGGGGGGGGTAGAAGGGAATAAAATGAAGTATGAAAGTAAAAGGAAATCAATTTATTGACCTAGAAAGGTCTTATCTGGGAGTTAGGAGGAATTACAAGATAAGTTTTAAAAAAGAAAAAAAAGGGCACTGGGTGGCTCAGTGGGTTAAGCCTCTGCCTTTGGTTCAGGTCATGCTCTCAGAGTCCTAGGATCAAGTCCCACATCAGGCTCTCTGCTTGGCAGGGAGTCTGCTTCCTCCTCTCTCTCCCTCTGTCTGCCTCTCTGCCTACTTGTGATCTCTGTCAAATAAATACATAAATCTTTAAAAAAAAAAAAAGAAAAGAAAAGAAAAAAAGGACAAAAAAATAAATAAGAAGTAGATTGTGGCTGTGTATCTTTTGCCAATACTAGACATTCAATCTCTCTCATTTCTCACTATTCTCTCTCTGAAGAATCAACTTGTGATTCATATTTTGAAAAGTTAGTTCTTGAAACTGGAAGAAGCAAAAAGTAGTAAAATTATATTCGTCATCAGTTGTAACAGAGTAAATTTGAATAATTGCAGGACACTAGAGATAAAATACAGAAGTAAATTAAGGAAAAATCAAGTCGACAGTAACAATAACTAAAGGTCTTCAATGTACCAGACACTGCCTTATAAAGTTTTACAACTATTAGCTCATTTAATCCTCACAACAACACTATGAGATACTCTTATGTTTATCCTTACGTTCCAGATGAGGAACTTCAGGTCCAGAGACATCCAGGATCTGTCCCTAGGCCACACAGCCCATAAGTGGCAGGGCCTTGATTTACATCTGCAGAGCCTGGCACCAGAGCCCAAGCCTGTAATTATCTCTTTTCTGGTTAAATACATAAGATGTCCCAGAATTCAAGGAATTCACTCTGAAAGAAACAGACATGTAACCAAGCAGCTATAATTCAACTGTAAGTGCTAGTAAGAGAGAAGCAAGTATCAGAAAAGATGTCACAGAAGTGACCTCTGAAACCAAACCTTGAAGGGGAGGTAAGAATTTGCTGTGTGATAAGAGCAGGACAGTATTTCTGGCAATAGAATGGCCATATCGAAGAAGTTTTGGTCTAGTTGTTCAAGGTCATGTGAGAAATACAGTATGGAATACAAAAGCACTCAAACAATGACTTCCACCTTTGAGCACGGATTTCATAAACAGAAAAAGTCTAGCCAAGTCATGTAATGGGTTGGTACCAAGTATTTGTCAATTCAATTTGGGCCTATCGCTCTCACATACTTCGGGTATCAAACTGAACCTCTATTTAACTCCAGAAACGAAACTTCGTAGTAATGAAGGAGCCTTTACATAGTTTCACACCATCAAATTTGTACTCCTTACAGGTCATGAACCAGATTAAATCTATTTTCCAAAATCTTATAAAACAATTTCTTTTAAACATTTTATTTATTTTATTTTTTTTTTAAGATTTTTTATTTATTTGTCAGAGAGAGAGAGAGCACACAAGCACAGGCAGAGAGAGCGGCAGGCAGAGTCAGAGGGAGAAGCAGGCTCCCTGCGGAGCAAGGAGCCCGATGTGGGACTCGATCCCAGGAGGCTGGGATCATGACCTGAGCCAAAGGCAGCTGCTTAACCAACTGAGCCACCCAGGCGTCCCGATAAAACAATTTCTTTTAAAAGGCACTTTTGAAAAACAGGTCACAAAAATCCAAGAGACAGTAACAAATAATCGGGACTGGGGCACAAACAGTATGGCTTTGTATGTGTTGGGTATTGTTCTCACTTGCCTTCATGTTTTAGCTCATTTACCTCCCACAACAGCCCTATAAGCTACCTATAAGGTAGCTACTTATTATCACTATTCTGTAGATGAGATCACTGAGGTACAGAGAGATTAAGTAATTTAACACAAAGTTGCAATCAGTCTGGTAACCAGTGGAGCCAGGATTCAACAGTCAGGTAATTCCAGCCTGCATAAAAAGAGCGAAGCTATATGGTTCTTGAATTCATTTCTTAACTCAACAAATGGTCTAGTATGACCGATCAGTGGTCACAAACCCGAACATCCACTGTTGCCAGGCCAGGGATGGATGGTGTGAAGTCAGCCGGGTGTAGGACAGCAAGGACTGCAAGGGACTGTGTGCAACAGGAGCCCAGAGGCCTCAGCAAAGCAGGCAGCCACTCCTGACCTCCAGCCAGTTGCTGCCACACGGCTTCGGTCTTATCAGATTTTCCAGTGTGTCCAGAGAAACTGACTTGCAGGTGCAATCTGCCAATTCGGGAGGAGCCCATAAACTGAGTTTAGTTCTTGACATGCTGTGTTGGAGATAGCTCTGATGGCTCCGGCAGTTAGGCGAATGGGCCGTTCAGGAGAATCATGGGGGAGGCAAATATGGATTTAGAAATCTTCATCACAAGGAGTACAGATGAGGATGGCCGTGGGAAAGGTAAGAGGAAAATAAAGGACCAGGAACTCCAGCATTTAAAAAGTTGGCAGAAGATAAAGAGTCAGCAAGAAAAACCTGTAATAGAAGGAAAGGCAGAGGAGACTAGTATCTGAGATGCCAAAGGAGAAAGGGGAATCAGTCTCATCCTGTGCAGAGTCAGTGTACTGATGTTCTTGGGTAGAAGGTGTCTCACACTTCAGTAAGAAGAACTATTATTACTAAGTTTAAAGAATAATTTTTTAAGGGCTCTTTTATCAAAAATTACTGCTAGAGGAGCAATCCGGCACTTTCCTACTGCTGACCACTTTGTTGGCTCTAATTTAAAACACAGAAGTATTTTACTTCCATTTTTTTCCAATTTCTGTGATATTTTGTTAGCGTAAGAAGTATAGTTCTGTTTCTTTGGGTTTCTTTCTTTGTATCTGGCATGCTCTTAAGACATTTTGAAACTTCTGAAATAGTTACCAAATTTCAGCAGAACCACCAATAACAAAAACCGTGATTTTGTGGGAAAGCAATACCCATTTTGATTTAACAATTACATAAAAGCATTTTTCACACCTACAAGTTAAAACTTGGTTGACATCTCACAAATTATTTATAACTTTGCTCAGACATAATTTTAGAAGGAATTAAGGACCCCTTTGTCTATGAACAAGGAAAGCAAAGGAACCTATCTACTTGTTGGGTTTCCAGGGAGCCAGTAAATAAAACCCACTTTCCCTTCCTGAGTTAGAACCAACTGAAAGAGAGAGATGGAAGAGGCAAGCAAGTAGACATCAAAATAGTTCCCTTCTTACAGAGAAGGTAGGCTGGAGAACACACTTTTATATCTGCAGCAGACTGGCTCTGCTCACACTTCCCCTCTGACTAACACAGGCTTCCCGGCAGTCACATGCCCTCCCATACCTTTAGCATAGCAGAATGCAGACCTTGATGGACAAGTTCTGAAGAAAATGGAGCCCAAAGGACAGACAGGGCTTGGCTTACCCAGTTCTTTCTCCCAAACTCCCTAGTTAGAGACAGCACTCCGTTTGCCCTGGGGATAAACAATCCAGAGGAAAGAGCAAAGCAGGTTTTTCTGCTGAAGTTTCTTCCACCCTAAAGCCTGAGGCCAGAGAAAGGGAAGTCACTTGTTAATACTCCCTACTGCCTTTCCTCCTTTCAAGTTCATCTCCTATTATCCTCACACAGCTAGCAAGTGACTAAACCTGGACTCAGACCCAGACCCTGTCATTTCAGAACAGCAATCTTCATATGGGAGGCTATGCCTTGGAGGTCTGTGGTTAAAAGGAATAATCCCATTTAAATTCATTGAGTGGGCAGTTAGGGAAGAGACAATAATGAAATAGCCCAAAAAGGCACAGTGTGGACTTAGGAGACCTCAGATATGGTTGCAACAATGTTACCAACTAATTGCTTGGCCATGGTCAAGTCACCACATTCTTTATAAACTTAGATTCTTCATTTGTAAAACCAGTTCAGCAAGTCCTGCCTTTCTACCAACCTAGAGGATCAAATAAGGTATCTCATAAAAATACTTTGAACCAGCAGCATGCTGTGTTAAAATATATAGTAGTTACTGGGGATAAAGTTATTACTTCAACAATATTAAGCAGAATAGGAAATAATATTAACCAGAATAGGAAAAAATAGGAATAGGAAAAGTGACTGTTTTTCGGAATGTTTACATTTGCAAAGCAGAAGCTCTAGAGGCAGGCAGATGTAGATTTAAATCCCAGAGTCCTCCACACACTAACTGAGTAAACCTGGACAAGTAATTTAATCTTTGTGAATCTTGAAGGGCATCAAGGGCATCAAATACTGCACTTTGACATAAGGATTATTTTGAGCCAAAGGCAATTGAAAACCAATTGAAAGATGCAGGAAGCGTTCTCTGCCCTTCCCTCCTTACCTAAAATCCAGGATATAAATTTCCCTTTGAGGAAGGTGCCCCTCCTGTACCTAATGAGAGAAGAATGGCTCCTATCATCAAAGATGAGGGGCCAAGACCAAGATGAGTTTGCATAAACAGGCCTTACTAAAATAGCCCTTATCTCCCATTATTTTTCCTACATATTTCCCCACAATCTGTCATCCCTTAATGACAAATTCTCTTTTCTTAGTTAAGAAGGGTATAAAAGTTCTCAAGTATAACTGCTTCTTGGAGTTGCGCCATAAACTCCTGTGCATGTAAATATGAATAAAAATTGTCTGCATTTTCACCTGTTAATCTGTCTTTTGTTAGTTTAGATCACAGGCCACCATGTGCTGAACCCAAGAGAGCAGAGGAAAAGTTTTTCCTCCCTGACAAAAATTTTTCCTCCTCTTTTGCATATATGGAACGCTTATATCCTTTTTACCTAATAGGGTTTTGTGAAGATTATATAAAGGACCAATCACACAATTTATTTGATAAGTATTAATTTTCTTCCTCTTTTCTTGTTCTAAAGATCAACCTTACCCACAACAGGCTTTACCTTTTAATCAAGGGGCTTTTATGTGTATAAATCATCTGAACCATTAAAAAGTTCACAAGTAGTTTTTTTTAATGTTGGGTTGATGGGATAATTATATAAACATGATTCCATGACTCAGCATTGTAGAGGATGTTAACAGCCATGCTTGATACTCCTAAGTAGTTTTCTTGAGTATCTGAATTTTAAAATATTAGTTCTTATCAAAATAATTAACCTGTGTAGCAAAAAAGTCTGCTTCTATTAGTTTCTAGCATAAGCACATAAATATACACTCATCATTAATTTACTTACTCAATTAGCAAAACTTTATTAAGCAATTGCTATGTCTAGTTTTGTAATGTTGGGAACATGATGTTATGATCTAGTTGGGGATCTATCCCAAATAAACATAATAAAAGGAAGAATATACTATAACAAGGAACAATAATCTATGAAAGTTGTGTAACCTAATGCCTTAATTCTCTCATCTTTAAGATGGAAATAACAATTTCTGATCCCACAGGACTGTTAAAATCATTATTAAGATAATGAAGTTGAAATTAGAAGAATGTTCCCCACACTCACAGGCCAATCAGCATGGGAAGGAAAATATCCCTTGGTAGAGACTAGTATTTACCCACTAAAATTCATTCTTTCCTTTCTAGGTTCCTGGCTGCCCTGCTAGACTAAATTCCTTAGCCTTCTGTACAAGACGAGACATAGTAAGAGATACAGTAAGAACAAGACAGAGAGAGCAAAAGAGAGATACAGAGGAAGAGAGGAGAGACAGAGAGACTCCAGATCTGTTACTATCCGGATAACTGAGCTAAAGAGTGAAGAGGAGGATCTAGAATTCATTCTGATGGGAAACCTCACAAGGTAACAGATTTGGAGTGTGCACACGCATTCTGGCTGTCCCTTGGAACTCGGAACTCGGGTTGCTCGGTGACTCTCTGGGAATACCACTCTAGGCTGAATGTTTGTGTCCCTGTAAAATTTATATGTTGAAACCTAACCCCTATCACGATGGCATCTGGAGGTGGGGCCTTTGGGAGGCGATTAGGTCATGAGGGTGGAGCTCTCATGAATGAGATTAATGCCCTCCTGAAGACTCCAGAGAAATCCTTCACCCGCTCTGCCACGTGAGGACACAGAAACAAGAACCAGGAAGCTAGTTCTCATCAGACACTGAATCTGGTGGCACCTTCACTTGGACTTCTCAGTCTCCAGAACTGAGAGAAATGAATGTTTGTTGTTTAAGCCACACAGTATGCGGTATTTTTGTTGTAGCAGCCTAAACAAACCAAATAAGACAAACATCAACCCCACCCTACACACAGACGCTCAGCTCTGTGGGACTTGGTGACAAAGGTTACCATGGGCAGCCCCGAGGCCATGCCTGAATGCTACTCTCTAGTAAATAAGTGAAACTCTGGGAAAGGATTAAGGATGCTGTATCAGGCTGTGTGGAAAAAGAAAGACTAAGACTATGCAGATAGATAAACCCAAGAAAAGGGAAACCAGGTGAGGAACTAGAGATACCTCCAGAGTCTAGAGCTGTCTCACCCAGTGCTGCGGCTACTACTTGCACAGAACTATTGAGCACCAAAATGAGGCCCGGCTGAATTCAGATGCACTGTAAGCGTGAAAATACACATCGGAGTCCAAAGACAACACAAAGAAAGAATTGAAAATACTTCATTAATATTTTTGAATGCTAATTACATATTGAAATGATAATGTTTGGGCTCTACTGGGTTGAATAAAATGGATTATTAAAATCAATTGCACCTGTTTCTTTTAACTTTTTAAAATGTGACTACTAAAAATTTTAAAATCACACTTGTGGTTTGCATTGTCTCTCTCTTGGGGTACTGCACTAGACCAGGGATGAGCAAATTTAAGCTCGTAGGCCAAATTGCCTCCAAACCTTATTTAAAAAAAAAAAAAGTTTTATTGGAACACAGCCAAGTCTGTTTGTTTGCATAATATTTATGGCTGTTTTCCCTGTAACAGCAAGGTTGAGTTGTTGCAAAAGAGCCAAACCGTTCAAAGCCTAAATAAACTATTTACTATATGGCCATTTACAGAAAAAGTTCTCCAACCTCTGGTCTAGACTATGGGAAAAGTTTTATTTAGTGTACAGCTTAAAATGATTTCCTCTTGACTCCTATAATTTCTTTTAGCAACCCCAAGTTTAAGAAAATCTGAAATGATATAGGCTGCAATCGAATGCAAGGACAAAATAAAGTCAAAACAATAGAAAATGGGATTCCCACCCCCCATTCATCCTTCTGCAGGCATGTGTGTAGACGCAGCTGTAACCTATCAAGAAATTTTAGGTGGAGACCAAGATCGAAGTGTGTGTGTGTGTGTGTGTGTGTGTGTGTGTGTGTGTGTGTGTGTCCCCAGAGAGTGTGAGTCCTGTTTGAACGGAAAATGATAGAGAGTGACCCCATGCTGACAAAGAGTTCAAAAGAAAAACCTCAAAAGCAAACTGCTCTATTCTTCATAGCAGAGGGCCTCAGCGTGGCTGGTCATCAGGGGTGGGGCGGCGGGTGAGCTCTTTGCTAGGATTACCCACTAGACACGGCGCAGGATAGTATACCAATGCAACACCTGCTGAATGAGTGGAGTACCGCGTGATTGCAATCCTGCTGCCGCCACTTGCTAGTAATCCTGCTCAAGGGCTGTGAGGATGAAACGAAATCATGCTTAAGTGGCGTGCACAGTGCCTGGCACACAGCAAGCATTTAGAAGCTTATCGCGGTTTTATAAACAAAATACAGGTCAGTTTAGAGAGAAAGTAGAAATAATCTTACTTTGAAAAAACGATAGGATTTTTAGAGAAAACTGGAAAGGCAGTAAAGAGAAAATACAACTTGGTTTGTGTTCCTAAATCCTGACTTAAATTAAATGAGGCTGTTTAAGAACAAACGGTTTCTCTGCTAACAGCCAGTTCTTTTGATCCTGTCTTCCTGTCCTCTCCCCTGCAAACACCTAGGTCTGCAGAAGGGACAGCATGTTGAGGACTAGCCCTACCTGAAAATGAAATGCTGCTTTAGATTTCCCGAAAGAGTTCCCCTTGTGAAATTCTCCCTCTCCTCCATCAGTCTACTGCAAGAGGCTATTCCATTTCTGCTGAGCCTGACATCCCCCTGCCATCCCCCACCCCTAGAATTCCTCTAAGAGTTGAACCATATAATTGACTCCAGAAGGTCACAGCTACAGTACTTCTAAGGAGAAGAAAAGGAGGAGCCCAGATATTTATTTTGGTGGGTGTGTTTTGGATTTGGGGGGAGGCAGTTTTCCTGCTGTTGGAACTGGATTTATTCCCTCTTCTCTGAGGCTTGGGCTGTGGCTATTGCCTTTGTGTGTGTATGTGTGTTTCGATCTTCTAGGCAGGTACAGAATCCTGCCCCAAGTGGTAAAGGGGTGCTCAGCTCTCTTCTGTTTTTCTGCCCCAGTTCATGAAAACTATTGCCACCCAAACCCATCAGGTTCCCTATGTTTATGAATTTGGAATCCTACCCCTCAGGAGCCAATGAGAAAAGCTGTTCTAGAACCTTCTGAGATTCAGAACTGCAAAATTAATACCGTAAGTAAGCTTTGCATTTGACCACAGCGCTCACAGGGCCCTTTATCTGACAACCTTCTTTCCCTCATTCTTTCTTTTTTCAAGATTTTATTACTCTGAGAGAAGCAGTGAGAGAGCACAAGCAGATAGAGAGGCAGAGCGACAAGCCGACTCTCTGCTAAGCAGAAACCCTGACGTGGGGCTTGATCCCAGGACTCTGGGATCATGACCTGAGCCAAAGGCAGACACTTAACTGACTGAGCCACCCAGGCACCCCTGACAATATTGTTTCTACCCAAAGTTCCCAATCCTGTGTCCCTTTCTTGCATTCTCCAAAAAGAAGGTTAAATGAGAATAGACTCTGTCTAGGTTTTGGGTAAATTCCTGAGCTCTGAGGATTTTCTGCTATTATGCTCAAGCTTTTCAGAGAGGAGTCCCATTTTTGCAATACCTCAGTATATTGGCTGAAGCCAGCCCAACTTTTCAGGGTGGACATGAAGGAAATCCTGGCCATCCAATCTCTTTGTTGGAGAGCTTGAAAAATAGATACCATTAAAAAGAGTTTTTCAACCTATTATAAATAATTAGCAATTCAAACTGTTAAAAGCTTTTTCTTAATCTCTTTTTTTAAAAAACACTGCATTCGATAATAATGGCTAACATTTATTGTTAGCCAGGCACTGTGACAAATACTTCATATATTCCTACCGATTTCCATAGCCCTTGGAGCTGGCTATCGTTATTATCACTCTCCCTTTCCAGATGAAGAAACTGAAGCACGAAGAAGTTAAGTTGTTTGCTCAAGGTCACACAGCTACTAAGTGTGAGAATCTGTCTCAAGAATCTAAAGTGGCTAAGCATGGGGCTTGGATTCTTATTTTCCCCTTCCAGCCAAATCATTTGGGAAAAGTCAATGAATTACTCTTAGCTTCACACCTGCATTTTGAACACAATACCTATCTCATAGAAGTGTTATATAGATTAAAAAACAATAAAGCCTATTCTTCATAGAGACACCGGTAACATAGCATTATTTTGGAATGAGAACCTATTCTCGGCCATCAGGACAAAATCATTTGTGGCATGACATCTGCAAGAGGAATTACAAAAGAATACATTTCCACTGATAGCTGGACAAATGACTTCTTTCAACTCTACCAACGTAGAATGATCTTGGTATTTTGTAAAGTTCTAGGCACCATCCCAAATTTACAACCAGTAATTTTAATCATTCTAGAGCAGTACTGTCCAGTAAAACTTCCTGCAATGATAGGAATATTCCATAGCTCTACTGTTCAATATGGCAGCCACTAGACACAGAGTAGCTCTTGAACGCTTGAAATATGGCTAGTGTGACAGAGGAACTGACACTGTAATTTTTTAAAATTTCTAACTCATTTTAATTACTTTTCATGTAGATAGCCTCCTATGGCTGGTGGTTACTAAATTAGACACCAGAGCTCTAGATGATCTAATCAACTACTTTCATCTGAAGAAAACCCCCAGAAAAGTCCCTGGGTATTAGAATTTTTTTTAAATTTCATTCATTTATTTGAGAGAGAGAATACAAGCAGGGGGTGGGGCAGAGGGAGAGGGAGAATGAGACTCCCCACTGAACAGGAAGCCCAATATGGGGCTCAAACCCAGGACTCTGAGATCATGACCTGAGCCAAACGCAGTCGCTTAACTGACGGAGTCACTCAGGCACCCCATAGGATTTTTTATTTTCTGTCCTAAATTCAAGATAGGAAATAAAATTATGTAACTATTTATTCTAATGAACCATACGGGTATGGAATCAAGGTGTGATCTGTTCTCACCCACTCCTAAATTGCAGATTGATCAGTGTTTTGAAAAATGTCAACTTTCCTCCATAATCTGTTTACAAGTCTAAGAAACATTTATTCTTTTATTATTATCACAATAATGCTTTATTCCATTATACCTGAGAATACAGGTAGGAATAAAAACTATATCATAGGCCCATTTCATTGTAATGATTTATAGGTGAGTTGAATAAATACTTTCCTGCTATAGAAAACAGAAAGATGAGGGTGCCTGGGTGGCTCAGTGTGTTAAAGCCTCTGCCTTCAGCCCAGGTCATGATCCCAGAATCCTGGGATTGAGCCCAGCATGGCATCTGGCTCTCTGCTCAGCAGGGAGCCTGCTTCCCTTCTGTCTCTGCCTGCCTCTCTGCCTACTTGAGATCTCTGTCAAATCAATAAATAAAATCTTAAAAAAAAAAAATAGAAAGGAAGAAAAAGAAAACAGAAAGATGAGCATTCTTCCATTACATTGATATTACTCTCTTTCTTGCAGCAAAAGCCATCCTAAGAAACCATCACACACCTACTGGGGAGTTGATGTCAAAGGTCTTGGTGGCCTTAATCATGGAACTCAAAAAGCTGTACCTGTAGGCAGTTGCAACATATCAGCAGAACCCTAGGGCAGACTCACACTTGCAGCTTTTGTCTGACTGATTTGGCAGTCCAGGGTGCCATGTGTTCTACTGCTCTCTTTTTATGTTCCATGAGATATGGGACTCTCAATCAAGTACTTACTGACATTTTTTATAAGAGTTTGGTAATATCCACCAGCAGTTCTTTTATCTTCACTTTTAATCAGTTGAGTGAAAATTCTTCCTGGGTAGAATATGAGTTGGGATCTTTTTCTTTCTTGGCAGAATAAATTTGCTCCATAAAGCTGGTATCTAAAATATGACTTTCCCTGTAACCATCAGCAGAAAATATCTTCATTTCCCACATTTACTAGAAAAATTCAGTCAAGGATTGGTTGAGATTTGTTACTTCATAATGCTTACTTTAGCCTCTGAGACTGGGAGAAACTGTTTTATCATTATGGTGACTATTGATTCTTTTAAATTTCCCTAGTTTTGCTTCAATATTGTTAGCTAATAATACTTGCTGTCATTTATTGAGCATTTACTCTTTTTCAGAATTACATAAATTATCTCATTTAATTCACACAACAAATTTATGAATAGGGAGTATTGTCACATCTCACAGATAGAGAAACCACGACTCAGAGGAAGTAAGTAAATTGACCAGATCACACAGCTCATGTATAGGATACAGCCAGCACACAAACCCAAGATCAATCTTTCTTTCTTTCTTTCTTTTTCTTTTCTTTTTTTTTTTCTTTCCTCTTCCTTCCTTCCTTCCCTCCTTCCTAGAGAGACAGCACACACACAACGGGTGGGGAGAGGTGGGGTGAGAGAATCGTAAGCAGCTCTAAGCCTTAAGAAGGGCCTACTACAGGGGTCAGTCTTATGACCCTGAGCCCATCATGACCTGAGCTGAAATCTAGAGTTGTATACTTAACTGACTGAGCCACCTAAGTTCCCTTAAGCCCAGATCCTTCTGACTCCAACATTTGAACAATTAGATACCGAACTGTATTTTGTCTAGATTAACTGATATCAATGTACCTGGGTCATGTAATCTGTTATCTACAAAAACTTTCTTATTAGTTAAAAGTAATACACACTTTCAGGAAGTGTCCTTGAAATAATTCATTCCAATAGCATTTGCTTGTTCTGCAAAACCACAGATGTGGTCATTTCTGTTACTTGGTGTTGAGTTCAATTCAAGGAAAATTGTTTTGTCGTGTACGTGCTATTTGTAGTTAGAACAAAAGCCCAATATGTGTCATTTGGGCCTTAACTGCCAAGAAACTTTGCCAAATTCATTGCTCAGCTATCACAGTGAACTTATCTCCGGTGACAACATATCATTTGTTTACTCAATATGTAATTATTATATTTATGAGGTCTATTGTGTGTCAGGGGCTATAATCACACAAGGGATGCAAAATATGGTGGTAAATTTGACAGTAAGTTCCTCAGGTAGCTCACAGTTGAATAGGGAAGAAATAGCTTATATAAACAATATAAATAAATAATTTTGGTTGTGACAAGAGCCACAAAAGGTAAATGAATGATAGCATAATCTTGCCAATCAATAGGACTAGCTTAAAGAGCTAGTTAATAAGAAAAACCTCTAAAAATAAACCTTGTGATCATTAGTCAGCAATTCCATCATGCATTATTTCACTGGGTATAATTTAATAATAAATACATTAGAAAAATCATGAGAATAAATAAGAGGCATGAATAGCTCTCTTACTTATCTAACAATTATTCTTGCGTTTATTTGTCTTTCAGTAGAACTCCAATTTTAAAAGTTATTCTGGAATGTACACAAAGTATTTGCAATAATAAAGATGGAAATTGAGTTGCAATGATGTCATTGCTTTTGGCACCTGCATTAATAATTTGGAGAAGAAAAGGTTAATAGGGTCTCAGCCTTCTGTTCAGAAGTTAAGAAGGACAAACAAAAATCATGCCTTTGTGAAATAATTAATTCTCATTTCAGAGTGTTATATACAAAAGATGACTAAGAAAAACCAGCATTTTTGTCCTTTGAAGGCTTTAGTCCACTATCATCATTATGAACTGAGATATAAAATATCCTGGATTACAAGTCCCAGAAATCAATTTAGGACATTCCTTTCTAGTTAGAACTTGCCTGAAAAAGGGTAAATGTAAATTAATCTTTGCATGGTCAACCAACAATCAGCAGATATGGGTGTCAGCACATAACCAGAGTAACAAGACACTTGGACCCAAAGAAGACTCCCAGGCTTTCCACAATATGGTCTTCACTGCTCATGCCTTGGTATGTTCTGCAGAATTTAAAGAAGCTGAGTGTGCTAATTTATCTTTGCTGATATTTTCCCCCTGTGTCTTTCTTGTGTTCAGAAGTGGAGAAAGGAAGATATTGTAAAACAGAATAGCCCTGAGTTACATCCTCGAGGTACTTTCTCTTCACAAGGGCCAAACCTTCTACTCAGTAACCCAGAATCATCCCACTGTCAGACCCACCTGCCTGAAATATCACCAGAAATGCATTTGATTTGAGACTTCCTCTTTGAAAATAAAAGCATCTCTGGAAATTTTCTTCCTAGCATGTAAGATCAGATACACTAACATGGGGAATTTTTTGTGTTCATTTTAATTCCAGTATAGTTAACCTACAGTATTATATTCGTTTCAGATGTATGATATAGTGACTCAACAACCCTGTACATTACTCAGTGTTCATCATAACAAGTCTCATATTGGGAATTTTGATGAGTAGGGATTGTAAGACAGGGGATTTGGGAGCATGGAGCACCTTTGGCTGTAGATTGGCCAGGACAAAGAACACAGGACAACATGTATATCCTGGTGATGTTGAGAGAGGTGCTCAGAAAGTTGAGCAGTGGTACAGAAGGAAGGTGGGTGAGAACACAAAGCAAAACATATTTGTTTAAATGAGTTACTCTAGGTGCAGCATTTAGAGGAGTGGCTAGCCCCAAATAATATGAAAATAATAAACACTTGCTAATCATTGGTCCTAGAGCTTGCTTGTAGGTTTCCACAATAGGGAGAGATAGTTCCATTCTTTCTTCTTTTGTACCCTCATCCCTTCTTATTACATGGCCTGTTTTCCCAGAGCTCAGAGGTATGACTTATACAATTCCTAATACAGTTTAGTTCCATGTTAGAGAGCTGGTCCTGAAACCCAAACATTATTCATTCTATTGTGTTAATGGAAGAAATGTTTAGAGCACAGTAGGTTCTCAACCAATGTTTGTTTATGTGAAAACATGTGTCGTGTTGATGGGGTTCAAAACATGCTCCCCCAAAATATGGTGCCTTCACATAGTGAATAGTTTATGCTGAAGGAATTTGAGAAACAGCAGGTACAGAAAGAACTCTCTGATTTTCCCCTAAAGCAGATCATAAGACCTTCCTGTGAGAGGTGCCTTTCCTGTACCCAGAGGAAATGAGCATTCCTAAGACCTAGACAGAATACAGACCCAGGGTGGTATCTGAATGAACAGGCCTTGCTATATTTCCCCAGTTTATTAGCTTATACCGTTAGCTCAGGCCTTGTGCTCTCATATTTTCCCATGACTTTCCACTCTTCATCAAACCTAGTATAAAAACACCCAGATTTAAGTGTTTTTCCAGGCCTTTGTTTCATTCTGAAGGCTTCCATGTCACATGAAAATTATACTAAATAAACATGTATGCTTTTCTCTTGTTAATCTATCTTCTTTCAGTCTAATTTACAAGGCCCCAGCCAGAGAGCCTAGGAAGGTAGAAGGGAATATTTTCCTCCCCAGTAATTTTCTAAACAACCAGCATACATATCTTGGGAATAGCCAAAGGCTCCCTGTGTTGGAGGCATTTTTATTTGCCACTTCAGAATTGAAAAAGAAGGGTTTGTGAGCACTTGCAACTGGTAACTGTGTTGAAGTTTGTGGTTTTGTTTGAATTAACAATATTTTCTATGAAAGTGAAGAATTAAACATCCTCATCTTGGACAAGTTGGAAAAGGATACCTCTTGTCTAATTGAATTAGAAGGCTATTACAGGCAGTGTTGGGATCCTGGGACAGTGTCTGGAAAAGAGATATGAATGAATTAAATTGCTCAGTGGAGGAAAATGAAAGGTGCCCACAGGTTTTGTTGTTGTTTCCGAGAGCGAGGGAGCAGAAAAGAGAAGGGTGCAAAGAGGAGAGAGGGGGTTGCTGTAAATAGACCTAACACCATTTTATGACCCTCCTGCCAGCCTGCAGGTAGACAAGAGTCAATGTTATTACAACCTATGGTGATTAATGGGTTTGGAGCCGTGCTTGGGGTGGGAATGGCCACCCACACCCAGAAGTCAAGGGGTGACTAGAAACATACTCTTGGCTTTGCAGTCAGTCACGGAGTCAAGTTCATAGACATGTGGCAAAGGTTGAGCATCAGAACAAGAGGTATGGTTAGTTTCATCTAAGAAGAGTATCAGGACTTTAAAAACAATCAGGAAGTTCAGTAAATAATCACTGATTGATTAAACTGGAAGAGAGCTCTATGCTGGGAATGTTAACCAGGAGTGCTTTTATAACTAAATTTAAGTGAGATAAATGTGTTTACAAAGAGACTAGAAACAGAAGCATGGAACCAACTGTTAAAAACAAAAGATCTTTCCTTTTCAATTTTCAAGATAGCTAAAAGCCCTTCTGTTAATAGGATTCTGAGTTCTCAAAATAAAAAACACTTTAATAATATTTTCTGGCTGTTATTTCCAAAGCACTGTCTGAATAGGTTGCCACTTTTCTCATAAAGTCAATAAATAGATCTTTATATCATACCTATAGTGCTTCCACAATAAAATTCCTTTTACATTTGGGCACTGTCCACCAAATTGACTTCTCAACAGTTTCTCTTCTGCTTCTCCAGTGAAGAGTCTATCTAGTCATTCTCTTTGCACTTGCCCTACATTTGCTCATAGTTCGATTTTGGTTCATATCACAAATCATAAAAATTTCCCTGTTTTTCTCATTAGCAACCTCCCCTCTCCACCACATCTCAATCTGGTAAAACAAAAAAACAAACAAACTAAAACCCAACTCTCAAAAATTTAAAATTCTGCAGAGAGCAACCAAATAGTGCAGAAATTATTCACGGAGACTTAGTTGTGAAAAGTAGACTATTTTGTTTTGTTTACATGATTTATATGTCCACCTCATCTTAAGCAATAACAATTGTAAAGTATACTGCTTACAAATGGTGTATAATGTTCTCTGAAAGAAAGAAAGAAAGAGAAAGAAAGAAAGGAGTGCCTGGGTGGCTCAGTGAGTTAAAGCCTCTGCCTTCAGCTCAGGTCATGATCCCAGGGTCCTGGGATCCAGCCCCGCATAGGGCTCTCAGCTCAGCAGGGAGCCTGCTTCCTCCTCTCTCTCTGCCTGCCTCTCTGCCTACTTGTGATCTCTGTCTGTCAAAAATAAATAAATAAAATCTTAAAAAAGAAAGAAAGTAAG
This sequence comes from Mustela lutreola, assembly GCF_030435805.1. NCBI lineage: Eukaryota > Metazoa > Chordata > Mammalia > Carnivora > Mustelidae > Mustela > Mustela lutreola. The sequence goes on from NC_081297.1 coordinate 109,330,739, forward strand.
AAACAGGTAGGGAGGGATGGAGAAAGAAAAAGAAAGAACCTTGGAAATTGGCTATCCTGAAAGGTAGATTCCACGGGGATACAATCTAACAACTCTTCAATAACGGCACATGTGCATAGAACAGGAATTAGAAACCTGCAAATCTGAACAGAACAGACTCTATCCAGCAACCAAAATGCAATCACCCAAATAAGTTTTCAATCAGAGAGAATCAACATTGAACCATTTATGTTCCAAAGAAAACGCATTGCAGTAACAAAGAATTTTTCCTCAGATTCTGAATGGAAGTGGAGAGAGATGGTGACTGCCTATAAAATAAAAGCCCAAGGCACCACTAACCCATTTGTGTTGGTGACCATAACTACTAGCTTGGTTCATGACACAATTGATTCAACTGCAGCAATTGCCTTCAACACTAAAGAGAACATAAATGAATAGATCAATCATGTCCCAGTCCATTTTGCTCGTCACAGGACTCTAAAAATAAATAAATGTCACTGTAGAGAGCTTTAGAAGAAAAATGTTATCTACTAAAAAGGATACATTAGCCCTCTGTGTTTTTCCAAAGTCATTACTGAATGACTAGGGCAATTCATATGCCTCAGAACGGCACTGTTTACTTGTATTTTGATCCTTCAGTGGCATTTGGGTTTTAGTATTTTTTCCTTAGAAGGGAGGAATAGGAAACAGCCTGTTTCAGAGTTTTCCAAAGTGTGCGTGCTTATCAACTGTACACAGAGGATGAGTATTATATTCCTGGAGGTGGGGCAAGGAGAGCCTCTTAGGCCAACCTTGGAGACATATGACCTCCAAATCGTTTGATAAGTAGCCTTCAGTCCTGGGAGAGAAGGACTGGGGCAGGGTGGGAAACCAGCTTTGACCAAGACCTATTGTGGATACCAGAAAGAAAAGTCTTTTTAAAAATCACAGTAAGTGGGGGCGCCTGGGTGGCTCAGTGGGTTAATCCTCTGCCTTCGGCTCAGGTCATGATCTCAGGGTCTTGGGATCGAGCCCCACATCGGGCTCTCTGCTCAGCAGGGGGCCTGCTTCCCCTTCTCTGCCTGCCTCTCTGCCTGTATCTCTGCCTACTTGTGATCTCTGTCTGTCAAATAAATAAATAAAATCTTTAAAAAAAAAAAAAAAAAAAAAATCACAGTAAGTGGAAACAGCCTTAGAATGAGCTGAAGGAAAGTACTTTGCCAATGAAGACTTTTATGGTTACCTTCCGTTCATAATCATTGATATCAGATTCCCATTTATGGTAGTAATATACTTTCTTTTAAATAAATATTTTAAATTTAAAACCTGAATTGATTCAAGGTGAAATGCTTATTAGTATGATGTTCAGATGGAACAAAGTTTCTAAAGCTGATGTGTGAATGGCTGAATGTTTAGGAGCTGTTAGCTTAGAGAAGAGCCACTCTAGGACTGCCCTGGGAATCTTGAGCAATTTACTTGCTTTCTCTGAACCTCATGATCCTCAGCAATAAAATGCTTGGATGAGAAACACATACCTCTCAGGGCAATTGTGAAGCATAAATAATAGATGCTCACTTAATAGTTTCCTTCCCTTACAAATATGTGGAAAAACAGCAAACTCTCTTTACAGAATTCCCCAGTCTAGCCACTAGATGATAAAGTGTCAACAGGGATGGTTCAGATTACTAGATAATTTTGTATGCAAACCAGTAGAGCCTATATTTGTAGCCCAGCACATTACAGTTGCAGAGAAGGCAGAAAAATCAGGTAAAACATAGCACTGTCTTGTCACTAAGCAGTGTAATCTGGGGTACTATGCTACAGTGTGACTGGTCTGCAGGCCCATTCTGGGCATTCCTGACTAAAACCCAGGACAACAGGATACACACACACATACACACAACACCCAAGGCAACAGGATACACGTGTGTGTGTGTGTGTGTGTGTGTGTGTGCGCGCATTTCGGGAGGTAGCAGAAATCTCTTTAAAAATATAATTTTTGAGATGAAAGGAGAATTCTTGTGCCTTCAACTTTTCTCCCTCCCTCCCTCCTTTCCTTTTTTTCTACATATAAAAGCACACCAAAATTTATGTTGACGATTCTCTTCTATGTAGTTCATAACACCAGTCCTCACTAGCCTGACTATAAAACTCAGTTACACTTGGCTTTCACTGCTCAAAGAGCAGCCTGAGTCCTTCTCTAACCACCTGCCCTCCCTTCACCCACCCCTGCCTACCAGACCCAGACGGAGACCAGACCGTCCCGAAGTATCCCATAGATGTTTCTGGGAATCTCCTGGGCCCTGCTGGTTGGGTCACAGTGCAATCACCTGTCCTTTCTGTCCTTCCTCCTGCACCTCCCATCTGATGCCACTCATAAAAGCCTCAACACGGGCCCTCCTGATGGTGCCAGTAGTAAGAACACCAAGACCAGTGTCTGGTGTAGTCTCCACTGACTGTCTGGACAGTCGGTGGAGGAATAAAGTGAAGAGCTGGGCTCCATGTGGTCTCCACTGGTCATCCAGGCACCTGAGGAGTGTTGGCTTCCATTTGAACTTGAGAGTTCAGCCTCTTTCTTAACTCCATGCTACATTTGACTACCAGGAACCAGAGTGGTTCTGTTTAGGCCAGATTTCAAAGCCTCAAAAAAGGGTTAGTTTCATTAGGTCTAGACCCTCAGATCTTGTTCAGCATTTCATCAGGTGTCATGGAAACACTGCCATCAATGTTTGTTTTTATCTTTTTTTAATCCCAAGGTTCAGATCCTTAACACAGGCAAATATTATGACATCTCTTCACTGTCTTCCTGGCCCTTTACCTAAAAATGAAGACAAATAAATGCCCTTTTCCCTCCAAAAAAAGCCTCACCTATCCAGATCCAACTCTCCACCCATAGATAGCCTTTTCTCCTTTTCATATGCAAATCCATTTTCTTTCTTTTTTTTTTTTTAAGTTCCTGGAAGTCCCACCCCCTCAAACATCTCTTGCAGAGGCTACAAAGTCTATGCACCATGAAATAATTTACATTTTCATGGATTGTGAAATATAAAATTGTTTGAATCTGTGAAATTATATTTCTGCCCTGTGCTCCCCTTCCTGATTATTATTTTAAAGTAAACATTTTGGCAAAGTTCATCCTCATAGTAGCCATATCTAACAGCAATTCATTTATAATGATTGTGCATTTCTCCCAATCATGAGTCTAGAAAGAAATAAGAATATATTACCAAAACTTATATTTTTTCTTCCATCTAGTTCCAGGGATTATGATGTCCACCCTAATACCTGCATAATAATACTAGATGACAATTCAGAAGACCATGATTTTAATCATACCTAATTTGGAATTAATGAAATGACTTTGATGAACCTCATTATTTCTTTAAAATGTTTCTAAAATATTTTAGTTACATGTATATTTCCATAAAAAAAATCTATGGTAAGAGTATAATTTGTTTTAAGAACAATCTAGCTATATTATGTATGAAAATATTAATAGCAATAACTTCAGAGTTGAAATTTTTACCAATTTTCATTATTTTTATTTTGGCTTTGCTTTTTACATTGAGCATGCATGGGTTATATAACTAAAAATATTGCAAAAAGTTTACAGAATATAGAAAGAAAAAAGAAATTTATCCAAAACCCCAGACTAGGTGAGATTAAAGTCTTCTGAATTGCTGCCTATTATTTTCATGTGGACATAGCATCATAAAGTTACTTGACTTGCCTGGTTAGATTTGGTATGACAACGTGTTCTTGTACTTACAACTCACCCTACACATGTTTGCCTAAACTCAGTTTTACTGATGCGGGGAATGGCCTCTACAAATTTTCCCTCTTAATCTGCTACTTTGTGACAACTCTTCCTTCAAAACCCAAACCAAGTCCAAGTCATCCATAAAACGAGCTTCTAGATCCTTCTTTCCCATCAGTCTTGACTACCTGGCCCACTCCCTGGTCACTCAGATGATACCACAGATACTGTAAACCATCCTTTTACCTGCCCTTCTGATCTCTCCCTAGATCTAAGAGCTTTTCTTGGGTCTGGACTATGTTCCCCATTTTTTTACATTCTCCCTGATGAGAATGGTGCAGCAGACATTCAAAACTTGTTTGAAGATATAATAAAGTGATCTCAATTCTATTATTATCTGTTTATTAATACTACATACAGCATCTTAGAGTAGATACTGATTATAAAAATATTTCCCGTATTGTGGACTTAACATGGCCACATGGAGTGAAGGAACAATGCCTGGCCAGTAGCCATCTTTTCCTCCCTGCATGGTGGACTTTAGCAAGTTAAAATCCTATTACTAAGCAATTTCCTTTTTAACATTCCTTTAGAGAGATTCATTTCCCTGAACAATTAGTCATCTCTTAAGATAATTGTCTCTCCCTCTATTTAACAAAACTGCAATGACTGAAAGACAAGCTGTTGTTGAAAAGTGGAGATAAATTTCTTTGCAAAATATTTGGATCTCGTCTATAGCAACTTCTATTTGTAATTTGTGAATCTGTGTGTATTCATTAATGTGTCATCTGTGACTGTGTCCTTGTAATTGGTAAAAACTTTGAAAGATGTTTTTAAAAATGTAAATTATTTTAAACCACATAGTAACTATTATTATAAACAGACTACTCAAATACCTCTTCACTTGAGGATATTACTAAATTTTATATAATTGCCCTTTTCTTTGTAATATTTGTTCTCTATCAATTTTTTTCATCTTCTTTAAACTTTTTTTAGGTCTTCTTTAAATTCTTTCCAAAAGTAAGATAAGTTTTTACTCCTATACATTCTTCCCCAATAGCCTGGTGATGGCCAATTTGGATCTTCATCTATTTTTATTTTTATTTATTTTTAAATTATTTATCTAAGTAATCTCTACACCCAATGTGGCTAGAATTCATAACCCCAAGATCAAGAGTCACATGTTCTTCCAACTGAGCCAGCCAGATGCCCCTGGATCTTCATCTATTTTCAATTAAAAAACTTCACCTTTTAAACATTTCCTGTACTTACACAAAAATTAGATACATGCACATTTCAAAATTCAAAAAATACAGATAAGTTAAAAAATGAGCACCACTGGAAATATATGGGTAGATTAGGGAAAAATTACAGAGACAGAATGAATTATTTTTCTACAGAAAGTGATATAAAAAAAACTATTATCAGATAAAGTGGCAATCAATGGGAATACAGCCAAAAATGGAGGGAATAAAAATATTAATTAATAAAAACAATATTATGTTATTTTTCTGGGTTTTGTGATATTTCCAGTCTTTGTCACCTTTTAAAAATTGCAATTTGTTATGATTTCTTATCTTGTTCTAAATAAATATTTGCTTTCACATCTGAGCTTTTATATTCTTTTTCTTAAAGAGGGTTCCTCTACTAAATTGTGCAAGCTTCAGCTCCACAAAATCTGAATCAACCCCTATTGGGATGAGTATTGCTGTTTTTAACAAAGTATCATGATTAGATATTGCAAAAAAAAATCTGGCTAAAGGAACAGCCCAAACACAGGAAAACCACTGATGAAACAAAGCCATAATGGATGTCAAAATGAGCTATTTTGGTCATAATAATTCACTCTATTCACAGAATCAGCATTTATTTATTTTTTTTTAAAGATTTTATTTATTTATTTGACAGAGAGAGACCACAAGTAGGCAGAGAGGCAGACAGAGAGAGAGGAGGAAGCAGGCTCCCTGCTGAGCAGAGAGCCCGATGCGGGACTTGATCCCAGGACCCTGAGATCATGACCCGAGCCAAAGGCAGCGGTTTAACCCACTGAGCCACCCAGGCGCCCCCAGAATCAGCATTTATAAAACAAGATTTAGATGCTCCCTCCACCTCCAACCACTGTCTCCCATGCAAATTCTAAATGGCTTCTATTTAATTTCTGTACTTGCCATGGATGCTCAGCTTTCCTATATTATTCTTTGAATACAATTTTGGTTTAAATTGTAGGAATTGTGTAGTCTTTTGTTTAGACTGTAAAGAGCGTTTGTTTCTTGCCTAACCACACAAATGACCTCTCCTTTAGATGACACTTTGGAGTAACCAGGGATCATACTGATTTTGCATTCACTCATCCATTACAAATATATTATGCCAGACATTATAGGTAGTAGTATGAGGGAACAGTGAGAGGGATGGGAATATAAAGATGAATAAGACATTGCCACTGCTTTTAAGAAGTTCACAGTCTACTGAAGAAGATTCATGGTCTAGGATGAGAGACATGCTTAAACATTGTGCTATGGGAAAAAAACGTAGTTGATTAGGTTGGGAGGTCCCAAATAGACGTCTTACAGACATTACAATTTGAGCTAGATCTGGAAAGATAAAAATAACTAATCATGTTGAAATAGGGAAGAGTATTCAGGGCAAAAAGAACAGTAGAGTTATGGCAAAGAGAAATGATTAAACATGGTATGTTGGGATAAAAGGAAAAGCTGAACAAGGTGCATGCACATAGGGGAATATTGGGAATGAGAATATAGTGTGGGCTGGGGCCAGATCATGGACTTTCTTGAAAGATTTTTAAGCAGTGTGTCATAACTATGTTTGTGTCTGGGAGAGTACACTCTAACTTTATTTGAATCCATGAAAATAGGGACACTTAATATGCAAATATATGGGGTGCCTGGGCGGCTCAGTCAGTTAAGTGTCTGGGTTCTGCTCAGGTCATGATCTCAGGGTCCTGTAATGGGGTCCCAGAGAGGGTTCCCTGCTCAGTAGGAAGTCAGCTTCTCCGTTTGCCCCTTCCCCTCAACTGATGCATGTGCACCCACATACACACTCTCTCTTTCTCTCTCTTTGGGTGCACAGGCGCATGTGCAAAAATAAAGAAAAAAAAATTTTAATATGCAAATATACATTTAGTTTAGTGGCTCTATGACAAAACTTGACATTTTTGGACTCAATATCTTGGTCTAAGATTTGCTGAGCGTATGATATCCCATCAATGGGGTTCAAAGCTATATCAGGAGCGATCCAAAGCATAAATGTGTAATTCTTACAAGCAGTGACCTCAATGCCAAAATTTCAGATTTTCTGAACACAGCACGTAACAGTATTATTCGATTATTTGTACCTTTTGACTTGTGGCCCACCCACTTAACTCTCCCACCTTTAATAGACTTGTTTGGTTTCTTCCACAGTATTTAAAATCAGTATCGTACAGCTGTTATGCTACTACTACATACATAAAAATTCCTTAGGTTTCTACACTGGCAACATTAACTTGAAATTTAAAATGAAATAATACATTGCATCTCATAAATTCTACCCAATGGATTCTAAAACAATATTTTGTGCCAAATGAATACTGACATAGTAACTTTGCCAAAAATTATATCTGTGTAGTTTTTAGCTTTTTGAAAATAAATTATTATAAGATTATGGTTTTAATTTTGAGTTAGTTTTCCATTAGTAAAGAATTAATCATTTAAATATTTTTCAAATGTGTTTCTATTATCACGATCTAACACCTACGCTAAGAATGAAATGGAGAGATTATATAAAATCTACATAAAAGTTAATACTAAGTCAACTTACCAGGTTTTGCATGCATTTCTTACCTCATTTAAAACAAATTATTTTCTTACCTTTTTAATCTATAAAGCAAACATACTTCCAATAATGGCTCAAAGAAGCAATGTCTTATTTATGAATCAACATGTATCATCAAATGATAATGATTAATGATACACCACACTTATGCAATACCAACATACTGAAAATAAAAATAATTCAACAACAGTACTTTTCTTCTTTACTTAAATTCTTGCCCACAGTAAGTCTAACCTGATTCCTCCTTTACCTTGTCTAAGATTCATGCTAATAACAAAACGGAGACAGAAAGATGTAATCACTAACTACCCTTTATGAACTTCCTGAAGTATTTTTACTCGGTCAATTTTTAAATCAAATTTACCCTCTAACGCAAATTGCAAATTAAAAAGTGCCTTTACTTCTTCTGCTGCAGACTTTGTTAGTGAGGCATATTGTGTGCTCAATATTATCTACAAATCAATGTTTAAAGAGAAAAAAGGTGATCTTTTATTTTTTTTAATTTAATTTAATTTTTTTTTGATACCTCTCTTGAGAGGGGAGGAAATATATGCCACTGATTTTTAAAAATACATATATATTTTTTAATCAGAGAAAGAGAACACAAGCAGGGGGAGCAGCAGGCAGAGGGAGAAGCAGGCTCCCAACTGAGCAGGGAGCCCTTTGTGGGACTAAATCCCAGGACCCATGACCTAAGCCAAAGGCAGGCACTCAACCAGCTGAGCCACCCAGGAATCCCCACTAATTTTTTTTTTTTTTTTTTAAGAAAGAAGGAAACAAGCTAGATTCATGACAGCCATGGATTTGTAGGCACACCTCCCATACCCGTTTGTCACCCAGAAGCTCTTGCCCATGTTCACAGGAGACATGTACAGTAATGTTGATGGAAGCACAGTGTATAAGACGAAATATGGGGAGACAAGTGCCCGTTAGAATGGGAAATGCGTTTATTTATTTAAAAAAATATTTGTTTTTATTTATTTGACAGAGAAAGAGGCAGCAAGAGAGGGAACACAAGCAGGGGGAGTGGGAAAAAGAGAAGCAGGCTTCTCCGAAGAACAGGAAATCCCATGCTGGGCTCGATCCCAGGACCCTGGGATCATGACCTGAGCTGAAGACAGACATGTAACAACTGAGACACCCAGGTGCCCTGAGGGAAATGGGTTTAATCACATGGATTATTCTTTAGTAGTTACTCAGAATCACAGCTAACAATTAAAAAGCGCTTGCATGGGTCCCGTCTTGCTTTGAGGACCTTTTGTATATTCACTCATTTCATAGTGTGAGGATTAAATGAGCTCACATGTGTCAATTCCTCAAAACTGTGTTTGCTCCATAGGAAGCACTCAGAAAATTTCAGGTGGCAATTTTTACCTTGTTGTTATTGCACTAGTTTTTCTACAACATCGTCAGCATCATCATCATCATCATCATCATCATCACACTACCTATATTATTTTTTTAAAAGATTTATTTATTTATTTGACAGTCAGAGATCACAAGTAGGCAGAGAGGCAGGCAGAGAGAGAGAAAGAGAAGCAGACTTCCTGCCAAGCAGAGAGCCCAATGCAGGGCTCGATCCCAGGACCCTGGGATCATGACCTGAGCCAAAGGCGGAGGCTTTAACCCACTGAGCCACCCAGGCGCCCCAACACTCTACCTATATTATTATTCCCATTCACAGAGAAGGAAACTAGGACACAATGAGGTTAAGCTACTTGCCCAAAGGATTTGACTTCCCTAGGATTCAACAGCCAAGAGTAACAAAGAGCCATGTTAGAAATGCTTGGCCCTGGGACTGTCATCTTTTTCCCTATAAAATACTCCCTCCTTAAACTCTTCTCCTTTCCAATGACCATTGATGAAGCAGAGATTTTTGTTACTAATCAAATAAACTGGACAGAAAGCCCATTCAGTTCTTTCTGGGAGTCTCCCAGAAGAGCAGAGAAGTGAGCAAAGCAAGTGAAGCCCTGTTATACATTATTGTCCTACAGATTTGGATACACTGTGGGACCAATCCATCCTCACGTGCACAGCCCTTCCATTGTAATACAGAGCAGAGAGTGGGCCCAGCGTTCTATCATGGTTCAGCTGGCCTTACTTTTCTAAAGGACATCTAGGTAGGTGGTGAAGCATTCTGTGTAGAGAGTGATAATGATTTCCAATTATTGACCTACCTTGTACCAAACATGTGCTCAGTGCTAAGCTTAGAGCTTCTCATTTCACCCTCACAACATATATTCTGCATTTGGGTGAGGAATGGATGAAGAAACTGAGGCCAAGAGCCAGAACTTGAAAGTCTGTTTCAATTCAAAGTCCATGTCCTCAATTACCTGTCCTCTTGGATATTTTCACATTAGAAATATGCAGGGTTTAGATATAGTTTAATGGTAAACTGTTAAACCAGTATGTATGTATAGGGGTGTGTGTGTGTGTGTGTGTGTGTATACACTCACCTATTTGAAAAGGTTCCCTCCCCCAGATGATTCTGACCTCCCAAAATATTCTATCAGATCAAGAAACCATACCTTTCAGAAATTGTAAAATCATATTTACACAAGCACCACACTCTAGGAAGGGCATGTCATTTCTGATTTGTAAAGCTTACAGGGAAGGAGAAGATCCTTTCATTTGTCATTCCTTCAGGTTCTGAAGCAGGGGACCTTGCCATCAACAGCAGAGAAAAATGACCTTGTTCTTCCTGAATTCCATCACCGTCATGGAGAAGCTGCAGGCTAAAACTGTTCTTTCTCTTATCCTTAGAGAAAATAATCTAAAGTACAGGCAAAAAGATGTGAAATGTAAGTGTACACATCCCCAAGTCAACAATTAACATGATTTGTTAAAAGAGTTATTCCATATTGATCATAAGCTTTCAAATGAGGTCTGCTGAGGAACGCACTGACTTGGGGCTGGGGTCCAGCCATCAATCTTCATCTCACCAAGCAGTGAGATGCCATTAATCATTTGAAAAAAATCATTCAAAGTGATTCACAGGAAGCATGCATTTTAAAGGCACTGACAAAATTTAAACATAAGTTACAAGCAGAAATACTGAATTCCTTTGACCTGGTAAAGTTCTTTCATTTATGAATTATTAATGATGATATCTAAAAATGTTTTTCTTCTCAAGAGCCCAAAGCACTAAGTAGTCAAAATCTGGTTCCTCCTTAGAATGCCTGACTCGACAGATAGAAAGAAGATACTAAAGTGTGTCCATTTCCTACATAGAGAAATCAAGGTATCTGTACATATGTCTTCCCTCTTAACCCTTAAAATGCTATTGAAAATTCAGTGATGATTAGAATCTTTTCCAGAGAAACTTTACAAAATAGGGACGCCCAGGCATGACCCATTATCCAACCATGTATTCTGACTTGGTGGAGAGGAAAACACATGGTCTGCACTTGTTCATAAAGATAGGATTGAGATTATTCTTTGGTCTTTGTAGATTTATCGTGTTTGGATTGGTTCAAGTTCTCAGTATTCTTCGGAACACTAAGCTTAAACCTCTTGGAACTTTAGATATGTTTTAATGCTGAATTTAGTATAGCTATTCTCCAAGTTTAGTACCTTGAAGATCTATTTTTTAAAAATATATTTTTTAAGATTTTATTTATTTATTTGGAGAGAGGGAGCACATGCAGGGGGAGAGGCAGAGAAAGAAGCAGACTCACTGCTGAGCAGGGCACCCCAAAGGGGGTTTAATCCCAGGACCCTGAGATCATGATCTAGGCAGATACTTAACTGACTGACCCATCCAGGTGCCCCTCAAAGAGCATTTTTAAAGATGTTAAGTCTATACAATGGCATCAGAAAGAAAAGAAAGTTGGCCATTCAGTGGATACTCTGTTAACAACCAGCTATTACCTCCCACTGTATGTTCTAGATTGCAGCTGCATGAAAAATGAAGGGAAACTCAGATCATTACTTATCTTTAAACAACTGCAATTATAAAATAAGATAGGATAAAAAAAAATTTCAAGCTCTTCCTTGATCTCTGTATTACTACTAGAGGGGTTATTTTGTTTAAGAAAACATCTTCTTGGATTTTTTTGGAAGACCCCTGAGTTAAACTGAATGAGAAAGATTAATGCAGGAGGTCTAAACTGTACTGGATATATAACTATTGGGTTTGTTTGTCTTCTTGAAATAGCCTAAGAGATGGGAGGCTTGAAAGTCTTAGGATTTGAAGAGAAGAGGGGAACAGGGTACTGGTAGGTACTAGCATAATGCAGGGTGATTGGAGAGAACTTTCTAGGGGTAGGGATGGCTGAAGAAATTCAAGAACTGTGGTAGCTAAAATTCACGTGCCATAAGATTCTTCTCTACAGCAGGCCTGGGTGAGGGGCTCTACAGCAGCTGATGGAGGGAGGGAGTGTGTCCCCAAGCAAGGTGTGGTGATACTGAGAAGACAACAGCCATGGGCAGGAGCAGGGGAGGGAGGGCTGAGAGTCAAGCTTAGTTGACAACATTAATATTAATATTTACAAGGAACAGGAACCCTTTTAAATATTTCTGCTTATGTTTTAGAATAAGTGATTAAATTTTTAATAGCTTACCATTAAACTGTATCTAAACTCTGCATGTTTCTAATATGAAAATATCCAAGAGGAGAGGAAATTGAGGACATGGACTTTGAAATGAAACAGACTTTCAAATTCTGGCTCTTGGCCTCAGTTTCCTCATCCATAAAATGTGGAATATGTGTTGTGAGGGTGGAATGAGAGACTCTAAGCTCAGCACGGAGCACATGTTTGGTGCAAAGTACCTCAATCATGGAAATCATTACTATCACCTTAAATGAGCTCATGAGAAATACTCTTTTGTACCAAATCAGAGACACTGGAGGAGTTCTTTTGTTTAAATATTCATACTGTCAAAAAAAATTACTTTTTTATTAAAAATATTGTTTTAGGGGCGCCTGGGTGGCTCAGTGGGTTAAGCCGCTGCCTTCGGCTCAGGTCATGATCTCAGGGTCTGGGGATCGAGTCCCGCATCGGGCTCTCTGCTCAGCAGGGAGCCTGCTTCCCCCCTCTCTCTCTGCCTGCCTCTCCATCTACTTGTGATTTCTCTCTGTCAAATAAATAAATAAAATCTTTAAAAAATATATATTGTTTTATGGGGCACTTGGGTGGCTCAGTGGGTTAAAGCCTCTGCCTTCGGCTCAGGTTGTGATCTCAGGGTCTTGGGATCAAGCCCAGAATCGGGCTCTCTGCTCAGCAGGGAGCCTGCTTACCCCCCTCTCTCTGCCTGTTGCTCTGTCTACTTGTGATCTCTCCCTCTCTGTCAAATAAATAAATAAATAAAATCTTTTTAAAAATATTGTTTTACATTAGAGACAAATAACTATTATCAAACACTTTCTTAGTCAGGACTCTGGGTTGCAAGTGAAAGAAAGCCCAGTTTAAATGGGCTTGAGTACAAAAGCCTTTTTTTTAAAAAGATTTTATTTATTTATTTGACAGAGATCATAAGCAGGCAGAGGCAGGCAGAGGGAGAGGAGGAAACAGGCTCCCCGCTGAGCAGAGAGCCCGATGCGGGACTCGATCCCAGGACCCTGAGATCATGACCTAAGCCGAAGGCAGCGGCTTAACCCACTGAGCCACCCAGGCGCCCATCTTTCATGATAATCTTAAAGAGAAGATGTATCAACATACCATCAATACCTAGACAGTTCTATCCATCACTATAAGGAATATTTTTCTAGGTTTCTTAGCATTTCCTGTTTTGTGTTTTACCTTTGTATTTATTTTTACTCATGCTAGGCTAATAAAAAGATTTTTTTTTCTAACAGATTTTTTAAATGTCTCTCCGAATGAAGCAGAAATATTTTTTGAGGCAGCTGAAAGAATTTTCTCCCCTTGAAGTATAGATTTCTTCTTTTTTAACCTCTTCTTGCCTTTACTCCTCATATCTCCATCTACTTCCCCAAGATTTTGACATAGTTAAGGTGTGGTAAGAAAGCTATCATGGAGAAAAGATAGCCAGTCACCATGGCAGAAGTTTCTATGAAATGATAGATTATTAAGCATGTTAGAACCAGAAGAAGCCACGGACATGGGTAGAATTCAAGGCAGGGGAATACTGGTATGTTTGGAATGTCTATTGTCTTATTCTGTGACGGCATAGCTCTCTATGCATTTACTAGTGATGAAGTTCTAGAACCTAGGTGAGGTTCGGTGGGCTGAGGTCAGGAGCCCATGACCAAGAAAGAATTCTTGAGACATCTTTGGTGCAAAATGGTGGTTTATTAAAGCACGGGGACAGGACCCATGGGCAGGAAGAGCTGCTGCCCCGGGTTGGGTTGTGAGGGATGGCAGGTTCTGTACCCTGCGGTTGGGGGAAGGGGAGGGGAAGGGAGGTGTCAGTGGAGTTTTCATATGCTGAAGAGGGGCTACAAGGTGCCAGGATGTCCCAGGCCTGCCGGAGGCCTTGCCCTTGAGGCTGGATCAATGTTGTCTTTAGACCAGCCATTAACATTAAGATAGTTGGGAGACTTTTTGGTGGGGTGACGCAATCCTGCTATCAATCGTCTTTGTTAGTGAGATTTAGGACATTTGTAAGCCAAGGGAGACTCCTGTCTAGCAGGATTGTGAGCTCTGCAAGTTAACTATTTGCTTATTGTTCATGGCAGTCAGGGCTGCCTGAGGGATGCTACACATATGACAGAGGGGAAGCGGATGCGGGGGCGGGGGGGGGGGGGGGCGGGGGGGGGCACAAGGCGCCAGCTTTTGCTTTGTCCTCAGCCAGCCTTGTGCTCCCTCATCACTAGGACCATGCATATAATGCATATTATGACCTCGAATGGTCATAATATTGAAAATAGTATATGCTTCAAGAATGTGATTCCAGGGGCGCCTGGGTGGCTCAGTGGGTTAAGCTGCTGCCTTCGGCTCGGGTCATGATCTCAGGGTCCTGGGATCGAGTCCCACATCGGGCTCTCTGCTCAGTGGAGAGCCTGCTTCCCTCTCTCTCTCTGCCTGCCTCTCCATCTACTTGTGATTTCTCTCTGTCAAATAAATAAATAAATAAATAAATAAATTAAAAAAAAAAAAAAAAAAAAAAGAATGTGATTCCAGTGCTGTGGAAAGAATTCCTCTCTTTCTGGAATTATTCAGGAATCAGAGTTCAAAGGGAACAGAGAGAAGTGAATAAGGAAGTAACCTGAGATGATAGGATCTTTCCTTGGCTCTGGCCAGCACTGCTGGTTTCTAAAAGGAAGGGTGCCAGATGAGGACCCCATGGAGAACTTGGGTGAAAAGCAAGGGGAGAGTGAGTTTTGAAATCTAGTCAGAGAGCTTACATTTGATAGTCCAGGAAGTCAGGTGAAGTTCTGCATGTGCAGGTAAGGTTAGACTCCACTCATGGGTCCCAAACCATTAGAATCACCTGGGGAGCATTTAAAAAACAGACTCTTGGTAAAGACCTGATATCAAACAGATCAGAGCTGATACAAAATTGTTAGAGCTTTTTCCAAATTTGATAGCAATTCTAAAATATTTTCAGTACATAACCATTGATAAATTGGTACGATGAAATGTATTTTTTTTGGAAATGTATTTTTCTAAACTAACAGTAATAAAATCAAACCGTAGCAGTATTGATAAGGGAAAACTGGAAATAAACTTTCTCTTCTTTTTGTAGAAAATGATTTACAGAGTAATTGTCATGTAAGAGGCAAAAAGTATCTAGTCACTTTGTGGAAGTAAAGCATTATGGAGGTGAGTCAGATGATAACTAATACAAATATTAATTTTTCTTAAAAAAAAAAAAAAAAAAAAGAAGGCAGACTCTTGGCTCTACCCAGGCCCCTTGAATCAGATGGGGATGGGGTGGATACAGGATGGCGTGCTTACTCTGTGCCAAGCACTGCTCTAGGAACCTTTATTATTTTGGGCACTATTATAATTGCCATTATAATGTTATTTAATTCATTCAGCCATCTTATTAGTCAGCTATTGGTCCCCTTTTACAGGTAAGGGAGCTGAAGTTCAGAGACATTCAGTAACTGGCAGCAAGTCATAAAGTTGTGATTCAAAACAGGGTCTGCTTCTAGAACCTTCTTAAACTCCTGTACTCTGCAAGATCTAGAAGAGAGGCAATGCAGATATCCTCAGACTAGAAGTTGTATTATTTTTATTTAGTATCCAGAAAAAAATCAGAAACAGTATCCTTTCTTATGATGCCATTCATTTCATACATGATCCTTTAAAAATAAACAGTTTTTAGATTTTCAGAAAAACTATGAACATAGTACAGACAGCTCTCATATACCCAATGCCCAGTTTCTTCTATTATTAACATCTAACATTGGTATGGTATATTTATTACAATTAATGAACCAATATCGATACATTACTAACTAAAGCCCACATGTAACATTTTTTTCCCAATTATACTAGAGCCAGCACAACTGTGTGCAAGACTCAAGGTTAACTCTTATGGCTCAAGTGGTCTACTAAATCTTATTTTATTCATCTCTAAGAGGGAAATAATAAAAATAATTATTTCAAAGGAACATATTGGTAATATTTGAAGAGGATCTCAAAACTCATACTCTTTCCCTTGATAGAGGCCAAAATATTTCCATCAGGACTCCTAAAACCTATGAAGAACCAAAGAACCATATGACTTTAATCTTCAGCAAGTGATTTATAATATCCAATTCCAGAATAAAGTAGATTTACATACAGGACACACTAGCCAGGTAAGGCCTGGGAGCATGGAGGAATAATAAACAAGTCAGCCAGGAAACTTTCTTTCAAAGGGAAGATGCAGGAAAGAGGTGGGGCTTGGCATCCCCAGTTTCTCCATCAAAAATCTCAAACAGTTGAAGTCATTTCCCCTTCCCTGGAGAAAAGAGCCAGGTGGGGAAAGGCCCAGAGCATATTAATGCTGATAAGTCTCATTAGTAGTTTGCAGTTAAGAATTGATCTGTGTGTGAGCTCGAATGATTGTGTCTGATACAGGGTACAAGTAAACAGAAAACGCATTTGCTTCAAGTAACTCCTTCTGCAACAGATAGTAATTCTTTTTCAACAAAGACAGTGGTGTTTTTGCTTCAGAAACAGTCCAGTTGCTAACAGTGACCAGGCACTCATGTAAGATTGAAAAAAAAAAAAAACGTTATTTTGAGATGCATCTCTTTATGATGACTATAGAGAAGTCAAAAGATTACACCCATTAATTGTGTTCTCTCATAGTGATTTCTGGCTGATCTACAGAGTCACCTTCCTCCAAATATAGAATCCTAGGTTCCATTGGTTCAGAGCATCTGTGAGTGAGGCCAAGGTTTTTATATGTTGGAAAGCCTTAGGAACTCTGATGACCAAAGAGTTTGGGTCCTACTGTACACACTAAAGAGATGTTTTAACAATGAAATCTGATCTGGGGAGAAAAGCGTAACTATTTTGTTCTTTAAAAAAAAAAGTTTTGAGTTATGAAGATGTATAAAAACATCAACTTATTTTCTAAACTTTTCTTACTTGGGAAATCTTTTCAAATAAGTAAAATATTTCCGTCTCAGCAAAACTATTATATTGCATAGTTTGCCTAGCTATACACTATAAAGTATTAGCAGACAGGCTGCTGGAAAAGTAAAATCTTTAGGAAGTTTGTAATTTGGGATGCAAATGCTATACCTATGTTTATATCCTCACCATTTCCTGAGAAGGTGTACTCTTTGAACAGACTAAAATACAGATATTGCCTAGCCAACATTAAAAATAGGAACCTGTTTGAAATTCTCACACTCATACCACTCCCCATACTTCCTGAACCCACCCACGGCTTTCTCAAGTTTCTATCCCTGGCTGCAGAACCAACACATCGCCTTTCCTAACATGCTTCGCTCCTGCTACATAAGAAGGCAGAGACCATTGATGCTGTTCCTAACTGTATCAGCAGTAATGCTTTGTCCTTCCCATGTCATCCAAGGAGCCCTAGATTCTTTCTGAACAAGAGTTTGTTAGTTCTGTCCACACTTGCATGGGGGATCCGGGGTGGAAAGGCGGTCAGTGGCGCTTATTTAGCTCATTGCCCTGTGGGGTGTGGCTCTTCTCTAGGCTGGTTTTGCTGTCCTTCGGTGAGTGAGCTTCCTTATATTGTCTGTGGTCAGCCGGCAGCTTAACTGCAGGCTGGCTGGCATCTCCAGCTATTGGGGGCTGATAACTGGGGCCTGGCTGGCGAGGATACCTCACATTTCCTCGTGCCCTTCATCTTTCAGCAGGCCAGCTTAGCTCCCTCTCCATGGTGATCTCAGAGATCTAACCACAGGAAAAGACAACCAGGCCTAAGGAGCAAGTCTCTGCTTGCTCCGTATTTGCTAGTCTCATTGCCTAAGTCAAGTCACATGGCCAAGCCCAGGTTCAAGATGTCATGAAATGGAACCTACCTCTTGATGGAAGAAATTGAATTCACATTGTAAAGGGGCGTGGCTACAGAGATGGGAAAATTGTGGCCCTCTCTGCAATCCAGCACAAGTGCCTAGTCTGTAAAAAGCTTAATATTGGGGCACCTGGATGGCTCAGTGGTTTGGGCTGCTGCCTTTGGCTCGGGTCATGATCTCAGGGTCCTGGGATCGAGCCCCGCATCGGGCTCCCTGCTCCGCAGGAAGCCTGCTTCTCTCTCTCTCTCTCTCTCTCTCTCTGCCTGCCTCCCTGCCTGCTTGTGATCTCTGTCAAATAAATAAATAAAATCTTTATAAAAAAATAAAAAATAAAAAGCTTAATATTTAAAAAATACAGATGAGGCATCTGCCACAGTTAAATGACTGTGGTTGATATTTCATTTTAGCCTTTTGTGCTGGTGGAGTTGCAAGTTGGGCAAGTCCGGCAAAAAAGAAATCTCACTGGGCAACACAAATCCCTACTTTTCTGTCACCATTTTAGCTTTCCTTTTCTTTCTTTTTTAAGATTTCATTTTAAGATTTCATTTATTTATTTGAGAGAGAGAGACCCAGTGAGAGAGGGAACACAAGCAGGGGGAGTGGGAGAAGGAGAAGCAGGCTTCCTGCAGAGCATTTAGCCTTCCAATTTTTAGCCTTCCAATTACCTGCGGAGTTAGTGGCCACACAGAGCAGCTGCGGTTGAACAGAAGTGTGGTTGAGATGGTATGTGTGGTGAAGAAAGCCCACCCATGCTCTGTCAGAATCCGCTTTTTAAGGTAGTCAGGTGGGGCACCTGGGTGGCTCAGTGGGTTGAGCCTTTGCCTTCCGCTGGGGTCATGATCCCAGGGTCCTGGGATCAAGCCCTGTGTCGGGCTCTCTGCTGGGCAGGGAGCCTGCTTCCCCCTCTCTCTCTGCCTGCCTCTCTGCCTACTTGTGATCTCCGTCTGTTAAATAAATAATTTTTTTTTAATCTTGAAAAAAAAAAAATAAGGTAGTCAGGTGACCTTTTCACCTTCCATGAGGCCTCCATGGAGGAACAGGTGACAGAAACAGAAGGAAATAGTAATAACACTATTGTCTAATGAGAGACAATAGATGTGGCCTCACTGGGCAAAAAAACGTGTACACATGATTTAGTGAGGGGGCACACTTGGTGACCATAAAAAGGGCATTTAGTCATGACTCAGTCCCTGGATGAGAGACAGACAGTGAGACAAGAACTGCAGGAACTGTTGCAAAGTAGGCTCTTTTTCCACGTGATGTCTGAGAACCTTCCGTCTGAGGAAGGTGGCAATTCTCTTAGCCTGGACAACCAGGACTTGCCCCACTTTTTTAGGTTCCTTGTTGATAATGAGGGAAAATCAGATTGTACTAGAAATCTTCTCCCGTCTGCATCCCCATCTCACCCACAAACAGGTTCTGCAGACTATGGCTCTTGGGTAATATGCCCTCTTCTCCCAAGTGGCCGGCTCACCAAGTTCTCTCTCACCAGAAGCCACAGAAGTGAAAACAGACATTAGCTGCCAGCCGTCAACACTCTTGGTCAAAGCCCCCAGATCAGCACTGAAGAAATACTTCCGTCCTGAAATGCAACAAGATTTGGCTTTGCTTGGTGTCTTCTAAGACAAAGCAAGGTTTACACGATAGGCAAATAGTGGTGCTGCCTGAATTTTCCATATTACCTCTGTTTTCCTCTAGTTTCAGAAAAGCCTAGTAGGGAGAAAATTAACATTAAAATATAGTATTGGAACCTCTGAAACAAATAATACATTACGTGCTAATTCATTAAATTTAAATAAAATTAAATTTTAAAAATAAAATACAGTATTGAAAGGGAATTTACAGTTATGTAGATCAATTTCCTAGGCTTAGAAAAGGGTCCTTGCGAGCTATTGATCTATAGGGGAAGAGCGTTAAGCACCAGGCAGACCCCCTTGGCCCCTCTTCCACCAGAGCACTCTGCTTTTTCTTATTTGTTTTGTACACTGGGATTTGCAAAATATTTCTTTTGATAACAGGTTGTTGATGCTGAGACTTCATTTTGTGGGTGAGGAACTGGAAGCCCAGGGACGTGGGGTGATTTGCTCAAGGTCACAGCAGTTGTCAGGTACAGAGCTCAGGACAGAAATCAAGTCCGAATTTCTGGTCCACAGTTCTTTGTTCTATCACCTGGCCACGTTCCACTTCTCCTTATGCAAGCTGCAAGACTTCCTTTGGATAGATGCTCACTCACGAGCCTCTATAAATACTGTCCAAATGCTTGACATCGATTGGGAGATGAAAACTGTGATTTCTCATTTGAACAACTGCTACAATAGGATCAGGGTTCTGGCTCTGAGTTCTTACCCTGTCTTTCATGAGCTGGTGGACTTAATCTTTCTCTCCTGCAGCTTCCTCACTGTGAAATAGAGACAAGGACGCTCAACAACTGAGCTACTTGTTCAGCTTTTTGTAAGCAGGCAGTTAATTAACATAGGACGTTGTTGATTTTTGGTTTATTGCTTTGATTGAACAAAAACCATTTAAAATTCATGAATTGTAAAGGCCTCCATTAAAATGTGTTGTCTCTTCGCACTGGAAGGAAAAACTGGAGATAATAATCAAAACAATCACCATTTATATGGTACATAGCTTGAGTTCATTAAAGTATGATCAAAGGACCCGTGTCCTGTCTGAAAACCATGCAGGCAGAAGCACAACGAGAACTGCTAGGCATGAGCCTCAAGAAATCACTGAACCGTTCAGAATCTAACAAAGCCTGGAGTACGAAAGGAGGGCTGGAGAAGGATCACCGGGGCTGTCTTAAATGGTAAACAACACAGGCACCAAGAATTTCAGTTGGTCTTGAAATTCTCTGCTTCCCATTTAGGAGCTGCTTCTAAATGTGGCAGCTCTCCCACTGCCTAATTAAAATGCCTTCGCGGAATGGCTTCAAATCTGAAAAGGATGAATAGTTGCCAAATGGGCCCCTTTCTTTGCTGGGACTGTAGATAATTTGTCTCCAGCTAACAAGAACTGGCACTAAAAGCCAAAAGTGGGGCATCAAAAGGCTTTAGACACTGGGTGAGGACTGCTCTGTGTTACTCAAATGCGGAATGATCACTATGGTGTGAGATCAGATTATTCTAACCATAAATTGGGCAGAGCTACATTACAAAGTAGACAAAATGGTACCAGATGAACACTACTCTAGTGTGTGCAATGGTTCCTAGTTTCTTTCACTATTATGTAAAATATCCAGATTATGTCAGCTTATGTCTCCATTTGTAGATCAAGAGTGAAAAACGACCATGGGGCAATGGATTGGTACTGGGAGATCTGTGTTTGGGTTCTGGCCTGTTATTGAGAATCTTTGCTGGATTGAATGTTGGGCCTCTGCTTCCTCATCTGTGAAATGAATGGTGGAGTATGATGTGAGTTTGGGATTTCTAAACTTTTCCAGGTCTAACAGATTCTTTATGTTATGGGTATAGATAATAAGGACCAACAACTTTCTTCCTTTCTTTAGGTTATTTAAATTGTCCTATATATCAAATCCCAATGGATTTTAAAATTATATGGATTCTGGGGCACCTGGCTAGCTCAATCAGTACAGCATGCAACTCTTGATCTTGGGGTTGTAAATTTAAGCCCTATGTTGGGTGTAGAGATTACTTGAAAATAAAATCTTAAAACAAAAATTATATTGATTCTGTGGTCTTTTACCCTTCAATTAACATTCAATCACTTCCTGGGCTAGTGATTTAGTACAGACAAAACTGTTGCAAGAAAAAAGAGATCTGACTACTGTGGTTTAAAAACACAAAGGTTGGGGCGCCTGGGTGGCTCAGTGGGTTAAGCCTCTGCCTTCGGCTCAGGTCATGATCCTGGGGTTCTGGGATCGAGCCCCGCATCAGAGAGCCTGCTTCCCTTCCTCTCTCTCTGCCTGCTTGTCATCTCTCTCTGTCAAATAAATAAAAATCTTTAAAAACAACAACAACAACAAAAAAAAACCCCTCAGAGGTTACTTCTATGACATAAAAGAACTTGGGAGGCAGGAAATCTATAGCAGGTACTGTGACTTTATGAAGAAACTTTATGAAGTTCTGTTGTGTGGGACTGCTAACCTCAAGGTTACATCCTAATTCATTATGACTGCTGGGATGCCAACCATTACATCTATGTTCTGGGAGCAAGAGGAAATAGACAAATCATGGCTCATCTTCTGACTAGGAAATGTTGTCCTTTGGCTGGGCACTTTGGCACCCCAAATGAAATTGGGGTCCTGTTACTAAGAAGTGAGAGGACCAACCAGCAGTTTCTGTCATAGGCAGTCATCTCAGCTGGATTCCTTGGGTAAAGATCATTTTCTCAGTCCAGCACTACTTTCTCCCAAATACCGGGTCTGGTGGGTGAGGGCTAGTGGAGAAACAAACCTCTCTGTTTTCCAACACCTTAAAATTAGGAGGAAAACCTGGGCAGGAAGGCATGATCCTGACCGAGGACGTGGGGAACCATTTTCACAGGTGAAAGTCAGCAAAATTATTCTATTGCAGATGCTACCTGGGGAAATGGGTATTTTTGAGTGATTATAATAAAAGTATTTTCCAGTTTTGTCTAGGAAATAACCAATTAACATCTACCCAAAAAAATACCTCAACAACTGTTTAGCTCTGTTCTTGCTATGAGTAAGTTCCACAGTGACAGCGACTAGAAGGGAAACATACAAATCTTTTCCTTTATTTTTAAAATAAAGGCTCATCCTCGAGCTTGGATTAGGTAAAATAGTCACTCAGGCAAAAGGACGTCACTTCCTGAAGCTGTATTTTTTATCTTTGCTGCTTAGAACCCACAGCCTGCATTTTTCACTATGATTTTATTTATTTTATTTTGTATTAATAATCTTAGTTTATTGCACTAGCCAAAATGCTGGAAAGGTGTATGGGTTTAAAAAATTATGAATGGGGCGCCTGGGTGGATCAGTGGGTTAAAGTCTCAGCCTTTGGCTCAGGTGGGATCAAGCCCTGCATCAGGCTCTCTGCTTGGCAGGGAGCCCTTGCACGCTCTCTCTGCCTGCCTCTCTGCCTACTTGTGATTTCTGTCTGTCAAATAAATAAATAAAATCTTTTCAAAAAAATTATGAACAAAACCCAGTCAAAACCTAGGCAGTGTGATAGCTGAGGTCAGTTAAGGATAGTACTTCAGCTCAAACATTTAGGCTCTGAGGTTCGTATTTGCCACGGATCACTGCTCCCCACCTGTGATGGTTAATTTTATGTGCTAACAGGGCTAGGCCACAGTACTCAAATATTTAGTTAAAGAGATTTCAGGGCGCCTGGGTGGCTCAGTGGGTTAAGCCGCTGCCTTCGGCTCGGGTCATGATCTCAGGGTCCTGGGATCGAGTCCCACATCGGGCTCTCTGCTCAGCAGGGGGCCTGCTTCCCTTCCTCTCTCTCTGCCTGCCTCTCTCTGCCTACTTGTGATCTCTCTCTGTCAAATAAATAAATAAAATCTTTAAAAAAAAAAAAAAAAAAGAGATTTCAACATGATGCATGTCTTTTGGGGGGTGAAATTAATAGTAAAACCAGTAAACTTCCAATAAAGCAGATAACTCTTCATAATGTGGACGGGCCTCATCCAATCAGTTGAAGGCCTTAAGAGAAAAAGATCAAGGTGGCCCAGGAAAGAGAGAATTTTGCCTCCAGATTCAAAGCTGCAACATCAATTCTGCACCAGTCTTCAGCCTGCAAGCCTACCAGCCTTCTTTGCAGATTTCAGACCTGTCAACCTCCTCAAGTGGGTGAGCCAATTTCGTAAAATTCCTCTATCTCAACAGATATAGATATATAGATGTCTGTCTCTCTCAATGTGTGTGTGTGTGTGTGTGTGTGTGTACACATCCTATTGTTTCTTTTTCCCTGAAGAACACAAACACACCATACCATCTTTTGGCTCATGGATATTTGCAAACGAGCCCATTTTTGCTGCTTCTCATTTCTGTGATGCATTTATTCAAAGCTAACTGATAAAGGCAATGTGATCCAAAGGGGTAAGGAGTATGAATTCTGATATGGGGCTGGAATCATAGTAGCAAAGTTATATTCCCCAAGTAAACCTTTTACCTCTCTTAGCCTTAGTGTTCTTATCCGTAAAGTGGGTCATGATGCTGGTTTGAGGATTAAATGATGATAGTAAAGACAAGGACTGAAAATACCTACTTTGTCAGAGCACATACTGTATGCCACGTGAACATGGATTCTCATTTCCTTTCCACACAGCCTTAGGAGGGGGACATGAGGAAACTGAGGTCCACAGAGGTGAAGGAGCCCATCCAAGTTCACATGGCCAGCAAGTGGAATCCCAGAATCATAACCAGCCCCGTGCCACCCCCGTAGCACATCTGAGCACTCCAAGTCTACACCCTACACCCGGCACAGAGCAACTGCGCAAGATTAATTCCCTTCCATTTTCTTTTCCAAGGCCTTTTGTCTGATCACTCAGCCATTTCTGCTCCTGTCGGAACCAGTGAAAGAACAGAGTGTTGTGCCTTTCAATTTGTAGCACTCTGTGCAGTAAGGAATGTGCCCCAGGGTGTTTCATTCTGTGACTTCCTCTCCAGGAACAAAATCTGAAGGCAGAGACTGCCTGTTGCACCACAGTACCTTGAGGTCGCCTTTGTATTCACAGCCGTCAGTGGTCAGTTAAAGGAAGCAGTCACCAGCTGGTCCTGGCCACTGCCTATACTGCTAAATTCACACCCTCCCCCCAGCCAATCACAAGCTATGCATTTGAATGCACACCTCCTTGCCTCTGCTTTTCTGGTGTAATTTAAAAGTGAGAAGAAAGAGTGGATATCCTCTGAATCTTCCCTCCTGGCTTGGTGTTGCCCAGAGAGCAAACTGCCTTTACTTATTTCGTTATGTTGCTGTGGGACCATGGGAAGTGGCAGAAGAAACTCTCTCTCTCTCTCAGTCCCTTCTCTTTGGAAATCGATAAAAAATGTCTGTTCCATTAGCATGAAGAGCATTTATGCATTTTTAAGTGTTTCTTTGGCAAACTGGGGAGCTGCTCTGCAATAGGCCACAGACGTGTCTGCAGCTATTCATAATAATAATAATAATAGGCATTCTATAATATCGATATACCCAAATGTAATATCATCTCCTTGAAAACTCATTTCATGTGAGGATGCTGATGTTGGTACCAAGTTATTCTATAATTCTAGGGAAAGAGATTTTGAGAATCCTCTGTACTTGGCATAACACCTGTTATATTCATGCTTGGATTTTCATCAACTTAAATAATTTAAAGTTCAAGAATATTCTATAAAGACTGGTTTCATTCCAGCTGATTACTTCAGGGCTTCCAGGATAAATGCTAATGCAGAAACACTTATTTTTGTTAGTGAGATATAAATATGCTATAAAACTTTTTTTTTTTTTTTTTTTTTAGAAAACAATTTTAAAAATTTAGGACTTCTATTATATATTTCCACAGGTCTGATGCAAGGAACCATGCTAGGCATCTGTTACAACTATATCTACAAACACAATATATGGAATGAGTACGAAGTCACAAGTGCTGGGGGACTTCAATTCTTTTCCAGTTTCCTGTCCCTTCATTCTTCCCCAATGATGCCAAACTCGTTCTGGTCCATAAACATGTCGTTGTTTTCCATGCCTTACCCGTGTTAACTCCTTGTCTACCATGACCCTCCTGTCCTTTATCCCCCTTCTCCCACTATGCTTCACAAATTCCTTCTCCTTCCGGACCCCCAGATCAAACGTCATCAGGAAGCCTTTCCTGATTTTCCCATACTCCTTCCTTGAAGGTTAATATCTATTTATTTTTTGTAACTCTCCAACTTCCAAATACAGTTATATTTATAGTTATATCTGTATTTCCAAATATAGTTAACTCTAAACTGTCTTACCCAACAGTCCTGGAAGGCAAACAGAGGGTTTGAATGAAATCCACACTTCTTGCAATAAGGAAGAAGAGATGACTTATTTCTTGCAACAAGGAAGAGCTCACTGTCAGCAGTTTGATCCAATGCCTTAAGGGTCTTCTCGGTTCTGTGGCAAAACGAATACAGACTCCTTAAAAAGGATCTGGAAAGGGCTGGAAGATGGGGGTGAAAAAAATTACCCTTGATCCAATTATCCAGTGATAGCCTTTACTGATGTGTACATCTTACATTTTGTTTTGAGTGTGTATGTCTGTATACGTTTTGTTTTTCTCCATTCCTGAGCTCAAAGGACAACCACTTACCCCAACCAAAGTCATTGGCCCTTGCCTTTTCTTAGTAAAGTTTTATTGTAGTGTAGCATATATACAGGAAAGTTCATTCATGAATCAAGTGTACAGCTTGATGAGTTGGAGGCTTGGTGGGGGGCGTTGTTTGTTTGTTTGTTTGTTTTGTTTTGTTTTTGTTTGTTTGTTTTGCCCCCAGCATGGGGCTCAAACTCACAACCCAAGATCAAGCATTGTTCCCTCTTCCAACTGAGCCAGCTAGGTACCCAAGCTTGTTGAGTTTTTACAAAATAAACACACCCATGCAACCAGCACCTGAGACAAAAAACTGTATCTTATCAATGCCCTAGATGCTACTTCTAGTTAATACTCTTCCCCCAAAGGCAACCATTATGTATATTTCTCACATTAGATTATGTCTTGCCTGTTTTGGAAGTTTATGTAAATGTAATCATCCAGTATGTGCTTTTTTGTGTGCTGGGCTTCTTTCAGTCAGTAGTAAACTTATGAGATTCACCCATGTTGCTTCAGGTAGTTGTAAAGAGCTCATTCTCAGGTACCATTAAATTTTATGAATAAGCCATAATTTGTTAATCCATTGTACTATTGATAGGCATTTGGGTTATTTCCAGCTTTTGGCTATTACAGATGGTGTTGTTGTGAATATTATTGAGCATGTTTTTGGTGCATATATGTATGCATTTTTGTTGGGTTTTTACCTACAAGCAGAATTGCTAAGTTATAGAGTATGTGTATGTTCAACTTTGGGTACATTCTGCCAAATTACTCTTCCAG
This sequence comes from Mustela lutreola, assembly GCF_030435805.1. Taxonomy (NCBI): domain Eukaryota; kingdom Metazoa; phylum Chordata; class Mammalia; order Carnivora; family Mustelidae; genus Mustela; species Mustela lutreola. Next base: position 109,357,726 of record NC_081297.1, read on the forward strand.
GTTTAATCACAGGTGCCAGTTTATTGATGATCACCAAACTTGGAATTAGTATGTTGAACAGACTCTACAGTAATAGTCATGGCCCAGCTTAGACTCATGAAGAATTTAAAGACTTTCATTATTTTTACTGTATATACAAGTATAGCATTTTCACATATTCTGACATCTTACTTAAAACAAAACAAATTGAACTTTCCAAGAGAAGAAATCAGTCAATATCATTACAACCTTAAAAAGATGGGTGATATATAACCCAAGAGCTTTTTATTATACTCTCATACCATTTGATTCTTGTATGTTGATGTTATCTCTTCTTTCTATATCTACAGGTGAAGTCTAAAGGGGTAAATGTTAGGTATCAATACTGGGGGCCTTGAAACCCCATGCCCTACTCAGAAGAGTGTGAAAAACATCCTTAATGAGCTTTAGGATCTCTGTTCTTTGGCTCATCTTGGAGCACTGACCTACTTTGAAATTATGTCAAATGATATACCAATGAAAATAAAGTTTACTGTAAAGAATAAAAAATAATAATTATTACAATTCTAAAGCCATCTCAGTCTTCTAGAAATGAACTTTTGTTCCAGGCATACTCTGCTCAAATTGACTTAGACTGGTTATAGACTTACAGCAAGTTTAAGTGGTTATGGGCTTTCCTATGATTTGTTCTCTAAAACAAATAGGGTATGCATCTAATCTAAACCCTAAAACACTAAATGTCTCCTTCCCTGTTAAAATAAAATTCTGACAAATTAAAATTGTAGATTTTTGTAATGATCAATCTGATTTTAGGTTGAGGAAGAAAATGGAGGGTATCTAATGGAGTAGATCATGTTGGTGGGTTAATTTTTCATGTATAAATGGGCCCAGCATACACAGATTAACTCACTTCTCTCATGGAAAGTGCTCTAGGGCCTTTGCTTTTAGAACTCAAGTCCTACAATAACATTTGGACTGTCTCAGTCAATGGATATACCATACCAGCAAAGACTCAACCATGGGAAGTAAGAGTAATTCCTATTTGCTTAAACTGGGATTAAAACTCAATTCTTTAAAAAATAAAATGTAGGATAGGGGCACCTGGGTGGCTCAGAGTAAAAGCCTCTGCTTTCGGCTCAGGTCATGATCCCAGGGTCCTGGGATCGGGCCCCGCATCGGACTCTCTGCTTAGCAGGGAGCCTGCTTCCCCGTCTCTCCTTGCCAGCCTCTCTGCCTACTTGTGATCTCTGTCTGTCAAATAAATAAAATCTTTTTAAAATAAATAAATAAATAAAATATAGGACTAACCCAACTAATTATTTTCAGTATGAGACAGGGATCGGCCTCCTGGAAAGATTTCTAGATTGTATTGAATACATTTTTCTGTGCCAGAAACTATAGATCTATGGATTTGATGAATCAGATCTATTTCTAAAAGACAAGGAGATAAATCCAATAGTAAAAATAGCTAACTTTTATTACCCACCTCTCATATATGCCAGACACTGGTATATATACACATCAGCTGCTTTGTATAAATATATTATACAGTCCTTAGAAGAACCCTTAAGGGGTAGACCTTATCCCCATTTTAAAGTTGAGGAAATTCAATTGGTTCTGCAGTTCCAGATCACTGGTGTTGGAATAGGGCTAGGTGATAAGCTGGTCAAAGGAGGATTTTCAAAGGAAGGTTCTTAAAAATCACCAGACAGTGAGAACCTGAAGGTCTACACCATGAGTGCTTCTCTTCTTGAACCTGAGGGGGAAGGGATTTAGACTCTCCGTCGTGGAGTGGAGCAGATCACACTGAGAAAAAGAGAATAGAAGCCTACAAAGGAATCCAATGTTAGATTTGAGGAGAGAGGATGGGGTGTGATTGTATGGTCAGCATGTCCTTCAGGGATCCTGCTCCCTCAGAGTGCCAGCTAACTCTCCCCTGGAGTGATGGACAAAAGATCCTGCTAACTCAGCCTAAATCCCTGGTGCAAGGACTTTTCTTAGAATGCTGAAGAGACCCATATCCTAGGAACAGATAGTGAGGGGGGTTTTCTATTACCTCCTAGAAATCCATTCCTCTTAATGGATCCACTCAGTGACCAGATACAGGATTTAAAATTTAAACTAATTCTGAAGAAACAAGTTTTCTTCCCTTAGTTAAAGCTCTGTTTGTGAGACTGCCCTCAGCTCAGACTCTCTAGCTTCTACTAGCCCTCAGGACAAGGAAGAAAGTTGAGACTAGTCAGAACCGAGGAAGATACTCCTCTCAACCTGGCAAGAAGGAAAGGGAAACATCCTTGGTAGAATGATGAATGCAAGTTTGTTTAAGGTGATACCAAAGCACTGGCTGTAGATTCCCCACTTTGGAACATCCTACCAGCATTTTCTGTGAACACCTCACCAGGACCTGGAGAGCGTCCACCTCTAGAATCCCCTCCAGGGTTGAAACTTCTTCTGGGGATGGAGCTGGCATAGCTCCCCCTAAATTCCACACCTAAGGACTAGATAGATGGTGAGGGATTAATAAACAACACTGTTTCTCTATATCAAACATTCCAGCTACCAAACGAGGCTTATTCCCCTAATAGAATTAACTGAATTCACCAAATCTTCTGTAATAGAGTTCTGGGGAGAACCATCACTAACAAAGCTGAGGCTAATGCAGGGAAAACTGGTAGAGAAGAGACAGCTATCCTCCCATGTTCATAAAGCAAACTCTCTCTGCTGTTTCTATTCTTCTGACTTCCAATATTTTAGCTGCTGTAAATACAAGTGGGAAAGTGGAAATGGGATAAAGGGCACTGAGGGAAGCAGTGGGTTGAAGGCGAGAGGAAGGAAAGAAAGAAGGAAGTGAGAACAAATGGAGTAAAGTTCCAAAAAGAAAGAAAGATTCCATGGTCAAATGATGTTTAATCTATTAAAAATAAGCAAATTAACAAATTAAAAATAGATTATGAGAGAAATAACACCTATTTAAAAATCATATTTGAAATGGGATATAGAAAAAACTGAAAGCAGTAAGACAAACAGGATAAGACTAGAGCAAAATATCCCAAATTAAGATTAACTAATAAAAATACAATAAAATAAATATTTATAATTTTTGAAAAGACTGAGGGCGAGTGAAATAGAGATGAAAGCTTTGGAATGGAAAGCTATAAAATTAAGACGGGACTAAAGCCCAAATCATAAAAAGAAAGAAAAGTAAGGCTAATGTAATTTAAGAAGTAGAAGAAAGTAAAAGAAAATGGGAGGGAGGGTACTTATAAAAGCAAAAACTCAAAACAACAGTAACCTGACAAGCCAGGCCAGTCAAGAGAGAGTAGAAATGAGGAAGTTCCTTGGACAGCCAAGCTTTCCTCATAGAAAAATTCTTTTAAGGCCCATCCCTGGTGGAAGGATTTTTAGTTTGAACACATACTCATATTCACCTATGCCTATCTCCATTCATTCATTCCACAAGCATCTTTTGTACTACGACCTGGGAATTCAATGGTGCAAGTCAGAAAACTTTTGCCCCCATGAAGTTTACAGTCTAGTGGCAGCAGATTATGGTGGGAGAGAACAGGGATGTTAACCAAATGATTACACAGACACATCAATAATTAGGGTTATGAAGAAAGAGCCCAGGGTGCTATGGGGAATATATGAGCTGGTGACTGATTGTTGGGGTGGGGGATATGGAGTGGATATATAGGTAGGTAGACATCAGGGAAGTTTTTCTGCCAACATATTTGTCCTGAGATCCAAGGTTGTGTTAGGAACTAACTGAAGGCAGATTAGGGTGTAGGCGGACAATATAAGTCAAGGTCCTGAAACAGGAAGGCTTTGGTGCTTTTGAGGAACTAAAAGGAGGCTGTGGTTGGAGGAGACAGGGAGAAGTGGTAAATGCACTTGGAGAGAATGGTGGGGACCATATTAAGAATTTCTTTCTTTATCCTAGGAGCAATAGGAACCATTTATTTGTTTCCTTCCTGGAACTGAAAAGAACAAATAAGTGCTTCATCCATTTGTGTGTTGACTCCCCCCCACACACAGCCTGCCTCGGGTGGGGAGTACCCTTTCTTTGGGATAAGACCATATCTGTCTTATATATCATTATATTCCCAGCACTTCCCCAGTGGAGAATCAGTAAACATTTTGGATGAATTAATAGCAAATTATTTTGGTAGGGGCACGACCAAAGTCCAGGTGTTCTCCAAAGTCTGTGCTGCTTCTAGGATGCCAGATTACTACCCTAATAATAGGTTGCTTTGAGATCTGTCTGCTCATGAATATGGTAGATGTTAGATGTTTCCCTCAGTGCTTTTGCTATCCTTAAATAACTCAGCTTCTAAAGCAGTGCTTATTTTTGAAAGTCTGGAAATTGCTCAGGAGTACTGCTATCTTCCATGATGATATTAAGGACAAACTGTGCAAGAGGAAGGAATTTATGATTACATATCCATGTGCCCTGGACTTCTTTTCTGGAAAAACTAACACACACACAGTGGCCAGTTGCTTTCCCACCAACAATCTTCACAGGTCTCAGAGAAATCTTAGTAACACTTGGTTTCTTAGTAGGTTTTCCCCCCAAGCCATGACACACCTAGGATATTTGACACTTGAAGCTGATGAGCTTATAAGACCCTCTTGTATAAGACAAAGTTATTTTTAGTAATAGGCATGTAATAATCAGGAATGTTAATTCTTTTCTTGATTTTTTCTTAGGTTTAAAACAAACAATAATTGAAGAAGAAGAGTAAGTTTCAGGTGTTGTTGTTGTTTTTTTAAACCCACTTTAAATTCAGTGAAGTATTTCATGCTTGAAGTAAAATTTGCACTTACTCAACAAAAATATCACACTTTGCATTTTATGCCTATTATCACTTTTTAAAATTTAGATACAAATAACAAACTCAGAGTGGTCACAGAGAATGTCAGAATTAAAGTGAGACAACTTCTGTTTGTTTGTTTTTGAAGTCACCATGCTATGATTATTTCTTTTAAGTCTACTCACTTAAAAGATGAAATACGTAGTACCAAAGGGGATAGAGACATAAAAATGCACCTGAAGTGAGTTCAAATGATTCTGAACAATTCACAATGTATTCTCACAAGAGTCTGTGGCTGAATCACAGAGAAGAGTCTGTAAATGAATCCATGGGGATGGAGGGGACAGGTGGGGCATGGGGACAGAAAGGCAGCCACTGAGTAAGCTATATAGTTCTCCAAATTAACTATATAGATAGTTCTCCAAATTAACCCCCATTTAATATACAAGGCTTTTTTTTTTTTTTTTTTAAGATTTTATTTATTTATTTGACAGAGAGAGAGAGAGATTGCAAGTAGGCAGAGAGTCAGGCAGCGAGAGAGAAGCAGGCTCCCTGCTGAGCAAAGAGCCCGATGCGGAGCTCGATCCCAGGACACTGAGATCATGACCTGAGCCGAAGGCAGCGGCTTAATCCACTGAGCCACCCAGGAGCCGCTAATATACAAGGCTTATTAAAGGCAAGAGCAAGATATGCTACTTCGAAGCTTACGTATACTTACTTAAACCCCACAGTAACCACAGCAATTGTTTAAAACTTAAACCAACAAAATGTCTTTTGTGGGGAAGAACATTTTATCACTGACATTGCTTAGAATAGCCAGCACATGATAACAAAAAGCAGACCAATCTTTTGAACTGATTATTCAAGGTATGATTTTTATAAGTCCTTTACAGAAAATGTACTCCTTTGCTGCCTGCACCTAAGGAGGCTGCCCCAGCACCTGCTCTCGGTAAGCCACAACTCTAACTGTAAAACAAACAAGAAACGCCATAAAAAATGTTACATGTTATTTAAGAAATGGGGGGGGGGGTTCCCACCTTCCCCTCCAGGCTTTAAGGATAACTTCTAGAAATTTCTTTTTTTTTTTTTTTTTTAAAGATTTTATTTATTTATTTGACAGAGAGAAATTACAAGTACATTGAGAGGCAGGCAGAGAGAGAGAGAAGGAAGCAGGCTCCCTGCTGAGCAGAGAGCCCGATGCGGGACTCGATCCCAGGACCCTGAGATCATGACCTGAGCGGAAGGCAGCGGCTTAACCCACTGAGCCACCCAGGCGCCCCTAGAAATTTCTTTTCTAAATAACACTTTGGGGAAATAATGAAAAAAAAAAAACTCCAGTGACCCTCTAATTGGGAAAATTAGGTTGTTGCCCGTTTTCCATATTTAAAAAATATATCACTTTGGCAAACATTTTAGTGTGTTTCTTCCCTCATTGCTGAAAAACCACTCCTAAGTGTGGAATTGCTGGGGTGACCAGCAATTTTAAAGCTTTAAAGATTTTCCTACTTTTGCTACATATCAGACAAACTGGCTTGTAAATATGAAAAAAAACACCATGATTTCCTACCTCCACTGAGACTACTGTAGAAAATACATCTGAAAGATAGAGAGGATCCTCGGACTCCGTAATGGACAAGGAAGCTCTGCCGTCAGCAGGGAGGAGGCAGGAGAGGCAGAAGCCAGACTCCTGAAGTGACCCCCCCAACCCCTGACCTCCACTGTGCACGTGTGATCTCAGGATACTGTGTCCCCTGGCTCCCAAAGGCTTAGGCTGTCTTTCCCGCTTCTCTTTCCCACAAGGCCCTGACTGGACATTATATTCCTCCAAAAGCAATCTTAAATTTCTACAGTGAGAAAAGGCAAATTTTGACTGAAGTCAGGTTTGAATCGTGAGGCACCTGGAAGGAGTTTGATCAATGTTGTGTATCACACTTCAGGACCTGCGCCACATGAGGACAACGGGTGTGGGGCAGGGGATGGGGGGATCAGAGAACACTGAGACACACAGAGAGACAGGAGACTGTCAGGATCCCTAATATATTTATTTCAAAACGGTCCAGCGTACAAGTATTCTCTATCTTCATATTCTTGCTTTACCAAGTGACTGTCGACTCATGGGATCTCAGACTCAAACTAGCACATCGGTTTCACGTTATTAGGGATTAAACAGTGCTTTAATGGATAAGCTGGGTACTTCAGCATTTTATATGTATTTATATATAATATGTGTATTTTGTATTTATATGCCTATATTTAAGATATGGTTTACATGGAAAAATATTAATTCTACATAACCAATTTAGTAATAAATGAATAACTAGGTAACCAACTAAATGTCAAAATCCACGTAAAGGGCTTGGAAGAGTACCTAACACATAAGCATTGACCAAATGTTAGTTATATGCTTAGCTGTCCTCTTGGTTATTATTATGAGTCTCCTTGCAAAGGGCATGGGCACTGGGAAGTCATTCCTTGGGGCCAGCAAAACTACACTGATAGATTAAAGTTCCCCAGTATTGTCATCCTGAATAAGTGTGAGATTCTTGTGAGGATGGATGCTGGGTGGCCAACGAGCAAAGAGGCCACATCAGGGCCTGTACCACTGGGAAGGACTTACACACTTTCTTCCTCTGGAGATAGGCCAAGCTACTTTGAATCAAGCTCTACTTCTCACCTGTGCTGCGTGTGTGGGTAGCTCACTTCACTTTTCTAAGCTTCCGGTTTCCTCACATGCAAATAGAGACCAGAATAGTCCTTACCTCCTGGGGTTGTTGTGATAAGTATGTGAGACATAAAGCAGCTAACGTGGCACCTGGCTAGTAGCAAGGACCCAGAAAATATAGGTAATTATTATGCGTTCAGACTGGATGACCTTTGAAGGGTTTTGGTTTTTGCCCAGATTAAAGAACTTATCCATTCCACAATTTAACAGAAAGAAACACTCTGGAAACTAAAGTCCGTACATAGTGAGGCGCGATTATCCAAGAAGGTCACCTTCAAATGTATTGCAGTAAAACTTTGTATCTGTACATGCAGGGACAAGTCTTTCACCAGATGTCTCCATAGCTGTCACTTACTTCCCCCCCTCTTTGTACAACTGTGCTCTTTCATCAACCTTAGTGCCCACTAAAAGTAACAGCTGCCAAGTACCATTGTTGTTTCACATGGTACTTGACAGCATTGTGGGCTTCATTTTTCCACCTGCTGTCAAGCCGAAGAATTCTCAGAATTCTCCCTTTGTTTTGTTCCAGCTTTGGTATTAGAAATATGAGATGAAGTAGTGAAGATTCAGGGCAAAGTCGGTTTTCTACTCAGTGAAGTTGAGTTTGCAGGTGGATGAGAGATGTGGGGGAGATGTCTGGCAAAGGGGCTCCGGGAAATGTATCTCTGTTTTGGTGGGAAACACTCCTGCCTCCACACTAAGCTCTCACTGACCCCTCTAGCCCCCACCCCGACCTCTAGGACCTCAGCAAGGAAGTACTTGCAGAGTTCAGTAACTCTGCCAAAGGTCAACCTTTGCGGGGACTTTAGTCCCACTTCTAGCAATGTCCTGGTATTATTATTCTGACCTCAGATCTCTCCTGATCTTACAGCTCTTCTTCCAGGACTGAAATCTGCCTTTTTCTGACCAGTGCTCCATTCCCCCAAGCTGGGATTGGGATCCTACTCCCCACTGCCAGCCTCAGGGCCTGGCTAATTCATGCCAAATTTTTCTAATGGCAACCAGCAGCTTGCCACTGACTCTGCCAAGACTCTGAACCAGTATTGCAGACCAGTCGGGTTTACTGTCTAACACCTGTCTCTTCATTACATTTAGCAGAACTATGATTGGCCAGACTGGCTGAATACTTATCTTAGTTTGGTTCAACATCAAACCCTCCTGGACCAGGCGGGGAGTCCTTGTAGGTCCTGGTCCCTCTAGAATTTTCCTGTCAGTGACTACTAAGTTTCAATTTTGGCGTGGGCCCCTACCCCAACCTGTCATTTGCTGTATGACTCTGGATAAATATTGTTAACTGAGAGGCCACAAACCTAGTTACCTATAGGGACCAACCAGGTGGGTAAGATAGATCTAAGTGGCTGGCTATGGGACTCAGCAAACTAGATTATCATCATCACCCAGGCCTGGGTGGTTATTGTCATGCCAGACTATGGGACTTTTCTGTTGTGTAACAGGGAAGAAAAAGGAAGAAACGGGCATGGGAAACCAGACGATTCTTTCAGCTCCCTGGGTCACTCCTCACCCCTCATTAACTCCAGCCATTTAATGGCTTCTCTGGAAGAAGCCATATGGGTGATTTGGGTGAGATCCAGTCACACTGGATCATGGTTTCTCCTCTCTGTTACTCTCCTTACAGCTCCTCATGCCTCAGTAAGATTTCCAAAAAAACAGTTCTAGCCTTATAGTCATGGATACTCTAAAAGTTGTTCTCTGTGCCTTGTTAGTCCAGTTTACTTAATATGCTTACCAATATGGGTTTGTCCTAGTTACTGTATTTGATTTCAAGGACAGAGAGGGCTCCCTTTTCTCACCAGCCATATCGCAAGTAGAGAGAGAAAGAATATGTGGAGCACAACAAATACATCACGGCTACCAGGGAAGTTGCCAAACGTGGTCTTGAATTCACTCACCATTCTGGGCTCTGTAGAAAGAAGGAGATGAGCTCTGTGGTCACGGGTATCATACAGCTGAACACTCCTCAGAGTCAGAGAAAGTTAGAAGGGAACTCTTCTGGCCTTTCTTTCAAGTAAGAAGCAAGATGATAGATATAAGATACCAAAGTGACTGAGACAGACACTCCCTTTCCCAATTAGTCCATTTAAGACTGCTCCAGGAGATCAAGATAAGATTAAGGAGGAACATATCTTGAGCCGTAGGGAATCGGATGGGTGTAGCGAATGTTGTTAAGGGCCTTCCAAATTTCCTTGACCAATCGGCCCACCCCGCTTCCCCACCCATAATAACATCCAGCTGCCTCCTTCTCCTGAGAATTGCCCTCAGCCAGATAGCACCTGCTACCTGAACGCCCCCGCGGTAAGCATCTTAGCAAAGCTTGGCCCAACTATCAAGAGAGTATAAACTGAACTCCTTGCCTCAAGGTGGGACTATCTTTGTGATGTACTTTGAGCTGCAGGGTTTCCCCTGTGGGGTCAGATTGAAACTAGTCTCCCGCTGGGATTACATTCTTGCTTACCTTCTCCCTTCCCCAAGCTTTATCCTGTTTTTGCCACTCCTTTTCTAATGAGAACATTTTTTCAATAAACCACTTGAATAAGAATCCTCATTTCAGGCTCTGCTTCTAGAGAGATTGACCTAAGAGAGTGGAGTGTACCTCCTAGACAGTGGGTGGGTCTTAAAGATGGAGGCTCCAAGGCAACTTCTTGGACAGCTTTGAAGTGCTCCCTGTGATCGAGAGACAAAGAGAACGGAGTCCCTCACTCAGGCCTGAGGAAGGCCACGTGGCCTGGGAATGGTATCTGACTCTCACCCGGGACTCTAAAGGCAGGTGCCTCAATGGTGGAGCCAGGAGGGTCCTGCTGCATGGAGATGGCCTAACCCCAGATCACGGGCTGATAAGGACCACGGTGGGGCCGGAAGAGGAACAATGTGGGAGTCTTCTTGGTCCAATAGAGCTGTATGGAGGGGCCCAGAGACCTCAACTAAAAAAGCCTCCTCTTGAAGAAAAAAGTGTATAGGTGAAGAAAATGTCTTTACCTCAGAGTGAAGAAAGTGTCATAAGTGGCCACCAAGAATGGAGATCAATCATCCCAGATCAAGGGAGCTGCAAGAGCAACAAGAAACCTCTGAAGGACCCACAGAATTCCGACAGGAGAAACAAATCAACTGCTACCACCTGCCAACCCCACTCAAGGGTTCCATCTTTAACCACTGCCAGGTTCATCCAAGTGAAGGCCCTACTTTGACCCAGCCAGAGAGAAATCACAGGTAGCACAGGTGAACTGGGAGAAAGGCAAGAAAAGAAGGACCACACACTATGCCCCACTACAATCTTGGGAAGCACACTATGGCTGGAGAAGGCGTGATGGTTTAACCCCGACTTCAAGTTTGGATTTTTGATTAGTATATGCGACTGAAAATATTAAGGTTCTGAAATGAGACTGACTTACAATGAAACACCAAGAGTGATGCAAAAAGGACTTTATTCATGGACAAGAGAAATTGATCTCCACTGAATTTAGTTTAAAGTGATGGTGGGAGACAAAAATAATGTTTGGATCACATTGCATGGGTCAGCCTTGTGCGACATATGGTTACATAAGCAAGGAGCAGAAGTGGCTTCCCACTGCTTCCCGAAGAGAAGCCCCAGGCTGATTCAGTCAGCTGCATCCTCAGTCAGGCTCCCAGGATAAAAATATCTATTGGATAAGAATCTGAAACATCAGGCTCTGAAACTTTTGACTGGCCAAGTGCCAGGTGACTCAGAGCTGTGCAGTGGAACTAAATGAGTCACATCATCCCCCCTCTATGCTCTGGAGGAATCTGTTATCTTTAAAATGGTGGCAACCTCGTTCCATGGCGCTGGTTGGGAATTTGTGTGTTCCTCCTGTCATTACGTTGTTGAGCATCCGCCAGGTGCTGAAGACTGAAGAACGGTGAAACAAGGACCTCAGCGGCAATGATACAACTTGCTGTGTGCTCTCCTTTCAGTGCTGAGTAGGGAATGATTTTAACAGGGGTGATGATGAGAATGAGGTTCATCAGGGACTACTTAAGTGAGTGGATCACAACTTTGCTGAAACATTGGCATCACTTGGTATACTTTAAAACCACCATGCTCCATCCTTGGGAGGTTTTGATTTACGGGTCTGGGCTGCTATCTGGGCAGTGGGATTTAAAAAGCAAGCAAACAACAAACAAATAAAAACTCCCCAGGTAATTCTAATATGCAGCCAGAATTGTGATCTACTTTAGATAAGCATGACAAAACTCGGTGTCCCAATAAACCCATCACAAGTTGAAAATATTTTAAGTCAAAAATGCATTTAATACAGTTAACCTATTGAACATCATAGATTAGCCTAGCTTACCTTAAATGTGCTCAGAACACTTACATTAGCCTGCACTGGGCAAAATCATCTGGGTGGCTCAGTCCGTCAAGCATCTGCCTTTGGCTCAGGTCATGATCCCAAGGTCCTGGAATTGAGTCCCACATCAGGCTCCTTGCTCAGGAGCGGGGAGCATGTTCCTCCCTCTGCATGCTGCTAGCCCTGCTTGTGCTCTTTCTCTCTCTCTGGCAAATAAATAAATAAAATATTTTAAAAAATCATCTCACATAAAGCCATTTTAATAATAAACTGTGGAGTATCTCATGTAATTTACTGAATAACGTACTGAAAGTGAAAAAACCATGGCTGTATATGGACAGAATTGGGAATAGTTGACCCTGGTGATTACCAGCTGACTGGGAGTTCTGGCTCGCTGCCTCCACCCAGCAGCATGAGATAGAATCAAGAGTGTTGATGGCTTAGGCAAAGATCAAAATTCAAAATTCAAAGCATGGTTTCCACTGAATGCATATTGCTTTTGCACCACCGTAAAGTTGAAAAATCATTAAGCTGAACCATTAGAAGTAGGGAACCATCTGTATAAGGGTGCAAAGACGGTAAGTGTAGTAAGATTGTATTTTTCACAGTTTATTAGAAATTTTCATTTTATGAAATGAAAGCCAATAATAAACATTTCAATGTATGCATGAACTTTTTGTAATCTTTTGTATTTCTCTTAAGATATCCAATTGATTAATTTAAAAGACACTAGCGTTGGGGTGCCTGGGTGGCTCGGTCAGTTGGCTGTCTGCTTTCAGCTCAGGTTGTGATCTCAGGGTCCTGGGATGGAGCCACAAATCAGACTCCCTGCTGGGTGCAGAGCCTGCTTCTCCTGCTCCCCCTGCTTGTACTTTCTCTCTGTCAAATAATTAAATAAAATCTTAAAAAATAAATTAAAAAAATTTTTGAAAAGACTAGCATATGTTATATCCACCCAGGAACAATTTCCTTTTCAATTATCATTAGATTATCACTTCCACTTCTTTGTAAAATCTATTTTTGCCAAGTAATCCTGGTTTCAAACTATTCTACAAAAACAAATTTCTTATATTAAAGTATTGAGTATAATAATAATATCTATAACATCTATAAATAAATAATAAGTAATCTCTTTATCTTTATTGGGGACTTCAGTATCTATGATTCAATAGCAAAGACTATCTGAAAAAATCAACATACAAGATGCCAAAACATTCAGATTAATTCCTTAGGCAGCTTACTTTTGGGTGTTAGTATGGGAAAGAAAAGATGAAAAAAAACTCCAAAAAGATTTTATACACGTGCACAATGTTTTCATTTTCAAAACTTATATTAGAGCTACAGATACGCGTGCACAAACACACACTTATGCACTGCAGTCACATGTAGGAAGGATTTTTGCCTATTCCATCAGTGAAATTTATTTTATTTTTTAAAGATTTATTTTATTTTTTTTTGAGAGAGAGGGAGGGAGGGGAGGGGCAGAGGAAGAGGCAGGGAGGCAATCTCGAGCAGACTCCAGCTGATCTCCGCCCCTGACTTGGGACTTGATATCACAACTCTGAGATCTAACCTGAGTCAAAACCAAGAGCTGAAACTGACTGTGCCACCCAGGTGCCCCCCTCTCCGTGAAATTTAGAAGTGTGGGTGAGAAAAAAAGCATGAATTTTTTTTCTCTCTTTATATCATTATGCACATTGTTTACAACATATTTTTAAGTTCTCAACATCAACTTTTTTCCCTGTTTTTTTAAGTACTCTTTTCCTTTTTTTTTTTTTTTTGTTTTGTTTTGTTTTTCAGCCTTTCCTTCTATTAATCAAACTGTATTCTCAGTAATAATAGGCCTGTCCACCCACTTGGTTCACTCATTCATTCCCTAACTCACCATTTGTGATATGACAATTAATTCTATTGTAGTCAACTGTCACACCCCAGATAATGGCTTCAGCACTTTGAAAAGAAAGGACACATCGATTTCTCTATTGATAGAGTGAGCAGCTTGCTTCACAGCCCCACTTTCTGCGAGCAAAGTTTAATCATCAATAGAGCAACTTCTTAGAGAATAATAAAACTTCAAACCAGTGTCTCTGGACAGTCCCTCCTCACACCCTCCCACCTCCTCCTCCCACCCACCCCCAGCCCCTTTCACCAAGTGGCTGGGAACCTGCCATAAACCAAAGGAACAGACTTAGCTGTATTCAGAGGTTGGAGAATCTGAGTCATAAACTGTTCCTCTGCTTTCGAGAAGGGTTTACTTTCTTTATTCTTTCCTCTCTTCTATTTTGCCTTCTCCTTCTGTCCCCTATCGTTTTGCTCCTCTCTGTACTTTTTCTTTTCTTCCTTCCTCTTTCACCCTTCTCCTGTGCCAACCTATGTCTACAGCCAGGGGGCCTTGGGCATGGTTGATTGTCATCAGTAGGCCTGAGGCTGGCCATGAGCCCTCCATTCTCCCAGCTCAGAGCAATGGAGGTCTGTGACAATTAAAGAGGTAAATCCTGACTGCCTTAGGGGTGCCGGGTGGGAGCTGTATTCTGTGCAACGGGACCACAAGGGATGCATGCAGCAGATTTCCATTTCAGTAGTTTGTAAGCCAGTCCCAAAAGGAAATATCCCAAAGCACTTGGGGCATCAGTAATAAAGGAGGGAGACTACTTTGACATGGACAACACGAATTCAGATGTGTATCAAAGCAAAAATAATGTTTGGAGGATCCCTGTCATTTCCTTTTGCCCCATGTGCCACAGAGAATCTGACTTGATTGGCTTCCTGACCCTCCCCTGAGGTGGTTCCTGGACTTTGCTGATGAAGAACAGAAAGAGAAGGGGAGAGAAGAGAAGAGAGGTCGTTTCCTGTAGTTTGCTAAAATGAAGTCCTAAAAACCGCTGAAGGCGATCATATTAGCAGGTGGCACCTTTTGCAAGTGCCTAAGTCATGAAGGAACCCTCAGAAATGGAATTAAGGCTTTATAAAAGAGCTTGTGGATATTTTGAGGTAGGTATGGAACTTTCCCTTTTTTGGTAACTGTGCCTGGTAACTATGCCCATTGGTTAGTTAGGACCTATGGAGAGTACCTTATAAGAGAGACCCAAATAGAGATCCCTAACCCATATCCCCATGTGAGCACACTGAGAGAAGGCACCAACTATGAACCCCGGAGAGCAACTTCACCTGAGCAAAACTGATCCTGGATATCCCAGCCTCCAGCACTGGGAGAAATAAATTCCTGTTGTTTATAAGCCACCCACTCTGTGGTGTTTTCTTATAGCAGCCTGACCAAAGACAGAAGTCCTCAAATCCACCCCTTCCCCGCCACACACACCCTGTTTCAGTGACTGGGAGGAAAATAAGACTCATCATACAATCTTACCCAAGGCTCAGATTTAGTACAGTAAAAGGATACAAAGCAAAATCAGTGAAGAGAAAAGACACATGGGGTAAATGTGAAGAAAACCAGGTGCAAGCTTCCAAAAGTCCTCAGTCACACAGGATGTGCTTAATTCCCCCAGAACTGAATTGTGAGGACACAGACGCAGTGTGAGGGAAGCTCAGGCCTCAGGGTCTTTCTGGGGGGGCTGGTCATGTGGGCACTCTGCCTGGCCTGTGCCGGAATTTCAGACTCCCAAAAGAAAAACAAAGGTTCAGCATAAACCTCATTGTTTTATGAACAGTTTAGGCACAATGAACCGTGCTTCTCATTTTGGGAACAGTGGGAACCCTCCCAAATACCAGACAAGTTCCCAGACACCAGGCAAGAGCCAACACTGCAGTCAGGCCTTAACGATGACGGCTTCCTAGAAGCTTCCTAGAACTCTCTTCTCTCTCTTCTCAGGCTTCCTAGAACTCTCTTCTATGCAGTGCATATGTTTTTATGGCCTCCCCCTTTATCAGGAAAGAAAAGGATGCTTAGAAAGGCCAACTACTTAACTTGTAAGCAGTGGAATTGAAATACAAACTCAGATCTCTGATTCCCAAGCCTGAGCATTAGTCTGTGACTCACAGTACGCTGGAACTGTACAAAAGAAATTTGGAAGGGAACATTATAGTTCCAGCAGAATAGGTGGTACTGAAAAAGTTCAGGACATGCCTCCCCAAATATGCTGCTTTGGCATATCTGTTACTCTGAATTAAAGGCACTTGGAAACAGCAGATCCAAGCAGGGCACTCTGACTTTTCCTTTTTTTCCCCCTGAAAGCTTGAGATAGAATTCCCACAAGAAAGGTGCCTTCCTTGAGCCAGGAGGAAGAAACATTCTTAATCACCAGAGAAGGGTGTCTAGGCTGTTAAAATAAGTTCCTTCAGTTACTTTTCCACAATTGCTATTCTTTGTTCAATCTAGTATGTCAGGGCTTAGGCCTCCTCACTTCTTTGGGTATATATTTTTTCCACGAGGGCTTTTATGCACATGCTTTTCTCCTGTTAAATCTACCTTTCTCTCTCTCTCTGTCCCTCTCTTTTTTTAAGATTTGACTATTTAAGAGAGAGAGAGTGCAAGCATGGTGGGGGAAGGCAGAGGGAGAAAGAGAAGCAGGCTCCCCACTGAGCAGGGCTCGATCCCAGGATCCTGAGATCATGACCTGAGCCGAAGGCAGACACTTAACAGACTGAGCTTCTCGGTGCCTCTCTTGTTAAATCTGTGTTATGTCAGTCCCTATCTTAAAAGCACAGAGGAAAGAAGAGCCCAGATGTCCAATTACAGATGATTGGAGATATATATATATATATATATATATATATATATATATATATATCCACCACATACACATAAATACACAATGGAATACTACCCAGTCATCAAAAATATGAAAATTTTGCCATTTGCATTGATGTGGATGGAACTAGAGGGTATTATGCTAAGCAAAATAAGTCAATTAGAGGAAGAAAATCATCATATGATTTCACTCATATGTGTAATACAAGAAACAAAACAGAAGATCATAGAGGAAGAGAAGAAAAAAATAAAACAAGACAAAATCAGAGAGGACAAACCATAAGAGATTCTTTTTTTTTTAAAGATTTATTTATTTGACAGAGAGAAATCACAAGTAGACAGAGAGGCAGCCAGAGAGAGAGAGAGGGAAGCAGGCTCCCTGCTGAGCAGAGAGCCTGATGCGGGACTCGATCCCAGGACCCTGAGATCATGACCCGAGCCGAAGGCAGCGGCTTAATCCACTGAGCCACCCAGGCGCCCCAAGAGATTCTTAATCATAGGAATAAACTAAGGGTTGCAGAAGGGTGGGGGAATGGGATAACTAGAGGGCACTTGATGTAATGAGCACTGGGTATTATATAAGACTGATGAATCACTGACCTCTACCTCGGAAAATAATAATAAATTATATGTTAATTAATTGAATTTAAATTTTTTAAAAAAGTTTCCCTCTAACCAATACTCTACTTCTGAAGATGTTTCCAAAGGAAATAAATTTATTTTTGTGTAAGGGAAAAAGAAAAGGGAAGTTAAACAGAGGTGCCTGGGTGATGTAGTTGGTGAGGCATCTGACTCTTGGTTTTGGCTAGGGTTGTGATCTTGGGGTCATGAGATCAAGCCCCATATCAAGCCAGCACTGAACTCTGGCTTAGCTTGAAATCTGCTTGAAATTCTCCCCTCTTCTTCCTCTTCCTCTGCCCCTCTCCGCTGCATGCTCCCTCTCTCTCTTTCAAATAAATAAATAAATCTTAAAAAAAAAAAAGGTAGAGGAAAAATTTTACCTTCCCTGTGGTACATCCTGAAAAAGAAGTGCTTTTTTATTTTAAAAAAAATTGCTATTGGGGCACCTGGGTGGCTCAGTGGTTTACAGCCTCTGCCTTCGGCTCGGGTCGTGGTCCCGGGGTTCTGGGATCGAGCCCCACATCGGGCTCTCTGCTCGGCGGGGAGCCTGCTTCCCCCTCTCTCTCTGCCTGCCTCTCTGCCTACCTGTGATCTCTGTCTGTCAAGTAAATGAATAAAATCTTTAAAGAAAAAATTGCTATTATGGATCCTTTTAAAAAATTGAGTGTAGTTAACACAGAATGTTACATTAGCATCAGGTGTACAACTTAGTGATTTGACAAGTTTATATGTTATGCTATGCCCACCACAAGTGGAGCTATCATCTGTCTCATTACATCACTTTTATAATATCATTCACTGTATTCTTCATGCTGTGCCTTTTATTCTCATGACTTATTCATTTATGGACCTTTTTTTTTAGAGGGGACCTGAGCCAAAGGCAGATGTTTAACAGACTGAGCCACCCAGGTGCTCCGGAAGAGAGAGAGAATCATAAGCATGCTCCACAACCAGGGAGGAGCCCCACCGGGGGCTCGATCTCACAACCCTGAGATCATGACAGGAGCCGAAGTCAGGAGTCTTAACCTAACCAACCTTCAGTTAGTTAAGTCAGATGCTTAACCAACTGAACCACCCAGGTGTCCCTGTTGGGTCTCTTTTTAACTAGGCTTAGGCACTTGGGAAATGCGTCATATTTAATGAGCGCAGGAAACTTTGTAATGAGTGAGGAATGAATAAAGAAACCAGTGTGACAATGGGTGTCAATCCTTAGAAAATATCCTAAAATTACAAAGAGGTCATGAACTTTGATTTGTCCCCTCTTCTAGAGGCGACAGAGAGTTCACACAGGAAAACCAAACCTATTCTAGGTACATCAAGCAGAAAGACCTCAACAAAGGGAATTTCTAGTTTGACACCTATTGTAACTGTCTCATCTCTCATGCCCTGGGGCTCCACTGACACATCCTCAAGGTAACCTCATAGCCGGTTCTTGGGAGAAGAGTCCTTCTGATTTCCTAACTCACTCTCTCTAGCCTGGTTTTAGTGCCAATCAGGGACAATCCCTATAAGAAAACTGTCACTTCTACTCAGACTTTTCCCCCAAAGTGTGCTAACTTGACTGTGGCTCCCCCTCCCCCTGCCCCCGCTTGTAAATTCAGGTTAGAACGGTACATACTGAGAGAAAAAGGGAAAAGAATTCTAGCAGAAATATGAGCCCTGCACCTCCCCTCCCCAGTTCTGTCGAAATATTAATCTGGAATCTGGTGAAGAAAATGAAACAAAGGACGAAATGAGACAGGGTGCAGCAACACCTCCTTGTTCCCAAGTCGTGATGAAAAAATAAAGCTGACAAAAGACACTTTAGCAGACTTGAAAGGACCTCATTGAATTCACTCCACGCTGCTATCTAACAGCTTCACAAGATGCTGCTTTTCTTGTCAGAGTCAACCACGGGAGGTTGCAGAAACCCATTTTCCTGGCCCTGAGCTTCTCCTCCTCCTCATCTGCCTTTTGTTCATTTGGCTGCTTTTAGGGCTACAGTGGCTTAAATTCCCCATAGTCTACATGTAGATCAACAGACGGAGTCAGAGTTTTCTGTGGAATTAATATATTTCATAAAATACAAAAAACTATGTCAAAATTAAATATGTATGCAATTGCTGTTTCCTAAGGCCATATTCAAGAGTCGGTGGGCGACATTCCCAGCCATCTCCAAGCTCCTCAAGCCGCCTTCTTTTTCCCCAAAATGGTTAACACTTTTTTATGGGTGGTGGTGCAGTAAGTGGAATTGTGTCCCCCCAGAAGTTATGTCCAAATCCCAACCCTCGGTACCTGCAAATGTGTGACTTTATCTGGAAAAATGGTCTCTGTGGATGTAATTAGAGAAAGTATAAACTTTGAGATTGGATCATTGTGGATTTAGGATGGGCCCTAAATTCAATGTTGTGTCCCTATAAGAGATAGAAATGAAGAAGACAGAAGACAATGTGAAGAGAAGGCAGAAACTGAAACTATGAGTCTACAAGCAAAAGAATGGCAAGGATACTGGCCACCCCCATGGAATTGATTCTCCTTCAAAACTTCAAAACTTCTGAAGTCTCCTTCAGACTTCAGAATCAGTGTTCTAGACACCTTGGCTTTGAATGCGTGTCCTCCTGAATTCTGAGAGAATAAAGTTCTATTGTTTAAGCCATCCAGATTATAATAATTTGTTATGGCAACCCTAAGAAATTAATACACATTGGTATTTCTCATTGCTAGCATTTACTTTCTATACCCAGTCCTGCTGTTATAGTTTCATCATAACAGAGCTTGGCATTTTTTAAACATAAATATTTTAGGCTCTATGTGCCACACAGTCTGTGCCATAACTACTCTACCCCACTCTCACGAACAAGGGCAGCCACAGACAATATGTAAATAAATGGAGATGACAGCGTTCCAATAAAACTTTATTAACAAGAATAGGTGGTGGGCCAGGTTTGGCCTGTAGGTCAGTTTGCTGAGCCCTGGGTGAAGATGTTCACCTGTGATCCTGGTGCCCCATCTCTCGGCATCTTCCTAGAACCTTCTTTAAACGTTTCTCCCTGAAGCACTAGGAGGTCTTCATGCAAGAAGGCTTGACATGGCTTATTTGGGTTTTTCAAATTCTCTGATAGAGATTTGCTTTTAGTTCTCACTCTTAGCTACTGGTTCTTTTAAAATAATCACCTGGCCCAATTTATCTCCTGTTTCTCAGAGTTAAGATATTGCTGTCGTGAAATACATTTTCCTCTTCTTCTTACACCCTGCAGCCCCATTTGTATAGTGCGTTTCACAAACTAATGATGAAGGCGTTGTGACTGTCATTTGACAGTGTTGAGTCGTCAGCGGCTGGGGACTGTGCTTCAGAGTGTGTGTGGGTGGCTTCAAACACTTGGGGGCAAGCAGCCGACAGCTCTGTACTGCTGAGTGGAGGAAATAACAAGAAAAGAGAGAAGAGGCTGTTTATTGTAAGTAACTTTTATTTTAAGATCAAGGCCAATAGGAGGGGAGTTGGGAGGGGAGCATCAAAACAATAATGAATATTTGGAGGCAGGGAATATAAGCGGGGGCGGGGGAAGGAGGCAAAACAATCAAAATGGGATTTTATACTAGAAAATCAAAATCAGTTTGTAGAGAACAGTGGAGCTTTAAAATGCAAGTGTCAAGGTGAGAGAAGGTTTACTTGGATTCAGAAAGAAATATTTGGGGTGGAAAAGGAAAAGGAAGCCAGAAACCTTCTCAAAAATCTGAGACAAATAGTTAGGCTCTGATGTAGACAATTTGTCCTCTCTTCCTTTGTCCAGATTCGTCCCTAGTTAGTTTTCTATGGCTGCTGTACCGAATTACCACAAACTTGCTGATTTAGAACAACAGAAATTTATTTTCTCCCAATTCTAGAGGCCAGAATTCTGGTCACTGGAAACTTCCTTAACTTATGGTCCCATCCCTGCAACCGCTGCTTCCGTGGTCACGTGCCCCCCCCCCTTCTTCTCTGCCTGCCCCTCTTCGGTCTGTGTCAAAACTCCCTCTGTCTTCCCCTCATGGGAAGACAGGTGATGGCCTTTGTAGCCCTCCCAGATAATCCAATATAATACCCCATCTCAAAACCTTTCATTTAATCACAAATGCAAATATCCTTTTTTTTTTTTTGGCCATAGAAGGTAACGTTCATAGGTTCCAGGGACTAGGATCTGGATATCTTTGAGGGAGGCATTTTCAGCTTACTAGAACTCCCAAACTTTATACCCAACCACAGTGAAAAGCAGTATAGCTCATAGGTTCAGTTTCTTCCAAGGGTAGTCTGGCAAGAATCTTGAGCAAACCGAGGGAGTGGGAGCAGAAGGTTGGCTCAGTTTGTCAAATATTTCTTTCAACAATGTAACATTTCAGCCCCTCTTCATAGACAGGCTCCCCACATATCCACATGGCTGCCTTCTCTTTAATCAGTCTTGGCAGTAGGGAGTGATAATGGAAAGGAACTAAAAACTGTAAAGGAGGGTGGTCATATTTTAAATAGGCAGAAACCCAGGAAAATTTTCTACAATGAACATTTTTCTAAGAAAAAAAAATTTTTCTAAATACAGACACAGGAGAACCTAGACCCTAGGGATGGGGCCCATTGTACTGATACACACCCACCCACTTCCTCTTAATTTCAACATGCCTATAAAATCATACAAAACCAGGAAGCATTTTAAACTGCTTTCCACCTGAATATCCTGCCACATGCATTTCAGACTCATTACGCGTAAGACAGGACACAATACCTCCACCACCAACATGTTCTTCTTCCTTATTCATTGTTACAGCCTGAAAGCAGCTGTGTTAATTGGCCATCCATGAGCTTCAGAACTGGAAACCCCATGAACTGTATGCAGACATTTTTGTATATGCACATTGATGCCTTTTCCAGGGGAGAAATCAATAGCCTTCATCAGATTCTCCACAGAATTCTTGACTTCAAAAGGTGAAGAAAGGCCTGCCCTGACAGGGCAATCAGTCAGATCTACAGAAACATTGCTGCATCGCCTTGTGCATTTGCAATAGAGAATGCCCACTGCTTTGCTTTTGCTTGCATTTGTCAAATTTGCGTGCATTGTCGTCATACATTTGTAGGATAGCTGGCTGGGAGTCACAGTAAAACAAATTTTGGCACCATTCCCCCTCCCTTCCCTACAAGTCCAAGATCAATCTTCTCTTTGAAGAAATGGATTTTGCTCTTAAGAACAAGGAAGCAGGGGACCATAATGAATACTTTTTCTGTGTCTAAGGACTATTTTGACATGCCAACACATACCAAACAGACTTTCACATTCTTGGAAGGCTTGCCTCCACTTCTCCCAATGTTACCTAATTCACCCTCAGGTCTCAGTTTAAGTATTTCTTTCCCCAATCAACACTCCTGGGAAAAGATCATAGACTCAAATTCTGAAATATGGGTCTTGTTGCTTACTGAGTATCTATATGAGGGGAAGGACATTGACCACGAGCTAGGAACTGGAGGCCGTCCCTCTGGTCTTAACTCTTGAAGCAACTCAGGATTTCCCTCTAACCCCATCCTCTTCTGGAATCACATTGGTATCTTCAGGAAAGGTAGGGCTGGTGCTCAGCAGCACACAGACTTCAATAGGCCACTGTATCAGAAAAGAGAGTCTTTGAGTGGCCATTTTGAAAACAAGGAGAGTCACAGTACTCCTTTAGAAAACTAAGAAGACCAAAAAGACTATGTCATTGAAAACAGTCATGATGAAGGTTCAAGGAAATAAAACATTAAGAATTATTTTCATTGATTTTACCATTTAAAAATATGGTAAGATCTGGGGCGCCTGGGTGGCTCAGTGGGTTAAGCCGCTGCCTTCGGCTCAGGTCATGATCTCAGGGTCCTGGGATCGAGTCCCGCATCGGGCTCTCTGCTCAGCAGGGAGCCTGCTTCCTCCTCTCTCTCTCTCTGCCTGCCTCTCTGCCTACTCGTGATCTGTCTGTCAAATAAATAAATAAAATCTTTAAAAAAAAAAATATGGTAAGATCTACTGATTCTAGACGGGCAGTTTTCCCTTCACAATATGTTCTTGTATCAGCCGATATAGTTTGTCTGTGGCATATCACAATTTCATCTGTATAATTTTATGTTTAATGACTTTCCTTTGGACTTGTCTATAGCTCTACAAGAGCAGAAGCTGCCCATCTTGTTAGTGCTTAACAGTGCCATTTTGGGTAGATACCAAAAAATATTTGATATGCAAACAGATGGATTAATGAATTAACACAGAATTATGATTGTTCCTCTTCCCCTAAGAGAACTGTCCTTTGACCACAGCAGTTACTTGTCTCATTGGAAAGGCTTCTCGAAGTGGGGTGGTTCGGCCTGTCTCTGCTTGGAGCAGGGTTTCTCAGCCACAACACGGTTGCCATTCTGGGCACGATGGTTCTTTGTTGGGGAGGGCGGTCCTGTGCTGTAGGCTATTTTAACCCAACTCGGGCCTCCACCCGCTCCATGCCACGAATACTGCCTTCCTTCAGTCGTGACAACCAAAATTATCTCCAGACTTTGCCAAACCGAAAAACAATGCTCAAAGAATGAAGGGAATTGCAGGAGGTCTTTCTGAATCTGGGACAAGAGTCCACTGGCAGGTAGAAGAGGAAAATGAAGCTGTGATTGAATGCCCAAAAAGCTATCCATCTGAGGCTCTCCCTACAGAGGAAGGTTTGTTTTTTGTTTGTTTTGTTTTGTTTTTTTCCATTTACTATAATAAATCTGTACCCCCCTAAATCCTTGTTTTTTGATCCTATCTTTGATGTTTTTTATTATCCTATACTTTGATGTTTTTTATTATGTCTTAATTGCTTGCTGAAAATATCTCTTGAATAATTCCAACTTCATTTCTGTTGAACTAAGAAGAGGAATTTAAAGTCTTTGGTGTGTAATTAAGCAGGACAGTTACCTCAGGCTGAGACAGATGGGAACCTAGAAAAGATTACAGAATTGGGGCAGCTGGGATGCGGCTCCCACACACCTGGGCTGCTCTGCTCAGCATGATCGGTGACCGCTTCTGACAGCTTCCTTCTGACAAGCAGCAAACTCATGGAAAGGTGACTGGAGCGACCAGGAGTCAAGTTCTTTAGAGGGTAGGTGCTAGAAATTTGCTTAGTAATCTCAGTTTCCTGTTTTTGCAGTTCTGGATCTTTCTACACAAAGCATGAAAGACGGGGATCTTAGAAGGGATAATGGTTTCTGCTGAAATGGCAAGTAATACTTTCGCTGTAAAAATTAATGCAGCTGTTTCTGGATCCTGGGGCACTGCAGAATTCATTTCAGTAGGAAACCTGCTCATTGTTAAGGAATGTACAAAGAATGAAGTTGCAAATGAAGTTGCAATGAAGTTGCAAAACTGAAATATACAAAGACCACATACTTTCCATTTTCTGTAACAGACCTAGTCCTCAGGAGTCCCATCTCAATGGGTAGCGGCCAGTTTGGGCGGGGTGAGGTGGGGTGGTAGGAAGAACACATGAACTTTTCTAATGAATGCCCCACTTCCTTTAAAATACTCTGTGTTGATGAAACATTCTATTGACTGAAAGTTAAACTTCCTGTGGGAGCTGGATTTCTCTTTTCCCTTCCCTTCCTCAATGTGGCACCTGGGTGTAGAGGAAGGTTGCATCTCGCTGACACCAGGGAGACAGGGCTGGGGCTGGCCTGGTGCCTGTCCTTCTGGTGTATCTCCTGCAGGCCACCTGGTCCTGTCCTCAAGTATATACAGGCTGATGCCCACTAAGGGGGGCTGGGTCTGGTCTCCTTCAGAGTATCCTGAAGGTGGGAGCTGCTAAAGTCTGCAACTGAGGAACTCATCTTGGTCTGTTCTCTGAGTTTGGTTAGGGTCACCCTCGGTACTCAGCCCTAGCTCCTCTCCCCCTCCACTTGCTGGTTGTTGTGCACCCACTGGAAGTCCAGCCACTAACACCAGATATTTCCTATCCGACCTGGAGTTTCCAGCAACAAGGCTTCTTGGCCTCACCCCCGCATAAGTGATATCTTGTAGCCAGTTTCACAACTTGAATCTCCTTTGTTTTCAGCAGCCCCTCAGAGGATTTGAGAACTTCTAGATTCCTCAAATGCCATACAGACCCTAAGGAGTCAGGAGCTCTACCTCAGATGTCTCTTTGCACATCTCCCTCTCTTTTTTGATTATCGACTACATGCGTGGCACTGCTAAGCAATAACAAGACAGCTTCTGCAGAGTTTATGGACAAATGCAAGAGAAACATAATGTTATACAAATGTATTACTTTATTGTAATTGTATTAATGACATAAACAAGGAAAAACCCTATGCTGTCTGCCCTCCTCTTATTGATCTGATGACCTCCCTCCTTCCTTAGAGAAGATAGGAACAACACAAGGTTCTCCCAGCCTCACTACCTGTTCTGTGACCTGTGTCTCCCTTCTCCTTCCCATAATTCCTCAGGGCAGGAGGTGGGCTGTCCACACATTCACTTCCCAATCCCTCTATACTCTTGTAGCAGGGACTAGTTTTACTGAGTTCTCTCTCTCTGGAATATTACTTCCATTTTAGCTCACCAGATTTTGTTCTTGATATGTTAATGATGGCTCAGGAAATTTTGAAAACCATCTCATCTCTTGAAAAAGACTGTCTTTTAAGACAGCTATTTACGGGGCGCCTGGGTGGCTCAGTGGGTTAAAGCCTCCGCCTTTGGCTCAGGTCATGATCTCAGGGTCCTGGGATCGAGCCCTGCATCAGGCTCTCTGCTCAGCGGCGAGCCTGCTTTCTCCTCTCTCTCTGCCTGCCTCTCTGCCTACTTATGATCTGTCTGTCAAATAAATAAATAAAATCTTAAAAAAAAAAAAAAAGACAGCTATTTAGTCTCCAACTGTTCTGGAAGTCAAAAGTGGGGTATGGATTTTCGGCCGTCTTTGCATTCCTACTGCTACAATCTAATCCTCCCCAAAGCCAGCAGTCAGCTCTGGCAGAACAGTGAATTGGCCATGCATAAAAATTATAAAAGATAAAAGTGTAAATCATTAGGGGCGCCTGGGTAGTTCAGTGAGTTAAAGCCTCTGCCTTCGGCTCAGGTCGTGATCCCGGGGTCCTGGGATCAAGCCGCACGTCAGGCTCTCTGCTCGGTGGGGAGCCTGCTTCCCCCTTGCCTTTCCACCTGCTGGTGATCTCTGTCTGTCAAATAAATAAATAAGTAATCATTTTTTAAAAAAGTGTAAGTCATTAATAAAAAAAGCACAAGATATATCCTTGTTACTTCCACTTCACACACTGACGGAGCATTTTAGGTGTGGGAGACAAAGCCCAGGGCCAGTCCCGTGGAGTGGGGAGGTTGAGGTAAGGCTCAGCATGATAAAGTCAAAGTGTTTCTCACTAGGCTAAGGAGGTTTTTCTATCTTACCTGGATAAATATAAAAAGTAGAACTTGCGTAAGAAAGGAAACTGGAGAAGGAAAAACTAGAGTTAGGGCTCTTCTCAAAAACTTGGCAGGAAAGCAGGCCTGAGGGAGAGGGATGGCTACCAGTAAGACACTCCCTGTGGGGGTGGAGGCTGCAGACAGTAGTAATAGGGGTGTCTGATATCTGATTTCCTCTCCATCTGCTCCCATTGTCGCCCTTGTCATATCACTATCTTGGAGAATGGAAGTGCAGTTATGATCCTATTCCAGGAAGAAATAAACCAGAAAGAAATGGAGGTTTGGTGATAAAATGACCAGAAGCAACTGAGAAGAATCTGGGAGCAGGAATTTGGGGTGAGAGCTGACAGGCTACAACTAGGACAGATATCTTCCCTAACTCCATTCCCAAATCTGAGCACTTCCAGCTCTATGTGAAGGAGATCGAATTTTCTCTCTCTCTCTCTTTTTTTTAAAAGATTTTATTTATTGAGAGAGAGAGAGCACAAGCACAAGGGAGAGGGGGATCCAGGCTCCCCACTGAGCCAGGAGCCTGTCACAGGACTTGATCCCACCTAAGGCAGATACTTGACCGACTGAACCACACAGGTGCCCCACAGATCAAGTTTTCCAATGGTCAATGCTAATATGGTAGATTAAAAGTGGCCGCCAGTTGTTGGTTACTTCCTATACAGAAAAGTGGTATTTATTTTCCACCATTTTGCATTTGGTTTGGCCTTGTCATTGCTTGAATCAAGAGAATGTGGTGATAGCTATGCTCTGCAGATTCTGAACCTAAGTCTTTAAAAGCCCGGCAGTTTATGCTTTTCAAAACTTCACGGTCACTACACAGCTATCATAGATAAGGAAAATCCTCCTAGGAACCTTACCTCAGTTAGAGCCACCTTATCTGACAAAAGTTAGATTAACACAAGAAAAGCAAACAGAAGTTTATTAACATACGCAACACATACATACACACAAAATCATTCAGCAATGAGTCACTCAAAGAGGTGATTAGAACTTTGGCTTATATAGTATCTTAGCAGAGAACAATAAATTTTTAGAGAAATGACAAGACAAGGGAAAGAGTTTTTGTTTCTAGGACAGCAGGCTGGGGGAGGTAAATTATATGGGAGAAATGTTAGATAAGGGCTAGCTAGAGCAAGATTTGCTCTGGTGTGGTCCATGGCCTGATAAGGGTCTAGACTTGTCTCTGGTGATTAACTTCTGTCCTTCCTGGTAGAGAGGGGAGGGGGGACACCTTTATAAATTTATGTCCTGTTTTTGGACAAATAGGGGGTAAGAAGAGAGTTTGTCTTGCATCTACTCTTCTCAGTTGTCTTTAGCTCAAAATAATTCTTACACCGAAGTGGCATATTTTGGGGTGGCATATTCATCTACTCTTCACTAGGTCTAGAAAGATCACATAGCGAAACCACATGAAAAGCTCAGATAGAGACTGACAAGCCCTGGATGATATGGAGAAAGAGGGAGACCCAGCCAAGCTCAGCCTTCCAGCCCTCCTTTCCAAGATGCCAGATGTGTGAGTAAGCCATTGGATACTGTAGCCCTGGCCATGACCTGATTTTACCAACACCAACATGAAAAACCTCCAGAAAAGACCAGCAGAAGAACCTCTTAGCTGATCCCAGTTAATTCATAGAAGCATGAGATAGTAGTTGCTTTAAGCCTCTAAGTTTTGGGGGTGATTTGTTATGCAGCAATCGATAAGTGGAACAGTAGGGTAGAGCCAAGGTGGCAGCAGAAAGAGAGTATGGTGTATTGTGCATTGGCTTTTACATGCCTCCCTCCAGAAGTGACAGGTAAAATTTCCATTCTTATTTCATTAGCAAAAGCAAGTCCTATAGCCATGCTGAACTTCAGGGACTTTATGTCCAGGAAAAAAGTCCAGAGTGAAATCTACCACCCCACCTCTAGCAGCAAGGGAAGCTGGGGAAGCCCAGCAGGTTTGTAACAATTTTTTGTATGGATTCATTACCTAGGGCTGGGCACACTGCAGCCCTGAACACAATCAAGATACTGTTGTCAGGGGCGGTGAAGGCAGGAATACATACTGCATTTGCTCCTAGAGGGGAGTGGTAAGTGACAGAGAGATTGCAATGGCTGCTACCAGCTCTTGCACCTTGCCCTGACCCTGGCCCTACCCACTAAACTTGAGTTCTCGCCATCCTCACATTTTCAATCCATATATTTGGAATTTGAATTTGGAACAAGAAAGGGAGAGAGAGAAGGGAAAGAGGAAGTAAAGGAGGGATGGAGAAAAGAGGCAACAGTTATGTACTTGGGTGTGAAATGAAAGACAGACCTTAAGTGCTCCTGACTCTACCTTCAGCACTTTTTTCACCACTTAGGGGGAGAAAATGATTAATGTTTGCACAAAAATGTCAAACAGAAAGACAAAAGGAAAGGGAACATTTCAAAGAAGTGTGAAGTGTGTGGCAGTCTGGGTGGTCTGGTTGAAAAAGGGAAAAAATTTTTTTCTCAAGTTGTGCTTTGGGAAACTCTTGGAGGAATAGAACATTCTGATCTAAGGCTTGACGCCTTGAGTGCTGCTCTCTCTATCCACAGCCCTCATGTAGATAATTGTTTTTTTCTCCCCTTTCTTCTAAGTTCCCAGCTCAGCTCACAGTTTCTTCCTTGTTGGTCAAAATTAAAACCAAAATAGCAACTCTTTTTTTCATTTCTATATTAAGTGAAAAATAAAATCCTAAGGAAATGTTTAACCATCTTCAAAAGACTTTTCATATATTGTCCTCAAGAGAACTTTATTTACCATCCTCATTTTACTTGTTAAAGAATTGGGGCTAAGAGAGGTTAATTTATCCAAATTTACCTAACACATCTGAAACTAGATCTAGTCACCTTCATAATCCCTTATGTTAACCACCAAAATACTCAGACTTTCAAGAAGTTATTTGGTGCATTGTTCTTAATAGAACCTGGGATCTAGAAACTGTCTAGATAGCTTGGTCAGCATTTATTGTCTCATTCAGGAATGCAATTTCTAGTTCCTCCTTCTGATGGAACTGTCTTTAGTATCCTCCCACATCTATATCATTTTTGCTTTCTCTCTACTTTTATTGTCATCCGAAAGTTCCCCACTGTACTCCTACCTAGCAGATATGGGTTTCCACATATGTGGATATCTCAAGTCATGTCCATTTGTGGCCAAGTCTGTTAATGCCGATTCTACTCACTTGACTTTATGATGCCTATTAGGTATATTTTTTTGCCTTATATTGAAGCCTCAAGTTCACCTAGTTTTTGCCCCTGTTTTGCTGTCTCTCCCACTCTAGCCCCTTAAAATAAATCACATTACCTACAAAGCCTGCCTTGGGCTTCAGTAAAACTTTGAAGGAATTCATCATCATTTTGCCCTGATTATCAGATCAATGACTCTTTTATTTCCTGGTTTTCGTGGGCCCTGAACCTAGCTCCTGTTTTCTGCCTAGTCCTGTTGGTTAGTGGCATGAAGTTGCTCTTCCAATTTTGTCTATGCCCATCCTGAAAAATGCCTTATTGAAGCATGCGATAATAATGAGAACTGCCATTGGGTATGGGTCTACCACGTGTCTACCTCTAAGCTAAATATTTTATGTATTATTGCATTTACTCCTGTAGGGGAGGAAAAATAATTTACCCTCTACTCTTCTAAGTTCTCTGCTGGGAACTCTGTAACAAAAAACAGATTAATAGAACAAACAGATTAATAGTCTGTAGAAGTACAGACAGAAATTTATTAACATGTATACTTCATATATGAATGGGAGATAGTAACTCTCAGAGGTAGTTTAGAGTTTGGGCTTAAATATTATTTTCAGCTAAAGACAAAAGAGAGAAGGATATGGGGGAAGTCAGTTATGGGGAGATGAGCAGAAAAAGCATGGTAAACAAGAATAAGTTTTGCTATGCAGACTTAAGTCCTGTGCCTTCTCCATTGATGGGTTGAGTTTCTTCTGATTTAGTCATTCTTCTCCCCCTGGGGCAGATAGGGAGACCCCCTTAAAAATGGAGATTTCCTTATAAATGTAAAGTTCCCTTACAAAAGGGTAACTTCTAATCTGTTTTCAGAACTTCTTCTTTGTCTTCTCTTTCTCAAAATAATTCTTACACCAAAGATTTGGGGTGGCACATCTTACCACCCTTCACTCCTCACGACAAACCAGCCAGGTACTTCTATTCCCTTCATTTTTCCAGGAAGAAGAAACAGAAGCAACATTAGTGCTGGGAAACATTCCTCATATTTTAAGTAAACCTCTTGTCTGGACACCTGGCACTGTGCTGCGTTCTCTACATATACTACTTCATCTGGTCTTCCCAACAGTCCTGCAAACTGTCTAGGTATTCTCATCTCTACTTTTTGGGGGGGCAGGGGGAAAGGGGACACTGAGGCTCCAGGAGGCTAGGTGACTTCTGAAGCAGGCCAAGGTTTAAACTTCAGTCTCCTCTACTGGCCTGCTTGCCAGACCCTTTTTAGGACCTTTGACTTAATTGTTGCCCCTGCCTCAATGCTCTTCCCCCATATCCACATGCCTCCCTTCCTCACCTCCTCCACATTATTTGTTCAAATGTCGCCTATCAGCGAGGATTTCCCTCCTCCTTGTATTAGACCTAACCTTCATTCATGGCTGTCCCTCACCTCTTCCCCACTTTATTTTTCCCCATAGCACTTATCACTCTCTGACACCACACATTTTAGTTACTAGAATGCAAGTTCCAAGACAGGATTTTTGTCAATTCACTTAAACTAGTATGTGTACAGTTTTTGAGAAGTATTTGTTGAAAGAATGGATGGATAAATAAATATCTAATTCCAAAGCCTATTCTGTTTCACCGTGGTTTTCTCAGATCTTTTGTGTCAGTCATATCTTCCTTTTGCTTCTAGGCTACTTTCTCATGCTAAGGAATTTTTAAAAATAAATGCCTACATTCAGTATTATCAAGGAAAAGAAGAAACAAGTCCAGGCTATCCTGGGCCTGGAAACCACACTAGCAGCAGTTTTGAGCTTTATCAAAGAACACTTATTATCTGCCTTCTTGTTTGTGATGCTCTGCTAGGTATTATGCAGAAAATATTAAACCAGAATGTTTATCTCTGGCTCCATCTCCCCCTCTAGTTGGCTGGTTACTGGGAGAGGCAGCAGAGGTGCCTATGAACAAATGGAATACACATAGCATGTAGCACCCAGGCCTGAATGATAGGTATTGGGAGCCAATGTTTACAGGTCAGTCAGTCAGAGAGCAAATCCATGGGAGTTTCATTATTAGACAGGATGGGGTTTCCAGAAATCAACCAAAGAGAACTTTTCTATCCAAAATCTATTTGATTTGGGAAGCTACTGCTGAGAAGCCATTTATCTCCTACACAGTGAGCTTCCTTACAAGTTCATGGTTTGGTTGCTGGAACCAAACATTTGACTGAAGAAGCCACAATAACAATAATGCTGGAAGAAGAAATTGCAGCATCCCCTGTCCTTGGGAAGAACCCATTTTTCATGGTGCCATGCAGATCTTGGGCTTAATGCCAACTCTTTTTTAAAACTAATTTACTGGGATGCCTGGGTGGCTCAGTCGGTTGGGCATCTGCCTTCAGCTCAGGTCATGGTCTCAGGGTTCTGGGATCAAGCCCTGCATTGGGCTCCTTGCTCAGTGGGGAGTCTGCTTCTCCCTCTACCTCTGCCCCTCCACGTGCTCATGTTCTCTCTCTGCCTCTCTCTGAAATAAATAAAAATGTTTTTTAAAAAAGGATATAGGTATATATTCACAGATGCCAGTCTGTTAACTGGCAGGGCTAAATGACTTTCTGTAAGTGAATAATCCATAAACAAAGCCATCTCCAAGACAGCCTCCAACAGTCCCCCCTCCTGAGATCTATACCCTTGTGTAGTTCCCTCCCCCATCATGCTAGAGTTGGTCTGTTTGACCATTAGCATACAGCAGAACTAGTGACATGTCACTTCCTAGATTAGGCTATAAAAATAAAAGGTGAGGGGTGCCTGGGTGGCTCAGTGGATTAAAGCCTCTGCCTTCGGCTCAGGTCAGGATCCCAGGGTCCTGGGATCGAGCCCTGAATCGGGATCTCTGCTCGGCAGGGAGCCTGCCTCCCCACCTCTCTCTGCTTGCCTCTCTGCCTACTTGTGATTTCTATCTGCCAAATAAATAAATAAATAAATCTTAAAATAAAAATAAAAATAAAATAAACGTGAGGAATTGAAACCTTCTGCCAACAGCCATGTGAACACATCTGCAAGTGAATTCTACTCAAAGCTTCATTCAAGCTTTCAGAAGACAGCCATCCCTGCTGACAGATTGCCTGCAACCTCATGAACCAGAACCCCTTGGCTCAGCTGCTCCTGGACTCTGCACTGTTGTTGTTTAAAGCTGGTAAGTCTGGGGTACCTGGGTGGCTCAGTGGGTGAAGCCTCTGCCTTCAGCCCAGGTCATGACTTCAGGATCCTGGGATCCAGTCCTGCATCTGGCTCTCTGCTCAGCAGGGAGCCTGCTTCCCCCTCTCTCTCTCTGCCTGCCTCTCTGCCTACTTGTGATATCCCTCTCTGTGTCAAAAAGATAAAATAAAATCTTGAAAAAAAAAAGTTGTTAAGTTTTAGGGTAATTTGTTATGCAGCAATAGATCACTAAGACATTTTTTCATCCCAAAGTCCTCCCCTCTCCTAGGGCATATGAGCAATGTCTCTTTCACCATTCCTAGACATTTTGCACTTTGTTTGGCAACATATATTTCATAAGAAAAGAAACAATTTAGTACCAGCATTTTCTTAGCTACCTGGTTTTAAAATCAGCTTCACTCAAGCCAGAACTTTAAAAAGGGAGAAAAACGACCTGAGTGGCTGTAGTAGGGGTCCCACTGTGATTTCCAGCTCTAGTATTTCAAGATTACATGTTACTGTTACCAAAATTTCCCTTCTTTCATGGCTTTCCATCATGCTTACCTACTTCCTATGAATCTTCCTCTGAATCCACTGATTGCTTTAAAGGAATCACATTCATAGGGTTTGGTTCTCTTTCAATACTTTTTTAATTCATACATTTGCTCTTCAGTTCATGATAAAATGTTCTTTGAAGATCTTTGAAGAATGTTTTTAGGTCTAAGAATTTAAAAACATTAAGTAGGGCGCCTGGGGCTCAGCTGGTTAAGCATCCGAATCTTGATTTCAGCTCAGGTGATGACCTCAGGGTCATGAGAGGGAGTCCCACATCGGATTCTGTGGAACCCACTTAAGATTCCCTCTCTCCCTCTCCTGCTGCCCTCCTCCCACTGTGTGCTCTCTCTCTCTCTCAATAAATAAGTAAATAAGTAAAAGTAAGTTAAAACATGGAATTCAACTGCTTCGGCCATTCAGTGTTTCGACCTAGGAGGTAATGTATATAAAGGTCTCAGAACAGTTCCTAGCATATGTGTTCAGTAAAATTATTATTTATATAGAAGTGCATATTGACTCCCTATTATATAGATAAGGAGATGCTTAATGTGCTTAATACATAGAGATCAAAGTAGGGAAGAATTATCTGCTAACAGCTTGGACGCTACAGTGGATGTCAAATTCAGAATAGCTCTTATAATTCTAGTCAAGAACGCTCCCATAGCATGGTTTCTATGATTTCTCCATCATCTGTCATATAGAGCTATTAACAAAGCTGGTCTCTCAAATGCTTCTTGATAGGTCATTGTATAATGATCTAGCATAAAATGACTCAAAAACTTCTGTGGATAGTTAATATCCATAGATACTATTAAAGGAAGGAAGGAAGAATTGATCATTTTCCAAAGCTTTAATTGTCCTTAGTTCTGACCCACAAATAATTGTGCAAACTTACTTTGAGTATAACTTTGCAGATCAGATAAAATGTATACATGGTTTTATGTGTCAATAATTAACACATTACTGTGCCTTTGGGTAAACACATTTCTTAGATTTAAGCTAGCAACTTACTGCCTCACACCTCTAGGAAACCATGTATACATTTTACCTGATCTGCAAAGGTATAGGCCATTATAATATCCTCAAAATGAGTTTGCACAATTACTTGTGGGTCAGAACTAAGGGCAATTAAAGCTTTGGAAAATAATTCTTCCCTCCTTCTATCTTTCCTTCCTTCCTTCCTTTGATGAATTTACTTTGAAGAACCAAAATTTATTTTCCCTTTTCCCCACCTTTATTGAGGTATAAGTGACAAATAAAATTGTACATATTTATGGTACATTATTTGAGGTTTTGACATAATACACATTGTGAAATAATTGTCACAATCAAGCTAAGTAACATGAAAAAAATGTTTCCAAATTTTAAAAAAATTGAATTGCAAGTGATTCCTTCATGATTTTACAAAGGAAATGAAGACAAACTGTAAAAAAAAATTAAACGACAGAATATTAGCACAAGAGAAAGCAGTTCCTGGGTGTTGTCTAGACAGGCATTCAGAAAGCAGGGACAGTATTACTTGTTCTTTTTCTTTTAACCACTTATCGAGAGAAAGAATATCAATTTTCACGTCATAAATAAGTCACTGAAGATGATTACATTCTCCCTTCCTTCCCCAGAGAAAAAGGAAACTGAAAAGTTCACCATAAAACATACATTATTATACTTGGGCAGACCTATAAGAGCAAAAGTTTTTTATAACCTCATTACAATAAAACTACTAACACCTCTTGCTTACTAACACCATATTAATCAGTTATGATCTTGAAGTTATATGGTCCCTTATACCCCAAACACATGTAACTAATTTGACCCAATACGAATTACCTTGTTCTGTATAGCAATGACCCATAAACTTATCAGCCTAACACAGCGACCACTTACTACCTCACAATTCTCTGGGTTAGCAATTTGACTTGGGCTCAGAGGAGCCACTCTTCTGATCTTAGCTGGACTAACCCACCAGGGTGTGGTCATTGGCTGGTTGGCTAAAGAGCTCTAGTTCTATGGGAGGGCTCATCTAAGATGACCTCAGCTGGGACAGGTCATCTCTGCCCCACATAGGCCTTTGTCCTTGAGGCAATTTCCTGGCCTCTCTGGCGCTCTCTGCTGGCTCACTCACATCAACATACAAATACGCTGTTACTTTTCTCACCCAGAAAGTCCGCTTTCATCTTTAGCTAACACCTTATCTGTTCATTCTTACAGCAAAACTCTTGAAAAAATGTCTGTACTCACTGTCTTCAATTCCATTCTTCCCATTTTTGCTTAAAACGTACTCCAAAAGGTTTTAGCCCACACACTCTGCCCAAGTGGCTCTTGTCAAGGTCACTGATAACCTTTATGTTGCTTAGTTCAACGATCCATTCCCATTCCTTACATGACCCGTCTGCACTTGACATGTGTCACCACCCAGTCTTCTCAAAACACTTCCTTCACCTGGCTTCTGGGCAGCACACCCACGTGCCTGTCCTCCTCCCTCACTAGCTCCCCCTTCTAGGTCTTCTTGGCTGGCTCCTTCTTATCTTCCTGATCTCTCAATGTCAGAGTTCCTCCAAGCTCAGTCCTTGGATTTTTCTCTTCTCTTCCTTGATTTTACTCAGTTCCCTGGTGATCTCATCCAGTCTCCTGGTTTTAAGTACCATCCATATTCTGATAATCCAAATTTATATCCCATCCTCTACCCCAAGTCCAGACATAAACAGCCAGCTGCCTACAAGTTATCTCCACTTGGATGTTAGATTTTTCTATTTCTGCTGCAACAAACTGGGGAGTTTAAAACATGAATTTAAAGGGGCACCTAGGTGGCTCAATCAGTTGGGTGTCTGCCTTTGACTCAGGTCGTGATCTCGGAGTCCTGGAATCAAGTCCCATATCAGGCTCCCTGTTCGGCAGGGACTCTGCTTCTCCCTCTCCCTCTGCCCCTCCCCCCAGGCATGCACACACTCTCTCAAATAAATAAAATCTTCATAATAATTTAAAAAGACCATGAATTTATTATCTTACTGTTGTGGAGGTCAGAAATCCAAAATGGGTCTCACTGGGTAAAGTTAAGTTGTCAGCAGAGCTGCATTCCTTCTAAAGGCTCTAGGGGAGAATTCATTTAGACTTTCCAGTTTTTAGAGACTGCTGGCATTTTTTTGCTTGTGGGCCCTTCGATGCTCAAAGCCAGCAATGGCTGTCAAGTCTTTCTCACTTACATTACTCTGACACTGACTTCTTAGTCTCTCTCTCCCACATTTAAAGGCTTATAATTATATTACATACACCTGGATCGTGCAGGATATCCTCCCTATCGTAAGGTAGGCTAATTAGCAACCTTAATTGTACTACTTTAATTCCCCCTTGCCGTGTAACCAAACTTATTCACAGGTTCCAGGGATTAGGAACTGGATGGCCCCTTTTGTGGGGTCATTACCCTGACTTCCACAAATGCCTTATAGTCATGTCAAACCTAGCACATCCAGATTGACCTCCTGATCTTACCAAGCCTGCTCCTCTCTAGGTATTCCTCAATTTCAGTCTGTGCCAACCTCATCTTTCCAGTTGATTAGAGCACCAGGTTTAGAGTCAACTTTTCCTTCTCTTCTCTTTCTAGGTCATATCCATTCTATGAGCAAATCCCGTGGACTCCACCTGCAGAATACACTTAGCATCTAATGATTCTCAAAACCTCCTTTGCAAACACATGGGTTCATTCCCCTCCAGTACTCTCCCGGGTTGCTGGTAATGGTCTCTAGATCTCCCAGAGTATCCTAATAGCCTCCCAACCCATCTCTGTGGGTTTCTACCCTGGCCTACCAGTATGTGTCTCCTGTCTGCCCCCACATAGTCTATTCTCAATATAACAGCCAGATGATATTTTTTTAAAAAAGATTTTTATTTATTTAACACAGAGAGAGCATGAGAGAGAGCACAAACAGGGGGAGCAGCAGGCAGAGGGAGAAGCAGGCTCCTGGTTGAGCAGGGAGCCTGATGTGGGACTCAATCCCAGGACCCTGGGATCATGACCTGAGCTGAAGGCAGACACTTAACCAACTGAGCCACCCAGGTACCCCATCCAGATGACATTTTTACAACAGAAGTTAGAAATCAGTCAACCATAAAAGCTAATGACAGCAATGCCCACATGATCTGGTCATTCCTCCTACTTCTCCAGCTTCTTCTGTTCTTCCCTGACATACTTGATTCACTCAACCCACGAGAGCCTCCCTGCTTTGTCTCTAATAGTCCAGGGCTTTTGTATTTGGCACTTTATTGTTTGAAAGGTTTACTATATGGGTCTCTTCATCTCCCTTAATCTTTGCTCCAAGTCACATTTTCAGTGAGGCTTTCCTTATTCATTATCTTTTATTTTTAATTTTTCCCCATTTTCTTTTATTGACATTTAGTTGACACACAATGTTACATTAGTTTCAGGAGTACAAGGTAGTGATGTGACAAATCTTCTTGTTATGCTATGCTCACTACAAGTGTGGCTACCGTCTCTCACCATACTACACTACCATAATACCATTGCTATAGTCCCTCTGCATACCTTTTATCACTGTGACTTATTCATTCCAGAACTAGGAGCCTATACTTCCCGCTCCCCTTCACCCACTTTGTTTATCCCCCCCCAACCCCTTCCCCTTTGGCAACCATCAGTTCATCCTCTGTATTTTTGAGTCTGTTTCTGCTTTTTGTTTTTTCGTTTTTGCAGATTCCACATATAAGTGAAATCCCTATGATACATGTCTTTTTCTGTCTGACTTATTTTACTTAGCATAATACCCTCTAGGCTTATCCATGTTGTTGCAAATGGCAAGAGCACATCCTTTTTTATGGCCAAATAATATTCCTCTCTCTCTGTGTGTGTGTGTGTGTGTGTGTGTGTGTGTGTATACACACACACACACCACATCTTCTTTACCCATTCATCTATTAATGGACACTTGTGTTGATTGCATATCTTGGCTATTGTAAATAATACTGCAATAAACATACAGGTGCATATATCTTCTCAGATTAGTGTTTTAGTTTTCTTGGGGTAAATACTCAGTAGTGGTATTATGGATCATATGTTATTTCTCTTCTATTTGATGAACCTCATTCTGTTTTCCACAGTGGCTGCACCAATATACATTTTCAATAACAGAGCGCAAGTTTCTTTTTCTCCACACCCTTACCAATACTTGCTATTACATATTATTTGGGGTTTAGCCATTCCGACAGGTGTAAGGTGATTTCTTGTTGAGGGTTCAATTTGCATTTCCCTTACAGTGAGTAATGTTGAGTCCCTTCTCACATCAGCCTTTAAACCGCATGCACATGCACAGAAACACGTACATAGAAACCTTTCCTTCTTCGATGCTTTACTTTTTCCAGTAGCATTTATCACATTCTGACTTGCCATATAATTTAAATTTTTATACTTTATTTTTGTCTCTTACCATTAAATAGCAAATTCCATGAAGGCAGGGATGCCTTCAGTTATTCCTAGTTCTTGTTCCTAGTTCCTAGTTCAGTATCAGGTACATAACAGACACTCAGTAAATATTAGACAATAAATGATCTGTATCAGTTTTTTCATCAGTAAAATGGGAATAAAAAGAATAGTAACTACACCATAGAGTTGGGAGAATTTAGTAAGTTAGTATACATAAAGTGTTATCAGAGAGCCCGGCACAGAGAAAGCACTGAAGAGGTGTTTGGCTTGTAATCTCCCTAACCATTTATACCAATTCTTCTCTTGTTACTCAATGAGCACCAAGCAACGCCTCTCAAGAGGGAATAAGAGTAAGATGTTGAGAATACACTGTGTCCTAGCAATGAAGATATATGTAAATACTTGCTATTTTATATAATTTAACAAGCCCTCAACAAGTAAGGAAGTTGCAGTGATTGCTACTGAATCTCTCAGTGTGTATTTTGAGGACAGAATGTTCATCATCCTTATTTTTCTATTGGAAGCACACATGGTCATATTAACTACTTTGTTAATATGGACAAAGTAGGGGTGCCTGGCTGGTTCAGTGGGTTAAAGCCTCTGCTTTGGGCTCAGGTCATGATTTCAGGGTCCTGGGATTGAGCCCCGCATCGGGCTCTTTGCTTGGCAGGGAGCCTGCTTCTCTGCCTACTTGTGATCTCTGTCCGTCAAATAAATAAATAAAATCTTAGGAAAAAAAAACGGATAAAGTAACCTGAACCTTAGTCTCTCACCTGTTCAAAACTGACCACAAAGGGCAGGCAGATTAGCTAAATCCTCACGACTGCTGTAGTTCCACATTCCTTTGTCATTTGGTGGATTTAGGCGATGACCTTCACTTCTAGAACCAGCACCAGTCTTTCCCAGTTTGAATATTGGCACAAACCACAGACCATATTAA
Organism: Mustela lutreola; assembly: GCF_030435805.1. Lineage (NCBI taxonomy): Eukaryota > Metazoa > Chordata > Mammalia > Carnivora > Mustelidae > Mustela > Mustela lutreola. The sequence continues at coordinate 109,397,602 of NC_081297.1, forward strand.
TCTTATTTCAAAATGTCAAAGTTCCAATATTCAGACCATGTGAAGCTGTGCAAATATCCTTTGAGAATACATTAAAAAACTCAAAGTATTATCATTGGTTTTATTCCTTCATCCCCTCACAGCATATACCAAACTGAATCCCAAAGATTCCAGCAAACTTATTTCCATTTACATACCAGTGAGGCCAAAGGGGGAAAGAGGGGGACTATTATCTGGAAACAGAAACTCAATGGAGAGCCAAACCTCAAACATACACATCTATGAAAATTAAAGTCTCTCCTGACAAAGTAAGTCAAATATCACTGATGTGGGGCTGTTGGATGGTCAGTCTTACTCACTCCCTGGTAAATACAAAGCACCAAAAAAAAAGTCAACTTTATAATAAATAGGATCATAGCTGGCTGCTTGTCTCTGATTAAATATAACTTCTGCTATTTAATTCAATTACTTCAGACAGAATTCTATGACATTTGACTCTGAATAAAACATTTTAACACCAAGTTTGAAAATAGCAGCGTGTGGTTGTACATATCATTCATTGTACCAAGATATCTAGCTAAGGGGGCAAGGCAGGCCGAAAGATTTTTGGTTTTGTATATTTTTAATTCCAAAGCTTGACTGTGAATATTAGGGATAAAACCTGGAAGACTCAGAGCATAGAGTACATGTCATAAGCCACAGAGCTGGAAAGAATAGGTGATAATATTATAGAGGATGGTAGTGAGTCATATACTACCAATGCCTAGATAATTCATAAGACCCTTCCAGAAATTTGGATCAGGCCTGAAGACAAGGGGAGAAAGGGAGAAGAAGGTGCAAGAGAAAACCCTTGAATGTGGCAATTTATCTAAAGAAAATGAATTTTCCAAAAATGACTACGTTATAGTGACTTGGCAAGATTACATTTTCTGCAATCTACTCAACAGAAATTGGGGGCTTGAAATCCAAACTCCATTTTTAAGCAGTTTTTTAAGATTTTATTTATTTGAGAGAGAGAGAGCGAGAGAGCCCATGAGTGGGGTTAGGTAGTGGGGGTGGGTATTAGTGCTGAGGGAGAGGAAGAAGTAGACTCCCAGAAAAGCAGGGATCCCTATGGGTGGGGCTCAGTCCCAGGTCCCTGGTATCAAGATATGAACTGAAGTCAGATGCTTAATCAACTGAGCCACCCAGGAGCCCCTTAAGCAGGTTTTTTTGTTTTTTTTTTTTTTTAAAGCCGAGAATGTGTAAACCTGAATAACAAGGGCTGGAACTATAAAATTCATACCCAGCATACTAGCTTTTATTGAGTTTCCAGGGTACTACGGGCACTAGGCTCAGAGCCTTATACACATTATCACATTTAGTCAATCCAGGGGAAAAAGTAATCTGAGAGCCTGGCTGGGTATTTTCTATTTGCTGCTCCAGAGCCTTATCTACTTCGCTCTGTGCCAAGAGAGGCTCACTGATATGAACCACCAGCTCCTTATCCTTGCCGCTTCTTATGGGGAGGACTGGTGGAGAGGGGGATCTGGGTACTTACTCCACTGGCTCTCTTTCTGTCATATTCCCTTGGATTGCCTTCATTCTTCCCATCAGGCAGCCCTTTCTATCGCTGCTGTTATGGACTGAATGTTTGTGTCCCCCTCCTTCAAATTAATATATTAAAACCCTAATCCCCAAAGTGATATTTGGAAGTAGGGCCTTTGTGGGGGTTTTTGTTTGTTTGTTTTTTAAAGATTTTATTTATTTATCTGTCAGAGAGAGACCCAGCAAGAGAGGGAATACAAGCTGGGGGAGTGTGAGAGGGAGAAGCAGGCCTCCTGCTGACCAGGGAGCCCAATGTGGGGCCCGACTGCAGGACCCTGAGATCTAGACCTGAGCAGAAGGCAGACTCTCAACTACTGAGCCACCCGAGAGTCCCGGAAGTAGGGCCTTTTGATGGCAATTAGGTCTAGACGAAATCATAAAGGCAACCCCCATGACAAGATTAGCTTTCTTCTAGGAAGAAGAAGAGAGACCAGAGCTTGCTCTTTCTCTGCCGTGTGATGGGAAGGCAGTTGTGTGCAAGCCTGGGAACCAGCTCTCACCAGGAACCGAATCTGCCGAGGTCTGGAGTTAGGGCTTCCCAGGCTCCAGCTATGAGAAACAAACGTCTGTTGTTCAAGCTACCCAGGCTGTTGCATTTTGTTGAAGCAGCCCAGCACCCTAAGACAGTTACCCTCTCAGAATTCCAGGACCACTGCCCTCCATGGCCTCTTCAGGCACAGGGGAGATAGGGGCTCCCCATACCACCTGTCTCAAAGCCCTGTGCTATTCCTTTCTGACTTCCGTAAAGCCTGCCCACGAGTTATAGGCACCTTCCACTGACTGGGTCAGAGTGCCCTCTCTTTCCTGCTAGGCCACTAATACATGCATAGTTCCTAAGCAGAGATGGGGTGACCATTTCTCAACAGGAATTTTGCCATCTATGGGGCTACATGGCTCTTCATGCTTCTTCCAACTCGGAGAGTCTTTCTGTTTAACAGTTAGACTAATGAAGACAGTCTTTGTATTTTTATCCAATTATACATGACACAGCAACATTTTCCCAGAAAAAAAGTTTACTTTCCGTTTAGCAAGCTTATTTTGTCTATCCTCCCAGAAGCTGTTGTGTGAACTGACGACCCCCCCACCCCACCCCACAGACCCCCTGAACACGATTTAAAAGAAAAAGGAATGGAGAAAAAGCAAATGACAGCCCAGCGTCAGGGCCGGTGGGTAGCCATGGACTGGGCGTCCCCGGACAGTGGGCGGCTTCTCTGCCTTAGATGGCTGGTTCTCTAGAGATGGGATTCTGATCCCCAGAATGTTGCTCACGGGATGAAGAAGGCCTCCTGTCCTCACAGGGCTCAAAGCTTCAGTTGGATAGCCATGCTTCTGAAAGCTGCAACAATATTTGTCAGTGCCCCCCCCCCCCGCCCCCGCCGTGTGCTCCCTGTGTGCTCAGCTCCCCTGGAGAGACCAAATCTGCAAATACTAGGGTAAGACAGAGTGAGAAAAAAATAATGAAGGAAACACTCCAGTGAATCTCAAATCATTTCACTTTACTATCCCATCTCCTTTTGTCATATAACAGGGAATGATTGCCAAATTATTGTTCATATTGTTGTAATTACGGCTAACCATCTCTCACACTTGTCTAAGACTTTATAATTCATGGAGCATCACATATTCTCACAAGGATCTCCTGTGTGTGAGTGCATGCGTGCACACACACACACACACAATTGTGAAAATAAATAGGGCAGGTATTCTCTTTTATTTTTATTGTTGGTGTTCTGGTTTTTTTTTTTTGTTTGTTTTGTTTTGTTTTAAATTTTTATTTATTTATTTGACAGACAGAGATCACAAGTAGGCAGAGAGGCAGGCAGAGAGAGAGGAGGAAGCAGGCTCCCTGCTGAGTAGAGAGACCGTGCCGATGCCGGCCTCGATCCCAGGACCCCAAGATCATGACCTGAACCGAAGGCAGAGGCTTTAACCCACTGAGCCACCCAGGCGCCCTGTTCTGTTTATTTTTAAGTTCTCACATTATCTTATCTCTTCCCATTCCAACCCTTCAGTGTTTTTGTGATATATTATAAATAGGCCTTTTCCTGATCTTCATAATAGTAATCTTACTAGTAATACTATGTGTTCTATATTATTTGTTTGATATTCATTTGTTGACTATCTTCTGTAAACAGTGAAGTGCTAGGGGAATATGAGACCATATCTGTCCAGTAGAACTTTCTGCAGTAATGAAAATATTCTAAACGAGTTGTCGAAAACTGACCTCTGTGTTATGGAGCCAAAATATAAAATGAAGAGAGAATGTGGCATAAAGAAGAACAATAGTTTGATTGCTGTGCCAGCAGGAGAGGCTGTGGCCGATTAAGGCCCTCAGAGACTGCAAGCCCGCCTGAAGGAAGGGGCTGGAAGGTTTTAGGAGGAAATACAGGATCGAGCCAGTTTTGACAGGAATAGTATACCGGCTGCCAGCTTTGTTCATCATGTTTTTACGGTGGTAGTAGACTCCTGAAGCAAAAGGTTAAGAAGGGAAGAGGGGAGGCTTGCAAAAGAAAGGAAAAAGTTTACTTTAAAATCAAGCTTGGCTGAAGCATTGGTACATCCATTTTGATTTTTGTTCAACTTTAGGCGTTTAAGCATTTTCAAAGGTACTGTGTCCATTATGATAGCAACTAATTGCATGTGGCCATTGAGCATTTGAAATCTGGCTAATACAACTGAGGAATCGAATGTTACATTTTTTTGGAGAGGTTGTGCTAGACTATCATATTTACAAAAACAGCACAAAAGTGGATTCAACCGTCGATGCTCATGTACACTTCATTCACGTCATCAACAACAGATATTCTAATGCTATAGAATGAAATTAGAATACTGGCTTCAACGGCAGCGGCTAAGCCCTAGAGTCACACAAGTTACACCAGAATGGGCAAATACTGCCCAAGTAAAATTCTATTGTTAAAGGGGGAACAGGTCTAAGGCCATTCAAGTTTAAGCACAGAGATACAAATCTTTCAGAGCCCCATCTATTTTTGGTTGAAGAATGTGACCTTCCTTCCTACTTGTGGTCTTAAACTTCTGTTTTACAAAATCCAAAAAAAAGTACAGAAGAAATCAATACAATAGGGATTATGTTAAATAAGCGTGACATACATAGCTATAATTAAAATGAATTTAAAAAGCCAAAACATTACAATTGTAAAACTTGCTTGTTACTTGTTGAATCAGTCTTATACTGGGAGTTAGGTAATAGATACAATTATTTTCAAGAAGATTATGTTAATTTATCTTAATTTAATGTTAATTTTTAAAAAGATTATTTATTTATTTCAGAGAGAAAGAAACAGAGAGCACGAGCAGGGGGAACAGGCAGAGGGAGAAGCAGGCTCCCCACTGAGCAGGGAGTCTGATGCAGGACTCAATCCCAGGACCCCAGAATCATAACCCAAGCCAAGGCAGACGTTTAACTGACTGAGTCATCCAGGCACCCCTAATGTTAACTTTTAAAAATCAAAATGTTTGACTTCAATAGTTGTTACCTTTGGCAATGCATCTCTAGAACCAGGATAGCTACTTCTCTCTTGCAGGAATTTAGAATCCAAAGGGATGATGTTGTAGACGTGGGGGGCCAGCAGGAGGCATGGCTTGAGAACAATTACAAACTGTATAAAATTCAAAATTATACCAAATATATCTAAATACTGAGATCATCTAATGAAGCTATCTGTGTGTGATGAGGTTTATGGAAGGAAAGCATTCAGAGAAAATGGGATTTCAGGAACGGCTATGACGGAGGAAGGAAGAAAGAGTAGAGGCAAGTAAAAGGAAAAGACATTTGGAGGAGTGAAAGAGATGGACCCCGAAGAACAGGAGATGGGAGAGGGTGGGGAAGAGATTCACACCCAAACTGCTGACAGACTTTGAAGCAAATCTGAAGTGAATGTGGATATTGACCCTGATTAGGGAAGGCTGACACAATATACCAGTCCCAGGATACCTTTCTGGCATGAGGAGTACTCCAAGAAGCAGCAGACACTGGAGAAGCGCTGAAACAGAATAGAGGTTACCCCCTTTCTTTTTGTTAAGATTTTATTTATTTATTTGACACAGAGAGAGAGAGCGTGCAGAAGCAGGGGGAGTGGCAGGCAGAGGGAGAGGGAGAAGCATGATCCCTGCAGAGCAGGAGAAGCCAGATACGGGACTCAATCCCAGGACTTTGGGATCATGACCCAACCGAAGGCAGTGGCCCAAGCAACTGAGCCACCCAGGTGCCTCTGAAGTTACCCTTTCTTAAGAGAAGTTCATATTTATTAGGAAATTTCAATTTGTAAGTGTGTCTCCCTCTCTGTACCAGGAAGAGAAGGATGACTTAGTCACAAGAAACTCAACAATGCAGGAGTCATGACCTAAATCATCATGGCAAATCTTATTCTTGTTTACCATACCTGTCCTGCTTATCTCCCTATAACTGACTTCCCCCACACCCTTCTTTCATCCTTAGCTAAAGATGGTTTTCAAGCCTAATTCCACAGCACCTCCGAGAGGTAGTTCCTCAGTTTTCGGAGTACATCATACATTAGATATATGTTACCAACTTCTGTTTGTATTTCTCTTTTTAATCTTTTTTATTTTCATTTTTTAAAAAGATTTTTATTTATTTATTTGACACAGAGAGAGAGATCACAGGAGGCAGAGAGGCAGGCAGAGAGAGAGGGGGAAGCAGGCTCCCTGCTGAGCAGAGAGCCCGATGTGGGCCTTGATCCCAGGACCCTGAGACCATGACCTGAGCCGAAGGCAGAGGCTTAACCCACTGAGCCACCCAGGCACCCTCTCTTTTATTTTTATTTATTTTTAGATTTTATTTATTTATTTGAGAGAGAGTTAGCTAGAGAGAGAGCCCACAAGCCAGGAGAGGGGCAGAGGGAGGGGAGAAGCAGACTCCCTGCTGAGCAGGGAGCCCCATCCTCAGGCTCAACCTTAGGACCCTGGAATCATGACCTGAGCTGAAGATGCTTAGCCAATTTAGAGCCACCCAGGCACCCCTAATCTGTCTCTTTTAAAGGGCTCCAGCTGAGAACTTAGAAGGGTAAAGAGACCTACATTAGTAACATTGGAAACCATTATTGGATAGTGTGGACAATGCAAGAGAAAAAAAACAAGTGGAGAAGAAGAAAGAAAACTAGAGGAAAGTAAAACAAAACAAAATCCTAAAAGTGTTGGAGTGCTGTGACCTGACACATCTTTTGTTATTTCATTTATTTCCTAAAAATGGTTTCAAATATTAACAGCTAACCATTTGCTGGTTTCTGAATTTGTGTAGGAGAGGAAATTTTTATTCTACCCTTCTAGGTTCTGTGGCTGGTCTAATAATTAAAATGACATAGGACAGATTAACAGAAGAAAAACAATTTTAATTATGTACATTTTTACAGGAGACCCAAAAAGGAGCCAGTCAATTGACATTTATATAACATCCTGAGCTAAGAAAAGGAAAGGGGCCTGGGGCTTCAAAATGAAGAGGCAGTTTATAGGTAGGGGAGAGGAGGAAATATTTGGCAAACACAGTTTGTGTAGATCAGTTTCCTAAGTAAAAATGGTTTATCTCTGGTAGTAACTCTCTTCCTGATATAGGCCCCCTTTCTAATGCAAATTTCCTTTCCAATTGGAGATTTCCCCCACAAATGGAGAAATCTATATTTCTTTTAGGCATTTAAGGGGGAGATTAAAAGCTTTTTCTGAGCCTTCTGGGTCTTGACTGCCTTCAGCTCAAAGAAATCCTCATGCAGGAGTGGCATTTTTCTTTTTTTGGAGGGGAGGGAAGAAATGGTCTTGTTCTGAACTCCTTTGTCTGCATTATATTAGGAAATATATACGGTCTTTTATTATTAAACATAAACCCCAGCTCTTTGGCCAATCATACTATATTTAATCTAATGAATTTCCACTTAACCTCTCTTTTCCTTCAACCCTATAAACACACACACACTTCACACTCCTGCCCAACACCATGTCCAGAACAGGACTTCTCAAACTATCTGAGGAGAAGAACCAGGTTTTCTTTTCCTAATCCATCATGAACTCAAACTTTCATAAAATACAACAAAAAAAGAAAAAAACTAGAAAAATGGAATAAAAAGACATACATAATATAAACGAAGTTTTCTGCTCTTAGATTCAATATATATAAATGTACTCTGACATTGTTGCTTTAAAAGTTTCTAAATGCTTACCCTCAATTTATTACTTATTTCCTTATGGACTGTGTTAAAAAATGATTTAAAAAGACAAATTAGATGATAAACTTCATGAAGTGGACGGCTTCCATTCAGAGACCTGTAAAATGGGGAGGAAGGCGAAAACTTCTACAGGACAAAGAATAAAGAACAAGGAAGGGAGAAATAGAAAATATAAGATTGGCCAGGGCTACATCGTTGGACTTGCTTGGGGTGAGAAGGAAGAAGGAAATAAGCATAGACTTCAGAGCTGGCATGGCAACTGGGGACTAGCTGACTGGGGTAATCCATTTGTGGTGAAGCTGAGCATTTCCAGGGACATGAAAGTTAGATCTGAGTTTCAGTTTGCTGATGTGGCACCCAGGGAAGGAACAGTTCCATCTTCTAACTAGAGATTTATTTCAAAAACTGGTGATAAATAATTTGCTATTTGGCACCTGACCATGCGTCATACTTTCAATAGCATTGACTTAGATGCATGATGATTTATCTATGTAGAATGTTGTGTAATAAATAGAAATTTATTATTTCTAGCATATCCACAACATACTGCATAGGCAATATTATTTCTGATCTTCAACTATTTATGCCTTTTTAAAAAAAGATTTAATTAATTAATTATTTGAGACAGAGTGAGAAACAGAGCATAGGTAGGAGAGGGGCAGAGGAAATACCAGACTCCCACACTGAGCAGGGAGCCAGATGTGGGGCTTGATCCCAAGACCATGAGATCATGACCTGTACTGAAAGCACACAGTTAACCAAGTGAGCTGCTCAGGTGTCCCTATTTATGCCTTTAAAATAAAACAAATCATTTGAAGTTCATAATCTTTAAGGAATCAAGTTTTTTTCTGAGAAGTTCTTTTTAGTTCTTTGTGTATTTTCTTGCACTCATAAATATTTAAAAAAGTGTCAGTTTTCCAATGGATTCTTATGTTCAAATAAAAATGTTGGACACCCCATATCTATGGGTATTGATTTCTAATACCCAATGTTTGTCTGTTTAATGTGTTTCTTGTTAAGAACATTTTTATTTGTGAATGAAATCTTACAAGACAACTGCTTATAACATTACAGTTTATTGCCACAAAAAATAGTGAACTATCAGAAAATGACTGAGTTTTCATAAACATCAATGTCATACTGCTGTATGAGGAAATGGAAAAAATCTGGCCGAGAGAAGTGAGGGAATCAGTGTTTAGCACTGCAAAGTTTTGCAAATGGGCAAAGTGCAAATTTCTTTATTAAAAACAACTAGCTTAAAGTTTTATTTACTTAAAAAATTCCTTCATCTAACACCGCCTTTATTGCTCCTAAATTTGAGGACAAATATAACATCATAACAGAAGCCTACAAGAAAAAGCAAACGCATATCACTTAGGAATAACAGCCTCAGAAAAAACTGAAACTAAAGCTCAAAGGCTGTTGGCATTTAATTTCCCTTCACTTCTTAAAATTTTGGAGACTTTGCATTCTATTTCCCAAAATATGTGGTTAATGTTTTAACATTTCCACCAATTATGCTGAGCAATCTAACTTGACCTCCATTTAAGAGAAAGGTTTTCTTGGTCTTTTTAAAGTTCATTTCTATACAATATGATAAACAAATGTTATGTGTGATCCTTGATTGGATCCTAGATTGAAAAAAAACCCCAAGACAAAAAAACTTATGACAGGGCATTATTAAGACAGTGGAGAAAGTTTGCATATAGGCAATATATTAGATAATTTATTATATCAACATTAAATTTCTTTAGTGTGATATGGTATTATGGTTATATAGGAGAATGTCCTTGCTCTTAGAAAACACATGGTAAACTATTTAGAAGGAAAGTGTCACGATGTCTACAATACACTATCATATGGTTCAGCACTGGAGCACCTAAGTGGCTCAGCAGGTTAAGTCTCTGCCTTCGGCTCAGGTCATGATCTCAGGGTCCTGGGATCAAGCCCTGCATCGGGCTCTCTGCTTGGCAGGGAGCCTGCTTCCCCCCTCTCTCTCTGCCTGCCTCTCTGTCTACTTGTGATCTCTCTCTCTGTCAAATAAATAAATAAAATCTTTTTAAAACTTGTTCAGCATTAAAAAAAAGGTACATGGAGATGGATGGATAGATGATAGATAGATAGATAGACAGACAGACAGATAGATAACAGATATAGCTAGCCAGTGTGGCAAAATGCTGATAACTGGTATATTTAAGTAAGGCTGTTCCTAACCCTGCAGGGCCTGGGTCAAAAGCACAAAACGAGACTCATATACCCTGCCTAAATATTTAAAGTTATAAAGCAAACTCATAAAATAATAAAATACATTCTATCTTTAATTTTTTTATTTTTAATTTTTTTAAAGATTTTATTTCTTTATTTGCCAGACAGAGATCACAAGTAGGCATAATAAATAAATAAAATAATATTTATTTATTTATTTATTTATTTGACAGAGAGAGAGAGATCACAAGTAGGCAGAGAGGCAGGCAGAGAGAGGAGGAAGCAGGTTCCCTGCTGAGCAGAGAGCCTGATGCGGGCCTCCATCCCAGGACCCTGAGATCAGGGCCTGAGCTGAAGGCAGAGGCTTTAATCCACTGAGCCACCTAGGCGCCCCTCTATCTTTAATTTTGACTTCTACATCTTCATAATGATCTGGAAACCAAGTTTAAATTTAGAATTCACAAACTCCTGCAAGTTTTACAGTAAAACATAGTAATTCAAGGAAAGCCAGCCCTGGTCTCCTGGCCTGCAGCCAATTCCATTTCTCTCCCCATCCCTAAGACCATTTGTATCATAAGGGGCTCTATGCATATTTGTGTGGACCTCAGGTCATGCATTCAAGCACCATCTGTGGGGTAGCAGAATATGAAACCCTAAAACATACCCCTTTCACATAAGGATTATTTTGAGCTGAACGCAACTGAGAAGAAACAGGTATAAAAAAGCTCTCTGCTGGGTGCCTGGGTGGCTCAGTGGGTTAAAGCCTCTGCCTTCAGCTCGGGCCCTGATCTCAGGGTCCTGGGATGGAGGCCCGCATCAGGCTCTCTGCTCAGCAGGGAGCCTGCTTCCTCCTCTCTCTGCCTGCCTCTCTGCCTACTTGTGATCTTTCTCTCTCTGTCAAATAAATAAATAAATAAATAAATTTAAAAAAATTAAAAAAAAAAAAAAAAGCTCTCTGCTCTCTATTTGCCTAAAACCAGGACATAAATTTTCAAAGGTATCCCTCTCTCCTCTCTAACAAGAGGACAAAACTTGATTATCATATATGACTTTAGATCCTATCAGGCTAGAGATGGCACTGGAAAAATCTATATAACAAACTTTACTATCCAGCTTTTGTCTACCATTAGTTTCCTACATATCAGCCCCCCTATTATTTGCTGTACTTTGAGACTCAAAGTCTTTTTCCTTTGTCTTGTCACTTCTATAAAAATGTATTGTTTCCTTGCTAAGATACTATGTAAACTCATTTTTTAAAAAAGATTTTATTTATTTATTTGTCAGAGAAAGAAAGAAAGAGAACAAGTAGGGGGAGTGGCAGGCAGAGGGAGAAGCAGGCTCCCTGCTGAGGAGGGAGCCCATGTAGGACTCCATCCCAGGACCTTGGGATCATGACCTGGGCTGAAGGCACATGTGTAACTGCCTGAGCCACCCAGGTGTCCCTAAACTCAGGTTTAGGGACTGTGAGTTACTCATTTTTCCCTGGGTATCTCCCATGCAAATATGAGGTATACATATTAATAAACTTCTGTTTGTTTTTCTCTTATTAATCTGTCTTTGGTTATAGAAGTCTAACCAAGAACTTAAAAAGGTAGAGGGAAATTACTTTTCCTCCCCTACACACCCATATCACAGCTCCCCACTCCCACAAATAGCTGTTCCTTGGCCACCTTTTGGGTTAAAGGATATGCATAATAGACGCTGTCTTACCTCAGGAAAACAGACCCCAAATGAGGAAAGTAGCAGGAATTCCAGAGTCTAGGATACCTGCAGCATGGAATAAAAGTGAGGGGCTGTGGTGGGAGCTGAACTCCAGATAGTCATGCCTTTTAGCTCAGAATACTTCTCATTCCTTGGGGAGGACCAAGGCTAGAGGAGAAAAGGAGCCCTCCAAAGGATGCGTAGTATTGGATATACGTGAAGAGATATGGATTTCCAGTGAAATTATTCTTTCATTTTCAACTTGAACATTTTGGCATATTTTTTTCCCACTTTCCAAAAATGCTTTGGAGATGATTTAGAAAAAATATTTTATATCTTGTTCGTTTCACATATCATTCTAACAACTGCAGGGGGAGGAAAATTAATCTTCTCTCTACCCTAGAAGTTCTTAGCAAAGACCTCTGTAGTAAAAGAAGTTTATAAACATGTATACTTCATGTATATTTGGGAGATGCCCAGGGAAAAATGAGTAACTCAGGTGGTTCAGGGTTCAGGCTTAACTACCATCTTAATTGGGAAGGGAAGGGAGAATATAGGCCTCTTAGGGGAAAGTAAGTGATTTTTAGGGAAGATGAATGGGTTCTTAGAAAAAAATAGATGGGAGAGATGATAGAATGCGATAAAGTTTGGGTGCTGTGTCAGTAATTCCTAGTTGGTAAAACTCCCAGGAAGGGGATAACTGAGTTCCTTTTGTTGTTCTGTCTTGGGGCAGATATGAGGAGTTCAGAGAAAGCTCCTCCTTGCATTTAATGTTTTTCAAATGCCTGTGACTCAAAATAATTAATATGCCAAAGCAGCATATTTTAAGGTGGCATGTCCAGAACTCCTACACTCATATTTTAAGATGACTCATTCTGCTACACTTAGCAGTAATCATTTACATGATTAAAAACTCTTTGCAAACATTATTTTTAATATCCATTATGTCTAATCTGTGGTATTGCGATTTATAATAAGAAATACATATTTGGTCTTCATCCTTGTTCCTGGCACAGAGCTCCTAAAACCTCTGGAATCACCTAGGTGTTGACAGCAGACAGCTGGATCTTCCAATCCGCCCCCTGATTTTTGAGGAGGAGAGGGGCTGGAAATTGAGATAAATCACCAATGGCCATTGATTTAATCAATCATGATTCTGTAATGAAGCTTCCATAAAAAACCAAAAGGACTAGATTCGGAGAGCTTTCTGGGTGGGTGACTGCATGGAAATTTTAAGGACTGTGGTATGCTCGGAGAGCATGGAAGCTCTGAGCCCATTCCCACAGGTATTGTTTTGTTACATATCCTTTTATAATAAACTGGTAAATGTTTATTATACATAAACATTTTATGTATATGTTTATTGTACATAAACATATACTCACAGAACTGAGTTCTGTGAGATGTTCTAGCAAATTAATTGAATCTAAGCTGGGGGTTGTAGGAACCTCCCATCTATAGCCACCTGGTCAGAAGCACACATAACAGACCTATACTGGCATTGACTTCCCAAGAGGGTAGAGGTGCAGTCTTACATAACTGAGTCCTTAACCTGTGGGATCTGATGCTATTTTTTTGATAAGTAGTGTCAGAATTGAGTTGGATTGTAGGGCACCTGGTCAGTGTCTAGTGGGAATTTCTCATGGACAAAACTCAGGCACGTGGCCACATCTGATTTGTAGGAGAGCTGGAAAAGGCAGTCTGAAAGCCCAGAAGGAGAAAGAAATAACGTGACTAAACCTATCCAAACTCTTCCGTCTAGTAACAGAGTTAAATATCTGCAGGTTGTGTAGCTGATTCACTGTTTCAGCCTGTCAGTGGGCAAAAGCAAGAGGCCTCTACGGTTTGGTTTGGGTTTTCATTTCCTGGAGGAGACCACGAGCGTCTACTCTGCCAAATGTGGCATGGATCTCGTAGGATCACCCCACAGTCTCCTGCCTCCATGAATGCTTGAGGTTGGAAACCCTCCGGAGGAATTTGTCTTGCCAACAATCCCTTTCCCTCAAGTGGATTCCATGACAAAAGTTCCGTTAGCCCTTGTATTTGAGCCAGTTTGGTGGTGATATTCACTGTATTCACTCTAATGTGTAGACTGTATTCACTCTAAATGAGGGGTCCTTGCATTTGTGGAAATTACTTCCCAATAGTCTCTCTGCATTTTTAAAAATGGTGCATTTCTTATAAAGGAGGTCCAACATACTTATTTTAGTTTAAATTCAAAGTGTTATTTTTACAGCTGGAGCAGAGAGTGACTGTGTGTTATTCACTACAATTTTGAGAAAATGTCAGACCTTAATGGATTTATATTTCAAACCTTCTGACTTTACTTTTTTTGCATTGATTTTAGGTACTCACTGAACTTATAATCAAGTTGAATGTCTGGCAGAGTTGGGGAATTCAGTTGCTGTCATACTAAATAAAGGCTTTAATCTGGGGAAGAGGAGATTAAAAAGATCATTTTAAGTTAAAGGATGGGGGTTCATTTAATGAAATCTCCAATTACTCAAAACTGGGTTAAGTCCTAAGGAAGCCTTATTGGAAATGATTTTAGCGAGTAGGCCTACCATGCCAATGTTTGCCCATGAGCAAGAAGGTTGAAAATTGACTTCAGATGGCTAGTCATTGATACACACACAGGAATCTGCCAAAGAATCTTTGAGGCGCAGAGAGACACAAGGCTGCAGAGAACCTCAACCCAAATTCTCAAACTATTAGGGGAACACGATAGGACTAGTGAGGATACTACTTGTGTTCCTTAGAGGCAACATTAACTCTGAAATTTTTTTTCCTGTCACTTTAGAAAAAAAGCAAAAATAAAAGAGATGCCAGAAATATGTAGCTGTAAATAAGCCACTACTATTGGCAAAATAATTAATCATTTACTCAACAAGCATTTATTAAGCACCGGCACTTAGTATTGGTGATAGGAAGATGAATGAAAGTTTTTGCCTTCAAAGAGCACATAACCTAGAGCAAAGGAAAATAATTGCAAAACAGTGTTATAAGGGCTGTAAGGGAGGCATGCGTAAGTCCTGGGGGGTGGGGATGGGGCACAAAGGAGGAAGCAAGTTTGGAGAAGATGGTCAGGGAGAGATTTACTGAAAAGACTCTTGGGATGCATCTCAAAGGATAGGAGCTTGCCAGTATAAGCAGCATTTTACCAAGAGAGGAAAAGCATAGCAAGATTGTCAGAGCAGAAAGGCATGCTCCAACTTTCACATTAAGTTGGTTACTAAAGTTCATAGCAGAGCTTTTTTTATTTCAAGGTTTTCTCTTTTGATTTGTTTTTCTTTACACTTTAGAGTGTGTCTGTGGAAATATCTAATGGCGAGCTAAAGCAATCTCACCATTGTGGAGTCCAAAGTACCCAGGATGACATCTTCTGGATCTCTTCCACTGACCTGGTTTCCCTAAAATATTTCCTGGCAGAACCATGTGAATGACAGCATGACCATTAGAAAAAAGGCATTTTATTTATTTATTTTTTAAGATTTTATTTATTTATTTGACAGACAGAGATCACAAGTAGGCAGAGAGGCAGGCAGAGAGAGAGGGAAGCAGGCTCCCTGCAGGGAGCCTGATACGGGGCTCGATCCCAGGACCCTGAGATCATGACCTGAGCCAAAGGCAGCGGCTTAACCCACTGAGCCACCCAGGCGCCCAAAGAAAAGGCATTTTAAAGCTCTGGTCTTTTTTCAAATTAAAAACATACAAGACCCTTTTCTATAGTCATATAGCTAACGTTTGATTATTCAGGGTCATGGGGATAAAAGTTAGGGTGACCAAACCAGGATAAACAGGGAAAAGAGGAAAGGAACCAACTGTAAAATTCATTTGTAAAAATCAGAGTAAAATGAAAGAATTAAAACCAAGTCCATCTGTTTTTACAATAATTATGAATGGACTGAATTCGCACATTAAAGTCAGAAACTGCGTGAGCTTAAAAAGAATAAACTGCCCTAAATGCTGTTTCCAAGATACACCTGACCCACAGTGACAAAAAGGAAATGGGATAGTAAGTCATCTCAAAATCCACACTTGCTCATGATTTTAACTGCTTTCCTCCATCAGACTTCTTGCCTCAAACGAAGTTATAAAAGTCAAATTGGTAGTCTTAAGGCCCCCTCATATTTACCGACAACATAATTCTCTGACAGAAGTAGAAGTAAAGAATTTATGTTAAAGCAAGTTGTATCTGTCAGGGTCCAGTCAGGAGACAGAAGTTGCAACAAAAGACAAATTCATATGAAGAACCGGTTACACAAGTTGTCGGAGGGACCAAAGTGCAAAAGGAGACACAGCGAGGTGACACAGACAGCAAGTATAGGAAACAGCCACCACTCCCTCTGCCTGGGGAAGCAAAGGGAAATTTGGGGCTGTCGGAATCTAGAAGTCAGTACCTAACTTGTAATACCTGAAACCTAGAGCCCCAAGGAGGCTTTTCTCCCAACATTGCTCATGTCATGTTATGTTAGGAAAGAGACAGATAGTAGGGATACCCCAGAAAAATTATCTCTTGTACCTTACCACAAGCTTATCCCTAATCCTGTTTCCTGGAGAAGAGGATACCCCATATGGGACTCCAGGTCTCCTTTTTCTAAGAAGGTAACTCTTAAGTCTTACAACGCTACAAGTGGGCCAAATAGCCTCCTTGGCACCATTACTTTAAGACCACACGAAAATTGTAAGGATGGTAAAGAGGGTCATTTCAGTGATGAAACAAACAAACAAACAAACAAACAGGCTAACTCAAGAAAGAAAAGAAAGGAAAGATCTGCCCTTGGGCTTCTTCTATAGTCTACAGCAGAGCTGATCTTGATCATTTTAGAAATCAACAATTTCAGCCTTCTAGGACATTGTATATCCTCCCTTGAGAAGACAGGAGTGGTTTCTGCACCATTTTTTCTGAATTCCAGATAACAGGAAACAGCTTTTATCAACCCAAATTAAGATGTCACTTTTATAGAAGGATAAAGATACAGAAGGATAAAAGCTTCTATTTGAAGTCTTTTTTGACCTCCTGGTCAAAAAAGCTTCACTAGAAATGGGGCTTTTCTAATTGCTAAAAGAGCACTGGAAAGATCATTCTTTCCAGTTTCCAGATGGTTTCCAGAACCATCAAAATATGACTACTGATGTGTACATCATCTCAGACAAGGTTTTAATTCATCATAGTCAGTCCATGGCCCCTGAGAACTGAGCTCTGTGCTAGGAAGTCATAATAAGATTACCTGGCTTTCTCTGTCTCTGTGCTATCAATCAACTGCTGTGTTTGATGAAGTTAGGTAAAATAATCAGATAAGCCTCTGATGCAATGATAATGACAAAAAAGCAGGGAAATAAAATAGAGCCAACACAAATCAATCCCCTTGCATAAAAGTTAAAGTGAGTAACTTTGTGAACCTAAGACATTGTCACTCAACGTCAAGGTTTATCATTTATAACCCAACACCAGATTAAACCATTCTATAGGGGCGCCTGGGTGGCTCAGTGGGTTAAAGCCTCTGCCTTCAGCTCAGGTCATGGTGCCGGGGTTGTGGGATCGAGCCTGGAGTTGGGCTCTCTGCTCAGCGGGGAACCTGCTTCCTCCTCTCTCTCTTTGCCTGCCTCTATGCCTGCTTGTGATCTCTGTCAAATAATTAAATAAAATCTTTAAAAACAAAATAAAAAATAAACCATTCTATAAAGCAAATATTCCCAGATTCTCAGGTTTAAAGTTACCTTAAACATCATTAGTTACAGAGATAACAAACTGACCATAGGCCAAATGTACATATGTGTTATGTGGCCCGTAGTGGGGTTTTCTCTCCTAGTGAAATTTGATAGCACATTTAAGAATCAGAAGCTTTTCTATAAAAAGGTGAATTCCTGGCTTTTCTTCAAACATAGAAAGATTTCTTAAAAGAGGATCCATGTTCCTGCATGAAAACTATCAGTGCTGAGTGACAATTGTGCTCTTTAGAGGAAGTTTACCCAGACCCCCATTGCTCCCTATTATATCTCCAATTTAGAGGCTGAGAGTCAACCACTGTTCATCATGTTGCTGCAACTGTTTTACATGGAGTTAAGGGAAAAGTGAAGTACTTTCTACACTTGGTCACTTCTCTGATTTATGCTCCTTGCTTGGCCTCCATAGACACCTGATTGAGGAGCTCTGGTCTGGATGACAGCCCTCACCCCACTTGATGCCTGAGTCCCTACATACCATCTTCAGTCATGCGAGTCACAGGGAACTCACCCTCCCTGAGACAGCCGGCTCCACAGTTGGTCACCTCTGAACAATACAAAATTCTTATTACTGAACAGAAACATATCTTCTTGTTGTCTCCACTAGCCCTAGTGCAACTCTTGGAGCTATCCAGCATACAGAACACTAACAAACACCAATTAATGCAATAACTTTTGCAAGCATTTAGTCCAGAGCCTGCTATGCAGCGGGCACTCAGTACATGTTGGTTTTCATCCCTGCTCCATTTCTTCCATTTTCAAACATTTGTTGAGTGCCAACTATGTACAAGGCACTATACTGGGAGCTAAAAATAAAAAGATGAATCTAAATAAAAACAAGTCTCTGAATTCTAGAGGCTAATGATCTAGTAGCTGAGGCTGATTGGTGTGCGTTCTGTCACAACGCTGGGTTAGGAATACGTACAGGACTCCCAAACTAGACCAAGACGTTCTACTGACTTTTGTGGGGAAATAGGGTACACCAGGGTGTCATTTGAACATTATTTGTCTTGTACCTAAAGGCTGCATATACCTTGGGAGCAGAAGTTCCATACTGCCCATAACGTGAATAAATAATAAATTTGGCTTTGCATTAGGGAATTAAAGACCTAAAGAGACTTAGTATCAGTTGGAACATGCCCTCATGAATACTTCCATTTTAAAATTTTAGATTTGTTACAAATTCAGAGATAGTAGTAAGTATAGTGAACTATAGGAACAAAGAGAAGGATCACCTGACACATTCCGGTTACTTACAAATAGTATGAAAGACAGTTTCAAGGGTGGATGGGCAATAGGGCAGGGAGACATACCGATTCCCTCTCTAGAACTTGGGGTATATAATGAACACTCGGCTTAGTGGTTTCCTCCTTGTCCCGTTGGGCCCTCTCAGCAAGTGTTTAGAGAGACTTCAGACTGTGACCTCTACAACTAAGTAGTGTTTAAGGTAGGATAACTTACCTTGAGGAGGGAATTCTGACAAGTGGATGAGGTGAGAGGTTTTAAAAATATATAGTTAGGAAATTCTCTGACACCAAATGCACAGGCAACAAAAGCAGGGGCAACTACATTAAACTAAAAAACCTTGTGCAGCAAAAGAAAAAGCAACACAACGAAAAGGCAGCCGAAGTAATAAGGGAAAATATTTGCAAACCATTCTTCTGACAAGAGGTTAATTTCTAAAACGCGTAATAGAGGGGCCCCTGGGTGGCTCGGTTGGTTGAGTGTCTGCCTTCAGCTCAGGTCATGATCCTGGAGTCCTGGGATCGAGTTCCACATCGGACTCTCTACTCGGCAAAGAGTCTGCTTCTCCCGTTGATCTCTCTCCTCTCATGCTCTCTCTCTCAAATAAATAAATAAAATCATTTAAAAAAATTTAAAATAAAATAAAATATGTAATAGAGAACTCATACAATTCAATAACAAACAATCCAGTTTTAAAACGAGTGTAGGAACTGAATGGGCATTTTTCAAAAAAAAAAAAAAATCCAATTGGCCAACAGGTAACATGAAAAGGTGCTCAGCATCACTATTCATCAGGGAAATGCAAATCAAAACCACAATGAGATCTCACCTCACGAATGTTAGAATGCTATTATCAAGAAGACAAGAAATAGGGACACCTGGGTTAAGTGTCTGCCTTCAGCTCAGGTCATGATCCCAGGGTCCTGGGTCCTTCAGCTCAGGTCATGATCCCAGGGTCCTGGGTCCTTCAGCTCAGGTCATGATCCCAGGGTCCAGGGTCGGAGTCCTGCATTAGGCTCCTTGCTCAGTGGGGAGCCTGCTTTTCCCCCTGCCTGCTGCTCCCCCTGTTTATGTGCACATACTCTCTCTCTCTGAAAAATAAACGAATAAAATCTTAAAAATAAAAGACAAGAAATTACAAAGATATGGAGAAAAGGGAACTCTTTTTATTTTATTTTTAAAAAGATTTTATTTATTTGAGAGAGAGAGAAAAAAAAGAAAGAGAGAGGGTGAAGCAGATTCCCCACCCAGCAGGGAGCCTGATGTGGATTCGATCCGAGAACACCAGGATCATGACCTGGGCTGAAGGCAGACGCCCACCCAACTGAGCCACCCAGGTGCCCCAGAAAAGGGAATTTTTAAGCACTGTAGTATGATTATAAAATTTGCTCAGCCATTATGGAGGTTCCTCAAAAAATTAAAAATAGAACTACCATACTATCCAGCAATCCCTTTTCTAAGTATATATCTAAAGGAAATGAAAACAGGGTATCACACTCCCATGTTTATTGCAGCATTATTCACAATAGCCAAGATATGGAAACAACTTAAGGATCTGTCAATGGATGAATGGATAAAGAAGATATAGTATATATACATACAATGAAGTATTATTGAGCTATGAGTAAGAAGAAAATCCTGCCATTTTCAACAACATAGATAAAACCTGAGGGCATTATGCTAAGTGACATAGGTCAGAGAGAGAAAGATACATACTGTGTGATATCACTTGTTTGTGGAATCTAAAAAAAGCAGAACTCATAGAAACAGAGTAGAGTAGTAGATCTCAGAAGATGAGGTAAGTGGGGAGATGTTTAAGAGTATACAGACTGGCACCTAGAAGATTAATAAGTTCTGGATATCTAATGCACAACATTGAGATTATAGTCAACGATGCTATATTATGTATTTCAAAGTTGCTAAGAAACTAAATCTTACATATCTTGATCACAACATACTATGTTAATTATGTGACCACGGAGGTATTAGCAAAGCCACAGTGGTAATCATATTACAATATATGAATAGAGCAAATCAATAGGTTGTACACCTTAAACTTATGCCATGTTATACGTCAACTGTATCTCTGGAGGAAGAAGGAAAGAAAAGAAGAGAGAGAGAAGGAAAGCAAGGAAGGACAGGAGGAAGGGAGGAAGGAGGGAAGGAAAGAAAGGGGAAGGAAGGAAGCAAGCAAGCCTGTCCTTTGCTGAAGGACTGAAGGGTGCCTGTTTTACTTCCCCTCGGTTGCCCTTGCCAAATTGCCTGGCAAAGAATGCGGGAAAGCAGAAGAGCACCGCCACTCAAGAGCACCAGGAGACAGGCTTCCTGCAGTCACAGGTGGAGAGTCTAGAGGCACCATAGCTGCAAACTGTACCCAAGGTTCTTTCCCAGAGTGGCCATGTGCCCGGACACCAGCCCAGGACCTGCTGGTCTGTTGAAGCACATCAATGCAGATAGAACAACACCATCAAAGGAAGACTGTTGACATGGAGGATCCTGGCTGGGTTGTGTATCTGTGTACTCCTGTCTCCTGCATCCCACATTTCAACCTCGATATCTATACCATGTACAAACTGCATAAGCCCTTGAACCTAAAGTTCAAGGGTACAGACTTGCCTAGTCCTCATTCTTTTACTCTGTATCTCTTTGGGGTTGACAAACTGTTCAAGCTTTGTATTGGGACCATTAAGAAAATATTTTCTCATATGCCTTTTGGAATATTTATCATTTCAAGACTCAGCATCAAACTACTAAGATTGATGCCCTCAAGAGTGAACACAATTCTTCACCATCCCTAGAGTATAGGCTTGAGAACAAAGAAAGTGAATTGTCAGCTTAAATACATCCTGTTCAAACTCCCCTAGGAATTCTGTGTTCAGTTTGAGTGATATACTTGAAGAAGAATTTTAAATTATTATTATTTTTCTTATGTCTCTATCTTTTCCAAATAGGATTTATATAATTAGACAAGCTGAAAAAATATTTAAAAGCTGGTAAACAGAATAGTGAATTCACCCCAAACCCTGTCATATGAAAAAGGAACAGAAATTCGCTGTCTTTGTCCTGGGTCACATATCCTATAAATGCGTCTTATAGAAGTAAAGCAACAGCACATGAAGATACAGCTACTGGATATTTTTGGAAGTACTTTTCTTCTGTAAAAAGTTTTATTACATATATACATTTCTATAATCAATACATGGTTTTATTTTATATGATTAACATTTTATATACTAGGTAATTTTATTCTGCAACTTTTTTCACTCAAGATTGGTTTTTAAGATTTAAATGTGCTGTTACATCTGGTCCCTTCCTTTTGACCATGATATTCTATTATATGACTACATCACAATTTATTTATAGATCACCACATTATGAAGCATTACTTTTAATAGGAAATAACTGGAAATAAAAGGCAAAGCTGCAAACTGAAAAATTGTTGAATAAATAATGAAATATCTATTTCATAGAATATATACAACTCTTATAAAGAATGAGAGAAAGACATTAACTTTGAAAGATGTCCATGATAAATTATTAAGTATATAGGATAATCTCATTTTTGTAAAAAAAAAAAAAAGACAAAAGACCAAAAACCATAAAAAACTCTCCTTATATAGTATACATGCATATGTGAGTTTGTATAAACATGGAAAAACATGCCCAAGAAACCCAATGAAAAGATACCTAATAAACAAAATGTTAATACTGATTTATGTGGCAGTAGAACTGGATGAGGGAGGAAACTGTACATTTTTATATTACAGGCTTCTGTATTGTTTGGTTTCATGTGTTATTTTGATAGTTTGAAACAGCAATGGTAATAAAGCATTAAATAAAAAAGGAAATTGTTAGCACTTAATTTGTGCTTCAAACTCTTCATTCTAGATAATCAGTGTTAAAATACCATGCCCCAAACAATTCCTCCCTTCCCACCTCCCTCAAAAATACCCTCAAAGTCTCAGTGTCAATACTAATTCCTCATTTTTGTGCCAGATAGTAAGCTAATTCACATTGAAGTGTGAATGATTGATGTCATCTCAACTGTTACTCTTCCCAGGGATATTTGAATTTCTTAAAGGGCTGTGGATGGGCTGTAAGCTGTAACTTCATTCCTCTGAATGCTTTTCTAATTTCAGACAAGAGTGGGACGACTAGGGGAGTGGGTTTAGGGAAAGAAGTCTTTCTGGTAGCCCTCACTCTTGGACCCATCACAGACCAGTTGGTCCAATTACATTTGGCCAGGCCCAGTCATGCGAGAGGCCCCTTACAAGGACAATTTCAGAAAGCTCCTTTTCATTTCTTATTAAAAACCTAAAACGGTTTCCACAGTTGAATCATCCTGTGGA
The DNA here is from genome assembly GCF_030435805.1 of Mustela lutreola. Classification (NCBI taxonomy): domain Eukaryota; kingdom Metazoa; phylum Chordata; class Mammalia; order Carnivora; family Mustelidae; genus Mustela; species Mustela lutreola. The sequence goes on from NC_081297.1 coordinate 109,420,589, forward strand.
AACAGAATCATCCAAACAGATTCTAAGAGGATATATTTCATTTTCTGGAGAGCAAAGGTGAGGAGAAGATTTTATCTCTGTTTTCCTCTTCCTTGCTACGCATAAAGTTCCTGAATCTACAGGGAAATTAGTGATCAGCTGATGTCTCTCCATGCAGCCTGGCCACCTGCATCTTTCCTGCAAGATGGAATGGCTTGGACCAGTCTCAACAACCTGAGGCAAACTAGTAGTAACATGGGCAATATCTCCTGTGCTGTCATTTCTCGCATCTTGGATCCCCTGAGGCCCCAGAAACCCCAGGTCCTCCTTCTGATGGTAATAGTTACAGAGAGGCCTATGTAGAAGCACATGCTCAACCCCAAAGGACTCTTGGAAATGTGGAAAATGGAAGCTCCTGGAAATGTTCCTGTGGACAAGGTAATGCTTTTAACGGTCTAATTTGGGAACTTTGAATTGTGACAAAAATGGGCAGAATGATTCAGTCTGTATTTCAAGATCACATTAAATGCTGGGAGGAAAGTTCAGGCACAAAGTTCTCTGACATTATCCCATCCCACTAGGCACTCTTATTTGAGTTCCAGAAGGCACCTGGTGGGCCAGAGGAAGATCCAGTGGTTTGTTCTTATTGACCTTGAGCTCATTTTTACATTTAATTAGCTTTCTTATTTGCATAGTAACCCTCCCCCCACAATAAACCATTTAAAAAAAGGAGAAGGATGATGAGGGGAGGTAATCACAGTACTCAACTGAAACAGATTCTGCCTCCCAGAGAACATGGAACAATGTCTGGAGATTTTACAGCTTGTTACAACTAGAGGCAGGAAAGTGGGGCACATTCCTGGCATCTAGTGAGTAGAGGTCAGAGATGCTGCTAAACATTCTTTGATGCACAGGAGAGCTCCCCACAAAGATTCTCTGGTCCCAAATGTCAATAGTGATGAGGTTGAGGTCTACTTTTAGATTTTGGATTTATTGCTAAGGTGTAACTCTTGACTAAGTCTATGGGAGCACTAGAAATTTTCAAGTACTTCTTTGCTTTCCATTTCAGAAACCAAATTGGCCTGAGTGCCTCTTGAGTTCTATGATGTGAAATTAGCATTAGAATAAAATCTTTGCAAATATTAGATATATCAGTTTTAGAGAATATGAATTAGGGCACGTGGGTGGCTCAGTAAGCTAAGCCTCTGCCCTTGGCTCAGGTCATGATCCCAGGATCCTGGGTTGAACCTGGCATCAGGCTCCATGCTCAGTGGGGAGTTTGTTTCTCCCTCACCTTCTGCTGCTCCCCATGCTTGTCCTCACTCACTCTCTCTCTTTCTCTCTCGGTCACTCTCTGTCAAACAAATAAATACCTAAAAAAATATTTTAAAGAAAATCAATTAGACATTTCTGAATCTGAATAAAACATACCATTTTATCTTACTGCAATTTGGGCTAAACAAAGTAGAACAATGTCAAACTGTTTTAAGAGTATATTTTCTCTTTCCAAGGAGTAATCTGTAGAGTACCTTAGAATCACCTACAGTATTTATTAAAAATGCTGACTCCTGTGTCTCCCTTCTCCTATCTATGACAAGAGAATCTCTGAGGGTTATACATTCTCTCCAATTTAACCCTGTTGGCCCTTACCACACAGCGATGAGCAAATACCTGCATACACCCAGAACACTGTCTGACATCCTCAAATGTCAATGATTAATATTAGTTATCATGATAATTTTGGGGACATAATAAAAAAAATAAACACGTGGTCTTTGTTCCTGATTCTTGGCACAGAGCTCCTAAAATTATTATTTTTTAAATTTTTATTATTATTTTTAGAAAGAGAGAGGGGGCATCAGTGGTGGGGGGGCAGAGGGAAAGGAAGAGAATCTAAGCCAGCCTCATGCTCAGCACAGAGCCTGATATAAGGCTTGACCTCACACTCCTGAAATCATGACCTGAGCCAAAATCAAGAGTTGACTGTCTGAACTCAACTGACTGAGACAGTCAGCTGCCCCCCAGAGCTTCTAAAATTCTTAAAATTTACTCTCTTTTTTATGCTAATAAGATGACTCATGGAGGGGCCCTAGATTGCTTCAGCATGGGGAGCTGGTTGCCATGAAGACTGCTGTCTGATTAAAAGGTTAGATCTTTTAGCCCCACTTTTACCTCTAACACCAGGGAGGGGAAAGGGGCTAGAGACTGAGATCAATCACCAATGGCTATTGATTTAATCAACCACCCCTATGTAATGAAACCACCATAAAAACCCCAAATGAGGGGCGCCTGGGTGGCTCAGTGGTTTGAGCTGCTGCCTTCGGCTCAGGTAATGATCTCAGGGTCCTGGGATCGAGTCCCGTATCGGGCTCTCTGCTCAGTGGGGAGCCTGCTTCCTCCTCTCTCTCTCTGCCTACCTCTCTGCCTACTTGTGATCTCTCTCTCTGTCAAATAAATAAATAAAATCTTAAAAAAAAAAAAAACAAAAACCTAAAATGATGGGGTTCAGAGAGCTTCCTGGTTTGTGACCACATCAAGGTATGGGAAGGTGGAATTAGCCAGGAGTGTACCACTCCCCCCAATACTCGCCCTCTGTATCTCTTCCATTTTGCTGTTCCTGAGTTATGTCCTTTGAAATAAACAAATACTAGTAAATAAATCACTTCCCTGAGCTCTGCAAGATATTATTATGAATTCTTGACTCTGAGAGGGGATAATGGGAACCTCTGAATTAGTAGTCAGCCAGGCATAAGTGTTGGGGGGTGGAGACCCTATTTGTAACAGAGTCTGAAGCGGGGGCAGCATTGTAGGACTGAGCCCTTAACCTGTGGGGTCTATGCTAACTTTGGGTACTTAGTGTTAGCATTTAACTGCATTGTTGGACATGCATTTGGTGTCAGAGAATTAGAGATTTGCTTGGTGTTGGAATGATGTATTTGGTGTTAGGAAAAAATGTTGCAATGATCTTACCTTAAAGTAACAGAGAAACCATGGAAAGAGAGGGTAAATCAGATACCAAGACAGTATGAGCACCTTAGAAATCTTAATACCTCAACCTTTCAATGATATCTTCAATGTTAAAATATTCTAGAAATTTTCTGCAAATTTCTGATTCTATACTTATATGGTGCTTAGAAAATCAATTGTAAAGTACAGATATTTCTGTACTACCATATTCAAAGCAAGATATTTAAAAAATTTCCACCTCTCTTAAAATGTTCCAAGACATTATGTGTAAGACAGTTAGTAATAATATTCAGAATATTGCAGTTGCAGAAATAAATGAGTGACACATTTGTAGATGTTGCTATCCATACATTATCTGTGGGTGGACATGGGGAGTTTCTGTAGTTTCTACTTCACACATCATTCCATTTCTTCTTCTTTTTCTTCTTTTTTTTTTTAAAAGAGAGAGTGAGAGCACAAGTGGGCATTGGGGGAGGGGCAGGCGGAACGAGAGAGAGAATCTCTCTGGCCCACCCGGGGCTCGATGCCACGACCGTGAGACCATGACCTGAGTCAAAACTAAGAGCTGGATGCTTAGCCAACTGAGCCACCCAGGTTCCCCCAACATTCTACTTTGTAATGGCAAAATGACAACATGTGAATGGCAAGAGAGAAAATTGAAGACTCTGATTCTAGAAAGATAATTTTGGTGTTGCCATTTTGCCTCCAGGGATAAGCCTTAGTGGAGAGCTGTCTGTTCATCATCTACTGGAAGACTGCTCACTTAGCTATTTACTCCCTGTCCCCTGTGGATGGGGGCTTCTAGAATTTCCTTCTTACTGCCTTGACTTTCTCTGGAGCCCACTGTCTCAGACTGAGATTACTGGTTCCTATGAAAGCAGACCACTGAGTATAAACAAATGCTTACTCTCTGTTTTTGGTTTTTGTCTTTATCTCTTTGTTTTGAGGAGCCAGCTTCCCCTCACCCTACCCTGGTCATGCTGAAGGTCACTCAACTTCCCAACCCAAAGCCTCCCACTCTCCTGGAAGACAGAGGGAGGAGAGAGATTAGAGGTTGGATTACAACATCAGGATTAAACACTAATTTGTTTTCTTCCCTTTCACATGTCACATGGGAAGTACCATTTGGCCAACTCACTTCACAGCATATGACAAGGACACTGCCAGCAGAGACCATCTCCCCTTCTCTGACTTCCTTCTGTTTTCTTTAATCCTCCAAACATTTGAGGTTTTGGTCATTTGTAAGAGAAGATGCAATTTAAGCTGCTTCCTGAGAGGCCTTGAGGCTGAGGGGAAAGCCTGGAAGGTGTTAGTGATCCCTCAGATTTAAGTATTCTATAAATGTACGCATATGTTTCATTTTAAAAAGTAGCTAGAACCCTCTAAGGCAGCTCAGTCCAATAAAAGTATAGTGCAAACCCCATATATAATGTTGAAGTTTCTAGTTACCCCATTAAGTAAAAAGAAACCAGGGAGGCTAATTCTAATATGCATTGGTATACTATAGCCCCTTCTATTTACTCCAACTTAAAATCTCACATAATATTCACAAATGGGTATGAAGGACATAACGGCAAACCCTACAATAGGTAAGCAGTGATTTGGGATAATTGGTGGTGTGCTACAGGAAGCAGGCTTTGCTCAAGCAAGCTTTGAAGCCATGGCAGAGATCCTTCCAGGCAGTTCTCAACAAGCTCTGTGGCTATTATCCTCCTGACCCCTACATCAGAGAGTTCTGTAACACAGAGCAGATGGCCGTGTGTGGCCTGTATTTTTACAGAACTGTCCTTGCATGGATCGATCCTATAATAAATAAGAAGAGAAATATCTGGAGTTCTAGGAAAATAGTGGTGAAACTTCTGTGTGACCCCTGAGAAAAATCTGCCACCTAGATATTTTCAAGAGTGAAATTAAACCCAAATTTCAAACTAACAAAAATGCACACAGCAGATATGATTGTGATGGGTAGGTGCCCTGAGACGCAAGTAATGGTCAGAACTGGTTTTACCCCCCAAATGAGTTTTGTCCCTGCACTTACAAAAAGCCTTCTGTTTTTCAGAGCTTTGGGGATATTGTATTTGCAGAGAAAGGATTGTGGACTTGTGACTGTCTCCTGCTGAAATGTCACACATTTTGAAACGTACTTGTCCTTATTTGACTAGGCAGTAAGACATAGTGTTCTCTGGAACGAGAACTCTCCCTGCCACCCACTTGTATTACACATGCGACATTAATAAGGCAATGGTGAGCTCATCCTCCTGGCTTGGCTTCCTTGGCTGAGCTTCCACAGCAGTGGCAGTCAGGAGCCTCCAGATCCATCAGGCAGCCTGACTGATGCACTGGTTTTGGCTCTCACAGCTCTTTGTGGCCCCAGCATTTTAAGTCCTGGACAAGCTGGCATCCAAAAGGAATCCCTTTTGCTGCTAATACCAAATCCTATAAAAGCTTCCCTCACTCTCTGAGGACCTCTCCTCCCCAGATGCTCTACTTGCCAGTGAAAATGCTTTCTTGGCTAACCAAATTTATACCACCTGTTAGGGATACGGGCAATGGAGGGATTGATACCAAGGAACCCCGTGAACCTGAATTCTGTTCTGGAGTGAAATACATGGACAGAAAATGACACTGGCAATGGAGCATATTATATTTAGCTGGGCTCTAGCCAAAGCCCAAGCACATTCCCTTGAGACCTAGAGCAGACCAGATGCAACTTGGTGAGTGTATTTTACCTAGACTAGCCTGAGCTCTTAGGCCTCCTGTTTTAGGTTTTGGCTCTATCAAGGAAAAGCATTAGAACGCATGGTATGGCCACATTCTTCCCTGCTGGGAGTGAAAGGAGAAGATATGGGGGGAATGGGAGTTACTGTGTCCCTGCTAGGCAACAGCATCCCTGATTTTTATTCTTTGACCTGTTGTTCTAGAGACTTAACTTCTAGGCTCATCTTAACTGGCCCTTTGGGATGATAAGTACCCACACATTCAGTGTCAGCAGAATGCTTTCTCCGAAACAACTAATTTAAACATTTCCAATAACACTGTATTCCCCAGAAACCTGTTATAGGGACTCTCCTTGCCCTTGAACCTGTTGCTGAGGAAAGAGCAAAGATACCAGAGAGGGTGGAACTCTGAGCTTCTCATGGTCAATAAGGTGGATGTTTAACAAAGTGATGGTTGAATAAATGAAAATGGAGCAAGACTTCTTATACTGGCAACCATCCCTAACCTAGAACGCAGCATAGAGGGTGCTGCTCAAACCTTTTGCTTACTTATCACCCCGGAGGAAAAAATAATCTCTTCAGTCTTGGGCTAATGGCAAATTAAGGCAGTTTAGAGATATAAATGCAGAATATGCTCCATTTAGAAATAAGAAATCCAAATAAACCCCAACTTCCTTCTCACTTGTATTTCTTTTTCCATTTGGGGGAGTAAATCAAAGCCATTGAAGATGTTGGGGCTGCCAAATGTATATCAGTCCCAACACATACTCTGTATCACCCTTTCCTAAGAAAGAACAACCCCACAAAATATGTGTTCTTACTCTACCCTCTGAATTAAAATCTTGGCCTAATGTACTTGTCCTCTTGTGTTGTTTTCAGAGGAGTCTAGACCTGAAATCTAATTATACTGCATAATGAGAACACTAATACTGATGTGCTTCCATCAACGTCTGTCTTCCTTTATAGGCTGTATCCTTATGGCCTAAATTCGTCTTCATTCATAGTACCTGAGCCATCCTGACAAAATGCCCTGAATCAGACTTCCTAGAGTCTAGGAGAAATTCATTCTGATACACGGTCTGATATGCAATCTGTCTTCAGATCCAGACCTATCTTTAAGTCTCGCTGGAAACTCATTGGTAACATAAAAGCCATTTGTTGGTTGAAATACTATTACTGATTAGCCATTGTAATTAGTTATTAGTACTTTTATTGATCAATACTATTACTGATTAGTGAAATACTATCACTGATATGCTTTTGCCAACTGTGTCATGATAGAAGTCTGAAATACCATCCTCTATATAATTAATAAAAAATCTGGGGTGCCTGGGTAAATGTCTGACTCTTGATTCCTGTTCAGGTCATGATCTCAGGGTTGTAAGATTGAGTCCCACATCAGGCTTGGTGCTCAGCGGGGAGTCTTCTTGGGATTCTCTCTCTCCCTCTGCCCCTTCCTCCACTCAATCTATCTCTCTCAAATAAATACATAAATGTTTAAAAAAATCCAGTTTGGTATTTATGCAAGTGAAATCTTACTACCTTCAATGAATCACAACTCCAAAAGAGAAATGCTTTAATTTCAGCATTTTGCCTGGATGCCAAAAAAAAAAAGGCTAAAAAATCCAGAATTTGCTCAGTCCTAACTTGATGTTATTAATACACTTTTATAGATGAGGAAACTGTATAGATAAGGCACCAAAGTGTACCCATTATACACATGAGGCACAAAGAGATACCATAATGCCCAAGGTCACATAAATAAGAAGAAAAGTAGCATATGAACTTGGAGAACTTGCCAACAGAAGCTCTGTTCTTAATCATTATGCAAAATTACCTCTCATTAATACCCTCCCTTACCAAAGTCCTAAAGCCTTCTATGATCTGACCCCATGTTTTTCTCTGGTATCATTTATTGCCATGCTCACTCCATTCCAGGCACACTGGCCTCCTTGCTATTCCTTGGATATTTCTAATACATTCCCACCTCAGTCCCCCAAATTACTGTTCTCTCTACTTGCAAACCTCTACCCCCTCAAGTATCCTCATGACTCTTCTCACTTCTATTGGTGGCTATTCAAATGTCACCTCAACAAAGCAGACTTCTGGACCCCTCTATACGTAAATGAATTCCTTTGCCCCTGCCTCTTCACTCTCTATTTTAATATGCATTTCTCTTCATGGCACTTATTAATATTACACAGTTACCAATTTATTTATTTATTGTCCATCTATTCCAACCAGAAAGTAATCTCCATGGGGCCAAGAACTTGACTGTTGTGTTATTGCTATGTTACAGGCTTCTAGAACAGGTCTGGCACATACTAAGCCCTTAATAAATATTGGCTGGGTGGAAGAAGGAAGGAAGGATTGGTAGAATGGAGTAAGCAAGACTGAGCAATTCACTGAAATTATGATACTGGTTGTGTAATCAGTAAGGATTTCTAACCCCAATCACACCAACACATGATGTCATAATTTCCTCATGTGTAACTCGAAAGGTTTCCTTATGTCATTTCCTGAAGAGGATAAGGAATGTAGCTCTAACTTTCGAAGTGCCTAAGGATGAGGATAATGCAAATTATTTCCATAATTACTACTGTATTCACGAACCCTAATTTATGAAGCTCTTTACAGGGTCCGAGCACTGAGTTAAGCACTTTACATGGTTTATCTCATTTTATGGCAAGAACATGAGCTATGTGGCTTTGTTTATTATCTGCAAAGAGGACATGATATGATATTAACCGTACAGAACTAACAGAGTTGCTCTGAGGCTTACATGAGATCATACAGGTGAGACACTTGACACAGAGTTAAACATCAGCACATAACAAACAGTCCAACATCTTAGCTATTATTACTCCTGTCTTCCAGATCAGAAAACAAAGGCTGAAAGCAGTTAGTAATTTACCCAAGGTCACAAACAACGAAAAAGTAACAGTGGGATTTAAACCTGGCACTGTCGAACACCAAAGATTTTTTTGGCATACCATCTTTTCTGCCTTTCCTAATCTAGCTTTGTGTTCAAAGGGCTTTCGGAGAAGTAAACATAGTGTAGGAAACGGTATCAACTTGGCTAGTGTTCTCTTTTAAGATATTAAAGGTAAATGTTTGAGAACTTACACAAGGTATTATTACGTATTTGTAAATAGAACTAGGCTGAACAGTGGTAGACTTAAGAGCCATGGATATTTACATGTCTGTCTAGAAAAAATTGATCACATTTGATTATCTAACCATGAAAAAAAAATAATGTTTCTAGAAGAAAATTTAGGAGACTACTTTTATAATTTGGGGCTAGACAATGATTTCTCTTTTTTTCTTTTTTAAATTTTATTATATTTTTTTAAAGTTTAACCATTTATTTGAGAGAGAGAGAGAGAGAGAGAGAGATCATGTGAGAGCAGAGAGAAGGGCGCAGGGAGAGGATCCTAAGCAGACCCCTATTCAGCAGGGCCCAATACCACGAATGTTCACCTGACTAGGATGTTTAACTGAGCCACCCAGGCTGCCCAGGCAATGATTTCTTAAGACAAAGAACACTAGCTATAAATGATAAATTGGACTATATAAGATTAGGAATGTCTTTTTTTTTTTTTTTAAATCATTTATTTATTTATTTGACAGAGAGAGAGAGAGGGAGAGATCATAAGCAGGCAGAGAGGCAGGCAGAGAGAGGAGGAAGCAGGCTCACTGCTGAGCAGAGAGCCCGATGTGGGGCTCGATCCCAGGATCCTGAGATCATGACCTGAGCCGAAGGCAGAGGCTTAACCCACTGAGCCACCCAGGTGCCCCAGGAATGTCTTTTCACTGAAAGACACCATTAAGTGAATGAAAAGTAAAGCCACAGAGTAGAAGAAGGTATTTGCAATACTTACAACCACACAGAATTCTTTTTTTCTTTTTTTTTTTCCTTTTAAAGATTTTTTATTTTATTTATTTGTCATAGAGAGAGAAGCAAGAGCAAGCACAGGCAGACAGAGTGGCAGGCAGAGGCAGAGGGAGAAGCAGGCTCCCTGCCAAGCAAGGAGCCCCATGTGGGACTCGATCCCAGGACGCTGGGATCATGACCTGAGCTGAAGGCAGCCGCTTAACCAACTGAGCCACCCAGGCGTCCCAACCACACAGAATTCTTATCCGGAATAGATAAAGCATCCTAAAACCAGTAAGAAAAGCCATGTTACCTAAGAGAAGAGTAAGCAAAAGACATAGACAGGTATTTCACAAAAGAGATAATCAAAATGGCTAATATGCATGTATTTGTTTTGAAATCTATCAAGCCTGTGGCATTCTAAATTAATGTCCAAGGATCAGAAAATCCAGAAAAGTCAAGTGCTGTGCCAGTGCTCTTAGAGGATCAGGGATGCCTAAGACAAAAACCGTGCCTGTTGGGACCTCTGGGTGGCTCAGTTTGTTAAGCATCTGCCTTTGGCTCAGGTCATGATCTTGGGTCCTGGGATGGAGCCCTATGTTGGGCTCCTTGCTCATTGAGGAGCCTGCTTCTCCCTCTGCCTGACACTCCCCCTGCTTGTGCTCTCTTTCTCTCTGACAAGTAAATAAAAATCTTTTAAAAAAAAAAAAATCGTGGGACGCCTGGGTGGCTCAGTTGGTTGAGCAGCTGCCTTCGGCTCAGGTCATGATCCCAGCGTCCTGGGATCGAGTCCCACATCGGGCTCCTTGCTCCGCAGGGAGCCTGCTTCTCCCTCTGCCTCTGCCTGCCACTCTGTCTGCCTGTGCTCGCTCTCACTCTCTCTCTTACAAATAAATAAATAAAATCTTTAAAAAAAAAAAAAATCGTGTCTGCGAGGCTCATCTCATTAAAATACACAGCACAATAAAATGCAAGGTACACTGTATAAAGATAAGGTTTAAAGCTCATGATGGTAACAGCTTAATCCTGAGTGAAAGGAACAAGCAGGTTTCAGAAGAGGTGACACTGAGCTGTGTCCTGATGGATGGTGAAATGTGTGAGTTGATAATGAGCACCTCTCCAGCTGACAGGGCCTTGCAGGGGGTCTGAGGGAAGGGAGGATAAGAGGAACAAGTCTGCACAATTCTCCCGCAGTGGAACCTTTTCAAATTCCAGTAAGACATGGGGCTCCACATATCAGGGGTCACTGTGCAAGGACTCGAAAAGACAAGTGATCCAAAAGCAGTTCCTCCTGCATGACTCACTCCATCCTCCCCTGGAATAGACCTGGCTTCTGTTCTGGTCCTTACTGCTGTTCTGGATCCTTCCTCTTAATTTTTAACCAGGCATCTGCCTGCAGGCCACTGAAATAGATTCCTCTCAGTTGTTCCATGTTTTTTCAGAGGTCAGTTTTGATCTGACATCATTACAACCAGCCTGGGTTTTGTCTCTGCATCTTGAGTGAAGTCACTTTTATATAGATTGTTAGCCAGTAGTCTCTGGAAGCTTTGGGACAGGGAGAGTATGGCCTATGTTAGCTAACTTGCCCTGTGTGTGAGACACAAAGTGCTGCTCCTTTAAAAGGTTTCCAGTGTTCAGCTTCACTGAAATAATGAAAATACTGTCTGCTGGTCGGCAAGAATCTCAAAGCAACCCTTTTGTCTCTGGGTTGGGGCTGTCAGGTTGGCCTCCTTCACTGTTTGTCTTTCCAGTTTTAGGCACAATAGCCTACTGTTCTCCGGAAAACAGGGAAACGCTCCTGTCACCATTTGGTAAAGGAATTTTGAAAAAAAGAAGAAGAAGAAGAAAAGGAGAAGAAATTATGTGACTTTCCAGCAAAAATAGTTCATTTTTAAGTGAGGCGTTAATGGGATCACAAGAACAGCCTCCTGAATGCAGAATAAGCACAGGTGCGTGACACTCATTGGCATGTTTTGCTCCAATCCATTTGAGTTGTAAGGATTTGGGGCTGCTGATTTCTTCTGGTATTTCCTTTTTTTTTTTTTTTGAGTCATAATAAATTATCTGTAAGTAGCAACTCCCTTCCCTAAATCTTCCTTACGGTCTTATGTAGGAAGGGTTGCACGCAAGGGAGAATGATGAGACTTTAGTAAAGATTTTAAATGAATTCCTGAGGAAAAAGGGAAACTGAAAAAGATTTTAAAAGTGGATTAAGTTCTACAAACTTTCAGAGCAGATTAGAAACCACCACAGGGAAAATATTAGCAGATGGCTACAAAATTAATAGTGGGGTGAACAGCAAGGCAGCTTTAATATCCACCAGCCTATTCTTTCTTTCTTTCTTTTTTTTTTTTATATATTTTATTTATTTATTTGTCAGAAAGAGAGAAAGAGAGAGAGAGAGACCATAAGCAGGGAGAGTGGCAGGCAGAGGGAGAAGCAGACTCCTTGCTGAGCAAGGAGCCCGACATGGGGCTTGATCCCAGGACCTGAGATTATGACCTGAACCAAAGTTAGATGCTTAACAGACTGAGCCATCCAAGTGCCCCTCTCAGGTTATTCTAAAGGCCTTCCCGACAAAGGATGGACATTGCTTGACTAGTGGGACCATGCTCTTCCCACAGGCTCCTCTCCTATCTGCAGGTGGTGGTGTGGAAGGCACCAGTGGGATTAACACTAAAAGAGACAACATTCTAGGAATGCAGGGATTCCAGCCTAAAGAGTTCAAAAGAAGTCATGGCTGGATATGTGCTCTTTTATACTTAAGGTATAAAATTCTGATCAATAAATGTCACATGAGCAGAAAACAAATTATTGCTCACCTTTTCCTAGCATACCCTTGGGCAAGACTTGCATTTGTGGTCATTGTCAATGACACACCATAACAACACCCGAGAGAAGCACTGGAAGCAGTATCCAGAGGCAACACATCAGATGATGCCACGGTGTGAATGATGATGTAACCAGCACGAAATAACTGATGTTAGCGAGTTGCAGGGACAAAAAGATCTGTATTACTTCCGTACAAATAGCTTGCAAAGAGCCATGGTATTGTGAGTACTAACTGCCTTGCTACCTTTTTCTTGCAGTGGGAGATCTAAATTAGCCAGGAACCGCGTATCTAACATGAAAGAGCATGAAGAGATAGTTCCTGGACCTCAACAGGAAGAGACAGGGCCCTGGATCCTACAAAGAATCTTTTAATGCACTGATTGGATAGAAAACAATTATGAAAATATCCATTTCTTAAACCATCAGCTAATTATCTTTTATGGGTTCAAAAACTTTGTAATACACTTTCAATCAATTTTTTAAATATAGACAGGGTTCCCCCCAAATATTTTGCCCAGGGACTCACACACTCTAGAGAAAGAGCTGTTGAGCCCCTCCCTTTGTCTTGCCTGACTTTCAATTTTTTTAAATCTCCACAGTTTCTACTGCATCTTCCAAACTGCCAAAGAGTGCTCTTTCTAAAATTCAAGCCCAATGAAGTGTTTCCTGCTTACAATCCTTCCTGTCAGCTGGCCTCTCCTTGTCTCTTTTAGCTTCATCTTCTACAATACCTCATTACCTACTCTATGTTCTAAGCACACAATTGGTAATATTCAAAGCCCTCAGTGCTCTTAAGTGTTCTACCCTGTCTTGGGATTCTGATACCATTACTTGTCTATCTAAAGGATCCCTACATGTCAGGCAAGACTCACTCAGGCTCCCACTACCACCTCATGGATGGCTTCCTTCTACCCCATCTTTCTCAGGCTGAAGGGGGCCAGAGTAGCTAGAGAGAAGTGGGGGAAGGAGGGAGAACAGAGTTGAGGTTGGAGGGTGTGGGAGATAGTTCACAGAAGTCCTCAGAGGATTTTATTCTGAGAGAAAAGTGGGGACGTCCAATATAGCCCATGAATTGCACCTCCTCATATCCACATCCTCACATAGTCTCTTCCACTCTAAATCTAGGTTGGCTGTGTGATGCAGTTTGACCAAGGTGAAAGGGTTACTGTGCCAGTTCTGGGCCTAAGTCATCAGAAACCATGGCGGCATGTGAAACATGTGAACTGTGCTTCGGAAATCTCTCAGCACCATTTAAGAAGTTCAGCCACCTTGCTGCTGCTGGAAAGACCACGTGAGGGAGACACAGAGCAAGGGAGAGACCTGACACTACACGGTGAGAGCAAGAGATCCTGTCATAGCAGCCCAGCTCATGGGCTCCAGCTTCCACCTATACTTGTCAAAGGGCTAGACATGTGCATGAAGCCTCTTTGGTATTGCACCCCCATCCACAGCCTTGTGAGTGACCTTTGAGCCATTTACCTGTATCCTCGTCCACCCATGGAATCATGAAAAGCAATAAAAAGGTCATACCAAGCCACTGTGTTAGCTGATCACCAAATCAGGACTCAGCAGGCGATAATCAGTCGTGGCATCAAGCATCAGTGAGAAGATGGTTACCCATCCCTCACTCAACAGATGCAAAACAGTCAGTCAGCATCCTGAACGAGGGCTCAGAGACTGGATGGGCAGGCAGGGTGCAATAGCAGGTGTCCAGCAAACTGGACATCCCCACATTTGTTGTCAACCTAGCACACTCCTCCACTCTCCATCATGCTCATCCCATCAATCCCACACTTTTGATCAAGAGAGATGAGGCATCAAACAAGTGTGACAGTGGGACATCCATCCATACCTGCGCCAGGCAGTAAGGCTAGGTGATCACCCAGCTGGCATGGTCTTGAGGACAGGAAGCCAATACCTGATGAGATGTTGTAGCAGAAATGGCTGAAGGTGATTACCAGTTAGTCCTTTGTTTTTGTGGACAAGGGCACAGATTTCACCCAGTTAATTTGGCTTCATTCCATGGCCACAGACTAAACCTTCAGCCACAGCCAGCTGTCCAAATTGGATTCCCTCCATTTTTCTTGGAAAAGATAAAACAAGACACCATGTCCAACCCACAGCTCTTCCTAGGGAAATGCCGTGTTGTGAGTGAGACCATCTCATCTATAACAGTGGCAGCATCAGAAAAGTAACTGCGGGGTATCTAAAATTCATCTGCTTATCTCCTTCCTCTCCACATTCCAATTTGTTCTATTTGAATTCCTTATTTCTTAATGGGATCACCAGTCTGCACCCAGTCCCAGGCTTAACTTTAACATCATTTTGAAGTCTCTCTTCTCTCCATCCCCTACACCCAATCTATACCTTGATATCACAACTACAATGTCTCTGAGCTCACTTTTTATTCTCATAGTTCCAGTTGAGTTATGTACAACTCTTACATGGAAGGTTCCAGGGACTTCTTTAACTAGTCTGGAAGCTTCTACCCTTTTTCCCCCTCCAATCCATCTTTCACATCTCCACAAGAACAATCTTCCTAAAGTATGTTCTGAGCCTGTCATTTTCCATCTCACAATTCATCAGTAATTCGGGAATTCCTGCAACAGGGCTGCAAACTCAAATACCTTCACATGATTTAAGTATAACATGTGACTGAATGTTTAGGACAACAGGGAGCAATGTAGGCCTGCTGACAAGTGGAGAGAATGAATCTTCCACAAGGCATTTACATTCCCTATTTTTAGAACTACTGTTCTGACCAAATGAACCACAAAATTTCACAAAATAAAGGCTAAACTCTTTGGTCTAATATTCAAAGCTCCCCATGACACAATTCCAACCTACTTTTCTAGACCCAAAATTTTCAATGTCAGCGTGTGGTTCAGAGATGGTGGTACATATACGGCACCTGGCCATTACTCTTCCACCTCTGCCTGGTCCATGGGTAGATAATGCCATTGTTCATAGTTGTCTTTCCTGTTGGGCTCGATACAGCCTCAGGATCCTCCTCAACACAATACTCCAGAGAGCATTAATGAGCTGGGTAGGCATAGAGTGCCAGTTAAAACCCATTTGCCATTGTGAGCAACTCATGTCTAATCAGTTCCAGCTTAGACCAGATCTTCCAGGTTTACCGTCCTGTGCTTATCAGGCAGACCAGAGAATCTCAGCATTTTGAAATAAATAGTCTGGTGTGGCTGTTTTTCTCTCCCCCACACTCTGTGTTACCCCCTAGACTGCTATGCTCTAGGCTCAATTCCATGTTAGGTGATTTGCACCACCAGTCACTACAGTTTCATGGCAGGTGGTTTGTTCCAGAGAGAGGTCTAGAAGAGGACCCCTCTCAGGAAAAGCAGATTTCTTGAAAAGTCTTCCATGCTGGTGCTCCACCAATAGCCTTGTGGGGCAAATAACCTCCAACCCTACCCCTACGGATATCGTTGTTTTAGAGGAACTTACTAACAACACAGCTAGTCCACAGTATTCAACCTGTTTGGAGTTCATTTGTTAATGTTGTGTACATAGATTCAAGCTCCCTAGAAATATCATAATCTGAGTTGAATTTGGCTCTGTGGTGTGTATGGCTTGTGGGAGATGTTTATGGTATGATGCCCACACCAAAAAGAGTCTAAGATTTCCCAGTGGAAGTGTTTACTCCATTCGATAACAGGTTTTTTTAAGATATTTATTTGACACACAGAGAGAGCACAAGCAGGGGGAATGGCAAGCAGAGGGAGAAGGGAAAGCAGTCTCCCTGCTGAGCAGAGGCCAGATGGGACACACAGCTCAATCCCAGGACCCTGAGATGATCATCTAAGCTGAAGGCAAACATTTAACCAACTGAGCCACCCAGGCGCCCCTATCCTATAACTATTGTTTCTATGACTTGGGGTCAGTTTTACTTTTTCCCATTTAACGGGGCCCTTTACATTCCAAAAAACCCTCAGTTTTCCTCCTTGTTTTGCAAGATGTTTACATGTTCTTCTAAAGCAACTGACTTTACTCTTTGTCCTAAAGGAGAAAGGAAGACAGATGCTACGAATATCACACAGAGACTAATTAAAAAACCCAAGGGACAGGAAGTAGAAGAACCATTTATTAAAAAAGAAAGAAAGAAAGAAAGAAAGAAAGAAAGAAAGAAAGAAAGAAAACAAAATCTTAATGGATCCAGTTTGTCTTCATTTATGATCCTCCTGAGAGGTCTTTGGCCTGGGACCCGCTGTGTGGACATCGTACCTGCTCTGTGTGGCTCTGCCCCAACAACAGGTGTGGATATAACAGAATTTGACATGGAGTCCTGCTTCACCCGTCACCCTAAATGCTGTTCTAACTGCCTGTACGGTTTAACATGCCTCCCACAAAGCCTTCAAATGATTGGGTCTCTGGGGCAGCCACCAATGGTGGTACAGCAGGTTTGAAAGTGAACAAGGCAGGTAGTCAAATGCACATCACAGCTGGAAGCCAGGACCTCATGGACCTCTGTGCCCCCCTGGCCTTAGCCCACTGAGAATCTTTTATCTGTTCAGAATTCTGGGTTCGTTTTGTTTTGTTTTGTCTTGTCTTATCTTGATTTTTCCTAACTCAGGAATAAACTTTGCTATGGACTGAATACGACAAATTTATATGTTGAAGCCCTAATTCTCAGCGTGACAGCACTGAAGGTGGACCTTTGGGAGGTGATGAGGTCGTAAGGGTGGAGCCCTGGTGAATGGGATTCATGCTCTTGTAAGTAGAGACATGAGAGAGAACACTTTTCTCTCTGCCATGTGAGGACACAGCAGGAAGACAACTGTCTGCAAACTAGGAAAGAGGTCCCTTACCAGACACAGAATCTGCCTGCACCTTCATCTCAAACCTCGCAGCCTCCTGAACTGTGAGAAATAAGTATTTGCTGTTTTTAAGCCACTTAGTCTATGGTAATTTGTTAATAGCAGCCTGAGCTGGCTAAGAAAAAAACCCACAAGACTCAGTCAGAGGCAAAATCCATGCTAAGAACCACTTGCCAAACTGTCTCCCCAGGATGGTAATTAATCCCATCTATCTTATCTGTATAAAAGGTGAAAGAATGCATTATATGGGGAGAATCATCCCAGCAGGATAGGAATGTATTCAAGTTGGGTTTTTTGGAGGCATCTGGGTGGCTCAGTGGGTTAAAGCCTCTGCCTTCGGCTCAGGTCATGATCTCAGGGTCCTGGGATGGAGCCCTACATCCGGCTCTCTGCTCAGCGGGGAGCCTGCTCCCTGCCCCCCCACCTCTCTCTGCCTGCCTCTCTGCCTACTTGTGATCTCTGTCTGTTAAATAAATAAATAAATAAATCTATCTTTAAAAAATAAATAAATAAAGTTGGGATTTTTCTTTAGTAAAGACAAAGACACCAGTGACCCTGTGTTTGTGGCTGAGGTGGCTTCATGGAGAAGGTGGGATTTGATGGCCCCTGGGGAAATAAACCCTCAAGAGCCACCTGTTTTTACAAAAAGCTTGTTCATCATTGGGATTCACCTCCACTGGGATGGTAGGATCAGCTCAGGCTGGGTGGCTAGGCCTCCCCTCCAATCCTTGGCTGGCCTCAGGGAACACACATTGTTCCCTAGGCCTGAAGTCCAAGTGGAGGGCGTGCTTTAGCCTTGAGGTTCCTGGTGCACATGGAGTTGCACTTTATGAAAAATCATGAAGGGGGTGCCTGGGTGACGCAGTGGGTTAAGCCTCTGCCTTCAGCTCAGGTAATGATCTCAGGGTCCTGAGATCGAGCCCCACATTTGGCTTTCTGCTCACTGGAGAGGTAGCTCTCTGCTCAGAGGAGAGCCTGCTTCCCTCTCTCTCTGCCTGCCTTTCTGCTTACTTGTGATCTCTCTCTCTCACTCTCATATAAATAAATCTTTTTAAAATAAATCTTTTTAAAAATCATGAAAGATTTTATTTTTTTAAATATTTTTAAAGATTTTATTTATTTATTTATTTATTTACTTACTTACTTATTTATTTGACAGAGAGAGCCCTGCTGAGCAAGGAGCCACCCAGGTCCCCCATGATGAAGGATTTTTAAATATTTACTTTTGGGATAACTGGGTGGTTCAGTCGGTTAAGCATCTGCTTTCAGCTCAGGTCATGGTCTCAGGGTCCTTGGATCTCAAGTCCTGCATTGGGCTCTCTGCTCAGCAGCGGGGCTTCTTCTCCCTTTGCCTGCTGCTCCCCCTGCTTGTGCGCTCTCTCTCTCTCTCTCTCTGACAAATAAATAAATAATATCCTATAATAAAAAATTTATTTTTTCTTAACTATTTTCCCCAATTTAATCGATATGATCACTTTCCCATGGAGAAGAAAATATACTGCTAAAAAAGAAAGATACTACGTCATCCTTACTCTCTCCTCCCCACCCCCCAACTATGTGACCGCTGAGAGTGTGACTTCAGTTCCTGGCATTGCACCACCCAGTATGAAGTTGGAACTGAAAAGGCCTCCCTGCTAAGGCTCTGTGGGCAAAGGGTGATGACAAAGGCTAGAAAGGAGATCTGTGCTACTCTACAAGACATTTGCAAAACAACAGACTAGTAAGTATGTTGGAAAACTGACAAAAGTATATCCCTCTTATGATTGTGAGGATTTTAGGTGGTTTTTCATAGTTAACATTTTACAAGGAAATAGGAATATTCAGAAAGACTGAACAAAATCCCAGGATACCACGAAGAATTAATTACAAAAAAGCATAAAGAGAAGACCATAACAAACAATAGCATACATCATTTCTCTCATGGCCTCAATAGTCAATCTCTTGATACTTCTTCAACTTTTATTTTCATCAATGTTCAGTTTATTTCTCAGCAAAATTTCGGTTTCTTATTCATTGCCCTTTTGTAAAATTAACAGTACGTTTCCTGTGTTATGCTTGTCCTTTTTTTTTCTTCCCCTAAATGCTTTTTTAAATGGCACGACAGGGTGTAGGATGTTTGATGTTCTCAGAGTTACCATGAGTGCTGGGCTGTAAATAAATCATGAATGTACCACATCATTCATGAATTATTCATTTTTTTTCTTGTGCTTTCTATAGAAGACTATGCATCAAAATCAAATTCAAACTATTGAAACCTTAGGTGGTTTCAGATTACTAAAAGAGCTGGTTATTCCGCCTTGCAGTAAAAAAAAAATTTTTTTTAATCTATGGTTATATAAAAATTCTTACCAGCTGGAAGAAGTCTAACGTTTCCTATGCTTACCAACACTTACACTTACACTTACCCTACCTTCCCTACACAACAGAGGTGATCACAAAGATCACAAGGGGCTTAAAGGTATAGAGGCCTCAGGTGATGGGGTATATATTTCAGTTTTTTATTTGAAAATTGTGTTTTCCCATAACAAGGCTTATAGCCCAATTCCATGGTTGCCTGATAGTACAGTTTCGCCTCTTTTACAAACGCAGCACAGGCTGTCCCCAACTTACTAAATTCCAAATCCTCATTCAGGAGTTGTTTGGTTGGAATAGATTAAACACATTTCCCCAAAGAGACAAGATGAGTGGTTCTGTCCCCAGGCAAACTCATAGCCTGTTCACCCACGAGGTACAAGAAATATGAATCTAGGGGCACCTGGGTGGCTCAGTGGGTTAAGCCTCTGCCTTTGGCTCAGGTCATGCTCTCAGCGTCCTGGGATCAAGCCCCACATCGGGCTCTTCTGCTTGGTGGGGAGCCTGCTTCTTCCTCTCTCTCTGCCTGCCTCTCTGCCTACTTGTGATCTCTCTCTGTTAAAAAAAAATAAAATCTTTAAACAAATAAAAAATAAAAAGTCATTTATTTAAAAAAAGAAATATGAATCTAATGACAATCTAGAATGTCATCAACAGGTAGAAGCATACTTCTATGGAAAACTGCATTCAGTATCTCAACTTGGGGTAGGAAGAGCAGACCTCAGTGTTTATGTCATGCAGGCTTGAGGCTGATCCAGGGCTGGGAAGAATGGGAAACCACCAGGAGAGTTATGTATAGACATGGGTGTATATATGGGTGCACCCATGCGAATGGTTGATTCTTAATTCTAGGGGTTTTTGAATTCAAAATTATGTTTCACATGTATTTCATGCATATGTATACACAAAAACACGTATTTTCTAGAAAGATAGTCTATTCCTTTCATTAGATTTTTGAAAGATCTCAGATCTTCAAGCTCAAAAAAAAAATAAGAACCATCCTCTAGCAGATATGAATAGGGAATGAGATGGGCCTTCTTGTCAGTATCATTTTTCCATCCTATCAATCTGCTGAGACATTAAGAATAAAGGAAAATGTTTTCCTGCTCTCTGGGCTCCACTAAGACCTGATTTTAAGATCAACATTCCTCTTCCTTCTGATGTACTAGGAAACAGGACCTCCTGTTCTGGAAGGAGTTTTTAATAGTTCCTGCTTCCTATAAATATATGAAAGTGCATGCAGAATTAATGTCTCCTTCTTTCTTTCACCTTTCCTGTTTTTCTTTCCTCTGTCTCCCTCCTCTTGTCCATCTGTTTGTCTGTCTCTCTCTGTCTTGTTCTCTCTTATTTGGTCAAAAGGTGCTGGTCACAGAATACTCAAGTTAGAACCACTTACATTTCAGAGGAATGTGTTCTCAGGTCTTCTGCGAGAACATCTGCAGAACCAGATGTCTTGCTGGTTCTGCTTTGGAGCACGTCTGTCTGTTTTGTCAATGAGAACTGGTTTGATCTCTTGAGGTCTGGAGGGTGAGAAAAGGTGGAAGTGAGGGACAAGTTACTCCACATAGCCTGAATCAATGTTATAGATGCAGAGACTTCAAACTGTTCATCCATTTGTTTGTTCTGTTTAGTTAGTAGCACCTACTGTATGCAGAGAATTATGCTGGGCTCTGAGGGATACAAGGACTGAAAGTTCTGGTCTTCTCCTCTGAGCAACAATGTCATAGGAAGATGGACATACAAACACACAAATATAAAACATATTCAATTGCTAGAAAGGAGGTATGTATTTTCAAGCAGTGGAAGCAAGGAAATAGAAATAATTCTGTTCAGTTGGAGTAGAGGTAGTGGTGGGAGATTCTATTTTGAGAAAGGTAAATCCATAGCCAGGAACACACCAGGGTTCTAGTTCCAGGGTAAGACACTTGGCTCTTGAGCTTCCCCATCTTGAGTTTCTGCATCTGAACGTGATGGGATGGACCATCTCTGGGATGTGGTCAGAAAAAAGGGCATTCAGACTAACTGACTAAACTGACCTGGGGCCTATGTCCAAGCCCTAAGCCCTGCCTCTTGTGCCTCAGTTTGCCCATCTTCTCAGGCCTTCCCTTCTAACTGTTATATGAGAAAATTAATGACTACTTTTCAGGATTGATGTAAGGTAACTAAGGATTAAATATTAGTTCTTATTCCTCCTTCTTTTCACATCTTCATGGGTTTCTGGTTATTGTGAAACTCTTAGGCCAGATGATAATGAATAACCCCAACCTCTCCTACCATTTATCTAATTTTTTTTTTCCTGATGTATTTGAGGCTATGGATTCTGTTTAGGAGAATAAGTAAAGTTTTTCTGATTTTTTGCTTTGAACTTTTATGGGAATTATGTTTGCTAATATCAAGAATGTAAGAGCATCTGAGTGGCTCTGTTGGTTAAGCATTTGCCTTCAGTCACGATCTGAGCCCCATGGCAGGCTCTCTGCTCAGCAGGGAGTCTGCTTCTCCCTCTTCCTCTGCCCCTCCTCCCTGCTCGTACTCTCTCTCTCTCTCTCTCAAATAAATAAAATCATTTAAAAAAATAATGTAAAGTCAGGGAAAAATTTTTAAGCTAACAATTTTTGACCAACTACTATGTGTATTAAGTACCATACGTGGACTTTAATCTCACAACAACCTGACAAAGCAATTACTATTATTATCCTCTGTACTAGTCAGAGTTCTCCAGAAGAACAGAACCAATAGGATGTATGTGTATATAAATTTATCATAGGGAATTGGCTTGCATGATTATGGAGGCTGACAAGTCCAAAATCTGCAGGGTGAATTAGCAAGCTAGAGACCCAAAGGAGTCAATGGTGTAATCCAAAGGCCAGTGGGGCTGAGATCCAGGAAGAGCTAATGTTTCAGTTCTATTCTGAAGGCAAGACAATGCCAATATCGCAGATCAAAGCCACCAGGACAGAGCTCTCTCTCTCTCTTTTTTTTTTTTTTTAAAGATTTTATTTATTTATTTGACAGATAGAGATCACAAATAGGCAGAGAGGCAGGCAGGGGGTGGGCGGGAAGCAGGCTCCTCGGCCAAGCAGAGAACCCCATGTGGGGCTTGATCCCAGAACCCTGGGATCATGACCTGAGCTGAAGGCAGAGGCTTTAATCCACTGAGCCATCCAGGCGCCCCAGAACAGAATTTTTTCTTACCAAGGGGTAGGGTAAACCTTTCTGTTCTATGAAAGTCTTCAACTGTTTGGATGCGGCCCGTTCACATTAGACCCTAAAGCAAGCTGCTTTACTCAGATTGGTCTCAGGAACTACCCTCCAGCTACTGAAGAGTTAATGCCTGGCAGAGTAGGGGACCTCAGTAGCCAATGTCTGATTGGCTGCTGCCTTGGCCACACTTGTGATTCTAATTTCAACCCTGGCTCTACCACTCACCCACCGCATGGGTTCAAAGATGAATTGCTTAACTTACTGGCCTTTTTCTTCTCGGTGAAATGAGGGGTAAAAATACCACCTAGCTTGCTGACATGATGTGAGGAGTAAATAAGAGTATAAATCAAGTGTCTGGCTTAGAGAAGGCACTCAAGGAACAAAAGCAATTACCGTTATTAAATGAGATAATCCTTGCAAGGCACTTAGCAGTGTGCATAGAGTTAGGGCTCCATAAAGATGAGGTACCTTCACCTCATTACTATTTAGAAAATAGAAATTATTTCAAAAATAATAGAAAATGAAATTATCTAGAAAAATTCTCCACTGATTGACAGGTGAAAACAAATGACTTGTAGCCAGTAACTCAAAAATTCTGCAACTCTATATGGCAATCTATGGCAGATATGTTTCTATGCCTCTGACATCAGAAACTGTCATGCTATCCAAGATTCCCTCCAGGAGAAAATACTCTCTGAGGATTGTAACATAGGCTTTTCCACTGCTAACAGGATGATTTCAAATGCATTTGAAATTGTAAGCAGGGTTGGCCATTACAAAACTTATTGAATACTGTCTATTCTCCAAGAGGGCATGTGCAGGGATATCCTGATTGTGTCCAGATGGTTTTGACTATCTGTACGGAATTATCTAGCTGATGAAGTATGTCCTCAGCCTTGAATCAGGAAATGTTCAGCCAGCAAAAAGAGAATTCAAATCCTTCCTTGCATAGCCTTATAATGTGCACTCTCTAATCTGGATCTTCTATAGAAAAGTGGAATGATCTTCCTTGACCTCCAACTCACTCCATGTGATTGTTAACATCCCCATTGCCATGAATCCTATGGACTGCTGCCAGCAATGTTCTTATATCAGTATCTGCATCTCCCAGTGGAAAAAGGGTCTCTTATTTAGATGCTTTTAAAAAATATATATAATTGTCCAAAAATTTTAAAACATGACATGCAATCCCATACCAAATTCTAATTACTATAAACCTTCACTTTGTTTTTCATATCCCAAGCAAAAAGCCGAGGCAAATTCCCTCCTCCCTTGTGACAGTGTTCAGGATACACACCCCAAACCATGGCACTTTGATGTACTGAATATTTTAAGCAAAGGGAATTTAAGAAATAGCATGAGTGGAAAAAGTTTTCTGACCTCCCCCTGAAGTAGGACACAAAACTCTCATGCAAAAAGTGCCCTTCTTACAGCCAGAGGAAAGGAACATTCTTATCTCTGAGACACCAAGACGAATCTGAACCAACAGGGCTTGCCGGATCCCCATGTTTACCAGACTCAGCTCACACCCCTTCTCATTCTGTCACATTCTCCCCCGACTTTCCACTCTTCATCAAACCTAGTGTAAGAAAAGACACACTCAGGTTTGACTGCTTCTTTGGGTCTTCATTTCCTTATGAAGTTTCCCAAGTCCTATAAAACTTATGCTAAATCAATGTATAATGTTAACCTATCTTTTGCTATAGGTGTGTCCCAACCAAGAACTCAGAAGGACAGGGGAAAAAGATATTTTTCCTCCCCTACACTTGTTTTCCTCACACCCGCAACATGTCTTACTAATTTATCTTCAATCATTGTCTCGCACTCTGAACATACTTTATCCCCTAAAACTTTTGAGATCTAATAGGTTTCATAATTGAGAATTGTCTGGACTTTAGAAAGGTAACATGGTACATATACTGTATTTTATTTTATTTTTTGTTTTTTTTTTAAGATTTTATTTATTTATTTGACACAGAGAGACAGCGAGAGAGAGAACACAAGCAGGGGAAGTGGGAGAGGGAGAAGCAGGCCTCCTGCTGAGCAGGGAGCCCGATGTGGGGCTTGATCCCAGGACCCTGGGATCATGACCTGAGCTGAAGGCAGACACACTTAACGACTGAACCACCCAGGCACCCCTGTATTTTAAATAATACATCCAACTGGGGCTGGGGAAGCATCCCATAATCAAACATATTTATATTTTAGTATCATAAAATACAAATATTCAACCAAATGACATAAAGACTACAGGTATCAGTTCAGGTCTAATTTTGCCACCACATGAGTTTTCTACGAACTTAAAATAAAACATTTTGTTTCAAAGCTTTTTTGACTTTGGAATCACAGATTTTGGATCACAAAATAATTTTGCATTTCATATTTCCTTTCAAATGAATGGTATCCTGTTAGTTACGCTCTTGGCCTCTCTCCCTATGGCCCTGTACTCAGCAATGGTAATGGGGGTGGCAGGTGCTAGGCAGTGATTAATCTGATTGGTACACTTGGCAAAAATAAACTGGGCATTGTCCACCCAGCTCCACACATTTTGCTCTTGGGAAGCAGCTGGTGCTCTGCCTTCTTAGGTCTTGGCCTTTTGCCCAATTTGGTCATGATCCTTATTTCAACCTTAGAATTTATTATTATCATCATCACCATTATTATTATTATTATTATTATTAACAATATTTTGGCTTCCATCTGCCACCCTTTGTCTTGTTTCTCAGTTGGTTAGGAACTCAGATGAGAAAAGGCCTGACCTCTCAGAGACTACAGTGTTTGGTCCTTGGCTGGGAATATTGAGAAATTGAAACAGTGGGATTTTGGTTGAGAACAATATACCTGCAGGGACTACTTTGGCAGTGCCATGACCTGTGACTTTGTGGCCTGGATTTGGATGTGTAGGCAGGGCCTTTGACTCTGAATGTTTCTAAAGATTTGTGTTATTAGGCCAGGCAGGTTTTCACAGTCGTCCATTAAACCAAGTTGTAGAACTTGAGAAGTGTATCTCAAGTTTGGGGCAAAAAGTATTCTGGAATTTTACAGAGAAAACATTTTATAGAGAAAACAGCCATCATGGAGTGACCCTTAGAACAACCTTGGTCAAGGGTGACAGGGTGGCTCAGTGGGTTAAGTCTGAGTTCAGCTCAGATCATGATCCTGGGGTCCTGGGATCAAGCCTCATGGCAGGGTCCCTGCTCAGCTCCTCCCTCTCTCTCGGCGTACTTTCTCTCCCTCTCTCTCAAATACATAAAATCTTAAAACAAACAAACAAACTAACAAACAAAAAACAAAAAACAATCTTGGCCAGAGTACAAATGATTCGTAGAGAGACATAAAAAACAAACTGTAAAATTTCCCTAAAAATGGAAACTTAAGGATTCTGGTTGACTCAACAAAACTATGATCTCAATGAGTTGGAAGTGGGAAGAATAAAAGACAGAAAATGGAGAAAAAAAAGACAAAGAGTCACAGATTAGAAGGGGACCAAACGTGACACTATTTCAGGAGAGCAGGGCACCAAGAAGAACCGGAAGTTAAAACTGGGGGCTTTGGTGGTTTTTTTACAAGAAGACAAACAGCCCTGGATCTGATACCTCTTCAGAGTGCCTGTGCTCACAAGGAGAGTGAAATTTACAGGGATTCTAAAACTTGACAGGTTGGTGGCTTGTTGAAAATGTAAATTCCAGGATCCCAACACCATGGTCCCGATTTATAGTCTTACTTGGGGCCCAGGCATCTACATTTAAACATGCTCTCTAGTTAATTCTGATACAGATGGTCCCTGGGCCATATTCTGGGAAATGCAAATAAAGCCAGGATTTTTAATGATTAAAAGAAAAACATGTTACAAATGCAAACACAAGCACTTCCTCCAGATCACAAGGTTAAATTCCAGGCCCCTGCAGAGCCTGCCTTTGGGTTCTGTCCCCAACTATCTGCCCATGCCTGCAATCTGAGGTTCTGACCCCATCATTTTACGGGCTCCTCAATTCCACAAGCTGCTTGGATGGTAAGGAAGGTTCTGCCTGAATCTAAAGCTATTTTTTCCCTCATGCAAACAGTTCTTCTAGAACACTGTAACTCTTTTTTTTCCCCCCATGGTATGGTAGGAAACAGGTGAATGTGTTAGTCCTTTTTCTAGGTTCAGAAAAGAGTCAGCACTTGAGAATGTGGTTAATTCTTGCAAATGCACCTCAACTTTTACAAGTAAATGTTTGACAGATATTAATTTCCCCCAAGCAGTTGAAATGTAATTTATACCAACATTTGCCATGTAACAAATTAAAATGATCAAGGAAAGATCTATCATAGGTATAAAGAAAGGCTATTCAACAGGCCTTAGCAGGGTGGGAGACAGACAGCCTACATAATCCAGTTGGTGCTCAGAATATTTTCATAAGCATAAAGTTCATTATTTTTGGTCATAAGTTGTCTCCTTTACTTACTATATTGTGTTCATGTACCCCCCCGAAATGAATGGGTTTGCACTTTATTTAATTCAACAGGTATTTCTGTTGTCTCAGAATTTCAGCTGAAATCCAAAGCTGAGAAAAATAGCTGAGGAGTACTATAAGTTCTAAAAAGAGAGATGCAGGCACATCTACTCAGGACTGAAGAGTGGTCAAATGGGATCATACAACCCTTCACCTGTCACCACCTCCAGCCGGTCTAAGAGAAGGCTAGAGATTTAGTGGTGGACAGAGGCTCTCTTTAAAGAGAGTTGTCAGTTAGGAGAGCAGATTCTGGAGTGTCTCTCATCCCTAAGCCAAGTGAAGGAAGCAGCAAGAGAACCTCTCAGATCCATCAGGGGAAAGAGACCACTCACCTAGCCCTCACTGAGATGCTCCAGTCCTCCCACCCGGGTGGGGAATCTACATGGAACTAAGGAGCTGTGAGGCATGTACCTGATGAAGACAGAAGCTGCCTCACATGGCCCCTGGTGGCAGGGCAAGGGGAGTGGCCTGATCTTGTTAGATTTCAGTGGGGGCAGGGGACAAGGGAGGCAAGTCTGCCTTTCACTGCTATGAAAGACATCAGTGTTCTAGGGTGCTAAATGGACACCAGGGAGAGAAGCTGGGCACAAGGAAAAGAGGTGTGTGGGAACGACACAAAGTATGTATCACACACAGTGGAGAATACAGCGGAGTGGAAGTCTGGAAATAGGTGTGGAGATTGTCCTCCAAAGAACCCACGAATATTCCTTACGAGAAATACAAGCAATATTCAGGTTTTTTCCACAAGAGAAGGCATTCAACAGCCAAGAGAGCTGTTCAATCAATACCGGCTAAATAATCACATTTTGCCCCCTTTCTTACCATCCTTTCTCCCCTCCTCTCCTTGCTCTGAATGTGGAGGTGTCAGTAGCACCCCGGGGTATGGGAGAGGTTGCGGAGTCAAAATGGACCACGGCCCACCCCTCACCCCGGATCCGGGGTTCTGACTGCAGGTTAGGTGTGACAATGTCATGTGATTAGCTGTGAATCACATGACAGAGCAGAAGTCTACCATTCGATGGGTCTGGATTTCCCAATTGCTGAAAACATAAGTGTTTTAATACTTGGAAGTGACAGATAAAGCCAAGAGATATTCCTGAGATATTGTCCAAGGGCAGAGAAAGGAGAACCAACCGGATGTGTGATGGTAGAGGGAAAACTGGACATTTCCTGACTGAATCCTCCTAAGCCCTGTCCATTTGCTAAGCCAGATATTTTTGCAATGTGCCCAGGCTGCAAAAGATAGAAATATGAGTAAGGTTATTCCTGTCATCAGGTAATTTAGACAAGTGTGGCAGGATTCCAGATTGAAGTAAGAACTCGTGTTTTTGTTCTCTATGATTTTCAGCCTCCCCCAGGCTAAGAAGATCGCTGAGCTCACTGGGTCCTTTGCCTTAGGGAGGTTTGTGTTTCAGGTCAGAAAACAGAAATACAGGAAGACAATCTTTCCTTCAATCTTTTGTGAAAGGCTTTATGATTTTTGTGAAAATATTGGGTATCCAGTAAGGAGAGGCAGAAAAAAAGGATTATCTGTGAAGGCCAAGAAAGGGGAGGAATTTTTCGCAAACAGAAAAGGGAATAAAATTCAGCTGGATCCATGGGTGGCAGGAGCCTGTCCCTCCTTCCACCAGTACCATAAACAGGAAGACAGAGTTTAATGGGGGAAGAGTAGGTGGCAGAAAGAGGGCATGTCCCACCAATGGGTTTCTTTCAAAGAACTCTGAAGGGTCAGATGATGGAACTCGTTGATAGGCTGGAAACTAAAGGCTCATAACTTCATTACCTGGACTCTGTGGATACCATGGTTTCTTAGATTCTCATTTGTTTCTGAGGAAAATTGATTTTTCCACTCATCTCAGGGCACTAGGACTTGGAGTCAGATATAAAACAGTTTTGAACTGACATGAATTGACTTTCTGAATTTTAGTTGTACATTTATACCTACTACATAAGAGAAGAAAGAACCAAACTGTAACAGTCTTGATAAATGCCAGAGAGAGGCATAAAAATGTTTTTAAGAGGCTAAAAACGAGAGAACCTTTTAACTGGGGGTAACCAGAAAATTACTTTATGTAGGATCTAAGGTTGATATATAGGATTCCAAATGACAGCAGGGGTGGAGGGATGAGTGTAAGGCATCCAAGTATCAGCAAATGCACAGACATGGAAAAGCCAGAGGGAAACAGTGTATGGAAGCACTTTACTATGGTCATCCATAGAAGATACTACATGGGGAGATCAGAGATGAGAAAAGAAATTGGGTGAGGCTTGCATGGGAGTCCGAGCACTGGTATTTATTTTGGCAGCAACAGGAAAATATTATTGGCTTTTGAGGAGTAATAGGACATGACCAGAACAGAGCTTTAGAAAAATTGATCTGTCAGAGATATATGGGATGGACGGAAAGAGAAAGTGAGATGGAATGGGAAAGGGGAGGTTATTGTTGTAATCCAGACAAGAGGTCATGGAGGCCATGACAGAGCAGTGGTAGTGACTTTGGATTGTAGAGAAGGCTGTAAAAGACATCAGAGAGGTAGATCTTAGACCTGCATGGGAGGGAGATAAGAGGGACTTTAAAGTGTTGAGCCCAGCTGATGAAAAAAAAAATCAAAATGTCATCATAGAAACTGGAAATAGTGGAAAAGGAGCTAATTTACAATGAACATATTCTAAATTTGAAGTTCACCATGATATCTGAATTTCTAACTAGGTTGTAAAGAGAGATTTCAGGGAAGAGGAGCGCTTTCATAGCAAAGTTGCCTATCTAGACAGATGTCCCTTAGTGGATGGATGTCTGAGAATGATTTGGGGAGAAGAAGGGAGGGCTTGGGCTATGACAACAGAAACGTAGAGAACTGAAGTACAGAGCTGGGCAAAGGATGAGGCTCAGTCCAGATAATGATCCTAAAAAGAACTGGCTTTAAAGAATTTTCTAGTTTACTTAGGAGTTTCTCTCATTTTACCCAGTGCTCTCATGAGCCCTGGGCCTCTATCTTTCCCAGCACCTTTCAAAATTCCTGTATCATAGACTTTTCTCAAAAATGGGATGAATATACACCTAAGAGTCAGAGACATCCTGAGTTTGGAAAGTCTCTGCCACTTTTGGGTTGGTGGACCTGGGGAGCATTTCTTAACCCCACTTGGTCTCAGTTTCATTATATTAAAAAAAAATTATTACAGCAAAATGAAATGAATAGGTTTTTGTGGAGAAGAAATGCAATAATTCATAACAAAGCAGCCAATAGAGTGACTAGTAAATAGTAAACTCTCAAAAATGGTAGTTTCTTCTCTTCTGTCCTGCCATGTAGAAATTCCTGGTATCCTGAAGACCCTTCAGTGGAGGAGCACTGAATTCCATGCAGTGCGATCCATGAAGACCTACATCCTAGCCCCAGCGGAGCTATTTAGTAGGTTGTGCCCCTGGGCTAGCTTCTCAACTAGGGCCCTCATTAACATGACAGTTGGCAGAGAGCACTGTTTGCTAATTTCTACTAACAAGGATTTTGTCCTCTTTTCATGTCCTCCATTTTTTGAAATATTTTTCTAAGGATCTGCAGTTTGTTAAATCACTACTTCATTTCTTATGTGATCACCAGAGTTACTAAACTGGATTGATAGAGCTATTGCCCAAAGCAGCCTGGAGAGACCTGATGTAAGAAATTATACAATAGCTATTATGGTCTTTAAAAAAAAAAATGGCATATGGACACTGATGACAGTGCCTTGGAATGTTAGATTCTAGGTGGACACCACTAGACAAGGTGATCTCAGTTTTCCTCAAACACTCTCTGAATCCATAAAGTAGTTTAGGTTTCCTACTATGTGCCTTTTGAAGCTCAATCATTTGTTTTGCCCTTAGGGCAGTAATTTATTGTATTAAAGAAGCTATAACTAAAAAAAAAAAAAAAAAAAAAAAAAAAAAAAAAAAAAAAGAAGCTATAACTAAGAGACCTTTTAAGCACTAGACCAAATATCCAAACATTCAGTATGATGGGAAATCCACAGATATTAATGTGGGCTAGAGTAGTCACATGCAATAGATGTTTAGAGGAGGTATTTTTCTCTGTTTCTTTAATGATGACTGGATTTTAAGTAGCCTGAAAAGGAAAGGGGAGAATTCAAAAACTGGGGAAGAGAGGAATATCATCATAGGATGCCCAGAAAAGAGAGGCCAATGGGAGAGAAGGATTGTTCTCACTCTCCCAAGAAAAAAAGCATCTACCTCTGTACCCTTAGTTCTGGACTCAGAGGAAAAGACCAAAATATTTTGTGATTGAAGTCATTCTTTCCTCTCCAGCTTCATTTCTAGCCCCCTTATTCCCATATTCCATGCTCTAGCCATGTCAAAAGATGGTACCCCCATCCACCAAGTGTCTCTAGCCAAAAGCCTCAAAGATCATCTTGATTCTTCCTTTGCCCTCTCCTCTCCTCCCCAATCTTCCAGAAAGACTTAAGATTCCATTTCTAGAATTTCCACCTCATCTTTATAAAATGCAAACCTGGTTAAGCCATTTCTCTGCTTAAAATTTTTAATGGCTCTCCATCAGCTACAGAATGAAGTTAAATCCTCTTATCGCACATATAAACTATTCATACTCTAGCCCCTGATTACCTTTCTAACCTCATCTCCATTGATTTCTTTGCTCCATGAAAAAGTTCAGGGGAGGGGAGCCTGGGTGGTTCAGAGGGTTAAAGCCTCTGCTTTCGGCTCAGGTCATGATCTCAGGGTCCTGGGATCAAGCCCCTCTCTGCTCAGCAGAGAGCCTGCTTCCC
This sequence comes from Mustela lutreola, assembly GCF_030435805.1. Taxonomy (NCBI): domain Eukaryota; kingdom Metazoa; phylum Chordata; class Mammalia; order Carnivora; family Mustelidae; genus Mustela; species Mustela lutreola. Next base: position 109,452,612 of record NC_081297.1, read on the forward strand.
TCTCTCTCTGCCTGCCTCTCTGTCTACTTGTGATCTCTGTCTGTCAAATAAATAAAATCTTAAAAAAAAAAGTCCAGGGGATAGAAAGCTTGGAAGATGCTGGGAAAGACACAACGGCTGAGGGCTAAACCTTTCCAGGTATTAGAAGAGACAATGAGAACTTAAAGTCACACAATAGTAATAGAGACAGTCATGAGAATATGGATTTGAAAAATATTTAGAATGTAGGCTAGAACAGAGACATATAACTAGTTAGATTCAATGATAAAAAGAAAAAGCAAAGCTAGGATGTTGATGATGGTGATGACGATAACAAGAACAATAGCCAGTAATGTCAGCAATAATAACCAATATTTTCTGTGAATTTACTATACACGAAGCATTGTTCTAAAGGTGATATGTGTTAACTCACTAAATCTCCAAATCAAACCTATGAGATAGAAGCTGTTTTTATCCACATTTTCCCACATAGCTTGGCTTTGGAATCTGCACAATTAAGCACAGTGTAAAACTGCCTCAGACCAACTGTCCTCTCCAAAACGTGCCATACTCCTTTGAGCCTTCAAGTCTTCCCCATTCCTTCTGTATGAAATGCTCTTATCTTTTCCTTGGAGTGGAAACTTTATTTAGGACACAGACTGATTACAATCTCCTTGGGATGTCTTCTCTGTGTTCTTCCCCAAGCACAACTATTTACTCTTTATTCTGTTTTACCATCATACAGTATGTGTAATTCCACTGGTGAGCACAGTACACAACACAGCAATTACTTGTTAACATGTCTATCTCCTCACCAGAGTGTGAGTCCTTAACAACAGAATCTGTGTCACATTCATCTCTCAATCCCCAGGCTCTAGCATCCTCCTCTGGCACATAGTTCTTGATCCATAGTAGGCATTCAATAAATGTTTCTTAAATGAATGGACAAATGAGTGAATAAGCAAATAAGAAATAGGGAGGTGAGAATTTTCCACCCTGCCATGTTACGGATTGGTGCTGGTGTGCGCTCTTAACGCAGAACTGGGCCAGAAATGAAAGGTAGTGGAATGATTAGACAGAGTAGGGAGGTCAGAGATGAACTTGAGACTGGGTATGCCTGAAAAGATTGGCAACATTACTTCCAGAATAGCCAAGTGGTGGATGCCAAAGTCTGAGAAGGCAACTTAAGGAAGTGGATGTAATGAGAGCATCTAAAGATCAAATATGAAAGAGGAACAGCTATTACTCTGGTTTCTGGGCACAGGTTTCACCAATTCCCCTGCCATTTATTACTTGGAATACGACTGTTGTTCACCCATTTCCCTTTTTCCAGAGCTTCTGAAAATATTCGAACTGTAGAACATACACCATTACCAAAGTTATCTGAAGAAGAAATCAGCCAAACTTTGGAATTAGCACGTCACAACCATCAAGTCAACATTTCCAGATGGAAGCCAAAATTGCTTGAATTTCAAAATGTAGTATTTACCTGAATTCTAAAATGTGATCATTCATTTCACTCACATGGCTGACTGGGCAGGACGGTCCCTTGGGCCATATTTTTTTTTTTTAAGATTATTTATTTCTTTATTTGCCAGACAGAGATCACAAGTAGACAGAGAGGGAGAGGAGGAAGCAGGCTCCCTGCTGAACAGAGAGTCCGATGAGGGGCTCAATCCCAGGACCCTGGAATCACGACCTGAGCCAAAGGCAGAGGTTTTAACCCACTGAGCCACCCAGGTGCCCCTCTTGGGCCATCTTTATCTTCCATATCTCTCCACAAACTATTGTGGACACCATCTTTTAGCCCCTTCATCTTAAATGGCCATCGTTTATGGAAGGACTTTCCCTGTGTGCCTGGCTGCTGGAGTCATTTTGTAATCTGCTTCTCAAACTTTTCAGACTTCTAAGTAAGGGCAAGAAGTAGGTTAGCCCCGTTTCTCTGTGTGTGTTAATATCATCCTCTTTTCTCTCTATAGTTGTAGACAGCAAAACAGAGTCTCTCATGTCAAGCAAGCGTCTGTGTCTCAATGACGCAAGCAATTAAGGTACTGCAGCGAGGAGATACTGCCGGGAGCAATGTCAGCTGATACCCCAGAACCAGGAAGAAGGAGAACCAGAGGAGGTCTGCAGAGACCCAAAACTGAGGGAAATCCCCTTAAAAGGAGAAGGATTTTGGCAGCAAACTGGCAGACCCTTCAGACCTCACCCCTCCATACATGACCACTTAAAAAAGGCAACTACCACCTAAGGCTCTGACAGATTGATCTTTGAATGGAACTGAGAGCCTTCCCTGCTTGAACATCAGAAGCAGTAAGTGCCAAGAGCTGACCCAGGCCAGAGGGAGGCCTCATCTCAACTGCCCGCCTACAGACTGACTTGGCCTTCCTTCCTTAGCTTCCTGCACCCTTCTGCCATCTTGTTTGTTATGTGGCTTGTCTTCCCTTTCTGTGCTGTGTAAGAAGCCAAGTTTAAACACAGGATGAATTGTCATTGAGTTTACAATCCTGAACCTGCTTTATAACTGTGATTTAACTTTACTTTCTAGCTGAATAAAGCTGACCTCGTGAAAAGACACACCTCCTGTGTGCACCTTCATAGATAGCGTCCTCGTTCTGACAGCTCTTATCTGCGCTGGTAAGAGAGTCCCTTTGGATCCCCATTTGGCAACTCTCTTCTGTTGCCAGAATTCCAAGAACGTTTCTGCACAGCCCCCTGCCCAAATGCCCCCGTGTAGCCTACATCTCCGTGTTACAGTCTTTGGTCTACAAAGTGCAAGAACTCGGGTTTAGTCCCGTCCAGCGGTTCTCCCAGGGGAGATCCCGGGGCCAGCTGTGAGAAATGCAAATTCTCGGGCCCTACCCCAGAGGGACTGAGCGAGAAACACCACGCAAGACAGGTGATTCTCATGTGCCCTAAAATCGGAGAGCCGCTTCCAGCAGCAACGTACTCGCCCACTTTCTGAGAGGATTTGACACTTTCTCCTTCAAGTGCCTCAGTGGCCCCTCCCCCACAAAACACTCACAACCTCTTAGATTCTCAGTTCCCTGAGAAAATCTGACGAGAACTTGCCTGTGCTCTCACGCCCAGGCCCCTGAGAAACCTGGCTCCCTCGCTGGCTGACGAGAACTTGCCTGTGCTCTCACGCCCAGGCCCCTGAGAAACCTGGCTCCTCCGCAGTGTCCCCACGTCCCGCCCGGACGCTCGGACTCTCACCGGTCCTGCCCGGCTCTGTGCAGCGGCCGCGCGCGCCGCGCCTGCTCGGGCGCCTGAGCGCCTGCGCGCGCCTCGGTCTCTCTTCCTGTCGGGTCGTTCCCGCCCGTACCTCGTGTCTCCCCGTGGCTTTGGAAAAAGAGAACTGAAGAAAGTTAAAAAGAACCGCTCCCTTCCCTCCAACATCCGCCTTCAGCTCCAGTTCATTTCTGGGATCCCCGGGAAGCAGAACTTCACAGGCTTGTTTCGGACCGAGCGGCGGGCACGCGGGAGGCTGTTCGGGACCCGGAGTGCATGCGCGTGAACCGAGTGGGGGCGGGGAGACCGCCGCCGTCGAAGCAAACGAGAGAAACTCCGGCGGGAGATGCCGCCCGCTTCTTAAGAGGGGCATATTCTTTATTAAGGAAGAACAGACTTTTATACCGCTCCCTTCCAACGTAAGGGGACTGATGTGCCAAACAGTTTGATCTTCCTGAAGATAGACTAATTTCTCAGCTTCCGTGGGGGCTGTGCGCTCCTCAAGGGCGGGTACCCTGGGAGAATGGTCCTTTGTTTAGAAAGGAGGCTTAATGAGGTTAAGGATCTACCAAGGGAGGCTTTCAGGAGTTCAGGGTAGAGAAGAGTGGAAGAAAACTGTTCTACATCAGAATGAGCAGTGTATTACTTTGCCAGGGCTGCCCTAACAAAGTAAAACAGATCCGGAGGGATTCAATAACAGGGATTTCTTTTCTCACAGTTCTGGAGATAAGAAGTCCCAGATCAGTGTGTCAGCAGGGTTGGCTTCTTCTGAGGCCTCTCACTGGCTTGTAGATGGCCATTTTCTCCCTCTGTCTTCACATGGTCTTTATTTTGTGTGTGCTTGTGACTTAACTTCCTCTTCTTACAAGGACACCAGTCATAATGAATTAAGACCCAATTTCCTGACCTCATTTTAACTGCCTTGTTTAAGACCCTATCTCCTTCTGTCACCGGCTTATTTCACTTAGCAGGATATCCTCCAGGTTCATCCACACAAACCTGGATTTGGTTGTTGCGTATGGTAGGACATCCTTTTTTCAAAGGCTGAATCATATTTCATTGCATGCTTATGTTGGAGGTCATCAAGAGGATGTGACTGCCGGTTAACCCATGAGCTGGGCCTGAGCATCTCACAGCCCTCCCCTGTCCTTGGAATGTGGGTTCTGCTTGCCTTCCCTGTTCTCAGAGGCTTCCCCAGGGACATGAACTGGTGACAATGAAGTGGTATTGAGACCATCTGGATGGTAGATATGACTGAACCTAATTAAGCTTCTATATAAACTTGACTGATTTCGCAGGCAGGTGTGGAAATCTGCTCATCTTGCAGCCACCCAAGATGTTAGTTCTGTGCTTGTTAAACTCTGCCACCTACCAGCATGAAGTGGCCTGCCTCTTCCTTCCCTCTCTCCCTGCCCTTCACTACAGGGGGCCAGTTTCACATTTCATCAGGGAAGTTCCCAAGGAGCTTGCAAATCAACAGCCTATACCACATTTTCTTTACCCATTCATCCACCAATGGACACTTCAGTTGTTTCTGTATTTTGGCTATTGTAAATAATGCTGCAATGAACATGAAAGCAAAGATATCTCTTTGAGATCCTGATGTCAATTCATTTGGGTAAATACCCAAAAGTGGAATTGCTGAATTATATTGTAGTTCTATGTTTAATTTTGTTGAGGTACTCCCCTTCCATACTGCTTTTCATAACAGCTTTATCAGTTTTACATTACCACCAACATCCAGTTTCTCCACATCCTCACCAACACTTGTCTTTTCTTTTCCTTCCTTCCTTCCTCTCTCTCTCTCTCTCTCTTTTTTTTTTTTTTGTAATAGCCAACCTAATAGGTGGAAGGTGATATCTCATTATGATGCCATTTTATCAAGTGTCCAAAAGAGTCAAATTCACAGAAGCAGAGTAGAATGGTGGCTACCAGGGGTTGCAGGGAAGAGAAAATGGGGAGTTGTTGCTCAATGAGTATCAACTTACAGTCATGCAAGATGAATACATTCTAGAGATCTGTTGTACAACATAGTGTCTGTAGTTAGCAATATTGTAATATACACTGAAAAATGTATTAAGAGGGTAAACCTCAAGACTGTTATGTGAGAGTGTAATAAGCATGTACCTTATCAGTCTCTGTGTTTTGGAGACTGTTATTATTGGCAGTCTTGCTGTCACCCTAACTAACAAAGACAGTGAAATATCTTCATGATCTTAGGATGAGTGTATTTTTGAAACTCTTGTGAAAACTATGTAACTTAAAAGTCAGAAAATTGGTATAATTAACCTTATGTAGCCTTGTGGTTTTAGACTTTATCAACTTTTCACCACATTTACTCCATCTATTTTTTCCCCAAGGATATATTTTTTAAAAGATTTATTTATTTATTTATTTATTTATTTATTTATTTATTTATTTGACAGAGATCACAACTACGCAGAGAGGCAGACAGAGAGAGAGGAAGGGAAGCAGGCTCCCCACTGAGCGGAGAGCCCGATGCAGGATTCGGTCCCAGGACCCTGGGATCATGACCCAAGCTGAAGGCAGAGGCTTTAGCCCACTGAGCCACCCAGGTGCCCCTTCCAAGGATTTTTTTTTAAAGATTTTATTGATTTATTTATTTGAGGAGAAAGAGAGCAGGAGCATGATGGCAGAAGGGTGCAGGAAGCTAAGGAAGGAAGGCCAAGTCAGTCTTGTACAGACTGTATAGGTGGGCAGTTGAGATGAGGCCTCCCTCTGGCCTGGGTCAGCTCTTGGCACTTACTGCTTCTGATGTTCAAGCAGGGAAGGCTCTAAGTTCCATTCAAAGATCAATCTGTCAGAGCCTTAGGTGGTAGAGTGTGGGGAGAGGCAGAGAGGATGGGAGAGAGAGAATCTCAAGCAGATGCTGTGCTGAATGCAGAGCCAGACTTGGGGCTCCATCTCAGGAACCTGAGATCATGACTTGAGCCAAAATCAACAGATGCTCAACCAACTGAGCCACTCAGGCACCACTCCAAGGATCTTTAAGAAGAGGCATGTTGTTGTTTTTTTATAAGATTTTATTTATTTATTTGACAGAGAGATCACAAATAGGCAGACGCAGGCAGAGAGAGAGGGAGAAGCAGGCTCCCCGCTGAGCAGAGAGCCCAATAGGGGTCTCTATCCCAGGACCCTGGGACCATGACCTGAGCTGAAGGGAGAGGCTTAACCCACTGAGCCACCCAGGCGCCCCAAGAAGAGGCATGTTTTATGTTAAATCATCTGCTGTGCTGTTTGGCACTGTACAATTGTTAGTTATCTTAAATTTTGACAAATGTGTGCTACATGTGAACTTCTTTCATTGGTGACAAAATCAAGGAAGTGTGTGCTGTTTTTCCCTTATGAGTCACCAAAGGATAGAAAGAAGAGAAGAACCATAGAAGAAGAATGACTGAGAGTTTAGCAGGACCAGGAAGTCTGAGCAAGGAGCAAACACAGCAATGGATGCAGCTTGAGGTTTGCAGAAATCTTGGGAAAGGCACGGGACTTTCCACAGTGTAGGATAGAGACTGAAGCCACCTCTGTTTAAACATTAAATATATAAGCAACTACACAGCTAGAGGACATAGGACACCAAGATGACAGCCAGCATGAGTTTAGCATACACATTGATGACAGAGAGGACCTAGTACTATACGTCTGAGCACCATATCAACTTTGGTATTTAAGCCCAAAATATCATCCCAGAACAAGAGAAAAGCAAAATAAATGGGGCACACGTATACAACTCCTTTTAGTCCATAGACCTGTAATCTAGAATTGTGCACCTCGGTCTGCACTGAACCTTCCTCTGCCTTTGCAATTACTGACCCTCAGCTTCTGCCTCTACCTCTGCCACAGCCAGGAGGTGGGGAGCTAAGAGGCTGATCTTCCGCCTGCTTGTGAAATGTTTAATTTGCCATATTCAACCAATTTTTCTCCCTGTTGGGAGTAAATAAATCCACCAGGAGCTCTTGGGAATAATCCCAACAGATCATGAATATTTTTATTTCTTGATATTTACTGAGCCCCAAATCATGCAGCTTGTACCCTGATACAAAAACCCAGGACGAAATATCCAAATGGAAGCATGATGTTCCCAGAGGCAGGTGGGGGCCTGGTAGCACAGGGGTGCTGGGTTTTGTTTTTTTTTTAATTTATTTTTTTTTAAGATTTTAAGATTTTATTTATTTATTTGACAGACAGAGATCACAAATAGGCAGACAGGCATGCAGAGAGAGAGGAAGGGAAACAGGCTCCCTGCTGAGCAGAGAGCCCGATGGTGGGTGCTCGATCCCAGGACCCTGGGAACATGACCTGAGCTGAAGGCAAAAGCTTTAACCCACTGAGGCACCCAGGTGCCCCAGGGGTGCTGGTTTTTAAGGATGTATTTTTCATGGTTTGCAGGCTTTCCTACTTGGGGCTATAAGTCCATAATTGGATGCCTCTTGTGTCTGATTTTGAAATCTTAAACATATTCCCTCCTATGAGAAACACCCTAGATTCTGAGCTAGCTCTCCATCTGCACATGCATCTCAAGGTGGGGGGCCAAAGGCTGTGACAGGGTTTTCAGTGTATGTGGCTAACCTGCCATAGTTAAAATCAACTGGGAAAACTAGAAATTCAGGAGGTTATTGTGTTGTCACAATGCCCATGAATTGGGTTGGGGGACTATATGAAAATGGAAGAATATTTTTGGTTTGGCAGTAATTGATAGTGTCATTTGGCAGGAAGTGTCTCAAATTCGCTTATTCAAATTCACTTCTATTTAAGCCAGTCTGTAGAGCTTGCGTAGAGGATCAGACTGTACAGACGGAATTCTTGGCAAAATCTCTGGAAATTTCCAGGATTATTTGGATTCTACAGGGGTCTGGTCTTTCACTGCCCTTGACTATTTTGCAAGTCTATAGAAACTGAAGTTAATTTGTAACAGGCTGAAGATGATGCAGGTAATTCCCATTCTTAGAAATGTAAATGAATTTTGTCCAGTGAGGATGCATAGATTTCTACTTAGCAGAAGAGGCCAGTTTTGCCTTTATCAGCAAATTCAGTTCACTACTCTGGATTGCCTGTAAATGTCTTTTTCCTTGGAATCTCCTTTGAACCAGTTTTTACTTCTCATTAATTTCCTCATTAAATAATGAGTGAAATAAAATCTTTGACACAAATTTATTTTATATTTGTATGAGTCACATTTCTAAAAATTACCTTTTAGGACTCTGATTTTCCAGCAACTTAGTTTATTCCCAAAAGTGAGGGGAGTGAGGGGAGAACCCTGAATTTCTGACTGAACATTTACCCAGAAGTGACTAATTGAATGAGCCCCTTGAAAAAACAAGATAATGTTTACACTTATTCCTGGATATAGAGGTTCTAGATTTGGATTGATTTCAGAATAGAGTTATAAAAAGCATTTAATGTCTGCACATCCAAATTTGAGGACTGCTGTGATTCTCTTTTTTTTTTTAAATCTTACCATTTTAACTTTTTCACTTATGTAACAAAAAAATGGTAATAACAGATGTGTTAGGCTTAAGAAAGAGAATGGAAACTTGAACACCATTGGAAATCACTCTGTCTCTGCCTCCACCTTCCCCACCCTACCCCTTACCTCTCTCTCCAGCACCTGTTCCTGTATTAATTTCACTCTCCCAGGCTGGCTTCTCACCAGTTGTGGTCTGGTTGCTAGCATCTCAGCATCTCTTACTCATATCCTCTGTGGAAAAAAAACAAGAGCACCATTAGCATAAGTCTTTTTTCAAAACTGTCGGCATGAGAAGGAGAAGGAGCCTTTTAATTTGGGAAGAAGGGTGGAATTTTTTATAGGGTTTCAGCAGGCTGGGTCACCTGAAGTTCAACTAGTTTCAAGAATATTTGTTCAAAGATGGTACTAGGGAAGGGAGGAATTATTCTGATTAATTAGCAGCTGTTATTTGGACAATTCAAATTTTACTGAGAGAAGTGGAAGGAACAGTGAGGGGCTGAGGTCATGTGCAAGAGGGTGTGCAATCTACAGTGACAAGGACATGGAGAGCCACAGTAGAAACTGTATAGTTTCTATAAAGAACCTATATAGAAACTTCAGTATCTTTTAGACCTTACAGTCTTCAGATCACAGAGACCCTTTCTCCCACGTGCAGTTGGCTAAATCTTAGGAAGGATTTTGATTGACCGTGCCTATCTCTGGACGACTCACTGCGCTCAGGGAGTCGAGTCAAGAATGAAGAGGCTGTATCTAGGCAGATCCAAAGACTATAGCAGGGTAGGAGCAGGAGGGAGTAGCCCAGGCCTGGCCCGTGGGGTCATCAGGAGGGAGCAGCCCAGACCATGGCCCATGGGGACTGTGAGCAGGACAGTCCACCCTCTATCTTCATTTATGGTCACAAAAGCTTCCTTTTCTTCCTCCCAGGGAAACAGCTCAATTTTGCCTTTAGGGGACACTGCTTAGGGGAGTGTCAGAGAACTTTTTGCTAAATGAGTATGGGGAGCAAGCCCAGGGGAAAGGAAAGCCTCTTCTGAGAGCATCCTAGTGCAAAAGGCTGACACAGCCCTGATGCCCAGATTTCTTCTGAAAGCCTTAAAACTTTCTAAATGATCACCATGGTCACTTACAGAAGATAGACAGGTTTGGTTTAAATAAACTTCCCAACGTTGGCAATGCTCTCTGTCTCTTCATTCTTTTCTATTTCCCCTTTCAGGTGTCCAGTGCCCATGGCCCCTTCTTTCCCATTGTAAAGCTCAGGGCAGGCTGCCCCAAGATGGACCACTGTGGCAAAAAAGATTATTTTGAGTTAAAAGTAATCAAAACCCAACAGATGCAGGAAAAACTCTCTGCCTCCCCCTCAGCTGCCTAAATTTATATAGGAAAGGAGAACCTGTACCAGAAAGCTATTAACAGAGATTCTCTTTACCTAAAAAACTTGTCTGCATAATAGAACAACCTTGCTTTTCCAAACACTCCTTTCACCTTTCTTCCTTTTGTATCCTCAGACCCTACCCCTTTTTAGCTCATATAAATTCCATGTCGCCTCATTATCTTTGGAATTTCATGTTAGTGTGGGTTTCCATACATATGCCTATTAAATATAATTTTCTCCTTTTAATCTGTCCCATGTCAATTTGATCCTATCCAGCTAGAAGGACCTTGTAGGACAGAGGAAGATCTTCCTTCCTAACACTAAAAATAAGACAGATCTTCCCTATGAACATAGTTAAAATAATTAAGATTCAGGGGAAGGAAATATCTGTCCTTAGTATTTTTATTTTGTTAGAAGAACAAATTGGTGACATATCATGGACTTCAAAGTCCAAATCCCCAGAATCTGAATTTTGACTTCCTACTTAATTGCTCCATGACTGTGGGCAAATACTTAACCTCAAAAAGTTCCAGTTTTTTCATTTGGGAAATGAGGAATAATGCCTACCTCAAAATTTAAAGGTATCATGCATGAAAAGAACATATGGTATATATTAAAATCCAATTACTATCATTTTTTGTGATGATGATGGTGATAATTAGGAAGGCATTAAAACCTACTCATTTCTATGTTTTCATCCCTCATTATTATTTTTAAAATAGAATTTCAGGATTAGAAGGGAATTCACAGATGACTTCAGCCAGTGGTCAAGCCTCTCTAAAGAGATCTTGGTTGCTCCAGGGCCAGCAAGTGATGTGTGTGTGTGTGTGTGTGTGTGTCTGGATCTGTGTATGTTGATGGGATGTGATGATTAAGCAGAATGTGACATCAAGAAATTATCAACATTAACACTGATTACAGATACTGGTGAATTAGCAGTGTAGAAAGGGGAAATGAAATTTGGCTTAGCTGTGAAAAAGTAATACTAATTACAGTAATTTACATTAGCCCCTTATCATTTATGCTTAATTACCATGCTGTACAATCATAATTACATGTGTCATTAAATATATGCCCAGTTAACGTCCATGTAAGTTGTCTTGATTAGAATCAACATCTCTGGTCCACTTAGACACCTGTTCAGAGATACACTGCTTAAAGTCATTGCTACTTCGGGGGCTAACTAGAGGGACTTTCTCAAACTAGAGAAAGCAGTTTTCTCTATCATATCCTAAAGTAGGAGGAGGCACAAACAATCTGAGGTTTTTCCTCCTGTACTTCACCATCAGAAGGTCTTCAGAGTGCCCAGGGAATTCATCTCACACCTGAGGGGACACACACACACACACACAGAGCAACAGATAGCAATACAGAGAGATACAGAGATAAATAAAGACATGCAGACCAAGAAACAAGGCGACAGTAAGACATGCAGGAGATGCAGAGAGAGAGGTGGCAACAGAGAAGAAAGTAGACAGAGATAGATAAAAAGGGGAGGGGTAAAGGCACAGACAGAGTCAATTCAGCAAGAATGAATTCACATGCCTTCTCAGACTCAGTTGATTTTCTCTGATAATTTATGAGACAAAATATTTCCTGGAAGTAGACTCAGACAATCATAGCATTCCTCATTGTCATGGATGGTGATGAAACAGGAAGAACAAGGTGAAAAGAAATGGAAGGTAGAGAGAAGAGAGACAGAGAAGGCAATAGAAAAACAGAGACATGGGGCAAGACAGACAGACATGGAGAGGGGGTGAAGGACAGGGAGGAGGTGTATGAGGGGGTTCATGAGCCTGCTGGACGCTCAGTCTGTGCCATGCTGTGGAGACAGAGAAATGTGGGGGAACACATCCAAGTTACAGAGGCATGTAACTTGCCCAAAGTAACTCAGGTAGTAAGTGAGATTCAAATCCTGCCATCTCCCTGTAGAGCCTGTGTTCTCAGCCATGACGTAGCATCAGCAAAGCCAGTTATGTAATAAACAATTGTTAAGGGATCCATGATTTTTTTTTTTTTTTAAGGGATCCATGATTTAAAAACATTCTTGCTTAGGACACCTGGCTGGTTCAGTCAGTAGAGCATGTGACTCTTGATCTTGGGGTTGTGAGTTCGAGCCCCATGTTGGGGATAGAGATTACTTTAAAATCTTTTTAAAAAAACAAAAATAAATAAAAACATTCTTGCTCAATTATAATTTATTTTAAAGTAACTTAATATGCAAGTCAATCAACATTTCCAGAATATAACATTTTCATTTCCATGAATACTTCCTTGTCAACTCAGCAAGAGAAGCAAGGGCAGAATTCCAGTGTTGTGGTTGAGAAATAGAGAAATAGAAGCCTCCAGGGGTCTCTACTACTTCATGATTTTTTACACAGCAAGATGGGCAGATCCTGGTGTGCTCCTTCCACAGGTCCTACTTCCACAGTGACTTTGGGTTCTGTTGCTTTTCCACTAGGAGACCTTGAAGGGACTGGCATCTGGTTTCTCGGTGACTCGTTTCCCCTGTGGAAACTTATGTAAAATATCCTCATCAGCTTTCTGATCTGTTAATAAATAATGATAATTTGTAGAAGAGCTCATTTGGTTATCATCCTTGGAGATTAATTGGGTAATTAATTTTAGCTAAACGCATATGAAATATCAAGTGCCTCATACGTCTTCAGGATTTATGCTCCCGTGTTCTTATGAGGCCTGCAGGCCAGAGATTCTCTGCTTCGAGATGAGAAGCTGATTATGAATGTCCCCAATCAGGGCTGTTTCTCACTAGATTGAGCCAACCCCCCTCAAGAACTCACTGGGAAGGCAGACAATTGTCAGGGTCATTTTTCCTTGCCAGACTGGAACTCTGGAGCTCTGAGCTGCAAGTCGAAAGGAACTGGCAAGAAAGAATTCGGCTTCCTGGTTGCTCCAATGCAGAAAATCTATGCACCATCTTGAGCACAGTAGGGGGAATCTTTTCTGGAAGCAGCAGTGGTCGTGAAAAGGGATTCTTATGTCCATGGGAGCTCCAGGGGATACTGATGCGACTGGAGTCCATGCTTCCTTTCTGTAACTGCTGACTTTTGAGCATACTGACAGCTAACACACAAAAAAAGGTTAAGAAGGTGACGATACTGGTTTGTGGTTAAGAGCATGAACATTGGAGTCCTACAGGCTGGGTTTGAGCCTGGCGTAACTATGCCCCCATCTACATGCTCACGGCATCCACATTACTTCTGTGTGGAGAACAATTCAGTTAAACTTACATCACTATAAAAATGACTATGCTAGAACCTTTAGAGAACTCAGTGATTGTGGTAGACTGAGCCAAAAAGATCTGTCTGCAGTTAGGGGCACCTGGGTGGCTCAAATCAGTTAAGCATCTGCCATGAGCTTCTGTCACTACCTCAGGGTGCTGGGATCGAGTCCCGTGTTGGGCTTCCTGCTCAGTGGGGAGTCTGCCTCTTCCTCTGCCTCTCCCCCTGCTCATGCTCTCTTTCTCTCCCTCTCAAATAAATAAAGAAAATCTTAAAAAAAAAAAAATCTGTCCACATTCTAATCCCCCCCAAAACCTGTGATTATTACCTTATATGGCAAAAAAAAAAAAAAAAAAAAAGTATTACCTGATATGGCAAACGATGGGATGACGTTAAGGATTTTTCAAGAGGCTGCTTATCCAGGATTATCCACAGGAGTTTAAATAATCCAGTGACAAGTGTCTTTATACGAATGAGGCAGAGGAAGATTTGACAGAAGAGGCGGCAGCAATGTGACCACGGAAGCAAAGACTGGAAGTGCTGTGGGCCACCGGAAGCTGGAAGGGTCAGGGGACAGATTCTCCCCTGGAGTCATCAAGGAGGGGACAGCCCTATTGACGCTTTGGTTTTGGACTTCTGACCTCCAGAATACATTTCTGTAAGAGAATACATTTCTGTTTGTGACATACTTTGTGACAGCAGTCACATACGGCAAACTCCGCCATAGCTCATGGGATGAGAGGAGTCCTAACAGGGAAACCAGTTTGGCTTCATACCTGTTACTGGTTTTGCAACAAAATAACAATCTCTTACATTCCATTGTTAAGCACTCTCGTTGATCTTAGAATTGCATTCATACAGCAACATCTCTTCAGGATAAAAACAGAGCAACCCAAAAGTCATCATTTACATTAAAGAGCTTAATTTATTACCTCTGAAATTTTCCCTCCCTTTATACTTTCCACAGTTGTGAAAACATGTTTCTTTTAGTGCCAAGAACTATACTATATTTAGTTTACTTTGCTATGTGTTTATTCCCGCACCAGAACAAAAACACACTCACGTAGAGCTCAATGACTGCATGCACGGTTTAGCTACAGCACCACTACACAGGTCAGACTTCAGCTGGGCACTCTTCTGTTGATACTGCGGGCACTAAACCTTTTTGGAAGAAATCCAAATGCATATTATAGAAAAAGTCAATGTTTTGGCCTCCATTAAAGTGCTTGCATGAAAGCATAGCTTTTTTAACTCAGATGTACTGAGATTTAATTTACATAGAGTAAAACTTAACCTTTCTTTAGTCTATAGTTCTGAGTTCGACAACTAGAATCTTAGAATCACCCCATGATCAAGACACAGAACAGTCCATCATCCCAAAAAGTTCTTTCACACCCTTTTGTGGTCAGCACTCCTCCCTGGCTACCAGCAAACTCATGACAGGCACAGATAAGCAGAGCAGAGGCTGGCCCCTGGCTACCACTCCTGCCCTCCACACGGAGCTGCCTCTGCCTTGGCCACACCAGCCTGATGGGTTCCTTGTGCTCTCCGTGCTCCCACCCACAAGATCTGCCTCTATCGTCCCTTTCAGCTAGAACACACTTCTCTGTCTTCTGCACCTAGGTTAACCTTACTCATCCTTGAGATCTCAGCATTGACATCTTTTCCTCAAAGAAGCCTTTCCTGAGTAGCTCCAGTCCCTCTACATTGTACTGAGCACAGCGATTTTATATTTGTGTATTCTTTGATTAATGTCTATCTTCCCCTTAAACTTCGAGTTTCGTGAGGGCAGGGACCATGATCTTATGCTTAGCCTATAGTATGATCATAGGTATCTAATAAAGACTAAGTACATGCATAGATACCTTGAAACCAGCAATGTTCTAGGTATTTGCTTTTGATTCTTTAATCAAAAAATCTTTTTTTTTTTGATGTGATGATCTTAAACCATAAATCCTTTGACATTCCTCCCTCCAAAGGGTGAACTCTTAATTCCCTTCCCATTGACTCAGTGACTTACTTCTAATGAATAGAATGCAGCAGAAGTGACAGCATCATAGAAGGTACTGCACCTTCTCCTTGCTACCTCTGGGGTCTCTCAGTCATGGGGCGGGGGTGGGGGGGAAATGCCAGCTGCCATGTCATGCAGACTTGTGAGAGCAGCCTTATGAAAAAGCCCACGGAGTGAGTTACTGAGGCCTTCTGCCAACAGCCACGTCAGTGAGGGAATTGGATCCTTCAGCCCCCGTCAAGCCTCTGGGACTGCAGTCCTGGCACATGTCTTCACTGCACCCTCAAGAAAGACCCTGAGCTGGAACAATCCAGCTAAGTCCCTCCCATATTCCTACCCTGGGAAACTGTGTGATATGTTTGCTGTTTCAGGTTGCGAAGTTGAAACAGTAGCTGAAAGAACTGATAGGGGAAAGAAAGAACAGCAAGTGGAGGTGACCTGTTCAAGATCACACAACCAGTCAATGGCAGGTGCAGGATCCCTGCACAGGTCATGTGGCTCCGAAGGGCATGTTCTGTGTCCCACAGTGCGTTGCCTCCTTAAGATGCTTAGCCTGGCAAATGCAAAATCATCCGGCTGCAAGTATAAAATCTTTGCAAATTGGTTCATGTTACAGTTTTAGGAGGTGCTTTCCGGAATGCCAAAGAAGCTGCTGACTGGAGGAGTTCCTGGAGAATGGTAAGTAAAAAGGCAATTCTAATGAAGAAGTTATACTGGACTGAACTATTTAGTCTCTGCGAAGACAATTTGTTGGAAGAGTAGATTGAGGCAAGTTTGTTAGAAATTTAAAAAGAGATAACTTAAAAGTTGTTTTTCTTTAGCTCATTATTAAAGTATTGTAAACCACTTTCACACAGTATGAATGCATTTTCCTAGAATGCTCATTTTTTATATATCCAATATATTTATGTTTAATATTTCACATATTACACATCTTTAATAGTGTAAATATTTGTAAATATATTTGTAAATAGTGTAAATATTTAGTATATATGTGAAGGAATTACTGAAATTCAGTATTTTTTTTTTAAGATTTTATTCATTTATTTGACAGACATAGAACACAAGTAGGCAGAGAGGCAGGCAGAGAGAGAGAGAGAGAGAGAAGCAGGCTCTGCACTGAGCAGAGAGCCTGATGCCGGGCTCGATCCCAGGACCCTGGGATCATGACCCGAGCCAAAGGCAGAGGCTTTAACCCACTGAGCCACCCAGGCGCCCCTGAAATTCAGTATTTTTAAAAAGATTTTATTTATTTGTCAGAGAGAGAACACGAGCACAAGCAGGGAGACAGCAGGCAGAGGGAGAAGCAGACTCCTGGCTGAGCAGGGAGCCTGATCAGGACTTGATCCCAGGACCCCAGGACCCCAGGATCATGACCTGAGCTGAAGGCAGAAGCTTAACTGACTGAGCCATCCAGGCGTCCCTTAAATACAGTATTTTGCTCAGATTTCCTAGTTAACATTCCAAAGGCTCGTACCTTGCAGTAGGCAAAGATTTCTTAAATAGGACACAAAAGCATGAATCTCAATATATAAGCTTAATTAGCCATTGCAAGCTATTTATCTGCATGGTGCCCAGTGGTATTGCTGTCTATGTTGATTAGACTGAATATCTTCAACCCATCACTCTAGAATGATTGACTCATTTCCCTTTCTCCTCTTATGCCTTTCCTTTTCCCAAATCAATAAAACATTCCTTTCATCTAATTACTCCACTCACCTTTATTGTCTTTCTTTATTAAAGCATTGTCACTAGTTCCCTCCTCACGAGTACTAGACTCTTTAAGCTAATTTATGTTGAGGTCTCCTGGCACTAGAATGCAGGAATATTGCTGGGCCATGGAAAGGCCCACAAGTGTGAACCAGAGAGATGTCTCTCCATCTTTTGTCAGTGATCCCGTCTTCATGTCTGGAGATTTGAGAAGTGCTATTCAGTGGCAAACAACATGGAACACTTTCGTTTTCCCAATAACTTGGCTTTCAAGAATCTCAATTCACTCTGGAGCTGGAAAAAATTTAATTATGCCAAGTAGCAGCTCCTGGGTCTCTGTGGCTAAATTAAGCCCATTCCAGTGCTTGTCTTTAGAGTGGATTATTAAAATCGCAGGCTCCTGTCCAGTTCACAGCCCACCCCCTCAGTGGGAGCTCAGCTGTCTATGACATGGTGCTTGGCCTCTCTTCTCTATTCCTCTTGGGGCCTGCTTCCCGCTGGTGGGATGAGTGGGGAAAGGGTTCAGGCACGTGAGCATGTGAGTGCTGGCACACTGGGGGTGACCATGGGGACGCCGAGCAGGTCCAGTTGTTCCCTGTGGCTACTTTACCTACCACTGGCTACAAAATGCTGGTGTTGTCTGTGGCCGGGATGGGACTTTTGGGGACCCAATAAATAACTTCCCTTCCACTGGGAGGCAAACGTGGGACTTAGGCTGAGGGAGACAGGAACGCCATGGCAACTCCTGATAATGCTTCTGCTGGCTTGCAGGGCTTATGGAGCTAAACAGAGCAGGCAGGTCAATGCTCCATCTCGGCATTGGACAGATGGACCCAGTCATGGCTCCCAACACTGCCACTTTCTCTTACGGCCCTGCAGGGGTGAAGCTGACTATGCTTCCTTTCTCATGGCCAAGAGGGAGAAAGATAGTGCTGAGTGAACATATACAGTTCCTCTACCCCCAATCACCAATTGGGCAAATCCCTCTGCCTTCTGGGATGGGGAGGGTGTGAAACTAGAGACTGAGAGAAGTCTCAACCAAATAGGGCAAAACCAATCAGAATGTACATGTATGAATATGCATGCACATTTTGATTTAATTTTATAAGCAACATAATGAAAGATATGGAAGGATACCTGGTAGGAGGCGTCCGTTTATAATCAAAGAAGTCACATAGTGTCACTTCATTATAGTCTATTGGGGCAGTTTGGGGGGTGGTGGGTGGAATATAATGTGAAAGCAGGAGAAGAGAGTATAGACATAAGCCAAACAGGGAAAAAAAAAATCACCAAGAAACAGTATGTATGGTGTGATCACTCTGTATTTATGTGTGTGTGTGTATGTGTGTATATTTGCCTTAAGAAGTGATACTCAAGGGCACCTGTGTGGCTCAGTGGGTTGGGCCTCTGCCTTTGGCTCGGGTCATGGTCTCGGGGTCCTGGGATCAAGTCCTGCATCAGGCTCTCTCCTTGGCGGGGAGCCTGCTTCCTCCTCTCTCTCTCTCTCTGCCTGCCTCTCTACCTACTTGTGATCTCTGTCATGTAAATAAATAAAGTAAAAAAAAAAAAAAAAGAAGAAGAAGTGATACTCAAAATTCTTCAACCCGTATAGCATGGTTCATACCCCACCAGTTAAAGTAGACACCAAAGAACTGGGGCAGGATCCCTGAAAATTCCCTCACTGAACCAGGCATTCATCTGGAGTGGGGGGTGGCCCGAGGGGTTTGGGGAGAGAGCCTGGGAGATCAGGGTGGTGGGATGGGATTTGGGGTCTGAGGGTGGTAGCACTTGAGATGCTCAAGGCAGTAGCTATTCACTAAACCAAGTCAGAAGCACTTCAATGTTTTGACAACATGTCCAGCTCTATCAAGGCATTCTACTTGAATAACACACTTGTTGACTTACTCATAAGATCAAATTCTTCCTTCCTATGCTATGTTATCTAATTCAACTGGGAACAGGCACTGCTCATATGAAGAAAACCTGAATTCTGGGGGCCAGAGGAGCCACTTCAAAGCTTCACTCAAATGACTGGAAAGTTCAGGCTTGGCTGTTGGCTGGAAACCTCAACAGGGCTGTGGATTAGGGCCTTGATTCTTCTCCATCTGGGCCTCTCTTCAGGCTGCTTGTGCTTCCTTACAGCATGGTGGTTATGTTCCAAGAGAAATCAGGAGGCGTCCGTTTATAATCAAAGAAGTCACATAGTGTCACTTCATTATAGTCTATTGGGGCAGGGTAGTCATAGGGGCTCATCCACTTTTTAGGGGAGGGGACTTATACCCCACCCCTCCAGGGAAGGAGTGTCGAGGTCATACTATAAGAAGAGCATATGGCAAGGAAGACACGGGAGGAAATACAGTATACTACAACACACTTCTGCTGTCTGTGATATCTACGGTCCGTGTTGGCCTGGGTTCCAAATGTCTCTGCTTTTATTCACACTGCTACACATAGGGCACAGATTAGCTAGTATAACTGAAAGATTGGAGGAAGAAGGGAAAAGTTAAAAATGTATAGGCGACCAAAAGAAGAACTAAAGTGAACATTTGTGAAACTGCTACTTAACGATGTGGCCGGCGTTGTGCTAGGCGCCTCTCATAGATCCTTATTACTTTCAAGCTTTCAAGATCTTTATTAATTCACACCACAGCTGTGTGAGGTAGGTACTATCATTACCACTTGGCAGGTAAGGAAATTAAGGCAGACGAGCTATTTACCAACTTGTCCAGCTATACAACCTGTAACTGACAGCAGGATGGCAATACTGGGCTGCTCCACTTCAAGCACTATGTTCTTACTCCCATACTGTGCCTCTAAGCATAGAAAATAAACACATTCTGTACAATGTTGCTATGTAGTTCATTTTGTTTCTTCTTCTACTTATATAAAAGATCTCCTTTTTTACATTTCAAAAGGCTTAGAGTAAAATATGGCAAATAGTAGAGATGTATAAATGGGCTTCTCTTTTCCAAATAACTGACAAAGTCTTCTCAAGGAGCACATTTGATAACTTCCTTTTCAGTCAATTTCCTAGTTATCATTTGTCCACGTAGGAATGTAGAAATTACTAGCTGGGGGATTAGATAAGAAACTCTTACTAATTATCAAGATAATTGTGTTATAAGGTAATGTAAATGTTAAGACATAGAGCAGAATTCAACATGGGAGTTTATTAAGTACAAAATGATGGGTACATTGTGATACAAGTGAAGTCCCAAGAAGCTCTGCATAAATGTACTTTGGGAATATGTATTAATATATTTTTAAAAGATTTATTTATTTATTTAATTCGAGAGAGAGTGAGAGCGTTTGCCCCTGGGGTTGAGAAGGGCAGAGGGCGAGGAAGGAGGAGAGCAGCAGACTCCCCACTGAGCTTGGACCCTGGGTTCCATTTCATGACCCCGAGATCATGACCTGAGCCAAACTCAAGAGACGCTAAACTGACTGAGCCACCCGAGCACCTTTGTGTGTCTTCTATGGAAGACATACTAATATTAAATATACCACAGGACTCCCTGTTTAAAGAAAACACACATTTCTCTTGTGGCAGCAGGGATTTCTCTAGAGTGGGCCACAGATAATGGAATTCATCATAATTAGAATGCCCCAGTCATTAACTAGATGTGTTTAATCTGGGCATAAGGACTCCTGTTGCAATGATCAGGGAGGTTTTCAATGAGATACCTGTTTATAATAAGATCTGGCATAGGTGATGGAGAGGATAAGAATGCCCCTCTTTCACCTGGTGCTAAATTCGAATACCCAGAGTGGTGGTAAATGACAGAGACTGAAAGGATGATACATATTTTACCATAACCTAAACATAAATGCAATTCAACTATAACATAATGTCATCAATTCTTGGGGCTACTGAGAGGCTTTTGACACTGACTCGGAAATTCAATTTCCCACTGAGGCCTGCTCTTTAAAATGAACAAATGATTGCATAGAATAGAAACATGCCAAGTTACCTGGAAGAAACAGAATGGCTTCCAAGCTAGGAGAGCTCTGCAGTAATTTAGTATTTTCAGAAAGCACTGTGTCCACGAGAATTTAGGTAGAACTGAAAACAAATAAAAGTGGCGTCACTGGGGCAAATGTTGGTTGGGTCTATCTGATCATTGCCCAGGAGGAGAAAGCCTTAGTAGTATGGACGTATGGACCATTTTGGACGGTATGGTCCTATTCATTCATTCATTGAACTTTCTCAAGTGCCTCCCTGGCCAGGCATTATCTTACATGCCGGGAATATGGAAGTGAGTAAGTCGAAGTCCTCATGGAGTTCACGTTCCAGTGGGGGAGGCAGTCAATACAAAAAAAATAAGCATATATACTAATAACATGAGGTCTGTGCCTCAAAAAACCTTCAGAAGGTAGGAAGACAGTAAATGAGGGAGATGATGGGAAAGGAATATGGTATTACTTTAGATGGAAAGGTCAAGAAAGGCATATCTAAGGTGACATTAAGATAGAGATATTTGAATGAAGAAAGGAGGTGAGCCATCTGAAGATTATGGAGTTAGATTGTTCTAAGTGAACAGAAAAGCCAGTAGAAAGCTCAGAGGTTGGGGTGAACCTGTGTGTTCAAGGAACAGAACGGCCAGTATGGGGGGTCATTAGTGCCATTTGCCAAAATGTTCTGGTGCTCTCTCCTTTCAGGCACAAGGGTGCATTATCTTGGTTCTTCTGTGGATGGGTAGGACTACACCTAGGTATTTTATCTTATTTTGGACAGTGGGGCATGAGCAAAAATGACGTGCCATTTATGGACAGAGCCAGCACGCTGTCTAGAGCACCTTTTTCTGTCTCTGGCTTGATGATAAGGAATGCTTCAGACAGTGACTGCTCCAGCAACCACAATCTAAGAGGAAGACAACAAGGCAGGCAAGGTCCTTGGCTGACCCTCAAAAGACATAAATGCGAACAAGAAATACATTTTGTATTGTGTTAAGCTTCTTAGATTTGGAGTTGTTACCTCGGTCTGACATCACCTGTCCTGACCAATACCTGTCCTGGTCAATGTAACTGGTGGGGACAAAACTAGAGGGAGGGAGGTAGATGTCATCTAAAGGATAAGCAGTGGACAGATAGCGTAGAGCCTTGTAGATTATGGTACATTTGGGTTTCATTCCGTGTGAAAGAAAAACTCTGGACAGAGTTTTGAGCAGGGGAATGACATGAAGATTTGCATTTGAAAAGAATCATTCCGTCATGTAGGGGAAATCCTTATTAGTGGGAAATACATAGTGAGATTTTTAGGGATATAATGTCCTCAACTCGCTTTCGGTAAATGGTTCAGTGAAAATGTGTGTCTTAGTGTGTGTGGCTTGTGCGCACATGAACAAGGGGTAAGATGGTAGTTGGTAAATCTAGATGAAGGGTAGGTAGGTGTTCATTGTACGCGTTTTCAACTTTTTTTGTAGGTTTAAATTCTTTTAAATAGGGGCCCTTGGGTGGTTGAGTTGGTTGAGTGTCTGACACTTGATTTTGGCTCAGGTCGTGATCTGGGGGTTGTGCAACAGAGCTTCTCGTGGGGCTGAAGTCTGTGTCAGATTCTCCCTCCTCCTTCTCTGCCTCTCCCTAGCTATGCATGCGCACATGCTCTCTCATAAGTAAATCTAAAAAGCTGGGGGGATATCACTCTAGGGAGGTGCCAGATGGGATAGAAACAAAGGCCATAGGAAGGCTGCTGCGGGAAGGAGATGAAGTGATTTGGGCTGGAACAACAATTGTGAGAAATGGGTGGCTCTGAAATCTAATTTCTGTGTGGAGCCAGAGGACTTGCTGATAGACTGGCAATGGGATGTGAAGTAAAGTTTAGAGTCAAGGTGTCTCTTAGGTCTTTGTCCCGAGCATGTGGGAGAGTGGTAGATGCCATTAACTGAGACAGGACAGCAGGGGAGAGCCAGTTATTTTCCAGAGATGGAAAATAGCAATTCTGTTCTGGACAAGTTAAGGGTGAGTCTCCGAGTAGAGACTCGGTTGGCAGTTCAGTGAGTGAGCTGGGGCCACAGAGAAGAGGTTGGCTGGGAGAATAAAATTTGAGATCATCAGCATGTAGTGGTATAGTGAGAAATCACCTCTCTACCACTTCCCTATGTATGCCCTCACCCCCCAAATTACTGCGCCTACCCCTCCTAGTTTGTGTATTCACTTGGGAGTTTAGGTTGCTACCAATTTATTACAAAGCTGCATTGAGTAACTATAATGATGATGTGAGAGATGGTTCTCTCTCACTATAATGTGAGAGATGGCTCTTAAGCTGTAGGTTTTGTTTTTCTTTGCTGGCCCTGATGACAGGAAAGACATATTCTATCCCTTTTGAGAGGGTGTAAACAATCTCTGATAAAAGTTTAGACTCAAACTGCATTCCTCTTCCCTCTCCCTTAGTCTGAAACATGGATACCATGCCACTCTACTTCTGGTATAATATGATTAAATAGCTCCCCTGCTAAAGTTGTTAGGTCTATGCAGTAGTCTAATGCCTGTTGTTGGGAGAATAAAAATAGCTTGTGTTGGCTCAATGAAAAAAACCCAGGAGGGGGGCGCCTGGGTGGCTCAGTGGGTTGAGCCGCTGCCTTCGGCTCAGGTCATGATCTCAGAGTCCTGGGATCGAGTCCCGCATCGGGCTCTCTGCTCAGCGGAGAGCCTGCTTCCCTCTCTCTCTCTGCCTGCCTCTCCATCTACTTGTGATTTCTCTCTGTCAAATAAATAAATAAAATCTTTAAAAAAAAAAAAAACCCAGGAGGTTCATAAAAGTTATGGGGGAAATGTATTTGTGGGAGGTAATCATGTAACCTCAAAACACAGTAATAAAAAACTCAGTTGAGAAGTTAGTGCGCATTTGTCCTTTTTCCCCTTCGAGGGTGTGGTAGATTGTATTTTCCAAAATAGCTGCCTCACTATATCTCTTCCCACGTGCTCTTCTAATAATGGGACATTGACATTCTTCCCACTGAGTGGTGGGGCCTATTTCCCTTTCCTTGAACTTCAGCTGCCCTTTGTGACTGCCTGAACCAACAGAATACAGCGGAAGCTGTCCAGCTAAGGCCAGGCAACTCCCATAACCCTGAGAGGGAATAATACAGTAGGTAAAATCTGTTAAGTATTAAGGTTATTCATTATGCAGCAACAAAAAACAGGAACATGGTTTTGACTTTTAATCATCTTTATATTTTCTTTGTTCTTGATTCTTACATTTGTATTCAGATTTTATAGCAATTTTATCTGTTCTTATTGCAGGTCACTTCAAATCCTTTTGGAAGAGGGCTTATATACAATGTAATCAAATTTTTAAAAGTGTTCTTCTGGGGGCACCTGGGCAGCTCTTGTCGGTTAAGTACCTGTCTATGTCCTGATCTCAAAGAAAAGACTGTGGGGTGCCTGGGTGGCTCAGTTGTTAAGCGTCTGTCTTGGGCTCCACATTGGGCTTCCTGCTCAGCAGGAAGCCTGCTTCTCCCTCTCCCACTCCCCCTGCTTGTGTTCCCTCTCTTGCTGTGTCTCTCTGTCAAATAAATAAATATGGTCCATATATACAATGGAGTATTATGCCTCCATCAGAAAGGATGAATACCCAAATTTTATATCAACATGGACAGGACTAGAAGAGATTATGCTGAGTGAAGTCAGTCAAGCAGAGAGAGTCAAATAACATATGGTTTCACTTACTTGTGGAGCACAAGGAATAACAGGGAGATGGAGAGGAGAAGTGAGATGGGGGAAATTGGAGGGGGAGACGAACCATGAGAAACTGTGGACTCTGAGAAACAAACTGAGGGTTTTGGAGGGGAGAGGAGTGGGGGATGGGTGAGCCTGGTGGTGGATATTATGGAGGGCATGTATTGCATTAATCAATATGGTGCATTAAACAATGAATTTTGGAGCACCGAAAAGAAATAAAATAAAATAAAATGGAAAATAAATAAATAAATAAAATCTTTTTTAAAAGGGAGAGAAAAGATTGCTTTGTGTGGACCTATTCTACCTTGTCTGCTCTTTCTCCCCCAAAACATACCCTTTCCCATGAAACTTTGATGGAAATAATGATGACCTCATCTATGAGGATTAAATGACTAATTTAGTCAGTGAATAGTTCCTCAAGAGACATTTACTGGCTACTACTGTATGCTAGATATTAGACCGGGTACCAAAAATACAAAGACGCAGGCGAGTTTACAAAGGGACTTTTGGGCTCCTGATTACTTACAGTTACAAAATGCGTATCATATGCAAGGTCATGTCTAGGCATGTCTGGAAGTCTTTAAATGCCTTCAGTGATGGAGAAGTATTTAAAATAACAATAACAAAATAAAGCAAAACTATCAAATAATCTGACAGATAATTTAAAAAGTGAATGGAAAAAGTTATACAGCAATTTTACAGTAGGTTCATACATCTATGAGTTTGGTATAAGAAACAGAGCTAATTGGGGCACCTGCATGGCTCAGTCAGTTAAGTGTCTAACTCTTGATCTTGGCTCAGGTCTTGATCTCAGGGTTGTGAGTTTAAGCCCCATATTGGGCTCCATGCTGGGCGGGAAGCCTCCTTAAAAAACAAACCAAAAAACCAGAGCTAACTTATTCTCTGCATAACCACAGAAATGAAATATTATACTAACCTTAAAAAATGAAATTACAGTTAATATAAAAGATTATGAGATACCACAAGATAAGACATTAGTCTTTTTTAAAAAAATATTTTATTTATTCATTGGACAGAGAGAAATCACAAGTACATAGAGAGGCAGGCAGAGAGAGAGGAGGAAGCAGGCTCCCTGCTGAGCAGAGAGCCGGATGCGGGGCTCGATCCGAGGACCCTGGGACCATGACCCGAGCTGAAGGCAGAAGCTTAACCCTCTGAGCCACCCAGGTGCCCCAAGACATTAGTCTTTTTAAGATGTTACAGTTTATTAATACATTCGTAGTCACCACTTCTTAGTTTTACTGTAATTAGAATTTTAAAATCCTTTTTACTGTAACTAGAATTTTAAAATCTTGGCTTGAACCTCAATCCAAGTAGTGTCACATCCATTAACTTTTCAAGATGGGAACCACAGCTACTTGTTTACCACTGTGTCTTCAGCATCTGGCCCATAGCAGGCACTAATTAAGAATTCGTTAAATCTGTGGTGCTCTTGGCTGGTCCAGTGGATTAAGCATGGACTCTTGGTTTCAGCTCAGGTTGATATCTCGGGCTGGTGAGATCCAGCCCAGCAACAAGCCCAAAGCTCAGAGTGGAGTCAGCTTCAGACCCTCTCTCCCCCTCCCTCTGCTCCTCTAGCCTACTCTTTCTCTCAAATAAACAAACAAACAAAAGAACTTGTTGAATTTATGTATTGCAAATATGTATTTAAGAGAACAGATTAAATGTAGTGGTTTTATACAAAAGGCAGGTCTGACTACTTGGTACAAACAGCCATGTTTCGGGTGTTGCAGAGAACTACTAAAAGTAGAACACACTGTCCTGCATGCAGAGTACTACATGCACTTAAAAACCTTTAAAATGAAATATAAATACTGCAAAATTCACAGTTTGAAATGAAGAATTTTTGGCGGGTCGCAGCTGCTCAGGCAGTGGAAGGAGCTGCAGCAGCCAGCCAGCCTGGCTTCGGGAAGGCTCTGGCGCCCCCTTGGCCTGCAACCCGGCCCGCTGCGGCAATGATGCCCAGGAGGAAGGGCAGCTCTACTGACAGTGCAGTGAAGGAGGAGCTCAAAAGGAGGTCAGACAGGTTGTCAGCTAAACCTGCTCCTGCAGAAGTGGAAACAACTTCCAAAAAAAAAAAAAAAAAAAAAAAAAGGAAAGTAGGAAAGGCAGGATCCAAACTTAGGAGACCATGGTATCTGGGAACTGCTACTGCTATGCTACTCCAGGTGTGACTTTTTCCTAATGAAAAGCCATCCCCAGTGACTCCACGGTCTTGTGACCTTTTTAGTGACCAAGATCGTGACTGTGAAAGTCTCAATCAGATGTCATACTTGCCTGAAACATAGAAATTTTCTATTTTCCTAAAATTTTGTAATAGCAGTAACAGATTTTTGTTTTCTGGCCTGGGTTAAAAAAAAAAAAAATGGATATGGTCATCCTGGTTTTTTACGGTAATATAACATGTCACATTTATTGTGTTGCAGAGTTTTAAAGAATTAAGAAGATTGAAAATACTACTAAGTCTAGCTTGCAAAGGAAAACCATTTTTGTGCTGTGTATGTCCCGGTTAGTGCTTGCCCGTTCCTTGTGTACTGTGATTATTCTTGATGATAATCTCAAAGCCACAGCTGAGGCCAAGAGAAAGGCAATGTGTAGGTTTTTGAGGATAAAGTTCTCAAGCTAAGGTGCAGTGAATCCGTGTGCAAGGGTACATACATCAGGACTTGTGTTCTTTGAGAACATAATGATTTAAATGTTGTGTTGTTGGTTTGTTTTGCAACTATGTATAAAGGAGTACATTATATCCTTCTATTATAAGAAACTCTGAATTAACCTTAAACAACACTGGAGTTGTTTCCCTGGAATACATTCAAGATTGCATTGTTCAAATTGAAGATCTTTGGAATGAACTTGCTCTTGAGTGTAATGTTTAAAAACTTGAGTTGGGAAAGCAAAGTATATGTAAATCATTGTAACTTTGGTTTTGGGTGTAATATTGAAACCACCTTCTGCAAAGACGTCACCCTTTTCAGGGGAAATTCACAGTACAATTAATTTTTGTACACTCAAAACCCAAGTGAGACTTTGGTGTTAGACCCCTTTTCTAAAAGTGGAAGCTTAGCACTGCACAATCAATTCTCTACTTAAACGTTGTACAGAGGGGCACCTTGCTGGTTCAATCAGTTAAGTGTCTGCCTTTGGCTCAGGTCATGTTCCTAGGGTCCTGAGACTTGAGACCAGCATCTGGCCCCTTGCTCCATGGGGAGCCTGCTTCTCCCTCTCCCTTTGCCCACCACTCCCTCTGCTTGTGCTCCCTCTCCCTCTGTCAAATAAATCAATAAACTCTTTAAAAAAGCAAAAACAAAAACATACCAAATTAATGTAAAAGTCTCAAACTTTCTTTTCAGGAGAAAGTTCTACTTTTTTAAAAAAAGTATTCAAAGAAGGTATAAGCAGAGTATGTTAACAGTATTTCTCACAACAGAAAGTAAAACAGTAACTCTGTATAAAAAGTTAAGTAAACCAGGAATTTTTCACAAAGGCCAAAAAAATAGCCGATTTTGTTGCATAATGATGGAATAATAATAATAATATTATTACCCATCTTTGATTGAGTTGGTTTTTTTTTTTTTTTTTTAGTAAACCAATTCACTAGAGTACTAAAGAAAGAAAGAAAGAAAGAAAAAAGGAAGGAAGGAAGGAAGGAAGGACAGACTTTCAAACTATTTATTACTCTTGAACTCTGGCTACGCACCAAATACAAGAAAAGCCAGCACATACATCAACTATTTTTACAAGCTCTTAGGGAACAGGAAAAAATGACAGAATGCATTTTACAACCTTTCTGAAACTAACTTTTAACTACAGAAATGAAAATAAATTTATAGTGCACAAAGTCATATTGCTTGTTACATATTCAGTGATGTATGGACAGTGAAAAAATATATCCAGGCTTTCCCACATAAAATGGATATAAATAAGGGGATATTTAAAAGTAAAGACTAATTTATATGCTTGAAGAAAAAAAAATCAAGACTTTATTCACTGCTTTAGAAATTATGAGTAGAGAAAATAAATTATTCTGAATGAAGCAAATACTGAATTTTGTATTTTAAACCTTTAATATAGGATGACACCTGAAGACTCCATCCAAATCTCAGATTAAATGATTCTATGAACAAAATAAATATGGAAAGGTGAGGACAGATGAAGAGAGTGGAAGAAAATACAGAAAAGCAAAAAGGTGCTATAAGGAAACACCCTCCCATATATACACGAACTAACACAGAGCTGAGAGAGGCACCTGTAAGAGGAAGAAAGACACACTTAGTCAGATCTTGGCTTCCCCGTGTGGAAAGCTTCCTCCTTGAAATTGTTCCATAATATTTTCTAGTATTTATGTCTGAATGTCTGCCAGCCTCCTAGTGTACTTATTCTAAAGGCTTTTTTAAGTTTTGATGTTTTCCTAACTAGACTGAATTGATTTGAGAATCAGTTGTCACATCCTTCTTTATTGCTTGAGTTGAATTAAAATTTTGGTTAATAAGAAACTTCCAATTTTATACTTCCTCATCTGAATCTTGGTCATACATTTCCCGAGGCTGTCTCCTAATATTGATTACTAAATCAATGGTTAAAATTTTTGTTAAACACTGAAGAACTGAAGTTAGTAATTGGTATTTACCAGCTACTGATTCCAAACCTGTCTGACTGCTCACAATGGGTTGACTGGTTTGCAGTGCATGGAGAGTTCTTATATATATTTGTGGAAAGCTGTACTTTCCCTTCTTAGACTTATACAGGACTTGGGGAATGCCTAAAAGAGCATTAGCTATTATCATGCTAACCACAGATTCTTCTGACTGCTGACATTTTCTGGTATAGTTGAGAAGATAGTAATGTAATAGAATCTCAAAATTACCACCCACTGGCAAAACACAACCTGCTGGTAGAGTGGAGCAGCAGTAACTCTGGGAAGTACACATCTCCAGTGACTTCTCTCTCACTGGCAACATGTTTCCCTTTCCAGCAATTTTTGTGACTTGTAAATTTTCAGAGGAAATTTCTATTCCAGTGTTTTCTGCTGTTGAATTAGCAGAATTACTCTCAATAAATGGTTCATTGTCATCAATTGTCCTGGTTTTAGTTGGAGCTAAACATCTCAGTGTTTCATTTGTCTGGTATGTATCTGTTGGTGTCACTTTTGGTGTGGAACATGGAATACAGGTTTCTAATTCTACACTCGGAACTACCAAATTTGAATATACTTTTAAATATGTTTGAGTTTTTGCCAGATTACCCTTGTTCTTTACAACTGTGCCCTGATATGGCCTCTGTATTAAGCCATTAACAATTTCTGGCAATGGATTACTTTCTCTGCTATCCTTATAAGTAAGAGGACTTGATGTATGGTTTTGATCACTGGTTTGTATCATGTAACTTAGATCAAGATCTTTAAACAGCTGTCGAAGCATTTTAAATGCTCCATGTAAAGCACCTTCATGTTGTTCGACAAGACCCTGCACTGGTCCACAGAGAACTATACAGTGTGGTACAAATGAACATGTGCTAATCAAACCAAGATGAACATACCTTTTGGATCTCAAGGTAAGGGGCTTACAAAATTTCACTGAAGCCGTGTTACAGATTTCATACTGTGAAGAAGCCTGTGGTAATATAAAGGGAGAAAGACCCATGACCCTTTGGATAAGAGAAACTTCTTCTGGTGATAAACACTCTACCACTGATATGCCATTCAGTCCTGCATAATAAGTAACTAAGTCCGGTTGTTTCACAGTAGACAGGAGCAATTTTACATTTTGACTCTGTAAATGTTTCACTATTGCTTTTGTCTTTTCCATAATCCAAAACTGAGAGGTCTGAAACTGTGCTTCTGAATTTAGAATAAACTCTGATGCAGAAGCTGAAAAAAGAGGCTGAATGGTTTCTGTTACTATTACTATTCTTATGTCACCATCTGCTGGACAGTATACAGAAAAGTCTCTGTGAAGCACAAGCCCAGCTATGATCCTGGAGTCTGAGACAGGAAGGCCAGTGACGCCAACATTCAACTCTACAAAATAGTCATCCACTAAGTCAAATACTTCTTCAAACCCACTTTCACAAGCCATACACTTGAAAAAGTAGTTACACATCAACTGTGAAATAAAGTAGTGATTATTTCTCCCCACTCTTCCACAAAAGTATGCTTCTAGGAGCAGCTCTAAAGAGCTCCTACACAATGTTCTCTCTTCAGTGGATGAAGAAAAGATGGTCAGAAAGTGTTTACTTAAGTAGTGGTCCATAATATAATCTAATATTTGTGTCTGAAACGTCAGAAGAGCTTGAGAAATAAATTTCCACTGACAACAATTTTTCCAATGCCTTCTATGGGTTTGAATATTTTTGGAAATCAAAGAATCCTGTTCTTTGTCTATGACTGTATGAAGTCCTTTGAGTAAATGACAAAGAAGGATAATAAATGTCTTAGCACCATCTCCTGTTCTTCTTAGATGACTGGAAACACAGGCCACCACCATCCTGTACAGAAAAAGAAAGAAAGCAACTCAGATTTTCAGAGGGCTGCCTTCACACATGTAAACCAAGTTTAAACCATGGTTTCACAACCAAGGTCGTAAGACTTTAATGACTGATGTTTTTAGTTTTACTTTTTACGAAGTTTTACTTTGTTCTATTTTAAGATTCTGGCGTTGGGTGGAGCGAGGAGGGAAATATATGTTCTTGGGTGTTTGGTAAGATTTGATTCCCAAAAGAACGTTCCAAGGGACAACGCTCGAACCCTAAGCATACACTGGTTTCGCCCAAGGTGTCTCCCCAGGAGCACAGGCTAACGGTACAGGGAGATGGCCTAAGGAGCTCCGCTCTGGCTAGAAGAGTAGGACAAGAGCACCTGGCTAGGGGACGCTGTTACGAGCTGGAAATGTGCGACGCGGGTACCTGGCTATGGGATGCTCTAAGTGTAGCGCCTCCAGGAGGCAGCCTCCACTCCGGCTGATCAGCACCTCGCCGGTGGGCTTCGTACACAGAACCTGCCGCCCCTCCGGCCCCAAGCAGCGGCTCAAGATGGTCTCCAGCACTTCCGTCACCTGCAACGCCGCCTTCGCAGAACCGAGGGCAGCCATGGTGCATAAAGTTGGAAGAGCTTGCGGCGGAGAACCTGCACCACCAGGGAGGAGACAGGCGGCACCGCCGGAAACGGAAGGGGCGGGGAGGAGGGCTAGCGCCGGGGCTGCTGGGCTTACTCCCCTACCGCCCACGGGTCGAGTATCCGGCAGTTCGGCCAACGGTCCGGTTAGTCCGCGAAGCTGGAGAAGTGGTCAGGGCTTCTCAGGAGCTGTACCTGCACTGGAAACTGCCAGCCCTTCCCCTGCTCCCTGGGTGAATTTATTCGCAGCAGTGGCTTCCAGTGCCACCAAACCTGTCTCCCAGGAAACGCCCTTCCTTCCCGGAAGTCCGCACGCTAGGGGAGCCGATGTGGAGGAGGGAATGGGTAGCCCCGGTGCAACGGGTTCGTGCCCCACCCCTGACAAAATCTCCGCGTTGGACTCAGGAGTATTCTGTCCACAGTATCACCAGTACTTGCTCTCCTAACCATCACAAAAACAGTGTCTAGATGCAGGACAGCGGCAGGCTTTCCGCTTTCTGCCGAGAACCTTGCCACATTTCCTGGGCGCGGATTTTTGAAAACCCCAGCCACCACACTTTTTCTTTAGCAGAGGACACAGATGTGAAAACAGCTACATGGGCGATCACTAGTATGCTTTAAAAACATAGTGGCCTGAGATTGTTGGATACAACTGCATAAGAAAACAGAACACACTTTCATATATTGAAACGCATTTTTTCTCTTTCAAGGATGAAATGGTTAACCGTACTGGTTTAGGATTTAGACTTCGGTTTGCTCTGACATTTATCTGTGACATTCAGTAAGTAAACTTTTTTGCCTCCACTTTTCTTAAAAAATGGAGATAATAGACACATAAAGGGAAAACTCTCACAAGGTTTTGCAGAGTGATGATGTTTGCAAAGGTTTTTTTTTTTTTTTTTTTTTTTTGTACAATACCTGGCATATATACCAAGCACTCAACAGCCAACTATTTATAGCCCCCCCCCCCATTACTGTGATATTCACTAATGTATGGACCCACTCTACAAGAAAAGGATTCTTTTATAAAGTGCAGAAAAGCCAATTAGGAAGATAGGTAATACGGGACACCTATGACAGTGCAGTCAATATTAGACAATTAACCATCTTGCAGATTTTTTCATTGAGGTTAAACAATGAGGGGCTGTTCTCCTTACCTCTTATTCCTACGCAAAGGACAGGGGAAACCTGTAAGCCCTCCTCCTCGCCCCCACCTCCAATTAATAAGACAGAACCAAGTGATTATCAGCCAGAAGCAAAATAGATCCTGAGGAGAGAGCAAGAATGGAAGAGGAGGAGGATGGAGGAAAAGAGTAGAAAACCAGACTGGAATGATTTGGAACTCACCTGATGTTGACTCAGTATGGAATAAATGATTTGAGGAGAAAATCTTTTTATATAGGTTTTGTGTATAAATACTTGTTTAATAGTAAGTTTTTCCCTGGTTCCACCCATCACAAAACAATAGTGGATATAGCTATAGTATGTAGATTGGAACAGTGGATTACTCCAAACTTTTAAAAGGAAAGTGCTACCAGCAGGGTTCTATTTAAGTGTACAGTGGAAGAAGAATGGACCTTGAAGTCAGACATGGATTTAAACTTGTGCTTGCCATCACTCTACGTAGCTCCTGGAATCATTTAACTTCTCTGAGTCTCAGATTCTTTATTTATAAAGTTGGGTTAACTTCCACTTACCTTAAGGTTATGATGAGCATTTAAGAAGAATGAACATAAAGCACCAAGGAAAGCATACACAAGGGATTCTAACTATTAAATCCTTCCTAGCCCTTCACCATCCTTCACAAAAATTCCTACAAAAAGGATTTTTTTAAATTTAAAAACTAGGATGAGGGAAGTCATCATATATTATATTCAAAGTCATGTGACCACAGTTAGCTCTTTTTAAGAATTTTATTCAGAATGCCTACATGTAGAAGTTAGCATAATTTTACAGATTAGAAAAATTCAATTGTCTCTGCAAACATTTATAATAGGTTAATAGGAATAACAGATTAGAAATGTGATACATTACAAAACAGTTGCCTATGACTATCTGTACATCTACTATGCACCTTAGGGAAAGGATTTGACAGTGTGCTGTACTTACACTGCAGATAACATACTTTTATTCTATTATACAAAACTGACCAGTGGTAGTGTTTGAATTTATAAATGGCCATTCAACAGTATATTTAGCTTAGATGTATATTTAGCATGCTAAAAAGTGAAAAAATTTTCAACTTAAGTTCTGTGGCTCATCAGTTCAAATGTTTCATGGCATTTTTAAAATAATTTCAATATTATAATACTAAAATAATTTTACATGATAAATGCAAAAAGATAATATTTTCTAAACATTTTAGAAAGTATATTCACATTCATTTTGTCATGGGTTTCTTGTGGCTCTTCGAAATATGTTAATCATATGAAGGAGACACTGGTCTTATACAATTTTAACAGTCCATCTTTGTTTTCTGTAACAAAACAAACAGTATGTTAAAGAGTAACAAAAAGTAACTTATACTAAATTCACACACTGTATGTAAACAAAATGAAACCAAATTACATAATAGTGGCAGATTACACATTTTAAAGAATTTCTTTATCCATGTAGTCAAATGAGATAGAAGTTGAAATGTAAATTTACTGATTTGTATGGTGTTACCCCTTATTGTTTTAAATTGGAAAATTTGGTATAAATGCTAATATTAGTATTTTATTTCTGTACATTTAACATAATTCAAAATAATCTACAGCATCATGTGTGGCTCATCAATATTGCCATCATCACTGTATATCAACCCCAAAAAACCCCCAAATATATTCATTACTCATTAGAAATGCTAAACACTGGAAAAAAGGGAATTTTATACATTTATTTTCTTAAATATTTGACTAAGATATTCTTCAAAAAGTTAAAACTGCCTTCTACAGAATTTTATGTGTATATGGCACAAGTTGACACCCAAAACAGTGTGAATTCCATCAAAAAGGCACTGTTTACAATACTCAGAATACTCTGACACGTCTACTTCAATGATATCTGAGAGTGAATATATTTGAAATAGTTAAATAGACAAACCCTTATAAAAGTACAGCATTACTGTTTATATATACTAGAGCTATATAAAAGGAAATAAAATGACACAGAGAAATGACCCTTTATGACAAGTAAGCCTATAAACACTTTGAATTATACTGGAGAGTTCTGTAACACAAAAATAACAAAAAGTATTTTGTTAAAGGCACAAAAGCGTGAATACTAAATGAGTGTTGTATTTTACAAGGCCAACTTTCTCAATGGAATGGTGACAAAGACTACACTGTACCTTTACAAGTGATACAAAAAAGTACTAACATGAAATACAAATAAAATATCTATTGCTGAAAATTACTTGTTTTACATGCCCTATTTACTGTCTATTCCTGGGCCAGCTACACCTCACTAAGTGGTAGGTAATTGAAGGCATAGTACATTTAATAACCAAAACAAATGCAAATGTCAATAATTATTACTATCTAAAATTTCCTGTGAAAAAATAAAATTTTTGATCAAATGAAAAAAAGTGGTCATAAGATCTTAAATCCTAGAAATTGTCATAAGATTCTCAGAAAACTGGGAACTGTAATCACAATTTTTATGAATCCATGTTTAAAGGAATATTAATTTCAGGTAGAGAACATTCAAAGTCAATTACATATATGGCTACATACAAAGTTAATTATGTGTTTTAAAGGATTCACATACTAAGCCTAGTATAAGCACTGATCTAAAACTAAGCCACCAATTCCTGAGTTTCGTGTTCAGTTCACAGAAAGGAACTCATACAACTAAAAGCATAAGAAGACCATTCGATTAGATATATGCTTTCAGTGTATAAGAAACAGTCATGAGTAACCCTGTTCTTTTTCATGAAATAGTTTTTGACTCGAGTAAAGAACCCAAAACATTGCCTTAGAAAAAGAAAATAATTACCTTTCCAGTCCTAGAAGATACTTATACAAATAAAACACTATTTAGATCACATGAAAATAATACACAAGTGGGTAAGATTAAAATCCCAAAGTGGGGTTATCAACAAAAAATTTAAAATAAGTTTTCAGGGTTTAATGATGAAATGATTTTTGTGATCAGCCAATCAACTTATATATGATATAAATACTAATTTAAACAATAAAAAGGATCAAATTGTACAATATTTACAAAATACCATCTATCAATGAAAAGGCAGTTGAGCATACAACATTGGTAACAGAAAGTAAGGACAAAAATTATATTGACAAGTATGAAATACCAAGAGATCCAACCTGTTCTCTGTAGTCGTATTATACCTACACCAGGTGTAGGTATATCTTATTTATATTTCAGTCAATTAAAAAAATGTTTTTGCATGTACATATGGAATACAGCATTATTTTGCCAATACTACATGGGAAATGGCTCTTTTTAAAACCTAAGGCTACTTAAGATAGCTATATTAGGGGGAAAAAAAGCAGGCTCTTTTTCATTACTTTCCATTTTTGCAATTTAGCAATCATTCCTTGATTTTATATTTATCATGGCATAAACATGCTAGTGTCTCACATCTCTTCTTAATCAAAGGCAAATGTAGCCAGAAGTTATTATTTTATTTTTATTAATAGCCATTTTGAAATCTATACTTTCAGGATTCTGAGACCTATCTTAGGAAAACATGTTCATAAGCTTAACTACATTTGCAAAAATTGCTTCTGAGGAATGTAAATATTTATGAAAAAAGTAAAAATATTACCCCCCAAATTAGGAAAATGTTTGCCTGAGCCTGAAAAAAATAAATCTTCAATAATTGTGGTTTTATCACAGAATGAAGCTGCTCAGAGGAAGAGAATAAGGAATTAAACTTCAGAACTTGATGCTCTTCTTAAATGCTCAACTTATTGCACACTTTAAGGAAACCAATTTTAATGTACATGTAAATGCTACCACACAAAGTGTCCTTTCTTATCGCCTTACTACCTTTCTCTTTTTTGGCTTTTGAAATAAAATATTGGCTATAATTTTTTCTATTCTATTTGTTCACTGAACACACTAGGATCTAAATGAAAGCTAAAATACGTGTTTCATACTGAAAGAAACATAAATTATCAAAATTTCATATGCCCTATAAACATCTCCAGAATTTGGCATATGCTATTGGACCAATGGTGTTACAAAAAACAAAAATAAGAAAAAAGAACAGCAATAAATTTTGACCAAACTTTTTTAAGCAAGTGCTTAAGGTGGTATTGTATAGATGTAAGATATAATGAACAGATCCAAATAGCTGCATACCAATTTTTTATATTGATATACACACACATACATTTACACTTTTATCTATAAATATTAAATTCTAAGGGTTAAAAAAAATCCTGTGTAAACTTTTAAAAAAGCAATTCGCCATCTTGTCTCTCTCAGTACATCAATTTTGACTACACTTTGTTCTTGCTATTTCTAAGAAGACAACGGATCTGGGTGCTTTGGAAATTATTATTTTTTTTTAATAGGACCGTGTTTTGAACTACTGATGTCTATGACGCCATCATTTCCCATTCTGTAATTCCTTACAGATAAAAGTCTTGTGTCTGTTTTATGAAGAAAATAGATTGCTATATATATCTCATAAGAATGTTAATGCTATATCTCAGAACATACTATAGAATACAAAGACTACTGTCAGATATATGTAAGACACAATTGTGTATACATGTGGATTTATCATACTCACATGTAAACACATTGTCACAAAAGCTAGAAATGTTCTGGCACTTAACACATAGCTCACTTTAATAGCCAATAGTTCTTATTTCAGGTTAAGGATAAAATGTATGAAAGGTCAACACCTCTACATTTATCTCTAAGATTTTTGTTTTAGAAATATTGTGACATTTTAATAAAGACCAAAGCAACTTGAACATTTGGTCCCAGGCCAAATCTGATCATTCCAGGTCACTGATTCAACTGTAAGGAACTTCTACTTGAACATGAAGTTTATTATAACTTGAAGCAAAATCAGGAGGAAAATGATGAAGTAGTCTTTTTGTTGCAGAAAATAATCCGTGGCAGGTGTGCTTGAAACTAAATGATTTCGAAGAGCCATAATATTTCTACAAAAATAAGAAAAAATAAATTTTATAATTACATGTCAAAAATGTTAGCAGAGAACTCACAACTTGATATATGAGTCTTATTAGTAAAGTCTTAGTTAACCAAACACTTAATTACATTATCTAAAGTACCTAGTACAATCAATTACGACTACCTAAACAGGAAGCTGATTATTCTACATGAAGCCATTTTTAGGTCTTGTCTAAATCTACATTCCATGTTTTACCAAAAATATTATTCAATGATGTTCATCAAATATAATGTTAAAACTTGATGATATAAAAATCTATCATCTTTCTCTCAGTGTTTTTAAAACAAAAATTATACCTTTTAAGTTGGCCCATTAAGGTTCTTTTACCTTTACTTTAGGGAAGATAGAAATAGAGTTGGAGAAAAATGTTAAATTCTCCAGGAAAAAATAATACAATAGACTTCATCTTGATGACACCAAGATGCAGAAGACAAGCCCCCTTCTGTAAAAGTGCTCATGGTCTAGTGGGGGCAGTGGGGGCAAGGTCAGCAGACACACACAGTAACAACTCTGTAGTCTAGTAAATGCTCAAAAGCATTATGTATGGAGGACTGTACAAGAAAAGTGGAGAGATTACTAACTACAGGGCATGGTGAGTAATGAGAAATGTTAGTAAATCTAATTAGATTTATAAATGAATGAACCTACTTGTTCATTTGCTTCCTTTCTTTCTCTATACTGGTAAAACACATTAATAGAAGAAATTGGGGTGAGAGTGGGGTGGGGTGTCTTCACTAACCAGTTTTTCTGTGTTTTTAGCCAAAAGCATTTAGTATAGCATGAGGATGGCATAAGCTCATTTCATGACTAAGTTAACATTTTGTTAGCATATGAAGTGCCTATGTAGCATCTTTCAAGTTAGGAATGTCAAGAAGTCTATTGCAGAAAACTTTGTTAGTTGACTTTCTCAGAAACCAGCCCACTTTCACACCTAACCCAGCTATATTTCTAGTATGCTACAGGGGTAAAATTCTTTTTTTTTTTTTTTTGAGATTTTATTTATTTATTTGACAGACAGAGATCACAAGTAGGCAGAGAGGCAGGCAGAGAGAGAGAGGAAGGGAAGCAGGCTCCCTGCTAAGCAGAGAGCCCAATATGGGGCTCGATCCCAGTACCCTGAGACCATGACCTGAGCCGAAGGCAAAGGCTTAACCCACTGAGCTACCCAGGTGCCCCTACAACAGTAAGATTCTAATTCTGCCCTCACAGGTGAGAAAAAACCACCACTTTCTCCCCATATTTTAGTGGTGAAGGAATTTCATAAGCGTTAGTAATCAGGCAATAGAAGCCAAGGTTCTATTTTGGCCCAATAATGTTATAAAACTGTAAAGTTTACATATAATTTCCTACATAACAGGATTCTTAACTATTCCTCTAGACTTAAATGAACAGCCACTGTCCATATAATTACCTTTTAATTTCTTCCTGTGTTTGTTTTATAGATTCGATGGAATTTTGAATGTCTCCCAGTTCTATCCCTTTCTTTCTTCTTGTATTTGGTTTTACTGACTGAGCTGAAAAGACATTTGGAATGAAACTGGTGAAAATAGCGACCACATTTAATTATAAACAATTTATATTTCAGCTTAATGATTCTTGTACAGTAAAATTTTCCTAGGCATTACTTTTATGACTTAGAGAGTAACGTACTAATACTCTGCATTTTTAAAGTTTCAATCATATCACTTCAAAACTAGAAAACTACAAATATGTTTAAAGTAACCAGAAATTAGTTACATTTTAGATGGCATCAGTTTTTTAAAACTCATTAAAATAGACAAGAATTCATTAAAAACATATGTATACCTTTTCTATACATTTTTATTGTCAACCAGTACACTGTATTTTTTCCCTCATCAAACCTTATATCCATTCCTTCCTTTCTGTTTTTGTTCAGATCTTAACCTCTCTCCACGTCTCAGCTTTCTCTTTTGTAAAATAGGAATAACAATAAAGCCACGCAAAGTCACATGGTGATAGTACAGTGTATTATATCTAGCTTGGCACATATTAAGTAAGTACTCAGTGAATGTCAGCTGATAAATTACAGGTAAATAGTGGAGTGAGTAAGAGAGTGAATCAGGGAACCAAAATATCTGTTATATATTACATATACATACTGCTTATGGGATATGTGACCCTGAGCAGGTAAATCTGTGTCTCAATTTCCTTTTCTATAAAATGGGAACAAAACAGCATAACCATTACTGCCCCCTCTAGCACACCAGTACCCTGTGACTCATATTTTTAAACTTTTATTGTTTTTTTTTTTTTTTACACTGGAAATCTTACCCCCCCACATACACCCCTTAAGCCTAGATTGCTATAATCCATTAGAAGTCCTAATAATTCATCAGGGTTCCTCTAAGAACTTTCCTCAAACTGAATTCAGCTCCCTCTCCCTTAAACTGTTATTTGTTGTCTACTAACTTCCTGGCATTCATCATTTATTCACTTCTAGTGTAATCTCTGTAAAAATAAGCTACCCAGCTTAGTGTGAGCTTAGTAGAGAACTACAGCTTTATTTTCTCAGATATTACCCGAATCCTTTCTTGATTATATCTCAGTGTAATTCAAGACATTTTACACATTATCTGACTTGAACAAGAATGGCATACTATTTAATTTAGTCCATAGTTTTGATATAGTTATATTTTTACTTGTCTGTAACTTCTAAACACTACAAGAATTTATTCTAAAAATGGAAAACTTTTTTTGAAGCATGGAAATGAGTTCAAAGCTCAAAAATTGCTTCCTGCATTGAATCTAGGAAACCATCAACAATTTTTCAGAAGCTAACAAGACAGAAGAATTAGTACTACAGTGTGGTTCTTGATTTTCATGTTCT
This sequence comes from Mustela lutreola, assembly GCF_030435805.1. Lineage (NCBI taxonomy): Eukaryota > Metazoa > Chordata > Mammalia > Carnivora > Mustelidae > Mustela > Mustela lutreola. Next base: position 109,493,462 of record NC_081297.1, read on the forward strand.
CTCTTGCCTTTCCCTTGTGACCTGGTCTTGAAATTTATTTATAACCTAAAATAGCTTTTTTTGCAAACCACCTCTGTCTCCAAACTCCTACATTAACTTGATTTAAATACGATAAATACTTTTCATATATTAAACATAATATAGTAATATCCCCCCCCTTTTTTACAGTAATATCCTTTTAAAAGTTTAGTGAACAGTCGGTAGTAAATATTTTTACCTTCACTTCCAGATGAGTCCTGGATATCAGGTTCTGGGGAGGAATAGCCTTTTGCCACTTTCTTCTGTTGCCTGGTTGGCTTATGTTTCATTTTTGGGACACTAACCTGAAAAAGAACCCATGCTATGTGAATTTGCAATGAATTTTTAAATTAAAGATCAATGTTGTGTAACTGTCAAACTATCTATTCATGGGTGCAGTACACTGAAATAAAAACAGAGATGAAATAGTGTAATTAAAACTTAAGAAGATGTGATACACTTAGACAATCAAATTATTAAATTAAAACAAAAAACATTAATTTGGCACAAACAACAACAAAAAATTTTAAAAATATGCAATGAAGAGTTTCTCTTCACTCCTGAACTCTATCAACAAAAATACTTACTATTACTCTGTCTATCCTTTAAGAGACATTTCTATACACAAAAAAATATGAATATAGGCTCCCCCCCATACTTCTAACTGCATCAATCAATATCTCTAGTTCAATGTCAAATAAAAGTGTTCTTTTTCAATTGTATTTATCTTGTTCTCAACATTAGAAACATTCCCTTGAATAATGCTGGGTTTCCCATAAAATTATTCACTTACTTTTAATAATACTGGATAATGTAGAAGGCATCTTTTTTTTTTTTTTTAAAGTTTTATTTGAGAGAGACAGTGTATGCGTTAGCAAGCACAAGCAGGGGGAGGGGCAGTGGGAGAGAGAGAAGCAGACTTCCACTGAGGAGGGAGCCTGACATAGGACTCAATCCCAGAACTCTGAGATCATGACCTAAGATGAAGACAGATACTTAACCAACTAAGCCACCCCGGTGCTCCATTGCAGAGCATGATTTAAACTTTCAGAGAGTAACATGAAAACAAAACAAAAAATTAACAAAAAAAAACCTTATAGAAAGTATTTGAATGCATGCACAAGATTCAGAAGTATATCAAATGATCAACTAAGACTAAATTTTTCTTAAAATAATGTACTTTAGACTCTATTAATAGGCTTACAATTTTGGAGGTCAATCCTAAGGTTAAAAACTCAAATTCAAGAGAAGAAACTAGAATCAAAAGGGTAAGGTAATTTATATGTTTAGAAAAACTGGGAACCAGTTATCATAACTCCTAGATTCTATTCATACTATTTTAAATAGGAATTATCCATCAATTATCTATTCTTTTGCAAAATCTTATTCAAAAGACTGAAATTCAAATAAAATTTCTATAATTTTATTACAGAAAATAAGCAATGAGCAGACAGGTTCTAGATTCAGCTTAAACTATGCCCTACTTCAAGTCATAGGGACTGAACATTATAGGATTAGAATCCAAATCCACATTCTTAGAGTAGTTCAAACTGGAAACTGATAAAGACTGGTGAGAAGTATTTAAAATGACAAAGGGAGTCAGCAATTGATCTCTCAGTAAATGCCACCTTTAGGAGGAAATACGGATGCCTTGTCTCTATCATGTTAACATTGTTAAAGAAAGAAAAAAAATTTTTTAATGTTTTAAAATTTATTTTTTAAAAAATTCATTATTAAGAGAGGGAGGGAAGGACGGAGATTGGGGAGAGAGAGGAGAAAGAGAGAGAGAAATCTTAGGAAGGCTCCATGCCTAGCATGGTGTCCGATTCAGGGCTTGATCTCACAACCCTGAGATCATGACTTGAGCCAAAATCAAGAGTCAAATGCTTAAATGACTAAGCCACCCAGGCACCCCTAAAATGTTTTACAATTTCTAAATAGTGATACCATGTATGTGTACAGATATACATATATATATAATAAATTTTTCCATCTTAGTCACTTTTAAGTGTACAATTCAGTAATATTAAGTAGATTCACAGTATTGTGCAAATGTCACAGCTACTTCTAAAACATTTTCATCATCTCAAAGAGAGACTAATAATTAAGCAAGAACTTCCCATTCTCTCTTCCCCTCAGTCCAGTAGCCTCTTTTTCACTTTAGTTATTCTATTTTTGAGCTTCAGAATTTGGTCCTTTGTATAATTTCTTTTTATTGACATTCTAATTTTGTTTATGCATCTTTTTCTTGGTTTTCTTTAGTTCTTTGTTCTTGTTCCCATTTAACTCTGTGGGCACATTTGAGACAACTGTTCTAAAAACTCTGTCTGCTGAGCCTGATGTCTGGATTTCAACAGGGATAGTTTCTGTCAATTTATTCTGTTCCTTTTAATGGGTCATGCTTTCATGCTTCTTTGTATGCCTTGTTATTTTTTATGGAAAACCAGAATCTGATTGTTATAATGTAGTAATTCAGGAAATCATATTCTCCACCTTCCCCAGGGCTTGCTCTCTTCTGGACTGATGAAAGCTACAGTACCCCATTTGTTCAGTAAAGTCTCTAAATTGTTTTGCGAAGACTGTATTCCTTCTTCATGGTTACTGAAATCTCTGTTCCTTAGCTTGTGTTCAGCTAGCATTTTGACAGAAGCTTCCTTGAACACCAGTAGCTAAACAAACAAAAACAAAAACAACCACACAAAACAAAACAAAACAACTCTCCTAGCCTTAGCAGACTGGCTCTGTGTAACGGCTCTCTTTCAACACTAAGTCAGGCTTGCACATGTCTTTTTTGAGCAAAAGCATTTTGCCTTGGACATTTCCATGGTTTTCTAAAATCCCTGATTCCCTAATTTCCCAAAGATTCTTTCCCTAGCTTTTGTTTCTGGCCTTCTGGCCTTCCACAGTCTATTATTTTGTTTCAGTGGTAATCTTTTGCCCTAGGATTGTGCAGGCTTTCAGTATGGCTCACAGCAATTCCAAGCAATGCCTGCAGCCTTCGTGCTGGAGCTCTGAGTTAGTGACAACAAGGCATCCTTCAGGTAGCTGCCAGAGAGATTACAACAGACAAACAAAATTTGTGAATAAGGTCTGCTCTGCTCCCTCTGGAACCACGTCTCACATTGGGAATCTGGGGACCCTTCAAGACTACCAGGGCACCCATGAGGAGTTAGGGTAAGGATAAATAAAAATGCCATAAAGCTTTCCTATGGCTTTGAGGTCACCTCTGTCTTGATTTAGCATTCACTTTGTTGCTGCAAACTTCTGACTATTTTCCATAGTTTTGGAAAATTTGGTTCTGATCATTTTTGCTTGCTTTTTTGTTTCTTTGAAGGGACAAGGGCTTGGAGCCGCCTACTCTGCCATTTTGCTGACCCCAAATTTTAAATTTTGAAGCCAAGTTTTAAACATTGGTGGCCAAAGATACTAAGGGTTTTAAAAATTTGTGTACCAATGTGTGCCTGGGTGGCACACTTGGTTAAGAGTCCAACTCCTCGTTCTGGCTCAGGTTGTGATCAAGCCTTGAGTCAGGTACCATGCTCAGGGAGGAATCTCTCTCCCTCTGCCTTGCTCATTTTCTTTTTCTAAAACAAACAAACAAACAAACAAATAAATCTTTAAAAGAAAAATTTGCATGCCTAGCAGGTCTTGTTATTTTATTACATACCATTGGAGTGCGGTGTTTTACTTTGGTCTGGATAACACCATCTTTTTCAAACTGTATCATATCATTAAGTGGATCCCATGGTCTAGTACTGAAAAAATGAAAAAAAAATTCCCACTTGTTTAATAACTGAACAAAACACTCAAATACTTTGCCAAAAATGTATTCTATAAATAGATTTACATTAGCAATTATGAACCTAGCTTTAAGATTAAGATTTGTCATATCTAATCTTCTCATCCTCAGCTTATTTTGTAGACTACTTTCATGGGGTCAGATTTATAATGAATGGAACATCAAGTTTAAAAATCTCATACTAATTTATATATGTGGCTTAATGAAAAACTACTTCAACTAACAGTAAAAATTACAGAAATAAAGGCAAAAAACTATGTTGGTTATTGTTTGTAATATACTCTTTTTAATTACTTACTCTGCAAATTTGTAATGCCACTCCCCTGTGAGTGAATCAAGCTCAAATAACTTGCATATCCATTCTTCACTTTTTGTTTTCCGATCTCTGGCAGCTTGTCTTTGAGCTTCTTCTAAAACATACTTCTCCTGAGTAGCTTCCGTTTGGTCTTTAGCATTTATGGCTCGAGTTACCCGCTGCCAGAGTCTAAATCGTTTGCAAAAACAGCAATAAAGAGCAAGAGAAAAATCAAATCTACATAGAATAGGCTTGAATCCCCTTGAGAAAAAATGGTACCCATGTGGGTTTGGGGCTTTGAAAAAGCTTATGCTCACAGGCATCAAAATGTGTCAAGAGATAAAAAGTGGTGCCTTGAGTAGAGAGATCACAGTGGAGACTAATTTTTTTTCTCACCAGGAGAGAAATATTACCTGGGTTCTTAAACATATGGCAATGAATGGTGCTGATCCAAGATGATAAGAATACAATGAAGCCTGGAGAATCTATATTTTTAAGCTCCCTGGATGATTCTTATCACTGTTTAAGACTCACTGGCTTCAAAGATCCAATACTGTAATGCATGCTTCTCAACCTTGGATGCACGAATCATCAGGAACTTTTAGAATCAAAACCTTGGGGGTAGGCCCAAGTATTGGTTTTTAAAACGTTTTCCAGGTGATTTTGATGTGTAGCCAGTGTTGAGAACCAATGATATAATGGAAAAGACTGAGGTGAAATCTTTTTCCCTACTAAAGTTTAGTTTAGTTTTTTTTAAAGGTTAGTTTTTTTTATCAGACAAATAAAAATATACTATCTATATTCCATCTACCTAGGAAGACAGCATGTTGTGACTGAAAGAACACAGGCTTTGGAATCAGAGTTGGGATGAATTCTTGGCTGGTGAACTAAAAGTTACTTATCCCAAGACTCATTTCCTCATCTTTAAAATATGTTAAATTAAATTCACACCTCAAAAATTGCTGTATGCCTTGGCAAAGCTTTACTCTTGATAGAGAGCATCATGTGGTTATAGCTGAAACAATTTTTAGAACAGGTACATACATATTCTTCCATTTTTGACAACCTCAATTTTGAATGTAGAAGGAAAGTACACAGACATGAATCCTCATGACAATGAGGTATGAGAATGATATGCATATGAAAACATGTAGTGAGAGTTAAATTGTGTAATGTATATAAAGTACCTGGTAGAGTGTCTCTTACATAGAAAACTTCTAACACAAAGAAATATACAATAAGAATAGAACTGGGCAATACTTAAACAATATTTTTGGTTCAAAAGTATAAGAGAGCAACAAGAATTTCACAACTTAAGAACAGAAACTATACTGGTAATTATTACCCAACTAATGTAAGTCCTCTAGAAGCCTGCATATCCTGTGACATAATTCTTTTATTTTGAAAACCAAGAATAATTAGTCCCATGATTTTATACAAAGAGAACATAAGTATATTATTTTTGTTTTTAATAGGTCCTGGGGCAGGTAAGAAGAGAAAGGAAAAAATGGGAAGCTTTAGTTTAGAACTGCAGAAAACCAGTATGATTTGTGTATTTATTTGACATTCACATATATTAAAAAAAAAAAAAGTCCTAACACATCCCAAAAATGTTAAATTACTTTGCTGAATTAAAATGTGACTGAAAACTGACAGAGAAAAGTGTCCATACTATTGAGGGACTAAAAAACACTCTTTAATATTCATGACATTAGCTGACAAATGGTATACTTACTTCTCTGATTCAAAATCCCCCTGCTCTTCAAATTTTACAGTGTGCCTTATTAATCTCCACTGCTTAATATCTGGTGTTGGATTCCAGAAAACCTCTGAATTATCAGTCTTTTTGTCATTAATAAAAACTTCGCTATCCTACATTTAAAGAAATTAAAAATTAATGTAGAGAATTTTCATTATTTGAAAAGGATTATTTATCTTGTATAACAATATAATAATACTTTCTTCCTGATGTAATCCCACAGTTTAACACATTTTTAAAACAAACACAACTAGCACTTTTCTAAAGGTCCCAAATCTCGTCATTTTATAAAATCATTAAATATGTAATACTAGTCATTAAAAAAATTTCAACACACAAAAAGTTCATGAGATTTCACAAGTTTTACTTAATAAACAAATTTCAAACAGTTACTTGAAAAACCTCAACAACCATTTCAGAACTGTCAAAGTAGAGCACAATATTTGCTAGAACTACAACGAGATGCTGTTGACTATCTATGTACTCAATATATACAAAAACCTCAACAAGCTTTTCTTAGCATTAAAAATTTTAGCACAATCTTAGAAATTTCATTTCTTTAAAAATATATTTTTATCTTTTTTCCAAATGATTTTTGGGTAGAAGTAAATTTTTAAAATTACAGAGCATATGTGGCCTCTTAATTGAGTCTCTAGATTCAATTTCATTTTCTCATCATACTTCTCATCATTTTCTGCTTATTACAATGTGGAAAATAGCATATACTCCGTGTTCACAGAGACTGCATCTAGCCAGTACCATGATATATCCTTCTCACTCATTTAAGCTCCTCTTAACAAAATTACATAAATGTGAATTTACGTCAGTAGAGAAAGAAAGAAAAACCATTGCTCTCAAATACCACTGTATCCTTTCCATGTTCCTCAAAAGGAAATGTAACTCTAACTGGAAATGCCTCTTTCTTCAAGGTGAGAGGCAGTATACTGCTCTGAGTAGAAGCACAGCCCTGGAGCCAGAGAGCATGGGCTGGAATATTGCTCCATCATTTTGAGCAAATTAAACTCTCTGTGCCTCAGTGTCCTCCTCTGTAAAACAGAGACAGTTAACAGAACCCACCTCATACAATTATTTAGTATTAAATGAATTAATAAGAGTAACATTTTTAGTGCAGTACATTTTAAGTGGCAAGTGTTAGCTATTTTTATTGAATTAAAGTTTTGGAAAGATAAAGTATTACATGAAACTAAATACTGTTGATAACAGTTCAATACCAAAATATTTGTTAAGCTGAAGCTTATGTTGAAGAGTGATGATGTTTTTAGTAATGGAATAAGTGAACTTATAAAATGTGATTTTTATTTTTTTTCACAGAATAAAATTCTTTTTCTAAAGCTGAAATACAAAAATACTTACCCAATGGCCTTCCAAAGTAGCTAGGACTTCTTTTCCCAATTTAAGTTTCCCTGATATTTGATTAACACAGTCACTACTGCCTAGAAATGGCTTTTAAAAGAGAAAAATATTAAGAAATATTTTGCTTTTAACATATTTATATATAATGTAGACAAAAAAGAATGAAAGATGTAATTGTATAGTTAGAGTGCTACTGAAGGCAAAAAGGGAGAAATTTTAGTTAGAAATGTTCCATGAAAAGAAACTGGAATTTGTGGGGGGGAAAAAGGTAAAAACACAGTGTATGAAGTCCAAATAAACGTAGTGAGAAAGATCACAAATGAGGACTCATGCCCCCTTTGCTCTCTTCTGACTCAACTCTGGTTCATCAATGTTGTAGTCTATTTAAATAATAGTCAGTGGACTTGTCTAATAAACAATTCATCTATTAGAATAGCCCTTCCTTCAAAACAACAATAAAATAATAATTAACCAAAAAATCCTCTAAAAATCAAATTAGAAGAAATACACTTTGAGTTATTATATTGCCTTACTGATGTCTCTCATCAGTAACAAAATTTTGATGTTCCAATCTAGCCCTTAAAGGTGTCAGAAATTACTTAAGACATCTTTAGTCATTATTTTCAGACATCATTATCAGCATACAAGCAAAAAATCTGCTAAGATTAAAAAAAAAGGGCACTGCACCAAATAATACTGAAGAGACACTTTTTATCAGAACAAAGCAGCTGATTAGTCACTGGATCAGTTGGATATCAAAATAGAAGAAATTTAGTAACAAATAATAAACAGTTCATAGAAATATTCTTATCTGAACATATGTATTGTCCTAAATCAACAACTGCCACAATGAAAAGGTCTTAAATTTCCCTTCCACTTAGAGGCAGACAAAATCTTCAAAATACAACCATCTTCCCATTGAGAAGTGGGGTCTACATCCTTTCCCCTTGAATTTGGGTGGGTTTAGAACTCTTCAATTAACAGAAAATGGTGGAAGTGATATAATTTGATTTTTCTGCAACCAGGTCATGGATGGCAATGCAGTTTCTACCTCGCTCACAAGAACACCTGCACTTGGAACCATGAGCTCCCAAGTAAGAAGCCTGACTACCCTGAAGCCACTGTGCTGTAAGGAAGCCAAGCCACATGGAAGGGCCATACATACAGGTGTTAAGATCAGCAGTCCTAGTCTTTAAGTTGCCTCTAACCCATTCACAGGACATGTAAGTGATGAGTCTTCAGATAATCTCAGCCCCAGCTGTTGAGTCACTCACAACCTGCAAGTCTTCCTGAGGCCCCAAACATTATGTGGCAGAGATAAGCCATCCCCAATATGCTCTGTCCAAGTTCCTTCCTGATAGGCTCCCTACTGATAATACCCCTACAGATCAGAGCAAGGTTGTTTTTAAGGTTGTGAGTCTGAGTAAATTGTTAGGCAAAAATAGTAACCAATACAATACAACTCTTTGTGTATATAACTTTAGCTCAAGTTGATACCTACTTTGTGGTATCTGTAAAGAAATGCTTTAATTTACTGAGAAATTTCTATCCATTCACTTCATATACCTCACCTCTCATAAAATACCAATAGTTTTATTAATTAAAATTAATAAATAAAAAATGAAGACCTTCTATTGATTTGGATCTGCCAAAGCTGCCCTCTGATGAATTTTGGTTCTTAAATTTATTTTTTAAGGAGTTAAACTGTGCTCTTTGTTCAGTATCTATAGCACAGATCCTCTTTAATTAGGTGACACCTTCTATCTGTACTAACCTTTAGTTTGAATTCAAGTATTGCACTGTATCCAGTTTTTTGACATGTAATATTGACTATGCCACCAAGCTCCAATGTCATTGTGCCATAAAGAATTCCTAAAGAAAACAAAATAAAACAATTTTGACAAAAGGTTCAAGAGAGATGCTGGCTAATAATAACAAGCAAAACTTTACAATCTATTCTCCTTCTAGGAGAAACCCGTAATTCAAGGGTATTTTGTCCCACCCCATAACAACCTGTCACATACACAGAGTTGTTTCTGTAGGACTTAAATAGGTAACAGAGGATACAATTATTTGCAGATTCCACTCCATTTGTAGATCCAATTATTTGCAAATTCAAATTCTCACTAAAACATGTTAGCAATTCCAAAATAAATACTCACAGCACTTTTGTAGTCCTTCATAAATATGCAGAGTCGTGAAAAATTAGAGTGGTCCTATGTGCAAATTGCCAGCTGAGGCTGAACAAGGTTAACAGTGCCTTCTGGTTTCATCCCTCATTTGGTAAACAAGTGCCTTTTCTGCGGTATTTTTAGGAGCCACATTCTTCACAGTTTGGTGATTTTTGTTGGTAATTTTACAGTTTAAAATGACCTCCAAATATAGTTCTAAAATGCTGTCTAGCATTCCTAAGCATAGAAGGTTATAATGTACCTTATGGAGAAAATGTGTGTCAAAGCTTGGTTCGGGCATGAGTTAGAGTGCTGTTTGGCTGTTAGTTTAATGTTACTGAGTCAATGATATACAATAAGGTGTCTTTAAATAGAAACAAGGTTAGATATTGATTGATGAAGAGATGACTCAAAGTAACCCTAATTTTTTGTTTGCCCTAGGGGCAATGGTTTAATATTCATTAAAATGTGTTTGTGGTGACTTTACCCAACATAAGTACTGCTAATCACAAGAATTAACTATAGAAGTAAGACAAACATGTAAAAAAAAAAAAATCCCTCAAGATAGGTTCTGTGGCTAAAAAAGTTGAGAAAATTCATTTAACTTTGTTAAAGTTTAAGAGTGTGTATGTGCATGACTTGTTCTTGGACTAAACTGTTAAGGGAGCTTTTAATATGCAAATGAATAATGTTAATTTCCAAGAAGGAACAGACTATAGGATGTGTCTCATACTTATCTGGTTATGGAACTCACTTTGTTTTTGTTTTGTTTGTTTTTAAATTTAATTTCTTTTCAATGTAACAGAATTCATTGTTACACCCAGTGCTCCATGCAATACATGCCCTCCATAATTAATACCTAGCACCAGGCTCCCCCAACCTCCCACCCCCTGCCCCTTCAAAACCCTCAGGTTGTTTTTCAGAGTTCATAGTCTCTCATGGTTCATCTCCCCTTCCAGTTTCCCTCAACTCCCTTCTCCTCTCCATCTCCCTATGTCCACCATGTTATTTGTTATGCTCCACAAGTAAGTGAAACCATATGATAATTGACTCTCTCTGCTTGACTTATTTCACTCAGCATAATCTCTTCCAGTCGCGTATGGAACTCACTTTGTAAAACAATTTGTGAAATTAATGATTTGAGGAGAACATCATAGAAAATACACAAGGGTAAAAAACAATAATTATTTCCTATGCTCATCCACGAGGGATTATATTCTAAATGATAAAAGATTTTAAAATACACTTATCAATTTAGTTCATAATTTCAGATATTTCACTTCATGCCTATTTCAAGAACCACACAGGAAGCTCTAAGAATTATCTAGCCTGAGGCCACAAGGTGGCCACTCTTTTACTTCAAATAGGGTAAGTCCATGTTACAGTGGATGGGAGTAAACAAGCCTGGAGTTGAGTCTCAGCATTCTCACTGGTTTGGCCTTAGATAAGATACTTAACTCTCTCAGTTTCTACATCTGTGAAATGAGGCCACATTAAGTAATCCATGTTTTCATGAATCTGTTCCTAAAAGAGGATAATCATTACTCAAAAAAGTTATTTTTCAAAAATGGTTTGCAGGGAAGCCTGGATGGCTTAGATGGCTAAGTGTCTGCCTTTGGCTTAGGTCATGATCCCAGAGTCCTGGGCTCAAAGCCCGCATCAGGCTCTTCTCCCCCACCTCTGCCTGCCACTCTCCCAGTTTGTGCTCATGCTCTGACAAATAAGTAAAATCTTAAAAAAAAAAAAAAAAAAAAAGTGGGTTGCAAAGGATTATACAGATAATGACCAAACTGAGTGTTGAAGCTGATGCCATTCAGCTTAATAGTGTAGGTCACAGAGATCTTGACTGCAACATTCTAGCTGTTTGATCTCAGGCAAATTAACCTCTGATATGCCTCAATTTCCACATTCATAAAAGAGACAATATTACCTACTTTATAGGGCTGCTGAAATGATTAAATGAGTTTGTAAATGTAAGGTGCACAGAACGGCTGGGTCCCTGGTCTGTCGTAAATGATAGTATCTTTATCTGTGTCTTGAATAATGGGGAAAAGTATAATACATTAGTTTTTAAGAAATTGCCAAGTGGGGCGCCTGGGTGGCTCAGTGGGTTAAGCCGCTGCCTTCAGCTCAGGTCAGGATCTCAGGGTCCTGGGATAGAGTCCCGTGGCGGGCTCTCTGCTCAGCAGGGAGCCTGCTTCCTCCTCTCTCTCTGCCTGCCTCTCTGCTTACTTGTGATCTCTCTCTGTCAAATAACTAAATAAAATCTTAAAAAAAAAAAAAAAGAAAGAAATTGCCAAGTGAAGATAAGAAAATTTTTTAAAGGAGTTAGCATACTGAAAAGAAGCAAATTAACATTTTAAAAAGAGGTGGAGGTGCAAGAAAACGAAAATCATTTTTAGTAAGATTCTGAAATAACAGGCAGTTTCATCAAATTTTAAAACGGGTACATTAGGTAAATGGAATTCCACTATTATAACTCAGTCTTTTCCAACCAAAATATGTGTCATAGAAGTCTGTTGTAGGTGAATTCACCACAGAAATATTCGGTAGACGACAGCAATAATCTTAAATATCTATAAATCAAGGACATTTTGATCAATCACAAAACACAACAAATTACAGCCATATACTTTACTTAAAAAAGGTTTATGGAGTATATAACTCAAATATGGAAACCACTTACCTTTACAATGAGCATATGGCATTGTCATGACATAATCTTCACCTCTATTCAAGAAAGTTAATCGTGCTTCTCCTTCTAATATTGCAGATAATGAGTTTCCTAGAATAAATATCATGTATTAAATTTCATAAAACTAATGCAACTAATTAAAAATAAACAAAATATATTTAGGACATTTACCATACATCTACAGTGGACGGTCTTAAAAATGTCTCAATCTCAGGGTGCCCAAATGTGTATTTGTTATCTTATATCCAAAACATATGTGATCCACATTCCTAGTCTTACAAAATGAGTACTTTTAAAAGGTACAGTTATATGCTTATTATGTTATGTTACTTTATATGAGGCTCTTAAAAATCTTAAACACATAGAACATACAATAAACAAAACACTGTTTCATGGTATGGCTTAATAACATATCTGTGTTTGAATAAAAACATTATTTCTTACCTGTATATTACATTGTTAAGTCCCAAGCTTTCAGTACTTAAAACTGACATAATAATATTACAGATAATTTGAAAAAAGAAAACATAAGCATAACCCATCAAAATGCAATTATTGATAAAATTCCATGGTATTATCTTCTAGCTTTTCTCCCATGTTTATTTTTCTTCCCCCATCATCAGTTTTATTGAGGCAAAATTTATATATAATATGTGACCTACTCTGATATTTCATTAGTCTTGGCAATTGTATATAGTCATGCAACCATCATCACACAATTATGATAGAGAACTTTGCCATCACCCCAAAAAGCTCCCCCTTGCTTCTCAGTAGTCAATCCTTTCTTCCAGTCCCAGGAAACCAATGGTTTGGTTTTTGTCACTGTAGTTTTACCTATTCTAGAATTTATACAGATGGTATCATAGAATATGCAGTTTATTGTGTTTGACTTCTTTTACACAGCAAAATGTTTTTCACATTCATCCATGTTGTTGTATCAACATTTCATACCACTGTAACAATTTTCAAAATCTAATATATGAACACAGTGTAACTATGTTCTTAAATCTTTAATTTTCCTCAGCAATGCTTCGTAGTTTTTCAGTGTTTACAAGTTTTACACATTTTTTATTTCTAAATATTTTATTTTTCCACATACTATTGTAATTGAAGATATTTTTAAAACTTCATTCTGTGTTCATTTTTAATATATAGAAATACAACTGGCTTTTGTATTTTGACCTTGTATCCACCAACCTTATTAAATTCATTTATCAGTTCTAGTAATTTTTTGTATATTCCTGAGGCTGCGTTGGCTATGACTTCTAATACAATTTTGTACAGAAGTAGTGAGAGTGAACATTTTTGCCTTGTACCTGATCTTAACTAAAAATTACTTAGTTTTCATCTTAAGAGTATGAAATTGGCTATATATTTTTCACAGATATCTTTAATCCTAGTTTGTTGAGGGCTTTTATCATAAATGAGTGTTGAAAGTTGTCAAAAGCTTTTTCTGCATTTTAAAAAATGATATGGTTTTCCTTCATTCAATTAATATGAACTACACTGATTTTCAATGTTATACCAACATTGTACCTCCAAGAGAAACTCCCCTTGATAATCTGATCATGATACATATCTTTTTAACATATCCTTTTACATGTGTGTGTACCTCCCTTTATATATACTGATTTGTTACTAATTTGGTAAAGATTTTTACATATACATTCATGAGAGACGATGATCTATAGTTTCTTTGTACTATATGGTCTTGGGATTAGGATATAATGTAGGTCTCATAAAATGAGTTGAGAAATGTTTCTTTTTTCTGTAAAATGTTCAGTGGTTTTGTTTTTTGGAGTTTTTTTGGTATTATTTTTCTTTAAATATCTAGAAGAACTTAAGACATCTGAAATTGGAGTCTATGTTTGTTTTCTTTTTTTATTTTATTTTTTTCAAGATTTTTATTTATTTACTGGATAGAGAGACACAGTGAGAGAGGCAATACAAGCAGGGGGAATGGGAGAGGGAAAAGCAGGCTTCCTGCCAAGCAGGGAGCCCTATGCAGGGCTCGATCCCAGGACACTGGGATCATGACCTGAGCCGAATGAAGGCAGACACCCAATGACTACGCCAGCCAGGTGCCCTCTGTTTTGTTTTTTTAAATACTACCTTCCAGAAAAGGGTGCAAACTGAGACAAGGAGAACTCACCATAGAACTTAGACTTAGCCAGGATACTACCACTAAGGCAAAATCCATCCTTTCGGTTACTAACATAAAAGGCAGATATCGGTGGATGATGGGACACCTATTGAACACAGGAAAAAATGTAAATATAATAACATAAGCATATTATTGTGTTATTATCAAAAGCTTAAAAGTATACTCTAATAAGAAGCAGTATTTGTTAAGTGGTAAAATTAAACGTTGGTGACTACAGTAACCAGCCTCCAAGGTATCTCCCACGGAAACTACTTCGTGGTATTCACACCATTAGGTGGACTCCTTTTACACTGTACCAAAGTTACTTTGTGTAAAAGTGACATACGTCACTTCTGAAATTAAGTTATAATACACGATCCATTTGGTCTCTCGCTCTCTCAGATTATTAGCTCTGAGAAGCCAGCTTCCATGTTGTGAACAATCCCATGGAGAAACCTATGTGGAAAGGAACTGAATGTTCTTGTTAAAAGACATGTGATGAGCTTGGAAGTGAAATCTTCCAACTCAGGTAAGTCTTCAGATAATTACGAAGCTGGCTGACACCTTCACTGCACTCTCATGAGAGACCCTGAGCCAGAACTATCCAGTTAAGCAGCTCTCAGATTCCTAAACTTCATTATAGAAGCTAATAAATGTTTGTTGTTTTAAGCCATTAAGTTTTGGCAGTCATTGATTATATAAGCAATGGATAACTAATATAGTGGCTCCTCTTCAAAGGGATTACAAAATAGGCAACAGGAAACAAAAGCTTTGACAAATATGTTACTTTAGTAATCTAAGACACACACATACATCCCCCTTATGTTTTCTGAAATTAGTCAAAGCTAAAGTCAAACTCTTCTCAAGCTTCTCAATTTAGTGAGGAATTATAGTAAAATAAAATGCAAGGTGATATAACAATTTTTATAAAATTAATACACAGATAAAATGTCTCCACTTGAGAGGTATATCAAAATCTCTAGGGAAGAGGAAGGTTTTTCATATGACACATAATCCTCATCCTTCTTACACTCTAGGTGAGAATAATTACAGTAAGGAGTCATTGTTATTGAGAAAAAAATGTGGTATTACTCAGGACCAGGGGCAAAGGAGGATGAGGGTAAAAGATTGAGAATCATGAATATAAATGTGTGTAAGTCTAAATTAATGAAAGATTAAAACTAAGAAATATTTCTGACTGCCTACTATGCATACAACAAAAAGAGAGGTTTATAGAGAGGGTATTCCTTCAAGGAGCTGACAATTCAATTAGGAAGTAAACAGTCTGTAAAAAGTTAAACAGTGCGTTAAAAATAACAGCTTAATGGATAATCACAAAAAATAATACAAAAGATTGAGAAGCTAGAAATCACTGGGAGATGCAGTCACTGGGATCATGAAAGAGGAGTGGGTCAGGGTTGGTTTAGATGGAGAACAGCTGAGAAAAAATACTGGAATGGAAGAATTAAATTATAAAATAATGAGACAAAAAAGTACAAGATCAGGCTATCTAATTATGAATGCAGAGGTCTGATTACTATAGAGGATTCAGAAAGGCATCTAATTTGAGATTAATTTAGAAAGATATGGAAGACCTTGAATGCCAGAGAAATGGGTGTAAATATGATTTAGGAACTAGGAAACCACTGGACAATTTTGGTCATAAAGGAAACAAAATCTGGTTGTGGGTAGGGGGAGGCACAAAAAAACAAGCTTTTTTTTGGTCACAGGATTCCATGACCATAATTGTAATACTTACAAATATGATATTTAGTAGTATTCAGTACTAAAAGGTTTAATGCTTAATTAAATGTTCACTAGTAAGAAAGATTAAGCAACAGTGAATTTACTGAGCTAATATTCTTTATTAAAATATTCCAATAACTTCTAAACCAGTTTTGTTTCTGTAACATGCACTTCTAATACCTGTTCAGCAATATAAAAAGTTTTGCTGTTTGTTCTAGGATGAATCCACAAACAACGGAAAGTTTCACCAAGTATAGGATTGTAAGGTTTCTTCAGTCCCTGGTAAAAAAAAAAAAAAAAAAAAGAAAAAAAAGAAAAGAAAATACAAGTTTCAAAATACAAATCTGAAAGATTCAAAATAGTTTAAACTAGTCAAAATGGATTTAGCGATATCATGTAGGATTTATCCATATGAAATTTCACAGTAGAGGGGCGCCTGGGTGGCTCAGTGGGTTAAAGCCTCTGCCTTAGGCTCAGGTCATGATCAAGCCCTGTGTTGAGCTCTCTGCTCAGCGGGGAGCCTGCTTCCCTTCCTCTTTCTTTGCCTGCCTCTCTGCCTACTTGTGATCTCTGTCAAATAAATAAAATCTTAAAAAAAAAATTTAAAATTTCACAGTAGAGACATAAAAAAATGAAATAAAATGAAATCACTTCAATCCACAATATAGGTCTAAATGATCAAGTAGTTTGCAATTTTGCTGACTCAAGAGGCCTTGTAATGCTTATCAATAAATAAAGATAACATAATAAAGGTTAAAGAAAATAAAATATAAACATTACCTTTGGCTTTTTATAGAATCCTGACAAATACCATTTCACTACTTTCTTCAAACGGAAATAAGGATTTTCTTCAAGAGCAGCCCTAAAAAACCAAAATGGTATACATTAAACTTTCACAAAATATATCACAAATTCTCCCTTCTACTTATCAAGTAAACAACCGAGTATGAGATATGACTGGAAAACCCAAGTCATATTTAAAAGAGATAGTAAAAACAAACATGTACATCAGTCTTTAAGAATAACTTTTCATAGTCTGGTTGCTTTTCTTCCCATTTTTCCTATTGTGTGATATACAGCCCAGGTCTTTGCTCAAGCAGTTTTTGGAAACTCTCCAAACCAAGGTTTTTCAAGTGGGTTCATAGAGCCCTAGATGTTGCTAGGAGTTCTGTGAAAAATTATGATTAAAAAAATAAATAAAAATAAACACATTTGAGATTCAAGGACTGCATGATTCCTAGCATTTACAACGATGGGGCCAAGCAGTCTCATTAACAGTTTCATTAGAGGTGTTCAGCTCCCTACTTGATTTAGTTTGTTCTCAGTAACTAATGTTAATTAGAGGAGATCAGTAACTGGTGAGTGCCATCCTACATGAAGGGAGGACGACAGGCTGATATTAATCTCTCCCATGAAAAATGCTCCATTAAGAAAAGGATTGTATGTTTTTTTAGTTCCTAGTACAAAATACAGAAGTTTCATATTACAAATATGGAAGTTTTAAGATAACTGAGTCAATCAAAAAGGATTTAACTTATTCTTAGTGATTTTCCAGTGAATAATATCTATCAGTGTAGCAGATAATCAAAGAACAATTTTCATTTTAAAGAAGAAATTTTTAGAAGCCATTACTCAGCTACCCTCCTTGCCCTTTTGCTATTGCTATAAACACTGCAGAACACTGATCATGTATGCCACAAGTGAATTCTACTGAGTTTTCATACATACACAACATATAATATATATGAATAATAATTATAATTTAACTATTTATTAGCAAATAGAATTATATAGCCAGAACACTTTTTAAGTGAAAGAAAAGGTAGCAAACCACACACATTTCTTTGGACCTTGCTTTTTCCACACACGTATAATCCTAATGATCCCTCCAAATCAGGTTATAGACTTCTTATGTATAAAAGTATCATACAATATTTAACCACCTCAACTATGAGTTATCAAATCTTTTACTATTACTAGCCTTGCTGCAACAATCTTGCATATATGTCATTTTGAATATGCAGAGAGGTATATCTGTAGGAGTTATTACCAGAAGCAGGATTACTGTATCAAAGGACTGAATGAAACTATAATTCTGATAAATATTGCCGGATTCCCATCAAAAGCACTGTGCTAGTTTTTATCAGGCAGCAGAAGAGTACAAGTGCCCATTGCCCCACAAAGCCTTGGCAATGGTGTGTGTAGCCAGAACAATTTGGGAAATGGGCTTCTCGCAAGAAGATCTTACTGTGATTTATAGGAACTTGCCTCATACTCTGAGAGAAATGAATTTCTAGACGGATAAAAGAACTATAATAAGATGTAAAGCACAACCTGTGTATAAAAGCTTTTGGATTTTAGTCACTGTGATGGATAAAAAATAATAGCTCATAATTTGAACCTGCAGTTTTCTTATTTTGAGCGAGATGTTTAAAGACCGTTTGTATTCATTTTCAAACTCTGGTCATTTCCTCCACTCCTTTTTCTATTAGGTTGCTGATCATCTCATTAAATTTCTAAGAGCCCTTTTTATTTTAGGGAGATTAACACTTTGGGTGTGCCTTAATTTGCAAAAATCTCCCAGTTTCTCAATTATCTTTTGATTTAGCTTATGATTTTTTTTTTTGCAATGTTCATTATTGTAACTGGTAGACTAATAATGTAATTACTAAACTGAATACAGATATTGATGCAGAATCTAAAAATCAGGTCATAGTACCAGATCTCTATATCCTAGAAAACACAGTGTCTTGAATAGCTGGAATGGGGGCAGCATGCAAAACTTGGAAAGGTATGCATAAAGTTGATGTCTTTCACTGGTTCTCCAGGAAACTGCTAGGAAAGGGGTGGCTCTTCCTCCACCTTCTTTATGCCTGCCTTCCTCAAAATTTTACCCAGGATCAGCTGGCAGAAAGAAAAGCAAAGATGGAAGTGGGGATTTATATCATGAGCCAGCAACTGGCCTGGTTGTGGTAAGCTGCACATGCCTCATGAGCACGTAGAGAAGATACGTGTTAACAAAAGTACAAGCCCCAGGATGGGACCTGAACAAGAGCTTAGTCGACCCAGGCAGGGGTGGGGGAAGAGGAACATAAGGAATCCCAATCACCTCCTTCCTATGTTAGGACAGTGAACAGGTCAGGGAACCTGAGAAAGCAGTGCTGTTTAAAAAGGGGGTGGGGGGCACCTAGGTGGCTCAGTGGGTTAAAGCCTCCACCTTTGGCTCAGGTCATGATCTCCGGGTCTTGGGATCAAGCCCCGCATTGGGCTCTCTGCTCAGCAGGGAATCTGCTTCCCCCTCTCTCTGCCTGCCTCTCTGCCTACTTGTGATCTCTCTCTGTGTGTCAAATAAATAAATAAAATCTTTAAAAAAGGAAGGAAGCAAGCAGTGCTGTTGGTAAAGGGGTAGACTCTCTGTCTTCCTCAAGCATGTTGTCTTCCGATGAGACTTCATAAATGGAAACATTGTAGCAAAGTATTAAATACTTACTTAGGTCAACTGTAGAAATGATGAAGAGAGTGAAGAGTGATATCTCATAAGAGATGGATTTTGGTAAGACATAATCACTGTACTTATAGACTTCTGAAAAATCTCTTAAAACCATGAAGTGTCTTCTGCTTTTAAAAAATCTACAAAATATCTACAAAAAAAGTCTAAAAAAAGTAAGAATCTACTTACTCAGACAGGAAATCTGCATGATAGTAGTAATCTGAAAGTTTATCCAGGAAAGAACGAGGTTCCAAAATAAATGTAGGTAGAACCACCCTGGACAGGTCCATGCCAGGACGGACTTGTTTCAGCAGGGTCCAGATAAGGCTTTTGTTTTCTTCAGACACAGTTTCTGTTTGAGAAGCCTCACCTGCCTTTAGCAATTAACAAAAAATACTGAAATATTATATTTATTTCAGGCATTTTAGATATGTAGATATGACATTTGATGTTGAAATCTGAATATGCTATAGAACTATTTCAAGCATTCTTAACATGAGTGGAAATAACTCATAAGGTAGTAAGACTATAGCTATAAAATTTAAGTAAAAATAGTAGTTGTTAATAGACATCACAGGGAAGGATATACACAAAGAATTCATTACATGCTATTATTTTATACTGTACTTACTTCTATGCACTAGCAATAACAAGAAAGTTGTAAGCTCACGTATCTTTGCAATTTACATTGTACCTGGCAATGTACATCAAGCAGTACTATTCTATTTCAAAAACAAACTGAAGAAAATGTAAACTTTATATTTAATAGAATATATTGGTACTTGTGAGAGTATATATATTTGTTTATAAATTCTGATATATTTCATATGTATGCAATTTTAAAAATAAAATAGGTATCATACAAATATTTTCTTTCAAAAAATAAGCACTAGGTCAAAGAAATGTCTTCAATCTCACTTGGAAGTTCCCAAGAATTAGAAAAACAAAATTTATGAAAATCAGATTTTTACCTCTCCTAGTTCTTCATGGCTCTGTTCAGTGTAGGTAGTCTCCTTTAAAGGCTCAATGGGTTCAGGTTCGATATAAGAGTCATCTTGCCTTTCTGATGTATCTGTGTCACTTTCTTCACTTTTTCCCATCACCTCATTATCAGACTCATCATGCTCTTGATCATTTTCTTTATCGGATTTATCAGAGTACATATCTTGGTCCTTAAAATGTTGCCGTTCAATTTCACTATCATTTAACCTTGAGGGAAGGATTAGGAGGAAGAATAAAGGAGATTAAGAATATATAATTTATAAATCAGATGATCTGAAACATTTATTAAGACTTTAAGTGTCAGGCACTGTTATGTGGTTTACACAACTTTACTCCGTTAACCCTCAAAAATAAGCCTATAAGAATTATTATTATTCTTACCTTACAGATTAGTAAATAAAGGCATAGAAAAATTAAATAAAAACCTGGGAAATATTAAAAGAGAATACTCTGAGTTCTCTGTCTCTTTAACACTTAGGGCTAAAAGCTTCAAAAAGCAAAATTTTAGACTTTCCCTTGTTATATTTTTTTCTTAGTTTTATAAACATCCTCACTTGAATCAACTTCACTATCATTTCTGGTCTAAAGAAAAACTTCAAGTCAACGTCATCAGATTCTCAAGTGAGCTCAAATGAATTATGACTTTCCCTCTATAAAGGTCTCTCCAAAGTCACTCAAAATAAGTGAAAATATAAAAGTAATCCTCTCTCTTTAATACTTGACTCATAGGCTTAATCTTGAAAAAAAAGTTCAGGAAGAATTGCTAATGGAAATTTTGGTTTATAGAAATAAACCTATACTAAAATTGATTAAGTTGCTATACCCAATCCTATTCTTACTTACAGTGATTAGGATTAATAATTTGTTCAGAAAGGAATTTTTTAAAAAACCCTTCACTTCCAGAATAAAAAAAATGTAAAAATTTTTCCCCAAAATATTCATTTGTTTGGGTTTTAACAAAAGATACTTAAAAAAAAAAAGAAGATTTTATTTATTTATTTATTTATTAGAGAGAGAGAGAGTGGGGGCAGGGGCAGAAGGAGAGAAAAAGAGAATCTCAAGCAGACTCTGTTCTAAGCACAGAGCCAGGTGTAGAGCTGGTCCCACAAGAGTTGCATGCTTAATAGAACAAGCCACCCTGGCTCCCCTAACCAAAGAATTTCTAATAAAAATTCATTTTTATAGTACTAATTTTCTTTTGTTCCCTTTATAATCATGTATTTAAAAAATGTAGTCTCAAATTCTGTCCCTATTTTCTTACCACCTACTCTCTCCTTGATTTTCATGGTCTGGATTTCACTCCCCTGAATCCACTGAATCTGTTCCCTTAAAGGTCACTAACAATGGCTTAGTTGACAAATCCAATGGCCTTGTCTTATCTTCATCTTCTGTGACTTCTCTGTGATTTTTGATGATTATTTTCCTTGAAGTGGTCTTAGTGCTTGGGTTGCATGTAACTTGGTTTGACTCTCTGAGCTCTCTGAACCCTCTTAGTTCGTTCCATCCTTAAGATATTTTATTCTTCCTTGGCCCTTTTATTTTTTCTATCCTTTCTCTCCTTCGCAAGCTTGCCAATTTCAAGCCTTCACCATCATTTCAATTTGATTTTCAAACCCATGCATGCATAAATAAGCTTCAGGCCCATGTTTTTAAATGCTTGGCTGATATAATCTATATATCCTGGGATCAATGCGTCCTCAGCATGTCCAATATTTAACACATTATCATCTCCCAACACAGTCTTTTTTAAAAATTTTACCATCATCTTACCAGTCATTCAGGCTTAAAACGTGGTATTTAACTTCACCCACTCCCTGTCCCCTACATCCAAGCAGACTATACATCTCAGGGAGGCCTCCATTCCCCCATTCTCTGCATCCTCAGCTCTTAGCTCATGTTCTGCCATACAGCCAAATGAACAAATAGCTATGTTGACTCTACCTTTGTAAAAATCTGTTTCCTGATTCCCTAGCTGAATGTTAGCTTCCTATCCTCTAAATTCTCCTGATCCTGTAACACCCTGAAGCATCCCTCCCCTTTGGTTATTTATATCATTCAGTTGCCTGGCAATTTTTAGGTTTCAAACAAATCAAAACAAACAAAAACTCTCTTCAGGATCACACAACTAGTAAAAAGTATTGTACTGGATTCAAATTTAGGTCATATCTGATCTCCCTATTTATAATGCAATGAATAATATAAAAGGTATGTATAATGTCTTATACAGAAAAGAGGCTCAAAAAATTTCAATGAATAAATATGTGAAGAAGATGATGTTTTAAGATTCCAAAATAATAGCACTTAAAAATCACCTGGGATTCAAAAAAAAAAAAAAAAAAAAAACAAAAAAAAAAAAAAACAATGGGCTATTTATAGCTGAAGAGCTTTGAGGGAAAAATCTTGGGAAGAAGCCCCAACATTCATTCATTCATTCCTAACTTTGAGGAAAGTCACCTCAATGCTGATGAGAATAAGTAGTTTCAGAACAGAAGTTGAGTACTGGGACAAGGGAGGAGAAGGGAAATCTAATTTTTTTCCTACAAAGCAACAAGCTGTGTGAACATCAAACTAAGTATTTGTTAGGTTCCACAGGGAAATATTTTTTTTAGTATTAACTACAATGACTATCTCAGAGGATAAAACAAAAAAAGGATACAGTTCTAACTTGAAAACACTTAAAATAGGAGAATTCCACAAAAACCAGATAGAATAAGTGCCATTATCAAAAAAATTAATAAAGGCTTTGCATTTGATGTAATATTTGAGATTGGTCTTGAAGAAAAGAATTATTACAGGAAAAAAGAGCAAGGAGGACTTAGAAACATTGTTAATGGAGGGAACACCATGTACAAAGACATGGTATATATTTGGGAAAGAAATTAATGTGAATTAATTCACATTAGCTGAAATCAAGGAAATAACTTTCTGTACCTTATAACAGCAATTAAAAAGATTTCAAACCAGCCCTGAAGCCATATAATGGGAAGAAAACAGACAAGTTCAATTTCAGATACACTATAAAAATTCTAGGCCAACCAACTAACCTAGTGAACAACATAGTCCCTCATAAAAATTAGTGACAGAAGCTACTCACTGAAAGTTGTCACCACTGTGGAGATTGTTAGCACGTAATAAGCCATACAAAGTCACATGTGTACTCTCTGATGAAATGCTCAGGTCATGTTCCTTTCCTTCCCTGATCATTGTACGTTTAAGAAGACTAGAACATTTCAAAGCCAACTCCAAAGCATCCATCCAGCACCTTCCTAGAAGAACACAGATTCATATGCAGTGTAGATCAAGAAACTATAAAAACCAGTAGCCATCTTAATTTAACACTGTTAACCTTTAAGAATACTATTATTTCTTTGAGAAATGTGAACTGGCAAAGTTAATTTGAATATAAAATCTTGCAAGGATTATTTTAATAAGTTTTTTTTTAACATATAATGTATTATTTGTTTTAGGGATACAGGTCTGTGAATCATCAGTCTTAGATAATTCACAGCACTTACCATAGCATATATCCTCCCCAATGTTAACAAGTGCTTTTTACAGACAAAGCATCTAGTAACCACTGGTAAATGAACAGCATATAGGATGCATTAGAAAGTACACCTAATCTTGGGGCGCCTGGGTGGCTCAGAGGGTTAAAGCCTCTGCCTTTGGCTCAGGTCATGATCCCAGAGTCCTGGGATCGAGTCCCACATCGGGCTCTCTGCTCCGCAGGGAGCCTGCTTCCTTCTCTCTCTCTCTGCCTGCCTCTCTGCCTACTTGTGATCTCTGTCTATCAAATAAATAAATAAAATCTTAAAAAAAAGAAGTACACCTAATCTAAAATAAATGTACTTTATTTTTAAAATCTTAGAACAGTAACAGGTAGTATAATTTGCAACTACCAAAGGCGGCACATAAAATATACTGAAGACATTAGGTTTCTAATAAACAAACTTACCAAAATGATGTTTTGTTGTTGATAAAAGGTCTATCCCCAGGTTTACCATCCATTCTACTTACATGTATGAAAATTTCTGAGTCATGGAAATGCCTATACAGTATTGTCATGAACTGCGGTATTAGTAGAAACACTAATAACCTAATTTTTAAAATTAAAATTTATTTATTTATTTTTGAAAATATTTTATTTATTTATTTGATAGAGAGAGAGAGAGAGATCACAAGTAGGCAGAGAGACAGGCAGAGAGAGGAAGGGAAGCAGGCTCCCTGCCGAGCAGAGAGCCCGATGTGGGGCTCGATCCCAGAACCCTGGGATCATGACCTGAGCCGAAGGCAGAGGCTTTAACCCACTAAGCCACCCAGGCGCCCCTAAAATTAAAATTTAGAACTGTATTAGCAAAACAAAAAACCTGTTAGTTGCTATTAAAAATGTATATATATGTTTTAATATGTGCTGGAAATATCAGTCACGTAAAACACTTTTCCTAATGTAAGCTTGTGCATATGGTATTTTAATTTTAAAAATCATCATTAGGTAAAGTAAACTTTGAAAACTTACAAGATTTTCTAGGCTAAGCTAAATTATGAAACATTAAAGTGAGGAAGAAATCCATTATCAATTATTAAGGTTTAAAGTTAGCTTTGCTATAACGTAAGTTTTATTCTCTCCATATTGTCTTAAGAATTAAGTATTAAGTTACTAGGCACAGAACAAAGTTTGTACTTGAATCTCTTACATAAAAAAACTCAAAACAGTGTATATGTGTTATAATGTTAATTTAAAAAATTTTATTTATTTATTTGACACAGAGAGAGTACAAGCAAGGGGACTGGCAGGCTGGGGGAGAGGGAGAAACAGACTCCTTGCTGAGCAGGGAGCCCAACGTGGGGTTTGATCCCAGGACCCTGACATCATGATCTAAGCCGAAGGCAGATGCTTAACTGACTGAGCCACCCAGGTACACATGAATGTTAATTTTTTTTAAATTTTTTTAAAAGATTCAATCTCCCAGTCAAGCTAGAACAGTTGGACGCTCAACCAACTGAGCTACCCAGGCACCCCATAAATACTAATTTTTATAATAAAATACAAATAGTATATTTAATATACCTCTAAAATTATAAAACTTAATGAGTTACCAAGAAGAACACTAACAAAGTCAAAAGGTGTTAATACATCAATGGAGGATGAAGAAGATAACTTCAGGTTGCCCATTTGTCACTTGATTTTACAATGCTTCCTTCCTATCAGATTTCTCTGTTTGCCTACAAGGTTAATGATATTTTAGTATCGTAAGCAATTTATCACTATAATACCTCTGCTGAAATACCATACTAAAGCGATTAACCCCAAAGGAAAATACACAGTGGCATATAAAATAAACCCTTAAAAATCAGGACCCAAATCAAATCCATTAAAATCTGTATTTACCATCTGACTCTGAAGTAGCTCGTATGATCAGGTAACTGCTAGGTAAGGGCTGAGTTATAGATCCAACTGCTTCACCTTTTGGACCCTTAAAACAAAATAAAATAAACAGTATACAATAGGTATTATGAAATCTCAACTTGATATTATCCATTATTACCTGTAACAATCTAAGATAGGTATGGGTTATAACCTAAAAGCAAACAAGCTTAATCCCATGCTTAAGAAAGCAGATGGTAAGTATTAAGAAAAGTTCTCCTCTTTCAAAAAATATTCTTCCTTACCAGAAAACTGAATAACTTATAGCTAACTTATTCATGTAGTAAAGAGAAACCTGCAATTTATTATACTAGACCAAACTTCAATTTAAAAGAGAAATTTCCATCCCACAGATACTACTAAGATAAATAATATTAAATTTCTAGAGACCTAAAAAAAAAGCTGGAAATATAATTTATAAGAAAAAAAAAAGAATTTTGACTAGATCTAGGGAAAAAAATCTCCATTTCACAACGACTTATAAAATTGTTATAAAATAACAATGAAAAAAGCTAATTTTATTTTTCCAGAAAGAAATGAATTTTGTTATTGCTGTTTTTTGGCCAGGGTTATTTGTTTTAGGAGTATACAGCACCAAGAACTCTATAGTAATTAGTATCACTAAGGCTAACCTCAGATGAACCCAGTTCTTCCCTGGAAAGAAAATCTGAGGATAGAATAGTATAATTTTGACAGACAAACCATAATTTTAAGCTGTAAGATAAAAGAATAAAATGAATTTGAGAAGCATAAACATAAAGAAGATATATATTCAAAATGAAAAAAACAAAAAAATAAAAAGTCAGTATAATTTTAAGAAGTCCTGTTATACCACTTGGTTATTTTCAAATAGCTTTATATTTTATAGGCCAGCTCCTAGAACCAGCAGAGAGTAGGATCCAGTCACACTGCTTGGGTTTTGAGCTTGGTTCCATGCTAGAAAAATTACTTAACCTATTTAGGCCTCAATCTCTTTACATGGGTAACAGAGAAAATTACAACATGCTTAGGTATGAGAATTTTTAAGAGTCCACAAAAGTGCTTAAGAGTTCCTTATACAAAGTAAGAACTGATAAATATTACTTCTACCTTATCATAGGATAATGACTTTAAAGCTGTTTAAACCATGTCCTAAGCATATTTTGCTTGTGGAAATGTTCTGATGATCATCTAATGGACAAATTTCCCTCCCTCCCAACAATAGTGAGAATTCAATAAATTTGACATTAAAAATATTTTTTAATAATTTAAAAATTCATTATAACTCTTACAATCCCTAAAAGTAGTAGTGAAGAATAAATACTGTGCATAAAAGGTTTTGAAAGTTATTTTTTTTTCACTTGAGAATGACATGATACATAATTAACAGACCTTCTTTGGGTTAAATTCTTTCCCTGTTGGAAATGCCTAATCCCGGATGGAGCTAACTCTCTAATCCTAAATTTAGTCCTGCTATGACTATAGGCTACTGAAATAAAGTTTAAAAGTCCAGATATTTTATAGGTGTATATATATATATTGCCTAATTAAGCAAAACCAAGAAATATTTAAAAGCTGAAGTTACTTTTGTTTAACCCTAAGTCTCAATTAGGTGGCTTCCCCCAAACCCTTTATTTATGTAAAATTGACCTTTTTAGAAACTAAAACGGTTGCTTTGTCAAAATTTGAACTAAATCCATTTATTTTATTAGCATGTAGTGCATTTTTAAGTTAGATCATAAAGGAAAACAAAGCCTTTTGGTGTACACAGTTCATCGTGGGTAGAGATAAAAAGAGGAATAATGCATTTAAAAACAAGCAAATTTAGATGTCCTGGCAGAGGTCAGATTGATTTATCTCCATTTTGAAACTCACAGGTTATCATCTTTACCTTTCACTAGGTAACAAATGCTTACTTACCTTCACTGCCCAAATAGACTGCTCCAAAGGATGAAAAAGTTTGAAACAAAAGCCATCCTTTTTTGATGGACGTTCAATGATTTCACAGGCATTCAGAAGGACTGTTCCTACCCACTGACCATTTTTCTGGGTTTTATAAATCAGTAGCACACCGGGTTTCAAAACACACCACAACTTGGTCCAGCTCTTTAGAGTACCACGAATCTACAGAAAGATAAGTTTATTTAGGAAATAAAGCTCTTTTTCTTTTTGCTCTGCAATATAAAAACTCAGTAATAGCAAATAGGATGTTTTAATCTAAAATTTCCACAAAACATACACTTTAGATTCAGTAGATTTTTTTTAAGCTACTAGATGGTAAGCTATTACCTGCACACAAAGGTAAAAATAGCATGGCTCCTGCCTCTGAGTAACTAAAAGCCTAACCAGAGACTAGTTAAGAGTTTCAAAATAATGTCAAGTAGAATGGTTTTCCTAACCCTCCGGGCCAGCTTAGGAGCCATTAAAACACACTTTCCTAGTACCGAGATTCTCCTCTTATTAGCAGCTATTGTAACTTTATCTGTGAGAGTATAAGAAAATTCCACCTTTTTAAAAAAGATTTTTATTTATTTGTTAGAGAGAGAGAGAAGGAGAGTGTGTGCGCCTGTGCAAACAAGCAGGGGGAGCAGCAAGCAGAGTGTGAAGCAGGCTCCCAGCTTAGCAGGGAGCCCGAGGTGGGACTTGACCCCAGGACTATGGGATCATGACCTGAGTCCAAGGCAGCCACTTAACTGACTGAGCCACCCAGGCATCCCAAGATTATTCCACCTTTTAAGATCCCCCCCATCCAACACACACACTATATCAACAGTGCTGAAATCACTGCTAGCACAAACACCAGGCATTTATTCCCTAAATATTCAGAGTGGTAGGAAGAAGGAAGAACTCTCTTGCAACCCCTAAAATTACCTTCTCTAAATTACTTTGTTCTTAGTAATTACTTAAAGTAGGCCATTTAAGTTCTTGGGGGAATTTAAAAATACAGTTACCTGAATCTCTCCAGTCTCAAAATGTTCCTCATCCCAGGGTTTAATGTTATGTCAATAACAGGTCTATAACTGTTTCTCCTATCAATTCCTATTTCTGTCATCCATTAAAATGTTTCTATGCAAGTCACTGAATTCACAATACTGAAAAGAATGCTAATATATTTAGTATAAAAACTAGTAATTATCTTCATTTTTATTTACTGTAAAACATCTGCTCTCTCCACACACTGTTATGAATTATGAAATAAATATAGGATTCCCTAACCCTGAAATAGGCATACCACAGTAATTGTAAAGAAGAAAAATTAGTAAGTGGGAGTTTTGAGCCAGGAATGAAGAAAAAAGAGAGTATCTTTGAGAAAAGTATGTGCTTATGTAAAAGAAATGAAAAGACAAGAAAAGCAAAACAGTTATCCTAAGATAACATTCTGGATCTGGGACATGTGACAATAGAACATGGATGGCAAATATAAAAATGAAGGTATGATTTAGAAAGTCAGGCAGGGGATGTGTTGGAGACTTCTAGGGGATTAGCTGTAGGAATCCAATGTCAGAAGACAAGAGAAAGAAGTTTAGCTCTGAAAACCCAAGTGAGACATGGAGCCTAAAGACTTCTAAGTAGAGTCAAAGTAAGTCAGAATGTGTTTTCAGCACAACACTGAAGAAAACCCTAGTTCTATCTGAACTAACAAGAAAACTATCATTAGGTTCCCGTTTTAATCAGAGAACTTCCACAAAAGATTTAACAATTTTATGTTGGAGGTTCAACCAACTCTTTGGGAGAGTGGAAAACTTTCAGGGCTGGGGTGATTTTTAGATTAAGGTCAGGTACTAAATTTCCTAGGAGTCAGAGTCTGAACAAGATCATTCTTAAACTCAGCATTAGTCTAAAAGATTCCAACTGAATATTCTTCAGGTAAGAATGAGAAGGAGGATAGTGGGGGAAAAAAAGGAAATAAAAGTAAGTGGAAATAACCAGAGGCCAAAATAAGGTATGGAAACATCAATATGCATGTTTTTCTAAAAATTAATCCTTTCCGAATGATGACTTTTACATTAACTTTATTTCATATCTTCTCAATAATGCATATACCAAGTCTACAATAATACTAAATGACAGTCTGAACAGCAAAATATTTCTTTAGACTGTATAATATCACACAAACTAAAAAGCCTTTTAAAAAGAACTGCTATCTATATTTATGTTATTTCAAGACAGACAACGTTAAGTTTCCTTCTCCCCATTAAGACTGGAACATAGAACCTCTGGGATACAATTAATAGGTTGCCAGTGATAAACAATCATCCCAGGAGTTGTTTTTGTCTTGAAGGCTTTAGGTGCACTCTGGGCTTTCCTATTCCAGTAGGTAAACATCCAGCAATTTGAATTCAAGCTTCAATGCAAACTGACCTTCAACCAATCAGCCATAACAATAACAGAAGGATCTGTGATTGTACTGAGTAACTCCTTTGTGGCTCTTTTCTTTTCTTCTCGGTAATTTTTCTTTTGCACCTATTTTACACAAATAATAGAAAAATTAAAAATTCATTAGAAATGGGCAATTTCTTTCCAAAATTTTTAGGTCTATAACATGTAGAATATAAGATTCTAAACCTGTTTTAGAATTCTAGCTTCTTAGGATAAAAAAAAACACTTTTTAAGAGCTGGTAGGAATTTTAAGAGCTGGTAGGAATTTTTATTTCATTTAGCTGTCTTTACTATACCCTATCCTATTCCAAGACCCAGAATTGACCACTATTAACAGTTCTGGAAAACACTATCTTTTCAGGTTTTTTCTATGTATATAATCTAAAGAAATACACAACTTTCGTGGCTTTGTTTTTTTAAGCTTTTTTTTTTTTTTTTTAAAGTTCTCCTATTCAATATTTTTTGGAGCATCTCCATGCCTACCTCATTCATTTAATTGACACATAAGCTTCGTAGTATGAAAAAAACAGTAAGAGCTAATGTTTACGGGACACATTCTGCATACCAGTTTACTGTTCTAAGCACTTCACAAGTACCATCTCATTTAATCTTCACAATAACCCCAGAAACTAAGACAATTATTATCCTTATTTTACAGATGAGAAAACTGCGGCACAAACAGTAATTTGCCCAGGATCACACAGCTAGTAAGTCATGGAGGCACGACTCATCAAAGGCAGACTGGCTTTAAAGGACATGCTCTTAACCATCATACTAACTGCTTCTATAATTTTTCTTAAAGTTCTCTTACTGATGGAAATCCACTCTGTTATCAGTTTTTTCATATTACAAACAATGCTGCACTTGTTTTCAACTGGCAATTTTGTTTGCCTAATATGAAAAATAAATAATTAAGAAATCATAAAATGATATTAATTTATTCAAAATATCAAAATACGTTCATAAATTACCTCTCAGATAATCTGGGAAGGCTGCACTGGATTAATACAGTCTTATTATTACTTTGTTATTATATGGATGGGAGAAGAGTGGTGATAAACTATCAGTGATAATTTCTTTTAGCTATAAAACATTCCTAGTTGTACTTAATGACTATATACATCTAAAAAATTTTAAATAATTCTACAGCCAAAAAACTTCAAACTTTTAGTCTTTATTAATATGCATATCTGAATAACAGTTGATTTAATATGGGATTGTAAACACAAATGCATCCAGGATCAGATATAAGAAAAAAAGGGGTAAAATAGACCGTGCAGGGATCAGAGTCAAAGAGAAAGCATGTATTGCTGAAGATTCAGGATCTGTGGCCGTACTGGAAGGCAAGCCCAAGGCCGTATTTCTTAAAGAGAGGTTGGAAAGCTGAACTTGTATTTGTAACCTCAAATTTTTAGAACATTGTATAGATTAAAATATATCTACCTGTGGGTCAAATTCAGCCCATAACCCTGCAGTTAGTAAACTTGAATTTCAAAAAGCACTAGAGCCTCCCATTACACGTTCTACAACACAGTGATGTTCCTAACTAGGTATAACTGTGCAGAGCTATCCAGTCCTCAGCCAAAGGCATGACCAGTTGAGGCCCGAGGCAGCCCTGGACAGTCATCAAATAGCCTCCTCTGTTGACTCCAGTGTGCCATACAAATATTAACATTCTTTACGTGTGCCTGTCTGGATACTATTTTTCTTTCCTTAGGAGACACATATTTATCTTGTTAGCCCATTTTCAAAAGCACATGGAAAGCATAATGTTATTTATGAAATAACTGGAAACAAACCTTGAGGGATTCTTTTTTTGTGAGCTTGCTTGAAGCAGAACTATCCTTCTCTGAGCCATTATAAAGTTTAGATTCAGACTGAAATCACATAGAAATAAACAAAAGAGAAATCATAATCAAACCTTCACTTATTTTATACATACAGAATATAAAAATTAATGTTAAAGCTATGTTTGTGAATTCTTCCCATTTATTGCTGTGATTTAGGCTAAAATAAATTTTCAAATGTCAATTTTCTCTATATAGATAGCTAGCTTCAGTTTAAAAGTAATCCATGTTAAATCCACAAAAGCACAAAATAAACACTAATCAGGAATGCTTGGTTGGCTCAGTCAGAAAAGGATGCAATTCTTGATTTTGGGGCTGTGACTGCAAGCCTCATGTTGGATGTAGAGATTACTTAAACAAATAAATAAATAAATAAAAACTTAAAAAAAAAAAAAAACCAACAAACCCTAATCAATAAATTAATCTACATGTGAGGTTAAATAAGACCATTTGTAATTTTTGCATTTCATTTTCCAGAATATTTCTAAGACACATATGCAATTATTTATTCTTTTTAGAACAAAAGTATCCAAAGTAACGTAATTTCTTAACAGTTAAAATATTCTAAATAAATGTACATTCTAGCAAGTTATGGCACACATTGCCCTACTGGTACTCATATATCATCAGAATTTAGTATTTAAACACCATCTAATTTGTAAATTTGTAGTGTTTAAAAACCAGTATTCCTAGTATCTACTTCTTTCTGCCTGTCCAGTGTCCCTAAAGTATGATTGTCTTAAACTTGTTTTCCGACTTTGCTTATACTTATTTTTATTTGATCTTCATAAGAACCTTGACAAATAGAGGCGCCTGGGTGGCTCAGTCAATTAAGCAGCTGATTGATTTTGGCTCAGGTTATGACCTCAGGGTGTGAGATGATCGAGACTCACATTGGGGTCAGCACTTAATGGAGTTCAGTCCTCTCTCTCCACCCCTCCCCATAGGTGCACTATTACTCTCTCTCCCTCTCTCAGATTAAGAAATCAATCTTGAATAGGCATAACAAGTGATTTTATCTCCATTTTACAAATTGTGAAAGGGAGGTTCTACAGGTGATTTTCTAAACTAACAATAATGTTACAGGGACCAGAATGTAGGTCTCCTAATATAGCACTCTTTTGAAGAGACTACATTCTCTCACCAGAGTAAAAGAGCATAAATGTGAAAGTTGCTTTTGTAAATCTTAGACAATAAAATTAAACATGTTTAGTGTCATGTGTCCTATGATTTTCATTTTTATCTACTGTTTTATCTATTATTAGACAGAGAAGAGGGTATTTAAAGTTCTTAGCATGACTCTTGGGGCCAAAAAAGTACATGGGGCTTGATCCAAATGGTGGCTTTCAAATGCTGAATGGTTACACCTGCAAAGCACTAGGTGTGATTATATATAACAAAATGCTGGGTATAAATTCCCTCACTCAATTTTAAGAGCCATGAAGGCAGGGACCATACTTATTCACCAATGGTACCTAGCTATCACCTGGGGAAAAGAAAGGGCTCACTAAATATCTGATGAATTAATAAAATAAAAACTAAACTAGCATTTGGAACTCATTTTTTTTTTTTTACCTCTCTGAAAAAACACCTCTGTTACTCGATACAAAATACGGGTTATTGGGGCATCTGGGTGGCTCAGTTAGTTAAGTGTCAGCCTTTGGCTCAGATCCCGGGGTCACGGAATTGAGCCCTACACCCGGCTCCTTGCTCAGCAGGAAGCCTGCTTCTCCCAATGCCTGCTCTGCCTGATGCTCCCCTTGCTTGTGCTTGCTTTCTCACTCTCTCTCTCTGACAAATAAATAAATAAAATCTTTAAAAACAAAACCAAAAACTGATACAAGGAAGTTGAAAGGCAACGTGGGGTGTCTGGGGGGTAGGAAAGGAATAAATGGAACAAGGTGGGATCGGGAGGGAGACAAACCATAAGAGACTTTTTTTTTTTTTTTTTAAAGATTTTTATTTATTTATTTATTTGACAGAGAGAGAGAGAGCACAAGTAGGCAGAGAGGCAAGCAGAGAGAGAGGAGGAAGCAGGCTCCCTGCTGAGCAGAGAGCCCGATGTGGGACTCGATCCCAGGACCCTGAGATCATGACCTGAGCCGAAGGCAGCGGCTTAACCCACTGAGCCACCCAGGCGCCCACCATAAGAGACTCTTAATCTCACAAAACAAGCTGAGGGTTCGGGGGAGGTAGGGAGAGGATGGCTGGGTTATGGATATTGAGGAAGGTATGTGCTATGGTGAGTGCTGTGAACTGTAAACCTGGCGATTCACAGACCTGTATCCCTGGGGCTAATAATATATTATATGTTAATAAAAATTTTTTTTAGAGAGCAAATAAGGAAATACTGAAAAAAAATTAAAATGTTACTGAATTAAAAAAATATACGGGTTATTATGGTGATGATGACAATAACTGGCTGCACTAGATAGAAGGGAACTGCAAACTATGCTTAATGCAGAAGGTGGGGATCAACCCAATTAAATTTTTGTTGAAGTCACTCCCTTGAGAACTGAACTTGAAGCATCATACTACTTACTCTCATGGCAATGGCACTGATTGTGATACCAAAACAAATTTATAAAGTTGCTCAATCCCAAATGGGGTCTGTCTTCTCCTTGCCCCCAAGAACCTTAAAGATAGCATAGCTACCATCAGAACAGGATGATTTCTATTTCTCATAACTTAATAGGAAATGTATTTCTTAGACACTAGTAAATGAAGAATAAACACTAATGGAAAGTAATGGGTGCTTATTCTTTACCAAGAACCTTTTTAAACACTTCATGTGCACTACCTCATTGCACTACATCATATAACCTTAAAGCAATCCTATGAGATAGTAACAGTATCTCCCTTTTGCTAATAAGAAAACCAAGACTAACCAATTAGTCACAGAGCCAGTAAGTAGATGAACTGGGATTTGTACCCTGGTCTACCTAATTCTCATGCTCTTAGCCATTTCACTGTAATGATTTCTCACCTTTTAAAACTATTCACACAGAATTTTAGCCAGACTCAAATTTAAGATTTATCTTCATGAATAACAGGAAATGCTTCCCTCACATGATATAATCTGGCTTGGTGATTCCTAAAAGATTCTAGTATATAAAGCACCAGCAGGCCAGAAGGGGGGTCCATGTGAGCTTGGCAAATTTTAGAGAACACATATTTCAAGGAATCCTTGCCATTCTTTGTAGGCAGTTCTAGGGAAACAACAACAACAACAACAATAAAAAACCCCACTGACCAAGTTTTACAAGTTTTTTAAATACACTATACCTAAGTTTTCGGGATCAACAGGTCTCCTTTTAAATAACAAAACTCAAACTATTTTTGTTGGAAATATTTTATTAAAACTAATTTGTCCTTCTTTTAATATCTTAATTGGGGGCGCCTGGGTGGCTCAGTGGGTTAAGCCTCTGCCTTCGGCTCAGGTCATGATCCCAGGATCCTGGGATTGAGCCCGGCAGCACTGGGCTCTCTGCTCAGCATGGAGCCTGCTTCCCTTCCAATCTCTCTCTCTCTGCCTGCCTCTCTGCCTACCTGTGATCTTTGTCTGTCAAATAAATAAATGAAATCTTTAAAGGAAAAATAACCTTGGGGTGCCTGGGTGGCTTAGTGAATTAAAGCCTTTACCTTGGCTCCGGACATGATCCCAGGGTCCTGGGATTGAGCCCTGCATCGGGCTCCCCGCTTAGGAGGGAGCCTGCTTCCCGCCTGCCCACCCCTCTGCCCTGCCGCCTGCCTCTCTACCTACTTGTGATCTCTGTCAAATAAATAAATAAAATCTTAAAAAAAAAAAAAGAAACAATAAAAATAAAACAACCCAAACTAAAATTATTTTAAAAATCTTTAAAAAAAAAATTAATAAAATAAAAAAAAAAACCCAAAACCAAACCAAACCCTTAACTGAACACTATCTTAATGATGACCACAGGGTTTAATGTACAGTATCGTTTGTTTCTTCATTAAATGGCCTTAGAATGCGCAGTATGTTATAGTTTCTTTTCCCTTCTTTCTTTTCATCCCCTCCCCGCTTGTAATATTGTTCTCTTAAGGGCTGTGTGACTTCAGGTTATTCAATCTCTTTCAGTCTTAGTTTCCTTGTTTGTAAAATCAGGATATTCCTATTGTAGGGTTGCTTTGAGGGTTAAATGAGGTAGTGTGCATGATATGTTTAACATACTACTTGGTATATATTGTGTTTCAAGTTTGTGACTATAGAGGAAAATTGCTGTCAAAAATCTGACCTTTAAATAAATGAAACATTAACATATAAGAATACTTTCCTCTTGCTTTGAAAACTTAAAATACTACAGATATAAGGGATAATAATAATGTTAATATGACTAGTTCAGATATCCTGATTTGGAGGGTTTCTTAAATATCCAGGTAAATATATTTTTATAGCAAGTAATAGACATTTAGCATCCCTATAGATAAGCAGATGTATGTATGACTGGATAATCAAGTCAATAAATAGATCTGGGCTCAAAAACCACTATCCTTTTAACAGGATTACTTTTATCCCACTAAATACATTACCCAGGCTGGTAATTCCTTTTGTTGAGATGGACTACTAAAAATTCATTTAAAAATGCTAACAGCAGGGGCGCCTGGGTGGCTCAGTGGGTTAAAGCCTCTGTCTTCGGCTCGGGTCGGGATCTCAGGGTCCTGGGATCGAGCCCCATATGGGGTTCTCTGCTCAGCAGGGAGCCTGCTCCCTCCTCTCTCTCTGCCTGCCTCTCTGCCTACTGTCAAATAAGTAAATAAAATCTTTAAAAAAAAAAAAAATAAAAAAAATAAAAATGCTAACAGCAAGATGGGACAGATCTGATTAACTGACTTTTCCAATTCAATCACTTAAAAGATGCATGAGAAATAGAAACTGCCTTTATTTTTTAAAAATGGGGGGGGAAGTGTATTCATATATTTTAAGAAATAACCCAAATCCTATGACCAAAATGGCAGTATTAATACTTTTTGCATCAAATTCAGAAAAATATAAGGTTAAATTATGATGGTCTCAGTTGTGCACACTGATTATAGAAGAAGTAACAAAACTCTGTTTCCTGAAGTTACTTAAGTACAGTTAACATGATCAGAATTCCATGAGAATGTGGCTTAATGATAAATGTGTAAATTTTAGGATTGTCATGAAAAACAAGAGTGGGTTTTGTGTTAGAATATTTAAGGACAAACAGGTGACTATGCATCTCTTCAGCTAACAGAATAAACAAGGATTAAATCTAAGTTAAGGCAGAATCGATAGGTTTCAACTATTGGAAAATATCAGGATTTAAGTACAATTTTACTTACACTAGTTACCATGTTAAGAATCCCACTCATTTACTATAATCCCCCCCTTTTAAATAAACTCTGTGTTCAATGTGGGGCCTGAACTCAGGATCCAGATCAAAAGTCACATGCTCTACCAACTGAGCCAACCATGTGTCCCCCACTGTAATTCTTATTCAAAGAAAGAAGATGAATTCTCAAATACCTACTATTAACCAGGTACTCTGTCAGGCAGTTGCAGTATCATAATCTGGGACAAGGACCTTATCTCCTTTGTACAGATAAGAAAACTGAAGCCATTTTGAATCCCAGCTTTACTACTCTAACCCTTATTTAATTTCTCTAAGCTTCAGTTTGTTCACTAGAAAATGGGGCCAATAATACCTACTATCTTCTAATACTGTTATGAGTTAAGGAGATACATAGTAAGCTCTTAAAATAAAATAGCTATTAAAATCACTGTAATTAGTATCCAAGAAGTCACAGGTAATGTA
Organism: Mustela lutreola; assembly: GCF_030435805.1. Classification (NCBI taxonomy): domain Eukaryota; kingdom Metazoa; phylum Chordata; class Mammalia; order Carnivora; family Mustelidae; genus Mustela; species Mustela lutreola. The sequence goes on from NC_081297.1 coordinate 109,531,383, forward strand.
TACGAATCAAGATTCAAACTTGCTTTTTTGACTTTAAAGCAGTGCTGTCCAGCAGAGCTTTCTGAAAGACAGAAATGGCATATGTGGTGGCTACTGATCCCTTGAGATGTGGCTAGTGTAAATGAGGAACTAAAGTTCTAATTTCATTTGATTTTTGTTAATTTAAAGAGTCAAATATGATTGGCATTATTAGAAGTACATTTCTAAAGCCTACTTTTTTTCCTTTCTCTACCCTGCTTCGTTAAGGTATGTAAATTTTCTTTTTGGGAGGCTCCCTGCCCTCCCTCTTCCCCTCCCCCCAATTTAGGGACTACATATAGGTGGCTCTGATATGTAAGTGTGGGGTTTAAGTATTTAGACTTCTGAGTAGGAATACTGTTATACCATATATTCACCAACTCTGGTATTAACTGCTTGAAAATAGGTTTTAAAAATTCTATAAATTTCATTATATGTCTAGCTACTGAAGACTCCAGATAAATTATTTTCTCTTTAATTACATATCCCATAAAATGATCAAGGAATTTCATATATATATATATATACACACACACACACACACACACACACACACACATATATATGTATATATATGAAGTACTATATATATATATGTATATATATATATATATATATATATATATATATGAAGTACTATGAAAACTTCTAAGTACTTTTACACATATGATAGATATTTAAGTAATGAATACTTGAAAAGTCTGGATAAAATTTGGGTAAAATTATACATCAAAAAAAAGTCATGGACCCTTCTCAACCACTGTCATGAATGGAAACCAAAATGTAGGGTTTTTTCATGTTCTGTTTGTCACACATATGCCCACTTCTATTTTGCTAAGAAAGGGGTGTTTAATAATAGCTCTCAGTAGTTAAGAAAAGCAGAGAATTTACTAGCTTAATAAATAGAATTTTCTGACAGTCACTGAACTTTGATTCCACAACCAAAAACTTCTTGCAGTATAACTCTGGAGAGAACACACTGGTTACCAATAGGCTGTATTTCCAAGTAACCAAGAGGATCAACATCAACCCCAGTGGAACTTTCCTTTCTTCATATACACTGCATGATTTAGATATACCAACATAAAAACATACCCTAAAAATCTGAAATAATTTTATTGTTAGTTCTTCTTCTTAAATTTTAGAAAAATGTCATAATCATATATTTGGGAATAACACATTCTTACCTTGCTCTTCGACATAGAAAGTGAAGATTCATCTTTATTTTGAGAAATGTCTTCCTTTCCTCTTTCAAAACCTTTAAAAAACATTGTTATTATTTTAGTATTATTATACAGCATTCAGGCATTAAGAAGAAAATGCATATAAGTCATCCAATTTCAAATATACATTGTATTTGATGTATATTGGTATAAAAAGCCTAGACTAATTACAGTTTGAAATACTTTTAAGGGATCATATGTAGTATAATAACTCTTTAGAATAAAGTAAGGCTTGTTAATTATTAACTGATAATTGTTATCTGATAACTGATAATAATTAATTAATTATTAACTGAACCCATCAACATGAAGCTAAATACCTCTTTTCTGTGCTCCTAGAGCACTCTGCATGAACACAGGTCTCATGGAGCTTTTATTCTAGTGAACTTTTTTTTTTTTTTTTAAGATTTTTTAATTTATTTTGAGAGCAAGAGAGAGACAGAGAGAAAGAGAAGCAGACTCCCCAACTGACTGCAGAGCCCGACGTGGAAGGGGCTCGATCTCAGGACCCTGAGATCAAGACCTGAGCTGAAACCAAGTCGGTTGGTTGCTCAACTGACTGAGCCACTCATGCTACCCTCTAGTGAACTCTTTTCTAATGAACAATCCTAACTGAAAGAGCCAACCCAGCATCTTTTAACACCTCTTGCCAAATTGGAAACAATTCTACAACTTGTGATAAAAGACTAGAGGAAAATCAACCTAGACTGAGGGACAGACTTAAAAAAATCTAACAATGTGTTTATTGTGAGAATTAAATGAGGATCCATTAGAGAGCATTTAGCATACTATTTTCCACACAGTATACGTTCAATTCATGTTGACTCTTAAGATGATCACTGGTACTAACTACTACATACAAATTCTAAAAGGATGAATCTAAAATACATAAATGCACAAGGATGAACATGCAGGGATCCCTGCAATTATGTAACATATTAACATAACAGTATGCCAAAAGCAATGAGCAGATTAATGTTATTAACAGTACAATTAGAGAAATGTTAACACTGAAATTTGTGTGGCAGGTATAAAAGGAGCAGTATTCAATTTAAAGATGTTCCTTCTACTTTTATTTATTTATTTAAAAGATTTAATTATTTGACAGATAGAGATCACAAGTAGGTAGAGAGGCAGGCAGAGAGAGAGGAGGAAGCAGGCTCCCTGCGGAGCAGAGAGCCCGATGTGGGGCTCGATCCCAGTACCCTGAGATCATGACCTGAGCCGAAGGCAGACGCTTACCCCACTGAGCCACCCAGGTGCCCCTGTTCCTTCTACTTTTAAAGGCAAGTATTATTAACTCTTCCCTATAATCATTTGTTCTAAGTCCAACAAAAGCCTATATTAAAAATACATACATCATTATTCATAAAGTAGCACTTAAAAAAATCATCAGCACCAGCCTGAAGCATTTAAAAAATCATTTCTAACATATTAATTATAACTTTTTTCTCTATTTCGCTTATATTAGCTAAAAACAAATCCATTCCAATTTCCTAATCCAGAGATTTTATTGAATTGGTTTCTGTAATACTAAGAAGGAAGTATTTTCCCCTACTCCCCAACTGCAGTAAGGACGAACACTTAATCCCAAAACTAGGGGGAAATTAAACTATTCCATAAATGTAACATGAAATTTTAAATAACTTATCAAAATTTTAGACTTTAGTATAAAGCAAACCAAAGTTACCTAATTCAGTTGAAAAATTCTAAAATATTTATTCAAAGTAGTAATATTTTATAATAAGTAATTCTTTTTTCAGATTTGTTTATTGGAGAGAGAGCAAGTGTGAGAATGGGGGCGGGGGGCAGAGGGAGAGGGCAAGAGAATCTTATTATCTTTTTTTTTTTTAAGATTTTATGTATTTACTTGACAGAGAGAGACAGAGCTAACACAAGCAGGAGGAGTGGCATAGGGAGAAGGAGAAGCAGGCTCCCCACAGAGCAGGTAGCCCGATGTGGAGCTCGATCCCAGAACCCTGGGATCATAAACTGAGACAAAGGCAGACGTGTGACCAACTGAGCTAGCCACCCATTCTTAATATTAATAAATTATTATTTTCTATCATGTGTGGGAGATAAAAATTACTTTTAAATTACTTTTTTAAAAAAGTGGTCTTTATAGACAAAATTCTGAAGCCTGTAACACATTATTGACCATTATTAATAATGCAAAGCAGTTTCAGATCATAACGTTTTACCAAGTTTGCTTGTTAGTGATTTTAGGTAGTAAATTCTCTTCCTACTATCCTCCCCACTGCCTTAATGATACAGAAACCTATACCCCATCAAAATGGCTAAAATTAAAGGGATACTACCTTCCATGTACAGATGAGAATGTGGAGCAACTGGATCTCTATTCACTACTGGTAAGAATATAATGGGGCATAACCACTTTGGAAAACTGTTTGAAAGTACATACTAAAGCAGAATTTATGGATATTCTAACACAAAGCAACTCTAATCCTAGATATACCCAATAGAAATGGTTGGGTATATTCATCAAAATAAGATACGAAAATGTTCATAGCAGCTTTCTTCATAATAGCCAAAGTCTGAGACCAACTCAAATGGTTATTAAGAGCTGAATAAGTGGTGCTTGCTTCGGTAGCACATATACTAAAATTGCAACGATACAGAGATTAGCATGGCCCCTGCGCAAGGATGATACACAAATTCGTGAGGTGTTCCATTCGTGGACGGGACTAGAAGAGATGCTGAGTGAAATAAGTCAAGCAGAGAGAGTCAATTATCATATGGTTTCACTTATTTGTGGAGCATAACAAATAACATGGAGGACAAAGGGAGATGGAGAGGAGAAGGGAGCTGAGGGAAATTGGAAGGGGAGGTGAACCATAGAGACTATACACTCTGAAAAACAATCTGAGGGTTTTGAAGGGGCAGGGGGTGGGAGGTTGGGGGAGCCAGGTGGTGGGTATTAGAGAGGGCACGGATTGCATGGAGTACTGGGTGTGGTGGAAAAACAATGAATACTGTTAGGCTGAAAAGAAATAAAATAAAAAAGAGTTGAATAAGTGAATATATTTGCACAATGCAATGTTATACAGCAATGTTGTAGTAATTAAAGGAACCAATTACTACTACAGAAAACAACAGACACAATATTGAGTGAAAAAAGCCATGTCTTTTCACTAAATTCTAGAATTCCTGGGTTATACTAGATGTGTATCTTCAACTTTGAGGATACCAAATTGTTTACTTTTCTACTAATAGTATGTAAGAGTTCTCCTTTCTCCATATTCATGGTAACATCAATATTGACAAGTTTTTAATATTTCTGCTAATTTGTGGGGTGCGTATAACAATGGTATAATGAGGTTCTAGTTTGCATGTCCTTGACTATTAATGATGTTGAGCACTTTCTCACGTTAATTAGCCATTTTAACATTCTCTTTGTGGAGGACCTTCTCAGATCCTTTGTGCATTTATTTTTCTTAAATATTTATTTATTTGAGAGAGTGCACACATGCATGCGCTTACACACCCGGGGTGGGGGGGGGCGAGAGGGAGAGAATCTTCAAGCAGGCTCTCCACTGAGCGTGGAGCCTGACAAGAGGCTCAATCCCACGACCCATGAGATCATGACCTGAGCCAAAACCAGGAGACAGATGCTTAACTGACTGAACCACCCAGATGTCCCAATCCTTTTTGCATTAAAATATAAATAAATATATTGTCTTTTTCTTATTGATTTATATAGGAATTTTTGATGTATTCCAGGACCCTTGCCAGCTATATGGTACAAATAATTCCCTATTCTTGTCTTTTTATTACCTGCGTTTTTTTAAATAAACCACTCTTAATTTTAAGGTAGTCAAATTTAAGCCATATCATTCTTTAAAGATTAGTGCTTTTTGGTCTTAAGAAAGTCCTCCCTATATCTGTCACCGTAAAAATATTTTTAAGTAGTATAGTAATACTTCCTCCCACTAACCCAATGGAATATTATCCCTAAATAAATTAACACCAAGTCCTTAACTTCTAATTTGTTAACAAAATACAATTGCTGTCATCAACAAGGTATAACCTTTCATATAGTTCCATAATAAATTTGGGTCAATAAATGTTTAGATATAATAAAGCAAGCTTTATGCTGCTTCAGTCTTGCTAAAATGAGATTATATGTACATTATTTACAAATGAAGACTGAGTAGGTATTTACAAAATATAAATAGATTAACTATACTAAACACAGCCAAGAATCCAGAAATTTTACTAAAAACAACAACACACACACACAACAACAAAAAAAAAACCCTGAGAAGTCAAAATATACTAAAAAGAAACCCATCTGTGTACTGAAGCTCACACAGTTTGTCCATAAAGTGATTTATTTGCTTAGTTTATTTACTCAAATTTTCTGTTACTATTCTAGAGATTGGTCCAATAATCATATCTAGAAGTTATACCTAAGACTGGGGAAAGAAAGAGATGAGCAGACATGAACTTAAAAGAAAAGCACTATGGTGTTACTGGAAATACATGGGCAGGTGGTACCATTTCTATATTATAGCTCAGCATAAAGTCGAAGGCCATACCAATATATTTCTTTAGGAAACTAAAATGAAAATAAGGTTATGTTCAAAGTAGTATAGTAATACAGAGTAAGGCAAAATGATCTTAAAATACCACTAATGTAGAACCTCTCCTCTAATAATGTCAGGTAAAAATGAATGTATCTAAAATTTTTTTTCAGTACAATGAAAGGTCCCAGAAGAAATATAGGTTTTATTTTTTAACTGGAAAAACAACAACAACATCTTCATCTTTATGAATAGAATTCCATTCTACTTCTTATCTGATAAATGCAAAATACTTTAAAGAGTTTCCCATCATGGCTGGTTGCAGTACAACTATTGGTTATAAAAAGGGGAATATGGAAGCCTCCCTATGAATATGATTTTATTTCAAGAATTAGAAAACAAAGCCAACCATTTACTTTTCCATTCAAACAAATCAACCCAGGGTGACCTTCAATATACTCTTTGACAAGAGAAATTGACAGTTCTGCATTTAGTTACCTAATTAAGTAAATACCAAACTTTTAAAAAGTGAAGTTTTCTGTTGTTTAGTAGAGTCACATGGTTATTCTTTAATATTAAGTAGACTCATTGCATGAAAGTCAGCAAACATTTGCTAGCAAGCTTGCTAGCTTAAAAAATAAAATAGAGACATACACATAAATAGAAGTAAATCACATTGTAAAAGCAAACAGAGTACTTAACAACTTAAAAATTTTTCAGTATGTTGTATTTTCAAAGCCACTTCTGAACAAAGACAAACACTAAAACATACACCATTTTGAGAACATAAGAAGCATGATAGTAACCATTCTATACTGAGAAGAGGAAATACAGATTATGAATGCTATTCAAAGCTTATGCTCCTTAGGCAACAGTTCAGGACTATGATTTCCAATTCTTTTTTTTTTTTTTTTTTTTATTTTTTTTTTATTTTTTTTTTTTTATTTTTTATTTTTTATAAACATATATTTTTTATATACATATATTTTTATCCCCAGGTCTGTGAATCACCAGGTTTACACACTTCACAGCACTCACCAAATCACATACCCTCCCCAATGTCCATAATCCCACCCCCTTCTCCCCAACCCCCTCGCTCACTCTATGATCCAATTCTTTTTTGAAAGAAAATGAAATCAGTGAATTTATAATAATGTATTTTTATTGTCCAGGTACCACACACAAGGTGTTTCACGACCTCAAAATAATGCATATATCAGCTATCAGAATGAATATTCAAAAAAATTGAGAATAAATGTTAGCATGAAGCAGAAAACATAATACAAATTTAACAAATGTGTCAGAAAAATCTATAGATGGTTAAGTAAGCACCAGTTTCAGTGATTTCTTTGCCATAAGTATTAAAGAATATTTTCATTTTAAAAGAAAAATATAACCTCAAGAGTAGACAAATTTATGTTGCAATTTAAAATTTTAAAAGGAAAAAAAGATTTTAAAATATATATCCAAACCTTTGCTAAAATAAATATTTTTCATACAACTAAATTTAAGATCTATTTCATTAACCAATTATTTAATGTCTAAATCATAGCTGTCAAATGCCCAATTTTATTTTAAAAATGTTACCTTAAATGTTACCTTAAAAATAACAATTTCTTAGCACAAACGAATTATACAAAGACACATCTAACAACAAGAAGGCTATTTCAAAAATTATACTTAGAAAACTTCACTTTAGTCAGCATTTGAACTATTAAAGCTTAAGCTAAACATCAATTTAACACAGTTACTATTCTGAAGAAAACAGCCAAACAAATACCAATATTAATATCTGGGTTTTATTGGCAAAAACCTCAGATTAATTTGCTTATTTATAGAATTTTACATCTATCTCAAGTCTAGAAAAAGCTTTTAATTTTATCAAAGGGCCATAATATTTATTTCTAAAATTAAAGCAAAAATTCATGTTATCAGCAATGCAAGATTTATAATTCACTGAACCACTAGTTCTCAAGTTTGAGTGTAAGAGATTTTAAGTGAAAACATGGAAAAGCCACGCCATATAGCAGCAGTCATTAAAACTGAACCTTTCACTACAGAATCTGTTTCATTTAAATAAAAGCAGTTTTAAGATATTGGAATATTTAGTTTAATGAAAAGCCTGCAAGAAATTAAGAAAAGAAGGCAAGATTAAATAAACAAACCTGGCAAAGAAGGAGAAAGTTCATTGTATCCTCCAAATGAAGCATTCCGGACAAGCTTTCGGCCATCAATTCGTGGAGGAAATAAAACAGGCGAAACCACAGTACAGGAAGAAAATCTACGTTGTTGTGAGCTCTCTTCTTTCATGGCTTAGAAGGGCTATTTAACGTATATTTTCACTCAAAAGGCTAATTAGATCAGTATGGCAAGGAGAGGCTTTTCTTTCACATCTAAATGTAGCGAAACCCACCAGTACAAACAAAGGACACACACATTTAACAGCAAAGGAGAAGGACCAGAGACTGTCAAATCAGCAATAAACAGAGAAGGCATTAAGCCTTGCTAATGGATTGTTGTTTTTTGTTTTTTAATGAACTGATAAACGTGAAAGGCTATTCCACTAATGTTTTACCTCTTGATAAAAAGGTTCAGCAATGCCCTGAACTGAACAGCTGCTTTAGTAAAACAAAGCAAGATCAATAGAGATGTAGGATGAGGTAAAATGCAACCATTTCTCATATCCATTATGTTTTCTGTAGTATCTGCCACACTTCCCACCTCTTCCGATTGCTTCCAATTTTTGCTTACTTCATATATGGATATAAATATAACACTGTTTATCTCTCCTGAAGCCTCTAGATCTGTATCTAATCCACTACTTGCTTCAGCCATATTTAAGAATTCATAAGGAAAGATATTCTCTCAAGTACAATTTTGATGGATTCTAACAGCTAAAGTGGTAACAAATATTTAAGTTTTATCTCTAGCAAGGATATCTGAGTCATTAAGACAATGTTAATGCAAACCAATCCAGAGGGAAGACTGAAAACACCAAAATAACAGAGTGCTCTAATACATGTCCTCTTGAAACAGATATAAGTTGCTATAGTTCCTGTTCATTGCATTTATACTTAGCAAAATATATCACCTACCTATAAGGATTTTCCACTTAAAACTCTATTTAAAGAAAAATGCGACTTTATTATCACAATAACAAATGGACTATCTTTCTTTACTAGGTTAAAACTAAGTTACTGGTATGATCTCACATTATTAAATCTAATAGTAAAGTACAAATAGCCAAAATTATATACTATGCTATCTCTTTATAACTAACCTTTAAAATTTCAACTGACAGTGGTTCATTTTTATAGGTACCTTACTATACAATCTCAGTTTCCTTCCTACTATTATGCATACATTTCAAGGCTAGTTCTCCACTCAAGATACAATAGCACCCCATATAATCTAAGTCTGTCTCTCTTTACTAGAAAGTACACTTAACAAATTCCCTTTATGTAACATGTTCTTTATTGGGTAAAGACATTTCAAAAATGAAAGGTAAAAATAAATTTACAGTTGACAATTACAACTACAAACAAGGATTTGGGTTGTTTTGTTTTGCTTTTCTCCATGTCATGAAATATAAATGACCATTAATTATAGACGAGAGAGCAATGATTATAATTCATTTAATGGTGCTCGACTCTCAAGGCATTATAATGTTAATGTGGTTCAAATCCCAGCTGGATGCATTCAATTATGTTAATTTCTATGGGTCTCTGTTTCCTCATCTATAAAATGCTAATAATATAATCTATATTATCAGATTGTTATTAGGATCAAATTGGATAATATATGTGAAATCTAGAAAGGTTTCACATTAAAATGGCAGAATGAAGACACTAACCTAATGTGTTCCCTCCTAAAACTAAAATTATAAGAGAGGGCTAATTTCTGAAAAGCATAAAACAAGTATGTATTCCACAGTATGGATCCAGGATAGAATACAATAACAACATATATTTGACATTGGAAAGCACGAGATTAACAAGTAGTCACTGTCTTGCTGAATCACAAACCAGCAATGGTAAAAACTGAGAACCAGCCCTATTTATACCAAAGAATCCTTTTGTATATAATTCATAACACCAAGTTCCTCTAGATCAGGACCAAAATATAAGCAATGCTTTCAAAATTGGAACGAAAATGACTTCCAACTTAAAATTCCATACCCAGCCAAACTATCAATTACATATTAGGGTAAAATAAAGATATTTTTAGACGTATATAGTCTAAAATTTACTTTCCATGCAAATTTTCAAATAACTTACTAGAGTAGTCCTTCTCACCTGGGATTCATTGGGCCTACTGCATTGAAACATCCACTTTTCAATATGAATTAACCTTTTTTCCCCAACATCTATAATGGCAATACCCATGAACCATAATCCTTGGAAGAACTGAGAAAATATTTACTTAAATTATTTTCTTAAGGCCTTACTTCCCTCATATGACCCCACTTGAGAATGGATATCATAGAATATGTATTTTACCAAAAAGTGATAGCAAAAGTAAGAATGCATGGGATACAGGAAACAGGATACTCAATATAAAAGAGCTTTTAGTGGGGCGCCTGGGTGGCTCAGTGAGTTAAAACCTCTGCCTTTGTCTCAGGTCATGATCCCAGGGTCCTGGGATCAAGCTCCACATCAAGCTCTCTGCTCAGCAGGGAGCCTGCTTCCCTCCCCCGCCCCACCTGCCTCTCTGCCTACTTGTAATCTCTGTCAAATAAGTAAATAAAATCTTTAACAACAACAAAAAAAAGAGCTTTTATCACCCCAAAAGTCCCTCACCAATGTACCATTTATTTGTAAACCAAGGACAAGCTGTTTGGGTGAACTCTGCCCAACTTTTTTTTTCTGATTTTGGCTTGTCTTGATAGTATGCTTATGAAGCATACTATCATATGTTTCCCCATGCCGTGATGTTTGGATAAGGTGAGTACACTTGCAGTACACTGAAGTGGTCTACTTTTATTTTTTTTTAAAGATTTTTATTTATTTATTTGACAGAGAGAGAGACAGTGAGAGAGGGAACATAAGTGGGGGAGTGGGAGAGGGAGAAGCAAACTTCCCACTGAGTAGGGAGCCCAATGCGGGGCTCAATCTCAGGACCCTGGGATTATGAACTGAGCCAAAGGCAGACACTTAATGACTGAGCCACCCAGGCACCCCTCTACTTTTTTTTTTTAAGATTTTATTTTTTTAGAGAAGTTTTAGGTTCACAGCAAAATTGAGAGGAAGATAAAGAGATCTCCCATATACCCCTGCCTCCACATATGCAAGATCTTCCCTATTATAAATTCCCCTCACCAGAGTGGGACATATGATCTAATTGATGAACCTACATTGAGACATCATAATCACTCAAATTCCACAGTTTATCTTAGGGTTCACTTTTTTGTTGTTGTACATGCCATGGGTTTGGACAAATGCATAATGCATAATGCCATGTATCTATCATTACAATATCATACATATTTTAACTGCAATAAAAACCTGTACTCTGCTTATTCACCACTGCCTCCCTACTAACTCCTAGAAAGGACTGATCTTTTCACTGTTTTTCCATAGTTTTGCTTTTGCCACAATGTCATGTAGAACTCTAATGAGCAACATTAGTTCAAAGTCTCTGTTGTTGGTGTTTCTTTTGTCTCTGTTTTAGCACCAACACCTCCTGCTTACTTACTGGACCATTATGATAAGTATTAAATAGCCCTTGACTCTTGCTTGGCTCCAGTTCTTCAGGAGGGTCTTGACTATTCTTTGCCCTTTGTTCTCCCTAGATAGTTAAGGATAACCTTATCAAGTACCATGAAAAAATCCAGTTGAGATATGAATTCAAAACACCTTTAACAGATAAAATCAATTTGAGAACTGACATACTAATAATATTGAATTTTCCTACTGGAAATATGGTATGCCTCTCCATTTATTGAGAATACACCCTTTTAATGTTATACTTTTCTACATAAAGATACTATGTTAGCTTTTTTAGACTTATTGCTAGGTGCCTTACTTTCTGTTATTTTTAAGTGCTATTTTTTTTTAAAGATTTTATTTATTTATTTGACAGAGATCACAGTAGACAGAGAGGAAGGCAGAGAGAGAGAGAGAGAGGGCAGCAGGTTCCCTGCTGAGCAGAGAACTCAATGTGGGACTCGATCCCAGGAACCTGAGAACATGACCTGAGCCAAAGGCAGCGGCTTAACCCACTGAGCCACCCAGGTGCCCCTTAAGTGCTATTTTTTTGAACTGCATTTTTCTAACCATTTGTTTCTGGTATATACAACCACAGTTAACATGTATCCAGTAATTTCTTAATAACTTAAATAATTTACCTGTGAATTTGGGAGAGCTTCTATATAAACAATTATACTAACTACAAATAAAATTTGTTTGCTCCTGGGCGCCTGGGTGGCTCAGTGGGTTAAGCCGCTGCCTTCGGCTCAGGTCATGATCTCAGGGTCCTGGGATCGAGTCCCGCATCGGGCTCTCTGCTCAGCAGGGAGCCTGCTTCCTCCTCTCTCTCTCTCTGCCTACTTGTGATGTCTCTCTGTCAAATAAATAAATAAATAAATAAATAAAAAATTTGTTTGCTCCTTTACTTTTATTTCGTTTTATCTTATTCACTAGCTAAATTCCAAGTACAGTGTTGAAATGAAGTATAGATGGTATACACCTTTTGTTCCTAATTCTAACTTTACAAGGCTAAGAGATTCCTTCTATATTTCAAATACATTTTATTAATGGGATAATAACATAGTTTTTCTTCTTTAAGCTGTGTGTTACATAACATCATAGTTTTTTAAAAAAGATTTTGTTTACTTATTTTAGTGGGGGGAGAAGGAGAGAGAATCTGAAGCTGACTCTGGACTGGGCACAGAGCCAACTTGGGACTCTGATTCCACAACCACAAGATCATGACCTGAGCCAAAACCAAGAAATCAAGCCCCCTGGCCCCAGCATGGAGCCTGCTTTTAAGAGTCTCTCTGTCCCTCTCTCTCTGCCTCTGTTCCTGCCCCCAACATCTTTACCCCCTCTTAAAAAAAAAAAAAATCGAACCCAATTTCAGAGACATTAAAGTAGGAGGAGGGGTCCTTTTTTAGACTTAATGAAATATAGTTTTTAGGCAAGACTGGAATTCTATTTTTCCATAAATGTTCAGTAGAACTTGTTTGTAAATCTATCTTGGCCTATGATGTCTTTGTATAGCTAATTTATAATACTAATTAGAATACAAAAATCACAAGAATTTTCTATTACTGAATAAATTTTGGAAAGTACAATCTTTCTAAAAATTTTTCAAAATTATTGGCTATTTAGTTGTGTCTTTTAAAAAAAATTTTTTTTTAAATTTATTTGACAGACAGAGATCCCAGGTAGGCAGAGAGACAGGCAGAAAGAGAGGAAGGAAAGCAGGCTCCCTGCTGAGCAGAGCCTGATGCAGAGCTCAATCCCAGGACCCTGGGATCATGACCTGAGCAGAAAGCAGAGACTTTAACCCACTGAGCCACCCAGGTACCCCTAGTTGTGTCTTTTTTAAAAAAAATTTATTTATTTATTTATTTGACATAGAGAGAGAGAGAGATCACAAGTAGGCAGAGAGGCAGGCAGAGAGAGTGGGGGAAGCAGGCTCCCTGCCAAGCAGAGAGCCTGATGCGGGGCTCCATTCCAGGACCCTGAGATTATGACCTCAGCCAAAGGCAGAGGTTCAACCCACTGAGCCACCCAGGCACCCCTAGTTGTATCTTTTTATTCCTCATGATCATTTTCCCTAATCTTGCTCAAGTTTTGATAATTTTTATTAGCCTTTTCAAACAATCAACTTTGTCTTTCTTGCTCTCACCTACATCTATTCTCTTTTCTTTATTCTTTCCTTCCATCTACTTTGCGCTTATCCTATTACTTTCCTAATACTGAGTTAATGTTTACTTAACTCATTATTTTTCAGCTCTCCTTCTTGTCAAGTATCAGCATTAAAATTATTACTGTTGGGGCACCTGGGTGGCTCAGTGGGTTAAGTCTCTGCCTTTAGCTCAGGTCATGATCCCAGAGTCCTGGGATAGAGCCCCATATCCAGCTCTCTGCGGGGAGCCTGCTTTCCTCTCTCTCTCTCTCTGCCTGCCTCTCTGCCTCCCTGTGACCTCTGTCAAATAAATAAAATCTTTAGAAAAAAAAAACTATTACTGTTTAGGGTGCCTGGGTGGCTCAGTCAGTTAAGTGTCTGCTTTTAGCTCAGGTTAGGTCCAGGGATCAAGTCCTGCATCAGGCTCTCTGCTCAATGGGGAATCTGTTTCTCCCTCTTACTCTCCCTCTGTGCTTTCTCTCAAATAAATAAAATCTTAGAAAAAAACAAGAATTATTAATGTTTAGATTTTCTGCTTGGGAATGGTGAGGCATCCTTAATCAGAGGGTTGCTGTCTTCCACCCTTTAGTTATTTATTTTAAAGACTGTATTTATTTATTGGGAGAGAGAGAGAGACAGAGAGAAAGAGCATGTACACACAAGAGGAGAGGAAGAGAGAGAGACTCCCAAGCAGACTCTGCATTGAGAATGGAGCCCAAAGTGGTGCTCAATTTCACAACCCTGAGATCATGACCTGAGCCAAAATGGAGAGTCAGACACTTAACTGAATGAGCCACCCATTCATCCTTCTGAAAGGTTCCCAGCACAATCTTTCAATATTGTCTTTAACCCATCAAATCACATTCTGGCATTTGTAATTTTAATTGGTGCAGACGCTGGTCTGGATGGCAGGCAGTTTATGCAGATTCCCTCTGATGGTGGCTTGTTACCTCATGTGTTTACTGAGTTTTCCACATCATAATGCTATCTTGTTGTTTTGTTTATACACGAACTCATAACTAAAAATCAGTAATTTCTGGAGGCACGTGTTTAAACCTCTCCTCTAACAAGTATCTGCATTGATTCTTCCAGGCACCTGGGAATACTAATAACTCAAGATCATTTAAAACTAAACTGAAGGGTGTTTTTGTTTTTTGCCCCAGAGATTGTATGAATTCTGGCCCCGAGCCTACAGTAGTATATGTTTGTGCTTCTCAAAGAAGAGTTCCTCTTTCACCCATTCTACCTGGAGTTACAAACAAGATAGGCAAATACACCATCATCCTTCTCTTTGGTTATGTTTTTCAGGTTTTTGTTTTTGTTTTCTTTTGTTTTTTTTAAACTAAGAAGGACTCCTTTTTTCACACGGAGATATCTCCAATCCAAATTTCCATCATTAATGGGCCACAGACCTTTTCTCCCTTTTTCTCATTAAACTCAAGCTCTAGACTTTCAGAAAGTAGCAAGTGCTAGTCAGGACAAATGCTGGCTCCAGAACTCATCACCTTTCTGGATTCTCACTTTTAATCATTCTGCTCCACCTGCTAATTCCCTTACTTTGTTGACAGTTCAGCCATACTTTTTCTTTTTTTTTTTTAAAGAGTTAACAAAAAAAAAATATTTATGTGAGAGAGAGAGAGAGAAAGAGAACGAGTAGGGGGAAGGAGACAGAGGGAGAGAATCTCAAGCAGATTCCCCTCCGAGCACAGAGTGACTCAGGCCTTCATGTTATGAGCCTGAGATCACGACCTGAGCCAAAATCAAGAGTCAGATGCCCAACTAACTGAGGTGCCCAGGCACCCCTTAACTGCACTTTAAAAACAAAATTTTATTCATTCATTCATTCATTCATTTCAGAGAGACAGCGTGAGAGAGAGAGAGAGAAAACATGGGGTGGGGGGAGAAGCTGACTACTTGCTGGACTCGATCCCAGAACCCTGGGATCATAACCTGAGCTGAAGTCAGACACTTCACTTGACTGAGCCACCCAGGTGCTCCCCAAACTGTGTGTCTTAATGGCACAACAGTAAAGTTTGAAATACGGGATGCAGCTGGCAAGAACGATACCATAGCACGAATGTACTAGAGAGGAACAAAGCAGTCATAGTTGTAGATGATATCACAAATGACAAACCCTTTGCCAGAACAAAAAATGGATTAAAGAACTTAAAGGCAAGCTGATCCTAATGCTGTAATAGCTTTATCAAGAAACAAGGCTGACCTTGCAAATGAAAGAGCTATCAATTTCTAGGAAGCACAGTCCTGTGTAGAGTTAACTGTAAGCACAGTTACTCAGGGAGACATGAGCTAAAACACTGACGAATGTAAATGAAATATTCATGGCAGCAGCTAAAAAGTGGCCAAAGAATGAATGACTGAATCCAGGAGCAAATTCTGTCGGAGGAAGAGAAGTAGATCTACTGAACCCTGAAAGCCAACTAGGAGCCAGTGTTTTGATAACTAAACCTTCAGTTTGAACTTGCTGGAATATTCTTCTGCTTCCTAAATGTTGAGAGTGGAAATGGAGCACTTAACTGGCCCAGTGTGACTTTCATAAAGAAGAGACTTATGATAGAGTCAATTTCTAATATTGAATTATTTTAAGTGTTCTGAGTTTAATTTTTAATAACATGTACGTGACCTTCTGACTAATGTTTCAGAAGTAGAAGTGGGGAATGTGCATGTGTGTGCATGTTTGTTTCCTTGGATGGTTAGGGGAATCATTTCTCAACAGCGGGGATAGAGGCAAATGATGATGTAAACCCAGAGTTAACCAGCCAGCTCTATGAAAAAGATTAGGTACTTATTAATTTAGGCTTTTCAAAACCACTCTTTTTTGAAGGAGATTCTACAGATATATATGCTTAGCTACAGTATTCAGTCTACTGGTAATTTCTCTTAGTATGCGTACTTAAGATGAACATTCCACATTTTAACAAATGAACCATAAGGAAGTCCCACATCTTCAGGGGGAGAAAACAAACATTAATGGCATGGACATTATAACTAGTCTTGGTATTTTTAGTGGGGTAAAAAAAAAAAGTCAAATGTATCCTCATCATTTCCATATACATTCCATTTCCTCATTATACCACTTTATTCTAACTGGAGCACTTCAGTGTTAAACACTGGTGAGCTATATTCCTTCACTAATTCTGAATTGCTGTAAATGTACAAGAGTTCTATCAGTTCAACACTTAGATTCAGTCATCTCTGACCCATGGTAGATTTCATATAATATCTGAAGTAATTAGTGCAGTATACTGAACTGATCAAAATAAAATGAATAAAATGTATATGGAAAGAGTTAAGTGCACCTTAATGGACAGTGTTCCCTTCAAACATGTGAGCTCTTCAACAAAAATGAAACAAATCAGGCGTCTGTGATTTCTGTTTAATCAGAGCTGGTCACTACATAGGTTTTGTTGTTTTGGGCAGGGAGCAGGTTTTTGTACTCTTTGGACATAATATAGTCAAGGCACTAACAATTATGTACATTCAAAACTTGGTTATATTAAGTTTGATCTTCAGTGGTACTATAAATAAGGTTCTGCACTGCAGTCTCCAAATATGTTCATTACTTTTCTGTAATATTTATGTTGCTTAAAAGTACAGAAAATGTAGTTGCTAAAGGAGCTAATTTTTCCTTTTCTCTCCCTTTGAAAGGAAGGTGGTCTCATTGTTCCTACATGGCCAGAACCATGATAAACAATGTATGAGTAATTTGTAATGTAAGAATTGCAGTGTGTTAGTAATAATCTTGCAATGCTGTTTCCCAAAGTTCATTTTATTTTGATCAGTTCAGTATACTGCACTAATTACTTCAGATATTATATGAAATCTACCATGGGTCAGAGATGACTGAATCTAAGTGTTGAACTGATAGAACTTGTACATTTACAGCAATTCAGAATTAGTGAAGGAATATAGCTCACCAGTGTTTAACACTGAAGTGCTCCGGTTAGAATAAAGTGGTATAAAAAAACAGAAACAAAAACAAAAATATAAAACAAAAAGCCCCCATTCCATCATTTGATGTTCTTAACTAGGAGGGTTTTTTCAGAATGTCTAGTTTGCTATATTACTCAAACTGTAATGTGAAGCTCACGTACATGTTTTTATGCTTCCTTATGCTTCCCTACTGCCTGTCCTGAAATTTCCCAATTACAAACTGGGACTGAGAAAATCATTTCTGGTTTGTTCCTGCTTTCTAGTACAGAACTCTGTACAAAACGGAATAAAGGCCAGCTTGCATGAGACCCTTAGAAAATCCTGTAGTCCCCAGGGGGAATTTGTTCATCTGTCACAAACCCTTCCTTTATCTGCAAAACAGGAGTTTGCTAAACTTCACTATGTTGTTCTCAAATAAAACCTACGTATGTTCAAACTTACAACCAAAATGAAAACAGAAAAATTTCTATGAAACTGTTTATCTTCTCTCAGAAATTACGCAAATACCGGTAAATTATTATCTTATTATATATTTATTAACAATACAGAAAACTTGCATCTCCATGCCTCAAATAAGGAAAGGAAAATTGTAGCTGTTAACTCTATAGGTGAAACTATTTTACCACTCTTGCTAAGAAGGCAATCCCAACCTCTCAGACTCTGGAAACAAATAGGAGGAAATCCCAACAGAAAAGAGCTGAGAAACAAGTGCAAGTGGTACTTGATAATTCTTTAATGTTATCTTAAGTAAACACACACACACACACACCTTAAATAAATATATATATGTATACACACATATATATAATTTAGATGTACGGACAAAGAACATATATAAAGAAAAAAGTGTCCTTTAGTATTCTTTGTGTTCATCTTACTGCTTTAATAGGATGCAATTAATAAAACCTGGCAAGGGTAAGACAGACTCCTCTCATCTTTGTAAAGATGTTTAAAACACAGCTAATTTATTCATTCTCACTTTTCAATAAATGTTTTCAAAGTCTTTCAGTTTCCCCTACATAGGAACATTTGAAAAACATACATAATGCAACATTTCACAAGAGAGATTTAGAAAAATACTTCACTCTCATTTTTTAAATTTGCCAAATATTATATCCTGTTCTCATTACTTAATAGATATTACATACCTCTTTAAGAAGCAACTATACGAACACAAGAAATTTCAAACAAAAAACAATTGTGTCTTAAGAAATGACTTCAAAAATCTAACAGTAAGGATTCAATATCTCAGAAGAAAATTAACATACCTCTAACGCATACCATCTGTAATGAAAACAACTTATGGCTACAAACCAAAGCACAGCATTTAGGAGAAAAAAAAAATTAAAAGTACTGGGGATAAATTTAAGTACTCTTTCAGATAAAACACTTTTCATGAAATAGAACACATATATTCAAGACACATTTGCTATGTGTGTGTAGTCTCAAATGTTCATGAATTGATCCTAGAAATATCTTACCAAAAAAGGAAGAATTGCTTCGATTCATGGAGGAAACTGACTTCTTGGTCTCCTTTTGTCTATAAACCATTTTAATGAAGGTGCCACCTGAGATTATACCAGCGAGGTCTAAAACTGTCACCCTGGGGAATCTGGTACAACATCTTCACACTAGCAAACTCTGCAAAGAAAATCCCCCTTTACTTTAAAGTTTTCTATTAAGTTGTAGATAGAGACCCATCATGTCATGTTTAATGCTACCAGGGAATTCAAGTGAAGGGACTTGGCAGAGTTAAGAGAATTTGCTGAAGAGAAACAGAACATGAAGCATACACATTTTAATTGAAGTCTAGATTAAGAAAGCATGGTCTAAATTCATTTTGATAAATTGTTAAGCAAGTAACATTAAGTAGTAACTTTCAGTTTTAAAAGTTTTTAAATTTTAAACATATAAAATTAGTTTGAAATAGACTCCTTTAAAAAGCAACATTTTATGATCTCTTATAAAGCACTACAACTGAAAGATGGTTTTATAAAACTAAAAGTATGCAGAATAGCTTTTTATGATCAAAGAATTACAAGATGAATTATAGTAACTCATCAAGCTTTGATAACAATCTCAAATGTCATATAGTGAGAACAGAGTATCCATGAGATGAGCTTTAATTTAGTCTCCAGGCTCCCTTGGCATTGCCCTTATTCAAAAGTAGACGAAAGAAAGGCAGACAACAGACTAATTAATAGACAGGTCTTTCATTCTTGAAGAAAAGTTGAAATAAAGGTCAAAGAAGTCAGCACAAAACAAATTACCAAACCATTTAAGAGACTGTAATCATACTAAAGTTTTAAAAAATTCTTAAGAAAATTGGTATATTTTAAATAAGGTACAAAATCTGACACATAAATAATTTCTGGAATAATCTGATTTATTACCATAACCTAAACATATGACAAATAAAAGACTACCGTGATGGGCAGTTCTATTTTCAACATTTTGAGGAACCTCCATGCTGTTTTCCAGAGTGGCTGCACCAGCTTGCATTCCCACCAACAGTGTAGGAGGGTTCCCCTTTCTCCGCATCCTCGCCAGCATCTGTCATTTCCTGACTTGTTGATTTTAGCCATTCTGACTGGTGTGAGGTGATACCTCATTGTGGTTTTGATTTGTATTTCCCTGATGCCGAGTGATATGGAGCACTTTTTCATGTGTCTGTTGGCCATCTGGATGTCTTCTTTGCAGGAATGTCTGTTCATGTCCTCTGCCCATTTCTTGATTGGATTCTTTGTTCTTTGGGTGTTGAGTTTGCTAAGTTCTTTATAGATTCTGGACACTAGTCCTTTATCTGATATGTCGTTTGCAAATATCTTCTCCCATTCTGTCAGTTGTCTTTTGATTTTGTTAACTGTTTCCTTTGCTGTGCAAAAGCTTTTGATCTTGATGAAATCCCAATAGTTCATTTTTGCCCTTGCTTCCCTTGCCTTTGGTGTTGTTCCTAGGAAGATGTTGCTGCGGCTGAGGTCGAAGAGGTTGCTGCCTGTGTTCTCCTCAAGGATTTTGATGGATTCCTTTCGCACATTGAGGTCCTTCATCCATTTTGAGTTTATTTTTGTGTGTGGTGTAAGGAAATGGTCCAATTTCATTTTTCTGCATGTGGCTGTCCAATTTTCCCAGCACCATTTATTGAAGAGGCTGTCTTTTTTCCATTGGACATTCTTTCCTGCTTTGTCGAAGATTAGTTGACTGTAGAGTTGAGGGTCTATTTCTGGGCTCTCTATTCTGTTCCATTGATCTATGTGTCTGTTTTTGTGCTAGTACCATGCTGTCTTAATGATGACAGCTTTGTAATAGAGCTTGAAGTCCCGAATTGTGATGCCACCAATGTTGGCTTTCTTTTTCAATATCCCTTTGGCTATTCGAGGTCTTTTCTGGTTCCATATAAATTTTAGAATTATTTGTTCCATTTCTTTGAAAAAGATGGATGGTACTTTGATAGGAATTGCATTAAATGTGTAGATTGCTTTAGGTAGCATAGACATTTTCACAATATTTATTCTTCCAATCCAGGAGCATGGAACATTTTTCCATTTCTTTGTGTCTTCCTCAATTTCTTTCATGAGTACTTTATAGTTTTCTGAGTATAGATTCTGTGCCTCTTTGGTTAGGTTTATTCCTAGGTATCTTATGGTTTTGGGTGCAATTGTAAATGGGATTGACTCCTTAATTTCTCTTTCTTCTGTCTTACTGCTGGTGTAGAGAAAGTCAACTGATTTCTGTGCATTGATTTTATATCCTGACACTTTACTGAATTCCTGTATAAGTTCTAGCAGTTTTGGAGTGGAGTCTTTTGGGTTTTCCACATATAGTATCATATCATCTGCGAAGAGTGATAATTTGACTTCTTCTTTGCCGATTTGGATGCCTTTAATTTCCTTTTGTTGTCTGATTGCTGAGGCTAGGACCTCTAGTACTATGTTGAATAGCAGTGGTGATAATGGACATCCCTGCCGTGTTCCTGACCTTAGCGGAAAAGCTTTCAGTTTTTCTCCATTGAGAATGATATTTGCGGTGGGTTTTTCATAGATGGCTTTGATGATATTGAGGTATGTGCCCTCTATCCCTACACTTTGAAGAGTTTTGATCAGGAAGGGATGCTGTACTTTGTCAAATGCTTTTTCAGCATCTATTGAAAGTATCATATGGTTCTTGTTCTTTCTTTTATTGATGTGTTGTATCACATTGACTGATTTGCGGATGTTGAACCAACCTTGCAGCCCTGGAATAAATCCCACTTGGTCGTGGTGAATAATTCTTTTAATGTACTGTTGAATCCTATTGGCTAGTATTTTGTTGAGTATTTTCACATGTATAGGTTTTAGTACATGAATATCACCTCCAACCTTGCATCTACTCATTAAAAAATGAGACTGAAGCATCAGAAGAGCAGGGACTAGCACATAAAAGGTGATCAGTAAAGACATTCATTCATTTACTCGACACAAAAGTATCTACTATGTTCCAGGTACTATGTGTGCTAGGAATAGATGAATAGTTTAAAAAAAAAAAAAGAAAGAAAGAAAGAAAAAAGAAAAAAAATGACAAGCTGTCATGAGGAGTTTAATGACAATGACATTTACTCTCTACACCTTTTTTCCTTTTACATTAACCCTCAATTATGTCATCATTTCAGTATTCATCTGCTGAAGAACCCTTGCCTCAGCCCCCACAACCACTTATTTACACAATGCCTTTAAAGTGTCCACTAAAATGTCCACTTTGTACATTTCCTCCTACAGACCTCTCCCCCTCACCAAAGCATTCATCAAACTCACCCATTAAACCTCCACTCCCCTGCCAGCATCCCACACTTACTCTGCCACGATTACTTTTATTGCACATACCTAGTAAAGCCTAACTTTACAGAAGAAAATCTCACACTAAAGCAGATTAATACTAACCTCAACTGAGGCTTGAACAGCACCCCCACTACCATGGTTCATCTACTTTCCAGCTGTATTCCTAGTCCTGTCAATCCCTTCACCTGCATGCTACATTCTTTCCTTGCTGCCTCCTCTGAGACCTACCCTATTAATTCTCCCCTCTTACTCACATGTTTTGTATTTCTCTCTACTGACTTTATCCTGTCAATGTTTGGACATGCTCAAACATCTCCTTTCTCTAATCTCCTTCTTGCCCTGTGTCTTTCGCTAGCTATCATATACTTTCTGGTCCTTCACGGGCACAATTCCCGAAGGAGTCTGCTATCTGAATTGTCTCCAATTCCTTATCTTTCTTACTAAATTTTGTTGCTATCAGCTTCTGCCTTCAGTACTGTCGCTAAAGCTGATTTCATGAAAGCAAGCAATGACATCTTGTCAATGGATAATTTTTCAGCTGTCTTAACTAGCTTGACTAAAACCAACTGTTTTACCATAAAACCATCTGTTTCATTCTTCTGAGATACAACCCTCCTTTACCAATTCTTTCTCCTTCAGACCCTTAAATGTTGACATTTTTTTAGGATGGTATTCCAACTACTTTTTTCAAGCTTCAATTGTTCCCAAACTTTTTATAACTCACAAGAAGAAATATATTTTAATCAAGTGTGTTTGTAAACACAGAGAAAGTATCAAATAAAAATTTCACAGATCAGCTAAGCTCTGATCTTTTGATTCTATTCTACTTCATTTAAAAAACAATACTGTCTGGGAATCTCTCAACTGATGCACATTATTGTTTTAAATGTCTTTAATTCCTCTGTCTATGCTGATGACTTCCAAATCTACATTTCCAGGTGCAGAAGTTTCTACTAAGTCCCAAACTCAGAAAGCCAATTTCCTCTTTAACATACCACATAGTAGCTCTAACATACTTCTCATCATGTCCAAATCTCACCATGTCCAAAACTGGAGTTCCCAGCATCTTTCCTCCAAACTTGGTTTTCCTCCATAGCTCCCTGTCTTGGTGAACTTTTAAATTAGTTTCCCAAGCAAAATATCTAGAAGTCATTGCTGATTCTTTCTTCACTCTTTCCACTTTCACCTCCATCCAATTAATCACTAATCCCTGACAAATCTTTTTTTTTTTTTCTTTTTTAATTTCCACCACTGTCACTCTCATCCAGGCTGTATACACTTCACCTTGACAGTACAGTCTAGTAATGAATCTTCTCATATATACTATGTTCTTCCAAAATTATAAATGTCATTCTAATCACTCTGTGTTGCTTACTATTTTGGTTATCTATTGCTATACCTTAAATTACCCCAAACTTACTGGTTTAGAACACTAAATTTTCTGCTCCCAATTCTGCAATTTAGGTAAGTTGGGGGGGGGGGCTTATCTCTGATTCACAAAGTTATCTGCCAGAACACCCAATACAACTTCCTCACTCATGTATCTGGGATGACTACAATAAGTAGGAGCAAGCCAGTATGGGCTTCCACACAGCGTGGTAGTATCTGGATAGTGAGAGTTCTTACACAGAAGCTGGCTTCCTCTAATATGCAAAAGCAGAATTTACCAGGTGTTTCTAAGGTCTGGTCTCAAAAGTCCTAGAATGTCACTTCTGTCATATTCTACTGGTCATAGCAGTCACATGGCCATTCTAGATTGAATGGGGGTTAGGGTAGATTAAGAATAAAGTCCATTTCTTGATAGGCAAGTTGCAAGGACATGTTTTTTAAAAAGGCATGTAAGATGAAATTGCAGTCATCTTTGAAAATGAAATACACCACAGTCCACCTACTTCACATTCCTTCCACATGTAAAATACACTCATCATCTCCCCCTAACCAAAATGTCATCCTATTATAGCACTGGCTTTAAGGCCAGGATCTAGTTATTTAAGCCACATTCAAGTGCAAATGGTACACCTCAGGTTTACTTCCTCACATATAGCTC
Organism: Mustela lutreola; assembly: GCF_030435805.1. Taxonomy (NCBI): domain Eukaryota; kingdom Metazoa; phylum Chordata; class Mammalia; order Carnivora; family Mustelidae; genus Mustela; species Mustela lutreola. The sequence goes on from NC_081297.1 coordinate 109,555,834, forward strand.
ATCAGATAGCTCCTCTTAAACCAAAATCCTATCACCTCAAAAGATAACTTATTTGCCCCACTGCAAGAAGCCAGGGATAGAAATGTAATGAAGACTTGAGTTCAAAAGATGCAGAGGATAATGAGTTACACAGAAGGCACAACAGTGCTAGCTAGCAATTGTGAAATGTGCTGGGCACCCGTCATTAGCAGTTTGAGTAGAACACAGTCATGTTCTTTGCAAATAGTCCTTTGTGGATCTAGACTCTGCCCTCTGGGCTCCTTACTCCATTCTGTGAGTCAGTCTCCCTATTTCTTTCTTTCTTTCTTTCTTTCTTTTTTTTTTTTTTTAAGATTTTAATTATTTATTTGACAGAGATCACAAATAGGCAGAGAGACAGGCAGAGAGAAGGGGGAAGCAGGCTCCCTGCTCAGCAGAGAACCTGATGTGGGGCTCGATCCCAGGACCTTGGGATCATGACCTGAGCTGAAGGCAGAGGCTTTAGCCCACTGAGCCACCCAGGCACCCCCTCCCTATTTCGTAAGAAATGGTCCATGTTTGCAACAGTGGAGCTTTCTCAGCCTGCTTCATGCCCACACAAGACTGGGATTTCCCCCTGCCACACAAAGGCTCTACTTATTTGAACTATGTCTGTTCTTTTCCATCTAAGCTGGTGGTGCTTCCATTAGCACCATTCTTGTAAAAACTTTGTTTCTTATGAATTTTATTAGAATAACTTCAGTGAAACAGATGCCACAACCACAAATTTCTTTGAGATAGACCATACACTACTTAGCGCTATTTCATGGTGCTATAGGACAGCAGACCTCAAGAGCCTCAGAAGCTCTTTTGGCTAGCTGAGACTTTCTAAAAGGTACAGTTTTAAGATCCTTTGAAGCCCTTTGTCTAGCTGAAAGAGTCCAAGAGACAATGCCTTAAATCCTCCTGAAGTCTCCACATAAAATCGTACAGAAGCACTCTTAATCTGATCCTTACTCTGAGGCCATTTTTTACTAATGGTGCCCTAGTATTTAAGAAGTATTCAGATAAGCAAAAGGAAGGGAGAGGACATTCCAAAATGGAGAACCAGGATAAATAAAAGCATAGTCAAGCTAGGGAACAGGGAAGCAAGCTACCTTGCAGGGTTCATGAGGAGGGGAAACACGAAATGAAATTTGAAAGGTACAGTAAAATCAGACAAACTTGTAAGAGTCCTGACTACCAGATTATGGAATATGGACTTTCTGCTCTCGACTATTTGTCCAAATGTTATGACATCAGAGACACTTGGAGAGCTTTATAAATACATGTTCTTGCCCTTGAGGGGGAAAAAAAAAGCTCCTAGAGACTTTATAAGGATGGAATAGAAATCTTTGTCTAAGCAAAGCTACCAGGTGATTCTCAGACACAGACAGACTCAGCAGCCTCTGCTTCAGGTAACAGTCAACTGTCAACTTTTTGAAAATGGGAGTGACAGAATGGAGGCATCGAGTGAACTTTCTGGTTACAAGCTTGAATAATTAAAAGTTGTATTTTCATTTGTAATTTTCTATTTCTCTTTATTCATATTATTTCCCTTCGAGACCTACTTCAGAGGATCGATGTACTCTCTGCCTATATACATCTCTTAAGCCCCATTCCCATTATGACTTCACCTTAACACATAAACAGTAATTTTCTGTTTGGTTGTTTTATTAAGAAAGATGGGCCTGAGGGGAGCCTGGGTGGCTCAGTTGGTTCAACAAACCACTCTTGGTTTTGGCTCAGGTCATGACCTCATGGGTCATAAGTGAGCCCCACATCAGGCTCCTCGTTCAGCAAGGAGTGTGCTTGAAGATTCTCTCCCTCTGCCCCTCGCCCCACTTGCACACATGTGCACACTCTTTCTCTAAAATAAATAAATCTTTAAAAAAAGAAAAAGAAAGAAAGAAAGATGAGCCTGGTATACTGGAGGGCAAGGTCCTAATAGAATTAGGAGGGTGTGGTACTATGTAACATAGGTCTCAAATGATAAGGACCTGGCTTAAGATGTAATAGTGAGAATGAAAATAAAGAGAGATCGAAGCCTTAATGCTGTAACACTTTCAGAAGAGATCACAGAAAATGTTCTCTGCAACCTTAGGGTACACAAAGATTTCTTTAGTGGGGGGGGCATGAATCATAGGGCAAAAAATGATAAGCTGGGCTTCATCAACATTAAAAAACACTCGCTTTTTGAAATAAATCATTTGTACAATGAAAAGATATGCCAAAACTTGAAGCAAATACAACACATACAGCTAGCAAAGCATGATACTGAAATACACAAAGAACTCTTAAAACTCAATAATACGATAAATATACCAGTTGTTTAAATGGGTAAAAACTCTGAACTTAGGTGCACCTGGATGGCTCAGTGGGTTAAAGCCTCTGCCTTCAGCTCAGGTCATGATCCCAGGGTTCTGGGATCAAGCTCCGTATCAGGCTCTCTGCTCAGCGGGGAGCCTGCTTCCCCCTCTCTCTGTCTCTGCCTGCCTCTCTGCCCACTTGTGATCTGTCTGTCAAATAAATAAATTTAAAAACAAAACAAAACAAAACAAACTCTGAACTTACACTTCAAATATACCAGTGGCCAATAAGTATGTGAAAAGATGTACATCACAAGTTGTAAGAAAAATACAAATTAAAACTACAACATGATACCACTACATGCTCAATAGAATGATTAAATAAAAAAGTTTGAGAATACAGAGCAACTGAAATGCTCATACACTGCTAACATATATCTTTGGAACTAACTTGGCCAATTTCTTATAAAACATAAACTTACCATGCTTCATAATTGCACTGTTACATATTACTCAAAAAAAAGAAAAGAAAAGAAAAAGAAAAATCCAAATCTCCACAAAAGCATTCAATACATAATGGGGTTCTATCAAAAGACATGGAAGCCAAAGGTAAAAGGTCAGAAAACTTGAGCCTCAAAAAATCCAATTACTAATTCATTGAAACTAAAAACACACACATGCACACATACAAACAAACAAAACAAAAAGAACAACAAGAACAAAAAAACAACTTCTGGAATCATATCTAGGTTTAAGTTTGAACTCTATCATATATTAATTGTGTGAATGGGGGCAAGGAAATTACCCTTACCAATTGCTCAATTTCCTCACTTGTGAGACAGGGAGAATGATTCATACACCATAAGGTTCTTGCAAGAATTCCAGTAAGTAATGTGTGTAAAAAGTACTTAGAGACGTAAAAAGCATTAAATGTTAGTCATTATTACTGTTAATAAGTTTTTGGGAGTCTAACTCTTTCCATTCAGAAGCTGATAATACTAAACAAACATTTGAGACATGCTAGGCAATTCAAAGACGTTCACAGGACATTTGTTCTTTTCCTCCAGCAGTTTATCTTCATCATAATCAAGAGGTAATAGATAGTGGGGTGCCTGAGTGGCTCAGTCTGTTGAGGGACTCTTGGTTTCAGCTCTGGTCATGATCTGAGGATTGTGAGATTGAGCCCTGGGTGGAGCTCCTCACTCAGCAGGGAGCTGCTTGAGATTCTCTCTCTCCGCCCTTCCCTCTTTCCACTCTATACACTCTCTTTCTCCCTTTCTCTAAGATAAATAAATAAATATTTTTAAAAAGTTAATTAATATATTTTAAGCAAATTTGACACTTGGAAACTATTATATAAATTTCAGTAGTTAAACCAGAGGGAGATATTCTGCATTACACAAAGTCAACAGGTTGACTTAAGTAAATAATAAATAAATAAATAAATAAGAACATCTGGTATGTAATTCACTCCACAAATATTAATTTACCCATAACTAATACAGAAACATTCAGGTGCAAATAAAGATATAACTGACACTGCAACTGCTTTATTTTTGTAAATGAGAGGTTTACATGGGCATCCATTCTGAAGGAATCTCTAAATAAGCCTCTGTAAGATGCTTAAGTACAACAACTGAAGTATCAGCTTTCAACCCCAAAGAATCATTTATTTAAAATAATAATAGTAATAATTGTTATTTATTAAATCAGCTGTCATGAATGGTTATTATTTACCAAGCTATGTTTTAGACTTTTCATATGTATTAACATTTTAAGCCTTATAATAGTACCTAGTGCTAGGTACTACTGTCATCTGCATTTTACCAATAATTGAAATACAATGAATATATTAAAAGGTATGAAGTTCTTTATCATATTAAAAAAAACCCTTAGGGGTGCCTGGGTGGCTCAGCAGGTTAAAGCCTCTGCCTTCAGATCAGCTCACGACCTCAGGGTCCTGGGATCAAGCCCTGCATCGGGCTCTCTGCTCAGCAGGGAATATGCTTCCCCCTCTCTCTCTGCCTGCTTCTCTGCCTACTTGAGATCTCTCTCTGTCAAATAAATAAAATCCTAAAAAAAAAAAATCTTAAGTGCCAAAAAATGTATGTGTCACCACTGGAAACAAACTTTACATCATCTCTTCAATCTAAAAACAGGTTCTCGAGAAGAAACAACCGTTTATCTTGCCTTTCCTATAGGAACTATATTTCAATGTTTACCAAGCAACTCTATGACAATTATTTTTTCTTTATAGAAAAATTTTAGTAACAAATGTAAAAAGAATGACAAAATTAGAAAATCACCATTTTCATTAGAAAATCACCATTTTCAACTCCTAATATTTTAACTGATTAAATGGTCATCAAAGGGTGCTTACACATTTAAGGAAAAAGCTGATGGGGAAAAAGACTATTTACCAGGTGCCAACTGATCTATTTTACTTTAGGGTCAAAAGGGAAGAAAGCATGCAATTTTCAATGAAGAGGATAAGGCTGTTACCACCTGAATCTACTGATTAATCTTAAGTCACTAACAGTGAGACAATCAAACATGAGGCGAATTCTCATGTAATACAGCATACATTCCCCCACAATACACATCTCCTACAAAATAATCTCCCCAAATATATTCAATCTGAATGTAATCAATGTTGCATTTAACTTTCAGTTTACAGAATATATAGAAGACAGGAAAACAAATTAAATAATCCTGCAATAAGGTGACCCAATGTAAAAAATCAAACATCCCATAGGAACATTGATCCAGTTTTATTAAAAAAAAAAAGTAACAACAAGAAAAAATAAAAGTAAACAAGGAGACTCTTTGGGATTAAAGGAAATACAATGATATAACAATCAAACACACAATCTATGAACCTTTTTTGGATCAGCCTACTGTGTAATAAGCCCACTGTTAAAAGATGTGAGAACTGAGGAAATCGGAGTATAGACTAGGTATCAGCCTATATTAAGTAATTATCACTAATTCTGTTAAATAGAGGCTTTAGTGGTTATGTAAGAAAAAGGTTCTTAACTGCATTACGTATTTTGGGGTGCAACATCATGAGATCTGTAACTTATTCTAAATATTCCAGCCTTACCCTCAAATAAATGAAACAAATATGAAAAAAAGTTAATAATTTCTTAAATCTACCTAATGGTATATTAGTGTTCACTGTACTATTCTCTCAAATTCCATTTGCCTGAAAACGTTCATAATAAGTATAAATGAGGGTAGTTTTAATTATTAGTAACTAACCTTTTTCTTGCTTCATTAAGTCTGAAATTAAATAATTCTTCTAAATATTCTAGTACACAGATAAATGAATTAGATGAAACTATTACAGTCAAAACTGTGGTGCACAGAATGGAAAAACCACATAAGCTACATCCTTTAATGAAGGTTATTTATACCAGTGTGTACCATATATCCACTTTCAAGCTTCAAAAAGCACTTTGGCAACAAAGATGCTAACTTTCCAAAATATATTCAACAACTACTTAATAAACGTTAACATAGTCATTATTTTTGTTTTTATATAAAGTTTTTTCCAGTTCCAACAATGGTAAATAAAAATTTTCCAACAACCACTTGACTAGGAAAACATTTTCCACTGAAATAAAGTAGAAAATGATCATGTAACTTACTATTTACCAACTAATATTCATCTAAAAAGAAGTAACTAAATCCTACTTTCAAAGAATAATTCAAAAAGTCACAACACCACTGGGACACCCGGGTGGCTCAGTCAGTTAAAAGGCTGTCTGCCGGGACGCCTGGGTGGCTCAGTTTTAACGGTTAAGCAGCTGCCTTCAGCTCGGGTCATGATCCCAGCGTCCTGGGATCGAGTCCCACATCGGGTTCCTTGCTCAGCAGGGAGCCTGCTTCTCCCTCTGCCTCTGCCTGCCATTCTGTCTGCCTGTGCTCGCTCTCTCCCCCCCCTCTCTGTGATAAATAAATAAAATCTTAAAAAAAAAAAAAAAGGCTGTCTGCCTTTGGCTCATGTCATGATCCTAGGGTCCTGGGATCGAGGCCCACGTCACGCTCCCTGCTCTAGGAAAGTCTGCTTCTCCCTCTTCCTCTGCCTCTCCCCACAGCTTGCGTGCATGCATGCTCTCTCTCAAATAAATAAAATCTTCAAAAAATAATATAAAGTCATGACACCAAAAGCTGACTAATTATACAGAGATATTGTGATAGTTAAGACTCCAAATTAAATTTTTTAAAGTACTGGGTGTATTTTATTTTTATAATATTTTATATTTATATTTATATTTTATAAAGTATTTTAAAGTGGAGCCTGCTTGGGACTCTTTTTGCCCTCTCTCTCCCTCACCCTCTGCTCCTCCCCACCCCTTGCAATGTTCTCTCTTTTAAGTAAAATCTTTAAGAAAAAAATTCCAATGGCACTTTTCCACAGAAAGAGAACAAAACATTCTAAAATTTGTATAGAACCATAAAAGACCCTGAATAATCAAAATATCTGGAAAAAGAAGAACAAAGCTGAAGATATCTTGCTCCCTGGTTTCAAACTATAAAGCAGCTATGGTAATCAAAATGGCATGATATTGGCATAAAAACAGACACATCAGTGTTTATTAGCTTTCAAACACCAAATTTAAGTGCTCAGTTTTAAAAGCAGAAGTCTTTCCACCATGGCTATTGTAGTACAAGAGTTCAAAGCATCTGATTAAATAAACTTTACTAAGAAGCAGAATTCAATATACAAAATTCATCAATTATGAATTAGGAAGTGAGATCCATAATCCCTGGGAGTCCCCAAGACTCTTTTAGAGAGTCTGCAAGGTCAAAACTGTTCCATAATACATATTCATTGTGTTGACATTTGTACTGATGGTACAAAAGCAATGTTGGGTAAAACTGCTGGCACCTTAACACATATCAAGGCAGAAGTACCCAACTGTAGTAGTCACTGACTTCTTCACTGCCATTCACTTAAAGTAAAAGGCCCATTTCACTTATAGATGTTCTTTTTTTTTTTTTTTTTTTTAAGATTTTATTTATTTATTTGACAGAGAGAGAAATCACAAGTAGGCGGAGAGTCAGGCAGAGAGAGAGAGAGAGAGAGAAGCAGGCTCCCGCTGAGCAAAGAGCCCGATGCGGGGCTCGATCCCAGGACACTGAGATCATGACCTGAGCCGAAGGCAGCGGCTTAATCCACTGAGCCACCCAGGCGCCCCGACTTATAGATGTTCTTGATGAAACACTAAATATTATTAATCTTAAACCTTGAGTACATGTGGTTTTAATACTCTGTATGACAAGGGAAATATGCTTAAAGCACATCTTCATATAGTATTTTAAAATGTGTCACCACTTAATAGATATGCATAATTCAGTAAGCAACTACTTCCCAAATGATTAATGCATGATGTTAAAAAATCATGCATGAGTAAAAAGCCATTCAAAGTTCAAGATAGATCAATAGACTTTATGAAAGTATGAAAAATTATTGATATGTTTCAGATTCCATCTTGCAACCAGTATTTAAAAAACTACCACTTGTCAAATTTTGGTGTAGTATCAAAAAAGACTATCTGCAATTATGTATCAAGCTCTTAATGTAATCCTCCCTTTTCTGACTAAATGTATGTCTGAGGCTGGATTTTATTCATATACTTCAATCAAATCATCACATCCTAACAGATGAACTGCACAAGCAGATATGAAAATGCAGGTGTCTTTTCTTTAGCTATATATTAAAGAGATTTGCAAAAATTATATGACAGTAATTCTCAACCAAAGATAATTTGGGACATGTGGCAAAGTCTATAGCTATTTCTGGTTGTATACAACTGGGGAAAATGCTATTATCATCTAGTGGGTAGAGGCCAAAGATGCTGCTAAATATCCCACAAGACACATGACAGCCCCCCACAACAAAGAATTATCCAGCCCAAAATGTCAAAAGTGCCAAATTTGAGCAATTTTTTTTTTTAGGAAAAGGGAAGGAGGAACATAGCTGTTTTTTAATAAAAGTGTTATTCATATTAACCTGCAATAGGTTTATTATAATTATAAATGAATTAAAACATATTTAAAATTTCTTCATTCTAATTTACAATAAATATCAATAGGTTAACCCATATAAAAGTTCTCTGAGATCTCCAATAGCTTTTAACGTTGTAAAGCAGTCTTGAGAAAACAAAGTTTGAGAGTCACTCAATTAGACAAAAAGTATAACTTAACCAAGTACACCGGATAATATAAGAGGAATTAAAAGGACTTTAAAGGGAAATAAACTCATTTCAAGAGTATAATGGATGACCAAAACAAAAAGAACACCATAAAACCAAAACAAGAAAAAAGTTATGGTAGACCTAAAATGTCATTCTCCCCTTAAAACAACAATAAAATTAAAAGCACAATTTCTTACCCTGACTATGAGGACTTGCTGGACTGAAAAATGGCTGATACAAATCTTTGGTTGGCGTTGGATAAGCTTCTTTCCCTTGGCGCTGATTCATCTTTCCTGGTGTCAGAAGTTGAGATTCGTCACTATTTGCTACCACAGCTCAAGGAAAGAAGAAAAAAGAATTAGTACTTCTGTTATAATTTACAAAATGGCATACTTAATAACAGGGACTAGAACTAAGACTGAAACAGCCTCAATGGTTATATTCATTTTACCAATTCCATACTTTAATTTGCTTAATTGCTTTGTTCTTTTAATTGTAGTTTGCCATCAATCCAAGAGAAATTGATAGGTATGCGAGAGTCAAATTACACAAAATATAGACATTATAAAAATGAAAATACATAGTCAACTGATAATGAAAGGTACTCCCAGATTACTATGGACCTTTCATTGTTCTATTAACTCTTTATATTTGCCAATACAGCAATAAACAAGAGACACATTTCATAAAATAAATACAAATGGTCAAGAAATACATGAAGAGAGTCAAACTTCATTAGTAATCAGAAAAAAATACAAATTAACAACAAAATAAAATATTTACATTCACTAGAATTTCTAATTTTCCTGAAAAGTAGGTATGATTTCTGTTTTAGAGATAGAAAAACTTGAGGTTCATTGAGAGACTGTCTTGCTTAAGACTAAGTAATAGAGATAGGATGTCCAACTCAGCATTTGCTTCCAAAGTCTAATCTCTTAAAAGTACGCTGCTCCAATAATCAATTTAAATAGTGTTTAAGGCTGTTATTCACCTATCCAGCCAAGCTACTAATAAAGATAAACAATGCCCAGATGCAGAGAGGACAGAAAAGAGAAACATACTCAATGAATGAATAGGGTAAATTGTGACCAAATCCACAGTACCCTAAGGTCTCCATGTCCTTTCATTTTACATTTCTGTGCTTTCTGCCTACAAAAACTTTAGATTTATCTGGAGAATGATTCTGTCTTCACTATAGATTTAATTTTTAACTTAACCAGAATTTCATGTTCACATTTTTCTCACCATATCTTCTAAATCAACTGCTTTAAATTCAAATCATTTAAAAATTATATTTTAGCCCTATAAATTTCAGTGAAAAATAAAAAAAAAACCTCCCCTTAACACCCAAGATATAAAAAACTTACGTTCCCATCAAGTCCATAAGAAAAGAATCTGTACACTCCTGAATTTATATCTCTTGTCCAATCACCTGCCTTAAAATAACCTCTCTGATTTAATAGGCATCTCAAATTTACCCAGAGCATAATTCTTGATTCTGCTAATTCTCCAAACCTGCCTCTCCTGCACCACAGTTAGTAGAATTATTATTTTCCTCCCTTCCCCATTCTTAAGCCAAAAACCTTAGATATAGTCTTCTATTTTCCCTCTTTCTTTCATGTTTCACATCCAATTCATCTGTGCAATCTTTGCAGTCTACCTTCAAAATTTATCCAAAATCCTTTTATTTCTCCCCTCTTCCACAACTACCACCCTGTTCTGAACCTCCGTTGCTTTCCCACTGGATAACAGCAACAGATTTTTACTTAGTCTCCAAACTTACTGTCTTGCTCCTTGCTTGTGCAGAATTCATTCTCTACGTAGAAGCCTGAACAATCTTTGTAAATCATCAATGAGATCTGCACCATGCAGAAATATCCTCAATGGCTTTCCACTATACTTGCAATAAATTCCATGGCTTAAGAACTCTGAAGTGGCTGTCCTCCCTCCCCCCGTTACCTTTTCAATCTCATTCTTTACTACACTCCTCTTTAGTTACTTGGCTCTAGCTACAATGGCCTTGGTATTCTTCAAAACATGACATTTTGCCCCAGTCTCTGGGCCTTTAACTCTCTGGTTCCTTCTACCTGGAAAACTCCTACCCTAGACTTTCACACTATTGACCCCTCTCATCATTTGTTATCTGTGTTCAAATGTAATCTCTTCAGAAAAGCTCTTCATGGTACTTGTGATAAATAAGTTCCCAATACAACTTGTAAATTTTTTTTGGTTATTGTGCGCTCTGCCGCAATTGTAACTATCACTTCATTGAACATGATCTGCATTGTAGCTCTTATCACTGTCTGAAATTATACCATTTGTTTGTTTATTGTCTGCCTTCCCCGTTTGACCATAAGCTCCATAAGTGCCATAAGAAGGGAGTTTTGTTTGCTTTATACTTGCATAAATCCTCAATCCCAGTAAGGTTCTGGCATAGTGAAGGTGCTCAATAGAATCTTGCCAAAGGAACCCATCAACAAACTTTATATTTTATAAAACTTCATTATCATAAAGTAAATAGCAGCTCCTTTGGTTACTAAACCCAAGATCCATTTAATTCCTAAAAATCCTTAGTGAAATTAAAAATGTATGGTATTAGGGCGCCCAGGTGGCTCAGTGGGTTAAAGCCTCTGCCTTCAGCTCAGGTCATGATCCCAGGGTCCTGGGATCGAGGTCATAATCTTAAAGTCCTAGGATCGAGTCCTGCATTGGGCTTTCTGCTCAGAGGGGTGCCTGCTTCCACCTCCCCCTCCCCCCGGCCTACCTCTCTGCCTACTGGTAATCTGTCAGGAAAAAAAAAAAAAAGAAGTATTGTACTGATGTAGGAAGAGACAATCTGACCTAAAGAACATAACAGAGAGCTCTCATAATCAAACCCATGCATATGTTGAGCCTAGACATACAAAAGAGGTAGGGAACAAAAAAGACTACTCCATTAATGATACTAGGAAAACTGATTATTGGAAAATTAGGTCCTACCCTCATACCATGCACAAAGAATAGTTTTACAAAAATTAAAGACATAAATATAAAAAGCAAAACCTAAAACCTTTTAGAAGAAAATATATAAAGAGTATCTTCATAAACTTGGTAGGGAATGACTCCCTGAAAAAGACACAACAAAGCATTATCCAAAAAACAAAGAACTGATAAATTCTACTATATTAAAATTAAGATTTTAATCAAAAGGTACCATAAAAAGTTAAGAAGAAAAACAGGATATTTGCAACATATACAATTAACAAAGCGTTGGTATCCAGAATGTTAAAATAATAATAATAATAATCTTATAAGTCAATTGGGAAAAAACCAACAATTCAATAGGAAAATTTAGGGATATATGAAAAAGCATAAAATACCTAGGAATACATTTAACTAAGGAAATTAAAGACCTATACACTGGAAACTATAAGACAGTGATAAAAAAAATTGAAGACACAAATAAATGGAAAGACAGTCTATGCTTATGGACTGGAATAATTAATAGTTAAAATGCCCATACTAGGTGCCAGGCTAGCTCAGTCGGTAGAGCATGAGACTCTTAAAATATCCATACTACCTAAAGCAACCCACAGATTGAATGCCACTCCTACTAAAATATCAATGGCAGGGTGCCTACATGGCTCAGTCCGTTAAGTGTTCAACTCTTGATTTCAGCTCAGGTCATGAGATCGAGCCCCACATCACGCTCCATGCTGAGCTTGGGAATCTTTCCCCACTCCTTTTCCCTCCTCCTCTACTCCTCCTGTAGCTTATGCATGTGCTCTCTCTCTAAAGTGAATAAATGAAATCTTAAAAAAAAATTTTTTAAAATTCCAGTGGCATTTTTCATAGAAATAAAACAAAAAATTCTAAAATTTGTATGGAGACTCAAAAGACCCTGAATAATCAAAATAATCTTGAAACAGAAGAACAAAGCTAAAGGCATCATGCTCCCTGGTTTCAAACTATAAAAGAGAGCTAAGCAAAACAGTAATCAAAGTAATCAAAACAGTATGGTACTAGCATAAAAACAAGACACAATAGAATAGATCAGAGGGCCCCAAAATACACTTATGCATGTATGGTCAAATTAACTTATGACAAAGGAGCCAAGAATATATAATGGGGAAAAGGGCAGTCTCTTCAATAAGTAGTACTAGGGAAAATGGACAGCCACATACAAAAGAGTGAAACTGGACCACTACCCAACCTCATATTCAAAAATTAACTCAAAATGGAGCAAAGACTTCAATGTAAGACCTGAAGCCCTAAAACACCTAAAAGAAAACACAGGTGGGGCACCTCGGTGGCTCAGTGGGTTGAGCTCTGCCTTCGGCTCAGGTCATAATCTTAAAGTCCTAGGATCGAGTCCTGCATCGATCTCTCTGCTCAGTGGGGTGCCTGCTTCTCCCCCTCTCTCTGCCTACTTGTGATCTCTCTGTGTCAAATAAATAAATAAAATCTTTAAGGAAAAAAAAAAAAGAAAACACAGGCAATAAGCTCCTTGACATTAGATTTAGTGATGGTTTTTTGGATCTGACACCAAAAGCAGAGGCAACAAAAGCAAAAATAAACAACAGGACCCCATCAAATTAAAAAGCTTCTGCACCACAAAAGTAGCCACCAACAAAACGAAAAGGAATCCTACTGAATGGGAGAAAATACTTGGAAGTCATGTATCTCATAAGGGGTTAATGTCCAAAATACATCAACTTACACAACTCATCAGCAAAAAACAATTTGACTTAAAAGTGGGTGGAAGGTCTGAATAAACACTTTTCCAGAGAAATAATGGCCAACAGGTACATGAAAAGATGCTAAACATCACTAATCATCAGAGAAATGCAAATCAAAACCATAATGAGCTATATTCTCACACCTATCAGAACGGCTATTATCCAAAAGAAAGGAAATATCAAGTGTTGGCAAGGATATGGAGAAACCTGACTGCCTGTGCACAGTTGCTGGGTATGTAAATTGTTGTAGTCACTATGGAAAACAGCATGGAAGGTCCTCAAGAAGTTAATAATAGAAACTATCATACAATCTAGCAATTCAGCTTCCATATAATTTTCTGAAGAAAATGAAGACAGAGAGACCTGAGTGCCTAGGTTATAAACATGGATAAAAATCATTCTTGCCCTCAAATCCACAGTCTGGCAAGAAATATATTCACAGGGGCGCCTGGGTGGCTCAGTGGGTTAAGGCCTCTGCCTTCGGCTCGGGTCATGATCCCAGGGTCCTGGGATGGAGCCCCAAGTCAGGCTCTCTACTCAGCGGGGAGCCTGCTTCCCCCCTCTCCTGCCTGCCTCTCTGCCTACTTGTGATCTCTGTCTGTCAAATAAATAAATAAATAAAATCTTTAAAAAAGAAAAAAAGAAAAAAAAAAGAAAATGAAGACAGAAATTTGAAAAGATAAATGTACCCTTATGTTCACCATAGCAAGGTATTATTTACCATAACCAAGACATGGAAACAACCTACGTGCCAATGACAAATGAACGGACTACTACTCAGCCTTAAAGAATGAAATTTTGCCATTCATAATGTGGATGAACCTTGAGGGAACTATGTTAAATTAAGTAAGTCTGACAGAGAAAGACAAATATGGTATGATCCAAGTTCAAAAACCAAGTTCCAGAGCGCCTGGGTGGCTCAGTGGGTTAAAGCCTCTGCCTTTGTCTCAGGTCATGATCTCAGGGTCCTGGAATCGAGCCCCACATCGGGCACTCAGCTCAGCAGGGAGCCTGCTTCCCCCTTTCTCTCTGCCTGCTTCTCTGCCTGCTTGTGATCTCTGTCAAATAAATAAAAAAAATCTTAAAAAACAAAACAAAACCGAGTTCCTAGATCAGACACAAACAGGAGGGTAGTGAGCGAGCAAAATGGGTGAAGGGAATCAAAGGGTTTCAGACTTTCAGTTACAGAATAAGTAAGTCATGTGAATGAAATGTACCGCATGATGACTATAGCTAGTTAATACTATACTACATATTTGAAAGTTGCTTAGAGAATAAATCTTAAAAGTTCTTATCATAAGAAAATAAGATCTGTAACTATGTATGGTGATGGACGATAACTAGACTTACTGTGGTGACCATTTTGCAAAATATACAAATACTGAATAATCACTGTATACCTGAAACTAATATAAATATGTCAACTGTATCTCAACACAAAAAAGATTTTTAATTAAAGAAAAAGGAAAATGGGGGCAGGGTGGACATGAACAGTGAGTTCATGAAAGAAGAAATGCAAATGGCCAATAAATATACACAAAGATGTTCATCCTCTTTGGTAACCAGAAAAAGACAAACTAAGATCACAATGAGGTAAATATTTTAAACTTAGTAAAACTGGCAAAAATTAGTAAGTCTGATAATACCAAATGCTGATAGGGATGGGAATCAATGAGACATTTTAAGCACTGCTGCTGGAGAATAAACTGATACAAGCATATTGGAGAACAATATGGAACTACCTTATAAAATTGAATTTCAGCATACCCTGTGTGTCCAACAATTCCACTTTTAGGTTTATACCTAGAAATAGTACTCTTACATGCATTTATCAAGAGACAACAAGAATGTTCATAAGAGCAAAAATCAAAACAACTTAAATATTCATAAACTGAAAATAAAATGGATTTATAGATATGCATATAATGGAATAGCTTACAGCACCGAAAAGTAATGATCTGTAGGTATACCCCAAAACAATATTAACACAAAAAAACAAGTTCTAGAATATGACATACAGCATGATATCACTCATAAAATTAACCAAGCAAGGGGCACCTGGGTGGCTCAGTGGGTTAAAGCCTCTGCCTTTGGCTCAGATCATAATACCAGGGTCCTAGGATCAAGCCCCACATCTGGCTCTCTGCTCAGCAGGGAGCCTGCCTCCCTTCCTCTCTTTCTGCCTTCCTCTCTGCCTACTTACGATCTCTGTCAAATAAATAATAAATAAAATCTTAAAAAAAAAATTAACCAAGCAAAACTTAGTGACACATATGGAATTCAAAAATCTCAAAAAATACATTTTTAAAAAAAGCAAATGATAAAACATAAAATCTAGTCATCACTTCTTGGGGGCAGGCAACAGGGACCGAGCAAGCACATGGTTGAATATGAGGGATTTTAAAGATTCATGTTCTTGAGTGGTAGGTCAACACATACTCACTGGATGGATGATTCATCAGTACATTTTAGGCTAATTTAAAATACATTATGAGAAGAACAACTAATAGAATTAAAGTATGTTTCAGTATTCATTCAGCAACAGGTATCTAAAGAAAATAGTTTGAGAAGTGCAAATTTAGTTGCATCTATCTCTAATTTCTTACTAGTTGAGGTATTACTATTTATGATTTTGAGAATGTTGAAGTGAGAGTATAAAGAAATAGCAATATAGAACGTATACTGTATATTCAGAAAAAATTTATGATTTTTTTTCCTATTCTCTTACCCCATTTGTGAACATTAACAACTATGCAGATGATAGGATTTGCAAAATATAAAAAATCACTTTGATGTCCTATATCATTTATACAATCTTAGACTATTTGAATGTAAGCTCAAGAAGGGCATTCACTTTGTTTTCAAATCACTGCATGATTCCAGAATACTTTCTGACACAATTCTCTTACTTACTCAAGATAGCGTAATAGTGCCCTCTTCTGGTTCTACTTTATAGTGGAAATAAAGTAACCTACTTTGCTATTCATGTTGCATTATTATCTTAAGTATAGTAGAAACCAACCATGCTGGAATAATTAATAGTAACATAAGTAACATACCAGCTGTAACTTCTAAGGAGAATATGATTCTATAATTACCATCTTTACTTTATTAAGTCAATTCATCAATACAAAAATCTGAAGAATTTTTTTAAGCTTCATAGTTTGGTATTTGCACTTAATTTAAGGAAGCTGAGATAAAGTTAAGTAATTAAAGTCATAAGTAATCTCTATGTAAACTATAAGACTCCCCTTACACATGGTGTACCTTTTCTCAAACACTTAAAGAATCTAAGTATGTTTGCATATATTATAGTTTTTTCATTCAATATGGATCCTAATATTAATGAAATTACTTTTCACTCTAAAAGATCTGTGATCTCCAGTAAATATACAGTTTCAACCTTCTAATAGTTAACAGAGCATAATATAAACTCATCTCTAATATATATTATATAGTCTTGTTTGTGTATGCAGAAAATACATAATCACAATAAATCTCTTCTATTCCAAGTGGTAAGTAAAGACCCCCATTTATAAAATCCAATTCCTAAAACAGAACCATTTTAACTTGTATTAAAAATTCAATTCTATTTTTCAGTTCAGTACTGCCAATCATTTAAATATATGAGGTAACTAAAGTAATTGGAAAATCCACTCGGGTATCACAAGTTAGGCTGCCAAGAAAACATAAAAATATTTTGATATCTATATACTTTTTTCAACTTTTAAAATTTCTACTATTCTAGGGGCACCTGGGTGGCTCAGTGGGTTAAGCCTCTGCCTTTAGCTCAGGTCGTGATCCTGGGG
Organism: Mustela lutreola; assembly: GCF_030435805.1. NCBI lineage: Eukaryota > Metazoa > Chordata > Mammalia > Carnivora > Mustelidae > Mustela > Mustela lutreola. The sequence continues at coordinate 109,572,870 of NC_081297.1, forward strand.
TGCTGGGATTGAGCCCTACGTTGGGCTCTCTGCTAGAAGGAACCCTGCTTTCCCCTCCCTGCTGTCTGTGTCTCTGCCTACTTGTGATTGCTGTCTGTCAAATAAATAAAATCTTAAAAACTTTTTTTCTATTCTAATAATGCTGGTTATAAAATAAACAATATATTTAAAATACTATGAATTGTTGCAATTATGAATTTTTAAAAGAATTTTTAAGAAAGATTTTATTTTTATTTTTAAGTAATATCTAACATTCGGGATGCTGGGATTCAGTCCCACATTGGGCTCCTTGCTCAGCAGGGAATCTGCTTCTCCTTCTGCCTGCCATTCCCCTTGCTTGGGTGCACTCTCTCTCTCTCTCTCTCTCAAATAAATAAAATCTTAAATAATAATAATAATAAGAAGAAATTTTTTTAAAGTAATCTCTATACCCAACATGGGGCTTGAATTTACAACCCCCAAATCAAGATTGGCATGCTCTATGGACTGAGCCAGGTAGGTGCTGCTTTAAAAAGGAATTTTAACATAATTCTTTAGTCTCTTTTTAGAAAAAAATTACATACATACTATAATCAGTATTAGAGACAAACAGCAACCAATCTATACCAAAGAATTTTACAACTAGAAAAATGGTTGCTGTTACCCTGCTCAGTCTCCTTTAGCCAATGGGGGAAAAAATGAGCCCCGAGCAGTGAACTGACTTGCAATGGTCAGGTAACTGTTTAGGAATAAACACTAAAACTTTCTAAATCAATATAATTTCTACATTGCCATTCAATAAAGTTTAAATCTTATTTTTTTTTTTTAGATTTTATTTATTTGACAGATCACAAAAGTAGGCAGAGAGAGGGGAAGCAGGCTCCCTGCTGAGCAGAGAGCCAGATGCAGGCTCAATCCCAGGATCCTGAGATCATAACCTGAGCTGAAGGTAGAGGCTTAACCTACTGAGCCACCCAGATGCCCCAAAGTTTAAATCTTTATCTGATTTATGACACAGTAATATTTTAATTATTTGGTCATATCTGAATTCAGCAAACTGATGGTTTCATTATGATGTTTTAAAACCAGGAAAGAACACACTGGGCTAGTACCCAACTCTAATGCCTTGATCCTTTAAGTTCTTAGCTTCAGGCTCTGTATCTACAAAGTTAATGCTTTATTAGATGATATCTGAGGTTCCTTTCACCTCAGAAATTCTGTGATTTTCCAATACAAAAGGTGCCTCTGTTACAATGCTCTGGAATTATCTATTAATGGGGGTATAACTCCCTTGCTAGACTATCATGATTCTTTAGGGCACGGCACATGTTTTACTCATCATATATCCCTCCACAAAGGTAGAACAGTGGTTAAAAAACCTTTAATTCAGACATAAATTTAATGTGTATATTTTCTAAATCCCTTAGATGAAACATGTTTCACTTATGAAATCCCCAAAGTACAAATAAACGTGTTTCATAACCAAATTATCTATTATGTAAAGATTATGAAAAAACAAAAGTTTTCATTTTCAAATGATAGTGAATTTCTTGTACCATATCCAGTCTCAAAGAAATCTAGTCTATGCTTTATGATGATTGTACAAAGGAATACTATGAGAAAGAGTTCCTGAATTATGAATTAGCTAATTAGCTAAGTAAATAATCCATCTTGAGATGATCAAGAAGTAAATATACAAACACTATCAATCTCAGATGGGCTCTGACAGCTTTTCAGTGCCTAGAAAGAAAAGTAGATGACTAAATAATCAAAAGAGAAATACTGTATGCCTTTTATAAGTACACAGCAAAATATATCTCCAAATATGCGATTCAAACTTTGGCTACTTACTTGAGGGCCCAAGGACATCTTTGCTATCACCAAGAAGCTTTAAATGCAGGGTAATTGAGCAGCAAACAAATACAATCCAAACCAGGAAGAAGCAAAATGCATCAGGATTGAAGCAGCAGTGAAACAAAAGGACAAGGAAAAGAAGCATTAGTTTATAAGTAGAAAGCACATGCACATCAATCCTAATAATCATAATTCACAAGGAATTTCCTTTGCCACACATAAAAAGAAGTTGGCTTAAGCATTATCAAATATTTGTTTAAATTTTGGAAAACAAAGATGGAAAGACAAAAATGAAATCAACTAAGTATTTTGTTTTGAAAATTATTCAAATCAAAAATTACTTTCAATTTTAACTCAAGATATGGGTTAGGAGTGGTACAATTATTAAGAAATGTAAGGAAAAGCCCAAAGTTGCTCATTCTTCATATTTAAATGGTTTTAAAATCTATAGCACCCATGCACTATTAAATATTAGTTCTGCATGCCATGAAAGCACTAACTCTACATAGAAATTCAGCCTGTTTCTTCTATAAAAAGAAAGGAACATTTACCGAGTGCTTATTATATGCCAAGCATTGTGCAAAGAGCTTTTACAAAGACATCAATAAAGTAGAACAAATTTTCTCTCAAATGGCAAAAAACCAGAGGAATATTGATTAGAATGATAAATTGATAAAATTTTATTGTCAGACAAACTTTCTTAGGAGCCACTAAATAGGAACTATTAGCACATGGACCTACTGATCTTTAGGAAGTATGAAGACCCAATTCTGAAATGAGTAACTTGCAATTAAAAGAAACAGTAAAAGACTACTGACCTTTTGTCTAGTAACTATTTTAACATAGAACATTATGCTAAATGTTGCCTACAGAGATTATGTTACATGTTGCCTATGGTCAAGTGTTTTGGTCTCCTTTGGTAGAAAGGAAGGAATAAATTATCTGTGACCAAAAAGAAAGGTAGTAGTTGTTTGCTTTGCCTCTTTCAGAAAAATCTTGGCCCTGTTGCTTCCCTAAAGCTCAGAATTGTGTTTTAACTCCTTTAAAGGTATCTACTCTAGTCATTTTTCTGCAGTTGCCCATTCTTCTATAAACTGATTTCAACTTCACAGATAAACTAAAAAATACATTTATAATGACAATGAACTAATTGTGCTCAAGTCCCTGTTACTTATGGCCACGTTACCACAACTAGCAAACACGTGGGAAAAGATTAAAGTATTTTTGGCAGGAGAGCTCTACAAAGGCTCCAGTGATCCCCATGTCTTTGTGTATAATCCCCTCTCTTAGAGAGTATTTTGGACTCACTTAAACACTTCTAATGAACAGAATATGGCAGAAGTGAATGGATGTTACTTCCAAGATTACACAGTAAAATGACCATGACCTCCATCTTATTTATAGTCTCTCGCTCTCCTTGGGGAAAGCCAACTGCAAAGTCATGAGGCAGCCTTGTAGGTAGGCCCATGAGGTGAAGGAATGATGTCTGTCAACAACTGACTACTTGAGTTTGTAAATAAATCTCCTGCCTTGGCCCTCCTTGTCCTCCATCCACCTGGTCAAGCTTTCAGGTGAGACTGCAGCACACAGCCTCCCCAGTGGCTTGACTGCAACCATTTGAGAGATTTTTGAGTCAGAGACACCTAGTAAACTGCTCTTGGATTCCTGACCCACAGAAATTATAAAATAACAAGTACTGTTGTTTTATGCCACTCAATTTTTGGATAATTTGCTGTATACCAATAAATAACTAATATAACAGAAAGGAGGAAACTGACTTGACAGGTATTTCATAGACAGTCTCTAAAAATATCTTTTTGTATTGGTATGAATAATTACTAATTTCCCTAGATTTACTATTAAATATGAATTTCTTGAAGGAGAACAACAGTTCTAACCATATATGCACAGCTGGGACTATTTAATTTCACAAGGCCACAGAAACCATTTCTAAAGGTTTTTTAGTTGGTCTTCTATTTAGGATAAACAATTAAGTTCACTTTGATCATACATATTTTCAAATTCTGTTAATTAACAGCATTATATCAACTTCTTTGCAGCTGTACTCCTTGCCTATTTGCTCCCAGAAAATAATCCCTAGCATACAGCTACAAATTCTGGTATTTGTTTCAAATTATGCTTTCAACATAACTTCAAGCATGTTTGTCATAGAAATCTGATTCTATTAATCTATTTTTTTTTCATATTGAGACACTGAAGAATCAAAATAAACACTGTCTATTCCTATCACTGATGGCCCCATCCGAGTATTTATGAGTACCTATTATATAGACAGGTATTTCAGGCACCAAGGGATATAACAGTGAACAAAAAAGACAAAAAGTTTGCCCTTTGTGGTAGTTATGTTCTCAATTAGCAATAATCGCACCTCGGATAAACCTCATTGGCTACGATACTGCCACTGCGCAAAGCTGGTAGTTATGTTCTAGTGGGAGAGATGTACAATAACATACTAAACAAGTAAAAATGTGTTGCATATTATATAGTATAAAAACTAAAGAAAAAATAAGCAGAGAATAAGGACACAAGAAGTGTTAAGGAAAAGAGAGTTATAATTTAAGATAGGGTAGCCTAAGAAAACTTCACTACAGACTTGACTGAATAAAATGAGGGAGTTTATCATAATGACATGAAGGGGAAGAGTATTCTAGGCAGAGAGAGGAACAAGTATAGAGTTGAGGAGTAAGATGGGAGCAAGTCTGGAAGGCTCAGAGCATAGTGAGAAGTCCAGAGAGGCTGGAATACAAGGAGGAGAGTAGTAGGAAATGAAGTCAAAGAAGTAAAGGGGGGCCATATTATGTATAACCTAGTCAGGACTTGGCTTTATTCTGAATGAGATAGGAAGCCACTGGATTTCTGAGAAAAGGAGTGACTAGAGGGACAAGAGTATAATCAATAGGAAGTTACTGTAATACTCTAGGGGAGAGTTGAAGGGAAACTTGGATCAGGTGGTAGCAGTGAGGGTGAGAGGAAGTAGGTGAGTTCTAAATATATTTTGAAAGTAAAGCCAACAGGATTTCCAAACAGAACAAGTATGAAGTTTTGTTGTTGTTGTTGTTGTATTTGTTTGTTTGTTTGTTTGTTTAAAGGAATCAAAATGATATGAGTTGCAGTCTGGGCGCCTGGGTGGCTCAGCGGTTAAGCCGCTGCCTTCGGCTCAGGTCATGGTCTCGGGGTCCTGGGATCGAGTCCCACATCGGGCTCTCTGCTCAGCAGGGAGCCTGCTTCCCTCTCTCTCTCTTTGCCTGCCTCTCTGCCTACTTGTGATCTCTGTCTATCAAATAAACAAATAAAATCTTAAAAAAAAAAAAAAAAGAGTTGCAGTCTGAGTACCTGGAAGAATGGAACTCTCACTAAGATGGAAAAGACAGTGAGAAGGGTTAGTTTACAGAAAGAAACAGAAATGCTAAGTTTGAGACAGGTTAAGTTTGAAATATCCGTTAGCCATCCAACTCAAACCATCAAGTAGGCAACTGGACATACAAACCTGTATAGAGAAAGGTTCAGGTTGGCAAGAAACAGTATAAATTATAGTATGTGTGACAGGTAGGGTATAAGAACTGAATGACTAATCACAGGAAACTAAAAATGCGACAAAAAAAGAACAGGCACCAGAAAACATACATTATAATGGAACAACAGAACTAAGAATTAAGCTGAAACACTCTAAATAAAAGTGGAAATAAAATTTTAAAAAAAATACACAAGACTTCAGAAACCTTCCCCAGAATGTTGCAGATACAGAGACAGTAAACTGTAATACAAATTAAATTACCCTCCCAGAGTTGCCTGTAAGTAATGCCAATGGGAAATGGGATATAAGTAATTGAAGATATATATTAATTTTACCAAGTAACTTATAACACTTGTATGCATGGCTAAATGGCATACTACACTTCTTACTTTTACGGCTTTTAGGACCTGGGCCTAATTTGTACAGCTCCATGTTGTATAATACATGAATAAAGACAATATGAAATTATTGATGGGGGAATACTCTACTAAAGTATCTTGTAAAGTTTAAAAAATAAAAAGCTAGCCACTCTTCTCAGCTTTTGTTAGAGAACCAAAATATTACATGAAACTCAAAGAATCCCAGAACTTTTCCTCAGCTTCTTCAAAGAAAGACCATTAAAGATATGATAGAAACATTTTCTCTAACTGAATAACACCATATTTGTCATTATCCCTTCAACAATGTCCACACAGCCATTTCAACAGTCTTTTTCTCCTATACACAGATTCTCTGTTTGGGCACAAAGTATGGGGTGAAAGTGATAAAACAACATGCCTAGAATTGTTCTATTTATTATTAATTAGTATGCTAACAACTATTTTAACTAAAAGCATGAAATACAGCCATTACCTAAATCTTTACTGAATTTAGTTGACAAACCTCAGAGAAAGAGCATTATTCAAAAGTGGGATTTTACTTAATGTACTTCTAAATACTTGCCACACCATCTATAATTAGCATAAAACTTGCCGTCAAAACTTGCCGTCTTTCAGAAGTATAAATGAATAGGTAGAAGTTCATAATCACACCCTTCATCCTCGGAAAACCTTTAGTCCTAAGCAATTCAGGACAGATGGCCACTTTGTAACACAGAAACAATACTTTAAGAACTATTAAGCCTGATTCCATTGCACAGCACCTCCCCCTTAACATACATATGGATTTGACTCAAGTCATCTTTTGAGCTTAAGCCAAATCACAGCTTTGCTACAACTTGAAAAAAAAGTTTCAAAAAAAAAAAAAAAAAAAGTTTCAGGCTAGTTGCTCCTCTTCCCCCAACATAGTTAATCAAGTTGTGTTGATAGAAGCAATCCTTCTGCAGCTGGCTCTCAGAAGCCACAATTTGGAAGGAGGATTATATAAAACACCCCAAGAGTGCTCTATTTAGTGTTATCTTTGGCCCTTGAAGTAAGAGTCTTCAGTGAGAGATCTAAAACACAGCAGAGATTTGTTTGTTCTTCCTACAGGAGTCCTTTTTCTACACTCAGCTGAACTTTTTATATTCTTGCAATCAACTGCGAAACACACATTGTGTACATTTTATCCCTGGGTTTTATAGGAGATATTTTACAGAAATATTTTTCTAGGAACTAGAGCTTATCACTGTTAGATAGAGATTATTAATTGGTCTGCCAGGCAGTTATTTTAAAATAACCTAATCAGACTTTTGATTCAGCAAATGCACTTCTACAGATGTACACTAAAGTGATCACCCAAAATATTTAAAAAGATGTGTCCACAGATATTTATCACATCACTTAGAGTAATCCAAAAGAGTATTCTATTATTAAATAATACATTCATACAATGTACTATGTAGCCATTGAAGTTTTTTTCCCACTGACTGAACATCATTATGTGCTGACTTTTAAAATAGGTTAAAAAAAAGTTTTTATGACTCCACTTTTATAAAATTTCATATGTAAGACATATACATATGAAGAAACTTAGTAAAAAGGCCACCAAAATACTAAAAGTGGTTGCCTCTAGAAGGCAGAACTTCATTTATTATATTCTTCTATATTGTTTAAATATGCCCCCATTGGTATGCATTATTTTTACAGTTAAAAAAATTAAATCCATTCGCATTTTGGAAAAAATGAAAACATTTTTAAAGTGATCTTTTCAATCTACATGAATTACTTAGTGTAATGATATAATCTATAATAAAATACAGTGAAAAATATATTTTAAGACTCCAACTTGAAATCCTCAAAAAATAAAAAAATGTTAACATTTCAAAGATAGCACCATATATTACTCACTGTCTCTTGAACTTCAGCAACTTCTGAATATGGCAAGATCTAAAAAAAAAACAAATTTTCTCAGGAGTGATTTAATGTCAAATACTTGAATCTGAATTTAGAAAGCACCCAGTGTATAAATGAATTGAGAGTTGCATTAATCTTTTAAGAAGTAGCCCCCCACCCACCAAAAAAGTGCAACAATATGTTTACACTGGAAACCAAATCCTTTTAAAAACAACAACAAAAAACTCTGAGGCTTTGGGAAATTCCAGTCAATCTGCCAATCTGTGAAGTCCTCTCTGCATGTATTTAATTCTATCAGCCTTTTCCCCATGTAAACTTTCTCCTCTTTTGGTTTCTAAAGTACTCTACTCCTCTGCCTTCCCTTTCCTGTTTTCCTGACTCTACTCTTCTCATTCAGTAAGTCAGTGGCCATAACCAGTTCTCAGTCCTCAACTGAGTCCTCAACTCAGTCCTCTATCTACTCCTTTTCTGCAGATTGTGTTCATGCTCAAGGTGTATTTATCACCTTTATTCAGAAGATTTCCAAGTCCTACCCATCTCTAAAACTTCACTCCAAAACATTGCTACCTGTATGTTCAGACATTAGCGCAAAATAACTTCTGGTTCTAAAATCTATTAAAAAAAAAAAAAAAAAAAAAAAAAGGAAGGGCTCTAAAACCAGGAAAAGTAGTTTTAGAAAGCATCTTTAAGTCAAAAATAGCACTCAATAGCTTCTCTCCGAAACCAGCTTCCATGGCAATTTGCCCAAGTCTTTCAATTGTAGCATCTTTTTCTCACTCAGACAAAAACCCTTAAATCATCTGAGACTCTTTCCCCCCAACATCTCATGAAGTCATTAAGTTCTGATGATATTCACCGAGACAATCTCTACTTCATGTCTACTACTGTCCTTCAATTCTCACTATTACCTAGGCCAGACCCACATCACTTCATTTCTCATCTCCCCTTTCAATAAATGTCCCTGCATTACATTTCACCTCACTCATTCATTTACTCTGCTAGGTACTAGAATTCAAAAACACAATAAAGACATGGTTCCTACTGCCAACAAGATGACCATATATTGAAGACTGTATGTACTGTAATAGCAATTTATATGACATTGAGGTAAGTTATCTTGTTCAACCAATATTACTCCTCCTTTGAGCTAGCACCACCATTATCAAGTCATTGAACTCTGAGATTTTCTTCTCTGTGAATACATAATTATAAATGTTACAACTTTCCAGAATCATTGTGAGGCTTAACAACAGTTTACATGAGTGGTACAGTTTACGTAAGTGTACTTTGTAGATTTTTTTAAAAAGCAATATGCAGACATAGGTAGGATTACTTAGCAGTGCACAAATAACAAAGACTAAGAAAAAACCAAGAACTTCATTTAGCAAATTAATTCCATAAACTATCACACTGGCCATGTTACTCCTCCATTTAAAAACATTTGATAGTACCCATTCTTTAAAAAATAAGTGCCAAACCCGATACTGAAATTTTCTACAGCATGGACCAATTATTCATGCCACAGGGTGTTCTGATCCCCCATAAGATAGCTTTGCAATTTACCTAAATTCTCTGTCTAGTAAAATTGATTATGCTCAGAGTGATTTGCAATTCTCTCCCTTTCTTTTTGCTTCCCTGTTCAATAGCTTGAAAGTTCCCTGACCTCAAATTGCCAATTGCCAATTCTGCTATCACAGTTTAAGATAAAACTCTGACTCCCTAATAACAGTTCTTCATCAACATAATTAGTTGTCTCATAGTATTTTCTCTATTGCTATCACAAATGAGAAAAAAAAAATTTTCATTTAACTTTTCCCTAATATTATAATGATCTAGTACTCTGCTACCAAATCGAACTTTCTTCAATGATGCTAGTACTCTGCTACCAAATGAACTTTCTTCAATTTCTTCAATGAAATAGTTTATATCTACAATATCCAATAGAGTAGCTACTAACTACATGTAGCTGTTAAATTCTTGAAATGTGGCTACTGAAAACTGAGGCACTGAATTTATTTAATTTAAACATAAGTGGCTATACTATTTAACATTTCAAGTCTAACCAATCTTACCATTCCCAGCTAAACCTCACTGATCATTCTTTAGGACTAGCCATCACAGATCATTCCTTTTCTCAAACTCTCTCCCCTTTCCTAGTTTCCAAGCTATTTTCTCACTTTTTCCTTCTTCCCTCTTGTTGCTTGGCTCCCTTTCCCTTCTGCCCCTGCCCTCCAAGTTGTATCTTAGAATCTCTTTTGTTCCCATTCAACATGCTTTCCTCAGATGATTCCATTGGCTTAATTTTTAAATGGGGTCTATTCACCAACAACTCCTCAAATTAGTTTCCCTCCTAAACTTCTCCTGAGCTTCCACTCCTTAAAGGTTTCCAGTCACCATCCTGCTGCACTCATTCTTCTTATCTCAGATAAAGTATCACATCCTCCGTGAGGGATTTCCTGACCTCCCACACCAGGCAAAAACAAAGGGATACTATATCTGTGTTGTCACTGCACCCTTCTATCAGGTAGAACTGCAGGGGAGAGCCCACAGAGTTCCATGTGCTCTAGAGACAGTGCCACTGCAGCACACCACCATTTTCCTGACTGAGGAGGTGAAAGACACCTAATTCACCTTCCCCACAAACCTCAACACTTACAGCAGAAGCACCACAGCCTGCCTAATTGACCTGCAAGCTCCACAATGGCAATTATCCTTTAGGACTCTGTTCAAAAGTAACTTCATCAAGGGCACCTGCGTGACTCAGTCAGTTAAGCATCTTGACTCTTGATTTCAGCTCAGGTCATCATCTTAGGGTCGTGAGATGGAGCGCCATGTGGGGTTAAGATTCTCTTAAGATTCTGCTTAAGATTCTCTCTCTCTCTCCCTCTTTCTCTCACAGTGCCTGGGTCGCTCAGTTGGTTAAGTGTCTGCCTTGGGCTAAGGTCATGATCTCAGGGTTGTAGGAGTTATGTGTTGGTCTCCCTGCAGCAGGGAGTCTGCTTCTCCCTATCCCTCTACACTCCTGCTCATGTTCTCTCTCTCTCTCTCCAATAAATGAAATCTTAAAAAAAAAAAAAAAAAAAAAGAAAAAAAGTCTTTCCCTCTGACCCATCCACACTCTTAAAAAAAATAAAAAAGTAACTTCATCAGAAGATTTCCACAGTATTCTCAGAAAATAGCAACACCCATCCCCTAGATTCTCTATCCATCTTACCCTGCTTTATTTTTCATCACAACAATCACCACTTAACAGTATATATTTATGTTGTTGTTTTTTTTTTCTTCCTCCACTAGAGTGTTAGCTCTACTGAAGTAGGAACTTAAGTTTGTTTTGGTCACTGTTGTATCCCTTTAGACTAGAACAGAGCCTGGCACTTGGGAGGCAATCAACAAATACTGAATGACAAATGCATGAAGGAAAAAAGAAGGTTTAGTCATTATTATAACTCTAATACCTAGCAAAGAATTTCTTAAATGTAGTTTGCTGAGTTCCTGTTTATGAAATGAATTGGTTTAAATTCTCTAACAGCAAAAAAAAAGTCTTATTCAACTCTGTATTTTCCAAACCTTAACATTCTGCATGCTTCACATAGATACACAAAGAACTAATATGGACTTGAATTCTGAAATCTGAGTTCTAAGCCTAGGTCTCTCAATATTCCCTGGGTAAACCTGAATAAATATCTCGAATTCAGCTTTTTTATTTGCTCACAAGGTCTGTTAAAATCCTAAAATTCTGTTATAATAACAATTCAACATAGAAAATTACCTCAAAACCTGAGAACATCTTAAGCTGTAATGTAAAGCATATTCATATTTTCTTCCACTTTTAGTCTCTGGCTATCATATGCCCAAAGTCCTTTGTTAGGAATTCCATTATTTCTCTTAAATAATTCTGTCCTTTATAAATAACACTGTTACAGATTTACCACCTGTCTTTGGTAATGAAGCATAAGTTCTATTTCTTCTGGTAATGGTGGTCTCTTGTTACAATGAAAGCAACCTCCTTCATCAAGGACTTCATACACAAGGAAAATTCAAAACTGACTTTGTCAGTTGTAACTAATGTCATGCATCTGGTGAGACTGCTGGTGAAGTCTGTGGTTATGAAACAAGAATTAAATCTTGGCCTTTGACCTCATTAACATTCTCCCCTATATTTGACCTACCCATACTTTGTCACCTGACAAGCATAAAGAAACCATGTAATCACATCACAATCATGCTAGGGATGACAATAAGCTTGTATACAAAAATATTTCAATGTATGATGCTTAATCTTATGACCTACTTAAATAACTCAAGTAAGAGTTTATGTTACTTGGAATTTTATTCTGGTCAATTCCTTACACAGATACATACACCCACATTCTATATTGAATCATGACCAGGATCTGAATTAAGACATAAGGGCTGTATAACAAATAGCCTCTTTCCATCTAGAGTTCAATTTCTAACAAATCACTGATGAGCATATCACGTTGTTCAGTATCAAGCCAGAGGAAAGACTGCTAATATTGGAAACATCAACTTCCATGACTCATAATATCTGTTGGGTCCCCCAATAATGGGTCAATGGTCAAAGGAGCGAGACTGATACAAAGCAAAGGTCAAGCAAAGCTTTATTTCGCACCAAGCATCAAGAATCAAACCAACCATCAAACAGACCAGTCCAGGCCGCCCATTACAGAGAGGGCGACCCCTCCCTGCCTCACAGACTAACTTTTATAAAGCGAAGGCCATATGGTTGGGCCTGGCCCCCCACAGGTGGTGAATGAGATTGTAACACACAGAGAAAGCTGCACAGTCATGCTAGGTCACACATGGGTGGCCAACTGAATTATAATTCACCCCATAGTAGCTATTTGAACTAGCCTATCACCTTAGTCAGAATTGGCGCCCAAAAGGCGGGGCCCACACTCCTTGGTAGGCAGGGAGACAGTATGCAAGCTTTACTGATTGGATGTCTCTACCTGAGCCGACTCATCCCTGTACTCATCCCTGCATTCGGACGTTATCTCCACCTGACCTGACCCACCCTTGTATTTGGGCTCTGCACCTGGGACTGGTTTCCCCGACTTGCTTTTAAGTAAGTTCCTCTGGGGGGGGGCAGAGTCAATTTAAGTTTTACTGCATAAACAACAAAATGGCTATTTAACCAGGGTGGGGCTGCTCTGGCTGAATAGGCCCTTACAATATCTACTACACATAAAAATGCAGTTAACAACTGTTCTTCAATTGTATACTGCCTAAATGCCAAAATATTCACTCCAGATAGAAAAATCAAAATTAGTTACAGGGGAACAAAGCTTTGAGTTAAATAAAAATAGATCATGTATCACATACTTTTTCAAGTACACATTATACTAGGTAATGCACACAAAAATTTTAAAAGGCTGTGTCTGACATAGATCAATTTAAAATAAAAATGCTAGCCTTTACATTCAATGACAAGAGAAACAAAATTAGAGTACATGTATTTAAATCCTAACATGACCCACTGATTAGCTATGTGATCTTAGAAAAAATTACTAACTTCCTCAGAGTCTCAGTTTCTTCATCTTTAAAAACAGAGTAAACATCTACCCCACAGTACTACAGAAATTAAATGAGAAAGTATGTGAGACACCGACCTGAGATCAGGACACACAGTAAGTGTGCAAAAATATATTTGTTTATTTGTTTGTTCTCCATACTAATAAATTAACCCAAATATGGAATTACCTAATTCTAAAAATCTAGTGAAAAAAAGCAAAATCCAAAAGGGACATATTTTCTATTCAGCTACTATTACCCTATAGGTTTTAAATGCCTTCTACCTAGATGACACAACTGCATGCTAACTTATTCCCTGGGCTAACCACCTCTATTTTTATAGTTCTCAACTTTGGCCAAAAATCAACTGGGAGACTTTTAAAGAGTACCAATGTCTGCATCTCACTCTCTGAGACTCTAATTCAAATGAACAGGGGTGCAACATGGGTACTGGGATTTTTCAAGACACCTCAGAGATAGCTCTATAATGTTTAGCTGGTTGTCCCTGCAATATCCCATAATTTTGCAAAATGATTTTCCCAAGTCACAATTCTAAACAGGTTTTGCTCCAAAAAACAAGAACAAAAAAATTCAATAGTCTTACATTACCTTAAAAACAATAATTTCAAACTATAGAAATTCAAGGATCTGTATATTCTGATTCTAACTTGGTTGAGATGCAGTATAGGAAAATAATTAAAGCTTGGCTTATGGAGCCAAATGTATCTCAGTTCTGCCACTTACTAGTTGTATGACCCTGGGCAACTTAATTATTTCTGTGTTCTCTTTTGTTAAATGAGGTATTAAATTAATACCCACATTAAATGAGGGTAATAATGCTATCTCATAAGGTTATTAGAAAATTATGTAAGTTTACCTGAAAAGCACTAGCAATAGCTTCTGGCACAGAACAGAAATTTAACAAATGTTAGTTGCTATTAATTTCTTATAGTTTTATTTTCTTGGGGTGGGGGGAGACTTTTTATTTATATATTTGAGAGAGCACGCACAAGCAGAGAGAAGAGGCAGAGGGAGAGGCAGAGGGAGCCCAAGGCAGGACTCAATCCCAGGACCCTGGCTGGCTTCATGACCTGAGCCAAAGGCAGACACTTAACTGACCGAGTCACCCAGGCTAATGTATCTCTAACATGCTAAAATTCTAATCCTTCACATTCTAATCTGAGGTTTGATAGGATACATTTTATTTTCTAAAAAAAATACAAGAAAAAATTTAAGTAAGAGTTAAATGTATGAGCCACCTGAGTGGCTCAGTCTGTTAAGAGATTGCCAGGTCATGATCCTGGGATCCTGGCACAGAGCTCTATATGGGGCCTCCCTGCTCAGTTGGGGAGTCGGTTTCTCCTTCTACCCTTCCCACTGCTTAAGCACTCGCACGTGCACTTGCTCTCTCTCTCTCAAATAAATAAAATCTTCAGGAAAAAAAAAAAGAGGTTAAATGTAGAGCAGTGGCTTTAATGATAATTCTGCTTACAGAAGCACCCACATGTCTTAAAACAGGAGAAACACCAAGTAAAAATGTTCATAAAAAATCTTCAATCCATACTTTTAAAAACTGAATGATTGCATTATTTATGGACATTAAAAGAAATAACAAAATTTGAAACTTGTTTTTCCTCAAGTCTAGTTCAGCAAAACAAATAGCTCTCTATTGGATAACCTATTTACTTGCAAGTTAAGTGCTTAATAGTTCTACTTTTGTTTTTTAAACTAAGGGCATGTCACAGCAGCCAAAGGTCTTAATAGGAATGAAGTGTTAAAAACAATGCTGCTGTTCTTTTGATTTTTTTAGTCCCCTCTCACTCACCACCATAGCTATTCTACATACAGAGAACACAAAGCCAAAAAGAAAGTAACCAGCTTCTTTTCCAAATGGGAACTGATTTATTTACTAGTTAAATAACTAATACTCTCCCTGAACCTATCTTTACAGACGGATGTATGGCAGGCAACCTTAGACTAGAACAAGTATAGTACCACAGATGGAGAAAAGGCCTGAGGATAGGAGGGAGAGTTGGAAGTCATCTTTCTGTGCCCTTGTTTCTTGGCAATACTGGACAGATCACTGCCCACCCTGTCCTCAGTACCAGGGTAGAACATGATTTAATACCAACTAGAAACATTAAACACCATTTTAAACACTTTGTTTTTAAACTGTAGGTGGCTCAGTAGGTTAATGATCTGATCTTTATCTCAGCTCAGGTTTTGATCTGAGTCATGAGTTCAAGTCCCACACTAGGCTCCACTATTTAAAAATAAATAGAATAGAACAGAACAGAACTGTGCATATGTCCAGCTGCAGTATTGCAGGAAAGGAGGTTGCCACTATCTCTCACTGCTCCTTTCCCCAAATGAGCTAAGTGATTACAACTAGAGAGGCAGCTTGTGACTATGAGCTATGCTCAGAGAAAATACACAGAAAAATCCCCTAAGAAACATAAATATATTGGTGTGAGGGCAAGTGGAAAATGATGAAGCAATGATTTTAAGAGATTCTTCTACTCTACAACATATATTCCCTAGATCAGCTGAAAGAGCCCCTAGGTGCTTTCTTTTCTATCTAGGACAGTATCAATCAGACAAAGCAATGAATATTCCCAAGAGAATATTATTCCCAAGGAAGTAAAAACTCATAAACAAAAATAATTAATATCCTAAGGAGTCCAAATGCTATGAAAGAAAAACTGAAGAGTCTCAACTGGAGAACTAATTAGTGAACCAAACCCATCAAAAACTTAAAATAATGGTAATAAATATGCTCAAAAAGATGAGAGGATATTATAAAAATGAATTATAACCAAACATTCACAGAAAAGCAGCTAGTAATAATGAGTATAAAAATATTATGATGAAACAAGGTATATAGCAGGATTGACAAGCAAAACAAATATAATAAATAAATTAGTAAGCAGGAAGAGTGATGAAGGAATTCAACAAGGCATAATGAAAAGAAAAGAAGGAAAACACGAGAGATAAAAAACAGAAACAAAAGCGCCACATTCCCCAAAGAGGAGACCCCTTAAATAGGGCACAATGTATTCCAAAAAGTAACAAAATAATAAATCTTAAATGATTTTGAAAATTATTAAAAAATAGATTAATCTGAAAAAATATAAAACACTATAACCATTCCATCAACTTTCACCTGCAGGCATACATACACAGAACAATAGTCCTAACTGTATAAGGACTGGAAAGAAATAAACTATTATTTGCAGATGAATCAGACAAAACATTAAAACTCTTAAAGACAAAATAGGTAAGCATTCAACCAGTATCTGTAAATGTCAAAATGAAAACAGAAACAAAATAAAAACAAAAACTGCTTGAAAGATACAGATCATAATGCTAGCGCTATATTACAATTTTTTAATAGTTAAATTTTATTGTGATTATCACTCCCTCATTCCTGAAGGCCCTGTCATTTCTTCTTTCTACCCTGCCCCCACCCCCATCACCTTCTGGATCCCTCTTTTCATATCAGGTAGCTATAAGTTATTCTTTTTTAAAGAGTTAATTACTAAAGGCTTGAGGAATTTTCAAACTTTGGGCCTCCAGATCCCTTCACTGTCCCAGAAATTACTGAAGACTGCAAAGAACTATTCTTTACTGGGGATTATACCTACTGCTATTTGCCCTATTATAAAGTAAAAATGAGAAACTCACTATTTCAGCCACATAATCAAAAACAACATCAGAAATGACAAGTCAGGTTGACAGTATATACACTTGGCAATGATGTGATGAAATGGCATTTTACTTTTGTGGTCTCTTCCCCCAAACCCATAAGGACCAGAGAAAAACAGACAAATCTCAACTGAAGGACATTGTGCAAAATATCTAACCAGTACTTCTCAAAATTATCAAGGCCATCAAAAACAAGGAAATCACAGTCAAGAGGACCAAAAGGAAACATGACTACTAAATGTAATGTGCTATTCCAGATAGGATACTAGAACAGAAAAGGACAACAGGTAAAAACTAAGGAAATCTGAATTGAGTATGGACTTTAGTTAATAGTGTTATCAACCTAGACTCATTAATTATATCAAATGTACCATAAATGTGTTAATAGTAAGGGAATTTGAGTAAAAAGTATATGGAAACTCTAGAATTTTTTTTCTATGCCTAAAACTATTCTAAAAAATAGAGTTTATTTAAATAAAAAAGCATTGCTTAGGAAAAAACTAAACTAAAACAAAAGAATACACAAGCACACACTCCATTAGCCAGTAGATTGATGACATCAGCACCTAAGGTAGTCTCTGGAATAGTGCACTGTACACTCATGAGAGAATGAGAAAAGAGGCAAATAACATCGAATACCATTTACTGAAGAAGCTTTCCAAGCATAATGGAAATACCAAAGATTTCTGGCTTAGAATTTTGCCGATGGACTGTGTAAATCACTGGTTATTTTTCTTTTTCAAAGCTAACTCTTGTGCAACTGGGTGGCTCAGTCAATTAAGCATCTGCCTTCAGCTCAGGTCATGATATCAGGGTCCTGGCATCGAGTCCCAAGTCAGGCTCCCTGCTGCTTTTCCCTCTCCCTAGGCTACTCCCCCTGTTCACACTCTCTTTCTCTCAAATAAAATCTCAATTAAAAAAAGCTATTTTCAACTCCCATTAGAGTTGATTAAAGTCCCATTATATATCTGCAAATTTTTTATGTTATATTATTCAAGCTTCTTGAATAATAAGCTTGAATAAGCTTCTAAGAACATTTAACAAGTCAAATAAATGAAACTATAATAAGATAGAATCTAAGTACCCTTACAGTAAGAAATGACTGAGTGGTATTTTCCCACTTGGGAAGTGCAAATATTACAAATACTGAAATACTACTAACTTGTAGTGTTCATAAGTTAAAGATGGTAACAAAGCATAAAGCATATTTGTCAAATTGCTTTATCCTTTTAAAAACTGTCTCCCTTTAGTAGAAGATTCAACAAAGTTGTAAAATGGCAAAATGATTAATAGTTTAAAAGATAAAAGGTGGGCTGGTTCGTGTGAAAGGTAAGGACTAGTCACAGTTATTCCCTCCAGTCCCCATTTGTGTAAGCCAGTTAGGACACTAATTTATACCACCAGTGAATTAACATATCTAGGCAATGATCATCCATGGCTGCTATTATCACAAGAAGAGAGACAGATATTATATGTCTCCGATGGTAATACACAACACCCTCAATAAGTATACTTGTCAAAAAAGAGTCTGAGCAAGTCTAACTCTGACCAACTTGTAAGAAATTTAAGTGACTGAAGAACTCATTAAATAATCACCATGGGGGAAAATCCAGACTGTGGGAAATTTTATAGGATGAACTCTCTTATTTATTTCAATAAACTAAAAAGGAAAAATTAAAAACAGATACGAGAGAGACTTAAAAGATTAAAAAAAGGCCTCAATGACTTATCAACCAACGCCAACATAAGGATTATAAGAAAATAATATTTATGAGACAATCAGGGAAATTTAAGCATTGATTAGTTATTTGATTAAAGAATTACTTGTTTTTAGGATACTAATGATATCTATGGTTGAAGTTTAAAGAAAAGTCTTTATATTTTAGAGATATTTACAGAAATACTTACAAACAAAATAATTTATCCAGGATTTGCTCCAAAAAAACATGAGATGGGAAGGTGGGACTACAGATGATGCAACACTGACCTGAATTGTTAATTGTTGAGAACAAGTGATAAGCACATGATGATTCACTATACTAGTCCATCTTTTAAAAAATATATTGAAATTTTCCATAATAAAAAGTTCAAGAAAGATAGCACCACTCTTAAATGTGATTAAAATATAAATTCTTATAGTTAGAAGTAGCTATTAGAAAGAAAGAACTCTTTTAATATAAGAGAGAATAAATATGTAGGTAACAAATTGGTGACTAAAATTTCTAGTTGTTTCATTATTTTACATTAGAAGATCTCTGCAACCTAAGAATTTACATAATTTAGGACCATTCAAAATAATACTTAATGTTACCAAACACTGGGGCAATTCCATTAACTGGCATGGCAAAATACACAAGCTATATATACAATGTTGCCAAATATTATATATAGTAGCCACATTTCTTAGAATAGGATTTAAAGCTCTTGGTGAAGTCTAGTAACATACCAATTTTACTTTATGAACACCAAATCACAGTAAACATGAAAAAAACCACCTAGTAAATATGTAAAAATAGAAGTTTCAGGAAGCTGGATAATCTCTAGGTCCATGAGAAAGACACTCATTTACTACATTCTAAGAATTACTGAACTAAATCATCTTTGCATTTCCTTACATTTCAGAAATTCTTTGATTCAAAGTACCCCATTTACATCAGAATCTTAAGAAAGATTACTTCAATTGAGAGCGTCTTATAATACAAAAGATTCACGAGTATTTTAAAAACTATGTTCTCTTCTGAAGTCAGTTATATAATTCACTTATAATACAAAAGATTTTTACCTCTAACAGACCTTCTAAAAGAAGGTTTCTTCCAGCAACAGAAATAATATATAAAATATTTTTAAAAAATACAATGAATAGGTGAAAAACCTATTCAGGTTTTGAATTTAAAAAAAAAAAAAAAAAAAGCTTCACATAGTCTACCTCAATCTATTAATAAAAATTTAACTCCTACACTTTAAGCATTTCTTAGTGGTTAATTGCTAAAGTGGTCTAAGTTCTGGACTTTTAAAAACTATCATAAGATACATATTAAATGTATACTTGTGTCCTGAAATATAGTAGGTTCCATGTTCAGAGACTCAATTCGTACTTTTTCAATATTTACTAATTAAGACAACACTACCACAAAAACTAAACTATACACAACTGGAATAGTAAATGGGCAAAGGAATTTTTTTAAAAGAAAAAGTAAAGTCGCTTGGGTGGCTCAACGGGTTAAGTGTCCAACTCCTGACTTCAGTTTAGGTCTCGATCTCAGGGTTGTGAGTTCAAGCGCCTGCTGGGTATGGAGCCTACTTAAAAAAAAAAAGAAGAAGAGAAAAAGAAAAAGTAATCTCCTATGGAAGAAGAATACTAAATTAATGGACACTGACAGTCATACTGAGTCCAAACTTTAACAATCTCACACCAAGACTCCAATAATAGTCTCTTAATATCTTTTACTCTTCCTAATCATTTAATATTTTGCTTCCAGATTCATTGATCTACATAAATATATTCAATGATATACTATGGCTTTCAGATTCAAGTTCAAAATCCCAGGTATGGCACTCAAAACCTACAATTTTGGTCTCTTTCTGCCTCATGAATCATTTTTCCTGTAAATAACACTACCTTCTAATCTACTTTAATTTTTCTAATTCATTTCTCTCTAAAAAAAAAAAAAAAGCCATAAGCAGTTAATTCTCCTCATTTAGCTTTGCCTCTTGTTATCCTCCTTTTCTAGAATACTCTCCTTGCTCATTTTCAATCCTGTACTATTTACCTGTGCTAATCAAAGTGCATGTTCTCTTAAGAAAACCCTTCTAACTACCCCAGTATATAACAACCACCCACTCTTCACAGCTTGTAAATCTTGCCTTGTTTTATGTTCATCAGTTAACACTGAGTAAATCTGTTTTTGCCTTGTCTATCCCATCTCTATTCTTCCCCAAGTAAACCTAATTCAGAATATATTGTATATATCTTGGCATCCCCTTCACCAGGCATAGTACTTTGTACAGAGGCAGCAATTTTTAAAAGTCTACTAATATCTTAAAAACTAGTACTTGCGATCATTTTTAAAAACAAACACTACAAACTCATGTTGACACACTACTTCATATTTTCAAAGAACTTTCTGGTTTCTCTTGATCATACTGACGCTATCAAGTACTCAGAAGGAATATTCTTGCCTATATGTTTTTTATTGAAGTAGAGTATTTGCCTCAATATTTTAGGAAGAAAAACTGAGATTCTGAGAAAGTATAAAGCCAAAATTACTGAATAGCCTAGGGCTTTTTTCCAATGTGTATTACTGCCTCTCCTGCCTTCTAATTATTTATCTTTATGGACAGAAAGCTTAATACAGCTAGGTATATCAATAATAATAGTAATAGCTTTTATTTACTGGATGCTTATAATGTCTGTGGCTTTATAATAGGCACTTTACAGATATATTATTACAATCAAAACTCAAAACAGGGAAGCCTGGGTGGCTCAATCAGTTAAACATCTGCTTTTGGCTCAGGTCAGGATCCCAGGCTCCTGGGATCAGGTCTGGCATTGGGCTTCCTACTCAGCAGGGAACCTGCTTCCCCTCTGCCTGTGGCTCCTCCTGCTTGTGCTCTCTCTCCCTTTCTCTCTCTGACAAATCAATAAAATCTTAAAAAACAAAACAAAACCTCAAAACAATTCTGGAAGGTAGATATTACTATTAACTTTATATAACCGATGAAGAAACTGAAAGCCTAGAGAATTTAATTAACTACCCAGGTCATACAACTAAGCAACAAAGCTTAGATTTTAATATGTAGCTAAATGTCTACAGAGCCCGTGTACTTATCCACTTCTCTTAGATCTAAACAGTAACCAGCTTAGGCGGTGCATCTACAGAGCCCGTGTACTTATCCACTTCTCTTAGATCTAAACAGTAACCAGCTTAGGCGGTGCATCTACAGAGCCCGTGTACTTATCCACTTCTCTTAGATCTAAACAGTAACCAGCTTAGGCGGTGCAGTTCAAAGGTGATATTTTATAAATAGGTAACTCGAAAGTAGATCTCAAGATTAGTTTCAAATACATAATATTTGAGTAGTGCAAATGAAATTTTTGGTATTTTTTACTCTATAATAAGCTACAATATTTCAAAAAAGAAACTGAGGGAACAAGAAAAAGAAAACTGTTCTCATTGCTTTTTAAATATCTTGCTCCAATCTCTCTAAATATCAGCACGATTGAGAATAAAAAAATGAATTAAATTTTATTAATACATCACAGATACTCTGGTATAGAATTTAATACTGTCTAGATATTAGTTTAAAAGAGGGGCACCTGGGTGGCTCAGTGGGTTAAAAGCCTCTGCCTTCGGCTCAGGTCATGATACCAGGGTCCTGGGATTGAGCCCCACATTGAGCCCCACATCGAGCTCTCTGCTCGTTAGGGAGATTGCTTCCCCTCTCTCTCTCTCTCTCTGCCTGCCCCTCTGCCTACTTGTGATCTCTATCAAATAAATAAAATAAATAAAATCTTTAAAAAAAAAGATAACAGTAAATTTTAAGTAATTCTATTCAGAAAGGCACAGAGCCAATACATTAGTGGCAAAGTACTGAAACACCCCTTAAGCTGTGCGAGCTCTTAGAGAAGATAATTAACCTTCAGCTCAGAACCATTTTCTCTATCTTTAAAAGTGAGAATAAACAATACCTACCTTTAATGGCTGTTGTGAGGGCAGTCTGACAAAGCACACACTTAGAGAATAGCAACTATTGTTATTATTGGCATTTTTATTATCAATGAGATTTAAAATATTTCAGCTAAAATAGTTAAGTCCACAACCTTAAATAAGATATTTATGGCAAAGTATACATGTTCTAAGACAAGGTTTTAATCTTAACTTTTTGTTGAAATCATAGTGAAAATAAAATAACCTACCATCAGTTTTCCTTTCATAATCGCTGTGACAATAACCTTTGTAAACCAAATTACTTCCATGCCCATTTTATTTTCTATTAACAAGTTATTTTAAAGTTTAACTTTCTTTGACCCTTTAAGAAACTAATACAAGACTGAACCAGAAATTCAAAAAAAGCTGGGAACAATTTAACCCAAATAAGCAAAATAGCATTTTGCTATCAATCATTAGACTGTCCCTAAATCTGAGTCTGAACAAAGGGCTTTCACTAAATTAAAATATACAAACATCTCAATATAATTCCATAGCAATATGAAACATAGAAAAGTTTGCCTCTGCATTATCCCAAAGAATTTACCATCCCAAGGGCTGGAACCAAATTAATACAAGTAAGCAGAGAAGGAGATAGGATGGAAATATCAGAAAACTGACTGTGTTCTGCTTCAACAAGCTTTAAAATATCTGTCATTTTCATACCAGCAAGAGTTAAAGAATTACTTTAAAATTTTTTAGGTTTGTTTTAAATACATTTTTTTAAGATAAAATGATGGCTTAGATCAAACACTTCATAGCTGTAGGTGATAGTACCTTATTATGCTACACTTGAATCACTCACCGAAGTTTGATCAGGTTCTCCATCTGCCAAACCTGCATCCATAGTGAAAGAAGGTAAGTATATGCTTCTCTTTCTGTTAATATTTAGCCATCCTGTAAATTTGAAAATCCTGGAAGAAAAAAAAATCCTATGTATTAGGACTAGTATAAAACTGTGAGAAATGGAAAAATCAGTAAGTATATTAGGAGGAAGAAATCATTTTAGGATGAGGTTACTGAGAAATTCAATCATGGAGAAAACAGATTTTGACATGGGCCTTAAAGAATGGTAAAGATTCAGAGAAAAAAAAATGAAGAAAAGAAAATATACCAAGTAATGAACAGCAAGAACAAGGTTACAGATATGAGACTGTTCAAAGTGAAATGTTTAAATCTACCTACAATTAAGGAAATAAGTGTTCTTTTTTCTCATGATTACATTGGCAAATATGCTAATATTGCCAACACTGGCAAGAATGTAGGACAAAGTATTCTCACATACTTTTGGAGAAGAATATAAATTATAACAATTTTTGGTAGGGCAATTAAAAAATATGTATACTTTAATCCAGTAATTTTGAGGCTAATAATTATGCCGTATTTGTTTATACAAATGCACACAGATATACAAACACATCCAACAAAGTAATAGAAATGATGAGAAAACTCGAACTTTATTTTTTTTTTTTTTTTTTTTTTTTTTTTTAGATTTTATTTATTTATTTGTAAGAGAGAGAGAGAGTGAGAGCGAGCACAGGCAGACAGAGTGGAAGGCAGAGTCAGAGGGAGAAGCAGGCTCCCTGCAGAGCAAGTAGCCCGATGTGGGACTCGATCCCAGGACACTGGGATCATGACCTGAGCCGAAGGCAGCTGCTTAACCAACTGAGCCACCCAGGCGTCCCAAAACTCGAACTTTAATGTCAATCATTAGGAGTTTGCTTAAATTATACTATAGACATAAAATGGAGTATCATGTAGCAACTTCTAAAAATCAGGTAGGTCTTTGCATACTCTTACGTATTTGCTTTATATATAAACTAAAATGAGGGCCAATTAGGTGGAAATGGCAAATTACAGAACATTATATATAAAATATTCTTCGTGTTTGTGTCTTCCCATTTTTACAATGAATATGTATCACTTTTATATTTTTATTTTGAAAGTCTTAGACGCATGTCTTTATAACAAGTCTTTTTCTTCTTCAAACTGAACTCTTACAATAACTATATATATTCAAATGTCTCTAATAACCTCTCTAATAATCCTTCCTTAAAAGCGCTAACAAAACCCAAATCAGTAAGTCAGCAAAATTCTGGTCCTTTCTTTAAGTCTGAAAAACATTTTCTTGTTTCTGCAAATATAAAAGGCTACAATGAAGTATAAACAGTGGGGATAATACTTTTTTTTTTTTTAAAGATTTTATCTATTTTATTTGACAGAGAGAGAGATCACAAGTAGGCAGAGAGGCAGGCAGAGACAGAGGGGGAAGCAGGCTCCCTGCTGAGCAGAGAGCCCGATGCGGGGCTCGATCCCAGGACACTGAGATGGTGACCTGAGCCGAAGGCAGCGGCTTAATCCACTGAGCCACCCAGGCGCCCCGGGGATAATACTTTTTACTTGGGCTTTGGAGGGCTATCATTTGGTTTCTTTGATATAACCAATACAATCAGCTCAAGCTAAGTGGACTTTCAATTTATAAACCTTAGGTATCCCTCCTTACTTTATGTATTACAATGCATTGTAATTATTTGTTCTCATGATCTAATTCTCTTCAGGGACAAAGACTGCATTCTACTGATCTGTCTACCCAGTGCTAGTCCATGGTAGGCATTTAATAAACACTTGTTGCACTGAATGTCCCCTCAATTACCTGTATGAATAATGATCCAAAACAGATCATATAAAAATTACTTATGTCTGAGATGCACACTAAAATTCTTACTTGAATACTGACAGGCATTATTCTAGAAATTGGCAAAACTAAAAAAAAAATAATAAAACACCCACAGGAAGCTTCAACTTCAAAAGTATTTTACCAATTTTTTTCATCTTATCCATTCCATTTGAAGGGTTTATTTATTCCTAGACATCATATTAGGCACTTAAAATACGTAAGTGAAGGAGTTCCCCTCTACTTGCTAGATGGGATGCTGCCTGATTCATTAATCACTTAATAAAACCAACTGGATCTTTCAAATAATAAAATACATCAATAAACAAAACAAACAGCCCTAATCTCATGGAGCTTATATTCTAGGAAGAGACAAACAATAAATACAATAAATTAAAAGTCATATGTTAGAAACCAATATTGCACTGTATGTTAACTAAGTAAAATTTTTTAAAAAAGGTTTTATGTTAGGGCATGATGTTATGAGAAAAAAATAAGGCAGACTAAGAAAAACCAGGGAGGAAAGGGTTACAATTTTATATAGCATGTTCATGATAGGTCTCATTGAAAAGATGACATCTGATCAAACATTTGAAGCAGGGAGGAAATTAGCCCTATAGATATCTGAAAAAGCATATTCAGGTCAGAGGGAATACCCAGTGCAAAAGCTGTAGAGCCTAACTTGGAAGTTTAAGGATTAGCAAGAAAGCAATGTGCCTAGAACAACATGAGCAAAGGGATGAAAGAGTAGGAAGAGATCTGATCACTTAAGGGAACAAAAGTAGTAGATCCAGTAGGTCCAGTGGGTCACTGTAGATCTTAGCCTTTAATTCTAAGTAATATGAGAAATCATTGGAGGGTTCAGAGGAAGGAATATGATTTGACTTACATTTTTAAAGTTTCTCTCTGTGTTGACAATAACTGTAGTAGTGGGGGAAGGGTAGGAATTGGGAATTCAGTTAAGAAGCTATTGTGAAAATTCCGGAGAGAAACAATGATACTAGGTTTAATGACAGCCATAAAGATACTCAGAAGTAGTAGAATTCTATATATATTTAGATAGTAGAAGCAACAGGATTTCCTGAAGGATTGACTATGAAGTGGGAAAGAAAAAGGAATCCATAATCACAAAGATTTTGGGCCTGAATGACTGAAAAGATGGCCATTCAGATGAGATGGGGGAGGTACTTGGTCGGGGTAAACATATTTAGTTTGGGATATGTTAAGTTTGAGATGTCTATTTGATATTCAAGTGGGCATGTTAAGCAAGCAGTTGGATATAATATAGCACACTGAATTTAAATTAGCAAAATGAGAAGTGTTTGAATACATTTAATTTTTAAAGACATGAATGTTATTCTTAGTAGTAGGCATGTGACAAATGTTTGTTAGCCTGTGAATAGCATATATATATGTCTCAAATGATTTTTTAAAACCAGTGTTTGGCTTTGCAGTAATTTTGTAAGAGGAGATTTGGTTCTATTGTGCTTATATTTATACTTTAGCAATAAGCAGCTCTCAAAAGTTTTATGTAAACAAAATAGTAATGAAACCATACATGACAAGGAATTCAGTGTGTAAAACAGGTCACAAAATGTAAGGGAAATGGCTGTGGTTTTGGTTCTTTTCAAGCAATATTTTAAGGGTAAAACTTACACATATAACAATGTAGATTTATAACTTGTCCTAAAATACTGGAAGACTGAGCAATAACTGATTAGAGCTAAGCAGCAGCCATCCACTTTACAAGGGGAAACATTCTCCAGTTTGTACCCACCTCTCATACCTTATCTGCACCTGTACTTCGCTGTTTCTCCTTTTCGCCAACTGCCTAAGTTCTGTAAATCCTTAAGTTCTGACTGAAGTTTAAAGTTACCTATACAGAATCTTTTCTAAAACAAAGAAACGTTCAATAACATAAACAACTACTTTTAAAAAAGAGCAATTTTAAAAGCTCCCAGTTTGAATTTCTTCTCTATCAGCCACCATCTTTCCTGTGATTAAGCTTTCTACCCGTATTTTCAAGCTACTTTCTTCTAATATCTAATGACAGTACAGAACTCTACTATAAGAATTTGTCCTGTCAGTTCTTCTACTTGTCCATAATGCTCAAACCTCCCTGATTGTTAAAAAGTCCTTTCTCAGTTCTACTTTCCTGAAAATTACCCTCCTATTTCTCTTTTATCTCTATTGGAAAATATCATAAATGTTCACACATTTATTTCCCCTATTTCTTCCCCCTGCTTTCATGCCTACATGTATTATGTTGGTTCTACACTGAGGTTAATATGAAGCACAGACGTGAATGTATGTGTCTGTTTGTTGTATGTGTAGCTTTTGATGACTGAATGTTTTCCTGACTTATCCCAATTTATGATTAAATGCTACGCCTTCCTTAATCATCATTGTCTGGAAATGAAGACTTCCTCCCAATAAAATTTTCAATTAGCTGAATCTTCCCAAACTATACAGAATAAAAGGGCAAGAGTGGGAATCCTTGTCTTGTACCTGACCTCAGCGGGAAAGCTTTCAGTTTTTTACCACTAAATATGATGTTCGCTGTGGGCTTGTCATATGTGGCTTTTACTATACTGAGGTACATTCCCTCTTACCTGCATTGTTGAGATGAAACAGATGTTGAACTTTGTCAAATGCTTTTTCTGCATCTATGGATATAATCGGATGATTTTTATAATGTAGTTTATTAATATAGTATACCACATTGACTGATTTGTGGATGTTGAACCATCCTCTCACCCCTGGAATAAACTCAATTGATCATGGTGTATGATCTCTTTGATGTATTGTTTAATTAAGTTTGCTTTTTTTTTTTTTTTTCAGGATTTTTGCATCTATGTTCCTCGGGGATATTAACCTGTAATTTTTTCTTGTGACATCCTTGTCTGGTTTGGTATCAGGGAAATGCTGACCTTGTCAAATGAATCTGGAAGAGTTTTCTCCTCTTTTATACTTTGGAAGAGTTTAAGAAGGATTGATATTAATTCTTCTTTGTTTGGTATGTTTGGTAGAATATACAAGTAAAGTTACATGACCTTGGATTCTCACTTGAAATAAGTTTTTAAATTGCTTATTCAATCTCCTTATTAGTAATTGATCTGTTCAAATTTTCTATTTCATCATGATTTAGTCTGAATAGCTTGCATATTTCTAGAGATTTGCCCATTTCTTCTAGATTGTCCAATTTGTTGGCAGATAATTATAATTTTTCATAGTAGTTTCTGATGATCCTTTGTATTTCTCTGGTATCAGCTGTAGTATCTCCTCTTTTATTTTTTTATTGTATTTATTTATGAGTTCTCTTATTCCCTTAGTGAGCTTTAGCTAAAAGCTTGCCAATTTTGTTTATCTTTTCAAAGGATCAGCTCTTAGTTCATTGATATTTTCTACTGCCATTTTAGTCTCTATTTCATTATTTCTGCTCTAATCTTTGTTATTTCCTTCCTTCTACTAACTTTGGGCTTAGTTTGTTCTTTTTATATTTCCTCAAGCTGTAAAGATAGGTTATGAGATTTTTCTTGTTTCTTGAGCTATAGCATTTATCACTGTAAACTTCTCTCTCAGGCTGGCTTTTGACATATTCCACAAATTCTGGTATATTTCCATTTTTGTTTGTTTTGAGATATTTTTTATTTCTTCTTGACTCATACGGTTATTAAGAAGCATGTTGTTTAATCTCCACATATCTGTAAATTTTCCAGTTTTCTTCAAGTAATTCATTTCTAGCTTTCAACCATTGTGGTAAAAATGATGCTTGATATGCTTTCAATACTCTTTAATAGAGTAAGACTTGATTTGCTAATGATGTAGTATATGCTGATTAATTGAACATAATAATAAAAATTTTTTAAAAAATAAAATAAAGACTTGTAGCTTAACATACAACCTATTCTAGAGAATGTTCCATGTGTACTTGAGAAGAATGTGCATTCTGTTGCTTTTAGATGTAATTTTCTGATTATGTTTGTTAATTCCATCTGGTCTAACATGTTATTTAAGGGCAGTTTTTTCCTATTGCTTTTCTGTCTGGATCATCTATCCAGTGATGCTGGGGTATTAACATCCCTTATTATTACTGTATTGTTATCTACTTCTCTTTAGGACTTGTAAATACTTGCTTTATGTATGTAATGCTCCAATGTTGGTGCATAAATATTTACAAATGTTAATACTCCTTTTGGATTGATCCCTTTATCATTATATGATGCCCATCTTTGTCTTATTACAGTTTTAAAGTGTATTTTGTTTGATATAAATACAGCTACTCCAGCTTTCTTTAAGTTTCCATTTGCATGGAATATCTTTTTCCATCCCTCCCTTTTCAGACTTCTGTGTGTCCTAACATCTAAAGAAAATCTCTTCAGGCA
This sequence comes from Mustela lutreola, assembly GCF_030435805.1. Lineage (NCBI taxonomy): Eukaryota > Metazoa > Chordata > Mammalia > Carnivora > Mustelidae > Mustela > Mustela lutreola. Next base: position 109,602,518 of record NC_081297.1, read on the forward strand.
GCATACAGATGGGTCTTGTTTTTTTTTTTTTGCTGTTGTTATTGTTGTTTTATCTATTCAGCCACTCTCCAATCTTTGATTGGAGAATTTAGTCCAATCAGATTTAAAACAATTTATTTATTTAAAAAAGATTTATTTATTTATTTGACACAGAGAGATCACAAGTAGACAGAGAGGCAGGCAGAGAGAGAGAGAAGCAGGCTCCCTGCTGAGCAGAGAGCCCCATGCGGGACTCGATCCCAGGACCCGGAGATCATGACCTGAGCCGAAAGCAGCAGCTTAACCCACTGAGCCACCCAGGCGCCCCTAAAATAATTTATTTTTTAAATAACTATTTATAAGGGAACCTGGGTGGCTCAGTGGGTTAAGGCCTCTGCCTTCTACTCAGGTTGTGATCCCGGGGTCCTGGGATCAAGCCCCACATCAGGCTCTCTGCTCCGCGGGAAGCCTGTATCCTCCTCTCTCTCTCTGCCTGCCTCTCTGCTGACCTGTGATCTCTGTCAAATAAATAAATAAAAATATTTTTTTAAAATAAATGAATAAATAAATATTTATTTATTTATCTATTTATTTATAAGTATGTACTTATTGCCATTTTGTTAACTGTTTTCTGGATATTTTCATAATTCCTCTTTTCATCTCTCCTCTTACTTTCTTCCTTTGTGGTTTGGGGACTTTAATGGTATGCTTACATTCTTTTTGCTTCATCTTTTGTGTTTTTACCATAAGTTTTTATTTTGTGGTTATAATGAGGCTTACATATAACAATTTCTAACTATAGCAGTGTATTTTAAGTTGATAACAACTTAAGTTTGATCCCATGGTAAAGCATATCATTTTTACCCCCATCCCCCCCTTGCACATTTAAAAATTTAAAAGATGAAACTGGATGAGAGTCCCTGGGTTATCTGTGCAGACAGAAAAAAGGATCAAGTTCAGATCCCTGAGGTACTTGAATATTAAAGGATCACTATTTATAGAATGAATGAATCCCAATTTTTGCTTTTCAACTTGGAAAAACCACTCCATGTAATTACTAATGCGGAGAACAAAGGCAAAAGACAAAAATTAAACTTCCTTAAAACTTAATAGCCATAGACAATTTCTTGAGATAGGCAGAGTGACCTTTCTCAAGAAGCTTAGGGGCTTCCATGTTAACACTTTGCCCAAGGCAAAAGGCAACCATGGCTATACAGTAGCTCAACCTCCACAAGCCTGGTTTAAAAAAAAAAAATCTCTTTGGAAACTTCATTATCTCTACCCAACTACCCACCCCACCACCAAGATATAAGTTAGCAATTATCCTCCAAACTTATGGCCCACTGATATACATCTGAAGGGATCTCATAATGAAGGTTTTACTAGCCAGTAGTAAATGACCTTTTCCTTAAAAAATAAATAAATAAAAAAGTAGCCCCTCAAGGTCCTGGTAACCTTGCTTCCAAATTTCTGAGAAACTTACACTATTCCTAACCCCCTCTCAATTTTAAAGTATATAATCAGCAATCCTCACAACCCTAGTGCTGCTCTTTCTGTCCTCCGGTCCTATCCCCATTCTTTAATAAAACCACCCTTTTTGCACCTAAGACATCTTAAGAATTCTTTCTTGACTGTTCGCTGTCAAACCCCAACATGTACATCAATTACATTATGTAAAAACTGAATTAACCAATATAAAAGGCAAACACACACATACAAAAGTCAAATCATAACATGACCAATTTAAAAGAGGAAGCCAGAAGTGGAAAAGAAAGATAAAATTAAGGATAGGTGCCCTAAATTCTTTATCTTTGATAATAAGAAGTTGAAATAAGAGACATTGCTAATATGTCAAGAAATAAGTTTTTAGTACTTTCCTTGAAGCCAAAAATTGCAACATATGAAACAAAAAATCCTAGAGGGAGAGGGTGACTGATTGGAGGCTTAAAGTATAAGCATAATAATTTCCCCATCTTTCAGAGGTGAAAGTCAAAAGATGTTTATATTGATGTAGTTTCACAACATTAGTGAGATCTTTTAAAGCCTACAGACAAAAAAGAATTCTTCAGACGTCTTTGGCACAAAAAATTGATTTTATTAAAGCTTGGAGATTGGTGGGCAGAAAGCGCAGCTGCCCTGGGGTTCTGAGGAATGGCTGATTATATATTTGGGTGTTGGGGGGAGGTAAGGAAAAAGGGAGCTGCCAAAAGGACGTTGATATGCTAAAGAAGACTCTCAGGATACTGGAGGCCTGGCTATTGTGAAACTAAGGTTGTTTTTCCCTATAACAAAGCATTACCATTAATATAGTTGGAAGTTTTCTGAAGAATGTCACATGTATGTATTCCACACAGGAGTGGGGTTGGGTGGGTAAGTTGTGGGGTGTCAGCTAGTGCTTTGTCCTTGGCCTGCCTTCTGCTCCCTCATCAAAATGATAATCTGAGAATTACAAAGTTTATTTCCTAAAAGTTTAAATGGTAACTAAACACAAACCTAATGGCAATAGGCACCAGGGAGTAGGCTTGAGAAGAAATCTTTTCTGCCATTTAAAAAAAATTTTTAACAGTATATGTTACATACAATCAAGAAGAAAGTATAATAACATGTTTGTAAAAGAGTACAATGTGTCATAATCCTGAAGATTCCCTTCTCCAAATTGCAGGGCTAAAGCTAGGCCTGCATCCAAATTTAAACATAATTACTAGTCAAAGGCAAATTTTAAAGAAGACTTTGTTCCCTCTTTTGTTCCTTTTTTTTTTATCAGTATTCTAGCCATTGTTTGGGGAATTGGTGCCTCACTGTCTACACTTAAAAAGTTCCTAGAAAAAGTAATTTTTATAATAGTTCTTTACTGGGGGCTTAAATTGCTATTTCAGTAACAGAGAAAAGGAAGGAGCAACTCCTAAGCAATGCTAACATCTTTAACACATGTCACTTAATCTTTAAAAAAAGAAGATTTTATTTATTCGAGAGAGACAAAGACCACAAGCAGGGAGAGGGGCAAAGAGGGACAAGCATACTCCCCACTGTGCTGGGCGTCCCACTCCAGGAGTTCGATCCCCTGGGATCATAACGTGAGCCAAAGGCAGACACTTAACCCACTGAGTCACCCAAGTGCCCTTCTTAATTTTAACAAATTTATGATGCTATAATAAATGATGGCTCCATCTGAAGGCATCAACAAGTTGTATATTATTAGTATTTCCTCCTATCTCACAGGATACCTCAGAAGTTATTTGTTCTGTTTTGTTAAATGATTATGTAACAATAACCAATATTCTCAAAAGCAAGAATGCTTATCAATGAACACATCATACTTCTAAAGTACAACATACTAGAAGAGTATTAGATTCAATAATCCTAATCTCTCTCACTGCCAGTTTGAAAAAAAAAAAAAAAAAGGTTGCAAATAAAAACAATTTTGTTTAGCTACTCTGACCTAATATACAGTATTTACACTAAGTCAAATCCTTAAGGAAAGCCTAGTATGAGAAAATCATCACATAATTGTGACAGTTCCCAAAGAGCAAGCCAGAAGCACCAACATCATAATCACAAGCACTTTGACAAAATAAATTATGTAAATGGATTGCTGGAATAAAGCAATCATCTATCCAAAGGGCTTTCATCTATATTATTGCAAAATAGTGCAGTACATATGTTTCTTAGAGTATAATCATATTTTGGCACCTATGAATTGTGTTAAAATTCCTTTCATTCTAAAAATAGTAACAACAACAACAATGATGATAATAAAATACACAATATGTAGAATTCAGCCAAAATAATATCATTAGCAATTTGCCCAGAGGAAAACCAACGGTGTTAGACTAAGTTCAATGAAAAACAGAAAATCACTACTACTAAATTTCTGGTAAGATACAAAACAAATTCCATTTCCCATTTTCTTTAGATTAACCATTAATATACATAACTCATAATTGTTAAAGCTTAAAATAAGCCTTTATACCTATATTGCTTCACCATCAATTGTATGTACTAAAATGGCTCAAAACACATTCATCAAATATTTATTTACTTCTTGTCACATAGGAGACACTGATGTAGATTCTGGACATATATGGAACAATCAATACCATTCCTGTCCTAGCCAAAAAAAGGCAAAATAAACTGACTAGTATATTACAATGTAATGAGTCTTATGACAAAGCTACATGTATGATGTTACCTATGTAGCACATAAGGATATTAAACTCAGCCTTCTGGAGGTAGCAGAGTAACAACATACAAAAAAAGAACTTCGCAAAGCCTTTTTATATTAAATAAAACAAATTAACTACCAGAAGTAGAATATATAAATAAATCTAACTAGGATTAATTAATGTAGAATCTTTTATAAATCTTTATAATCTAATAGTTTTTTTAACTTTTGCAGTCTATTTTAAACTTTGGTTTACATTTTTTTGAGATTCATCTATCTAGTTTTAGATCTAGTAACAAAACTAGTTAACCTTATCTCCCAATAAATACCTAATTCTACAAAATATAAAATAAAATAATATGAAATAATGAAGTCATCTCAAATAGATTACTATAGAGTACAATTTTTCTAAAAAATACATGTGGAAAAGGAACAGATTAGAAAGGTAACTTCATAATTTAAAAATAAATTTTGACACAGCAAGATTCTATTTTATGTATCTATTCTATATAATATATATTTATATGAATATATATTTATATTAATTAGATATATATCTACTCTATATAATATAAATATATATTTATAATATATAAATTTATATATTTACAATATATAAATATATATTTATATTATATAGAGTAGATATATATCTAATTCATTGGACATTTTGCAGAGTTGGATACAGAGAAAAAAATATGAATGACAGAATATAGCTCAAGATAATACATTTCCTTAAAAGTGTCAAGCCAATCTGCAAAGAACTACGTAAGAACCCTCTTACTATACATTCATACTTCCCTGTTAATACTTCAAGAAAAAAATCATTCCGAAGTGAAATATAGAGTTGATGGGTTTAAAAGGAAATAGCAAAACAGCACATAGAGACAATAACCAACCTAGTAGCAACCAGACCCAGCATCCAGTCTGTGATCTCCATCATTTCTTATTAAAAGGTATCAGGGCTTCTTTGAGAAATGGCATATTCTAGGTCTAAGAAAACAAATGTACAAGGTATGCCTAGAATATCTTACATTCCAGTATCTTGCATATCCAAGCAAAATGCAAGGTTTATATAATGAAGACTCAGGAGCCAACGCAAAAGGACTCTCTATGGCCAAGATAGGACTACTTTATAGAGAAAATTTATACCTATAAAACGTAGTTTGAAAATCAAAGAGCTAAACAACCATTTCAAGAAATCTGAGGGATGCTTGGGTGGCCCAGTTGGTTAAGCCACTGCCTTTGGCTCAGGTCATGATCCTGGAGTCCCAGAATCGAGTCCCACATCAGGTTCCCTGCTCAGTGGGGAGTCTGCCTCTCCCTCTGATCCTCCCCTCTCTCATGCTCTTCTCTCTCTTAAATAAATTTAAAAAAATTTTTTTTAATTTGAAAGAGGGGCAAATTAAATCTAAAAAGTAAAAGGAAGGAAATAACAAAGAGCAGAAGTACAAAGAGAAAAATCTACAAGGTCAAAAGTTAGTTCTGTAAAAAGATTCAATTTGATGAAGGCTAGGTAAAAAGCAAGGGGGATAAAAGAGACCAGAAAAATAACCAATATTATGACTGATAAAGGAGAAATCATAACAAATCCTCCAAACATTAAAGATATCCTGAAAGAAAATTATAAATAACTATACCAATAAATTTGAAAATTTGTAAGAAAAAGAAATCCTAGAAAAATCCAACTTATTGGGCATCTGAATGGCTTAGTCGGTTAAATGTCTGCCTTCACCCTCAGGTCATGAGCTCAGCGTCCTGGGATTGAGACCCACACTACACAGTACTGGGCTCAACTGGTTGTATCAGACCCTTGATCCCAGCTCAGGTCTTTATGTCAGGGTCATGAGTTCAAGCCCCTCACTGGGCTCCATATTAGGTATAGGGCCTACTTAAAACAATAAAAGAAAGAAGATAAGACCAAACCAGACCAGACCAGACCAACAGCCAGCACAGAGACAGATTTCACTAGCTTTTGCCCCACAGGTATTTGAGTTCACAGACTCTAGCTGCCTGATCCTCCACATACAAATACATTTCTTCCTTTCATCTGCCCCCTCCAGAGCCTAGGAATTATACCAGCAGCCAGTCCAGGCATCTGTGGTTGCTGAGTTCAAGACACCAGCCTAGACTCCCATAGCTGACTTCTACTTGATAGGAATGTGCTCAGAGGAGCTCCTCCAGTTGTGTACTTGCACACTACTGGCCTGACATCTGGTACCACCTTCCACTATCACATGCACATACATACACATTTTGGAGACTGCAACCAAGGAAGAGCACACCAACAGCCAGGGCCATCATAGCTTCTTGTGGGTCTAGATCAGGCCCTGTCTTCTGTCACTGGGCAGTACCACTGAATCACTTACAGCTAGCGCCTTGAGCTGTGCACCTGCACATCCTGGCCCAACTCCATCACTGTCCTCTACTGCCATGCACCCATAGCAAGACACAGCAAGCATGTGGGGCACACCTAGAGCCAAGGCCCCTGCAGCTATCTACCTGCCCTGAGCCCCACCATTACATGTCTGTTTGTGACCACACCTGCCACTAGCTGCACCCCTAGCTAGTCCTTATAGCTGAGTGTGTGAATACCACAAGTTCCAGACACTACCACTGCTTGCCCTGGACCCTAGGTGCTGAATCTAGAGGTACTACTGAGGACCACAACAATCCTCAATGACTCTGCAGAACTCCCAAAACACTAGCCAAAAAACACACATTTGTTGATGCTATAGACCCCAATGGCTTTAGCCAATGGGCCACAATGGCCACTGAAAACCCAGTGCTGCCACATGCCCCTGCACTTGGTATCCTAATACTACGAGACTCAGGGACACAGCATACTCTAGTGTGCCCCCCCTGTCGATGAAAGTCTTCTCTTACTGAAATCAGTCTATAAAGTCAGGAAGGGGTGACTGATTCTTCAAATACATAGACACAAAGATACAATACTATAAAATATCGAGAAAACATAGCTAAACCAAAGCAATATGGTAAACCTCCAGAAACAAACTGGCTCTAAAGAAATGGGAGATCCAGGAATTGCCCAACAAAGAATTCAAAATAATCATTCTGAAGATACTTAGAGAGCTACAAAAGAACACAGAAAAACAATTTAACTGTAACAAGAAAATCATACAAGAAGATAAACAGTTCAGCAAAGAGAGAGAAAACAAAGAACAAATAAATTTTGGAACTGAAGAATACAATAACTAAACTGAAGAATTCAACAGAAAGCTTCAACAGCAGATCAAAGAACAAAAGAAATAATCAGGGGGCTTGAAGACAGATCTTTTGAAATCATCCAGAAAGGCAAGAAAGAAAGAAAGAGAAAAAAGAAAAGGTATGCAGATGTCTATGGGTCTCTATGGGTCTTATAAGATACCAATAAGAGAAGCAAGGTATACATTAAGGTATACAAATGTAGAAAACACATTTAAAGAAATAACAGCTGAGAAGGCAAACTTGGGAGATTTGTCTGGATATCCCGGTTCATGAAGCTAATAGGTCACCACATTTTCAATCCAAACAATCTTCTCCAAACACATTATAATAAAATGGCCCAAAAGCAAAGAGGATTTTAAAAGCAGCAAGAGGAAAAAAAAATTCTTGCATATAAGGGAACTCCCATGTCTATCAGTGGATTTCTCATCACAGGCCTTGCAGGCCAGGAGTGAAAAGAGTGCTATAGTCAAAGTATGGAAAGAAAGGAAAATTGTCAACCAAGAATGTTTTACCCAGCATGATTGTCCTTCAGTAATGAAAGCAAGATAAAGACCTTCCTAAACAAAACCTGAGGGAGTTCTTTACCACTAGACCTCCCTTACAAGAAATATTGAAAGGACCTCTTCAAGCTGAAGCTAAAGGACATTAATCAGTAACATGGAAACTTAGGAAAATAAATAGCCATTAGTAAAGGCAAGTAAGTAGTCTAATTTTGAATACTCTAATACTGTATAATATGGTGGTGTGTTAACTCTAGTATAAAGGTTGAAGGACAAAAATAGTTATAGCTGTAATTATTTGTAAATTGATACACAATATAAAAAGATTAAAATGTGACATCAAAAACACAAAATGTGAGGGAGGGGAATGAAAGAGCAGTTTTCTGTTTGTTGGGTTTGTTTTGTTTTTTTGAGACCAAAGTTAAGTTGATATCAGCTTAAAATAGATTGTTATATCTATAAGATGTTTCAAGTAGGCTTCAGGGCAACCAAAAAACAAAAACTTAAAGAAGACACACATAATTGGTAATCGAAGTGTACCAATATAGAAAATCATCACTTTATAAAGAAGGAGAATAAGAGAGGAAGAAAGGCACAAAGAAACTATAATATGGCCAGAAAACAATTAGCAAGATAGAAATAATAGGTTCTTACTTATCAATAATTACCTTAAATGTAAATAGATTAAACACACCAATGAGAGGGCACAGAGTGGCTGAACTGATTTTAAAAAAAGAAAAAAAAAGATCCAACTATATGCTGCCTACAAGAGACTCACTTCAGCTTCAAGGACACATATAGGCTCAAAGAGAAGAGGTGAAAAAACATTTCATGCAAATAGAAACCAAAGAGAGCAGAGGTAACTACAATTATAACAGAGAAAATAGACTTGAAGTCAAAAATTGAAACAAGACAAAAAAGGTCATTATATAATAAAAAAGGGGTCAATTCACCATGAGGATATAACAATTGTAAATATATATGCACCCAACATTGAAGCAACTAAATATATTAAGCAAATTATACTAATAGATTTGAAGACAGCAATATAATAATGGGGGGGACTTCAATACCCCACTTTCAAAAATGGACAAACCTTCCAGACAGAAAATCAATAAGGAAACACTGGACTTGAACTATACCTTAGATTAAATGTACCTAACAGACATATACAGAACACTACAAGCAACAGCAGCAGAATACACATTTTTCTCAAGTACACATGCAACATTCTCAAGGATAAATCATATGTTAGGTTACAAAACAAGTCTCAGCAAATTTTAAGAGACTGAAATCATGCTAGGATCTCTTCAAACCACAAAGATTTGGAACTAGAAATCAATAATAAGAAAAGCAGAAAATTCACAAACGTGGAATTTAAATAACGCATTCCTGAACAACCACAGAGTCAAAGAGGAAATTAACAGGGAAAGAAAGAAATATCTGGAAATAAATGCAAATGTAATACAACATAACAAGTTTATGGAATACAGCAAAAGAGTTTATAGGGATAAATGCCTAAACTAAGAAAAAGGAATGATCTCAAGCAACCCAACTTTACACCTCAAAAACTAAAAAAAACAAGAACTAAGCCCAAAGTTAACAGAAGAAATAAGCTAAAGATCAAAGATGAAAAAAAATGAAACAGAATAGAAAAACAATACAAAGACCAATGAAACTAAGAATTGGTTTTTTGAAAAAATAAACAAGAAATTAACAAATTAAAAATGGAAAGAGACATTACAGCAGATAGCACAGAAATACAAAGGTCCATAAGACACTAATAATGAACAATTATACACCAAAAATGAACAACCTACAAGAAATGGATCAATTCCTAGAAGCATACAGTCTACCAAGTCCAAATCATAAAGAAATAATTCTGAGCTGACCAAGTAACAAGTTAAGGAGACTGAAGCAATAATCAAAACCCCCAATAAAGAAAAGCCTGGGGGGCGCCTGGGTGGCTCAGTGGGTTAAGCCGCTGCCTTCGGCTCAGGTCATGATCTCAGGGTCCTGGGATCGAGTCCCGCATCGGGCTCTCTGCTCAGCAGGGAGCCTGCTTCCCTCCCTCTCTCTCTCTGCCTGCCTCTCCATCTACTTGTGATTTCTCTCTGTCAAATAAATAAAATCTTTAAAAAAAAAAAAAAAAAAAAAAAAAAAAAAAAGAAAAGCCTGGGATCAGATGCCTACATGGGTAAATTCTACCAAAATTTTAAAGATTTAATACCAATTCTTCTCAAACTCTTCAAAATAAACTACAGAAGGGAACACTCCTTAATTCATTTAATGAGGTCAGCATTATCCTGATTACCAAAGACAATGATACTACAAGAAAACAGGCCAATATCCTGATGACTATAAACACAAAAATCCTCAACAAAATAATAGTAAACAGAATTCAATAGCACTTTAAGCAGATCATACACAATGATCAAATAGGATTTATCCCCTAGGATGCAAGGATAGTTCAACACATGCAAATCAATAAATGTAAATATGCTATATTACTAAAATGAAGGACAAAAATCACATGATCATCTCAACAGCTGCAGAAAAAGCATTTGACAAAGTCAACATCCTTTCATAATTAACTGGAAAAAAATAAAAGCTCAACAAATTGGGTATAGAAGGTAACATATCTCAACATAAAGATCATATATGAAAAATCCACAGCTAACATTCAGTGGTGAAAGGCTGAAAGCTTTCCTTTCAAGATCAGGAAGATCTTTATTTTGAAGAGTTTGAGAAGAATTTTATTTCCAGTCCCAGCCAGAGCAATTAGGCAAGAAAAAGAAATAAAAGGCATCCAAACTGGAAAGGGAAAAGCAGAAGCGTCTCAGAGCACCTGGGTGACTCAGATGGTGTCTGCCTTTGACTCAGGTCCCGGTCTCCAGGTCCTGGGATCAAGCCCAACCTACATCAGGCTCTGCTCAGGGGGAGTCTGCTTTCCCTCACCCCTCTCCTGCTCTCGCTCTCTCATTCTCTCTTGCAAATAAATAAATAAAACCTTTTTTTAAAAAAGTGTCTTGGGGCACCTGGGTGGCTCAGTGGGTTAAGCCTTTGCCTTTGGCTCAGGTCATGATCTCAGGGTCCTGGGATTAAGTCCCACATCGGGCTCTCTGCTCAGAAGGGAGCCTGCTTCCCTTCCTCTCTCTCTGCCTGCCTCTCTGCCTGCTTATGATCTCTGTCAAATAAATTTTAAAAATCTTAAAAAAAAAATAAATAAAGTGTCTTTGTTTGCTGATAATATAATCTTGTATACAGAAAATCCTAAACACAGTTAAAAAACTGACAGATCTAATGAACATATTCAGTAAAACTGCAAGATACAAAATCAAAAATTACTATAGTACAATAAACTATGTGGAAAAAAACAAAGAAGTCAATTCCATTTACAATAGCATCAAAAAGAATAAAATTCTTAGGAATAATTTTTTTAAAAGAATTGGTTCTATTTATTTATTTTTAAGATTTTATTTTATTTATTTGACAGAGAAAGACACAGGGAGACAGGGAACACAAGCAGGGGGAGTGGGAAAGGGAGAAGAAGCAGGCTTTCCCCTGAGCAAGAAGCCCAATGCCAGATTTGATCCCAGGACCCTGGAATCATGACCTGAGCTGAAGGCAGACACTTAACAACTGAGCCACCCAGGTGAACCGGCTTTATTTTTAGTTTTTTTTCAAGTAAGCTCTACACCCAAAGTGGTCCTTGAACTCATGACTCCAAATGACTCATGACTAATGACTCCAAAATCAAGAGTCATGTGCTCTACTGACTGAGCCTGCCAGGTACCCCACTTAGAAATAAATTTAATCAAGGAAGTGAAAGATCTAAATACTGAACACCATAAGACTCCAAGGAAGAAATTAAAGTAGACATCCCATATTCATGGATCAGAAGAATTAATATTTTTATATATTCATACTATTCAAAGTCATCATTGATTCAGTGCAACCCCTACCATTATTTCAAAGACACATTTCACACTAAAATACAAAAACAATCCTTAAATTCCAGCGGAACTATAAAAGACCCCAAATAGCCAAAGCAATCTTCAGAAGAATGAAGTTGGAGGCATTATAATTTCTCTTTTCAAATTATATTACAAAGCTATAGTAACCAAAACAATATGGTCCTGGCATAAAACAGACACAGACCAATGGGACCGGACAGAGAACTCAGTAATAAACTCATAAGTATATGGTCAACTAATATTTGACAAGGGAGCCAAAAATACTCAATGGGGAAAGAATAGTCCTTTCAGTAAATGATGTTGGGAAAACTGGAAAGTCACAGGCAAAAGAATGAAACTGGATCCCTATCTTATACCATACACAAAAATCAACTCAAAGTGGACTACGGAATTAAACCTAAGACCTGAAACCAAATAACTTCCAGAAGAAAACAAAGGAAAAAGCTCCTTGACATCAGTCTTGGCACTGATTGGGGGTGGAGGGGCTATGTAACAAATATACAAGCTACAAAAGCAACATTGGTATACCTTCTTTTTATAGGAATAAGACTGGACTGTATGAAACTAAAAAGCTCTTGCACAGCAAAAGAAACAATATATATGAAAAGTCAATCTACAAAATGTGATGAAATATTTGTGAACCACATGTCTGATAAAGGATTAATATTCAAAAAAGATAAGGAACTAGTACAACTTGATAGCAAAAAAAAAAAAATCTGATTTAAATATGGGCAGAGGACTTGAATAGACATTTTCCTGAAGACATACAAATGACCAACAACTACATGAAAAGGTGCTCAACACCACTGATCATAGAGGAAATGCCTATCAAACCCACAATGATTGGGGTGCCTGGGTGACTCAGCTGTTACATTACATAGCTGCCTTTGGCTCAGGTCATGATCCCAGGGTCCTAGGATTCGAGCCCCCAATAGGGCTTCCTGCTGAGCTCCCTCCTCTCACACTCCCCTGCTAGTATACCCTCTCTCACTGTGTCTTGCTCTGTCAAATAAATAAAATCTAAAAAACAAACAAACAAACAAACACAATGATTAATCAACTCACACCTGTTAGAATTATTCTCAAAAAAACAAGAGATAACAAATGTAGGTGAGGATATGAAGAAAAAGGAACCCCAGTGCACTGCTGTCAGGAATATAAACTGGTACAGCCACTGTGGAAAACAGTATGGAGATTCCTCAGGAAGTTAAAAATAGGACTACCATTAGCAATTCCATTACTGGGTATTTATCTGAAGGAAACAAAATCATTATCTTGAAGAGATATCCCATGTTCATGCAGCATTATTCACAATCGCCAAAACATGGAAATTTTATTTATAAAATAGAATTATTCAGCTACTAAGAAAAGGAAATCCTGCCATTTCCAACATGGATAGACCTTGAAGACATTAAGTTAAGTGAAATTAAATCAGACAGAGAAAAACAAATACTGTATGACCTCAATTATATGTGGAATCTAAAAACACTGAACTCATAGAAACAGAGTTGTCAGGGGCCTCAGGGGAAGAGGAAATGAGGAAATACTGGTCAAAGTGTACAAACTTCCAGGTGTAAGATGAATAGATTCCAAGGATATAATGTACAGCATGGTGACTACAGTTGACAATTCTGTATTGTAATTTGAAAGCTGCTATGAGAGCAAAGCTTTAATGTTCTCACAACAACATAACAAAATGGTAATTATGTGAGATTAAGGATGTCTTTAACACAAAGTTTTGGTAAACATCCTGCAGCACATGCATGGATCAAATCATCACACTGTTTACCTTAAACTTACACAGTATAATAAGGTCAATTACATCTCAAGGCTGGGGGAAAAGGTATGTTTGCTCTTATTTATTTTGGAAACCTCAGTTTCTTGCACGGTACCTGGCACATAGCAAGCACTGGGAAAAAAAATTCAGTAAGTGAATAACAGGAACAAAGTAAAACTTTCTTCACAAGTAATTAAGACTACATGGTTTAAATCATTGAGTCACTTAAGGGTATGAACAAAAGATTGAAGAAAAACAACTGATGTATAAAGCAGAGTAGTCTTCTTCGTGGGCATTTAATAAATGATCATGGCAAATCTATGAAGGCTGAAAAGTTTGAGTTCAGCCAAGAAATGTTAAAACTGCATTATAAGATTAAAGAAATATTATGTCAACCTAGAAACTATAGCAGTAATGGATTTTTTTTTTAACCTGTACACGTTGACTTCCCCTTCCTGTAATAATATGTACCTTGATCTTCCCTTGAAGAAAGCAAACCTCCTCCAATGTATGCAATCTTGCTTGGTACCCTGCTCTCCCCTAGCAAAGACTGAGCAATAAACCCAAACCAAGTCAATCAGTCCTATCTGACTCACTCTCCTGAGACAGCTGACTCAAGAGCAGAGTGATCACATGAATGAATTTTTAGACCCTGGAGTTCTTTCTAAATCATGGTTTTCCAACTTTTACTTCATGAAAATGAGCTTATCATTCTGGTATACTATTTAAGTCAGCAAAAGTTTCCTACTGCTTGAACCAAAGAACCCTAACTGAATGTATTTCAGCCTTGTACAACTAAAATAAGCAAGCCTTGAATAACAAAGTCAAGGCTAACTTCAAATGAATCCACAAAAGTGGTATGTGAGACTTGAAACATAAAACACCATATACGCTATAAGGAAAAAAAGCAACAATAGCATTATATTCACCTATGTGTTTCTAGCTAGGTGTTTTAATTCCATTAATAAGATCTATCACATAAACATCATCAAGACCAGGTTTTAACTAGAATGATACGGAGAAAAAGGAGAAAAAACCGTGTTTAATCAGAAATGTGACCTCTATCTCAATTTTAGTTCGGTCTTACTATCCAAAATGCCTCCTCTGGAGCTCTTATATCTTAGTTTCTCATCCCCTATCAAATGAAGGATTTGTGGTCAACTGCATGATTAGTATTAAGAGGAGAAACATATCTAAAAATATCTATTTGAGCAGCTGACAATTCCATTTGTCTGATCTTATAATCTACGCAGTCTTTCTGAAGTAAACAGTGGAAACAAAGTATATGACCAATCCTTATGAGACCCAAGACCATAATCAACCCATCTCAATAACTAAAAAAAGGGGAAGCTATAACTCCACCTCTATCTCATCACCTCCCTGGTTTCTAAAAATTCTAAGTTGTATCAAATGCAAAGCTTAGAAACATCTTTCAAATGATAAATGTGATTTCCGTAGGAAGAAAAAAATACACACATATTTCTACCATCGCCTAGGACTTATTAGTTACAAGAACAAGTTAATTAAAATGCATAATCAAGACTCTTGAATGTTTCCAATATGTGAGAAGTAAAGAAAAAGGATACAGAATAAACAGAAGATAAAATCCCCAAGGACAAAAAGAAAGAGAGAATTGAAAGAAAACATTAAAAAAGAGAGAAAGAAATGAAATAAAACACTGATAAATAAAAATCAATACAAAATTGAATGCCACATTTATCACTTCTATTATTTTTATTCTAAAATAAGACAGTTTAAGAAGAAAAATGAAAGCATCTGGGCACTATTTTGAAATCACAAATAGTATTCATTTTTTTAGTTTAATTTACATGTAGTTAAACTAAATTAAGTGCAATCTGTATCTAAAGTTTTTCTTCAATTCAACATGTTCCTTCTTAAACACCCTTTAGTTTTGGCAACTGCCATTAGTGTTTCTCAAATACTCGGTGAAAGAATGCTTTAGACAAAGCTAAGATGCTTCTGTTAAAGAGACACAGGAGAGGGAGAAAAAAACATGATTTTAAAGTAACTGAGAAGTGTTACAATTTCATTTCCCAACCAATTCCAGATTTGGTATTTAAACACCTGGCTTCTGACACACACTTTTGGTATTGCAGACCCTATTAACTGACCTCCAAAAACATAGATATACCACTGAAACCTAGTGTTACTTATTACCAATGATTTTTAGGAAAAGAAGATCATCAACTGCTGTCTAATTCCTTCTCACCAGCTGAAAGTACTTAGCATCGTCCTTAAAACAAATAATATCTGCCCCCAAAATATCAAGCACAAAGCCTCATTGGCGGCAACATTCTGAAAACATAAACTAACAAAAACAAGTAAATGAAAACAAAAATCGCCATGCACACAAACATAAGCAGTGAGGGCAAGAGAGAAAATTATACAAGGACTTTTTTTCTATTTTCAAGATGATTTTGGGTTAGGGGATTTATACTACCTCCAAAATTTATTACAAAAATGAAGCAAAAGAGTTTGATATTGGCATAACATAATATACACCACTGGAAGAGAACAGAAAGTCCAGAAATGACATCCATGGTCAATTAGTTTGCAAGAGAAGTGCCAAGGAAACCCAATAAAAAGGAAAATATTTTAAATAAAAATCTCATTAAAAGAGGGGGGGGAAACCTGACTTACACTAAACACAAATATTAATTCAAAATAAATCACAGACCTAAATGTAAAAGCAAACATAAATGTAAATATAAATATTTCAATATAAAACTGTTAGAATAAAATAGCAAAAATCTTCACAAATTTGGGGTAGGCAAAAATTTCTTAGGAGACTAGAAAACACAAACCATAAAAGAAAAAACTGGTATGCTAGACTCCATAAAAATTAAAAGCTTCTCTTCAGAAACAGAGTTAGGAAAATGAAAAGGTAAACCAGACTAGGAAAAAACATACACAATACATACATTTGACAAAGAACCAGTATCAGACCATAAGAACTCTTAAAAGTCAATAATAAGAAAAAGCAAAAGTTTTTAAATAGACAAAAGATTTAAACAATAAATAAGAATACAAATGACCGACAAACTAATGAAAATATGCTCAATACACTACTGGTCATCAGTAAAATGCAAATGTAAAACCACAACGAGATACTACTACACAATCACTAGAAACTAAAATTTGTTAAACCATTGACAAGGAGAAGGAACAACTGGAACTCTTATATGCTGTTGGTGAAAATAGAAAACAGTAGAATTATCCCGAGGGTTACCCAGGAGAAATGGAAATATGTCTGCTCAAAGACTTGTACATGGATTTTTCATAACAGTTTTTTTTAAAGATTTTATTTATTTATTTGAAAGAGATAATACAAGCTGAGGGGAGATGCAACCAGGAGAAGCAGGCTCACTGTTGAGCAGGAAGCCTGATGCAGGACTCTGGGATCATGACCTAAGCCGAAGGCAGATGCTTAACTGACTGAGCCACCTGGGTGGCCCTTACAACATTTTTAATAGTCAAGTCAAATATCTAAGTGAACGAACAAATTGCAGTACATTCATACAATGGAATATATCTAGCAATAAAAATGAATAATCTCAAAAACATGCTGAGCAAAAGAAGCCACACAAGAGTACATATTCTATTATTTCACTTACATGAAATCCTAGAACAGACAAGAAACAATGTGTAGTGAATAGAACTCAGATCAGTTGTTGTCTGAAGAAGAGCTGGGAAAGTGGGGACAGTGGAGAAGGGGAAATATTAAGTAGGATAAGGGCACAAGGGATTTTGGGGACTGATGAAAATGTTCTACATGTTCTTTATGGTAGTGATAGTTACATGGGCATATGCATCTGTCAAAATGCATCACATTATATACATAAAATGGGTATTTTATTCTATGGAAATTATATAAAAACAGTGTTTGGTTTTTTCCTTTAAGTGCTATTGGTAGGTTAAGTGATAAAAACCAAGAAAGGAAAGAATACGTATGGCAGAATACTACTATAAAAAGCAACTTTTTTTAAATGATAGGAAAAGCTCACATTTTAGCAAAGCTAAAGCTAGGAATGTACCAAAATTTATTTAATTTCAATGTAAAATGAGCACAACTCATAAGACAGCTGTGAAAATTAAACGAGATAGTTAACACTGTACTTGGTATATCACAGTAACACAACTCATACTGGTTGACGCTGTATCTATCCATGTTAAGTGTTAAGGTAAAACCAAGAAAATCGTGAAAGAACTTTTAGGGGAAATAATTTTAGATGCCAATTTTAAAAGGAGAAAAGGAGATGGATGAAAAGGAAGGAGGGCATTGCTGGTGGAGGGAATGGTAATATACAGAAGAACGGAGGCGGCAAGGAGCAAGCTGCATGTTCCGAGATGGAAAAATTAGCATGCATGTGGCAGCAAGTCCATATACGGGAATAACTAAAAAAGCAGGGTAATCTTCCCATCTGACATAAATATTCATTTAAATTTTACAGTAGGATCCAGAATAGTAACTTCATCCAGTTGATGCTATGATACAACATAAATAAACTCAACTTCACAAGAAAAATAAATTTGGCTATGTAAAATCAGAAAAAGGAAAAAGTTCTGTTTAAAAAATATGAATGATTACAATCATCAGCTTTAGTCTCTTGGAGGTTAGCCATAGTTCTTTCCCTAAAGAAAAAATAATTATTAAAATATAATTATAGCAAGGCAACATATGGACTTGCTGTGCAGTTGTCACTGCACTCCTAAAATTATGAAAGCTATACTTTACAGAATCTAAAATCTGTAAGTGATCACTCTGAAAAACAAGGCCTTAAAAATCTCCTCAAAAAACTAATCAACTACAACAAAAATTATCTCATGGCATGCTACTTAATGTCAGAATGCTACAGTTATATTCCAAAAGACCTGAAGTGAACAAGATCAGGATTCTTGAGCACTTACATAATTTTGAAATGTTATTATATGTATGCGTTTTTAAATGTGTTTAATAAAAAGAACGCAGGGGTAGCATTCTTGTAGCATTCAAACTAACTTGAATCCTTATTAAGATTTTACATATTCAGCAGAGTAACTCCTGTATATATTTTGTACATAAAACATTAAAGTGTCATTTCAGTGTTTTAATTCTGGGAAGAGACAGACACGATCATCAGTAATAACTTAGGCTAATTTAGTTCCCAGAATGAGAGAAATGTACAGAAATGTAGAAAGAGAATGAGATGCACAATGAAAAAGGAAATATTAAAGGGTAATAATACTGACCTTTAAAAAGAGTAGCAGCAATATCACTATGGTGAAGACAACAAACCTAGAAGATTAAATTAAGTCAAGTATCTTGTTGAGGAAGGATGTAAAAAAGTGACAGCTAACATAAGGTTTCATCTGCTCCATTTATACCAAAGCAATATCCAGTTAGAGGCCTAGGCTCAAACTGGAACGTGCAGAGACTAAAGAATGACCTTATTTAGTTTTGCATTCTTAGGCCCACATGATATCTTAGGCCCAAATCAATGTAATACCTGAAATAATTATGAATGCATAAAAATTATTAATGTGCTATATCATCCAGAATTATGATTTTCTCTTTAAAATTTCCTTCTGATGATTTTTTTTAAAAAAGATTTTATGTATTTCATGTATTTATTTGACAGAGAGAGATCACAAGTAGGCAGAGAGGCAGGCAGAGAGAGAGAGGAAAGCAGGTAGCCTGACTCGGGACTCGATCCCAGGACCCTGAGATCATGACCTGAGCCGAAGGCAGAGGCTTAACCCACTGAGCCACCCAAGTGCCCCTTGATGATTGTATTTCATACTTAAAATATCTTTTAAAATATTTTCTGTACCTATATACACTAAAAAAGGAAGTTATTATTTTAAGAAACATAAATTTTTTAAAAAGGTTTTAACAATAAGATTAGCAATAAATATTAGTTAAGACCTGCCACTGTTTGGGATGCCAAGGTGGCTCAGTTGGTTAAGCATCTGCCTTGGATCAGGTCATAATCCCAGAGTTCCACAATAGAGCACCACAGCCAGGGCACGGCAGCTGGGCTCCTGCTCAGCGGGGAGTCTGCTTCTCCCTCTGCCTCTCGCCCTGCTGTCATACTCTTTCACTCTCTCTCTCTCTCTCAAATAAATAAATAAAAATACTTAAAAAAAAAAAAAAAAAAAACCTGCCACTATTTTTCTGTTTTTTTTTGTTTGAAAGATTTTAGGAGGCTAATAGTGCTAAAAAGTATTCTTTTTAAAATGAGGACTGTGTTCCTCCTTCTCTCTGCCTGCCTCTGCCTGCTTGTGATCTCTGTCAAATAAATAAATAAATAATTTTTAAAAATGAGAACTGTGAAACTTTTTAAGTCAAGCACCTTCAAAATGACTAAAGGTATGACAATATGAGAACAGACCTTTTTAGTGTACTTCATAGGCTTTATCACTGTAAATAAACATTTTATGTAGGGGTGAGAAATTTGCCCATGGTGCATCTGCATTACTCAGATTAAAGATTTGAAGAATTTAAAAGAGCCACTACTGGGTAAGAGGAAGGAAAATAAAAGTAGCTTGATCTCTTGCTGAGGGTGTAAAGTAACTTTTTGGTTATTTATCTTAGAAACATGACACCCAACAACCAGCTATATAGAAAAAAGAATATACACAATAAAAAGTAAATTTAAGGGGCACCTGGTTGGCTCAGTGGGTTAAGCCTCTGCCTTCAGCTCAGGTCATGGTCCCAGGGTCCTGGGATTGAGCCCCGCATCAGGCTCTCTGCTCGGCGGGGAGCATGCTTCCTGCCTCTCTCTCTGCCTGCCTCTCTGCCTACTTGTGATCTCTGTCAAATAAATGAATAAAATCTTTAGGAAAAAAAAAAAAAAAGTAAATTTAAATTAAAGCTCTCCCCGGGCAAGCTACTGTTGGAGTCACTAGTTTCCTCAATGATTCTTCTTCATAACTTTTTGTGGCTTTGCCTTCCTAAAATCTTATTTGAGGGAAAAACAACAACAACTAAATTTTAACAAAGAATTTAAGCAAAAAATCAAATGAAAAGGGCAGAGTTAGAACACATAAAAGTGACAAGAAAGTATTAGAAAAATAAAAGCTAAAGATTAGGAATAAGTACATAAAATATTAGTGGACACACTATGGACAAAGATGAAAGCAAATAAAACAAATAAAAAATTAAAAGGAAATAAAATCAGCAACTTAAGACACCGAGAGCAGAAAAACAAAAGCTACCTTTTATTTTATTTTATTTTATTTTATAGATTTTATTTATTTGTCAGAGCAAGAAAGAGCACAAGCAGGGGGAGTGGCAGAGGGAGAGGGACAAGCAGACTTCCTGCTGAGCAAGGAGCCCAATGTGGGACTCAAACCCAGGACTTTGGGATCATGACCGGAGCCGAAGGCAGATACTTAAACAACTAAGCCACCCAAGCACCCCCAAAACTATTATATATTATAATATTATAATATATAATATTAATATTATTATATAATATTAATAATATTAGTAACAAGAAAATAATAATGCTAATTCAAGAGCTGAACACTTTCACTCAGATTCTTTAAAATAAGGGGCACCTGAGTGGCTCAGTGGGTTGAGCATCCAACTCTTGGTTTCAGTTCAGTGTGGAATTGAGCCCCTATCTTAAGCTACACACTCAGCGAGGAGTCTTCTCGAGATTCTCTCCCTCTGCCCTTCTGCACCCCCTTTAAAAATAAATAAATCTTTTAAAAAGCGGGGTGCAAGGGGGAAATCCCTGGGTGTCTCAGTCAGTTTAGGGTCTGCCTTCAGCTCAGGCCATGATTCCAGGTTCCTGGGTTCAAGTCCCACATCAGGGTCTTTACTCAGCATGGAGCCTGCTTTTCCCTCTGCCTGCTGCTCCCCCTGCTGTGCGTGCTCTGATAAATAAATTTTAAAAAAAAATTATTTAAACTAAGACTTCTTTGCCTTCTCAAGTGTTTCCTGAATACATAACACAGCTCCTAGCCACATACTAATTACTCCTACTCCTAATACCTTGGCTTTTATATGACACTTATGTGAGAAGGTGACACAATTCCTTTAAAAATGCTGTGCAGGGGTCCCTGGGTGGCTCAGTGGGTTAAGGCCTCGGCCTTCGGCTCGGGTCATGATCTCAGGGTCCTGGGATCGAGCCCCATGTCAGGCTCTCTGCTTGGCAAGGAGCCTGCTTCCCCCCACCTCTCTCTCTGCTTGCCTCTCTGCCTGCTTGTGATCTCTGCCTGTCAAATAAATAGTTAAAATCTTTAAAAAAAAAAATGCTGTGCAGTAAGCATGATGATTGGGTGTTCACACCATTGTGTGACATGTGCATCCCTCAATCCTTGTTACCACCTTGGCACACTACCCATCTGATGTGGAGAAAAAAACACTGAGCGGGGCCATAAGTCCCATTTGTCTCATTTGCCATTAGTACTCAGTAGGTAAAACCAAACCCTGACCCACCTACATCCCACACCCCCCAAAAAGTGATACAAATTTTTAGTGCAAAAACTTAATCAGTTCTGTGAAAACCCTTTTGTTTCTGTTTTGTTTTGGTCAACACTTCCCTAAAAGCATCAGGTATGCCTGCTAAGTAAGTAACCTAGTAAATGATTAGATATTATTTTTTTAATCTTGTTTCTAGTATTAGTGCTTCTTCCCCAAACTACTATATTTTTAACTTGGCAACAACTACTCCCATGAGGCATTCACAGGTGGATTAAGATAATCACTTTTCATATAAAATTGAAGGAAATGTCTGCCCTTTGAAATCCTAGCATTCCTAAACAAATTTTAAAGCTATCAGAAACCTTCAAGTCAACCACTCACCATCTCTAAATTTTACAGATGAAGAAACTAAAAAGAGAAGGGCTAAGTGACTTGCCCAAGATCATGAAGCCAAAAGAAATCATAATGCAAGTCTCTTAAGTCCTGGACTAATGTTCTAAGAACAAAATATAAAGTCAATGAAAGGAATATTTAGAATTTAGCCCTTTAGATTTAAGATGTACTGATTGGGGGGGTGCCTGGGTGGCTCAGTGGGTTAAGCCTCTGCCTTCAGCTCAGGTCATGATCTCAGGGTCCTGGGATCGAGCCCCACATCGGGCTCTCTGCTCAGCAGGGTGCCTGCTTCCCTCTCTCTCTCTCTGCCTGCCTCTCTGCCTACTTGTGATCTCTCTGTCAAATAAATACATAAAATCTTTTAAAAAAAAAAAAAGATGCACTGATAGGTAAGAAAAAAGAAAAAAAAAAAACCTGAAAACAGTATAATACTAGGTTTATGTTTGTTTGCTTGTTTGTTTTTTAAGAATTAACATACAGGTATATCCATACAGGCAGGGTACAGGGAGTAGGAAGTAGGAGATCTATCTAGAATAATAGTATCAAACTGCTAATAAATGGGCTATTTTGAACATAAAGTGTGGTCTAGTAACAGCAGAAACTAACTTTGAGTTTCTGTAGTTGTTGAATTTTATAGTCAACACATGTTGACATAATAACCTAATTTTTTCTTTAAAAAAGAAAAAAGAAAAAAAATTAGGGCACCTGGCTGGCTCAGTTGGTAGAGTGTGCGACTCCTGATCTCAGAATTCTGAGTTGGGTTAGGCATGGAGCCTACCTAAAATTTTAAATAAATAAAAAATTTAGAAATACAAATACATAATTTACCCTGAAAAGAAAATGCATTTTGAAATGGTGTAAGTCTCAATCTCCCTCTCTCCTTGTCTCTCCTCCACCCCACTCCTATGTGTTAGTGTGTGTGGACACACATACACATGAACACAAGCACGCGCACGTGCACACACACACACACACACCCCACTCACTCCAAAGATATTACTATGCAATTGGAGTTCACCTTCAAATTATCTTAACTTTTCTTCACATTAAATGTGGTCTTCCCTTAAGAACAGCACAGCATTGGGGCACCTGGGTGGCTCAGTGGGTTAAAGCCTCTACCTTCGGCTCAGGTCATGATCCCACTCTGCTGCTCAGTGGGGAGCCGGCTTCCTCCCCTCTCTCTGCCTGCCTCTCTGCCTACTTGTGATCTCTGTCAGATAAATAAATAAAATCTTAAAAAAAAAAAAAAAGAATAGCACAGCATTACTATGTTAGAATAATTCTGAAAAATTAAGGTAATTTAAGTAAAAGACTGAATTATAAAATTAATTTAAAGACATTTTTCTTTAGATACACAGTAGTAATAAAAAGTGAATTAATGTATTTGTAATGAGTAAGAGTATTTGTAATTTAAAAATTATTTTTATATAAATGCATACTGCTAAAGTCGTTTTGATCATGTTAAAAAACATCATTCTTGATAGGCTAATCATACTCTCCATGTCCCCACAACCCCTACATAGTTTAACTATTATTTTACTATGGTATTCCTCACAAGATGGTAAAGATAATGATGCTCATTCCTCCATGTAAATTATGAATTTCAGAATCTGTAAGTCCAAACAATGATATTTTATTAGAGTTCTCCACAGACTCTTATGCTGTTCCTCAAGGTTATTTATGGTGTCCCTCAAAGTTATTTATTTTTATTTCCTATAATTATGGAGTATTAAATTATGGAGTATTAAATATAAATTTATGGAGCCCAAAAAGTAAGGGATGTCTTAAATAAGTAAATTATATTTCTTTCACTCCTCTCCCCATTTCTTTTTCAACCTGTTGACATTGGTGCCCACCCTTGTAATTCCACTACAATTACACAAATATCATTTACCGACAAATTTAATGCTTAATTTGCCACACCTTTATTCAAAGACTCTTCTGACCTTCTAGTCCCCCTGACCAATCATTTTTGGTTCCTTCACTAGCTCCCTTCACTCTGTCTGGGACTAAAGTATCTCAGGATTTCATTCTATTGGAACCTCTTCTCTCTCCCTCACTTTCAACTACCACTTCCATGCAGTAGCTCCTTATTCATACTACCAGCCTAGAACTTTCTCCTACATTCAAAGCCACATATCTAATGACCTGTGAAGTTCAAAAACTTTTAGGATGCATCAGAACCATCTAGAAGGCTTGCTCAAAAAACAGATTTCTGAGACCCACCTGCAAAATTTTTGATTCAGTGGGTCTGAGCAGAAACCTAAGAATCTGCATTTCTAATTAGTTCCCCAGTGACACACACTTTGAGAACCACTGGCCTACATGATTCTCCCTCAGATAAATACAGATACCTTAATTTCAATGCAACCATGAAGCCCGGCTGCATGCTGGGAGGTCTCAGCATGCAGCCGGGCTGCCTCCAAACCATTCTTTACACAGCATCCAGAGTGGTCATTCTAATCCTGATGATTTCATGATCCTTTGTTTAAAATATCCCAATGGTTTCCAAGGGATCTTGAGACAAAAATCAAAATCCTTAACATGATCTATCAAGCCTTACATGACCTAACCTTTGCCTATCGCACCACACTGTTATCATTCCTTTTTTTTTTTTTTTTTCCTTAACACTCCAGCCACAGTGGACTCTTTCAGTTCCTAGCAAAAGCCAAGTTCCTTGCTATTCCAGGATATTTAAACAAGATGTTCTGCCAGAAATACTCTTTTTTTCCCCAGCTCAAGTCACCTTCCTTGGCTCCCCTCCCCCACTAGATCAGCAAATTCTTATATTGCCCTGTATTTCTTGCTTTTAGCACTCTCCAGATGGTAATTACACAGTGAATTGTGCAATTAGTAGTTTGCTATCTATTCCACACCTTCCCACAAATATAAGGTAAAAGAGGTCACATGTTTATCTAGTTCCCACTGAATTTTTAGACCCCTGCATAGTGACCTGTTGAATTAGTGGTCTTATAACATTATTTTGAAACCTGAAAAGAAAAGGTATTATTAAAAAGGGATTAGAGGGGTGCCTGGGTGGCTCTGTGGGTTAAAACCTCTGCCTTCCGCTCAGATCATGATCCCAGAGTCCTGGGATTGAGCCCCACATCAGGTTATCTGCTCAGCAGGGAACCTGCTTCCTCCTCTCTCTCTGCCTGCCTCTCTGCCTACTTGTGATCTTTGTCAAATAAATAAATAAAATCTTTTTTTTTTTTAAAAAGGGGGATTAGAAGCATTTTTTTATTATACTCTGATCCCACAAATAAGGAGGCTTCATTAAACTCCACTATCTGGAAGTTTAAAATCTAGAAAAATAACACCTTCAAAAGGTAAAATGAAATCTTCCTATCACAAGTTTTTACGCAGCCAGATATACAGATTACTGTTTAGTAACTGCACTAAAAAAGTACTAATATCTAAAAGCTATTCACTATACACTATATAAGTGTACAAGGCAGTCAAAGATAATTTTTGCACAAAAATAAACTTACATATAAGCTTGCATCACAGTACACTCAGGCTTAGCAAGAGAAGTAGTTTTAGTTCTTGCCAGGAAGTGGGATGGGGTAGTTGTCTAGAATTAAATCCTTATGTGGATAACCACAAATTACATAATATTAATATAACCAGAATTAAATTATTGTGCAAATAAATGTTCTATAGATTCTGATCTTCTTTAAAATGGAAAGAGTATCTGCTATCTGTAATTAATTCATCAACCCTTCTTCTCTAAAGTGCATGCTAAGTCAGCATAGCTCTAACCTAAGCGGCAAACAGAACAGGTCTAACTACCTTAAGATATAACTTTAATATACTAGAATTTATAGCCAAATAAAGATAATATACTAGAATTTATAGCCAAATAAAGGTTAAACTCTATTCAGAGTAGTCATTTTTAGAGGCTATTTCAAGTTGTCATCACACAAAACAATTTGGGACTGCTCTTTTCTAATCACTTCCTTAACTACCTTACAAGAGACATTAGGATAATAGGTTTTGTCCCTTTGGTCTGATTATTTTTAACTAAAAATGACATTCCTCATTTTGAACTCTAATTTTATGTTTGAGACTTGGTTCTGACTGACTTCCCACTTTTCAACAGATCAAATCCATTCTCAAAAGATGTCAACTGCCCCCACAGAGTGTAGGTTAAAAGAATAAGGGAGCACTGGGGTGGCTAAGTCAGTTAAAGATCTGACTCTGATTTTCACTAAGGTCATGATCTCAGGGTGGTGAGATCAAGCCCTACATTGGGCTCCACACTGGGAATGGAGCTGCTTGAGATTCTCTCTCCCACTCCCCGTCTCTCAAAAACAAAACAAACAAACAAACAAACAAAAAAACAAACAAAAAAAACCTGATGCTGAGCAACCTAAGAAATACAGAAAGAATAGCTCCAAAAGTGTTTCTGAACAACAGTGACACTACTGAAATAAATTCAAGATAATTCTGAACAGACACACCAATCACCTCTTAGATAAATATGTTCTATTATATTTATTTAAAAACCAGTCCCATTTCCACTTTAGGCACAATTCATGGATAGACCTGATCCATGACTTCTAGATTTCCTGAATAACAGATGCATTAAAGCATACGCACATTTACTATAAACTAAAAGATTAAGAAATGAAACAAGTTTTAGAAATAAAACCTGGTGGTCTACTCTAATATGGTTTGCAGAGATAATATGGTATACTAAATAGAATATGAATATAGAATGAGATAGGCCAAGGCTCAACTTCTTACTTGGCCCCTCCGTAGCTATATGAACACGGAGTCTGTAAAACATGAATAATAGCATCGGTAAAATGGGAGTAATACCATTATTTCAGAGCTATTATAAGGATATGGTCTAACTGGAATTCTAGCCCCTGGCATCTTCAAGGAATCCTCAAGAGAACCGAAGAGGCTATCTGTTCCAAGTTCTCCATTTTACTAAGACCCACGAGACTAAGTGGTTTGCCAAGGTCACAGAGTTACTTAGTAGGAAAGACAATACTTTTGGCAGGTTTCTTATTCTCCCAGTGCATCTGTTTACTAAATCAGTTGGTGTTTATAATGTTATGTTGCCCAAGCCTTTGACAGAGGGTTTCAAATAGTTTCTGAGACAGTAACAAATCAAGACCACATAAGGGCAGTACTTACAAATATGATACTGGCAATCACGTATTAATAATTTAGTTCTATATATTAAATGTCTCTCATGGGTTTTAAGTCTTTTTTCTTAAAGCTAGGTATTTTAAATTACAGCTAAAACTACACGATTATGCATAAATTTTCAGTTTCTTGAAAGATTCTTTTTTTTTTTTTTTTTAAGATTTTATTTATTTATTTGACAGAGAGAGATCACAAGTAGGCAGAGAGGCAGGCAGAGAGAGAGAGGAGGAAGCAGGCTCCCTGCTGAGCAGAGAGCCCGATGCGGGACTCGATCCCAGGACCCTGAGATCATGACCTGAGCTGAAGGCAGCGGCTTAACCCACTGAGCCACCCAGGCGCCCGAAAGATTCTTTTTTAAGGAAAGTATGAACCTTGTCTTAAATCAAGATACTGGGAAAAAATAAATGTGCTTCTCATTTTTTAATGTGGCAACCCGTACGGTAAGCCAAAGAGTTACCTAATTTCCTAAAAGCAAAGCCCATACTTCAGCTAAGAGTTCTTTATCAAGGATCAAAGCTCAAAATGCAAGATCTAAAATTAACTCGAGACAATCTCAAAAAATTTTATTATTGATTTTCTTATTCATTCCCAAAAACAGTTTCTTCATATTTTGATAGAGACTAAGAATGGCTTTCTATCTTGGACATAAAAGAAAAATGAGTATTTGAGTGCCTAACTCTTGCATCTAGGCCTAGATGCTTCTGGGTTTTGAATTCTAGGTATAAATTACTGCAACCAAAGTACTCATCATCTTTAATTTATCATGTGAGTAACCAAGACACATAATTACAGTTCTGCATGCCGAGTCAAAAAGGATCTATGAGAACCAACACAATTTTAATACTTTAAAAAAATGACTACCAAATATGGAAAACTATAGAGATAAGTCTCGTACTGAAATTCTATTCCAAAAAGAAAACTGATCAATACAATGAAAAAATTCTTGAGAATTCTAAAAAAACATATTTTCTGAATTTAATTAAAATCATAATCTGCCTCATAGCCACAAAATGTATCACTGATTAAGTTTACAGTTTGAAGTGGCTAATTACTACTACCTTGAATTAAGATAACAGAGAAATGAAATCCTACTCGTTAAAAAACTAAATATGTTAAGTAATCAACCTTTTAAATGAATCTATTTTTCCTGAGGATTTTTCTCTCAATAGTGACAGAATATTATTTTCTTTTAATTCCTACATCATAATGATAAATTCTTGGGAAAATGAAGATATAAAAACCATAATTTCCCAAACAACCAAACCTTTGAAAGTAGTACAATATTATCTATATAATGCTAAAGATTATAGTTTAAAATTTCAGGAACAGTAAGAAAAAGTACCTAAACTATAAACATAATCAAACAATAAAGGATACTGTAATGAGCCAATCAAGAAGGAAATTAATCATGACAACAGATATCTGAAAGGAAAAAATGTTAAGGATTTGTAAAAAAGATAAAGAAAGAGACCTAAGGTAAAACAACTACTACCTAATCTAATCTCTGAATTCTAAAAATAAAGACTTTCATGGAATATAAAAGAAGTTCACAAAATAATCAGTAAATAGATAACCACTGCATTAGGGAATGCTTACAACACTGACTTCCTCTATATTAGGAATATATATATATGTAGAAAGAAACTGCACAAGAGCCAATTTATTTTCTAAACTACTTTAAATTTCAATAAGTATTTACTATGAAGGTCCTATAAGATCTTATGTAATCAGGCCAAATCTGGGGGTTTAACAAGCCGTCTGAATCACAACCCTTCTGACAAGATTTCAACAGCAAAGTCGTCAGCATTTCTTAAGTCTGGATTGTAAAAACTTCTGATTGCAGGAGAATTATAACTCTAATCATAGAAACACATTCCAGCATAGAAATCAGGACTATAGAAGAAAGAATTACGAAGTCTCATGAGAGAAGACTTAAAAAGATTAATGGGGAAATGGAGCAATACCACAGAAAAGAAGGGAAAGAAACAGATGAATTTAAATTTATTTGCCCAGGATAACTTACAATCAATGTGGTACCTAAAGATTCAGGAAAAGGAGAGTGGGAAATAAAAAAGAGAACAGGTTGAAGAAATTTTGTAAGAATGTTGGGAAATTTTTATGAATATAAAATGAAAGGAGGAGATGAAAACTAAGGCCTTTGATGAACTAGCTAGGCAATTTAAATTCAACACTTACAGTACCAGAGATTATAAGGTAGAATAGAAAAAAAATGGAGAAAAGTATCAATAACTACTGAACCAAAGTAGCTGTAACAATTAAAGCAGACAAGTAAATAAAAAAAGAATGATACCTCACCAGCCTGGATACATTTAAGAAACAGAAAATAAGTAAAGATACCCCAATAATCAAAATATCACAAGAGCCATGTGATAAAGCTAACAGGCCATTCTCTGGAGCAAAGGCACTATTTTATGCACAATTCTAAATGGTCTTACTCAGTTTCCAAGTAGCAAAGTAGAAAATGGCAAGAAAATCATAATGATATGTGCAAATTGGAGTAGATGACAAGAGAAAAGGAATCAGAAAAACTTAAGAGGCAAGCAACAATTCAAAAATAGTACAAGTATTAGGACAAACTGGTATAGAGATATAAACACCTATATAAATCAATAATTAAGGAACAATACTGTATTTTAACAATATCATGATAATTCCCATGAATATGCCTGCCTTTAAAAAATTAGTTCAAAAAAATAAATTGAAGAAATAAATAATTCAATAGTTCTATATACCTTATGTTTAAGAAGCTAGAAAAGGACTGTAATAAAAAAATGGCAGAATATATATAAAATTTCCCTCCAGTTACCACAGTTATCCCACTGAAATAAAAACAATTCATACAGAAAAAAAAAAAAAGTAAGAGCAAATAAATTTAAAATTGGAGATGGGGTAGCATGTGTGTATATGTATGTATATGTGTGTATAGAGATGGATAGATAAATAGATATAACAAGCAAACTACACCCTTGTTATACCTTGTAAGTAATGCAAAAAGGTGGGAACCCATATGTCTGACAGGACTCCAGAGAGGTGTGATTGCAAACTACATGATACAGCAAAGGGTGAAAAGAGTACGGCCAAAACCAGAATTAAACATTACTTGACTGTATAAGAAACAACTAACTACATTTCTCATCCCCCATCTCCAAGCAACACCTAAGCAACTGACATTTACCCCCAGGTAAAAAGATACTCTGCTTTTCTCTAAGATAAATGAATTACTATAAGACTAAAGTGGTGATGCTGGCAAAGTAATAAACCTTTTTCATCTGGCATTTAGAGGGCCCACAGGCTAGAAGCTAGCTCTTCTCCCTTCTACCCTTCTACCCTACCCTGCCAAGAGACAGGCCCCACCCTGTACTGTCCAGCCCCTTAAGTGCTGTGGCCACAATTCCCATCCAAATGCAAAACTAGTAGGGATAATAGTCCAAGGAACAGAGTGGGAGAAGGGCGACCCAGACCAGAAACACAGTCCTGCTTTCTGAAACATGAATGGACAACCAGGAAACACTAGTCATATAAGGAAAACTGAGCATGAAAAATAAGAATTACAAAAACACTGAAAGTGACCAGAGTGGAAAAATAGATAGTTGAGGGAACACAGGATATCTTTTTTTTTTTTTTTTAAGATTTTATTTATTTATTTGTCAGAGAGAGAGAAGGCGTGCACACAACCATGGCAGCAGCAGGTAGAGGGAGAAGCAACCCCCCCCCCCCCGCCAACTGCCCCGCACTGAGCAAGAAGCCTGATGTGATCCCAGGACCCTAGGATCATGACTTGAGCAGAAGGCAGCAGATGTTTAACTGACTGAGCCACCCAGGCATCCCCATAAGATACCTTTAAAAAATCTATTTTACATATTCTAAGACTAAAGGTAGTATTACAACTGAAACAGAAGAGAATGATGGGAAGAAAAGAAAAAGAGAACAAGAAAATTCATAGATTACCTGTCCCCAAAAAATCAGCCAAAAAAATTAGGGGGAAAAAAATTCCCCTGCACATAGAGCAAAGAGATTCGCAAGCTATGAAAGTAAAAATGAGACAAAAAGGATCAATCCACGAGACAGTACCTGCTTACTACTGGGGAAATAGATAAAATGAAGGGAGAAAGACATCAAAGACATAATAGATAAGAAGTTCCTAGAGTTGGAAGAATCTTATTTAGACAATAAGGACAACTGAGTGCCTAGAAGAAACAACCAAAATAAAATTAAAAACCTTTATTCAGACAGAATAAAGAACAGATCACCTTATTAAAAAAACAAAACCCCACAAACCCACAGTGAATTAGATGACATATGGCTTCATGGATGCTAGAAGACGATCAAGCAATGCTTTCAGAGTTCTAAAGGAAAATTACTTGCAACCTACAGTACAGTGCCCAACCAAGCTATCAGTCAAATATTAGACTAGGATGAAGACAACTTGTACACAGAGTAATTCAGAAAGTTTGCCTCTCACATTTTTTTCAGGATAATTCAGAAGGTTTGCCTCTCAAACACACTTTCTCAGGAAGATACTTGCGGACTCCAGAAAAAAAAAGATCAAATAAATTTAGGAGAAAAAAAAAGATCTAAAATAAAATGGATTCAATTCAAAAGGAGAGTCCCAGAAAAGACTTAAAAGGCAGCTAGTCCAAACTGAGGCAGAACTAGAAGCAACTCCAGAAAAATACGGAACACACTATAAAATGCAAAATGCTGAAGAGTTGAGGGGGAAAGGAAACTATAATAAAGGCAAACAAGAAAAAGGCTGGGTAGAAACACCAAGAAAGCAGGAAGTCATGTCCATTTCTTTTTTTAATTTAATGGCTAGATTTTGAGCAGTTAATAAAATAAGTAAAATAAAATCCACTAGACCTTGATTTTATTATGGACATGTTTCTTCAGGTGGCCTAAGGGTAGAAATCATAATCTGGGCATACTACCAAGCATTAACTAATTTTTACAAGTCACAATATTTAAACTATTTATCGGTTTCCATAATTTAAAGAGAACCTGTGGAAATGACAGCTGGGGTTACAGATGGGGGCAGGGGAAAGGGTGTAATGTGTTTAAGTAATAAGAAGTTTGGAAAGAAAGAAAAAATGGAAAATTCAGATAATGTCTAAATCGATAAATTAATACGTGTAGATTAACATTCAATAGAAAGCAGTGTGTTTTATAAAAACAACAAAGCTTCCTTTGTTGCATATTCACAAACATCCCCCATGAACTCCATCTTTTAGAATAAAGGTAAAGTGTCTTTCAGCTTAAAATAATTTTTCAGGTTGACTCAATTTTTAAGGCAATAGTTCTCTACCAGGGGCGATTCTGCCCCCAGAGGACATTTAACAATGTCTGGAGACATTTTTGGTTGTATAATTAAGGGGAGATGCTACTGGCATCTAATGGATAGAGAATCAGGATGCTGCTATACATATCACAACGCAAAAGACAGCCACTCATAGCAAAGAATTATCTGACCCCAAATCTCAACAGTGCCAAGTTGGAGAAACCCTGCTTTAAAGGAACTTTTCAGACTTCTATAGAAAAATGTTTATAGTTTCTCACAGCTCCTCATTCTTATAATGGTATTTGGGCATAGTAGGAAAGTTTTCATGGGTGCAGTAAGTATTTATGATTGATCTGAATGTAGATCCATGGGCTCTACATTCTGTGTCCTCACGGGCTTCAGAGGTTTAGGAGAGTCATAATGGCACATGTTGATGAATATTCTGGAACAACATCCAATGGATGTTGGGAGCTCAACTACCCATTCCATGCAGCCCATGCTTACAGTAATTCTACACAACTGAAATTTCTCATTAAAATTACAACCTGTGCACAACTTTTTCTACATGGTAATTTAAAGACTCTAGATCCTTCCACCCTCTAAGTGCTCCATATTTCTTGGACTAGAAAAAAGAAGTTAGAGAAAGAACACCTGCTTTTCTGTCACCTCTACCCAGAAGCGAAAACACATCATTTCCATTCACATTCCACTAGTAAAAATCAGTCACATACATGGCTCTACCTAGATGCAGAGAGGGATGACAAGGAAAGAGGACAAAATGACAGAAATGCATGCCTGGCTGAGTAACCACTTCCCAGTGTTCACTGTACTGGAACAAGAGAAAACACAAATTTTGGTGGGCATTGCATCAAACTGGCAGTGGCCCTCCCCCTACCCTCAATCATTACTGCATGGTCTCTCCCTTCACAGTAGTAATCTAATAACAAGCTTGTTGGCTCCCACTGTTAACTTCTATTTCTTTCACTAGGATTTTCTGAAAACTTCTAGATCTCTTTCATACCATCTAAGAACCACTGAAAACTCATAGGGTGCAACTCTGGGCCTTACACTGCCTCAATACACCATCTTCTTCCACTATCAGCACAGTAGGTCAGTGCCAGATCAGGTACTGGGCAATAAGGTAGTAAGTGGCTGTAAAGGCTGTGAACTTAAGCAGTCTGGCTCTAAAGCTTGTGTTATTTTGTCTCTTTAGATTTCTTAAAATAATAGGTAGTAAGAGAGTCCTTCCAGGATCATCCATAAAGCATTCACATCTTGCAAAGCAGTCTAAGAACTATTACAAATTTCCCACTATGATGCACAGCACTATTTTTCTTTACTTCTGGATTGCTGACTTTAAATATTATAGTCCAAACAATAGGCAAAATTAAACAGTAAGCAAAGCTAGTCTTCAGAATTCCCTAATCCCATTCTGTACTGTAAAAGTGTAGCCATGCCCTCATGTCCAAGGCATTCCACCTCCTTACTCCTACTCAGTAATAATGTTACTTAGAGTAGACACATTTCTACCCAGATCTACCATACTCCCACCCCATCAAAACTTATATACCAGACTGCATAATTTCCATAGGAGCCAGAGTCAAGAATTCTTTGTAAGAAACTATGTAATCTGATAAACTAATCCTGCTAATATGTGGCATCTGACAGCCAAAAAACAAGTTACTTTAATGGAAATTTCATTTGGAAATTTCAATAGATTTCAATTACACAGATCTGTCACCCTCAAATATCTCTACATAAAACCTATCCATACCATGTCTATGCATCAGTCTTACTCTTAGAAAGTATGAATTTTAAAAGTTTTTAAGATTTTATTTATTTACTTGACAGAGATCACAAGCAGAGAGGCAGGCAGAGAGGGGAAGGGAAGCAGGCTCCCCGCTGAGCAGAGAGCCTGATCCAGGGCTTGATCCCAGGACCCTAGGACCGTGACCTGAACCGAAGGCAGAGGCTTTAACCCACTGAGCCAGTGAGGCGCCCTGAAAGTATGAATTTTAAAATTTTTAACAAGTCACCTTAAAATACCATATCTACTATATTCTTATATTTCTAGTTTAGTTTGGAATTTCCTGGTGAGAAACTGACAGCTGAACGAACAACAAAGAATTTTTTGCTTTAGTATAAATATTTCCAAGATTTACAAAATAGGATGTCAAACATGTGTGAAATTTTTAAAAATCGAGGCATCTTATTACAAAATGTATTTTCATTTCAAATCATACAGTTGATAATAGACATGAAGGTCAAGACCTGTCATAAGGGGCAACTGCAAATAAACTTTACAAGGCAGTATAATGTGGTGATTAAGAGGACAGGCTCTTGAATCAAAGCTCAGGTTAAACTTCTAATTCAAATCCTTTTGGTAGGCTCAACAACCTGCCACTTAGCTTCCCTGAGACTTTGGTTTAGTCCAAATCCTGGTTCCACTATCTACCACTTAATCTCTCAGTGCCTGAGGTTTAAAAAAGGAAAAAAAAAAAAAAAATCTGATGGGGAGGGGGAGGTGCTCATCATGAGGATTAAATGTGATAACATAGCAAATACTTCTAAACTTGTAACTGGTACATAGTAATCAACACATTATTTATTATTAGTAGTAGTAGTAATACCAACTATGCCTACTAAGACACCTTCAGGAGCTATAACAATCTCCTTCTGAATCTATCATGTTAACAACCCTAAATCAAAAAGTTTCTCCTTTTCATCGGAAAAGAGTCTTCAAGCTCAAAACCATTTGCTCTTTTTTTCAATCTTTTGTGAACACGGAAGGTGATGGGTAAATGGTTTCTTTTTCATTTTAAGACCCAAGATCTTTAGTTTTTAAAATAATTTCCTTGCAAATATTATACACAAGATAGATTGCTCTGTGGATTATAAACATATGAAGAGTTCACAAAATATAATGAAATTTTGAGATTTATAAAAGAACAGCTGCCAGACCAAAAAGCTTAGATAAGAAATGAGGCAGAAGTCCATTAGCCTCATCAAAAAATATTGAATTCTAAAATAAAGCACAGCAGGCAGAGATCCTTCATGGTTTACAGTCACTCAAATCACTAAAAACACATAAAGGATACTTCTGGTAAATTTTTTTTTTAACTTAATAGCAGGAAAATCCCGTTTCTCCACAACAATGAATAGATGGCACGATAGATAGATAGGCATGGGATATTTCTTCAAAAACAAATTCTCTAGGGAAGAAATGCCTAAAAGCTCAGATTTTCAGCCATACACATCCCTTACATAAAGCTTTAAAAATCTGAGGCCTCGGGGCACCTGGGTGGCTCAGTGGGTTAAGCCTCTGCCTTCAGCTCAGGTCATGATCTCAGAGTCCTGGGATCGAGCCCCGCATCGGCCTCTCTGCTCAGTAGGGAGCCTGCTTCCTCCTCTCTCTCTGCCTGCCTCTCTGCCTGCTTGTGATCTCTCTCTGTCAAATAAATAAATAAAATATTAAAAAAAAAAAATCTGAGGCCTCTAGCGTTTCTGTGGTAACATTAAAGTAAAAAAGTTAGGCTTCATTTCTATCAGAAAACATTATGCTTCACTGAAAGAAAACTAAGCATCTAAAATTTTAATACTCAAAAATGTAAAGGTAATTTAAAGGGTCAACTCAAAGGTCAAGTAGATATTAGAGTTCATGATAAATACACCAACATATTTTTTAATAATCTGAAGGTTTTCTCCCCTCCCCCCCCCCCCCCGAGAGAGAGTGAGAGCAAGCAAGCATGGTGGGGAGCGAAAGAGGGAGAGAGAGAGAATCCCAAGCAGGCTCCATGACCAGTGAAGCCTGACATGGGGCACAACCCTGAGATCATGACCTGAGCCAAAATCAAGAGTCAGATGCTCAACTGACTGAGACACCCTGGCACCCCTGACAAAAATCTATTTCAAACAATTTAACATGAAGTCCTTCTATGTGTTAGATCCCCTCCATATACATGATGTAATGTCACCATCAAAGGGGAAAAAAATTATTCATAATATAACCCCAAAAAAACCTCATTGTGCTTATTAATCCCACATGATTACCAAGTCCATTGTAAATGCTTTGTTCATACTGTCTACCCCCTTAAAACACCTGCTTATCTTCAGATACACAGCTTTAACCAAAACCTAACTCAAGAATTACTTCCCCTAAAAGAGCTTCCCAATTATGACCTGTTCTCTTCCTCTCAATCCAACATCCTTCCTTACCATCTCACTCCTTGTATCTATTCTGGACTACATTATCACACACTCCTCTGTTCTCCTGCCGTATATTTGGAACTACATTTTTTTCATTCAGTAACTGTTAAGTATTTGAAGAACTAATAGTGAACAAATAAGACAGGTCCTTGCTATCACAGATGATTTACATTGTTTTAAAAAGGTAAAAATAAGATAGGGTAGAAGAGTATGTTGTTCTACAACAAGGATTCCTTCCTTACAAGGTCTCTGAAGAAACCTTTCTCGCTTGCGTACTTGGTAACATTTTTCTGGGAGGAAAAATTCCTATTATCACAACTTTCAGATGAGACCTTCAAGTTAATGCCTTCAAAGAAATATGAGGGAGTGAGGAACCAAGGTAGAAAGAAGGATAGATCTAAAATCTTTCAAGGGATTCCAACATAGGAATGTAAATCTACATCTACACATTAGTCCAGACATCCCTTCCTGAGTCCCATCCACAAGAAAATGATACTATAGCCACAACTGCTCCAATAGAGCATCTCCACCAATCTCCTTGCACCCAGCCACTTTAATGCAGTACTCAGAGACTTTTTAATTCATGTTATATTTATGGATTACATGTACATCATATTCAAAAAAAATAAGGTAAGACATATGCCTTCTACTTTTGAATCCCCTGATGCTCCAAGATCACTGCTATAAATGCATTCAGCTTTGAATATTATAAATATTCAAACGTAACACTTCAGGTATTGCTATTAGCATAAGAATTTTCCACAAAATCGGAAAACTGTGTCTAAGTATCCTCCCTTACTCTGTCACTCATGTTCCAAGTAACCTGCTCTTGAAGGATTATTTATAAACCAAAACAAGTTTAAATGTACTAACAGTACTCACTAAAGAAATTCTGCAATTTGTCTTTTAACAAGACAGCTCCTTTTGTAATGAAAATTTAATAAAATCATAATGTTATCATTTTTTTCTTAAGTCAAAACTAAAATATAACTTCATTACACAGAATTGTAATTTATTTATCCCCAGAGTATAAGGTTTTCAATTAAAAAATGAACCAAGAAACTAGATCTTGCCAAATTTATAAGTGCCATAAATGTGCTGCTGTAAAAACCATATTTGACTGCCTTGAAAATGTAATACTCCTCTAACTGAAAAAGGACAGCACCTTTTCCAGATCACAGATAGCATATTAATATTCAACAAGAAATAAACCATGACCCCTTT
Organism: Mustela lutreola; assembly: GCF_030435805.1. Lineage (NCBI taxonomy): Eukaryota > Metazoa > Chordata > Mammalia > Carnivora > Mustelidae > Mustela > Mustela lutreola. The sequence goes on from NC_081297.1 coordinate 109,640,854, forward strand.
TTAATTAAACAACCAGTTCTAAGCAGCTGTGTACAATGTATTGTGGCTCAAACAGTCTATGTGGAATTTGACCGCAACAACCTAATCTCCATAATTAAAGACCTAAAAGGTAGTTCTTATGTTTCATCTATTCCCTTTCCCAGTACTTTGAACAGGCATATTATAGTCATTCCATACATAGTTGGTATCAAAAAAGGGGCAACAAATACTTGAAATTAGCTGTACTTTCTATAAAGGACAAATCATACCCTTACTCTCCCTTTCCCAACCTGTTTTATAAAATTAGCATGATCATAGTTCCACTGTAAAACAGGTTTCTAGCAAGCATAAAAATTGACCACAGTCTCTTAACATGATCAACTGCAGACAACAGCTGATGGAATGGAGAAAATCTAACAAGCAATTCATCCACGTTCCTCTACAATCCTTATTTTCCTTGAAATCCTAAGAGGCAAAAAAACAAAACAAAACAAAAAAAAAAAAAAAAAACAAAAAAAAATCTTTTAAATAATTATCTGAAAAGACCTAAAGTGGCACTAATTTGAGGCTAAGTTTCAAGGGAAGTTAATAAAAACTAATAACCCCACTATAGCATTCTCATACTTATCAGAAGTCACTCAAAGTCCTCTAGCATTAGAAAGGCAAAAACTTCATTAAATTATTTAACACATGGGGCGCCTGGGTGGCTCAGTGGGTTAAGCCGCTGCCTTCGGCTCAGGTCATGATCTCAGAGTCCTGGGATCAAGCCCCACATCGGGCTCTCTGCTCAGCAGGGAGCCTGCTTCCTCCTCTCTCTCTGCCTGCCTCTCTGCCTACTTGTGATCTCTCTCTCTCTGTCAAATAAATAAATAAATAAATCTTTAAAAAAAAATTATTTAACACAAATATGCTTATAATATCATCAGATAAGTTTTCCCATCTGTTTGAGGAGTCCAAGTTATCTATCATTTCAGACAATATTTAGATAAAATGAAATTAGGCAAGTTCCCTAAAGCAGATGTCTCTCATAAAGAAGAGTGTTATATGACTTTTGTGAATGGAAGATCTGCATATACTGTTGCTTCACTCAGCTGGTCTCGAGTGGGCGGCTCAATGAACCAGAAGCGTGCTCCATGTGAAGCTCCTAAGAACCCGAGTCCACTCTTGAGAAAGGACTTAGAAACAAACATTACATTTAAAAGTACAACTAAGGCTTCGTCTTCCCCCTACGTTACAAGTCGGCCACAGGAACTGAGTTCAGAAGAACGACACCGTGTCACTCGGCTCAGTATGGGCGGGTGCGGTTGCGGTGCGCGGCATAGCCTCCTCTGAGGCTGTCACAGGAAAACCGAAGCCTCGCCTTAACCGCGCCAAGTGACAAAGCACCAGCTCTCCCCCGCGCGGAGGCTTCCGGCGAGACCCCGCCGTCCGCCCAAACTTCGGGAGGAGGCACTCAGGGTGGTCAAAATGCTCTCACCACCCCCGGCCCCTGACGTGGCTTTGTAAGGTTTGCACACGCACGTACTGTGGGCCCCAAAACACTCCACCCCCGCCGGCCTTTGGAATCCCCCACTCCAAATAGGGACAAAGAAGCCGAAGAGGAACTCTCCGGCGCGGAGAGCCCCAGCCGAGCCGAGCTCAGAACGTGGGGATAAGGGGGTGCAATCACCCAGGAGGGTGCAGACCCGTCGGCCCCCGACTCAGGGACCGGCGTGACACTCACCGGTGCGGAGCCCCCGGAGAGGCGGGCAGCAGAGGGCCGGTTCCTCCGGGGCCCTACACGAGCCCGGGCGGACCCCAACTTCTCTCGGCTGCTGTAGCCGGCAGGAGCTAGGGCGCGAGCCCAGACCGAGGGCGCTGGCTCGCTGCCGCGGAGACGCTGCCGGCTGTGCACGAGAGCGGGGCGGGAACTCCCTGTCCGCGGTCCTCTGGCCAGGGCGGGCTCCACCTTCCCCTCGTCTGCCCGATTCTCGCTGCGGCTTTTGGCGCGGTAAAACCTAACGCCAGAGCCGCTCGGGCTACCGCTCCCACCACCGCCCGGCCCGGAGCTCGTCGCGGCCTAATGTTGTCATCGGCCGCGTCGCCGCCTCTCTGGGAACCTGGAGCCTCCGAGATACTTCACATCCGAGCGCCCTCCCCTTCCAGGCCCCGCCCCCCAGCTCGCGCGCTCCAGCCACCCCCCCTTCCCGTCACGTGACAGGGTGCGGAGGCGGCCGCAGAGACGCCTCTCCTGCGGGCTAGGCGGTGAGTCGCGCGGGAACAACTGTCAACACCTTGTTCTGCCAGAGTCTTATCGCCTCCGAATTGCCTCCGCGTACCCGAAGGAGGCTTCGGAATGCGAGACCACCGCCTTCCGCCCCACGCCTGTAACCTGCCGAGGCGGGGCCTTGTGGACCGGTCTTACAGGGCCCTGTCTAATCTGAGGAGACTGCACAGTGCAGGTCCCTGGTGAGGGCTTAGGACCCCACGCCCACTCGGAGGCGTGAGGGTGACGCCCGCCTCCTCAGCCCTGGCTTGGCTGAAGTTTTAGCCAAACAAGGGAAAAAAGAAGGCATCGTGGTGTCTGGGTGAAAAAGCAGTAACTAATTCTTCCGATTTCTAGTAACACGTTAATTTGTGGCATTTAATTTACTGTTTTCCTCGTTAGAGGTTTTTATTTTTGAGGAAAGGATGGTGCGTTTCAATCATGCTGGGATGAAAATAGCCTAGCAAACTTATTTTTGTTCCTCATCAGGTTCAGCATCCTTCGTGCCAGTTTCGCAGTCATTAAGTCTTACACTGTGTTAGGTTGGTGGCAGTTTAAGCAGATACGCAGGATTTGGGCAATTTGTTCCATTTTTAAAATAAAGACTAATCCTCCCCGTCCCCCAAGTACCTTAACTTTTGGGCATACCTTTTGCCTCCCTTTTAAACCATGGTCCAAGGACCTCTCTCCCCCAGCCCTCAACCCTGGTGAGGAGGAGAGAAGAGTATGCTGGACACCGGAGGAGAAGCAACAATACAGAAATGAGGGGGTTAGAAAAGCAAAAGATCATAATCAAACCCTGGGAACAATGAAAGCACGTGAGAAAGCTTTCTCCGTTTGCAAGTCATTTTTACTTTTGGCCCAGAACTAAGGGTTTTTTGCTTAAGCAAAAAGTCTTACGTACTCATTACATTTTCTTAATATGACATCAAAAAGCTTTCTGATCAGCTGGATACTTTGAAATGAATAAGCAATAGAGTTTGGCCTGTTTAAATCGTTATGATTAATGTATTTTATGGATACACTAAGAAACAGACTTTAAGACTCACCATTAGTTCGTGTTACTCAAGATAGAAAAACACTGCCAATTAAACTATGCCATGCCACTGATATTTTTAGGACACATCCTGAGTTCAGAGATTGTTAAAATGTGAAAAACAATGAGTCTTAGAATCTGTGAGACTGGTAATGAGCTGGTGTTCTTCATTCTGTAGAATGAAGAAAAGATTCTACAGGTTCTGTTCTGAACTCTTGAGATAATTGTAGTTCCAATAAATATGAGAGACATTTATTATTCTGTGAAAGACACTTTCAGCAAAGCAAGTAACTTTGGAGTTTGTCAGTAAATTGAAACCTGTCTCCTATTTTCTGGAGAAATATTTTTTATACAGACTCAAAAATTAATTTTATTTTGTAATAAAATAAGCTAGAATGGAAGAGAATATAAAGACCAGACTATATACTTAGTGTGGACAAGAAATTGCTTTGTGAAATCTTTGTTTCATTTGTGGGGAAGGATAAGAGTGTGTCCTATATTGTGATTTAAATTGTTTCTTATTGTGAGTTGCAGTCAAATAGATTTGAAAAAGAATGTTCTTAGAGCACAAATAACACACAAAATATACACTCTGGGCTCTGTCTCTCTGGTACTTTTCCTTTACTTTGGGAACTAAAACTAAAGATTAGAAAGAGAAGACAGGGTGCCTGGGTGGCTCAGTGGGTTAAGCCGCTGCCTTTGGCTCAGGTCATGATCTCAGGATCCTGGGATCAAGTCCCACATCAGGCTCTCTGCTCAGCGGGGAGCCTGCTTCTCTCTCTCTCTCTCTCTCTCTCTCGCTGCCTGCCTCTCTGCCTACTTGTGTTCTCTGTCTGTCAAATAAATAAATAAAATCATTAAAAAAAAAAAAGAAAGAGAAGGCAAATTACCTTGACAGTCCTCTCCTGCCTCAGGCCCAAATTTCTTACATAGGCAGTGGAAAATAAATGACCTTTTCCTGAAAAAGGAAGCACCCTTCTGGAAGCAAGGTGGCCTAGGTTATAGACTTTGCTAGTTAGACGTTTGGCTAGATGAATTACTCTCTGCATTTCAAATTCTGATAAAAGTAGGAAGTTGGACTATATGCTGTTTAACCAATGTTATTCAACCTTTTTTTTTTTTCAGTGATGATATTCACATTTGAAATAAATAGCCATTGTATACTCAGGACAGTGCAAATTCTTGTCAGACTAGTTATAACTCCTATCAACCACACTAAAAAAATCAGAATGCAAGTTCATGAAACTAAAGATATGGAACAACAAATGTAAGTATATCTTTTGCAGTTGTCTGTATTTTAACTGTTGCTAATAGGGGCGCCTGGGTGGCTCAGTGGGTTAAGCCTCTGCCTTCGGCTCAGGTCATGATCCCAGGGGCCTGGGATCGAGTCCCGCATGGGGCTCTCTGCTCAGCAGGGAGCCTGCTTCTCCTCATCTCTCTCTCTGTCTGTCTCTCTGACTATTTGTGATCTCTCTCTCTGTCAATTAAATAAATAAAATCATTTAAATTAAAAAAAAATAACTGTTGCTAATAATAATTGCTTGCCATGAATGATGATTTTGACATACCTCACAACTGATTGCAACAAAATGATGTATCAATATATTCAAATTCAGAAAGATATACTTTTCAGATCCTTTCAAATCTAATATTCTATGATTGCAGGAAATGATCAATCTAGCATTTGTGATATAATCACAACATAAACAGAAACTGTAAAATATGTGATCCTGCACTATAATTGAGAAATACCCTGTAACTCATTTGCTATGTTGAGATACCCTACAAGTTTTCTACTCTTAAAATAATTTTTAAGAATAACATTTTTGAGGGGAGCCTGGGTGGCTCAGTGGGTTAAAGCCTCTGCCTTCGGCTCAGGTCATTATCCTAGGATCCTGGGATCAAGCCCCACATCAAGCCCCGCATCGCATCATCAGAGTCTCTGCTCAGCAGGGAGCCTGCTTCCACCTCTTTCTCTCTGCCTGCCTCTCTGCCTATGTGTGATCTCTGCCTGTCAAATAAATAAATAAAATATTTGAAAAAAAATAACATTTTTGAACAAAACTTTTTATTAAAACTATCCACTTTTATTATAACTACCCAATTTTAACTCCAATGAGAATTAATCTCTTATTGCCCAGTGTTTAATTAATTATACATTTCTGAGAATGAGAAGTTCTTTTTCCAAATCAGTTAAAGCACTGACAGGCATGATAATAGAATATGTATGAACCCTGACCTAAAATGAGAACAATTGGCTTGAGGTTGTTTTTTGTTTTACCTTTAGCCTTTCCATTTAGACATCTGTGTTGCCAAAAATTGCTGATGAAGATTTTCTATTAAAATGCTCATTTTCTCAAAGAAGATTAAGAGTAACCTTAAACATGAATAAGGTATTGAACACAATAAGATTGTGGTAGATTATATTATTACCCTTGGCCCTGTAACTTGCTCTAGCCAGTGGTTTATAAACAGATGTAATACATGCTAACTACTTTAAATTTTAGTGCAACATTCAGGTCAATCTCTTAGTCTCATGCTGCGTGCCATGAGAAAGGCATTTTTCAAATAGGCTATCAGAATGAGAGAATACACGGAGCAGACCTGCAATTTACCTTTACCCTGGAGCAATACAGTAGCAGCTGACTTGCTGCTACTAATATGAAATAAGAATAAATAATAAATATTTATTACAGAGATTTTGAATTTATTATGTAGTATAATCTCACAAATCAGGTTAAGTACATGTAAACTAACAGATTAGTGGTTCAAAGGCTAAATGTACTATAGAACAATATTACTCTTCTATTTAGTAAAATAAAGTAATAGACACTTACAAAATAGTCACCTAGATATTTGGTAAGCACCCAACTAAAAATTTATATTACAAAGTAGTCTATGGGTCAGGCCAGGTAGAGGTATTCAATCAGTGGGGGCGCATACTGTCTCCTAGCTGCCAAGGAGTATGGGCCCCGCCCTTTGGGCACATTTTGGGCACCAATTCTGAACTAGGTGATGGGTTGGTTCAAATGTCTACTAGGGTAAATTGTAATTCAGTTGGTCGCTTAGCATCACTGTGGAGTTTCCTGTGTTTGTTACAATCTCACTGGCCACCTGTGTGTGGCCAGGCCCCACCGCATGGCCTTTGCTCTATAAAGGTTAGTCTGGAAAGCAGGGAGGGGTCGTCCTCTCTGTAGGGGCGGTCCCCACCGGTCTATTTGACGGTCAGTCTGATTCCTGCTGCTTGGTGCGAAATAAAGCTTTGCTTGACCTTAAAAAAAAAAAAAGTAGTCTATTTATAATATCTGAAGATTTGCTTACAAAATATTTACATATCGATGCGGGTCTCGATCCTAGATCGTGACTTGAGCTGAAGCCAAGAGTTGGGTGCTTAACCAACCAAGCCATCCAGGCACCCCGAGCAGCTCACATTTTAAAAAATAACAAGCACAGAAGAAAAGGAGACCCCATTGGTAAGAAACAGTGAACATAGCAAAAACATATTCAAAAGGGCTTTAGATACTGAAATTACACATAGACTGTAAAATAACTATATAAAATACAAATAAAAGACAACCTTGAAAATATGTACAGAGAACAAGAGAGTACAAAGAATAACTAAAGGTGTTTTTTTGTAAAATAGAATTTAAAAAATTAAAATATATAAATTATTAAAATTTAAAACTCAGTAGACATGTTTAATAGTCTATTTGACATAGTAGAAGTAAAATTTAGTGAACTGGGAGATAGAGATGAAGAAATTGGCCAAATGTAATAGAAAAAAGAAAAATAAATGAAAAATGCTAAAGAGACTTTAAGTGACATGGAAGACATTGTGAGAAAGTCTGAAATAAATCAGTACTCCAAAAGAATAGGAAATAGGAAAGAGAAAATATGGCAAAGCAGTACCTGTTAAGATAATGGTTGAAAACTTCCCAGAACTGATGAAAGAAAGACTCTAACCCACAGACTTAGAAAATACCCAGTAAGTTAAAGAATAATAAATCTACCACTTATATATATGATAGTAAAACTGTAAAACACCAGAAACAAAAAAAGAAAACCTTAAAAGTAGAAGGTAAAAAAAAAAAAATAGATTATCCTCAAAATATCTGGTAATTGGCTTTCCTCAAGAGAATCAGAAGACAGTGAAAAAATGTCTTCAGTGGGCTAGGAAAATGACTGTCAGCCTAGAATTCAATGCCCACTGAAGAGATCTTTAAGAATGAAGCCAAAATGAAGGCATTTTTCCAGGCAAGAAAAAACAGTTTGCTGCTAATATTGATTCTCACTAATAGAAAGTCTAAAGAAATTTCTTTCTACAGAAAAAAATGAAATCATCCCAATTAAAAGGTCTGATAGTTAAGACTAAAGGAATAGCACTGAAAGTGTTAAATATTTGCATGAATCTAAAAACCATTGACTACACAAACCAGAATTGTTAAAAATATTTAATAATATTTTTAAAAGAAAAAATAGCAATCAATCATATTCCTAGCATCAGAATAAATCCAATCAGATTCTTACTTTACACCTACTATTAAACAGACCTCATCAGACCAAGTATTTTATCCATTTGTATTATTTTCATCTGGTATATGCCCTTAAAAGCAAAAATACTAAACATTTCCATTTTTTTTCCTCTTTTCTGGTCCATTTAGCCAAGACTATGTTAATGTTTTAGTGGTATTCTCTTTTTAAATAACTCTCCTGATGTAGCATTTTAAATATTTTTCTTCATGACATTTTTATTTCAAATTTGCCTAATGTACCAGTGAGGATGATTTATTAATAATCAGATTAAGAAATTAACACATATTTAGGAGATCATGATTTAGAGTAATAAAAAACAGAATTACATACTATTTTTCAAATAACTATGAAGCATTAATGAGTCCCACCATAGAAGTCTAAAAATGAAAGTTCATCATAACAAATTATATAATTATGTATTCACAGGTTAAGAACAATTAACTCTTATTGAAAAGCTCTGCCTACTCTTTCCACCCACATTGCCTTTTCAATGTGCATGCTATGACTTTTTAATACCATCTCTGGATATAGTTAGAAATCTATGCTCAGAATTTAAAGATTGACTCCTGAGTTTTAATTAAGCTCAGAGGGCATCCTGAACTCCAAATAAATTTTTATAAAGGAAGAAGAACCCATTTCTTTCTGATATCTTCCTAGCCTACATATTCCCAGTTGTAAATATGTTCTTCATTTCAATTTCAAGAGAGTGTATAAAAAGCTATTTATCATAGATATGTAAACATGTAAAGCATAGGACACATAATTCCTTAAATTTCTGAAGTTGTGGTAACTACAATGCAAAGAAATTATATCCTCATTTTTTTTTAACCAAAGCTTTACTCTTTCTTTTCCTCAGCCACATAAGATTATTAGAAATATATTTACTTTTATAATACTTTCCTGAGAAAACCAAATCATAATTTCACTGCACAATGTCCAAATGACTTTCATTACTTCATATTTTTTAACATATAAGAGATTATAAATTGTTAGAATAGATTATTCTGGTTAGCTTTCTCATCCATAAACTTTCTGATAGTTCACAAGTAATTCATATAAACCAGACTGTACATTAATTCTTTCAACTTAATAAGTTACTGGTTTTTACTGTGTCCAAGGCTCATCCTATTTACAAAAAAATTATTTAAGTATCTGTAGTTTACTTCACCTCTTTTCTGAAATGAATGGGAAGCTAGCAAGAGGCCTCACTCTACAGTGTTTCAAAACTGCCATTTGTGCTCTTCTCTCCTAGTAATAAAGGTGCCATATGTACAACATTATCAGGTAGTAGCCATCTACTCACCTCTCCCAACAAGAACAGGAGCTACCTAAATGACTTTTGTCAAATCTCCTACTAATTATTTATTATCTTTCTTATTCTTCCAGAACACTGGTGCCCAGAGGTGACAAGGTGAAGAAAGAAGACACCTTCCTTATATTCCAGTAATGTTTGTCCAAAGCATTCGTGTCCAGTTCATCCCTTGGTTCTAGGCCCTGTTGATATTTTCCCATAGTTGTTCTCAGTCAGTTCCTATGGGAGCCTAACTTACTGGTATTATATGCACAGACAGCTGAGACCAGATTCCCAATCCCATTCCCCAGCTGTTTCCTTTTATCCCTAATGCCTATAACACCCTCCTGCAACGGAATGGAGTTAGGATACATCTATTTTTTATTTTATTTTTAAATATCAGCTCCTTTCCAGAGATGGCCAAACACTTTGCCCCTTGTGGTCTTTGACTTTCTTTTGCTGTCAGCCAAGTGTCTTGGATCTAACATTGTTTGCCTCCCAGCCTCCCTTTCTGAAATTTTTAGAAAAACAGTACACCCTATGAATACATTGCTATAAACTAAGAACATGGAAAATACTAGAAGAAAATTACCTTCATGCAATAAATAAAGGCAAGGAAATAAGGGGCACTATTATTATTAAAGTAGATTCATCAATGAGAAGGAAGGAGAGAAAATGGTGTCTACGGATTACAGCATGTATAGTCAAGCTGCAGCCCACTCAAGGATATGCACAGACCACCCAGGCGTATGGGCAGCAAAGTTATGGAACCTGTGGACAACCCACAGATGTCAGCTTTACCCAAGCTCAGATCACTGCAACCTATGGGCAGACCACCTATGCAACTTCTTATGGAACAGCCTCCTCCTCGTTACACTACTCCAGCTGCCTCCCAGGCATACAGTCTGCACTGTATGGCACTGGTGTTTATGATACCCACTGCTATCGTCACTACCATCCAGGCCTTCTGTGCACCTCAGTCTGCATATGGCACTCAGCCTGCTTACCCAGTCTACAGGCAGCAGCCAACAGCCACTGAACCTGTAAAACCACAGGATGGTAACAATCTGCTGAGACTAGTCAATCTCAGTTTAGCACCAGAGGTTACAATGAGCCCAGACTATGATATGGACAGAATAACTATAGTTACCCCAGGTACCTAGGAGCTACCCCATGCAGCCAGTCAGCACCACCATCTTCTCCTACCAGCTATTCCTCTGCACAGCTAGCTAGGTATGATCAGAATAGTTACTCTCGGCAGAACACCTATGGGCAGCCCACCAGCTGTGGACAGCAGAGTAGCTATGGTCAACAAAGCCGCTATGGGCAGCAGCTGTCCACTAGTTATCCCTGCCAAACTTGATCCTAAAGCCAGACTCCCCAAGTCAATATAGCCAACAGAGCAGCAGCTACAGGCAGCAGAGCTCATTCCAACAGGACCACCCCAGTAGCATGGGTGTTTATGGAGTTCCAGGAGTCTGGAGGACTTTCCAGACAGGAGAGAATGGAACATGAGTGGGCCTGATAACTGGGGCAGTGAAAGAGGGGTATTTGATCAGTGGGAGCATGAGCAGAAATGGGCAGGGAGGAAGATGCAGAGCAATGGGTGCTGGAGAGCAAGGTGGCTTCATGGTCAAAAGGACCAGATCTTGATCTAGGCCCACCTGTGGCTCTAGATGAAGACTCTGGCAATGTGCAATTTAAGCTTAAATGACAATGCGATTCTAGGTGATCTGGCAGACTTCATTAAGCAGTGTGAAGTTGTTAAGATAAACAAGAGAACTAGACAACCCATGATCCATATCTACTTGGACAAGGAAACAGGAAAGCCCAAAGGTGGTGCTACAGTGTCCTATGAAGACCCACCAGCTGTTAAGGTTGCCATGGAGTGGTTTGATGGGAAAGATTTTCAAGGGAGCAAACTTAAGGTTTCTCTTGCTAAGAAGCAGCCTCCGGTGAACAGCATTCCTGGTAGTATGCTTCCCCGTGAGGGCAGAAGGATGCCAAAGTCACGCTGTGGAGGTCCAGATGGTCCACGAGGGCCTGGGGGTCCCATGGGTCACATGAGAGACCGAGGAGGAGATAGAAGTAGCTTTCCCCCAAGAGGGTCCCAGAGTTTCCAAGGGAACCCATCTGGAGGAGGAAACATCCAGCACAGAGCTGGAGACTGGCAGTGTCCCAATCCAGGGTATGGAAACCAGAACTTTGCCTGGAGAACAGAATGAACCATTCTAAAGTCCTAGAACCTGAAGGCTTCCTTCCACCACCTCTCCCACCACTGCGTGGTGACTGTGGCAGAGGCAGCCCTGGTGGCAGGCAGGGAGGAAGAAGTGGCCTCATGAGCTATGGTGGTCAGGGTGGGATGTTCAGAAATGGTCATGGTGGAGAAAGAGGTGGCTTTCTGGTGGCTGTGGCATGGACAGAGGTGACATTGGTGAAGGAAGATGGGGTAACTCTAATGGGTCCCCTGGACCTTTGATGGAACAGATGGGAAGAAGATGACATGTGGGTGAAAGACCTGGAAAAATGATAAAGGTGAGCACCATCAGGAACACAGAGACCAAACCTACTAGATGCAGAGACCCTGAAGACCTTCACTGACTACAGATATATTTTTAAACCATAACATGTTTTAAATTTATAATTCCATATTTATAATGTTGGCCACAACATCATGATTATTCCTTGTCTGTACTGTCGTATTTTTCACCATTTGTGAGGAAACATTAAAACAACTTAAATGGTAGTGTGCTGTTTTTTTCCTTCTTTTAAAGATTGTTTTTTAGGGGTGCCTGGGTGGTGTAGTCATTAAGCATCTGCCTTTGGCTCAGGTCATGATCCCAGGACCCTGGGATCGAGCCCAGCATTAGGCTCCTGCTCAGAGGGAGGCCTGTTTCTCCTTCTCTTTGTTTCCCTGCTTGTGTTCCCTTTCTGCTATGTTTCTCTCTGTTAAATAAATAAATAAAATCTTTAAATAAATAAATAAAGGTGGTTGTTTAGACTAAGACTAAATAATGGAAACCCCTTGTGAACATGCTCAGTATCATTGTGGAGAACCAAGAAGGCCTCTAATTGTAACAGTGTTCATGGTTGTGATGTTCTATTTTTATTTAATAAAATTACAAATGTTTATTAAAAAAATAGACTCATCAGACATATCAACCGAATGCAGTATGTGGACCTCTTTTAGATTGTTTCAAATCACTTTTATAAAAGACACTATTGAGACAATCAGGGAGATATTAATACTTTTTGGATATTACATGATATCAAGGAATTATTATTAATCATCTTAGGCATAATAATATGTGGTTATGTTTTTTTAAATATCTCATTTCTTAGAGGTACATACTGTATAATTGGGCCCCTACTTTAAAGGAAAAAAAAACCCCACGTTCAAATTATGTCACTTTCTTTTCTCTATCTGTAGGTCAAATCCATGGGAATGTACTCTACAATTACTACTTGTTATTTTCTACCCTTAAGATAGTAATCATTTCCTCTTTATCATTTCTATTTTTTAAGATTTTATTTATTTGAGAGAGAAAGAGAAAGATCATGAGCAAGGAGAGGGAGAAACAGACTCCCTGCCAAGCAGGGAGCCCCATGCAGGGCTCAATCCCAGGATCCCAAGATCACAACCTAAGCTGAAGACTTAGCTGACTGAGCCACCCAGGTTCCCCACGTCTATGACTATTTTTTGGTAAAAGTATTGAAATCAAAAGCAACTCATGCTATCCATTATTTGCTCCAAACCTCTATTAAACCACTGTGAAAGGCCAAATATCTCATGACCTATGGTAAATAAATCTGATTAAGCACATTAACATGTTCAAATTTATATAAAGCATTCTGCAAATACAGATTACTCTAGAGATGCTAAGAAGCAGATGTACTGATCTCCTTGGCATTCACATGATTCAGCTACAAATAGAATTTGAACACATTCCAAATGCACAACTGTCAAATTCATAAAAAGTAGCAAAAAAAGTCAAGTGAAAGTTTAGGCTTTGGCTTGATTAGCACTGACTGTTTTCTGGAAAAAAAAATAGTTGAAACTATTCTGTTAATGTTTTATTTCTTCAGTGCTAATATTTGACAAAAACTAAGTACTTTCATTTTATGCAGAGATATTCCCATTAGGTTAGCAGTGATAATCCAGAAACTGTTATGAGTTAGTATTACTATTAAGTTGGTAGAAAATCTTGAAATCAATTTAATCAAAGAGGTGCCTGGGTGGCTCAGTTAGTTAAGCAGCTGATTCTTGATTTCAACTCAGGCCATGATCGCAGGGTCCTGAGATCAAGCCCCACATTGGGCTCTGTGCTCAGAGGGGAGTCTGCTTGAGGATTCTCTCTCTCCTTCTGCCCCTCTCTCATGCACACACTCTTTCTCTCTTTAAAATAATTAAGTCTTGGGATACTTGGTTGGCTCAGTTGATTAAGCATCTGTCTTCATTATTCCAAGGTCGTGGGATCAAGTCCCACATCGGGCTTCTTGCTCAGCGCAGAACTGGGCTCTCCATCTACCTGCTGCTTCCCCTGCTTGTGCTCTGACAAATACAATCTTTAAAAATAAATAAATCTTTCTAAAAAATAAATTTAATCAATATTACAAAGTTCATCAATATAAACTTGACTCACTGAAGTAGTATAGTGCAGTGGGGTTGAACTCCAATTCTAACATCAGATAAATAATGCTAACCCCATCATATACTGGCTGTGACCTCACCAAGACTTTCCTCATATGTAAAGAGGAGGGCACCTGGGTGGCTCAGTGGGTTAAGCCGCTGCCTTCGGCTCGGGTCATGATCTCGGGATCCTGGGATCGAGTCCCGCATCGGGCTCTCTGCTCAGCAGGGAGCCTGCTTCCCTTCCTCTCTCTCTCTGCCTGCCTCTCTGTCTACTTGTGATTTCTCTCTGTCAAATAAATAAATAAAATCTTTAAAAAAAAATATGTAAAGAGGAGTAAAAAAATTTTTTTAAATTTTACAGTGTTGTGATAAGGAAGAACTCAAGAAACATTAACTGTTATGATTACTCTTTGGGGAATATGATATACAATATTACTAACTGTATTTTCACTTTTCTCAGTTGTGAAAAAAATATTACAAATAGACAATACTCTATCAACCTTCCATTAATACCAAAACTTTGTGGCAACTGGCCTAATTCTGAGAATTATAGAAGATACATAGATGGGCATAACCTCAGGCCATGGAAGCAGATTTATTTAAGAATCTCAAACACCCCTGTTCAAGTATCAGGTCTCACATGTGATGTGAGAATGAAAGCTATTTCTTCGGCAACCAGGAAATGGACTCAATTTGAGAGTTGTACTTTCTGTTCAAATAAGACTTCAAACAGACTTCAGAGTGTTGCAATACATGAAGTCAACACTCTAAGCCAGTCCTCTCTTGCCAAACTTATTTCTTAAGTACAACGAATCATAGTAAAACAAAATTTATCTCTAAGCACAATGCAGTAATGTATACGTCTCCTTATTCTCCTGCTCTTGCAACGTTACTTAACAATCCAGAACACCTTGTTTATAATAGTCAATAGATATAAAAATGACCTTTTGAAATATTTGAGAGATATTAGATGTAAAGATTTGGTAGATTCAAGTTAAACTTTTGAGCTAGAATAATTATAGGTAATTTAGTATATTTTGTATAGTATCTTTCATGTTATTCAATTAATGTTCAATTAGTAATGCTTAGACTGATATTGAAATAATGATATGGCAGTCTCATCCCTACATTATAAACTCATGACTAGGAAGTTATTTGTATGGCATTACTTTGATACCATGCATATGCTTAGTTTCTCTTCAAACAAACCTCGTGTTTTAACATGTTGAAAAGCCTTGTACGAGTCAATAATTTCAATAAGAATTGCAAGATAAAAAAAAAAGAAAAGAATTGCAAGATAATTTTTTTTTCTTTTCCAAAGACCCTATTTATCCATTTGACAGACAGAGACCACAAGCAGGCAGAGAGGCAGGCAGAGAGAGAGGGAAGCAGGCTCCCTGCTGAGCAGAGAGCCCAATGTGGGGCCCTATCCCAGGACCCCGGGACCATGACCTGAGCTGAAGGCAGAGGCCCCAACCCACTGAGACACCCAGGTGCCCCTGCAAGATAATTTTAATATCATCATGCATTCTATATTCTGGCTTTTTTCTTTCCCAGCAAAATAGAGGTTGACTTTATACCTAGAACTATTTGGTTACCTTAAAATATAGTTCATACAGGAAAGGAAAAACAAATATTCCTTAGTTTTAGTTAGTTATTTTCAGAATAAAGATAATTTGGTGACTAATGGGGAAATCTGCATTTGGGTTTTAGATAAGATGAAAATTCATTGACTAGGAAAGGTAGAGATTATTAATTTTAAAAAAGTAAGGTTGTAAAACTGCACACCAGGCATGAAACCATTTGGGTTAAAAATATATATATTTATATGCATATATAGAGATAAGTAAAGGTATGGAAAGATATACAGTAAGTTGTTAACAATGGTAATAGATTGGAAATATGGTTTTTATTTTTCTATTTTACCTATATATAATTTCCAACTTTCTACCGTGTGTACTACTTTCATAGTAACAGAAGTTTTTTTTTTTTTTTTTTTTTTTAATGAAAATCACTATTTCCTACTGGGCCTACGTATAGCTTTTGAGTCATCATCAACATAAGACTGTAAACATTTCAGCATGAGGAACTTCCAGGGAACCAACATAGCTGGTTACTTCTTTAAAGCGTCTCCGCTTGCAGATTTCCGTTGCCTTTGCATCTTACCCACGGTTTGTAGGCTGCCTCAGCACTAGATCCATGTAGTCTTCACACTGTAGCAGTTGTCATGAGTTGGCAGCTTGTTTGGCCTTGGGCAGAAACTTACTTCTTTACAGCTTTTATGTTATCATATTTTCTTCTTACCTTTCTGACTTTTCCTCATGTTCTACAAGTTTATCTTTCCCTCATTTTATTTATTACTCCAAAATTTCATACTCAGCCCTCTTCTCTTTTCACTTTACATCTTCCTCCTAGAAAAGAGAGGAGAAAATGGATCTTGTGTTCTCATTCTTTTTGATCTAATTTGTATCTCTAGCCAAGTCCTCTTTTCCTGAGCAACAAAATCATATTTATAATCAGTAATTATTATACTCTCTAGTTAGACATTTACATATTTATAAATTATTATATTTACATATTTAGGTGCTCCCCTGCCTGACTGTTAAAATAGGAATATGCTACTTTCAGAACTTTAGGGAAGAGTAACTTCCATTTTTATTTCTGCCACCTTCCCTAAGAAGAAAGAGTTATTTCACATAATTGGTGATTTAAGGAAGAAAATAAGACCCAGCCCCTTTCTTGCCATGTTTTTCAAACCTACCTACCCACAACAGATTATATTCTGTTTTTTTCTCATTATGCATAATAATCTAAACACACATAGATCAGAGCTTAGGCTTGCTTTCTAGAGGAAGGTCTGAGTCCTAACCCTCATTTTTTCTATGGTTGACCTCACTGGGTATGGAAAGCAGTGATTCTGCTCAAGTTTATCTGTCCTGTAGACCCAATTTTTCTTTTTATTATGCCATTTCCCATTTGAACTTGAGGAGGAGTACTGAAAAGCCTGGTTGTGGCTATACCTTGAAGTCATATTGTCCAAACATTTTTATCAGAAAGATGGTGGTTTTTCATCTTTCTCTATCTGGCTCCCTATTTATTGGTTCTGAATTCAGAAGAGAGTTAAGATAAATGAGCAGCTCTCACTGCCTGAGCTCCATTATGGCTAGGACAACTCTATCCAAAAGTAATTGTTTTATGAGAACCTAGATCTGATTAAAAGGACTGGAAAATGAAATCTTACCAATCTAACAAGGGAATAAATGATCCTAGAATAAAACGATAGCAAGTATCAGAGAATCAGCAAAATAAGAATTTTTTCATTTATTCCTGAATGCCTACTGTGTGTTAGGCATTGTTTCAAGAATTTGAAGAGTTAGAATACTTTAAACAAAAGTTACTTGGTACTCTATGGGGCACCTGGGTGGCTTAATTGGTTAAGTCTCCAGCTTTGGGGTTTAGCTTAGATTGTGATCTCATGGGTTCTGAGACTGAGCCCTGCTTTGTCAGGCTATGGGAGTCTACTTGATGATTCTCTCCCTCTGCCCCTCCCCCCACTTGGATGCTAACTCACTTGCTCACACTTCCTCCCAATAAATAAATAAATAAGTTACCTGGTACTCTAATTTGACAGAATTTTGAATCATTATAATAATCAACAACAAAGCAATACCTTATATTCAAAGCTAATATGACTGATTCAATATAATCCAATATATTGAATTCAATATAACATTCAAGTGCTATTATTTATCAAACAAGCGATTCCCATACCATATCTGATTGAATCATCAAAACAATTCTCTGAGGCAGAACAGAATAGTCTAGGTTATGCTGCAGTTGAAAAAAAAAAGTCAATGATTTAACTGAACAAAGATTTATTTCTTATTCTAAAATGTTGGCTCTGGCTGCAGGGAACTGTCTTCCATACAATGGTATGATAATCTAGGCTCTTTCAACCTTGTGGTGTCACCATCTTAATATGATTCCTTTTACATGATTGCCCCAGTAGGAGAAGGGCTGGGGAATTTCATATTGGCTTTTCATGGTTTCACCCAGAAATGGATACATGACAGTTCCACAGTATTTCATTGCCAGACCAAGTCACATGGATCCATTTAGTTGCTGGGGTGCTGAGAAAGAACAGTTAATCCACTGAGTGCCCAGAAGAGGAAGATAACTGAGTAATGATTAATACAAAAAATGTGTACCACAAATAGTCATTATTACTGCTCTTTTTGTATAGGTGAGGAAATGGAGGATTAGCAAAGTTAAGTAACTCATCCAAGGGTACATAGAAAGTAAGCAGAAAGAACACTTTGTGAACCTAGATCATCTGACCCCAGAGTTCATGCTTAATCTCTATCCCATAGTACTTCCCAACTCCACAGTGGAACCCTAGCAGAGCCCAGCCACCACTAGAGATACGTAATTCCATTTATGTAAATTCAGTTCAATTCAGTCCACATACGTTTACTGAATGCTCTCGTTGTGAGAGTCATTGCACTTGCATCTGAAAGAAGGTTGGATTATTTGACATATAGAGCTCTTCCAACACAGTTGGTTCTGTTTCTATGAAGAACCATGACTAATATAACAACCTTAAAGTTAGTCTCTATAAAAGAAGGTTAGGAAATGATACTTTATTAAGTTTTAAGTTAAAGATGAGATCTTATGCAATTCTTAATTACTTTGATCTTAGAACGTCAAGTGCAATAGAAGAATCCTAAAATTGCCAGAAATTAACCAGTCAATGTTTGTTGTATTTTCTGTAACACAAAGTTTTAAAAAAAACCTCATTGGTTAGGGGTGCCTGGGTGGCTCAGTGGGTTAAGCCTCTGCCTTCAGTTCAGGTCATGATCCCAGGGTCCTGGGATCAAGCCCCGTATCGGGCTCTCTGCTGAGCAGAGAGCCTGCTCCCCCAACTCTCTCTCTCTGCCTACTTGTGATCTCCATCTGTCAAATAAATAAATAAAATCTTTAAGAAAAAAAAAACCTCATTGGTTATTAAATATATAGATTTTTGCAAAGAATCTTGTGAACTGAAAGAACAATCAAAACAACCTGCCAAATATAGGCCATAGTATATAGATTTTACTTAGGGCAGTGTTCTAATTAACTTCACAAATTCAGTATTGTGAGAATGTGATGAGGTGTTAATTATCGTTTAAGAAGGAATTTAGTTCTATACAACTGAGAATGCTCATAGTCTCTCCAATTTTAATGTTTCCCTTTATACGTTGCTGTTTTTGAAGTATTTAGTTGCCCCCTGCTGGTCACATAATTATAAAATTCCTAAATATATGTATTTTTCAAATTGCACGGAATGACAAACTTCTGAGATGCATTAAACTTTTTCATCAAATGAATTTACAATGGATTTCCAGTGCTCAATTGAGATATGTAAGTTAACCCAGAGTTCTTAAATACAATCTTCTTCCTATAAAATGCATTTCATATTTTATGTCCCTTCAAGTCCTTTTTGAAACAATGTGGGGATAAATTATCAAATTGAGAGGGAAAAATAGCACTTGTTCAAATATTTTAAAAACAATTTTTATCCTATCTCTGCTACTGCCTCTCTGGTTAATGTTGGACAAGGCACTTTAACTTCTTTATATCCATTTCCTAATCTGTAATATAAAGAATAATTGACATATAATAAACTGTGCATATTTAAATTATAATTAGATAAGCTTGACATATGTGTTCAGCTGTGAACTATTGCTCCCATAGTTCGAGATAGCTCAAGATAGTGAACATATTTATCATTCCCAAAGGTTTTTATTAAATTAATTTACTTATGTTGAGAGAGAGAGAGGGAGAGAGCACACAAGTGGAAGGAGAGACAGAAAGAATCCCAAGCAGACTCCCTATCTAGAAGGGAGCCTGATACAGGACTGGATCCCACGACTCTGTGATCATGACTTGAGCTGAAATTAGGAGCTAGAGGCTTAACCTACTGAGCTATCCAGGCACCCTATTCCCAAAAGTGTTTTGTGCCACTTTGTATTTCCCTCTTCCTGCCTCCTGCCCCTCCCAGCCCTCTCCCATCCTCTAGTAACCACTGATATGCTTTCTGTCACTATAGATTAGTTAGCATCTTCCAGAGAAAACCAAAAATCTTAAGCTCACTAATTTAAAGACTAAAATGAGGTATGGAAACACTTAAATTCTTTTTAAATATTAAAAACTTTACTTGGATGGTGCCTGCGTGGCTCAGTCAGTTAAGGATCTGCCTTCAGCTCAGGTCATGATCCCAAAATTCTGGGATTGAGTGGCTCTGTGCTCAGCGGGGAGCCTCCTTTTCCTTCTCCCTCTGCCTGCTGCTGCTCCTGCTTTTGCATGCTGTCTCTCTCTGTCAAATAAATACATAAAATCTTTTAAAAAAATGTTTAAGGGGCACCTGGGTGGCTCAGTGGGTTAAGCCTCTGCCTTCGGCTCAGGTCATGATCCCAGGGTCCTGGGATCGAGCCCCACATCGGGCTCTCTGCTCTGCAGGGAGCCTGCTTCCTCCTCTCTCTCTGCCTGCCTCTCTGCGTACTTGTGATCTCTGTCAGATAAATAAAGAAAAAAATCTTTTAAAAAAATGTTTAAAAAAGAAGGCTTTAACTTTAGTGTCAGCAGATATGAGCTTGGGTCTTGGCTATTTTGTATACTGTGTGACCCTAGGCAAGTTATACAACATCCTAACTCCAAGGTTAACAGTTTCCCCATACTTAGGAGAAAGGATAAGAATATCATCTATCCCCATAAAGTCGTTGGGAAATTGCATGCAAAGCAATTAGCTCAGTGCTGGGCCTGTAACATAATATACTCAACCAATAATAGCCATATACCTTTAGACATTTCAAAGAGCACCAATCCAGTTTTAAGAAAAGGAAACGAGACCTCTGACCATGTATCCAGTATAACCTTAAGGTAAACCATTTTAGAAGTTTTATGTGAGAATAATTCACTGTGTGCCACGGTATGCAGATGACTCTGACTCAGGTCCTTTTCTTAAGCACCCCATTGGTTTTCCTTCTTCATAACTCCTTCCCCAAGTGTCATAATTTTCCTTTCTTTGTAATTCCATCCCTACCAAACATATGACCTGACAGTCCTCTCATTTCACCTTTATGATCTGACAAATAACTTGACCAATATAAAGTGAAAGTTACTCTACCAAAGCAGAATGAGTGGTGGTTACCACTTGAAGTGACAGACATCATGGGAACAGAGATAACGAAGAAACTAGTGTGTTTTTGTGTGGTTCTTTAGTAGTTTTCTCCTCTATTTTCAAAGACTTCTGTCACTCTTTTTGAGCTGGCAAGCTCTGTCAGGTTCATTCTTGATAAAACCCTCTCTCTCAACAGAAATTTATTGAGCTCCACTCATCAGCCTAGCCCAATCCAGTACCCAGGGCAAGTTCTGCCTTTCCAGAAGAGAGATACTATATATTGGAATCCTTTTGTGTGCTTTCTTCCTGAAGTTTTAGCATTGCATTTAGCATTGAATCATTACTTCTGAGAAATTATGTGTGTGCGACAAATAGGCTAGGGTCACTGCCAGTGATCTGTGTCTTCCAGTATGAATGCCCCTACCCCCAAATATAGGTTGCTAACCTGAAAAATAAAAGGCAGTTATTTTATCAGCAAAAATGGATTTATTTGGAAAAAACAGAATTGCAATTCAGGATAACAAATTGTAGCAAAATTATTGACAAGTCTAACAAAGGAAAGGAGTGATATTTTACGTAAAAGAGGAAGTTGGGGGGAGTTGTTTTGATCCAAAGTTGGAGAAAAACACAAGTCTAGGGTAATGAAAGCCTCTCATTGGCTGAGTTGCAGGGGTAGCTAATTTCTTGTAGCAGACACAATGTACATCTTTCCCTCTTGGAACCTGTATTTGATGATTCTTCCCTATTGAAGATTCTTTTTTTAGGGGTCTGTAATTGACAATTCTTCCTATAATTGACATTGAGTCCATTCCAGCTTTCCCTTCTATTATCCCAAGTTCACTTTAATGAGGTTTCCCCTTTATTAATTTTCACAAGATACAGTCTGTGAATTGCTTCTAACCAATAGAATATGGCAAAGATGATAAGAAATTACTCCCATAATTACATTACATTGTATCATAGATGCGGTAGGATACATTATTCTCATCATTATGTCACATTTTATAAGAATCCATCTTGTTAGCAGAATTGTTCTTTCTTACTCTCCTGCTGGGTTTGATGAAGCAAGCTGTTACTTTGTGAGCTACCTGTGGAGAGGACCATGTGGCAAGAAACTCAGGTGGCCTCTAGAAACTGAAGACAGCCACTGGCTGACAGCCAGGAAAAACCCTCCAAAGCTCTTACTCCTACAGCTGCAAGGAAATGAATTTTGTTAAAAATCTGAGGGAGTCTGGAAGCAGATTCTTCTTCACTTGAGCCTCCAGATGGGAACACAGCCCAGCCAACACATTCAGTGTAGTCTGGAGAGACCTAAAAGTGGAAAGCCAAACTGGCTATGCCTAGACTCCTGACCCACAGAAACAGAGATAATAAAGTGTGTTGTTTTAAACTGCTAAATTTATGGGATTTGTTACACATAAATAGAAAACTATACAGATTTTGGTACCGAGAAGTGGGGTACTGTTATAACAAATACCTAAAAATGTGTCTGTGGATGGAGTAGTGGGTGGAGGGTGCAGAATGTTGAAGAGCATGATAAAGCCTAACTTGCCATGACCAGATTATCAGTAGAAATATGGAACTGAGGACATTACTACTGAGGGATCAGAAGGAAGTGAGGCACATGTTACTGGGAACTAGAGAAAAGGGAATATTAGTGCATAATTTCAACTGCCATTACGTTGAAAGCAGAACTTGTGATGAAGTTGGTTATATAGTTAAGGAGATTTCCAAGCAAAATGTTGAAGCTGACAACTGGTTTATTCTTGCTACTTATAAAAATTCAAGAAAAGAGAGAATTTAAGGGAAGAGTTGTTGAGCAAAAAGGGGTCAGGCCTTGATGATTTTGAAAATCTTCATTTTCCCCAGGTGGTAAAAATCATAACACTAGGAGATGGTTTCTGAACACTGTCAGGGAATCTTACTCTCAAGAAAATGCCCAGGGAGTAACTCCACAACCTTTTGTTAAGACCTCAAAGAGATCAAAAGACAAGGTGCTTAATCACACAAAGGACTATTTCAAGAGATTGAGGGTGTTCCTCAGATCTCTTCAGTCAAACCTTTGGGCCTCTAAGAAGTTTAAAGGTGTGATTCCTCAGTTCTAGGCTCTTAGCAGGAGACAAAGATAGAGATGAGATTATTTTATGGAAACCAACTGTAGTAGATTGTGTGGTCTTTGTCTAATGGAGTGAATCTCACTGAAATACTTGAAGACCCACCAAGTTCCTGAGAAATTTATTTCAGCAGAAACAGTGCCAGCTCAGAACTAGAAAGACAGAGTATAAAACAAAAGGAGGCTGTAAGACTGCCCCATCCCCAATTTTATAGGCAGGAAATAGGCTGATAAACCTACTCATCTGTGAACACATGCTACCTTCTATTAAAAATGAAGGATGACTCAGAGGCCAAACCAGGCCAATCCAGGGGCCAGAGCCAAGAGCCTTGCAGGATTATCTGCAAGCCAGTAACCTAATCAAGGAACTCCTAACATTCATCCAGTTGCACTTCAAAATGCTATGGACCAAGAAACTTACTTTTATTTTTTCTTTTTGGGTATGTTGGAGGCAGATAACTTGTTACTTTAGTATTTCAGGCCCTTAGATGAAGAGTAACTATATGCAGGAGCTATCTTTTTGAATCCACTCAAAATGGGCAACCTTCCAAGTCACCCCAAGTGTTGTATATGATTGTTCTCTGTGCCTTTTTCCTAGTGGTAGGATACTTCTCACTTCATTCTCCTTTCCAGTTTTCCATCAATACCTTCTAATGGCTGAACCTAACTGGAGACGAGTTGACAAATGGATACTGGAAAATATGGTTTAACCTGGTCATGTCTGTGATTCAGAGTATAGAGCAAGGAAGAGTCTGAGAAGAATGGACCTAAGAGAAAATAGATTAATGACCGCCACAGTTAGCACTTAGAATACTTTTTACATCTGGGAATTTGCTACACCTCAGCCCTAATTTGGTCTGTTCTCTGATGAAATATTAGGCCCTGTTAGGGTACAGAGTCGACCATCCCTCAATTAGACAGAGAACACTCTCGATAATGCAAGTCACACAGCGAGGTTTATTTCCAGCTAGCTGGGGCCCAAGTATCTGCCCGGTGCAGCGGGTTTCAACAAGGACCCGAGTTCTCAGAGCCAAGGGTTTATATAGCATTTTCAAGGCACTTTTTCATAGCTACAGCCATCTCTTGCACCACACTTTGACAGTTTAACTCTGTTTAGCTTTTCACCACCCCGGCATCACCCTGGGAGATTTAGGTTTAGAAGAAATTTAACTTTATTTACATTTGCCTCCGCCTCAGCCTCCTTCAGTTTTATGGGGAGGGCAACATCAGGCCTCAAGGAACTGAGCCATTTGTCCCTGGAAACTGGGCTACTGAGAAGACAGCTTTTTTTTTTTTTTTTTTTTTTTTTTTTTTTTTTTTTTTTTTTTTTTTTTAGATTTTATTTATTTATTTGACAGAGAGAGACCACAAGTAAGCAGAGAGGCAGGCAGAGAGAGAGGAGGAAACAGGCTCCCCGCCGAGCAGAGAGCCCGATGCGGGACTCGATCCCAGGACCCCGAGATCATGACCTGAGCCGAAGGCAGAGGCTCAACCCACTGAGCCACCCAGGCGCCCCAAGACAGCTTTTTTGTTGTAAATCACTAGGACATTTGTAAACCAAGGGAGACTCCTGTCTTGCAGGATTGTGATCTCTGCAAGTTAACTATTTTTTTTTTTCATTAACATCTGGTCCCTGTGGCGCCACCGCCTAACCGCCCTGGTGGTATATGTTTAAGTTGTTTTTTAGGTTTTAGCTAGTTTCTCTTATCTCAAGTCACGTAGGCAGTGACAGCTGGTTAGGGATGCTCAGTAAAATGGCTTCCCGGCCTTTAGAATGGCCACTCTTATGTTAACCCACTCTTACAGTGCAAGGTGCCAGCTTTTGCTTTGCCAACATGGCTGTACTTATGTCAGGGCTAGACTTGAGGTGGGTACAACCTTGTTTTTCTTGGCCTCCACACCTGGAGCTGGTTTCTGGGACTTGTTTTTAAGTCTCCTGGGGGGGAAGGGGAGCAGGGACAGTGTAAGGGTTAAACAACAAAGTTATTGTTTAACCTCAAAGGAAGCCTCTGGCGAAAATAAAAATATAAAATAGGTCCGTACAACCCTCCTTCCCATTTCTATCCTGTTTTTATCAGTGTTTTTTGTTTTTTTGTGTGTGGTTTGTTTGTTTGTTTGTTTTGCTTTGTTTTGTTTTGTTTTACAGCTTAGGTCAACATTTGCTTTTTCCTTTATTAACTTTGTCTAATTGACAGACCATTGCCATTCGTTGAGACAAGTAATTAGACCATTTTCCTTTTCATTACTGAATTCCCCCAATAGCCCTCCACTTTAAATGTCAAACCCTCCTTTCCACATTAACTATATTTTCCATTTTCCTTGTCCTTTGTGTCTTTCACAATACTTTAGCCATGTACAACTAGTTTGGGGAACTACAAACTATTTAAACCAGCAAGTAAATGCTCTTTCATGAAACTGATGCAATTCTGAAGGTCTACTACAACTTATGTCAGGGAAACTCTTGCGTAGAAGGGACCAGATTTGGGCTGGTTATGAAAATCTCATTCCTAATGCCCTCCTAAACACTATCAAATCTCTTCTTGTGCCTCCTCTCCACCACCAAGATCATAAAACTAAAACTCCTCTTCATTTTCTTTCTCAATTGATATTTGACCAGTTTCTCTTCCTCTAAAGCAAAATAAGCTCCCCAGTTTCTTGCAGCCCACATTCTCCTCTCCCATTCTAGTGGAAGATATAGATTATGAGTCTAGACCACCTGATCACCTAACTACAGTGAAAATAATTGTAGTTTTCTTAACTAGGAAAGGTATGCTTCAGAACAGACCTAGGACCTCAGCACCCAAATCCACAAATTGCAACCAATCTGGGAGTTCTATTGTCATTAAGCCCAGGCACCAGTCTGTCTTAGAGAGGCTACCTTGAGGTGGGGGCATCAGAACTCTGACCAAATAAAGCTAAAGTTTGGATCAGACATCAATAAACCAAGGTATGTAGATAATCCTAACTTCATCTGACTCTGCTACTTTGGCCAAAGTAGCAGATTTGAACAATTTCTGAACCAAAAATACATAGTCATTTATGCAACCCATTCCTTAACCTCTGTTTCCTAATAGCCCTAAGAAGATTGCCCTGGGGTAGGGCTATCAAGGGCAGCAGTTCTTTTTTTTTTTTAAAGCTTTTTTTTTTTAAGATTTTATTTATAATATTTGACAGAGATCACAAGTAGGCAGAGAGAGAGGAGGAAGCAGGCTCCCTGCTGAGCAGAGAGCCCGATGCGGGGCTCGATCCCAGGACCCTGGATCATGACCTGAGCCAAAGGCAGAGGCTTTAACCCACTGAGCCACCCAGGCGCCCAAGGGCAGTAGTTCTTAAATGTTTGATCTCAGGACCCATTTATACTTTAAAAAATTATGGAGAATTCCAGACAGCTTTTGTTTATATGAATTATATTTGTTGATATTTACCATGTTAGAAATTTAAAGCATAATTTTTAAAAATTTCTTGATTCCTCTAAAAATTACAGTAATAAACTCATTGTATTTTAACATAAATAACATATATTTCATAAAATTCAACTGTAGTTTCCAAAATAATTTAGTGAAAAGAATAGTATTGGTTTTACATATTTTGCAAATCCCTTTAATGGCTGGCTTTATAGAGGACAACTCAATTCCTTTATTATTTTATTTTTTTTATTATTTTTCTTTAGATTTTATTTATTTGTTTTAGAGAGAGGGAGAACGTGGGGAGGGGGAGGGCAAGGGACAAGCTGACTTGGTGCTGAGTGCAGAGCCGATGAAGACCTTGATCCTACAACCCTGAGACCATGACCTTATTTATTTATTTAGAGACAGAGAGAGAGAGAGAGGTGAGAGAGAGAGAGAGAGAGAGAGCGCCCCCGCACATGAGTGGGGGAGGGGCAGCGGGAGAGGAAGAAAAGTAGCCTCCCTGCTAAGGGAGCCCAACCTGGGGCGATCCCATGACACTGAGATCATGACTCTAGTGAAAATCAAGAGTTGGATGCTTCATTGACTATGCCACCCAGGCGCCCCTGTTATTTCTATTTTTAATTTTTTGAGGTAACTCTATACCGTTGTCCACAGTGGCTGCACCAATTTACATTCCCACAAATAGTATATAAAGGTTCCCTTTTCTCCACATTCTTGCCAACACTTCAACACTTGCTATTTCCTGTCTTTTTGATACTAGCCATTTAGACTGGTGTGAGGTAATACTTCACTTGGTTTTGATTTGCAATTTCCTGATGATTAATGATGTTGAATATCATTTCATCTGTCTGTTGACCATCTGAATGTTTTTTTTGTAAGAATATCTGTACAGGTCCTCTGCTTATTTTTTAATTGGATTGTTTTTATGTGTGTATTGAGTTGTATGAGGTTTTTTAATGTATTTTATAGTAACCTCCTGTTGAATATTTCATTTGCAAATATATTATTTCATTCAGTAGGTTTTTTTTTTTCATTTTCTAATCATTTCCTTCACTGTGCAAAAGCTTTTTAGTTTAATGTCTTCCCAACTTTTAATTTTTGCTTTTATTTCCCTTGCTTGAGGGGACAGATTCAGAAAAATACTAAGTCAATTTCTAAGAGTTCACTGCCTATGTTTTCTTTTAGAAGTTTTATGATTTCAGGTCTTGTATATTGGTCTTTAATCCATTATGAGTTTATTTTTGTTTATGGTGTAAAAAAGTGGTCCCATTTTGTTCTTTTGCATGTAGCTGTCCAGTTTTCACAAAACAATTTATTGAAGAGACTGGTTTTTTCCCATTGCATATTCTTGTCACATTTACCATAAATTAATAGACTATGTAAGTATGGGTTTATTTCTGAGCTTTCTATTCTGTTCTATTGATCTATGTATCTGTTTGTGCCAGTACCATACTGTTTTGATTACTATAGCTTTGCCGTATAGTTTGAAACCTGGGATTGTGATACCTCTAGCTTTGCTCTTCTTTCTCAAAATGGCTTTGGTAATTCAGTATCATCTGTGGATTCCATACAAATTTTAGGATTATTTATTTTAGTTCCGTGAAAAAATACTTTGGTATTTTGATAAAGATTGTGTTGAATCTATAGATTGCTTTGGGTAGGATGGACATTTTAACAATATTAATTATTCCAGTCCATGAGCATGATATATCTTTTCATTTGTGTCATTTTCAATTTCTTTCATCAGTGTTTTATAATTTTCAGACACAGATCTGTCACCTTTTTAATTTTTTTCTTTGGTATTTGTGGGTTTTTTTTGATGCAACTGTAAGTGGGATGATTTTCTTAATTTCCTCTTCTGTTACTTTGTCACTAGTGTTTAGAAATACAACATATTTCTGTATAATTGATTTTGTATCCTGAAACCTGAATTCATTTATTAGTTTTAATAGTCCTTTGGTGGAGTCTTTAGGGTTCTCCCCATACTGTTTCATGTCATCTGCAAATAGTGACAGTTTTACATTTTCCTCACCAATTTGGATGCATTTTACTTCTTTTTGTCTGATTTCTGTGGGTAGGACTTCCACTGTTATGTTGAGTAGAAGCAGTGAGAGTAGGCATCCTTGTCTTGTTCCTGATCTTAGAGAAAACACTTTCAGTCTTTCATCATTGAGTATGATGTTAGCTATGGGTTTGTCTTTGGCTATGGCCTTTATTATGTTGAGGTATGTTCACTCTAAGCCCACTTTGTTGAGAGTTTTTTTTTTTATCATGAATGGATGTTAAATTTTATGAACTGTTTTTTTCTGCATCTATTGAGATGATCATATAATTTTTATACTTCATTTTGTTAATGTGATATATCACATCAATTGATTTGATAATATTGAGCCATCCTTGCATCCCCAGATTAAATCTCACTTGACATGCTAAATGATCCTTTTGAGGTATTTTTTTAAGTTTTAATTTTACTCAAGTTAGCATATTAATGTATTTTTTAATTCAGTTTGATAATATTTTATTGAGGATTTTTGCATCTAGGTTTATCAGGAATATTGGTTTGTAATTTTCTTTTTTTGTACTGTTTTGTCTGGTTCTGGTAGAATGAATTTGGAAGCTTTCCTTCCTCTTCTATTTTTTAGAATAATTTGAGAAAAATAGATATTAATTCTCCTTTAAATGTTTGGTAGAATTCACCTCTGAAACTATTGAGTCCTGGACTTCTGCTTGTTGAAAGTCTGACACATATATGTAGTTGGAAAAGGAAGAGATGTTTTAGTTTTTTATAAAGGTAATTGTGAATATTCTTCTTTGATATCATACTGCCAAAATCCTACAAGTGATAGTTTCTTAAAGATTAGTAGAAAGGTGGAATCTGAAATCATATGTATGGACATTTATATACTGTAATATTAATATCTACTGATATATTATGGTGTATCTGGAACTCTGAATGGATCTTTTACCTATGCATTATTTTGTAATGTCATGCATTGGTCATTTGGAAAATAGTAGTTTATTGAGGTATGCATATCTTCCAAATATTGATATATTTCATTTGAAATATCAAAGACTCACATTCATGACTATCACCACTGATCTCAATAGGAAAGTCCTTAAGGATTAGGAAATTGGGGCGCCTGGGTGGCTCAGTGGGTTAAAGCCTCTGCCTTTGGCTCAGGTCATGATCCCAGGGTCCTGGGATCGAGCCCTGCATCTGGCTGTCTGCTCAGCAGGGAGCCTGCTTCCTCCTCTTTCTCTGCCTGCCTCTCTGCCTGCTTGTGATCTCTCTCTGTCAAATAAATAAATAAAATCTTAAAAAAAAAAAAAAAAGAATTAGGAAATCGTCAAACTCATGGGTAGATACAAGTTTCCCCCAATTCTGAATTTTTCTTGAAAGCTTGAATTTTATCTTTTTTTAAAATTTTTTAAAAAAGATTTTATTTATTTATTTGACAGACACAGATCACAAGTAGGCAGAGAGACAGGCAGGGAGAGAAGAGGAAGCAGGCTCCCCGCTGAGCAGAGAGCCAGATGAGGGACTCGATCCCAGGACCCTGGGATCATGACCTGGGCCAAAGGCAGAGGCTTTAACCAGGCACCCTTTGAATTTTATCTTTAACAACAAATGCTGTACGTTGTTTTCATTGAAGTGACAGACTTCACTAAGTTTTGAGACAATGTCTGCCAAATACCCAAGTCTGAATAACTATATTTTATTTACCTGTCATTCTTTTTTAAATTTTTATTTTATTTAAATTCAATTAGTTGGTGACTCAGTGGGTTTAGCCTCAGCCTTCGGCTCAGGTCATGATCCCCCAGTCCTGGGATGGAGCCCCATAGCAGGGAGACTAATTCTCCCTTTCCTGTCGCCTCTGCTTGTGCTCTCTCTCTTTCTCTCTCTGTGTCAAATAAATAAATAAGATCTTAAAAAAAGAAATAAATTTAATTAGTTAACATACAGTGCATTAATACTTTCAGAGGTAGAGTTCAGTAATTCATCAGTTGCATATAACACCCAGGGCTCATTACATCACATGCCCTCCTCAATGACCATCATCCAGTTACCCCATCTGCTCACCCACCTCCTTCCAGCAACACTCAATTTGTTTCCTACAGTTAAGAGTTTCTTACGGTTTGTCTCCCCCTCTGACTTTGTCTTATTTTATTTTTCCCTCCCTTCTCCTATGATCCTCTTTTTTGTATCTTAAATTCCACATATGAATGAAATCATATGATAATTGTCTTTCTCTAATTGACTTATTTCACTTAGCATAATACCCTTTAGTTCCATCCATGTCATTGCAAATGGTAATATTTCACTTTTTTGTTGGCTGAGTAATATTTCTTGTATATATGTTCCATGTCTTCTTTACCCATTCATCTGTTGATAGATACCTGGGCTCTTTCCATAGTTCGACTATTGTGGATATTGCTGCTATGAACATTAGGGGGCAGGTACCCCTTTAGATCATTATGTTTGAATCCTTTGGGTAAATACCTAGTAATGTAATTGCTGGGTTGTAAGGTAGCTCTATTTTTTTAACTTTCTGAGGAACCTCTATGCTGTTTTCCAAAGTGACTATACCAGCTTGCATTCCCACTAGCAGTAAAGAGTGTACTCCTTTCTCTGCATTATCACCAATATTTTTTGTTTCCTGACTAGTTAATTTTAACCATTCTGACTGGTGTGAAGTGGTATCTCACTGTAGTTTAGATCTGTATTTCCCTGATTCTGAGTGATGTTGAACTTTTTTTCATGTATCTGTTGACCATGTGATATGTATTCTTTGGAGAAATGTCTGTTCATGTCTTCCATTTCTTAACTGGATTATATATTTTTTGGATGTTGAGTTTAATAAGTTCTTTATAAATCTTGGATACTAGCCCTTTATCTGATAAGACACTTGCAAATATCTTCTACCATTTTGTAGGTTATCTTTAGGCTTTGTCAGCTGTTTTGCTGGCAGAAGCTTTTTATCTAGATGAAGTCCCAGTAGTTCATTTTGTCATGTTATTCTTTCAAGTAAAAATGGTGTTCCATATAAAAAATGGCTTGTTCAACTCACAACTGAATCACATAAATCCTTTTTCTTAGAACTACCATTGTACCTTGGTATTCAGTAGGAGTTCTTTGTGCATTTTGTATCATAGAATTATTTTTTTTAAAGATTTTATTTATTTATTTGACAGACAGAGATCACAAGTAGGCAGAGAGGCAGGCAGAGAGAGAGGTGGAGGCCTGCTCCTTGCTGAGCAGACAGCCCGATGTGGGGCTGGATCCCAGGCCCCTGGGATCATGACCTGAGCCGAAGGCAGAGGCTTAACCCATTGAGGCACCCAGGCGCCCCTGTATCATAGAATTTTTAAAAGGCATGAAATCAGAAGTTCAGATTAAAATTATTAATTGTTGCTATTTTATCAAGCATATTATTAAATGAAACGCTTTTTTTTTTCTTGTGAGTATATAGCAGTGACCAATACAATGGCTATTAGTCTAGGCTGGTATTGTTGTCTTGATTTCTATTAATGCAGCAGAAATTTTACCCACCATTACCTTTGTATGATAATACAAATGTCAACATAGTTTGAAAGGCAAATAATGTCATAGTATTATTTTGAAAATAGTTCTGACCTTGCAGATACTTGAAACATTTTAAAGGACTCCATGGGGTCTACAAACCACATTTTGAGAACTGCTGGCCAAGAGCAAACCTAACTTTTAAGCTAGCAATCCATTTTTCACACAATTTGCAATCACACAGTATTTTTCCCACTCTGAGAAGAGTCTATGGTGTTTTAACAAATCTTAGCCTAACTGTTCTCATGAACCTCTTCTGCTTACAGTAATCATAACCCATCATATTCTATTCTGGTTCTAGCTTATTTCCCCATTTCTAACCTTCCATTCTTCTTGTCAAAATAAAGACTACTGGCCTCTCTTTTTGTCTGCCTAATCAAACTCCATATCAATTTTCTAATAATTTCAGTTTAATTCTTAATTTTATTGCCAGGAATCAACCTAGGCCTTCAGGATAGAATTTTCTTTCTTTGTATGTATATATATTTAATGAATTAAGTAGATTCATTGATTTTAAAATGGATTTTCTGCAAATATACTATTTCACTTGCTTGAGATAGAGCATTTGCTTGGACCTTAAACAGTGACATGATTTGGACAGGTCAAATGAGACTGCATATTTTTCAAAGTATAAGAAATAATAATAGTTGTATGAAGGTAAAAAAGCACAGGGATTGCTTAGGAAAAGGCAAGAAGGATGCAGATAATAGAGTAATTAGAAGATGTGGTCAGAAAGATAGTAAGGGGTCATGTCGTAGAAGGTGTTGAATGACTAGAGTTCATTTAGTAAGCAGTGGGGAGTTGCCAGAGATGTTTCAGAAGAGGCAGAGTTAATGTGGAAAAACAGGCTCAATAATCAAAGCATTATTTGTTTAAGATTTATTTGGCAACTACAGATGAAAAGAATTTGATGGAGAAAAGAGGTCTGAGGCAAGAAAACCAGGTTGGAGGCCTGAATTAGGGTGGTGGCCCTTAATGTGGAGACAGGTGGAAATAGATTTTGAGAACGCTGAGGAAGTAAGATCAGTAAGTGGTCGTGAGGGAGAAGTGGTTGTGAAAAAATGATTAAAGTGTTAAGTATGAGTTACTGAGAGAACGGTGATGCTATTCATAGAAATCAGGAAGTTAGAAAAAGGAACGGTTTGTGTGAGGCAAAATGATGAGTTCAGTTCTCTGCCTATTAGGCATATAAGTAGTATACCCAAGGGGAACTAATTTTATACCACTTACAAGAACTGGAACCTAACAGATATTAGAAGATTGTGGTTATTATGTGTATAAGTGGCTACACTCAAGGGGAAACTAATTTTATAGCACTTATAAGAACTGAAACCTAATATATTAGGATATTAGAAGATGGTGGTTATAGCTGGACTGACTTTATATTGTCTCTTTACAATATCAATGTAAAGGGGAAAATGCAGTCAGTATTTTAATTCTCTGTAGAGTTTCTAGACATCTTAGGTTTCATGTGGTCCATGTAACAAAAAGATAGCTCTAATAAAGTGATACATATTATCAAATGATTTATAAAGCATTATTTATTATGCTAAATTTTGTCAGTCAGTCCTCACGACAACACTTAGATAGTATCACCTGGATTTTCATAAGAGAAATCAAGGTGCAAAGAGGTTAAGTAACTTTATTGAGGTCAAACAAGAAATGGTGGAAGGACATTTGAAACCAGGTTCTGTGTGATTTCAAAGTTCTTGTTTCTTCTACTCTATGTAGCTACAGTATTTATTCGCCTTCACCCTTTTCCTTTTCACAAAATGAAAAGGAAATAGTGCATTTTAGCATGGGCTATTGGTTTTTACTATATGATTATATCCAGAGATATATTTAATGCATGCTTAGGACATCTATGTTAAGAAAGGCTTGTGCTCAGGGACCCTTTTTTTTTCCTTCAAGTTTTTTTGAGATATATTTGATATACATTACTGTATAAGTTTAAGGTATATAGCATAATGATTTCACTTATGTATATTGTAGAATTATTAGTGCAAGAAGTCTAGTTAGCATCTATCATCTTATATAGATAAAATAAAAAGAGAAAGTAAAAAAACAAACACTTTTTCCCTTGGTGAGGAGAACTCTTAGGATTCACTTTTTAAACAACTTACAAATAAATCTTACAGCTATGTTGACTACAGTCATCATGCTGTATGTCACATCCCTAGTACTAACTTACCTGTAATTAGACCTTTTTTACCTTTTGACTGTCTTCCTCCAGTTCCCTTCTCCTTAGGGGTAGGGAGTTACCTTGGTAACCATAAATCTGATCTTTTTTTATGAGTTTGATCTGTTTTTATTTTATTTATTTATTTTAAAGATTTTATTTATTTATTTGACAGACAAAGATCACAAGTAGGCAGAGAGGAAGGCAGAGAGAGAGAGAGAGGAGGAAGTAGGCTCCCCGTTGAGCAGAGAGCCAGATGCGGGGCTCAATCCCAGGACCCTGGGATCATAGCCTGAGCCGAAGGTGGAGGCTTTAACCCACTGAGCCACCCAGGCGCCCCATTTTTATTTTTTTAATATAATTTTTATTTTTAAGGATTTTGCACATAAGTGAGATTTTACAGTGTTTGTCTTAATCTGTCTTATTTCCCATAGCATATTGCCCTTAAGGTCTACCCATGTTGTCCCAAATAGTAGGATTCCCACATTTTTATGGATAAATAATATTTGTGTGTGTGTGTGTGTGTGTGTGTGTATCTCACAACTTCTTTATTCATTCATCCACTGATGAACATTTAGGTTGTTTCCATGTCTTGACTATTGCAAAATGCTATGACGAACATAGGGGTACAGATACCCTTTTGAATTAGTGTTTTTCTTTCCTTTGGATGTATTCCAAGAAGTAGAATTGCTGGATCAGATGGTATTTCTATTATTAATTTTTTGAGGATCCTCCATACTATTTTCCATAGTGGTTGCACCAGTTTGTAATCTCACCAACAGTGCACAAGAGTTCCCCTGTCTCTACATTCTTGCCAGCATTTGTTATTTCCTGTCTTTTTGATGATGGCTAGTCTAACAAGTTTGAGGTGATATCTAATTGTGGTTTTATTTGCATTTTGTTAGTGACTAGAGATATTGAACATCTTTTCATGTACCTGTTGGCCTTTCATATATCTTCTTTGGGAAAATGTCTATTCAGATTCTTTGCCTATTTTTAATTGGATTATTATTATTATTATGACTATTGAGTTGTATGAATCCTTTATATATTTTAGTTGTTTACCCCTTATCAGATATATGCTTTGCAAATGTTTCTTTTCCCATTCTGTGTGTTTTCTTTTCATTTTTTTGGTTGTATTTTTGCTGTGCAACAGCTTTTTAGTTTGATGTATTTCTACTTGTTAATCTTTTATTTTGTTGCTAGTGCTTTAGGTGTCACATCTGAAAAATTATTGCCAAGACCCATGTAAAGGAACTTTCCCCCCTAATTTTCTTCTATAAGTTTCATGGCTTCAGGTCTTGTTTTTAAGTTTTAAATCCATTTCAAGTTAATTTTTGTGAGTCGTATAAGATAAGGGTCTAGTTTCATTCTTTTTCATGTGAATATCAAATTTTCTCCGCAGTATTTATGGAAGAGACTTTCTTTTCTCCAATGAGTGGCTCTCCTTGGGGGGCAACTACTTCCTTTGCTGGAATGACAATTCCTATCTTTTGTTTAAGTTTTCAAATGTAACTACAGTAAAGTCATTTAAAAAATAATAAAGGGCTAGGTAAGTTCCTCTAATGCCACTTGAAATTTACACAAATAGCAAAGAATGCTCTTAATAGCAAGTCTGAGCATTCAAGTGTGGAAGTCTTCCTCTAGACAGAGGATGATGAGTCTAGAAATTAATGTTATGATTAGATGCTCCCACAAGGTGCAATGAGCATGGATCCAAGAAAGACGTGCCTGTGCTATGTCCTTTACAGGCGCCACATGGCACTTGGTACTCAATGAATTTAAGTCCTTTTTCCTTTTGCATTTTGCAAGATGCTTCCACATATTTCATTTTTCTATATATTAAAAAGAAAATCCCAAGGAATAGACCATTATTCTTACTGTACTAATACATAAGAATCTTTATTCACTGAGTTTAAGAATGATTGGATAATTCTGCAGTTCAGTCTCTATAAACTGAATGTTCCAGATTGGCTAAATTGATCATGTAAGAATTGATCTCATGTCCCTCTGGCCGCTGAGATACAATAATGATAGAAAGTCTGATAGGAAAGGTCTTCTTGTTTATAATCCAAAGTGAACATGGTTCCCACTTAAGTGAAGACTCATGACACTTTCTGTGTAACACCATTGAACTTGCCTTGTGCAGTGGCTGAGGACACTATTGTTAGTCCCTTTATCCCTAGGGTTGAATGGGTAACATTTTGTATTGCAAAAATATAACAGTTGTTTAATTTCACAGAGTTCTCAAAGTCTCATGGAAAGTCTCAGACATGAGATGGAGAAGGTGGAGTTTCTAGAACTGAACATTTGTGTAAGTTAAAAAGAGCTTTCAAAGTGTATCAGACATGTAGAAAAGTAAAACATGTTGCAATCATGTCACACAAAGGAGACCTGCATGCAAACAGCATAAAAGGAAAATGAAAGATGAGGTTAACTAGACAGGTATTCAAAGTTCAGACAATAGAAGATACTAACTAGGAAGATTATAGATTTTGACTGTAATGTATTTAAGAAAAATTTGACTATTAAGAAGGAAAGAATTTATTTACAAGTAAAGCCATATAACCTTATTTAAGACACGTTCTTATGCCTTTATTTCAGGCTCCTTTATTCTGTGAAAAGAAAAGGGAAGTAAAGCATAATGACTGAGTAACTCAGGAGAACCACAGATCTCTTGTTCTCTAAAGGAGAGTAGGAAGAGTAACTCTCAGAACAGTATGGGTGATTGAGGTGCCTGGCTGGCTCAGTCATTAGAGCATGCAACTCTTGATCTCAGGATTTTGAGTTTGAACACCACGTGGGGTGTAGAGATTAATTAAATAAGAAAAAAAAATTTTTAAGGAAAAAACCCCCAAAGCCCCAGGCGCCTGGGTGGCTCGGTCAGTTAAGTATCTACTTTTGGCTTGGGTCATGATCCCAGAGTCCTGGAATTGAGCCCCACATAAGGCTTCCTGCTCTGCGGGGAGACTGCTTCTCTCCCTGCTTGTGCTCTCTCTCTGTCTCTTTGTCAAATAAATAAATAAAATCTATTTAAAAAAGAAAAAAGAACAGTATAGGTGACTTCTTCCCTCAGCTAGTGTCTACTGTCTGACATTAGGAAACTCAGAAAATTTCCTTATTATACTAATTTCAGGTCCTTACAAAATCAGAATCCTGTATATCATGAGATAGTTAAGCTAAGCTTCCGAACTCTTTTTATACAATCACCTAGAAAAAACAGAGTGGCATCCTGAGTGAGCCAGAATACCTGCAAAAAAAGTTTAAATAGAACTGCATTGGATCTAATATCTATATATCATACCTAGTATCTATTAGTATAGATACCTAGTATTCTATTAGTTCATGCAATCAATATGTATAAATTCCCTACTATGTCAGGGAGTGAGGATACAGTGTTTATAAGACAGATAAGATCCTGACCTCATGGAACTTGCAGTCTCCTGTGGAAAATGGGCATTATATAACAATGCATTCATTTTTACCTGTATTCCTTTGTAAAAAGCAGATATCTTTTGAGGTTTTATGCTAGGTGCAGATGATATCAAAATTGCTGTCTTCAAGAAAGTGAAAGTTGAATCTACTTGGTGGGAATGTATTATATTGGTAAAACTTTGCTAATTGTTACTTTTAGTATCCAGTAATGCTGGACATTTCTATTACCTTATAACATAATTCAACCCAAATCCCCTTTCTGTTCAAATCCCCATCTCAATCCACTTGCAGCTATTATAGAATACTATCACTTGTTACTACTGAAGGCTAATCAAAAGAGCCTATGGATTCTTCCACTGAACAGAATTTCTCTGCCATATTGAACCTCAGCTGACAGGAAACAGGCCTATTCACTTCTGTTTCAGAAAGTAGAAAGGTACATTTTCTTTTATCTGAGGGCTTATGGAGCTCACAAGATCTGAAAAGCCTGTTTTAGAAACTGGCACAGATAAAGACCCTCGTCCAATAGTTTTATTTTTAGGACTTGTCCGTATGTGTTAACAAGAGTTTCAGATTATAAGAAGTTTATTGTTTAGGCCACTTTAAGGCAATATAACTAGAGGCAAAGGTAAGCACACTACCCTCAAAAAACATCAGAGGGACTATTTCTGAGTCATCAGACAAATACAGTAAGAGCTTATATCTTTTGAGTTCACCCCTTTAAAAATAGACCAGGAAAGTCTCAAAGCATATAGAGCATTTAGGTTTCTGGTCTCAGCTTTGGAGCTATAGAGTGATTCATTGCATCTATTAGCTGACAATCATCAGTACAAGAAATCCAAAAGTCAACACTGTCAAAGGTTCAGCTAAGACTGCAATAATTTGAGATATATTACCTTTATGCAATAATTTTAATAGTGAATAACCTTTTAAAAATTCAGTCTGGCTCCTCCAACTAAAAGAAAAGAAAAATACTCAAATAGAATTCCTAAAGGATTCCATAGTGTCACAAATTTATAAATGTATATTTAAATAAAATTGTAGGGGCTCCTGGGTGGCTCAGTGGGTTAAAGACCCTGCCTTCAGCTCAGGTCATGATCTCAGGGTCCTGGGATCGAGCCCCACATTGAGCTCTTTGCTCAATGGGGAGCCTGCTTCCCTTCCTCTCTCTCTCTCTGCCTTCCTCTCTACCTACTTGTGATCTCTGTCTCTCTAAAAAATAAATAAAATCTTAAAAAATTTTTAAAAAATATTAACAACTGGTGAATTCAAGGGAGAGCAGAAATATGTATGCTATGCTGATAAACTGACTTTCTGAAAGACAAACAAAAAAACCCAACAATTCTGATTTCAAGTCTTCCTTGATTTCTTTAGCATAAATACCCCCACCATGGCCAATTTCAAGTTACCAACCTGAAATCACTGAGCTTAGAGTTGGAAGAGATGTGCATAATCTGCTCTTATGAGCCTGTGGAAGCCAGCTCCAGCACCCACCGACCGTGATCTGAGGAAGAGAAATACTACTTTAGTTTCTGTTAAGGAGCCAAAAGACTATATTTTTTCTGAGGTAGTTCCTAGAAAATCCATTCTTTGGAATTATACCATGTTTGGTTTTAATGTTTTATCATGCTCAAGATTCCTTTTATAAATATTTTCAATGACGCACACTTTGATGCGATTTAGGTGGAAACGTGGCAATCAGTTTTCCCTAATGAGAAATATAAAGATATAAATGTTTGTTATCAAGGCAATAATATTAGAAAGATTTCTAATAAAATTTCAAGTTGCTCAACTTAGCAGTAATGTTTCTATTCCGTTGGATGAAGTCAATTTATATTTAAATTTTATTTATTTATGTCCACCAGATGGCAGACTTACACAGCAACCTTACAAACAAGGCACATCATTTCTACAAGGCTGAGCAGTAATTTTTGAAGATGCTAAAGGGAATTAAGAGAACTTTCATTATACAAGAAATGCAGGAGCTCATTTGGATTGTACTCTTATTTTCCTCCCTCCAGCCCACATGACTTCTTTGGGTTCCAGAGGGTATTAGGGCATTATCACTTCTCTTTTATGAGATTTTCATTAAAGAAACATGCGAATTTAAACACAGTTGAAACTGAAATTTCCTTCCTCTCCACTTCTCTTTTAGCCTTTCTTTCCAGCTGTTCATTTCAGAAACCTGGAAATCACCTTTGATAGTTTCACTTTTCCTATCTTCTGTATTGAATTCAACATCAATCCTACGGATTCCTGTCTATCATCTTTTCTTGGGATGATTACCACAGTCTCCTAACTCATCTCCTTTCTATTCTCCACACAACAGAAAAAGCATTGTTTTAAAAGTATAAATCAGGGGTGCCTGGGTGGCTCAGTTGGTTGTGCTATTGCCTTCGGCTCAGGTCATGATCCTGGAGTCCCAGGACTGAGCTCCACATCCAGCTCTCTGCTCCACAGGAAGTCTGCTTCTCCTGCTGACCTCTCTCCTTTCATGCTTTCTCTCCCTCTCTTTCAATTAAATAAATAAAAATCATATGTATATTATCATATATCATAACATATATATATATATATCAGAACATGTTATTCTTTTAAAATCCTTTAGTGGCTTGCATGAACCTGAAGAAAAATTTTCCGTTCAGTGTTGATCTTTTTTATCCTTTAAGGTAAATAGCTTCTTACTTTTTTTTTTTAGCTTCTTACTTTTTAAAACAGAGTCTCAAAAATAAATAAATAAATAAATAAATAAATAAAACAAAGCCTTAGAATGAAGTAGTAAATGTGAGTAGATAAAAGGAAAAAGCAATAAACTGCAATAATTCCACTGGATATAGCTAGTAGTATAGCGTAGTGCAGATGCTGTTCTGTAGTTGGTTCTGTAAAGTAGTGCCGGTGCTCTCAACAGAAAACAAGTTGTTACTTTAGTGTCCTTAGGGTCGTAATCTACATGCCACCTACCACAGGAAAATTATTTGCTTGTTTACCTCAGAGAGGTTAAAGGCAGATTTTAGGATCTTATTTTGAGGGAATGGAAGTCTCTTGAGAGAAATTGTGAAGGGAAATTTGGGATGATGGTTAGATCTGAAGACAATAATATTAAGTGCTTCTGACTAGAAAATGTTGAGATAAATCTAACTCATTTCCTTGGGAGTATTCTTCTCTGTTCCAGTTATGTATAGCTGTATTACAAACCACCTCAACTCAGTAGCGCAGAACAGTAGTCCATTTATTATTATTATCATCACTCA
The DNA here is from genome assembly GCF_030435805.1 of Mustela lutreola. Lineage (NCBI taxonomy): Eukaryota > Metazoa > Chordata > Mammalia > Carnivora > Mustelidae > Mustela > Mustela lutreola. The sequence goes on from NC_081297.1 coordinate 109,681,699, forward strand.
TGGCTTTGGAGGCTAACTAGATTCAGTTAAGCCCAGCCTCTTGTGGTTGCAGTCAGACTGTGGCTGGAGCTGGAGTCCTTTTGAGGCTTCTTGCATTGACATGTGTACAGAGATATGGGATATTGGCTGGAACCTTAGCAACAGCTTTTGACTGGAACATGTACTTTCATGTACTTACAAGTACACATGTCCCTTCTATGTGGTTTGGGCTTCCTCAAAATAAATGATCAGTGTGGAAGCATAAAAACCATCTTGGGGCCAACCTGGGACAGTACAGAGGGGCCGTTTCAGTTCTAGAGCTCCCTGAGCATCAGCCAAGGTTGTCACTGGGACTGCATCACAATTCAACTTCTCCCTCTCTGTCTACTCTTGTTTTGCTTCCCTTCCCTTCCCTTCCACAGGTGCTAATCCTAAGGCATTCCTTAATAAACATATGCAATAACTTAGTCTTAGAGTTGACTCCTGGGGGACCCAGCTTACAACAACATGGGAACTATAAATTCGGTTGGGAAGACTAACTTGTGAGAGTCAAATGAAGTGTACCCATATGAGGCCAGTCAGTGTTGATGCCAGAATTTTCACTTGGGGACATTGGAAGCAGCATTATGTTTTGCATATGTGTGTGTTTAAGGAAATTGGAGTGGGGGAGGGGAACTTACTTTGGGGCTTTATTTTGAAATTGCTTATATAGAAGTATGTTATGACTTCACTGGATATTTATTTATGGGGCTTGTCTGGGCAGCTGATGGAGATAAAGGGATGAGACTAAAAGACCCTGTGTACCTATACACAAACATTCCATTCCCCACTTGTCACTCTTAGGATGGCCATCTAAGGTTGGCTTAAAGAGTTGTGGAATTCTCCAGAAAGTCTTACAAAAAACTAAAGCACTTACCATTGTTGGTGGTGTTTTGTGGCCAAAGATGAGCAAGAGAATAATTGTAGGGGCAGAATGAGAAACTGCCATGACAGAACTGAGGGGGGAGGGCACATGAACCAGTGATATTCATTGCTTAAATTAAGATTTTCTTGTAGGAAAATTCACTTGATGACTTAAGAAGACTGTTGGAGTCTGTTTGAGAATCAAGGAAAAAAAAAACCTCAGGGCTTCAAAACTCACTCCCTCCCAAATATTAACAGTTTACTCACTTTGTTTCCTTTAATTTTTTTGTCAAATATCTCCTTCTCAAAGCTGTTTTCTTGGCCATTCGCTCTACTTAGACTAGAACCCCTTTTGATGGTGAATATTTTCTGTCCTATGGTCTGCAGAACAGAGACATCTAGTGTACAGGAAGAAGGAAGAATGTAGACTTGGAAGGGAAGAAGAGACCCCCTCCAGAACTGAGAGCCTCTCTTGATTTCCCATTGGTGCTTGTGGCCCTGGATCCTGTATCTCTGCTCTTTTCCCCCTTTTCCCTCTTCATGTAACTCATTTGGGTCCATATCAGTTGCCACCAAAGGTTCTAACAAACATGCTTTTCTTTAGTAATTTTTAGGTCTTACCCTTTTCCCTCTAACTATCCCTGAAATTTTTTAGAAAAGCAAAGATGGGGAAAGGTGTTCTTTTTTCTTGTATAGAGAAGCAGACACTGCTCAGCAGCATAAAGGTATTTCGGATAAAAGGTTGAATCTAAGACGTTCAGGAAAGTATCAGTCTAATTTTTCTGTTCCATTTGAGGGCACTTGTAAAAACCTCACCCTTAGAGAACCTGGGTGGTTCAGCTGGTTAAGCATCCAACTCTTGATTTTGGCTCATCACGTCATGATCTCATGGGTCATGAAATCAAGCCCTGCTTTCAGCTTCACCCTCAGTGGGGAGGTTGTTTGAAGATTATCTCCCTCTGCAACCCCTCACGTGCTCACTCTCTCTCTCAAATAAATAATAAATCTTAAAAAAAAAAACCAACCCATAATGCTGTACTATTTTCTGTTGTTTTAAAATTATCTGAAAGATATTTATACAAAGAAGTCTTTTAAAAGCAGGCAGACTTGAGGAGACATTGCTATGTCCTCTGAGAAGTTCTCTACAACCTGGGACACTCTGCAGATCTAACCGGTTATCTTAATAATTTGTTTCCCTAGTAATTATTTTTAAAATGACATCTTTACTCTTTATTTTTTTATAAAGATTTTTATTTATCTACTTGACAGAGATCACAAGTAGGCAGAGAGGCAGGCAGAGAGAGAGGAGGAAACAGGCTCCCTGGTGAGCAGACAGCCCAATGTGGGTCTCAATCCCAGCACCCTGAGATCATGACCCGAGCCGAAGGCAGAGGCCTTAACCCACTGAGCCACCCAGGTGCCCCAACATCTTTACTCTTTAAAAGGTAATTAAGTATTTGTGAGGTTTCTTGTTAAACCAGAAAAAAGATTTTAGATGGTCTTTTTCTCTTTTTTAAAAAAACTTTTAAAAATATTTATTTATTTATTTGTCAGAGGGAGCAAGCACAAGCTGTAGAAGCTGTAGGCAGAGGGAGAAGCAGGCTTCCCACTGAGCAGGGACTGATGTTGAGCAGGGAGACTCGATCCTACGACCCTAGGATCATAACCTGAGCCAAAGGCAGACGCTTAGCCAACTGAGCTACCCAGGCATCCCAAGAAAGTCCTTTTCCCTTTATGCACAAGTGAATAGCATCTTTGACTCTTGGCTTCCTTATTCAAGTAGGTGAGAGCTTTTGTCTCATTAACTGGAACTAGTCAAGGTTGCAGTTGCTTCCCAGTTCAAACTTATCTTAACTGTTATCATTCAATTTATTTTAATTAGCTAATCCCTAATACTAGGGAAAGTATTTTAATTCCATGGGTGTTTATTTCTTATTATTTCCCAAACAATATTAAAAGACAGAGTTTTTATATCTATAGTATAAACTTACTGCTTATCAGGATCCTAGGGCCTGAATGAATATGAGTGCTACTTGAAGAAGAAATATTTTATTTTTGCAGTCTCTTAGAAAAGCATAAAACTCTCCATACCATCATTTTGTCAGGAAAGCAGATTTGCTTTTGAGTGTTTCTCCAAATACTGTGTATCTTATTTGGTGTACTTGAATGGTGCCTTCTAAATTTTAGAGACTTACTTGGTTCTAGGATTGTTTATTTGAGTACATAGTCCAGGTCTGGGCAACACAAGATAAGGAAGGGACCAAATTGTTGGTGAACTGGGGCCTTATTATCGTTGGTGAAACTAGTCAAAAGTATCCTTTAACTGAAGCCTGCCTAGGGTTTCTCAAATGTAGGTATTGTTTTTGTTTTTGCCATATTTATCCGAAGAATGGATTTTGTCTTCTCCTTTCCTTATTGCTCTTGGTCCACTGGGTTATCTACCTATTACCTCTTAGCTATGCAGTTAAAGCACAAAGCTTTTGTAATACATGTGGGGAAATCTTGGCATACGTACAAAAAGGTAATCTGATTCACAACTAATTTCTTCATTTGCTTCCAGTCCATATAGAGAACTCTCTTACTTTTCCTGATTTCCTAGGAAGTGAGATTTCTTACTTTATTTTTCTAGGTTAACTTTTGAAATGAAAGTCATTTCATGGATGCTTGTAATGTCCTATACACTTTAAGTCTCTTACTCATTGAAGCTTATTCTTAACCAGTCCCTCTTTTCCCCTGGCACACAGGCTCTGAACAATAAACTTTATTTTTTTATTTTCCTTTTTAAAAAAGAATTTTCCAAGGGTGCCTGGGTGGCTCGGTGGGATAAGGTGGTCCGACTCTTGATTTCAGTTCAGGTCATGATCTTGGGGTATTTAGCTGGAGCCTGCTCAGTGGGCTGTCTGCCTGAGATTCTCTCCTTCTCCCCTTCCCCCACTCACACCTGTGCTCGCTCTCTCACTCTCTCTCTCTTTCTCTCAAATACATCAATAAATCTTTAAAAAAATTTTTCCCAATTCTTGAGAGTTTCAAGGCCCCCTAGCTGGTAGATGAAGATGTTATAATTCAAAACCAGGCAGTCTCTTTCTAGAGTCTGGAGTCTTAGTCACTGTAGTACCTCTTCTAAAGAATGGACATGGATGAGCATGAGGCAGAGGACAGAAGTTTGGAGAGAGGTTCCAGTGCAGTTATTCCAAATATCTTGAGAATGGGGGCAGGGGGTAATATAGCCAGGTTAGATTTAAAAAAACAAAGCCAAAGGCAGGGTGGATATAGCTTTTGCTTCATCATTTTCTTGTGGTAAGTATTAATTGTGAATGACTATGAAACTTAATACCAATTCCAAATCTTTATACTTTCTCCTTGTAGACTTTTGGGTCTACATGAAAATAGAATTCTTAGGTAACTTTTTTTTTTTTTAAGTTCCCAAAGTAGAACATACAGATTTGTACCCTCCTCCCCAAGTAGGCACATACCCATGAGCAGACACATACACACAAACACACACACACGTGCACACAGACATATCCATTCTCTATATGACATGTGCTGTAATTAGCTCTTTAAAAACTACCAAAATACAAACTTCTCTCATTTTCAGTTCATTCCCTCTCAGGTCTTCCCAGTACATATTTCTTCCAGTAATACTAACATACTTATTCTAGTCATAATTGTTGTGTAAGAAACCACCTCCAACTTAGTGGAGTTAAACAACAACAAACATTTTATTATGGTTTCTGTGAATCAGGCTCAGAGACTCTCATGCTAGTGACATCGGACACTGACTAAATTTGTAACAGCATTTGGGGCATTTTAGGGCTACAAAAAAAAAAAAGAGAGAGAGAGAGAGAGACAGAAACTGCCTCACCTTAAATGACCTAGCCTCAGAAGTTAGATAGTGTCTTTGATTATAAACAAGTTACAAGCCTGTCCACATCTATTAATTTCATTGCTTTCTGCCTTTCCATTGGTAATAAGATCATGATGGAATCATAAGCCCAAAAGGAACCTCAAAAGTTACCTAGTCCCATCCTCTATTTCATGCAAGTTTTAATAACTCTCTGAAAAAAATTTCTGTTATTTACATTGATTTTCTCTTCAAATTTTAATCATTTTCTTAAAAATGTGAATTCTAACAAGTTTTGCACTTCATTTTATTTTTAATAATGATACATGTTTTTGCAAAACTACTTAAAAACATAATACAGTAATAATTATGTTCAAGGAGTTAACAGTTCAAATGACCATACACAGAGGAAAAGGACAAGCATAGGCCCATACTTTAAATAACTACTCAAGGAAAGGACAGTTTAGGGAATAGTCAGAAATGTCTACTTAAAGACTTCAATGCAGTTGGGGTTCGCATGATGAGATTAGTGCTTGTGCTCCTCTCTCTCCTTTTCTTTCTCTCCCTTAACCCCTCCAATTCTCCATATGAAGATAGAGCAAGAAGTCAACCATCCACAAACCGTAGAATGTACTGGCACTTTAATCTTGGAATTTCTAGCCTCCAGAACTGTGAGAAATAAATGTCTGTTATTTAAGCCACCCATTCTACAGTATTCTAGTGGCTTGAATTGACTGACATTAAGGAAATTGAGTATTTAGGTTTAGAAATGCACATTCCCATAGGAAATTTGATTTAAATAAAGATTCATTTCTGAAATAGGCCATTATCTGAATCTATAATATAATTGAAATATCAAATATTTTAAAATAGTTTTAAAAAACTGTTACAATATTGGTTTTTAAATGCAACAGGTAAATAAAGCTGGGTTTAGTTGTCTTGTCTGCTATTCTCTGGCTGTGTTAATCTGACCACATCATCTTACCTCTCTGGGTATCCTTTTCTTCACTTACAAAATGAAAGGGTAGGAATGGTTGTGGAAAAATAATATTTTAAAAAGTTCCTTCCAATTCCATACCCACTAAAAGGAACTCAAAGAAGCTAGTTAGTGAAGGAAACTTTATCCATACTGAAACTGGGGAATGCCTTAACTTCATACTGCAATCTCTGATGAACAGTGTCCACAAGTCAGCAGAGAAGCCAGGCTATGGTACATGGTTCTCTTGCTCTTGCACAAATGCAAGCTATGTAGATAAGATTGAGGCACATCTAACTCTATTCAGTTTAGAGGAATGAGGTCTTCAAAGGATGGGTGGCCTTCAGGAAAAATAGCCAACAGCTGAAGAACAGTTCAAAAACAGCTGAAAAACAGCTCAAAATTCTTTGAGCTGTTACCCTGCTAAAGGTCTCCAGGAGAACATGGCATGTCTAGAAGGTCTATTTAGGATGGATGTGAGGCTGTAGATTGGTTAGCAGGGGAAACTTAAAGCTGATTTTGCAAAGCACTTTATATCAGACTGAGGAAATGTCAAACTTCAATATTGAAGAGTTGGGGAAGGGCTACCTCTGAAATTATGGGGCCTGCAATCCCTAGGTAATGTTCAGCTCTGTCACTGCCAAAAATAATAGAAAAGGAGGAGAAAGCCGTCAATAAAGAAGAAATCTATCTTTTCTTCTTAGAAACTACTTAGAAGGCAGTAGTGGGAAACAATGCTGAAGCCCCAAGCTCAGAGCAGCTGAAATCTGTGCCATCCTTTGCGTCTTTCTGGGCATCCCTAATGTAACAAGAAGAGTGAGGAATTGAGGCCTTGGAAGCCTAACATTTAACCCATCTCATGGTTAACTTCTGTCTAATGGCTGGACAGGAGAGTTTTGCAGGTTTTGGCGTGACTCAAAATAATTATTACTGGTTTTGGCAAAGAGTAAAGCCAAGTTCTAGGCCTGACAGGATTACCCCTTTGACAAATAGTATGAGCAACAGCATAACTGTTACTCTCTTTCTGGCTATAGTTGCAGCTGTCATAGATGGAAATGGACACCACCTTATTTCTGTTTGTGAGAACTCTGGACACCCAGCTGAACCTTTGGTTATACCTGAGGAGACCACAGATTTAGCTGAAAAACAAGATGAAAAACCATTAGAAGATCCATGTCTTCATTTGAATATTGAGAAATTAAATAGTTTATGGTGAAACATGCAGAAATCTACAACTTTCTCTTTAATTGCCCCAGCAACATCTGGACACACTTCACTCTAAAATCCCAGATGAGATCTCAAAGAAGCCATGTTCATTAAGTTAACCAAGTATTATATTAATTGTATCCTGGTTTTGGGATACACACACACACACACACAAATTTTCAGAGTGTAAATGTGATTGATGTGATAAAGTGTAATGTAAATAAATTTCACTAGCACAACAACAAAAGAAGTGAGACCTGCCAGAGACATGGCATGCCTAATTGCCCACCCCAGCTCTAACATAGGCCTTCCTTTATGAATGAGAGCAGGGACTGTGGAGAAAAATGTAGAATCAGGAAGCTGGTCCCGCCAACCAATCAACAAATAGCTCCCGGTGAAATAGATTTTAGGTGGCACACAGAGTAGAACCTTAAACAGAAAGGTTGAACTCTAGGGGCACCTAGGTGGCTCAGTCAATTAAGTGTTTGCCTTTGGCTCAGGTCATGATCATCAGGTGTTGGGATGGAGTCCCTGGGATAGAGCCCTGTGTCAGGGTTTCTGCTCAGCAGGGAGCCTACTTCTCCATCTCCCTCTGTGCCCTCTCTCTCATTCTCTCTCAAATAAATAAAAATCTTAAAAAAAAAAAAAAGGTTGAATCCTAAATCTTCTCTATGGCTCCTTCCAACTCAAATATTCTAAGACATGATAGGTAAGAAATCTTCATCTTGAATGTTGGTACTTAGCAAAGTACCAAAATATAGATTTATTTATTTATTTTAAAAAAGATTTTGTTTATTTGACAGACAGAGATCACAAGCAGGCAGAGAGGTGGGCAGAGAGAGAGAGAAAACGAAGCAGGCTCCCTGCTGAGCAGAGAGCCTGATGCGGGGATTTGATCCCTGGACCCTGAAATCATGACCTGAGCCGAAGGCATAGGCTTTAACCCACTGAGCCACCCAGGTGCCCCTAGATTTATTTTTTTTTAAGATTTTTATTTTATTTATTTGACAGAGACACAGTGAGAGAGGGAACACAAGAGGAGTGGGAGAGGGAGAAGCAGGCGTCCTACTGAGCAGTGAGCCCAATGCAGGGCTCAGTCCCAGGACCCTGGGATCATGACCTTAGGTGAAGGCAGACTCTTACTGAGCCACCCAGGCACCTCAAAATACAGATTTAAGTGAAAGTGAATGAAATTGTCAGTAAGAATTTCATGGTGATTCTAAAGGGGACTCTGAACAACTTTCAAATATATTAGATTGAATTTTTCCTTTATCATTGATTTTACCCCCAGCATTGAGACTCTCCTGCAGGAAGGTCAAGAGCATGATCCTCAAGGTGATAGGCACATGGACAGTACTCTTTGAGATTGTAAAGGGAACAAAGAAAGTGGGAGTGAAATTTTTCTATGAGTGCACCAAGATTTGGAAGCAGAAAGAAAGACCAGTTGAAAATGGTGTGTAGGCCATGGCCTGCTCCTTGCCTCCAGCAGAGTCCTCTGCTAAATCCAAATGTAGATCAAAGTGGCTGCAGAGATGAGTTCTCTTGAGGAGAACTCCTCCATACACTATTGGTACTCACACCCTTGGTATCTTGCCCTCACTGTCTTCCATGTCCTGGTCCTGGAACCCCACCAGCCCTGCATACAACCCGTTCACCAAGGAAGACAGAGGCAAGCTGGTTGAGCAGGCTGAGTACTCTGACATGTTCACCTGTATGAAGACCATGATGGAGCATAGCACCAAGCTGCCCAGTCAGAGTGTAGCCTGCTCTAGGCAGCCTATAAGAATGTCTTCAGATGCCCCTAAAGGATTTTTTCAAATATGGAGCAAAAGATGAACACCTCTGATAAGAAGTCACAGCTGAAAAGTCTGAACTGAGATTCATTTGCATCACTGTCTGACAATTTTTGGTAAGAGCTTAATAGCCAATGCAACCAATCCAAAAAGTAAAGTCTTTTATCTGAAAATGGAGTTTACTTCTAGTAACTTTTGTTGAACATGATGATGATTAAAAACAAACTATAGATAATTCTGGAGGAGCTTTCCAAAAGGCATTTGATATAAACTATAAAGAGAGGCAACCCTTACACTTAATCCACATGGGGTTGGCTTTTAACTTCTCTGTACTCTACTATGAAATCCTTAATAACCCAAAGCTTGCCTTTACACTGGCTAAAACTACTTTAGTTGTTCTATTTTATTGAAGTACAATTAACATACAGTGTTATAATGTTTATAACATAAACATTATACAATGTTTTTACATTCGTATACATTACTCAGTGCTGGCAACTATAGGTGCACTTTCAATCCTCTTTATCTGTTTCCCCATTTACCCATCAACTTCCACCTCTGGCAACCATCAGATTGTTCTCTGTATTTAAGAGTCTTGATTTTTTCTTTGTCTTTTTCTTCTTTCTTTGTTGATTTGTTTTACTTCTTAAATTCTACATATGGGTGAAATCATATGGTATTTGTCTTTCTCTGTCTTACTTATTTCACTTAGCATTCTATCCTTTAGGTCCATCATTGATACTGTTGCAGATGGCAAGATCTCTCTCTCTCTCTCTTTTTTTTTTTTTGGCTAAGTAATATTTCACTCCACATCTTTTTTTTTTTTTTAAAGATTTTATTTATTTGACAGAGAGAGATCACAAGTAGAGGGAGAGAGAGGAGTAAGCAGGCTCCCTGCCTAGCAGAGAGCCAATGCGGGACTTAATCCCAGGACCCTGAGATCATGACCCACGCTGAAGGCAGAGGCTTAACCTACTGAGCCACCCAGGCAGCCTTCACTCCACATCTTCTTTATCCATTCATCTATCGGTGGACATTTGTATTGCTTCCATATCTTGGATACTATGAATAATGTTGCAAAGAACATAGGGGTGCATATATCCTTTTGAATTAGTGGATAACTACCCAATATTTAGTGGAATTACTGAATCATATGGTAATTATATTTTTAACTTTTTAAGCCACCTGCAAACTGTTTTCACAGTGGCTATACCAATTTGTTTTCCAACCAACAGTGCAAGAGGGTTCCTTTTTATCTTTATCTTTGTCAATGCTTGTTTCTTATCTTTTTGATGCTATTCATTCTGACAGGTGTAAGGTAATGATATTGCATTGTGGTTTTGATTTGCATTTCCCTGATGATTAGTGATGTTGAGTATATTTTCATGTGTCTGTTTGGCCATCACTATGACTATTTCTTGAAAAATGCCTATATGAGTCTGCTGCCCATTTTAATTGGATTGTTTGTTATTTTCTTTTTGGTACTCAGTTGTATAAGTTCTTCATATATTTTGGATATGAATCCTTTCTTGGAAATATCATTTACAAAGATCTTCTCCTATTCAGTAGGTTACCTTTTCATTTTATTGATGGTTTTCTTTGCTGTGCAAAGGCTTTTTAGTTTGATGCAGTCTCAATAGTTTATGTTTGCTTTTGTTTCCCTTGCCAGAGAGGACATATCTAGAAAAAATGTTTCTAGGGCCAATATCAAAGAAATTATTCTCTATGTTTTTTCCTAGAAGTTTTATGGTTTCAAGTCTCACATTTAAGTCTTTAATACATTTTAGGTTTATTTTTGTGTATGGTATAAGAAACTGGTCCTGTTTTATTCTTTTGCATGTAGCTGTCCAGTTTTCCAATCTTCACCATTTATTGAAGATTCTGTCTTTTCTCCATTGTATATATCCATTGATCTATTGTCTATTTTTGTGCCATGCCTAAAACCACTTTTGATGAAGCTATCACAGAACTTAATGCACTGAAAGAAGACTCATACAAAGACAGCACCCTTATCATGAGGTAGCTTAGTGACAACCTAATATTATAGACATTGGACAATGCAGAAGAAGAAGGTAAAGTGCAAAAGAGGCAGAAAACTAAATGTATACAGGATGTCATCCTTTTTACCTTCAAGAAAACTTTTTACAATCTCTATTCCTTGAATTTTCTTTCTTTCTTTTATTTTCTTTTTATTTTTTTTTTCAAGATTTTATTTATTTGTCTTTATAAAACAGAGAGACAGAGAGTCTGTGAGACCACAGGCTGGAGGAAAGGGCAGAGGAAGAAGCAGACTCCCCACTGAGCAGGAAATCCCCCATATGGGACCTAGGAAAATGACCTGACCTAGACATGACCCTGAGGTCATGACCAAGAGCTGGACACTTAACTGACTGAGCCACCCAGGTGCCCACCTCTACTTGGATTTCCTATAGTAAAGAAACCCGTTCATGTTTATGGAATCATCCATTTGATATTTCACAATGGATTACATTTCTTAGGGTAGGTGTTTTACTATAGATGTCTCATAAGCCATCTATTCTTTAGATAGAAATAATATATGTTGAGTTCTGTAGAGAATAAAGTGGATATTTAAAACCAGAAATAAAGCAGTGAGGGCAATGTAGAACAAAATCCCACTAGAATAGGATTATAGGTAAGGTACTGAGTCAGACAGTTCCCCATGCTGATCAACAGGTGGCATTAGCGTAGCTTGGATGTCAACTGGAACAGAGGGTGGAAATATTCAGGATCCAGGCAAACCTTGGGTGAATGTGTGGGGAGGTAGTGTGACTGGTTGTCTATATTTAGTTATGTCTTATCTCTCTAAATTGTTTATTTCTTAAATCCAGGAACATTTTCACATACAACTAAAAGTTGTACTGAACTTTTCTGTGCTTTATTTTTCTGCCTTTAAAACGGATATAACAATGATAGCTACCTCATAGGATTATTGTGAACAATGAAGAGATAATGCATGTAAATGAACAATGCAATTGCAGGGTAAATGCTCAATAAATGTTAGTCAGTATGACTGCACAATGACCTTGAGGCACATAGTAGGTACATGTAATATCAGCACGTATTAGTGGATGCATAAATGGAAGGATGCTCTTAAACCTGATATTTATAAAACTCAGAGACTACCTGGCATTAAAATATCCGTAGAACATATTAGCATGGGAATAATCATTCACACTGGTAATATGATACTTTACTTTAAAAAGTATATAGTCTTGGGGTACCTGGCTGGCTCAATTGGTAGAGCATGCAACTGATCTTATTGTTTGAGCCCCATGTTGGGTATAAAGATAACTTAAAAATAAAAACTTTAAAAAAAAGTATATAATCTCAAGAGTCCATTGAAATGGTATCTTCCTGAGTATCATTTAGAGTTTATGCATAGTTCATTGATTCTTTCCAGAGAGGTGTTATATCAATATTTCAAAGCTAGGCAAACCTCTTATAGTTTGTTCCTCAGGTAAGAAGGATGGTCCCTACAATGTTCAGCTCTGTCCATACACAGACATGTCTGTTCAGCTTTATGAATTCAGTTCTATCATTACCTAGAAGCTACTCAAAAAAGAGGCTGGAATTAGTCTTCCTGTTCTAAGCTTGATAATCAGTTTGACCAGATGAGGACTCTAGGATACTTGCTTAGCCTTCAAGCTACATTTTCCCCTCCTAATTTTTGACTCCAGGAGTTCAGGCGTTAGAGTGGGGCTTCTACCCAGATGCCTGGTTTTTATGTCAAATTTTCCTGAGACTACCTGGGACCTGGACCCCCAGCTAGGGCCTTGACAACCTACCTATCCATTTTTCACTTTCTTATCCTGATACCCCAACTATGCCACTGTCCCTTGGATGTTAGATGAGAATCTGCTTCAAGCATCATGGATCCCTATGGAACAACTATCACTGTCCCTTTGACAAAAACTTTTGTAGTCTAAGAGACAGTAACAATTATCACATCCCCTCCTGGATGTGGATCCAAATTAACCCTGAATTCCCCACACCACTTCAGACACTATTATTGTGATTTCTGACAGGCTAGCAAAGGCTGGTCAAGCTACTGGGTTAATCTTCTCTTCCCTAGTCCGTGCTCATTTCTACCTTCCATACTGGCTCAGTTAGCCTCATTTATGGCTGATAGGAAAGAAAGATTGGAATGGAATAAGAGAAAGGCAGATATTGCAAGGAAGAGGAGTGATAAGAACACTTTTAGCTCCAGAGATATAAATTCTATATGTGGAAATGGAAAATAAAGTGATTCTGAAATTTTACCATGATTTCATAGAGGCAATATGGAAATAAAATGGGATTTAGCTGTTTGAGTCCCACCTCTTCCACTTAAAGGTTATTTGACTTTTATGCAAGCCTAAGCTCTCTGACTCTCAATGTCCTCATGTGTAAAATGGGATTATAAGAATATTTATTTTGCAGGGTTGTGAGGATTAAATAAGATAAGGCATGGAAAGATGCTCTATTTTGGAGTGATGCTTGTCCCTTTTTTTCTTTTCCTTCCTTCCTTTCTTTCAACTTAGTTGCCATTCTTCAAAAATTAAGAAATTTCACTCAAGATTCCAAGTTCCTGGTGAAAAGTCAGGTATTGTGGCAACCATAGATTCATTTTCCCACAAGGAAAATTGGAAGTCCCCTTTAAATAAGGGTTAAATACCTTTAAATTCACCCCATCTCCATCACTGTCTGTCTTTCCCATGTTGAGTTGAGTGCCTGTTGCCATTTAATGTCATGTTTTTGTAACTGGCCATGAGCTGCTTGAACCAGGAGTGGCCAATTGCCCAGAGTAAAGGGAAAAAAAAAGCAGACATGTGAAATACCAATGAGTCATGGTAATTAACAATAATACAAAAGGGTCATGTTTATGAATTTCTGCTGTTGAGGTCCCAAGAAATGTCATGAATCCAGAACCCCATTTCTTGCACTATTACAGCAATTACTTATGGGTATTCTAGGATTGATATGACAACACTTTTATTGCAATGTACTATATAAACCCCTTTCATTTAAGTTAACTTTAATTAGTCTTTGTTCCTATCCACCCACAGATTACTGACTGGAATAGTGGAAATGTAAATAAAACATTGCATTTATTGTCAGTTAGTACTTTTTAAATCAAAGTTATTGCTATCATTGTCACTGCCAAGAAAAGCTGGAATGGACTAAAATAGGTCAATAGAAAGGTAAATCTTGTTCAAAGGAAATAGGTCTAATGAGTATTCAAGTAGTTCTACATATCAGTGTATCTACTTATTTACTAACTCAACAAATGTTTACCAAACACCTACTGTGTGACAAGAAAATACTATATAACAAAGTAAAATTTTATCTTTATTTTATCTTCCTAGCATCTAGAAAAGTACCAGGCATGGAGTTTGGAATCGATAAATGTTTCCTGACTTTAAAAATAGTGTTCACTTATAAGGAGATCTAGAAACCTAAGCATAGAGATAATGAAAATAATTTTATTCTGTACAAAAAGGGAGAAATGCAAGTGATATATTACTGTAGGATTATGCTGCATGTTACCTCACTAGACACATGTTTGAGATGCTGCTTTCTAATTCCAGTTACAAAACTGGCACCAAAGCAGTTTGGAGGAGGGACTGCAACGATTCCAATGTGTATTGAATATTTCTTTCTTTCTTTTTTTTGGATTTTATTTATTTATTTGACAGACAGAGATCACAAGTAGGTAGAGAGGCAGGCAGAGAGAGAGGAGGGGAGGAAGGCTCCCTGCTGAGCAGAGAGCCCGATGTGGGGCTCGATCCCAGGACCTTGGGATCATGACCTGAGCTGAAGGCAGAGGCTTTAACCCACTGAGCCACCCAGGCACCCATGTATTTAACGTTTCATTCTACTAAAGGCAAAAAATTAGAAAAATTCTTTATTTGTCTACCTGATAATTTTATAACTCAGAAGGCTAAAGAAGCAATTAAGGAAGCTTACACTCTAGACCTGACTTTTACTAATAAGGAAAAACTAGTTAGTGACGTATACAGAAGCTACAAGAAGATCAAGAGAAGAGCAATGTCACATTAGAGTTGGACACTGGGAGTAGAGTCCGAATTTGTTAGTATTTTTAGTTGTCAGTGGCAAGAATCCAATTCAAATCGACATGGGCTCAACATGGTGCTCCAACCCAGGATCCTGGGATCATGACCTGAGCTGAAGGCAGATTCTTTTTTTATTTTTTTTTTTTTATAAAATGAGGACAGCCATGGATTGTTACAGGCTGAATTACCTGCCCCAAATTTGTACGGTGGAGCCCTGATCTCTAGCACATCTGTTTTTTTTTTTTTTTTTTAAAGATTTTATTTATTCATTTGACAGGCAGGATCACAAGCAGGCAGAGAGGCAGGCAGAGAGAGAGAGAGAGGAGGAAGCAGGCTCCCTGCAGAGCAGAGAGTCCGACGCAGGGCTCGATCCCAGAACTCTGAGACCATGACCTGAGCCAAAGGCAGAGGCTTAACCCACTGAGCCACTCAGGTGCCCCTGAAGGCAGATTCTTAACTACTGAACCACATTGGCGCCCCAGCTTATTTTATTTTATTTTTGATGTTGTTGTTGTTTTGTTATTAAAATACTTATTTATTTTTCTGGTTACCAAACTTAAATTTAATGTAAAAATAACAGGGATGATAGATATGATTACATAAAAATGTAGAGATTTTACACATCAAAACACAAAATAGAAATAAAATACAAAGAATAAAATACATAGAATAAACTGACAATAATATTTACCATACATAAGACAAAAACTTGATGTAATTAGTATATAAAGATTGCATACACATCTATGAGAAAAAAGTGGTAAAGTGGATAAAGTTTACCCACTTTTAAGTGGGTAAAGTGTACCAACAAACTAGTTCTCCGCATTTTAAAAAAATGGCTAATCATAAGGAAAATGTATTCAGGGACACCTGGGTGGCTGAGTGGCTTGAACCTCTGCCTTCGGCTCAGGTCATGATCTCAGAGTCCTGGGGTCAAGTCCCGCATCGGGCTCCCTGCTCAGCAGAGAGCCTGCTTCCCCCCCTCTCCCTCTGCCTGCCTCTCTGCCTACTTGTGATCTCGGTCTGTCAAATATATAAATAAAATCTTAAAAAAAAAAAAAAAGAAAAATGTATTCAACCCTAAGAATAATAGGAGAATGTAAATGTTAAAAGCTATAATTTTTATGAGTTAAAGTAGCAAATTGTTTTGGATAAAATTTTCATACTGGCCTAGGTATGGTGAGACAAATTCTTGTATGCTTTGCTGCAGTGAATATAAATAAGGACATCTTTTCAGGAAAACAGTTTGGTTGTTTGTCTCAGAAGTGTAGGCTTATTTTAGATTCCAGACATATAACAGTGAATAATAAAGACAAAAATCCTTTTTTATTGGACCTTGCAATCTAATTGGGATGAGAAAACAATAAACAACTACATTAATAAAATATATAATATTTCAGGTAGTGATATGTGCTGTAGAAAAACATCAGGGAAGATGAATAGAAATTGCTGCAATTTTATATAGGGTTATCAGAGAAGGCCTTATTGAGAAGGGGACATTTGAGCCAAAGCAGACAAGAGAATGAGCTCTGTAAATATCTGGGAAAAATGGGAGAAGGAAAGCAGTGCATATATGGGTTTTTATCTTGCAAAAGTGAGCCAGGGGAGAGTAAGAGATGAGGTCAAATATTGCAAAAGGCCTTAAAGGCTATTGACTTTGATTTTAATGAGTTGAGAAGCCACTGGAGAGCTTGAGCAGAGTAATGACATGAGGTAGCTGACATTTAAAAATGTAAACCAAAGGGAGGGCACAAGAGATAAGGAAAGAGATCAGTACAGTAATCCAGATTAGAGACGTTCATAGTTTAGACCAAAATGGTAACAGTGGACTTGGTTAAAAGTGGTCAGATTCTGGATGTCTTTTCAAGGTAGTGAATTGTGGGGGCCAGGAGAAGTAAAGGAACATATCAAGGAGAACTCTGAGGTTTTTGGCAAGAGTGATCAGAAGGCTGGCATTGCCATTAACCAGGCTGGAGAAAACGGTCAGAGGAATAGGTCTGGAGAAGAACAGGAGTTCCACTGCATTATTATTAAATTTGAGATACTTGTTGAGGGTTCAAAGTGGAGATAGTGATGGGCAGTTGAATATATGAGTCTAGGATGCAGGTAAGAGTTCTTGGCTGCAGAGTTTATCAGTATACAGATTATATAATGGCACAAGACTGGACAAGATCACTGAAGGAGAGAGTATAGAAGAAAGAACTTCAAAAAAGAAGTACTTCAATGTTTAGATGTCAAGGTGATGATAAGGAATCCTTAAAGAAGACTGTAGGCTGAGAAACAGCAGTCACTGAGATAAGAGGCAATCTAAGAGGATGAGATATCCTGGAAGCAAAAAGAATAATGTGCTTCAAAGAGGGAGAGATCACTCTTCAAATGAAGAGAGGTCAAGTGAAAATAAGGACTGACCTTTGGATTTAAATACTTGGAGGCCTTGCCATGAGCAGTTTAAATGGTCTGAAGGTTAAAAAAAAAAGAAAATCTCTATAAAGTCTGTTCGAGAGAGAATGAGAAGGGAATTTGGAGATTGCAAATATTAAAAACCACAGCATAGTTTGTATCTGTGTTTTGCAATAAAACAGAGCAGAGAAATGGGGCAGTAGCTAGAACAGGGATGTCAAGAGAAGAATTTTTTTTTTTAAGATTTTTTATTTATTTTATTTATTTGTCAGAGAGAGAATGAGAGCGAGCACAGGCAGACAGAGTGGCAGGCAGGGTCAGAGGGAGAAGCAGGCTCCCTGCCAAGCAAGGAGCCCGATGTGGAACTCGATCCCAGGACGCCGGGATCATGACCTGAGCTGAAGGCAGCTGCTTAACCAACTGAGCCACCCAGGCATCCCAAGAGAAGAATTTTTTTAAATGGAAGAAATTTATATGTTATAGAATGATCCAGTAGAGAGAGGAAACTGACGATATAGGAAAGGCAGAATTGATAGAGTAGTGTTCTTGAGGAGACATGCAAAACAACAGATGTCTACTACAAAAACATATGGGAGATTTTAGAAAAACAGATTTCTCAAAGCCCAGAGGAAGGCAACTATGGTTTTCTGGCCAACATCATTTAAAAAGGACAATAGATTAAGAAAAAGGAGAGAGACTAAGGGGTAGAATTCTGATGCAGTGGAGATTCTGGCTCGAATCTAAATTTTAACCACCATTGACATTCAGACACATCTGCATGTGTAGTGTCTGGGTATGAATCCTCCGTTGTTCATGACAGGAAAAGGAGTCTCCTGGGAAAGAATTCATTCTAAAGGAAGAGAAAGTAGTACGCTTAGTTTGGACCAATAACTTGTCACACAGGAGGAACAATTAGTAGAGCATGATGTCTATCTGGCACAGAGGCTATAAACCAATGTTAGAATACTAAGGAGAGAGGACTACAAGAGCTGAAAGCTCGGTTTCAACCAACTATGTAAGATACCATGATAATAAGACAATGCCATCTTGTTACTCATCTGTTAATTCTTATGCACAAAGGAGAAAAGCCTTGATCCTACTCTGGTGCAGCAAGCTTCAGTACATTAAAGATTCTAAAAATTGCCTCCTCCAACTTCGACATTCATTGAGTCTGGTAGTGGTAGCCAGTAGAGGCCAACGCCCATCATCCTGCAGCAGTGAAAACCAGTTCCAAGAGTGGGAGATATTTTAATAGTTTGTAGCTTCAGGAGAAAATACCTTTAGTATGGATTTCACCGCGGTAGTGGCAATGGCCGGACACTACTAAGTATCTTCATGGGAAGCAAAGGTTTAGTCAGCAGATATCTCCAAAGGCAGCCTGAATAGGAGAGAATCATGGCAGACAGAGGAGATTGCTGACATGACTTGTTGATGGGCACATGTGTCATATCACCTATGAACTTCGTAGAGACAACTGGATGAGACTTTAGGTGTAGCTACAAGTCCCACAGTAGGGTTGGGGTGAAAACCAGAAAAAGAATACTATTTATTACTGTTATATGATTCCATTTTATCTTTAGGTTGGTGTGGCTAGGGAAACATGGGTTACAAGAAATTACAATCACACAAAAAGTTGATGAAGAAAATACCAAAGAAACAACATGTGGCTGAAGAGAATGGGCTCTGTTGAGATAGATGCTGATGATAGAGGTGTGCACAACCAAGGACACAGGCGGAGGGAAAACTCGGAAGGATAAAGCACAGAACAAGCTGAAGCTGAGGATAAAAAAACAGTTCAGTTAAAACAAAACAAAACAAAGCTATGTTTGGAGGAAGAAAATGATGTAATGGTGACAGATGGCAGAGAAAATATAACCACTTAACTATTGATTTACTTCTTTTCTGTTGTTTAAGTTAAGAAAATGGTCTTCAAAGGAGAAGGTAGAAAACATAACAGCAGGAAAATGAGAAATCCTTCTCATTTTTACTTTTCTCCATTCTTTAAAGTTTTAGAATGAGTATTACCTTTCTTTACTTAAACAAAGGTTTTTAAAAATATTTTTTTGAAAAACAAGGAATTAAAATTTGAAATATATAAAAGATTTAGTAAGAGTCCAATCAATGCTTTAGATGATGCCAAGTCCATAGTTCTAGATGAATTATAGCCTAAGGTATTGGGAGGGTACAGAGGTAATAATGGGACAAAAAGTGATAGTCTTTAAATCAAGATGAAGAACAAGAAACTTGCCAATAGATTATACCTAATATTGATATTTTATAAAATAACTTTATATGTCTAATATTAGCTACTGATATCTGCTACATGCTAGGCATTGTGCTCGACCTAAGGTCAGTAAAGTAGGGCTCATAAACCAGTTTCAGCTCACTGCCTATTTTTATGCTAAGAATGGTAAATTAAATGGTTTGAAAAAAATCAAAGGAAGAATATTTCATGTCATGTGAAATTTATGTGAAAACCAAACTTCAGGGTCCACCAAGTCTTATTAGAACACAGCCATGCCCATTTGTTTACATGCTATCTACAGTTGCCTTTGTGTATCAGTGGGAGAGTTGGGTAGTTTGTCAGAGACTTACAGCCTGCAAAGCCTAAAATATATATTTAGCCTTTATGAAAAAAAAATTCACTTATTCATGGGCTAGATATTTATCTGATGCTATTTCTAATCTATGACAACTATGGAAGTTTGTATCTCATTGGGTCTTCTCCAGGTCTTACCCAGGGATGTGGGTTATACAGCCACTATTATCCCTGTGATAAAATGCAAGCTCAGTACATTTAAATAACTTATGCAAGCTCACACAGCTCACATGGGGCTTGTGTTGATCTTCTGTTCTCAATGCCCATGGTCTTTATAGCATACCAGACAGCCAGAAGATGATCCATGGCAAAATGTTGCTTTCTTTCCCCCCCAGTGGAGAAAAGGATACTAAAAATTTTTTTCTAGTGAGTTTCATTTTATAAAGTTTTTATTTATTTGTTTATTTGACACAGAAAGAAAGCATGAGCAGGAGGGAAGGGTAGAGGGAGAAGCAGACTCCCTGCTGAGCAGGGAGCTTGATGAATTACTTCATCCCAGGACCCTGGGATCATAATCTGAACTGAAGGCACTTAACCAATTGAGCCACCTAAGCGCACTCTAGTGAGTTTCATTTTAAATCTCAGAAAAAGGGGTGCCTGGGTGGCTCAGTGGGTTAAAGCCTCTGCCTTCGGCCCAGGTCATGATCCCAGCATCCTGGGACCGAGCCCCGCATCAGGCTCTCTGCTCTGCGGGGAGCCTACTTCCTCCTCTCTCTCTGCCTGCCTCTCTGCCTAATTGTGATCTCTGTCTGTCAAATAAATAAAATCTTTTAAAAAAATAAACTCAGAAAAAAATTAAATTGCTAAATGAGTGACTATAAAAATGTAAGAAAAAAATTCACTAAGAATATTTTCCTGTTTTGATCATGTTTCTATTTTATAAAACATTTCATATAATATAAATGCTTTAAAATAAGATTTATGATTAAAAAATTATAAAGAAGGACTTTGACTCTTACATTTATTTAGTGCTTTACAGTTTTCCAAACTGCTTTACATTTTCCATGTGCTTTGGAAAAATAAAATTAAAGTTGTATGATAAAAATAAAATAAAATTGTATGATACTATGGTATAATATTCTTCACCATTTTATGGCTGACTTTTGTAGTACTATCATAAATTTGTAACAAAAAATAATTTGAAGCCTTCATTATTTCCAAAGCACTTCTTCTAATCTTTGATAGCTGAATCATTCTTTTGAAGTACTTGTCAGACCTGTTGATTTTCTTTTAGTACACACACGTCAGATGGAATTGGCTTTTCCATGGCTTTTATGTGATCTTACAGTTTCCCAACATTATGTTCACTGACTTTATGAAGTATACCTTGTTTTTTAAAAATTCATAATCTACTTTAGGGTCAATTTCCATTACATTTGTGGATGTTTACATCCAACATTCAGGCAGAGGCTGCTGGAGAAATACTTTGACAGGATGGGTGGGGATGAAACCTAGGGTTAAGTTACAGGATGTTGGGTATGTTGGGTGGGGGCAAATTTTACCAGTGGTCAGGTCATTAGCTGAATATGTGTATATTATGATAACTACTGGTTTATTAGGTAGCCTCCTAAATGGGATGGTGGGATAATGGAAACTCAGAGAACAATGATGCAAATATTGAGTGTAATTATCTCCAGGTAATACAAGTCCATGTAATTTTTATTTCCTTTTTTGTGCATATCAGTATTTTCTAAACTTCTTAGAATGGATGCATGTTATTTTTGCAACCAGAAAAAAGACCTCTATTACTTAATATTTTTTAAAATTAAGGTATAGTTTATGTGACATGACCCGATCCGGTGGAGGCTGGCAGGGCTGGCAATGAAAGAATTCACCCTAAGCACAAGAAAAGAGATAGAAGTTTACAGAATACATTGCTAGGGAAAAGGGGGCAGGAGGGGAAAAGGTGAAGGAGATATGGGAACGTACACAATTTTTCTTTTTTCATACCTGTTCCTGAGCCCATTGGTCAGCTAGAGCTTTTGGATATTTTGAAGTGAGTCTCCTAATGGGACTGTTCGTATTCAGCCCAGTGGCACCTGTGGACCCCTTTACCTTACTCAGGTTTCCATTGCTCAAGTTGATTACTTAAAAGCAGCCTCCACAATTTACATTCAGTAAAATACACAGAGATCCTAAGTGGTTAGTTCAGAGTTGCAACAGTTGTATACACCTGTGTACCCATCACTCCAAACAAGATATGAACTATTCCCATTACCCAGAAGGTTCCTTTGTGCCCCCTTTAAATCAGAAATTACCCTTATATAGTGTTCCTTCTGTGATAAATACTGCCTCCATGGCTTTCTAACCTCTACAATTATTTCAATGTACTGCTCTGGCGCAGCACTCTGTTTCCTTTCGGATTTTAGCAAATGAGACGTTTGTGTTGGTCTCAAGCACAAAACTTAGGTATCCAGAGGGAGTCAGTGCTGCAGTCTGCATTTCTTTCCATATATTCCTCTTTGTGTATTTCCAACTCATAGTTTGTAGAAAATGAGAACAATAATTTCCCCTCCCCCATAGCCTTTCCTTTCTCTTTTTTCCTTCCTGCTTTGAAAAAGCTGCTTACTGCACTGCCAACAGACGATTCTATTAAGATGAAAGCTTTGTCCTTGCCACGGCAGACAAAGGGCTGTAAATAGAGCCTGCTTGCCAGTGTCTAGAAGAAAAAGAGGCATGTGTCACCCCTCTCTCCCATATCATGTCCCCACTGACATCCAAATGTCTCTTATTGTTCTGGTTCATGGTAACAGTTCATGGTAACAGTTGAAACAGCAAAAATAATGTTGACTAAAAGATAACGTTTAAAACACAAAAAGCTCTTTCATAAAGGTTATCTCATTTTGTTAGGCATCCCTGCAATACCACTTAAATTCTGTGGGGGAAATACTAGCTTTCATTAGTTCATTCCTTTGTTCATTCACATAGCACATATTTATATACATAGATACTGTGTTCTAGTATATGTGCTGACAAAGCGAGCACTAGATACTGTGTTCCAGAAAAAATATTAGGCACTAAGTAACAGTGGCAAAAAATAAAAGTCCCTAGCAAAACTTATTGTACAGTGGGGGAAACAGATGAATAAATAGGTATTTCTGACAGTGTAACGGTTTGTGTTGTAACACACTGAACTCAGGTTAATTATAATACTGAAAAATTGGAAACAACCAAACTATCTTAACAATAGGAAGATGTCAAATTACAACAAATCTGCTTGATGGAATGGTTTTTAACCATTAAAAGTCATTTTTGGGGAAGATACATTTGAGGATATATTAATAAACACACATTACCTTTATAATTAGGTAAAAAAAATTGTAAGGTGAAAAACACAATTGTTAAAAGTATGCTGAAGTACCACCTAGCCAACGCATAAAGACGGTAATATTTATTTTCATATACACCTTAAAGAGAAATTTACTTTCTAATGAAGTTTTAATTTTAAAATGTGCCCTTATAATTCTTCTTTTAATAGGATATCTATAATTAGTTTTTTTGGGTTTTTTGTGTGTGTGTGTTTTAAAAGATTTTATTTATTCATTTGAGATAGAAAGATATAGACAGATATAGATGAGACAGAGAGTGAGAATGAGAGCATGAGCAGTGGGAGAGGCAGAGAAAGAGGGAGAATCAGACTCCCTGCTGAGCTGGGAGCCCTATCTAGGGCTTGATCTCTGGACCTGGAGATCATGAACTGAGCCAAAGAGAGATGCCTAACCACCTGAGCCACGTAGGCACCCCTAGTTTTTTATTTTTAAATCTAACATTAAAAACAGAGCTTTCAAATAAATACGTATATTTGTAGAACTGTTTACAGTGCTTTCATATATTATTTCACTTCATCTCAAAAATAATCCTGCGAGGTCAGTGTTGTTAAACCCCTTTACAGAGGGAAATCAAGGCTCAGTGATATTCAAGAAAATAACATCAGAGTTAGTGGGTAGCAGATCTAAAACTCCAATTTAGTTTTCTTTTTTTTTTCTCCAAGTCCAGAGTTTCTTGCATTTCACATTGGTCTCTCACTAATTTTATTACATCCCAATAGGCTGCAGACTTTTCAGACAGGGGTGTCTGAACTAGCATAGTATATGTTCTTAAATTTATTTTCACTGTTGCTTCTTAGAATTAATTAGCACAATAAAATAAACTTAGTAAGTGCCTAATACGTAGAAGCACCATATCAGTGAGTCCAACACACATATGCTTTATTTATGTATTTTAAAGTATTTTTAGTGTGTATTTGTATTTTCCTGATTACAAAAGTAACACTTCTTCAGTAGAACTTTTTATAATTAGTATTATTGTTATAACTGATAAAAAAAAAAAAAAGAAGAAGAAGAAAGAAAACAAAACCTTTTTCCTCCTCAGTGTGGTGGGCCTGCTACATAGTTTTTTCAAATTCAATGTTTTATCAAAATAATACATGGATTCAGATTTAAAAAGTCAAATAGTATGATAAGGTTGTAGTGAAAAAGAGCAGTCCCTCTTCTATTCCTCTTAATCCCAGTTGCCATTCTCCAACAGGTAACTAACTTCTTTAGCAAATTTTTAGCTACTTGGCGGTATATACTTTGATAGTCAAAAATAACATGTGTATACCACTATTTTCTTTCTTCTTCTTTTAATTGCAGTATTAGCTTTTACACGTTGGTGTTTGGGGGGCCGTCCCTTGCTCTCTCCTCTGACACTCACTCTCCAGGAAGGAGTGATGTACCAGACTAGCAAGCAGGACTACCTCTGCCCACTCCTCTTTTCTCTTATGTACACTTGCCCGAGGCCAGATACCTCCTACTTCCATTCTTCCAGCTGAGGCAGAGTCTGCCCTATGCCTGAGGCCAGTCAGGGAGCAGCTAAGTGGGCATAACTTCTAGTTGAACTATTAGGAAGCTCACCCTTCATGGTTCAATCCAGCTTCTGTTTGACAGAAACTGTTAACACCCCACCCCATATGCCACACCCATCTCTATCTAAGTTTACCTGCCTGTGGATGTAGCAACAACTTGCATCTGACTTCCTCACACCTCCTGCATCTTTGTTTCTTCACAGGAAGCCTTTCTCCGGCCCCACAACTGCTCTTAGTACTACTGGAATCACAAATGCAAAGTCAACACCATCTTCAGCTAGTGGAACCAGCTTCCCTATTCCCTGGTGGGACAATTCTAAGATGGGTTTCACACAGTTTTTCAGAAGGCCCCCTTGGGGATTGAGTTCACTGATACATATTTTACTGGCTTTTTTGTTTTTTTTAATTCTTTCTTTCTTGTTTTTAATTCACAATTTTTTTTAAAAAAAGATTTTATTTATTTGAGAGACAGTCAGAGAGAGCACGAGAGAGGAGAAGGTCAGAGGGAGAAGCAGACTCCCCATGGAGCAGGGAGCCTGATGCAGGACTCCACCCCAGGACCCGGGGACCATGACCCAAGCCGAAGACAGTTGCCCAACCCACTGAGCCACCCAGGCGCCCTTAATTCACAAATTTAAAAAAATTGTAACAATTAGATACAATACTTTTTTTGGTGTTTATCAGCCATTATTATTCTTATTTTAGAAAATACCTTTCATAGTTTTTTAGTAGGCAAGAAATTAAAAATAAACCAGAACAAATGCTAAAATTCTTCTTTGGCTCACAGAAAAAATGTATTCATTTAAAGACTTATAAAGCTATGCAAACTGAAATCAAAATGATACGGTGAAATATAAAAACACAAAAATTCCCCTCTTCAACCAACCTAAGATTTACTCTTTTTCTGGCAGAGTCTAGTATTTATAGTCTATATTTCTTTTAAAGAAGAGAATAAATTCCCATGAAATGCTTCTTACCACAATCATTACTACCAAGTGTCCTGTAAAATTTCTGGTTATCTGTGCTGCCAACAGACTTCTTAGGTAAAGTCCAGTGTTACTGAAGAAGAAACAGTCCTTTAGTGAAGCAGCCACAGGCAGCTTAAGTAAGAGGGAGCAAGTGCTTGACTTGAACTAACAAAAATTACCTGAATAACTTCTGGCAGTTATTTTTGAATTGTAAAGACCTGACCAGAGGTTAAGGAACAGATGGAGGCACTAAAAAGGTTTCTGTAGGAGAATCCTCAAGGAAAATATTGTCCACAGGTGAATGCCAGTTTTTGAAAACACTGAGCAGTCTGAATCTGATTACTGGGATCCAAATTCTGTCAGCCCCACCCCCACATCCTAGCCAGTGACTTGGCCTAGTGGTTTCCCCCCTCTTAGGAGATCCTGAGATGGGTATTGTAGGGTATGTCTTAGCCGTTATTGAGACAAAGCCCGTGTTTGGATCATTACCCCGGTGATGACTCTGCCAGACTCAGCTGGATCCCATTGAAAGGTAGTGGATGTGGCTGCATTTATGAAATTGACCCCTAGAAAAGACTTCTTACTGAAAGTAACCTTTCTTGTACTAAACAGCACATGGATGGTGCTCAGGAAATAAAACAGCACTCTCTGAAAGGACTGAAAGCCTCAGAGAGCATCAGGAAGAGTAGCTTTGGGTCCATTTTTATAGGTAGATAGAGGACTTTAGTGTATAGATATACACCATATATTTCAGAAATATTTGCCAGAGGCCTGTCTGGGTTATTGGGAAAGGTCCCCAATAGTTGAAAATAGAGGGTTAAGCACTTGAGCATGGCATCTGACAGACATGGATTGAATTCCAGTTCTACCACTCACCGAGGGCAGGCCCTTTGGTGAACTGCTCAACCATTTTGTTTGTTTCATTCATTCATATCGAATGGGGACCAAAGATGTTAAAACCTCATAGACTTTTTGTAACGATCAAAAGAGAAAATATATGTGAATGTCAACATAGTGCTTTGCAAGTCGAATTGTAACACTGCTTTGCTATCAGCTTATATCCATTTATGAAGATTGTCATATAGTTACTTTAAACTATAGACTTTTAAGTACCGAGAGAGACATGTGAGTGACTCAACTTCTTGAGAAAAATGACAGAAATAAATATTTTGCTTGCCTCTTTGGACATAGCAAGTGATAAATCTCGGCTTGTGAATCACCATTCTGGTGATTCCCCTATAGGGCAGAAAAACTAGGCTTAGCAACAATCCAAGCAGCAATTTACAAAGCTTCCTTGAGAGAGGGTGTTTCTTGTTTCTTCCTAAGAGTCAGTGGCATCTGACATGAACAAAAGGCCTAACCATGAACAAAAGGCCTCAGAAATTATAAATAATAACATTAGTGATTAAAAGAAACATGCAACAGAGGCAACACAAATTGGTTCTGAGTCAAACTGATAGGGATGGATCCTGAAAAATTCTTGTACTTTTATTTCATTATTTTGAAATTTTTGTGTTTCCTTTTGAAGAGTCTTCCTTGATGTGGTGAGGGAACAAGGAAGATATGGCAGGAGGGCAAAATGAGGGGGGGATCTACAAATGAAATCGTAAGTTTCTTTTAAATGATTATCATCTGTGTTGCAAAAGGATTTAGGTAAAGCTGATACTTTTTGCTGATCTCCCTCTAAATTGGGAGAGCAGACCTGCCCAGATATTTTTGCTTTGTCTTGGAGTCATTTGTCTACATGAACACTGTAAGAGTAATTCTTTCTGCAAATTACTAGTTGTTTTTTCTTTTAGTTATCTTTTTGATGACGATGATGATGATAATGATGATATCAGGTTTTACCTTTAAAGACAGTGTGAGTGTTACAAGTTAGGTTGATGTCTCTGAGCCTTTGTTTGTAAATGACAGTGCCAGTCCAAATGATCTCAAACAGCACTAACATATCTGTACTTTATTGACACATATCAAGAGAGGCCCATTTTGTTTATGTTCTATCACTGAATTTCCTAATAGTCATTTGGTTCTATAATGGGCACAGGGCCAGCGTAAGGGAAATGTCAAGATGATTTAAGTGGAACCATACTATACCATGGTTTAGCATAAAGAAAAGTGTGTGTGTGTATGTTATTGGTCAGACCACAGTCTGACAAATGCCCACATAAAATGAAAGCTCTTTATAAATTTGTTAACTGATTTTGCTGGTAAGAATCTTTTTACATAATACCAAAAAGACTTTTATGGAATTAAAATCAATTCTCCTGCTTACATTTGCATGTGAACTTTCAACCACATAAATGAAAATTACTTTTATGTCTATCTGGAAATGGAAAGAGGTCTTTAATATTGAAGTAGCCATGGAGTTCACCTTCAGGATATTTAAAATTCCAATTAAAATGTAAATTATGAATAGTTTGAAAACTGAAGCTTCTTTCTTAAGAATCAGTTCTTTGAATTAAAATATTGAGTGCTTGAATAAAGTGGAAAATATACTGCACACTTAAAATGATTTCTTCTTAAGGTTCACAGAGATTTACAAGTGTGAAATAATGTACAAAAGCATTAGCTGTTGTTATTTATGACAATTCAGTTAAGGAAAAGTAAAAGAATAGTCTTCAGGACATCTTTTTTAAAAATTAAAGTTCTTCAGTTATTGATATTGTGAGTTTCAGTTAAGTGCCATATGTTGGGGTTAAGCTTTTAACCTTTCTTGTAATGCAAGTAAATCCTAGAGGAACATGGGGACAAAGGAAGAGTGTGTCAGCTGGGATATGTAATAGTGACAAGGGAACAAAAGACGTGAAGCTAGTTAGAGAGGAAAGGTCCAGGCAACTTAAACTTCCTTGTTGCCTCTCCTAAATTCTTCCAAGACTTAATGCCTCATGTCCAGAACAATCTTGATCCCCATGAGAGTACACCTCTGAATACCATTTGCTTGAAGACTAATTCCTATGCCTCTTAAAAAGGGGTATTTGAAACTGTAAAATATGTAAATGGAATGATGGCAAGAAAGTGTCACTTCCCGAAGTGTGAATATGTCCTAGGCACTATAAAAATGTAATAAATGATAACTCTCCAGCAGAACATTTCATTAAGACTTGCACTCTTTTGTACCATTTGTCCCCTGGTGTTTTCCACCAGGGACCAACCGGAGGAAAGAATTTTAACAAATTAAAGTGTGATTCAAATGATGTTATAATCACTAGCAGAAATAATACTCTAAAATATCAGTATGATGTTAGATATTCCAAAGGCGCATGAAAATGTAGAGTATCTAACTTTCTCAAAATTTGTTGGAGTTTTAGTAATAATTACATATGTTGTCAATTGAAGTAGATAAAAAAAATAGCACCAGAAACCACCACCACCCCCCTTTTGTAGGTCAGTGCTCACTGCTGAGTGTGCTGTAATTATGTACACTAAATGAGCTACAGCTTGAGCTAATAATACCATACTGAGTACTAGAAAGCTGTAATTATACAACTACATAATGTATGCTTGGCAAGATTTTCAGTATTGGAGAACCTACTGTCAAATAGCATCTGGCAGAGTTAAAAGTCCAAGTTGGAGGTTAGAATAATTGGTCTAGACTGAACAAATGCAGGTTATTGTGGCTCAAGCAGAGTAAGTCATATGCCTATTAGATAAATCCAGTGATAATGAATACATCTAGAAATAGTGCAAAGTCTTAAATCATATAATCAAATTACTTTAGAACATGAAGCATTTCTAAGACTGAATACCTACTACACACCTATGTATTGTGCTGGGTGCAAGAAATTTTTAAAACAAACAAACAAACAAACAAATAAAACAGGAGAGGAAGAGATAATTTCTGACTTTCAATTGCTCAAACTTATGACATAGGGTGAATCTGTGTTTTTATAGGTAGAATGAGTTAGCAATACCATTGACAGCTCTGCTCCCTTTAATGATGACCTCCATTAAGTCACTACTCTACTGTTCCGTTTCAAAAATGTTTCCATTAAACCTCATGTTCTCATGTTTCCTGTTAGAATTACAGGATAACCATCATAAAGATGTTTCTGTTATGATTTTCTCCTTCCTTGCTAACCATTATATTTTACTTTGAGTCCTACTCTACAAAGGGCAACTAAGATTATCCCATTATTACAAATATGTCTTTCTATCTGTCCCACTTAATGGATACAGAGAAGTCTGTTCTCTTTCATAAGAGCTAGTCTTAGTGTTTCTTTTTATGCCTTAGCTCTGAATTTAATTTAACTTACAAAAAGCTTTATGTAGAAATCCAATTCATGATGTTTAAAATACATATTCCTGGGGATACCTGGCTAGCTCAATCAGTACAGCATGTGACTCTTGATCTCAGGGTTTTAAGTTCAAGTCTCATGGTGGGCATGTAGCTTACTTTTAAAAACCCAATTTTTTAAAAAGTTTTTTTGATAATTATTTTTATGAACATATAATATATTATTTGCCCCAGGGTTACAGGACTGTGAATCGTCAGGCTTACACACTTCAAAGCACTCATCATATCACATATCCTCCTCAATGTCTATAACCCAACCACCCTCTCCAGACCCCCCTAGTAACACTCAGTTTGTTTCGTGAGGTTAAGAGTCTCTTACAGTTTGTCTCCCTCCTGATCCCACCTTGTTTCATTTTTTCCTTCCCTATCTAACAAGTCCCCCACTCTGCCTCTCAAATTCCTCATATCAGGGACATCATATAATTGTTTTTCTCTGACTGACTTATTTCGCTCAGCACAATACCCTCTAGTTCCATCCACATCGTTGCAAATGGCAAAATTTCATTTCTTTTGATGGCTACATAGTATTCCATTGTATATGTATACCACATCTTCTTTTTCCATTCCTCTGTTGTTGGACATTAGGTTCTTTCCATAGTTTGGCTATTGTGGATATTGCTGCTATAAACATTGAGGTGCATGTGCGCCTTTGGATCACTACCTTTGTATCTTTCGGGTAAATACTGAGTAGTGCAATTGCTGGGTCATAGAACAGCTCTATTTTCAACTTTTTGAGGAACCTCCATGCTGTTTTCCAGAGTGGCTGCACCAGCTTGCATTCCCAACAACAGTGTAGGAAAGTTGCCCTTTCTCTGCATCCTCTCCAACGCCTGTCATTTCCTGACTTGTTAATTTTAGCCGTTCTGACTGGTATGAGGTGGTATCTCATTGTGGTTTTGATTTGTATTTCCCTGATGCAGAGTAATGTGGAGCATCACTTTTTTCATGTGTCTGTTGGCCATCTGGATGTCTTCTTTGCAAAAATGTCTGTTCATGTCCTCTGCCCATTTCTTGATTGGATTATTTGTTCTTTGGGTGTTGAGTTTGCTAAGCTCTTTATAGATTTTGGACACTAGGTTTTGTTTTGTTTTTTGTTTTTTTTTTTAAAGATTTTTATTTATTTGTTTGCCAGAGACAGAGGGAGAGAGAGCGAGCGAGCACAGGCAGACAAAGAGGCAGGCAGAGGCAGAGGGAGAAGCAGTCTCCCTGCTGAGCAAGGAGCCCGATGTGGGACTGGATCCCAGGACCTTGGGATCATGACCTGAGCTGAAGGCAGCTGCTTAACCAACTGAGCCACCCAGGCGTCCCTTGGAAACTAGTTTTTTATCTGATATGTCGTTTGTGAATATCTTCTCCCATTTTGTTAGTTGACTTTTGGTTTTGTTGACTGTTTCCTTTGCTGTGTAAAAGCTTTTGATCTTGATGAAGTCCCAATAGTTCATTTTTGCCCTTGCTTCCCTTGCGTTTGGCAATGTTCCTAGGAAGAAGTTGCTGCGGCTGAGGTCAAAGAGGTTACTGCCTGTGTTCTCCTCAAGGATTTTGATGGATTCCTTTCTCACATTGAGGTCTTTCATCCATTTTGAGTCTATTTTTGTGTGTGGTATAAGGAAATGGTCCAATTTCATTTTTCTGCATGTGGCTGTCCAGTTTTCCCAATACCAGTTGTTGAAGAGACTGTCTTTTTTCCATTGGACATTCTTTCTGCTTTGTCAAAGATTAGTTGACCATAAAGTTGGGGGTATATTTCTGGGCACTCTATTCTATTCCATTGATCTATGTGTCTGTTTTTGTGGCAATACCATACTATCTTGTTGTTTACAGCTTTGTAATAGAACTTGAAGTCTGGGATTGTGATGCTACCACTTTGGCTTTCTTTTTCAACATTCCTTTGGCTCCTCGGGGTCTTTTCTGGTTCCATATAAATTATAGGATTATTTGTTCCATTTCTTTGAAAAAAATGGATGGTATTTTGATAGGGATTGCATTAAATGTGTAGATTGCTTTAGGTAGCATAGACATTTTCACAATATCTGTTCTTCTAATCCAGGAGCATGGAATGTTTTCTATTTCCTTGTGTCTTCCTCTATTTCCTTCATAAGTACTTTGTAGTTTTCTGAGTACAGATTCTTTGCCTCTTTGGTTAAGGTTTATTCTTAGGTATCTTATTGGTTTGGGTGCAATTGTAAATGGGATTGACTCCTTAATTTCTCTTTCTTCTGTCTTGTTGTTGGTGTATAGAAATGCAACTGATTTTCTGAGCATTGATTTTATATCCTGACACTTTACTGAATTCCTGTACAAGTTCTCGCAGTTTTGGAGTGGAGTCTCTTGAGTTTTCCACATGAAGCATCATATCATCTGCAAAGAGTGAAACTTTGACTTCTTTGCTCATTCGGATGCCTTTAATTTCTTTTTGTTGTCTGACTGCTGAGGCTAGGACTTCTCGTACTATGTTGAATAGCAGTGGTGATAGTGGACATTTGTGCCGTGTTCCTGACCTTAGCAGAAAAGCTCTGTTTTTTCCAATTGGGAATGATATTCGCTGTGAATTTTTCATAGATGGCTCTGATGATATTGAAGTATGTAGCTTCTATCCCTACACTTTGAAGAGTTTGGATCAAGAAAGGATACTGTACTCTCAAATGCTTTTTCAGCATCTATTGAGAGTATCATGTGGTTCTTGCTCTTTCTTTTATCAATGTATTGAATCACATTGACTGATTTGCAGATGTTGAACCAACCTTGCAGCCCAAGAATAAATCCCACTTGGTCGTGGTGAATAATCCTTTTAATGTACTGTTGGATCCTATTGGCTAGTATTTTGGTGAGAATTTTTGCATCTGTGTTCATCAAGGATGTTGGTCTGTAATTCTCTTTTTTGATGGGGTCATTGCCTGGTTTTGGGATCAAGGTAATGTTGGCCTCCGAAAATGAGTTTGGAAGTTTTTCTTCCATTTCTATCTTTTGGAACAGTTTCAGGAGAATAGGTATTCATTCTTCTTTAAATGTTAGAATTCCCCTGGGAAGCCATCTGGCCCTGGGCTCTTGTATGTTGGGAGATTTTTGATGACTGCTTCAGTCTCCTTACTGGTTATGGGTCTGTTCAGGTTTTCTATTTCTTCCTGGTTCAGTTGTGGTATTTTGTATGTCTCTAGGAATGCATCCATTTCTTCCAGATTGTCAAATTTGCTGGTGTAGAGTTGCTCATAATATGTTCTTATAATTGTATTTCTTTGGTGTTGGTTGTGATCTCCCCTCTTTCATTCACGCTTTTATTAATTTAGGTCCTTTCTCTTTTCTTTTTGATAAGTCTGGCCAGGGGTTTATCAATCTTATTAATTCTTTCAAAGAACCAGCTCCTAGTTTTGTTGATTAGTTCTATTGTTTTTTTAGTTTCTATTTCATTGATTTCTGCTCTGATTTTTATGATTTCTCTTCTCCTGCTGGGTTTAGGCTTTCTTTGCTGTTCTTTCTCCAGCTCCTTTAGTGCAGGGTTAGATTGTGTACTTGAGACCTTTTTTGTTTCTTGAAAAAGGCTTGTATGGCTGTATATTTTCCTCTCAGAACTGCCTTAGCTGTGTCCCACAGATGGTGAACAGTTGTGTTTTCATCATCATTTGTTTCCATGAATTTTTTTCAATTCTTCTTGAATTTCCTGGTTGACCCATTCATTCTTGAGCAGGATGCTCTTTAGCCTTCAAGTATTTGAGTCTTTCCAACTTTCGTCTTGTGATTGAGTTCTAGCTTCAGAGCATTGTGATCTGAAATCTTTTGGTACTGGGTGAGACCTGATTTGTGACCCAGGATATGATCTGTTCTGGAGAATGTTCCACGTGCACTAGAGAAGAATGTATATTCTGTTGCTTTGGAATGGAATGTTCTGAATATATCTGTGATGTCCATCTGGTCCAGTGTGTCATTTAAATCCTTTATTTCCTTGTTGATCTTTTGCTTGGATGATCTGTCCATTTCAGTGAGGGGAGTGTTAAAGTCCCCAACTATTATTGTATTATTGTTGATGCATTTCTTTGATTTTGTTATTAATTGGTTTATATAGTTGACTGCTCCCATGTTAGGGGCATATATATTTAAAATTGTTACATCTTGTTGGACAGACCCTTTAAGTATGGTATTGTGTCCTTCTTCTTATTATAGTCTTTGGCTTAAAATCTAATGTATTCATATACATCATATAAGGATTGCCACCCCAGCTTTCTTTTGAAGTCCATTAGTAT
This sequence comes from Mustela lutreola, assembly GCF_030435805.1. Taxonomy (NCBI): domain Eukaryota; kingdom Metazoa; phylum Chordata; class Mammalia; order Carnivora; family Mustelidae; genus Mustela; species Mustela lutreola. Next base: position 109,715,816 of record NC_081297.1, read on the forward strand.
GGTTAATTATTTTCTACCCTCTCGCTTTCAATCTGGAGGTGTCTTTGGGTCTAAAATGAGTTTCTTTTAGATAGCCTATTGATGGGTTTTGTTTTTTATCCATTCTGATACCTTGTGTCTTTTAATTAATTATGGCATTTAGCCCATTTACATTCAGGGTAACTGTTGAAAGATACGAATTTACTGCCATTGTATTACCTGTAAGGTGACTGGTACTGTATACTGTCTCTGTTCCTTTCTGGTCCACTACTTTTAGGCTGTCTTTGCTTAGAGGATATCTTTTAATATTTCCTGTAGGGCTGGCTTGGTGTTTGAAAATTCTTTTAATTTTTGTTTGTCCTGGAATCTTTTTATCTCTCCTTCTATTTTCAATGATAGCCTAGCTGGATATATTATTCTTGGCTCCATATTTTTCTCATTTAGTGCTCTGAATATATCATGCCAGTTCTTTCTGGCCTGCTAGATCTCTGTGCATAAGTCTTCTGCCAATCAAATATTTCTACCATTGTGTGTTAAAGACTTTTTGTCTTGAGCTGCTTTCAGGATTTTCTCTTTGTTGCTAAGACTAGTAAGTTTTACTATTAGATGATTACTATTTACTATTAGATGATGGGGTGTGGACCTATTTTTATTGATTTTGAGGGGGGTTCTCTGTGCCTCCTGGATTTTGGTGCTTCTTTCCTTTGCCATATTGGGAAAATTCTCTATTATAATTTGCCCCAAGATACCTTCTGCCCTCTCTCTCTTTCTTCTTCTTCTGGAATCCCAATTATTTTAATATTGTTTCATCTTATGATATCACTTATCTCTCAAATTTTCTCCTCATGTTCCAGTAATTGGTTTCTCTCTTTTGCTCAGCTTCTTTCTTCCCTGTCATCTGGTCTTCTATATCACCAATTCTCTCTTCTGTTTCATTTATCCTAGAAGTAAGAGCCTCCATTCTTGATTGCACCTTATTAATACCTTTTTTTGATTTCAGCTTGGTTAGATTTTAGTTCTTTTATTTCTCCAGAAAGGGATTTTATTTTTCCAGACAGGGTTTCTCTAATATCTTCCATTCCTTTTTAGAGACCTGTTAGCACTTTGATAATTATAATTCTGAACTCTGGATCTGACATGCTACCAATGTCTGTATTGATTAAGTCCCTAGCCATCAATACTGCCTCTTGTTCTTTTTTTTGTTTTTGTGGTGGTGAGTTTTTCTGCCTTGTCATTTTATCCAGATAAGAATATATGAATGAGAGAATAAAATAGTAAAAGGATGGCAAGGGCCCCAGAAAAATGTACATTAACCAAATCAGAAGAGACCCCAAAATGGAGGGAGAAGGATGGGGGTAAAAAGAAATTTTAAAAATTTCTGGTGCGTAGAACAGAGCCACTTGATTTTCCACTTGATTTTGGGTGTATTTTGATTTCTTAGAAGAAACTACCTCCCACAATTTTAAAGAAAGGAAAAAAATATATATGTAAAAGTAATAATAAACATGATGAAGGAATGGAATATGATTGTAAAGATGAAATTTAAGAAGTTCTAAAAAAGGAATTGATAAGATAAGTTGGTTGACTAAAGAAAGTAGAAAAAAAAAAGGAGGAGAGAATGTGCTGAGGCTGGAGACTAGAACAAAGCCCTGTGCTAGATTTAGGGTAAATTTTTATCTATTAGAAGAAATTATATCCTAAAATTTTTTAGGAAAAAAAAAACCTTATATGTTTACAAAAAATAATAAATAAAATGAAGGATAAAATATGACTATAATAATGAAGGCTTAAAAAGACTTTTTAAGAAAGGTATTGTTAAGATAAACTAGTTAAAAACCTTAATAGATGGGGGCGCGTGGGTGGCTCAGTGGGTTAAAGCCTCTGCCTTCGGCTCAGGTCATGATCCCAGGGTCCTGGGATCGAGCCCCACATCGGGCTGTCCGCTCTGCGGATAGCCTGCTTCCTCCTCTCTCTCTTTCTATCTGCCTCTCTGCCTACTTGTGATCTCTGTCTGTTAAATAAATAAATAAATAAAATCTTAAAAAAAAAAATCCTTAATAGATGAAAGAGGAAAAGTTAAAAAAATTAGAATAAGAAAAAAATAAAATTCAAATTCAATTCAGTGTCCTCCACTGCTCTACTGCTTTCCAGGAGACGGCCCCTCCCCCTCTTGGTCTATCTTCCCGTGGGTTGGGATTCACTTCTCTGCATGTCCTACCTTTCAGGAAGTGGTCAATTTACTGTTTCTAGAATTGATGCTCCTCTTCTTTTCGATCTCCTGTTGAGTTTGTAGGTGTTCGGAATGGTTTGATAACTATTTAGCTGAATTCCTGTGACCTGATGTCATTTCAGTCTGCTACTCCACCATCTTGCCTCTAAACTAAAAAGGTTTTATTTATTTAATTGAAAGAGTGAGTGAGTGAGAGAGAGCACTGAGCAGGGATGGGGGTTCTGAGGGAGTGGAGGCAGAAGGAGAAGGAGAAGCAGCCTCCCCACTAAGCCAAGAATCTTATCTAAGCCTGGAACCCAGGACTCTGGGATCATGATCTGAGCTGAAGGCAGATACTACTGACTGCCACCTAGGTGCCCCCAAAACCCAATTTTAAAAAATTAAAACACACATGCTTACATTTTGCCAAGTGCTACACATTTATTCTGGTAGAAACCACTTGTTGGTCCAGATATTTCTTGGCTTTTTTAAATGATGAAGAAATTTTCAGTCCAGTTGATATGATAATTTTCAGAAATTTCTTTCTTAAGGCATCTAGTTTTATTGTGACTATTTTGGGGAATTTCCAGATTCTACAGACATGTAGAAACTTTGTCCAAGTTTGTTACAATGGAACATTATTTTATTCTGTAACTATTGTTTGATTTAGAGAATGGTGTGTATATTTTGATAGAACTAATTTCTTGAAGCTCTTATCAAGCAATAAGTTTGGATCATCAGGAGAAAATGATCACTTTGACTTAACCATTTTTGATAGTTCATCATTTAGGAAACTACCCAAGAAATTTTCTCCTCCTATAAATATATGCTTAATTTTTTTCTTCATTGTGAGTACTGGTAAGATGTTCAGAGTTATTAAATATGGTTATTCAAAGAAACACATAGAATATTGATTACTGCTCTACTCACTGAGATAAAGCAGTACAAGTGCTTCTAACCTTTTATAACATAATACATTCCTGAAATTCATAATTATTTAGCATATGAATAAGGAAGCTAAAGTAATTATAGCTATTTATTCGATAGAACTGAATAAGCTGATCATTGCAAATGCAAAGCAGAAATTACCTGTGCCATTAAACAGACTAGCTGATTTTTAAAAGATTATATATTTATTTATTTGTCATAGAGAGACAGAGAACAAACAGGGGAAGCAGCAGGCAGGGCAGGCAGAGCAGGCAGAGCAGGCAGAGCAGGCAAGGGAGGAGCAGGCTCCCAGCTGAGCTAGGAGCTGGATGTGGGACTCTATCCTAGGACCCTGGGATAATGATCTGAGCCAAAGGCAGTTGCTTAACTGACTGAGCCACCCAGGCATCCCAGACCAGCTAGTCATTATAGTGTGTTCCACAGGATTCAATTCTCCATTCTACTTGTTACATATAGGTTACTAGATTATTGGTTTCTCCCCATCTGCTTCAGAGAAAGTATCAATTTATTTTTCTTTTCTTTTTTTCTTTCTTTTCTCTCTCTCTCTCTTTCTTCTTTCCTTTTTTTTTTTTTTTTTTTTTTTTTGATGTGGTGACATAAGGAGGGGAGAGCACTAAAAGTTTCCCCACATTTGGGGAAATCACAGGGGTCAGCACATCCAGAGTGCAATGGATAAGAATTGCCCTGAGAAAATCACTCCCCTGCCAGCTAAGCATCTGCTCTTTTTTTTTTTTTTCAGATAAAATAATCCCAGCTGAGTCAACAGAAAAACTGTAGATCTAATAAGAGATTTTATAAGAATGCCAGATATAAGATCTATTTTACAAAAATCTGTAATGTTCCTCTGCATCAGCAATAGCTAACTAAAAATGTAATATTCTATGATGCCATTCCTAATAACAATCAAAACTCTAAACTATGAATTTAACTGAATAAACAATGTCTATGATCTCTATGGAGAATAAGTTTTAAATTTGTTAAGGGCATAAAGGTCTTAAATAAATGGAGTGTTATACCATGGTCATGGAATGGATGACAACAGGGTAAAATGTCCGTTTTCCAAAACTAATCTGTAAATTTAATTCAATCCCAATGAAAATTCTAGTAGGACTTTTTGTAGTAGGTCTTTAAAAAAATGAATTCAACACACTTATTCTGCAATGTATAAGAAGACTAAATACATTATGAAAAATTAAAGTGATTTGGAAAAAGGATAGAAAGTGGCTCACTGCAGGTAGATAGATAGTCTTGCAAACTGATATGTGCAGATGGAGAAAGGATTGATAAAACATTTAACAGATGATATTAGGAAAGTCTCATAGAGAAAAGTAATACTGGATTCTTAGCTTATAACAGTGTTTCTCAACCCTTTTTTCATTGTTGTCTACTTAAGGAACTTAAAAAAAACTTTTTAAGACATTTTCTCCTAATTTTCTACCTTTTCCAATGAAATTTTAATACCACAAATATTTTATATATCTATATTTGTTCCCCTGAGAGGGGGAAATTTAGTTGGATTAAAGTTCTAAATGGACAATGTAAATTTGAAATGTTAATGATAAAGGAAAAAAAGAGATACACCTATTATTTTTCTGACTTTGGGGTGTGGAAGAAGTTTGTTTTTTTTTTTTTTGAAGATTTTGTTTATTTATTTGAGAGGCAGAGATCACAAGTAGGCAGAGAGGCAGGCGGGGTGGGGGGAGCAGGCTCCCTGCTGAGCAGAGAGCCGGATGTGGGGCTCAATCCCAGGACTCTGAGATCATGACCTGAGCTGAAGGCAGAGGCCTTAACCCACTGAGCCACCCAGGTGCCCCTGGAAGAACTTCTTAAACCAACTCCCCAAAGCACAAACTCTAAGATAAAAAAGAAATGGATGGAAAATACATTAGAATTAAGGACTTAGTTTGCTTCATTGAAAGCTATAATAGGGAGAGTTCATATACAGATCACAGATTGGAAAAGGATATTTGAAATAAGGTCAATAAGGGAAAAATATCTACAGTGAGGAAGACCTCTTGCTAATTATAAGAAAATGGTAAACCCAGGATGCCTGGGTGGCTCAGTCAGTTAAGCATCTGCCTTCATTCAGCTCACATCATGATCCCAGGGTCCTGACATCAAGTCCTACATCAGGCTTCTTGCTCAGCCAGGAGCCTACTTCTCCCTCTGCCTGTCACTCCCGCTGCTTGGAATGTCATGCTATCTCTCTAGTCAAATAAATAAATAAAATCTTAAAAAGAGAGAGAAGAAAATGGTAAATCCAAGAGAAAAATGGGCGAAGGATATGTACATGGCATTTGCATAAGGGGAGACATTAAGGAACACCTGGGTGGCTGTCAGTTAAGTGTCTGCCTTAGGCTCAGGTATTGATCTCAGGATCCTGGGATTGAGTCTCACATTGGGCTCCTTGCTTAGCGGGAAGCCTGTTTCTCCCTCCACCTGCTGTTCCCACTGCTTGTGTTCTCCCTTTCTCTCTGAAAAATAAATAAATGAAATATTAAAAAAAAAAAAGGAAGACACTAATAACGAACATATGAAATGATATTCATTTCAACTTCAAAAATTATCAGAAAATAGAGGTTTAGATCATTGAAGGAGAAGTCATGGAGCCAAAAGGCCACTGTAGTAAAGGATTATCAATACACTGATTTCTTCAGAAATCCTCAGAAAATGAGAGGTTTGTAAATGATTGCAACAAGAATGGGTTATCTGATATTATAAGCTACATAGAGGGGTATTTAAGAAAGAAAGAGAAAATTGCATAGAAAAAGGTTTGGAAGACAATCTCCAAGGATCTCTTGAATTTTGCATATCTTGTGAGCAGACTGCCTTTGTTCTGGATGATCTTTTCAAGGATTTTTTTTTTTTAAGATTTTATTTATTTATTTGACAGAGATAAATCACAAGTAGGCAGAGGCAGGCAGAGAGAGAGGAGGAAGCAGGCTCCCCGCTGAGCAGAGAGCCCAACATGGGGCTCGATCCCAGGACCCTGGGATCATGACCTGAGCCAAGGCAGAGGCCTTAACCCACTGAGCCACCCAGGTGCCCTTTTTTTTTTTTTTTTAAAGATTTTATTTATTTAGTTGAGAGAGAGAGAAAGAATGCACAGAGGCAGTGGGGGAGGGCAGAGGGAGAGGCAAGCTCCCTACTGAGCAGGAGCCTGATGCAGTACTTGTTCCCAGGACCTTGAGATCCTGACCTGAGCTGAAGGCAGACACTTAATGACTGAGCCACCCAGGCATCCCTCAAGGATGTTCTTATTGTGAATAGTTTTGGAAGACTGATAACAAAAGACAGGTTGTTTATTGTCCATTATAATGAAAATATTGTCTCCCTATATGGCAAAGATCAGGAAGTCTTCTTATGCATTTTAAAAGATTTGTGTTGCCTAAGCTCAGGGCTCCTCTCCTGTAATGTAAGTAGGGTAAAATCTTAGTCTCTTAAAATTCTTGACATGAACATTCTTAGACACCTCCAAGCCCGGTGGAAAAAGTTATGTAGGCCAGAGAAAAAACCTCACAGGTATGTGGGATTAGCTCTGCTGGTCTATCTATATAGGTAGACTGTAGTGAGTGTGGTGAGGTAATGAGTGGGAATCTTTTCAAATGCATAGGACTCTGGGAACTTGTCTTCATTCCTGGAGCACAGGGTGCTGTCTTCCTTTGGGCATATTCAGGACATACTCACTATTTCCAATGAAACTGTAAAGGTCAGGAGAATGGGTGTCTTATCTAAATCATGTGGAACTCTGGGTTCTAGTTAGTTCTTTCACATAATTACTTTATATAATTTGGAATTTACAAATTACAAATATGCAAAATAATGCTATATATTTTACAAGGTATAGATATATAGCATTATTTTGCATATAGATATATACCTTGTAAAATATTTAAGGACATATATTGTTTGTACTTTAGGGTAGGTTCTTATGCTGGAGAGGGGAACAAGGGTGGGAATCAACAATTAAAGAGGAAAATGAAACAAAATGAAATAAGAGGGGGCACTTGCCCAGACTGATGATAGCAGTATGCCATGATTAAGTAAGTTCTTGCTACCTTAGGTTCAAAACCAAAACCAACAAAGTATAGAATTAATCACTTTCCACCAAGCAACTTGGAATGGTCTCAAACATGAGAACCCTGATTCTGACTTCAATTTGAATCGTTTTCATTCTTTTTTTTTTTTTTAATTTTTCAGCTCTGTTAACTTTTTATGATGTCACCTCAAATGCTTTAGGCCTTTGACTTTCTGCTCTCTCTAAAGGACTTTCTATCAAACATGTCCCTCAGTTTCATGAATGTTTATTACTTCAGGATAAGATCCTCCTTGTCCTTCAGGGACCAACCACTCTGCCCCACCCTACATAGCTGGCACTGTGGCCAGGCTGTAGAGGACCTACAAGTGGAACTACCAGTACATGGAAAGTATCTTGGATAAGCACGGGGATCTCAGAATTGGTTGGGGCTATAAAATCTCTTAGGGATACTGTGAGCAAGTTTTCCTGGAACAAGGAAATGGAGGCGTGGGTAATGGGAAATAATTGAAGGGTGGATGATAGAAGGTTAAGGAGTGAAAGAGGAGCATAAAGTAATGAGAAAGGAGTGAAAGAGTTGACTATGACAAAAACTAAAGTTTGTTTCTCATTACAGTTGGTCAGAGTTCAGCATGTGATCTGTGAGTTTCAGAATAAGCAAGTTGAAAGTAAGAAGGCAACCATACTTGAGTGGCCTGAGGGCAATAAAAGGACAGGAACTAGAACATTTCACTTCCACCTCTTTGGAGCTGGACCAATGAATATTTATGTGGTAGACAAATAGCCTGTGGAAATGTTAAAAGGAGAGGTTTTTCTCTCACTTCACAATTATAAGATTTAAATCTTAAAATTTGATAGTTTATAAAAGTGATCCTGACAATTTCACATATCATCTACTGACTTAATATGGTCATTAAAAAAAAATTATTTATTTGAGAGAGAGAGAGAGCACAAGTGGGAGGGGTCAGAGGGAGAGTGAGAGAATCCCAAGCAGACTCTGTTGAGCATGGAGCACTACACAGGGCTCAATCTCACCACCCTGAGATCACAACCTGAGCTGAGATGAAGAGTCAGACACTTAACCAACTGTGCCACCCAGGCGCCCCAGTGGGATTATTTAGATATTAAACTTCTTGTTTTGTGCCAAGAGCATTTGTAAGGTATGACAAATAAGAACACTAGCTGGCTCCATGGAATAAATATTTTAATGTATACCACACACCAAAGTGGTTATTCAGTGATCTGAATGAGATAGGAGTTTATTTTTCCCTCATATTATACATAGTTTAGGAGTGAGCAGTCCAGGACTATTATGATAACTGTGTTGTCAGGTCCCAGAATCCTCTTAGCTGTTTTTTCTATCATGTCTAGAGGAGGGTCTTTGTCTTTAAGGGTGGAGATAGTTCATCACTATATCCCTCATCCAAATAGTAAAATGCAAAATGTGGAGGTAAGAAAGTATTCTCCTTCTCTTTCCCGGCACAAACTGGGAGGGAGAGTCCACACTTTGCTCACAATACAGTGCCAAAACTTCATTGCAAGACCTCATCTAGCTACAATAGAATCTGAGAAATGTATTTACTATATTGTTTTATGCCCACCTAAGATTTTTGTTACTCTTAAAAGAACAGGAAGTATTGTTTGGAGATAATTACCAGTCTTAGCCATGTTGTAGGACATTCACAGAAAAACTTGATGAGTTTTTTGGGGGACAGAGCTTGCTCTGACAATGATGAAGGCTACAAAGAGTTCAGTTCAAATAATTAAAATGTCTGATACAATCCCTGTCCCTGTAAGTTCCATGAATAGTCTATAGCTGCACCAAGAAAGACAGGAATATAAACCAATGCTTTCAATATAAAATACACAAAATACAATAGAAGACAAACATGAGAATTGATCCAGATATGAGCTCTTAGAAGACGCTCTCAATGAACACCAAAGATGAACCAAGTTTCTCAAAGGAATAAACATATAGAGAGCTAAAGAAATTAAATGTTAAAAGAATTTTTCAACAGTACTCCATAACTAATAAGTGTAGATTAATTCCTTCAGCGGAGAGCTAAAATTACCAGTTGTTCTCAGTGGCAATGTTCTCAGTGACATCTTCAGTGGGTCAGCAGCACCCCAGAAGCAAGCAGCACATTCCAGTTTTTAGCTCCTGGTGCCAAAGCACGTCAGGAGTTAGGCCTGAGCAACATGGATCTCCATCTGTCCTTTGAAAGAAAAACAGTTAAGAGTCTGTTCACTTGGTTATTCCCTGCAAAGTAAAACCACACTTAGGAAAAGAATCATCTGGCCCCCTAGTTTCTTGCTCCCACCTGCTATTACAAGATCTCAGTGTTCTGTAAGGGATCCTCTCAAACTAAGTATTTATGAAGGTCCCCCATGTATCTCTTCAAACAATGCTGGTCACTTAAATTACAGAAACAGCCATTTTCTTTCCTCCTCTCACCTCTATTGAGCATGTCAAGCTCCTCTAGAGGGAGCCCATCTGTGAGACCCTGCCCTCACCTCCACTGGCTATGCCTGCTAGGCAGTATAGATTCCTCACACTTGATGCTTCTAATACAGTGAAGCCCTGTAGGTGTCAACAGTGTGTGGAAATTGGCTCTCCTTTTAAAGATGTCCCATACAGTCCTGCTGTCTCACCAAATTTTTGTGAACAAATAGTTTTTACTTAGAGTGTTTTCTTTTTTTCTTTTTTTAAAGATTTTATTTATTTATTTGACAGAGAGAAATCACAAGTAGATGGAGAGGCAGGCAGCGGCTTAACCCACTGAGCCACCCAGGCGCCCTACTTAGAGTGTTTTCTCTACTAGCCTTTCCCTAGGTGGAATGTGAGTCTTTGGTGCCCAATCCGATGGGCGAGACTGGGTTGAGGACACCATGTAGTACTTGGAATAGCTCCTCCCTTTCTACAGCTGTGATGTCTATTCCTTTTCTCTGGGAATGATTCTCTCCAGAGGGCTCCTCCTCTTGCAAATTCTTGAAGCTCCATCCTTGTTGCTCACTAGAAGAGCCCTAAAATGTCTGAATTCCATTTGAGTTCAAAGTGGGACACCACCCAGCAGCATGTTAAGGAAGGAGGAGGCACAGATTAAATTACACTCCCTATTTCCTGACATTGACTGTGAGCCACAACTCCTCCCCCAACCTGGCTGTAAATAGCAAATTTCATTGGAAACTCTTAAGCCCATCTCTTTGCTGTTTGGACACAGAACAGTCATCTAGAGCTGTGCAATAAAGATTTAAATACTCAGTGCAATAAAGATTTAAGAAATAGCTCCTGATGTGTTTTCCCTTGGCCAAATGTCATTTTGCAAAAGAGAAGGATATGAGATGTGGACCATGCCTGTTAGGCAGGAAGGGGAAATTAAGAGCCTCTCCTGTATTAGGTGAGAAAACAAAACAAAAAAAAAAAAAAAAAAAGGAAGCAAAGTCTACATCATTGGATGAAAAAGTCCAAGCACAATATGAGAAAACAAACAATTCACTTAGGTGAGCCAACTAAAGTCAGGAGGCAAGGAACCTGTGGGATTTCAAAAACCCTTCTTTTTCATGTGAATGGACCCTTTGGATAAATGGTGCTGACCAAGGCACCTCTCCACAGAGATGATTACCTATTGCCTTTTTTCCTTTTCTTTTTTTATTTATTTTTATTTTTATTTTTTTTAGTAATCTCTACATCCAACATGAGGCTTGAACACATGACCCTAAGATCAAGAGTCACATGCTCTACCCACTGAGCCACCCAGGCACCTTTTGTCTTTAATTCTGGCCAAAGCTCTTCGTATCTGGCCCTTGACAGTAGCTTGCCCTTTTATCCCTGATGTTAATCTGAGTGATGCAAAGCTAGAGTAAATCCGCATAGGCTTAACAACATGGATTCATGACTTTTGCCAGCATCATAATTCATGCTGACAAATAAATATTGCTTCACTTCTTGGGTGATTTTAGAAGTGAGTTATTCAGAAAGCATCAGCTAACTCCCAGGGGTAGCCCCTTAACATTGGGCAGAATGGCAACAGATGCCAGCAGTGAATTGCAAACAGTGACTATGCATTCAGCTGTGAGCTTTTAGAGCCCAGTTTCTGTGACATTTAACCACTCACACTTCTGCCCCACATTTTTTCCAAGTAGATACTGCATGGTTCATTTAGTTGGTCAGGACAACAAGGACCCTTAGCTGGAAAGGAAATAATGATTTAATAGTTTGTCTTATTCCTAGTGAGGGAGAAAAACATTGTTTTCGTGAATTCAGCATTTGGAGCTGAACACATAATTCCCATCATGACAACAAAGAATAATAAAATCAATTCTACCTGTTCAGAGGCCATGCTCTCCCCACCCCTTAACCCCCCTGAGGATTATCCTGAGGATTATTCTGAGGATTATAAAAGACTGTACTGGATGCTTTATAAGATGGGGGAATCTGAATCCTTTAAATAAGGAGAAGAGATAATGGTCTCTGAATCTCATCAACAATCTATATTCCTCAAATAGAATTAGAGCTGCCTCTTATATAGAAAAATGTTTATCAAATGGAAATTTTATTATCTGAGTATTGAATTCAGTGATACCAGGGGCATTCTTTTGTAGACAAAGGTCTTGCCTAGGTTTGATTTCTATCCCTTTACTGATTTAAGTGCATTGAATAACACCTTTGAAATACTGTTCAGTTTTTTTGGTGGGGGAGGGGTAGTCTTTTTTTTTTTTTTTTAAGCCAGTTGAACATTTCTTTTGGAGCATCAGTTCTTTTATATACACTTTCCCTTTTTACCCACTAGTAAGCCAAGACTTACTAAGGATCTGTCATCAGAGGGAGCATAGCTTGTGCAGACATGTGGGGGTGAACATCATAACGAAGGCTCTTCCCTTGGGCTCTTTTCTTTCCTGGTGTTTACACTGTTCCCTCCAACATTTTTTTCATCATGGTCTGAGAAGCAGTGATTTTTGTCACATTAAAACTGGACTGGTTTTCACCAGTTTGGGAGAATGTGCTGGGGAGAAACAAGTTCAGCGCCTGCCTCATCTTCTGACGCCTTCTGCTTTCTTCCCTCCCTTCCCTGCAGGCAAGAAAACTCATCATGGTCCTTGTCTAGCATCGGTTTAGTGACTAGATAACTGCTATGATTCACTCTGATTCAGGTTTTGCTTTGTTTTGATAACATAATTTTCCTAAGTATTTTGAACTATTTTTGAATTGCTGGGGGGAGGGAGAATGAGTCCTCAAAAAGATTAATACTGAGTGTACATGGTGTGGATAAAGTTATATCTGGATTAACAAATCATTTGAATGTGTGTTCAACTAATAACACATTTCTGGCATTTCTTTAACTGCAGTCATATTTGTGAAATCCCCTTCTTTTATGCCTCTCCTTATTTTTGTTGGCTCACCTAAGTTAACTAGAGATGTACTCTTATTGAGTCTTATTATGTCCATGTCCAGGGTTTTTCAAAATTCTCTCTAAGGAGCTTGAAATCCCGTCATTTGCACCATTCCTAGGCCTTGTTTCCCGACTTTGTTTTCTTTCTCCTTCTTCTCCATTTTTTTTTTTTTTCTGCTTCCTTTTCCGCTTTGGTTCATCCCTCTCTCCTGCACCCTACTCTGAAGAGTGTAGAGTGCTGCTAATTCCACTGCTTGGTACCTTTGCTCTCCTCCTAGATGCACTGCTGACTTACATGAATTCTTCTAGGTTGGTGGGACTTCTTGGCCATCTTGAGCAGGTTGCACTTGCTTCAACATGGAGACCTGTGATTTGGGTAGGAAATAATGAGAGTCCAAGCTGTATTCCCCAGATTCAGTATTCTTACCAGAAAACAAGGCTTCCATCTCTGTAGTTTGCTTGGGCAAAGTACACTTTTCAAAAATTTAAAACCATGCCTCTCATACATAGTATGGGCATGTGTCAGAGATTTGTTCAGTCATTAATGAAGGAAGCAGTAAAATGGGAAAGCTGATTCAAAGACCACTTAAGTAAATGGGTATTTAAAGACATTGAAAAACATATATTAGAATAAGATTGTTGGGTTAGCTATAAAACTGGTTAATACCTACAAAGCAATAAAACCATAAGTTTGGGATAATTCTTCCACTAGACAGAAATCGTTTACATCTGTCCCAGAGGAAAAAAACTCTGTAAGTTAAGACGTGACTTCATAAAATCTGGGTTTTTAAAATAAGTGCTAGATAGTGAGTCAAGGATTGGTACTTAAGTAATCCTTGCATGGCTTTGTGAAAATGTTTAATATTGGAAGAACATGCTCCTTTTCCTTTAACTTATTTCTAAATTTTGGATATTTTTTGTTAATACCACTTTCCCTCATTTTAAAGTAGCCCAGGTGCAGGGATTAAACACGCTCGGCTATGCCACTCAGCTCCATATGGTAACTATTTCTCAACATATCTGCTCTAAGTCTGTGATGACCTATTTCATGAAGTGGTCCATTATGGCCAAGGTATTGTTGAAGTGTGGTGGGGAATGCAAGAATGGCACAGAAGTGATCCCTTTGTCTTATCAATATTTTACCTTTAAAATTCTGTTGTAAAGGAGCCACTTTTGAAGATTATGCTCCCGCAGAACTCATTACCACTGCATTTGATCTGGTAGGTAGGTGAGAGAAGTGTACAGCTATTTATTCAATAAAAGAACATGAGCATATTTCAAGTATCTACATACTATAGTGGCTAGAGAAAGAGATCATTTCTAGTTGTAGTAATTCAGAGAGGCTTTTGCTGATTAAGAAGGAAGAAAGGAAGGAAAGAAAGGGAAAGAAAAAAGGAAGGAAGAAAGGAAAGAGAAAGAGAAAGAAATACAAAACGATTTCTAGAAACTACTAGTTCATATTTAGAATCTTTACCATATTTGAAATGCTGTCTCATTTTTTACTTTTAAAGATTTTATTTATTTGTTTGTCAGAGAGAGAGAGAGAGAGAGAGCACACACAAGCAGGGGGAGCAGCAGGCAGAGGGTGAGCAGGGAGCTCCCTGGTGAGCAGGGAGCCTGCTACGGACATGATTCCAGGACCCTGGGATCATGATGTGAGCTAAAGGCAGATGCTTAACCAACTGAGCCACCCAGGTATCCCTAATTTATCATTGAGAAATAAAACAAAACTAACTTAGTTTGCTCTCAGTGACAGCTTCTTATGACAGCCCAAACCAACTGTAGGGTACAAGATCATGAGCTAAGCCTGTGGTGGCCCTTTTAAAAACCAAAGCCTCTGGGCACCTGGGTGGCTCAGTGGGTTAAGCCTCTGCCTTCAGCTCAGGTCATGATCTCAGGGTCCTGGGATCGAGTCCCACATCGGGCTCTCTGCTCAGCGGGGAGCCTGCTTCCTCCTCTCTCTCTCTCTGCCTGCCTCTCTACCTACTTGTGATCTCTGTCTGTCAAATAAATAAATAAAATCTTTAAAAAAAAAAAAAAAAAACCAAAGCCTCTGAAGGTGACAGATGAAAAGAAAGTCTTATTTTTATGGGATCTGCAAAATCCAGATGGTACAAAATCTTGTGGGCCACACCTAGCACAGTGCTGGACTTGGAGCTGAAGTTCAACCATTACTGATTTTCTTGAACTAAATGTGCTTAAGGGCACTTAGTTGTGACTTCTGGAGACCTAAAGCTATCCATCCCTTTGTAGTGGGAGAGGCTACACACAGATGAAGCACATTGTGTCTCCTTGCTGTCTGCAGTGAACTTTACCATTGGTGCTTGGGGGTGGAGGAAGAAGACAAGACAAAATGGTGCTGGAAATTAAGGGCCGAAATGTATGCATAACAGAGGTAAAGTCTGGTCCCAGAACTGGAAGTTCCTGTGGGGAGCAGTTATTTGGTACTACAGTGTTTCCCTAAAAAGTGCTTATCAAGTCTGTACTAGAAGAGTGCTCCTTTCTGTGAAGCTCTGTAGGACACCAGGAGTTGGGATTGGCCTGGTCACAACACAGTAATGCAAAGAGAGTTGTTTTGATATTCTGGTTTTCACAGCACAGCATAGAGGTTAAGAATATGATCTTTGGAGCCAGACAGTACAAGAATTCAAATTCTAGTTCCTTTGTTAAGGATTGGAGCCAGAATATCCAGATTAAAATCCTGGTTTAACTACTTATTATTAACCCTTTGACCTTACTTAGGCCTTAATTTCTCTATGCCTCTGTAGGTGTCCATCATAAAATGGGGGATAATCAGTGACTATCTCATTGGTTTGTTTGTGAAAATTAAATGAGACAATATATGTTGGGCATGAAGTAAGTAGCAGATGAACATTTGGCCTCTCCTTTCTACCAGCTTAACTTAAACACTTTGTGTAGGGTGCAGAAACCATGGACAGTTAGCTGAAGCAAAACCAAAAAAGTTGGTAGGGTTTATTGTAGGAGTTTAGGGATGACTTATGAAAACCTAGGAACAAGAATGAAGATGGACCTCTGATGAAGACATAGGAACTGAGATGCCATTATAATATATATTTTTAAAGATTTTATTTATTTATTTGACGGATAGAGATCACAAGTAGGCAGAGAGGCAAGCAAAGAAAGAAGAGGAAGCAGGTTCCCTGCTGATCAGAGTGCGCGATGCGGGGCTCAATCGCAGGACCTTGGGATCATGACCCAAGCCAAAGGCAGAGGCTTTAACCCACTGAGCCACCCACAGACCCTGACCATTATAATATTATTATCCAATGCCTTAAACCTATAAGATTTTGCCCTTCACTCCTCAGTTTTTAATTAGTAATTGACTTATAAGTGTAGTATGATCTAATAACATTTTTTTCCATTTGGATCACCAAATGTCTGAGCATTACTCATTGAATATCTTGTCCTTTTCCCACTGACCTACAATATCACCCATGTAATATGTCAGGAACATTACATATGTGGGTTCTCCTTCTAGGTTCTTCATTTTATTCATTTGTTGTCTATTCCTATATCAGTATCATATTGTCTTAATTAATGGTTTTATAATAATCTTGATCTCTGATACAACAAAATTTCCCCAGTTTGTTTTTCTTTTTTCAGGAGTGTCTTAGCAATTCTTAGGTCTTTTTTCTTTGGGATAGTTTAAAAACAGAGGTGTAGATTCTTTAAACACTTACCATTGAGAGGTGGGATCTATGTTTCTCCCCCTTGTCACATAGCATCACTTCTGTTTACTCTCTTGGTTGAAGCAGTCACAAGCCTACCCATATAACGTGTGATCCTGGACTAGAAAAGTACGTTAGCGACACAATCAGTAAAAACTAAATAAAGTCTGTGAATTATAGTATTATATCAGTGTGAATTTCCTGCTTTTAGTCATTGTAGTATGATTATGATTTGGGAAGAACCTTAGAACACCATAACTCCGATCACTTCCCTCCTGAATTTAAGGATATTTTTTCCATTATTTTACCCTTTTAAAAAACCTCTACAAATTAGATAATATTTGTTTTTCACAGACAGTGTCTATATATTTCTAGATGTTTACCAGTTTCTTTGCTTGCCATTTGTCTTGCATCTCAGACACTCCTTGTGGGATCATTTGCTTCTTTCTAAAGAACAACCTTTAAACATTTCTATTGTGAAAGTCATTAAATCATTTGTAATATCTGGTTATTATTCTCATTTGTATAATGAGGCAATTACAGGAAGTAACTCGATGTGGTGAAAAGACCCCTGGACTAAGCATATATTAATATAAAGCCCAGTTTCAGCTTTGCTACTAATGATTTAACTTTGTGGGCCTCAACTACCTTGCACTTACAGCGGATGATTGCTTCAGCTCTCCCCAGCTATAAAATGATACAGTCAGATAAACATAAAATGAAATATTGGCCCTTCTGTTTTATCACTTACATGCAACTTCTCTCAAAATATAGTTGCAGGAGAAGATTCACATGTGATAAGTTGGAATCTTTCTATAATTATAAAAATATGAGATGTAGACTCGATTTCCCATTATTAGACATTTCCCCATAGAGATCTACTGTCCATATAAAAACACTTGTCAAATATAAGAAGGGACAAGCATTACAATACATGTCTTTTCTTAAAAATGACAAAAAGACAAAACATGCATTCTCCTAAAAAGAAAATGCAGCCAGTTTACCTCCTTATAAGTAGAAATAAGGAATAAAGAGTAATAAGATCCCCTGAAATACTACCGTAGATACAATTAAATATGAAAGAACTCAGAAAAGTCACATCTTCAAGTCAGGGAAGCTTTGTGGCAAGCTCATTATAATCTTCCATCTCATGTTTCTTAGAGAGCTGGCAATGAGCATTTCCAGATGAATTTCTTTTACCCTTTGCATATTTATGACTATTTCTGTCCACAATGAATTTTATGCGTATTTTTCTTATTAAAAATATTCCCTATACTTTAGCCAGCTTCTCCAACCAGGCTTCAGACAGAACTTGGTGGTGGAGATGGCTCATCTCCAGTGGACTTACTGCCCCTTTTTACTTCAATCTTTGTCTCATTTTCCTTTCCTCAACCAATTAAAGCTAATTTCCTAGAAACTGAATAGAATGTTGGTTGCCAGGGGCTCCAGGGAAAGAGAGATGAGGTGATAAAGGTCAAAGGTACAAGTTTGTAGAATACAATACACAGCATGGTGATTATAGCTAATAGGGTACTGTAAACTTGAAAGTGGCTGAGAGTACATCTTAAGCATTTTTACCACATACACAAAATTAAATACTTTATGTGAGGGGATTATCTAGACCTTCGGTAACCATTCTGCAAGAGTGTATGTATATCTAATCATCACATTCTTCAAATATATACAATTATATTTGTCAATTATTTCTCAATAAAGTTTTAAAAAACTAGACAAAAGGATATAATTGCAGCCATTTGACAATTTGGTGTGAATTTGAATTAATAGGTTACATTCCCTGAGAGTATTTCTATTTTGCTTATCTGTAGCTTTATTATTCATTGCGGAAATACAAGTTTTATCTTTTTGATAATGATATTTTCTGATCTCTCAGGTTTCAGACAGCAGAAAAGTCTACATGGTCAGACATTTAAAGTTTTTTTCTGTTTCTTGTGGGGTGAGAGGAGGAGGATGGTGGTCTCAACATACTATCACACGGCACAGCCCTGTCCCTCCTGCGCTTAACATGTGGGCAGAAATTGAACCTCCTCAATACCCTGGGGAAATTTCTTCTTTTTCTTTTGTCCTCCTGTGTATTTGGTGAGAACATTTCTACAGAGAATAAGCCAGTAGGATTTTAGAATTTGAGAACTTAAACTCATCAACTTT
Organism: Mustela lutreola; assembly: GCF_030435805.1. Taxonomy (NCBI): domain Eukaryota; kingdom Metazoa; phylum Chordata; class Mammalia; order Carnivora; family Mustelidae; genus Mustela; species Mustela lutreola. The sequence continues at coordinate 109,734,233 of NC_081297.1, forward strand.
TTCTCCTGTATCATGCTATTCTTAGGTACGAATCACCTATTAATACAATATCTCAAGAGGGTAGGGATAAGCATCTCCTGGAGGACTCTTATCCAAACAAACCTTTTCAGTACACAGATGAGGAAAGGAGAGTTAGTTGGACCAAATCCAGGCTAGTGGAAAACCTTATACAACTAGGGGATCTTCTTTAAGAAGAAGAGTGCACAAGTATGAATGAAACAAGGTATACAAGCAAATAGCTACTTTTAATGAGAAAACTAACCCAATATATTATAATTTTAAAAAGTTGATAAATACCACAAATACTACAAAATTCAAAAAAATCAAAGTATTCTTATTAACCATCTGCTTGACATACTTGTTATTCTTTCCAACTTTTTTGACTACATACTTCTTAATCACCTCTCCAAATGATAATGTCATAATATTTTCTTTTTTTAAAAAAAGATTCTATTTATTTGTGAGAGAGAGATAGAGAGAGAGAGACAGAGAGAGCAGGGGGAAGAGCAGAGGAAGAGGGGCAAGCAGACTCCATGCTGAGTGCAAAGGCCGACCCGGGGTTCAATCCCAGGACCCCCAGATTGAGACTTGAGCAGAAACCAAGAGTTAGAAGCTCAACCGACTGAGCCATCTTTCAATTGGAGAGAATCAAAAGGTAATTTGATCTTTTCTCCAACATGGCTGACCAAAGTTTGTTTTTGTTATAGTTTAGAAAAGGTTTTTTTTTTTTTTTTTTCCAGTTTCATAATCCTTATTAGTAAGATTTTGTACAATTTTAGGATTGTCCAATTTGGAAAAAACCTCTTTCATGTATCAACTGCAAGCTTCTCAGGGCATTTAAGGTTTTTTGGTTTTGTTTTTGCTTTTTTTAAAGATTTTATTTATTTGACAGAGAGAGAGAGAGAGAGAGCACAAGCAGGGGGAGCAGGAAAGGGAGATGCAGGCTCCCTATTGAGCAGGGAGTCCCATGCAGGGCTGATCCCAGGACCTAGGGATCATGACCTGAGCCGAAGGCAAAGGCTTAACCCACTGAGCCACCCATTTTATACTCTTTAAATTGATGATAGCTGGAGTGCCTGGGTGGCTCAGTTAGTTCAGCATCAGCTTTCTGGCTCAGGTCATGATCCCCCCACTGCCCCTTGGGATCTTTGCTCTGCAGATAGTTTGGGTCTTCCTCTGTTTCTCGCTCTCTCTCTCCACTCCTCCCCCTGCTTGCTCACAGTCTCTCTCAAATCTTAAAAACAAACAAACAAACAAACAAACCCACAGGAAAACTTAAAAAAAATAGACAGCTATTAACTACTTTATCACCAATGTTCTCATTGTAGTTGTGTAAAATGAGTTTTGTGTTATTTTCATAGATATCAACATTTCATGTTTTATCAGTCTGGGTCCAACCAGGAGAGAAAAAACACACGGTAATTTGATATGAAAGGTTTAATAAAAAGACATTAAAAAGAATATGGAATATAGAAATAGCAAATAATAGAGGCAAGTACTACTTTCAGGGCTTAGATAGAAAGCATGCCAAGCGCCCTCACCCTCAGTCAAGGTTGAGGTGCATTGTCTGTGACTCCCTGAACAGCAGAGAAGTTGCTGTGGTGCCCCCTAGTGGAACTAGCTGGATATCCGCTTACCGAGTGTTGGGAAGCGGCTTTCGAGGGGACGCCTCGGGCTACGGCGCACAGCAGGAGTTGGGTGCTGGAGAAGCTTCAAGCGTTGTAGGAATAGATGCTGGAGAAACCATGCACTGCAGGAATCTGGGGCTGGAGAAGCTGTGAGGAGTCTTGTGTGCGGCAGGAACCGGCCAAAGCACGCCAGAATTCAGAGGCAAAACTCATTTTTTCCTCCTGCATTGTGTCTCCAGCACCATCTACTGACTACCCTCTAGCCTCAGTGCGAGCTAGGAAAGAAAACCCATTGTAGGGCCTACATCCATTTTTCAAAGAGCAGAAAAAAAGGGTGATTTGAAACTGACAGGCAGTAAGAACCACAGACATATCAAATAAGTGAGAAATGTCAACCTTTCTCCATGTGATCAACTTCTCTTAACAGAGTATCAAACAATCCAAGAGTCTTCTTTTTTTCTTCTTTTTCATTAACAAGTTATTGTCTTTGTTAGGCTCAAAAAGTTCTTGTTGCTGATTGCCTCTCGATGTCAGAATCATTTCCACTGGTTTCGTTGATCTTCTTTACCCCCTTTGTTTCATATCGCATTAAATTTGTATGACTTTTTATCAGCTCTTTCATCATTATAAAGCTGACAAAAGAAGATAACTTTGTATATTTTTATATCAGAAGTCTATCATTTTTGGATAGTTTTGCTGAAACATTCAAAAACGACTTTCCAAATTGTAGTTAAAGTGGTCCATTTCCAACTCAGCTTTCCTTAGCTGGATTCTCAAGATGCCTATTGCCATTCCAATGACATATAACATTTGAGAAAGCCTAAAAAACGGGAATTCTGAGTGGAAAAAATAGTGGTTAAATATCTATTTTTCCCATTTTTAGGAAAACTTATAATCATATTATAATCATGAGGTCATGTAAAATTCTATAGCCATATAGCAGCAGACCCTGACCACTAGTTCATTCTTTTTTCCTTCTTATTAAACTCTCTGGTCTATTCTTCATACTTAAAAAAAAAAAAAACCAGCCCATAGAGGGACCAGGCAAAAAAGTGACCTCAGATGGCCACATATGTAGGTGTCTAGGCCTTCTCCCCACTGCTATTTTTTTTTTTTTAAGATTTTATTTATTTATTTGACAGAGAGAGATCACAAGTAGGCAGAGAGGCAGGCAGAAAGAGAGAGGAGGAAGCAGGCTCCCTGCCAAGCAGAGAGCCCGATGCGGGGCTCGATCCCAGGACCTTGAGATCATGACCTGAGCCAAAGGCAGCGGCTTAACCCACTGAGCCACCCAGGCGCCCCCCACTGCTGTTTTACTCATGGCTTTCTAGATGCTTTGGATCCACTTCATACAATATCCTTGCCCCTGTTCTTTTACTGGCCTAGCTTTTGAAAATTCTTCAGAATTTAGAAGTAAGCAGGTATTGCCAATGAGAGCAGCAGCTCTGGTAGGAAAGGGGGAATTATGAAGAAGAGGAAAGATGTTTCCCATTGAAAGGGTTACTATTGTCATGCAGAAATACCCACCCAGCATGATTATATCTTCTGATTTTTCAAGAGAAAGCAAAAATTTAGATTTAATGTGAAATATCCCAAATATTAAAAATTGGCAATTAATGTTAAAATATTTAAAACACCATAGATCAGTCTTCTTCTGAAGTCAATCTGGTATGTGAAAGACGACTCAACCCAAAGTGGCCATCTTCTACCCTTCCAGTCCCACCTTCTAATCACATCATCTTGTTTTATTTTAATAATAGCACTTATTATGACCTGATATTTATTAATTATCTGACACACACATAGCCCATGCAAAGAAAGCTCTGCAGAGCTGTACCCCAAAACCAAGAAGAGCCCCTGACCTTGAATATACTCAGTACATCTGTTGAATGAATGAATGAATGAATGATGTATGATTTAATGCTTTTGAACTGCCCATCTTTGTTTCTTTTTCAGTATGAGTGTAAATTCCCTCTGGTCCTAGGAACACAGGCAGCACTTTCCGCTTCTGTTCTAGCCCCAAACTGACAGGAGAGGAAAAGCAAAATTAATTATCTTCATCTCCATTTCAAAAAGGCACAGAGTTTTTAATATAAAGCATTATAGATCAAGATTTTAAAATTTACATTTCAATTAAATTTCATTTAAATCTTTAATTATATTTGAATCAAGAATGTTAGTGTGTTGGTCAGAATCTAAGATTCAGACAAATATCTTTAGCCAAAAGTAGAAAATATAACTGATAGAAAATACAAAAAACAGGGGCACCTGGATGGCTCAGTGGGTTAAAGCCTCTGCTTTTGGCTCAGGTCATGATCTCAGGGTCCTGGGATCGAGCCCCGCATCAGGCTCTCTGCTCAGTGGGGAAGCCTGCTTCCCCGTCTCTCTCTGCCTACTTCTCTGCCTACTTGTAATCTCTTTCTCTCTCTCTCTGTGTCAAATAAATAAATAATCTTTAGAAAAGAAAAGAAAATACCACCCCACCCCCCAAATCAAAAGTAGTTATAGTCCCATGAAAGTGGTTTTTTGGTTTTGTTTGCTTGCTTCATCAGAGCCAGGGTGTGGGAGGTCCCCAAGACCACCTCCACATTCAGAGATGAGCTAAGAAGCACTCAGGGAACTTACCATGTAGCTGTGACTAAAATTTACCAAAGCAATGGAGTAAAGATACATGTTTGAGTCATAAAGAAGAGTCTGGAGGAATCTATTTGCAGGAATCCTCATGCTCTCACCCTCAAATAAGGGCTCACACAGATCACACACTTCTCCCAGCAAAGAAAATGTAGCAATGTGTGTACAATATTTCTGCCCAGGAAAGCCCATGGAAGACTTAGCACCTGAAGATTTGATTGGGGGGCTGCTCATATAGGTACTCTCTGTCTAATGTGTACTGAAATTCTAGACTCCCAGGTGGAAAGCAGGTGTTCAGCATAGCCTATTGTTTGCATAATCAGTCTAGTCACCGTGAGTCATCCTTATCAGTCAGGGAAAGTTTTATAGCCGTGTGGGGAACTGTTTACCAACCAAGTTCCCAGATGCTAGCCAAAGGCCAAACTTTCTAAGGATATCTTTAGGATAGCTGTCTCGGGCCCACCCTGTTAACTTTTCTGCTCAGTGCAAAAATAAGACAACAAAAACCACCCAAGACCAAAGCCACTGTCTTTTTGCAATGGAACATCGGCAGTGACATTCCATCACCTCTGCCACATTTTATTCATTCGAAGCTAGTTACTACATCCAGCCCACATTCAAGGGGAGGGAATTTCATAAGAGCATAAATACCAGTAGCCAGAAATCACTGAAAGCCATCTTAGAGGCTGCCTACTACTGGCCTACTTTTTATTCCTCAAACACCTTCAGGATTATTCCTGCCTCAGAGCCTTTAAATGTAATGTTTCCCCTTTCTGGTATTTTCTTCCCTCACTTAATTCAGGTTTCAGTTTAAACATCCCTCTTGAGGGATGCCTTCCCTGATTATCTAATTTCAAATAGTACACACTCCTTCCTAACAATTTTCATCCTTTTATCCTGCTATATATATTTTTATAAGAGCTATGGTTATCTGCATTTATAGATTTGTTGACATAGTTTGTACACATTGCATGACAATAATGATCTTGTCTGTTTTGTTCACTGTTTATACAAAGATATAGCAATACCTAATACATAGTAAATATAATTCATTAAATGAATGAATGAGCAGAATTCCAGATGACCCAAAAGCTATATTTTTTGGAGGACATAAATTTCATTTATACAGCAGACTCTTAAGAGTTTGTTTAGTCTGAGTCTACCACCAGGACAATAATCAACTTTAGCTAAGGCCCAACGTTGAGTTCCTAGGTCTGTAGAGCTGAGGACCTATACTGGAGCAAACCACCTCACTGAGATAATGCCAACTTAGAAGTCTGCCCAAGCCACTAGTCACATACCTGTGAGATGACACTTCTATTTCATCCATTAGCTCACAATGTACCTCCTTCACAAATATTTACTAAGGATCCACCTGTGCCAAGCACTATGCTGGAAAATAAAATCCATTTGTGAACAAGACAGTCTTTACCTTCAAGAAGCTTATAGTCTAGTAAAAAGTCTTAGATTAAATAAAATGTAATTCAGAATATAAATAGATTGTTTAAAAAAGACATACCAACAAAGGCAATATTAAATATAGCTCTTAAGGGATGTCTGGGTGGCTCAGTGTGTTGGACCTCTGCCTTCAGCTCAGGTCATGATCTCAGGGTCCTGGGATGGAGCCCTGCCTTGGGCTCTCTGCTCAGCAGGGAGCCTGCTTCCCCCTCTTTCTCTCTGCCTGCCTCTCTGCCTACTTGTGATCTCTGTCTGTCAAGTAAATAAATAAAATCTTTAAAAAACAAATATAGCTCTTAAGTATGGAGCAAAAGCACTAAAACATAAAATTGTTGTTAATAACTGTTACTCATAGACACATTTAGGGAGGACTCTCAACTGGTCATTGTGCTGAGTCTAGGGGTACAACTAAATAACCAAATTTCTTGGTAGCCAGCAACCAAAGCTAACAGGCTTGTTACACCATTAAGAGTATAATCAGTGGTGATCAGTGGCTCATAGAACTGCCTGAAAACCTGGAGAAACAGGCTCTCAGCTGAATTTCCAAGAGTGACGACAAACACAAAACTGGGCTGATAGAGGAAACTGCTGTCACTGTCACAAAGCATGAAATGGTAGCATTGGTAATGATGTCACTTCTGCACTGGAAGCAGTTTTAAGCGACCCATGCCACTGTCATGTCTGCCTCAGAGCCCTGACTAGGAGCCACCACTGCCACAACGGGCCTGCAGCTGTGCCTCCTCCAGTCCTTCCCTCCTCTGCCAGGATGCCTGCATCAGCACTTCCTTAGCGCTGCAGGAAGAAGCACAAGGACACCTGCTTCTGGCCTCCCTTTAAGGAAACCCAGCAAACAAAAGTGTGAGCACTTGAAACACTTACAGGGTAAGACGATCTTTGTTCCACCCAAACTCATAAATAAGAACTTTTACGACATAGAATTTGGATGCTGAGACGCCTAAAAGAATAATAGCATTTCATTTGATCCTTACAACAACTCTGGGCATGGGTCGTATTTTCCAAAAAAATCAGAGTTGAGGAGATACCTTACCCACAATCACCCAGTTAATGAGTAGCAATGTTGGGACTCAAACTCTCGTATGTTTGGTTCCAAAGCCATATTCTTAACCAAAATTCTATACTCCCACTGCTCTGGAGGAGTATTTATTTCCTGGAAGTGTGCTTTAAAAAATTTGAGACTAGTTTGCCTTATAGAAACAGAATATTCCACGGGTAATTCTAAATGGAATCATCTCTAAAGCTTCATACTTAGTAGCAGTAAAAACTGCCTCAACATATGTTACCTTTTTTTGTATGTGATGATAATGCTACTGACAAATAAAACACAGCACATATCTCTTTCCAATTAATTTCAAGTGGGTGACAGATTTGTACTGGATTATATATATAGAATTATCCAGACTTCACTACAGCAAAAGGCACTTGTAAAACAAATAGATGATGTTACCACAATTGGCATAATTACAGTGTAACTAATGATTTGTGACTATGACACAGCCCCAAATTAAACTGATCTGCATTGTGACTGAACCCACGGCTTAACATTATCCTTCCAGCAATTGAGTTTACTGGGTGAGGCGGTGTAAGCACAAGATCCTCAGGCAGCCATTTGTTCACTCAAGCACCGTTTGGAAATGCCCTTTCACCTCCACTGCATACCGGGGCTGGCGTGGGTCAGGGATCGTGTGATAAACAAGCTGTAGAAGTCCTAATAGAAGAAGGAGAGGTAGGTGAGTATGGAGAGAGCTTGAACTCAGGGACTTTTCGTATCTTGCCCAATCCAGCAGTTTATACCACCTCTTTCTGGACTTTTGCTGCCCACTTTTCAGAGAGTAATCACATGAGTGAACTTTTAAAAACTTGTCATATTAGGGGCGCCTGGGTGGCTCAGTGGGTTAGGCCGCTGCCTTCGGCTCAGGTCGTGATCTCAGGGTCCTGGGATCGAGCCCCGCATCGGGCTCTCTGCTCAGTGGGGAGCCTGCTTCCTCCTCTCTCTCTGCCTGCCTCTCTGCCTACTTTTGATCTCTGTCTGTCAAATAAATTAAAAAAATCTAAAAAAAAAAAACAAAAAACAAACTTGTCATATTACACTCCCCCACTCCTGCCTTGGACTTGGCCGCTGTTTGCAACTGCACTTTGAGTGGCATCCAGACTTCTACCACAGCTATAATGAGCTGGCTTGTCTGGCCTCTGCTTGCTTCTTCAAACTCAACAAATACTGTCATTACTTATTCAGTGCCAGGCACAGTGGTCTACTTACTGATTCTTGAAGTATGAAACATAGGGTCACACTTGCCATTCCCCTTAACTGAAAACTTCTGTCCCTCTGACTTGCCTGTGGGGGCCTCCTTCTTGTCATTCAGGTCTCTGTTCCTATGCTGCCTCCTCAGACAGTCCTTCTCTGGGGCGCTGCCACCAGAGCCCACCAATGGCCCTATTTCTGATAACCTTGTTCTACTTTCTTTACAGCACTACTACTGAGTGAAATTATTTTATGTGTTAATCTATTTACTTCTTTATTTTAGTCAATTAGAATATATGCTCTCTGAGGGCAAGGACCTTACCCATCTTGTCACAAACGTTTCCTCGGACATAGAATGAGGCCAGGCTTATCATACACACTCAGAATATGTTTTTTGAATAAAGCTTGAACTACAGTAATCTTTTATCTTCTTTCTCTGTCTCCAATCTTGCTTGCCCTAATTCATCTACCATATTCCACAAAAGTCTTTCTACAGCATAAAATTAATCCTACTGCTTCCTCTATGCATGGCTTGAATGATGAGGTTAAAAGCTACTGACTCTGGCCTGGGAGACAGATAGCTCCAATATGGCATTATTTATACATATATACATGTATATGTGTGTGTACTTTATTTATTAAATTTACCACTTTTATCTCCTTTTTAACCTCCTCTTTCTACCTTACTACTTTAGTATCTCAAGGGAAAAAACTTTGCCAGATACATCTTTGTATTAGAGAGCCCAATGGGATACCTGATAATGATGAACTTACTGATGGAATTCACTCATTTATTCATTAATTCATTTCAACATTCAAGAAATAGTTGTTAAACTCCAGGGTGTGTTATGAACTAAGCACTGTGTTCCTGTCACTGGCAATACAGCGGTGAATCAAAGTCCCTGTTCTTAGGAAGCTTGCATCCTGGTAGGGAAATTGGCCATAAAATCATAAACAAGGAATTTTATTATATGATGTTGGGTAGTGCTACGTGTCTTGAATCAAATGAAGAAATTCACTTATTGTGAATGAGTTTTTCTTTGTAAAACAACTCTAGATCCCACATGAAAAATAGACCTTGCTGATCTGATAAGCATTAAGAAGGAGAAAAAGACCATGGACCAAAATAAGACTGGCAACCCCCAAATACAGAAGGACAGATAGATTTCCTAAAAGTAAATGCCAACGTTGGCACTGCAGAAGAGGAGCTCTGGACTAGCAGCAAGGTAGGGGAAGTGAGGCAGAGACTTTTAGGCTGAACTGAGATCCCAAAAGGGAACTTGTATGGTGCCAAGTCAATGACATTTTTGGATCCCAGAAAAACATCACAAATCCTCTTGGAAGAAAGCATCCCCCCAATATATGCTCTTAATATTAGCTCATAATAAAGCTCAAATCCCAAATTCATACACCACATGAGTCAGCTGAAACAACAAACACAGTAGACCCAAGCACTATACATATATTGAATATTGGACATAGAATGCAAAACCAGGGGTGCCTGGGTGGGTTAAAGCCTCTGCCTTCAGCTCAGGTCATGATCTCAGGGTCCTGGGATTGAGCCCCACATTGAGCTCTCTGCTCAACAGGGAGCCTGCTTCCCCCCCCCTCTCTCTCTACCTGCCTCTCTGCCTACTTGTGATCTCTGTCAAATAAATAAAATCTTTTAAAAAAATGCAAAGCCTATATAAAATTTTTAAAGAAATAAGAAAACAATTGCAAAATTAAGCAAGAAATAAGACTATAAAATTATTTTAAAAAGAACAAAGTAGACATTTATAATTGTTACAGTGAAAACTCAATGGATGAGTTCACTAGCAGATTACATATGACAGCGAAAAATAGTAAACTGGAAGATAAATTTGGAAAATGCAGCATAGGAGATGAAAACAATGAAATACTAGTATTGACCAATATCTTCCCATTTTGTGAAATAGTCAAGGCAGACAAAATAACACTAATAATAATGGCTGCCCTTAAGAGAGTAGCTTCTACTTCTTAGGCATATGTAATCTTAATTAATTTTCATAGTGACCTAGGAAGTACGTATGGTTCCTGTTTTACTTTTATCTGCTTGGTGGTTCTCACAGTCTGCCTATATTAGAATCGCCAGGGTACATCTTAAATATACAGATCCTGGGCCCCATACCTAGAGATTTCCTGGGTCTGAATGCAAAGACCCAAGAATTTATATTTATCCTTTATGGACTACTTGTTAATTTTTTTTGTTTTGTTTTGTTTTAAGTAGGCTCCATGTCCAGTGTGGGGCGTGAACTCAACAGTTGCATGCTCTACTGACTGAGCCAGTCAGGTGCCCCAATAGTTTATAATTTTCAACTGATTCCTTTACCAGAAGATTCCTTTATACTTACTTTTATATGCAGAGCAACCAGAGGTCCTCTTCAGTTGTTTGCATGATTTGGCAAATTTGAAAATTCGAATTGGGTAGTTCTTCTAACATAAAAATTTCCCCTGGAGGTGGTATCCTGTAATCAAAGGTACGCCAAGAAGGTACCAATACTAGATATTCTTTCAAGTTTGTGCACAAACATGTAGCTATCAGCAGGGAGGAAAAGTTTCCAGCACTGCCTATGTGATAAGTTTCTTCAAAATTTCTTTGTGTTGTAGAGTCTTGTGTCATGATTACTACAGCAGTGTGTACCTTACTAGGTAAAGTGGCTTGTGGACATTGGTTGCAGGAAGATCAGAAGCTTGGGTTCTGTGTCTTAGGTCAGTGCAGGTCAGTCCAAAAAGAATTCCATTTTTGGCACCTAATGTGCCAAAATTATTTTTGAGGTCTTCATTATCTTCAGTCAACTCCCAGATGTCATTTTTTTTATTGTTTTGATTTTGATTTTTAAAGTTCTATACCATAGAATCTAATCTAGGGTTAGCATGGAAGACCAGAATATCACAAAGATCATAGGAATTGTGGACCAGAAATACTTATTGTACAGTGTGTCTTAATGATAATCTCTGTCTGTATTGTATCGGCAATGCCCATTTCCCCCATACCGCCCCTCCATTTTTTATTAATTTGGGAGAGGTTGATTTTTACAAAGCCTTTCCTCCTTGAGCATGTTCAGTAATGATTTGACTGACTAAGTTAAGTGGAGAGGTGGATGAAGGTCCAAGGCTTTCTAGGCCATATATTTGCAAGGATCTGGTAGATGGGTATACCAGCTGCATCGTGCACAAGGGCACCAAGCCTGGCAAGTTGCAAGTGGAGGCTGACATCAGACTGCACTTTAGTCATCAAGCTCTATGTCCTTGGGAGAGACTTCAGTGGCTGAGAAGAAGAGATTTTAAAGCCTCTCCGTAGTCCTGTATTAGATTTCTGTTTAGTATGATCATGAGTTCTTGTAGACTTCTACATAGGAGTGACTGGTTCTAGGACACAACCATCACAGTGATAAACAAGACATCAAAGGACCCAAGAAACCCATGTAATTACATATGTATATCCTGGCAAACATACCCCCTTATAAAATGCTTACTTTTTTACTCATTCTTTATTGGTTCAAATCACAGTAACCACATTCTTATGAGGAGAGTGGAAAAATCAGTAAATATCAGGTCTTAATTATGGAAACCATACAGGAGCAAAATATCAATGTAATGAGTGTGGGAAAACCTGTGATTCTAGTTCATATGTTATGTGAAACCAGAGATCTCCTAGTCAATTAAATATGTGGGTATGCAAAAAATATGGAAAAGTGAGGACTTAGTGGAATGGAAGATTTCCCATTTGGATTGAAGGTCCTTTAGCAGATTTTTTGCTTATCAAAAATAAACCCTATGTTTTTCTAATTGCATTTTGATTTTATCCAGCAAAAGCTATTTAGTGGCTATTGGTGAAGGACTGACGATGAATGAAAAATCTCTTATCTCTTTGAGATTTTTCTTTTTCTTTTCTTTCTTTTTTTTTTTTTAAAGATTTTATTTTTTCATTTGACAGAGAGAGAGCACAAGTAGGCAGAGTGGCAGGCAAAGTGGCAGGCAGAGGGTGAGGAAGAAGTAGGCTCTCTGCTGAGCAGGGAGCCCAATGCAGGGCTCAATCCCAGGACCCTGGGATCATGACCTGAGCTTAAGGCAGACGCTTAATGACTGAGCCAGCCAGGAGTTCCAATTTTTGTTTTTCCTAAATGTCTATTGCTTGAGGCATAATCTCTTGCCTCAATGTTGTTTTCTATGCCTGGAATTTTTTCCTCATCTCTCCAACTAAAAACTTTAAATGTCAGTTTCTTTTCTATCTTTTAAATGTCCAGCTGCTTTTAACTTAGTTCTAAGCTGAGTTAGTGACTGTATCTAATCTGAATTTCATTCTTTATTCATAAATGTACTTCAGCTCTTGGCACTATAATGGTTTGTTTATCACTGCTACTCACTTATTAATTTTTATTGTTGTTTTAGTTTTTGGATGAATGGATATTTTGGCAGTGCTAAAAGAAAATGTTTTCATTCAGTTCAATGTTTTTAGAAACATTTGTAGCTAAAATAAAAAATAAGAGTTTAAATCGGTCCTTTTTATTGTGTTCATACCAAATGGAAAGCACTACAGAGAAATAATTAGATGGGATCTTTTTCCTTAAAAGAAGTAACAGCAGTAGGAAAGATAAAACATTATTTTACTTTTTAAGATAAATAAATAACTACAGGGGTGCCTGGGTGGCTCAGTCAGTTAAGTGTCTGCCTTTAGCTCAGGTCATGATCCCAGGGACCTGGAATCAAGTCCTACATCAGACTTTTGCTTCCCTCTCTCTCTCTACCCCTTCCCCCTGCTTGTGCTGTCTCTTCCAAATAAATAAATAAATAAATAAATAAATCTTTTAAGGAATAAATAAGTAAATAACTACAAAACAAGGCAAGAGGAATGTATTAGGTTTGTCAAGAGAAATACAGATAAAGTGCTATGAAAGAGCAAAAGAGGAAGACATTACTTCCTGCTTTGGGTTGGGAGTGGGAGGATTAAATGAAAAATACTGGGTTTTTTTTGTCTTATGTCCATTTTTTGGTCTTTTATTATAACTAGTTTAATAGATAAATATAATATTGTGATTTATAATAACAAATACATATTTGGTCTTCATTTACATTTCTAGCACAGAGCTCCTAACATCCTTGCAATTTCCTGAATGTTGAGAACAAATAAAATATCTTTTGTTATGTTAATGAGGTGACACTTGGAAAGCTGCTATGTAACCAAAGAATGGGGGCTAGTTTCCAGTGGAGTCAACCATTTCATTAGAGGGTTGAAACTTTCAATCTCCCCCACTCCCCACTGACCTCCTAGGAGGGGAGAAAAGCTAGAGGTTGAGTTCAGTCACCTGTGGCCAATGTTTTCATCAGTTGCTTATGTAATGAAGCTTCCATAAATACCCAAAAGGATAGGGTTCAGAGACCTTCCAGGGTTGATCAACATGTGGAGATTCAGGGAGAGTGGTGCTCTCCAGTGTATGGAAGCTTCATGCCCTTCCTCTATACCTTGCCCTATGCATTTCTTCCAACTCATACCTGAATTATATCCTCTTATAATAAGCCATCAATCTAGTGAGTAAAATGTTTCCCTGAGTTCTCAATAATTAATGAGCCACTCCTGTAAATTAATTAAACCAAAGGCCGGGGGGTGTCATTGGAACCCTCAATCTAGAGCTGGTTGGTCAGAAGCACAGGTGACAACCTGGACTTCCAACTAGAATCTGAAGTTGGAGAAGGACAGTCTGTGGGACTGAGCCCTTAGACCAAGGGGTCTTTATCTCCAAGTAGAATCAGAATTGAGTTGAGTTGCAGGATATTCTGCAGGTGTTGGAGAATTACTTGATGATGTTGGGAAAACCACCACACAGTGGAATCATAGGCCAGAATCATTAGTGAAAAACAAAGTTAAAATATGTATAATCCCAGAGGAATGTTTGGAACAATGAAAAGATAAAGGAACATTCTGGAACATCTAAGCAAAATCTAAGGAGTTTTCTATAAGAATACCATCATTACAAACCTTTGTTAGCACCTAATCTTCTTCATTAATATGTAAATTTCTATGGATAAAAATGGCATTGTTATATATTTGTCCACATCAGGACATAAAATTTTAGGCATCAATAAATTAACAAGCATAACAAGATTGTAGATGTTTTATCAATTAAGGTTTAAAGGAGTCTTTATAAATGTGAAAGTTTTACAACTTTCCACAAGATATAATGCTCTATTAAAGTAGTAAAAAGGGAAGTAATGAAAAAGTTATGGCAACATTATTAGAGAAGAGCTATTTATTTCAAAAGCTTCAAGAAATGAATGCAGAACATTTTCTCCATAAGCATACTGAATGTGAGAAGAAGAGAGTCACATGGTATGTTTGACCAGAAAGTAAATTGTACAAGGGGAAGAAAGCAAAGTTATCCCCAAATGAAGGTTCCAGTTTCATTCTAAGAGTAAAATGAAGAGAAATCATGTCATGAATGAAATTAGTTGTGGTAGAGAGGCTAGCTGGGCACTTAGCTCTGTAACTTTTCCCAGTCTCCCTTGCAGTCAGATGCAGATGGGTACCTGAATTCTGGTCCATCAAATGTGAGTTGAAGTGATGTATGCCACCTCCAGAGCTGGTCCATAAAACTCCCCTCAGCCCCAGCCCTGGCTGTTCTTTTCCTTATCTGTAGTTTGATGGAGATGAACACTGTAGTTTAGAAGTCATGTGTTAAAGATGAAGGCGACACAAGATGGGCTGGCTCTTAGAAGGGAGCCATCTGCCAGGAGGAGCAATCATTTGGACTTCATGTATATGTGAAATGAACTTTTATTGTGTTTGAGTTATTGTACATTTTGAGGTTTGTTTGTTACAGCAGGCTGTGATACCTTAACCAATATAAAATGGGTCTTTAAAAAATTTCTTATTGATAGTGGCACACTTCAACCTAGATTAACCTAAAGACTTCCCAACCAAAATGGCTGATATAATTTGCCTTTATCAGGCTGTCGATACAACCCGTCCCCAGTATCGACATAGGTCTTAGAAAAGGTGTAATTGGGTAGCCTGTATTTAATATCATGAAGTCTTGAATCAGTTAGCTTGAGTCGCTTCCCATCCCTGCAACTTACTAACTGTATGGACTTAAGCATGTTTTTTAACTTCCTCAACTTCCTCATCCATTAAATGAGGATAATAACCCTACTTTACAGTTTGCTGTAAAGATTAAAAGAGGTAATATAAGAACATTTCTCAGAATAAGTTTCCTGCAAGATGTTTAGTAGTTAGGTTAGCTATAACTAAGATCATGTGGGAAAATGCATCCTTGCTTTTTGTCTTTTTCCACTTTTGGGTTCTTCTTTGTATTTCTCTTTTTAGATTCTTTGGAATTCCATTTAAGTCCTTCTGTGAATTAACTCTCATGAAACTCCATGCGGCTAGTGCCATACACAGCATAGTAGAGCCCAACCTGTCCTGCTGTTCATGGGAAAAGAGATCTCTCCCAGGCCTTCTTTCAGTCCAGGCAAAAGGAATAATCTTAATTCAGCCTAAGCACTAAGTTCCATTAGAGCTTTCATCCATAGTTTCAGAAAGAAATATTGAAGGATTTTGTAACCTAATAGTCGTCGTTGTGGCTTTGGTAAGTAGCTGACTCAGGATACCAGACTTGGGGCATTTTCTTGTCTCTTTCTGCTCAGAAGACATGACTACCATTCAGAGATATGTTTCAACTTTCCTGACCTCAACTTCAAAAAATTAGACAAAAATGTTTTTTTAATTAAAGGGAATAGTTAATATCAATTGAATATTTAATTTGTGCTGGTTACTGCTTTTAAGAATTTTGAAGTATTCTTTATTGCTTGAGATAAATGAGGGTGTTTTCTCCCCATAATTCATATCTTTCCCACTGTTCTCTATACACATTACTATTGATCCGGGTGTTCACATCAAAATCCTGAAGATGTCTTAGATTCCTTACTTTCATCGCATCATATATGCATCAGCAAGTCTTCTAGGCTCCACCTACAAAAATATATATAATTTCACCATTTCTTAGTTTTTTGTGGTCACAGCTTTAGGCTAAGTCTCTCTTTCACCTAATCTAGTGTTGTAGCCCTTTAACTGTTCTACTTCTTCTGTTGACCTACTAGAGGGGATTCCTTTTTTTTTTTTTAAAGATTTCATTTATTTATTTGACAGAAAGAGAGAGAGCACAAGTAGGTAGAGCAGCAGGCAGAGGGAAAAAGAGAAGCAGGCTCTTGACTGAGCAAAGAGCCTGACATGGGGCTTGATCCCAGGATCCTGTGATAATGTCCTGAGCCAAAGGCAGCTACTTAGCTGACTGAGTCACCCAGGTGCCCCTAGAGTGGATTCTTTAAGCAGCACTGAGAGTGGCCATGCTATAAATAGAAGTCACATCATATTCCACCACTCATCCTCCTTACTCTTCTAGTGGCCTCCAGCATCCATTCCAGTCTTCCAGTGTACACTGGAATATGATGTGTCTTATATTTATTTATATTTATATTTCTCTGACCACTATGTAAAATATCACTCTGTCACTCGTGTCCCTTTAACTTCCTTAACTTAACTTTCTTCAGATACTTAATATCCGTCATTAAGGCATATATTTGGTTAAAGTGTGTCTGCCCCCTGGAAAATAAGCTCTCTGTTTTGTTAGTGGCTCTATCCTCAAGAGGGCCAAACAATTCTTGACAAACAGTAGGTATTTCATAAAATTTTTTTTAACAGATTCCCATTTTATAGAAGAGGAAACTTGAGGCAAAGAGTGATCAAGGAGCTCATCCAAGCTCATATAGGAGTGGCAGCTTGATGTGAGAGCCATTAATGTCCTTTAAAGGCAGGATACCACACTGCTTGCCCAGCATAGCTTACCTCCAATCAAGTACTCACAGACTCCATCTGAAGAAAGACTGATAACACCATTGGGTGGCAGAAAGCAGGTACAGCAAAAAGGTTGAAAAAGAAAAGGAACAAAAATGCTTACGGGTTTGCCTGCCCAGGAGAGGGATGTCCCGACCCACAAACACAACTGCTGCCTGTGAGGTAGTCGCATCCCTGAGGTGGAGCCAGGAGGCAGAACACAAAAAGAGAGATGCTCAGTGCCTCACCTGTGGGACTATCCAACTAACTCCCCAGCTCAGCCTGATTCTAAACCCACCAATTCCTCTGTTTCCCTCTCTCCAGATATACCAAAAAGCCTCCAAAAGTACACTACCCCGGGGCGCCTGGGTGGCTCAGGCGGTTCAGCTTCCGACTCTCCATCTCAGTGCAGATCTTGATCTCAGAGTCGCGAGTTCTAGCTCCACTTTGGGCACCACACTGGGCAGGGAGCCTACTTTAAAAAGAAACTACACACTACCCTATTGAGCAACTGGACATTCTCTAGGTTGTTGTGGATATTTTTAATACTGCAAGAGCTAATTTTTACTCTTCTTTATCTCCCTTTTTTAAAAAATTTCTTTTTCCTTTTTTGTTTTCTCTTTATAGTTTAATAAACAAAAGCAGTTCAGTGCTAATTTTATAATCTGTTAAAATTCAGGAGTAACAGAAAGTGTTAACTTGTTCACATTTCCACTTCAGGCCACCTGAAAGTGAGGTTGAGGTTTTGTATCATCTTTCCCTTTTGTCACTAGCTGAAGGTCAATATTCCCATCATTTTCTTTCACATGAAACCTTAGTCTCTCTGGGAGTTTGTAGGTCAGTTCAAATACAGGCCTACAAGTTTCTTGCCTCAGCCTGATTCTTTATCTCTAGAATCAGAACAAAAACATCTTCCTTGGGGCACCTGACTGGCTCAGTCAGTAAACCATGCCACTCTTGATCTCACAATCATGAGGGCAAGCCCTACATTGGGTGTAGGGCCTACTTAAAACAACTTTTTTCCCAATAAAGTAAAAAATAAAATCTTCCTTGCTGAGATTTGTATTAGAGATCATATACATAAAGAACCTGGCATAAGCAATAAAAAAAAAACAATCAAACTACCAAAAGAAAGCAAGAATTTTTCTTTTTCCTCCATGTTAAAGCATAATAACATGAAATGATTATTGTGATTGCACATGGAATTAAATTGCACAGTTCACTTTCTGAACATACACGCTTTCTACTGGAGATTATATATACTTTAAACATTTTTCCTTAAGTGCCTGTTGCAAGATGTTTCTCTTAAAGATGATTTAAATTGACACTCTATTTTCTTTTGTATCTGAATTTTCTAAAAGCCAGACTTTCGTAAAAATAAGATAGTTTTTTTTTTTTGGTCTGAATTTTAATTTTATCATGTAACACTGTTCTAGTATAACCCATTTATATTTAGACTGAAAAAGCTCTACTGTGGTCTTCTCCCAGAATGAAAGCAGATTAGTCAAAATAACATTATATTGGGAGCAATACTATTCTGATGCTCTGTGCTGACTTTAGCACCTTCCACAAATAATTTTTAATTGTAAATGCTGGATCCTTAGGGTGCAAGGTAATAGATGCTTTTAAACATTCTGATATAGGTATCAATTGAAGCAATCTTCTTGAGAGCTACAGGAAAATGTTAACAGTACTCATTTCTGGGTGGTAGAAATTGTATTTTTTCTTTGTCCTTTTCTGTACTTTGTTAATTACCTACAATAAAAACATATTATTTTGATAGGAAAAAAGTTATAAAACAGAACAAAAAATATTCATGTCTTCTGCTATAAAGGTGGAGCCCTTGTGAATGAGATTAGTGAAAAAAGACCTCAGATAGCTCCCTTGCTCCCTTCACCTTGTGATGGCACAGCAAGAAAATGGCCAGAAGCAGGTTCTCTCTAGACACCACATCTGCCAGCACCTTGACCTTGGACTTCCAGGCTCTAGAACTGAAATAAATTTCTGTTTTTTTATAAGCTATCCAGGTTCTGGTATTCTTTCATAGCAAGCCCAAATGAACGAAGACATTTTCTCTCGTTCCTTCCTGGCACTCTCAGTTTCCCTGAGATCCACTAGTATCAAGCAACTGTACTTGCCACTGGAGATGTGATGTTGACTTCTTGGAGCTCTGGAGAGAGAAACAGAAGTGGTAGAACACTGTGCTGACTACCACAAAGAGGTAGACCGGGGGTGCTGCAATGGGTCAGAAGACACCTGAGCCGAGCCTAGAATTACCAGAGAAGACTTCTTGGAAGAGTTTATTTATGTTCCCCATTTACTCCAAATGCATACATGTCTCTAACTCCTGCAGTCCCACATCCTAGCTTAAAAATTCTTTTACTTAGTCAGTTCCATCTCATATTCTGTTTAGGAACTTCTGAACCTTTACCCTCTTTACTGACATGGCTCACAACCTCCTCACCCTCAGCAGTTAAACCTGTATTTCCAGAAAAACTTGCATTGTTCTTTTCGTGGGCCACTCACAATTACATAACAGCCACTTTCCATTTTTGCCTTTGCTACCAAGAAACTCAGCATTAAAATGAGAGTTCAATTATGATTAGAGTTTTATATCAGATTCTCTGCCTTATAAATGACTAATGGTTTTTGATAACAATGATATCACTGTTTCTTTCTTTCATTTTAAGATTTTCTTTATTTTGAGAGAGAGTAAGAGAGAACAGAAGAGGGGAGAGGGTCAGAGGAAGAAGCAGATGTCCCATGGAGCTAGGAGCCCTACACAGGATTTGATCCTGGGATTCCAGGGTCATGACCTGAGCCAAAGGCAGTCACTTAACCAACTGAGCCACTCAGGTGCCCTGATATCACTTTCATTAGGAAGACTGAGACCATCACATGTCAACTACCTGTACTTCTTTTCCTCAAACCCACTACTTTTCTGTCTTAGTGCTTTCCCTCCTATCCTCCAGTCTCAGGGGAATGGACTCAAATATATGAGCACCGCTAGTGAACTCTGATGGAATTTCTTCACTTGGTTACCTAGCCTCTCTAGTTACCTTATTATGTGACTAACTCTTGTCTGTAGATATATACATAACTTCTGTCCAGTGGGCAGACAGACAACCCTTCTCTTCCCTACTGCTCAATCCCTGCTCCCCGTCCCTATGGAAAAAGCTAGTTTTGCAGTCATTTGTGAAATTCCTTTCAATGTTCTTTTCCACCACATAAATTTGCGATTCTCTGACTTCAGACTTGTTTTAATATCTCTATGATTTTCTCATTAGAAATACATAATAATAATCTTTGACACGTCTTCATTTTATAGCTACATAAGAGGTTTGATTTTAGACTTTTTGAAAATTATCCTTAACATGTAGATAAGCTTTTGAAAAATGAAATCTTTTCTAGTTCCATCTTCTCACTTTGGAATTACCCATTTAAATCTATCTTCTGCATCTCATCCCACACCAAATGTATATATCCGTTCATCAACCCTATGCTGAAACCACTCTGGAAAAGATCAGACAGGGTGAATATTTTTCAGTCTTGCTGTAATTTGCTGCACTGATAGTGTTAAATCCAAATGATATTTACTGGTGGAAAAGACCAAGAGTCTATCTCCTAGTCTCATTTGTATAACCAAAACTGTTCTGGCACAGATGTCTGTGACCTTGGTTTCAGTATTTTACATAGTTCTTTCTTTCCTTTTAAAAAAAAAATTCTGGAGGAAGAAGCTGGGATAAAAAGTACAGATGTCTATGTAACCACAACTGTCTCTCATTCTGTGCTTATAAAATCTCCTCATCTTGGTAGGGAAAACTGCTCCAGCTATACAGCTGAACAACCCTGAAGCTGTATACATTTAAAAAATAATGTGGTCCTTTCCCATAACATCCTGCAAAACTTTTTGACTCCATCAATTTTTTAAAAGATTTTATTTATTTATTTGACACACAGAGAGAGAGAGATCACAGGTAGGCAGAGGGAGAGAGGGGAAGCAGGCTCCCCACTGAGCAGAGAGCCCAACTCGGGGCTTGATCCCAGGACCCGGAGATCATGACCCAAGCTGAGGGCAGAGGCTTAACTCACTGACCCACCCAGGCGCCCAACTCCATTAATGTTAATGTCCTCTTTCAGGTGGAGTACCCCAGAGCTCAGTCTTCAAATCTCTTCTCTATCTATGCTCACACTTAGTCGTTTTCATCTAGTCTCAAGGCTTTATATATAGTCCGTTCCCTGAAGATTCCTAAATTTACTTCTCCAGCCCAGACTGTTCCCTTGAACTCCAGATTTGTATATCAAACTGCCTTCTCAGTGTCTCCTCTTGGAAGTCTAAATGACACATCTAACTACTTAACATGTCCAGTACTGAACTCTTGATTTTCCCCCATCACCTCCTAAACCTGTTCCTCCCACAGATTTACCCATCTCAGCAGAAGGCAACTTCATCTTTCTGGTTGCTTGGATGAACTAGAGTCAGTTTTCATCCCTATTCCCACCCTTTCTCTTACTGACATTAATCCATCAACAAATCCTGTTGGCTCTACTTTCAAAATGTGGCAAGATGCCCATCCCTTCTCACTACTACCACTGCTACCACCCAGTTTCAAGCTTCCATTGTCTCTTGCTTGGATAATGGTCTCCTAACTGACCTCTATTTTGGGGCTTCCCCTCTACCACCTATTCTCAACACACCAGATAGGGCCGTTTTTTATAAAACACAAATCAGATCATGTCACTCTTTTGTTCAAAACTCTGCAATGATTGTCCATCTCTTTCAGCATTAAAGCCAGAGTGCTGAGAGCAGCCACCTCTGATCCCTACCAGAATCTCGACCTCATCTCCCATTTCCACTTCTTTATCATTCATGCCTCCTTGTCCTTGAATATAGTAAGCACTCTCTCACCTACAGGTCTTGGTACTTCTGAACTCTCTGCTTGGAAGGCTCTTTGTCCAGACATCTACGGACATCTCCCTTCTTTCACACCTTCATTCAAATATCAGTTTCTCAGTGAAGCCTTCCCCAACTCCCTTATGTAACATTATAACTGCCCACTAGCCCTACCCTCTAGCCCTCCCTGTCCTATCCTTTGCTTTTTATTTCTCTATAGCACTTGTCATCATCACTTGGCATTCCATGTATTTTACTTTGTTTACTATTTAACCCCCCAGGGAAAGCTATCTAAAACACAACATTGACAATGTTTTTTCCTTAATGAAAGGCATCATAATCATGTTTATGATCCCAGGTTATAGATATAAATAGAGTATCTCTATAAATATAGAGATAGTCAGACTGCCTGGATTGAGCTCTGCTTCTATCGCTCAAACTCTCTATGACTCACTTTTTTGTTGTTGTTTATAATATGAGGATAATAAAAGTACTTTTCTCATAGCATTGCAGTAAGGACTAAATAGGACAATGCATATAAAATACTTAGAATAATGCCTGGTACCTGGAAAATGTAGAAATGATAATTTACTGGTTTCAGGGCATAGGGTATGGGCAAGAATTTGATAGTGTTTGCTTCTCAATACATTTTTTCCTTTCTTTTTATTCTTTTTAATTGTCTGGTGTTAATTTGGTTATTAGGGTGGATAAGTGAGGATTAGTTTGAATAGCTTCAACCACCATTTGTTCTTGAGCTCAGAGACGCGGGCTCAGAGATGCTGTGGAACACCCAAGAGAAAATGTGGCCTCCTTTGCTCCTTGGGGCGGATAGCAGAACACAGCTAACAGCGATTCCTGAGTTTTACGCAATTATTACTAGGCAGTGAGAGGCTGACCAGACAGACCTTTTTAAAAAAAAAAAAAAATATTTATTTATTTATCAGAGAGAGAGAGGGAGAGAGAGCGAGCGAGCACAGGCAGACAGAATGGCAGGCACAGGCAGAGGCAGAAGCAAGCTCCCCGCTGAGCAAGGAGCCCGATGCGGGACTCGATCCCAGGATGCGGGGATCATGACCTGAGCCAAAGGCAGCTGCTTAACCAACTGAGCCACCCAGGCATCCCAGACAGACCTTTTTGATCTCCAGTCCATTGGCCCATTGTCCAACATGAGCCAAGTATTCACAGTTCAATCACTGTGGTGAGAGCATGGAGTCAAGAAGTCCTGGTGGCATGGAGTCACTATGGAGCTGCTCCCACTGTCATAAATAATATGGTTGGAATCAGCAGAGATAATTTTTGAAATAAAGCAACAGGGAGAAAAAGAGTGCCATAGGCATCCACTGCATTGGTACAGTATTATTACAGAAAACGATTGAGATTTCCCACAAATTTATCAGATTTGAGTCAAAATGATAAGATGTACCCATAACAAATCTGTATATTTTAGCTTCTTCCAAGGGACTCCATATCTTGAGTATTCAAAGAGGCTTTAAATTCTTGAATATTTTACATGGCAAATCCTGCCCTCTGAGAAGGATATATCATTGACTTGGTAAATTGGGGTTTTCTCAGTCGTTATTTCCTTGTGCTTTTGTTTTTGCTTCTTTCTTCTATATATAAAGAGAAAACTGCAACTACATCAGGAACTGATACAGCTGATGTTTCTGTATCTTTCTTCTGATTAATGAGTTTTCAATATCTGAATTTTTTGTAAAATGTAAATTAAAATTTACTAATATCTTTATAAATGCGTGCACTCAGTACCTTAGCCAGCCTAGCAAATGGTGCAAAAGCATTATAACCACAAAGAAAAATGAAAGCAGCCAGACTCCTCTTTCACCTGCTAGGAAGCTTACAGATAATAAAATATGAAAATATAATTTATCTCATCTTGCTCAGCATGAGCTTATGTATTCTCCTATGATGAGTTCAGACTGTGAGTTATATATCTTATAATCTAGTAGCTACTATCTATGACACTAGACAAGTCACAGTTGCTGTGGCTTCAGTTTTACCACTGGCAAAACAAACTGCTTAGAATAAATGTCTAAGGTCCTCCCAACTTTAGAAATCTCATTTTGCTAGTTGTTAGGTCTCGGAGCAGGTATATAAACTGTTATTTATAGGACTAACACCAGCTATAAAGGCAAGGAAGCAAAAACAGCAAAGAATCTTGAACTCCTCAAAATATAAGTGGACAAACTGTTAATAAGCAAACATCAGTTTATCATTTTGTCAGGGAAAAACAGTGCCTTAACAGAATCAAGAGCAAAGAGCCAGAGGATTGTATAGGATTTAGGAAGTCGGGACTCAAGTGGTTTATGGCAGGTATTTCAAAGTGAGGGCCAAATTGCAATTGGGCAAGTGTGTGAAATAGGTGAGAGCTGATGGACATAGTGAGGTGAGAATTTTGAAATGAGTCTTGATAAATAAACTATGGTTTGATAAGGGAGACTGTTGATAAACTCATTTGCAGGGATTTCCTAAAGCAAACAGTGAAGTTATTTATTGGCTTATGGTTTCATCTTCTTTGGGCAATGTTTCCTAGAACAAATAGCTAAGTTGTGTTGACACAGGTGGTCTCAGTTCTTAGGCCTTCCAATGATACCATACCAATGCAGGGGGCCACAGATATGAACTTTATTTAAGTTGATACAGAACAAAATAGCCTGCAGCAAGAAGTGTTTTTTTTTTTTTTGGTGTATTATATATTTATCCAATTCCAAGTAGAACAAATAAATTCCAAAGAAAACTCTCTTTGACATTCTACAGTTCCATAAATGGCACCCACCTACACAGTTACTTAAGTAAAAAATGTAGGCACCTCTCTTTTCCTTATATCCCCTCTTTTAAAAAAAAAAATAAAATATGCATGTTTATTCCTGTGTCAGAGTTCTTGTACTTGCCTCCCGTCTAGACCACTATTTCACCGTATCTCTTCCCAGGTCCTTCTCATTGTTAAGATTTCATCATTGAGAGTCTTTATTTCCTCAGAGAAATCACTACCTAAAGTTGGCCGTTCTCCTCTCATCACTCCTTCTTATCATCATATGTTATTTATTTCATAGTAATAAGCAATTGCTGAACCCATATTATTCTATACTTAATTTCCCATCTGTCTCTACCCCATGAATACAAACTCCATCAGGGTAGAGATTCTGCCTGTTATGTACCAGACTTTGTATCCAAACTGCCTTGAATAGAGCCTAGCACATAGTGGAATTCCAATAAATAACTGAAATGATTCAACAAGAAATTTTCAGCAAAAACAAATGAGTAGGTGGATATAAATATAAATTAAGATGTTAATTATTTAAAAAGTAATAACCATTTAGTGTTCATATAGTCAAAGATGCCAGATATATAAATTCCCTATTCTTATTAGTGGTTTAACACGCTTATCTCAGCACTTAAATTATATTAATCACCATCTTTCATCCAGTGAATCCCGATGCTAGGTGATGAAATTTGTTTTGTGATGGAATTGAATACTATCAGACTCATAAGTGGTATATTTATTAGACTACTTAAAGAAGCAGGAAAGGGAGAATGGTTACTGATGTTCAGGGAACATCAGAATGGTTAACTAAGTAGCTGAGATCTGAAACCAAAATCCTGAGAAAAGCTTGGCTTAAAACTTAATGCCCCCAAACTTAAAAGTATTTTTTTATTTATGCAGATGCTAACTGTTAAAATATCTTTCTGGGGTTTGCAAATATATTTGAAATCCTTCTTTACCTCAGAGTAGCAAAATTGAATTTTAGTGGTTAAAATAAAGATACTAATTTTTACATATACTCTACTCAAGCAGCTTAAGAGTTGGATTTCAGTTGATGAAGGGGAAGCGCTTCCCAGGCAGTACTCTGGCTATGGTATTATGCCTTTGAGTTGTACATGTCAGGAAAGCAGAATGCCATATTGAAGGAAATGGAAGCCTAGTGAAGGTCTGGGAAACAAGCATAAAGATGAGTCTGAAAGAGCTGGTGGAGAATTCAGGAAGCTTGTTCACTTCATACAAGCCTTGATAAATTGAAAGCATATTTTTTAAACCACAGAAATAGGCCAGAAACTCCTTAACAAATATTAATTGGACATCTACTATCT
This sequence comes from Mustela lutreola, assembly GCF_030435805.1. Classification (NCBI taxonomy): domain Eukaryota; kingdom Metazoa; phylum Chordata; class Mammalia; order Carnivora; family Mustelidae; genus Mustela; species Mustela lutreola. The sequence goes on from NC_081297.1 coordinate 109,760,056, forward strand.
CCCAGGCAGTGAGCTGGCAATGGGAACATAAAGATTAAAAAACCCCACAAAACTGCAATTGTCTCCCTTCTGATTCTTCCTATGAAGTGGTTATACTTATGGAGACATAAACAGGGTCTAAATAGTCCAAGGTCTCATGTGCCAGCCTTTGGGGCTTAATTTCATTCTGAGAGCTCTGAAAAGCTGAAGAAACATTTATGTAGCAGAATGTCATGCTTCACTTTTTGTTTTACAAAGAATAAGTGGTCTGTTAGAATTTTAGGGTATGACTGTGGGTAGGAGGTTGGTGGTAGAGGTCAGAGGCAAAGAACCTGCGAAACCACTTAGGAGGCTGCTGTAGTCAAGCCAAGCAAAGAGATGATGGTGTCCAGAGGTATGAGAACTAACTGCACCAGAGATAGACATACACAGATGGGAATGTTAAGGGTACGGAATTGGCAGGACCCAGAGAATGGTTTGATAACAGGAAATGCAGAATTAAGGAAACGGAGAAGTCAAGGTTGAAAACAGTTTGGCAGAGAAAATGTAAAAAGTTTATTAAAAGGATTTTGCCTTTTTAAAAAAAGATTTTATTTATTTATTTGTGAGAGAGAGAGAGAGAGAGAAAGATGGGGTTGGGGAGAGGGAGAGGGAGAAGCAGACTTCCCATTGAGCAAGGAACCTGACATGGGGTTGGATTCTGGGACTCTGGGGTCATGGCCTGAGCCAAAAAGCAGATGTTTAACTGACTGAGGCACCCCAGATTTTGGCTTTTGTTTATGTGTTTTTTTGAAGTTTTATACCCCATAGTTTTCTTCAGTAACTTGTATTCCAAACAAGTATGTATGTACATATGTGTGTATGTATGTATTTATTTAAGGTTTTAGTTATTTATTTGGGAAAAAGAGAGACACTGCAAGAGAGGGAACACAGCAGGGGGAGTGGGAGAGGGAGAAGCAGGCTTCCCACTCAGCAGGGAGCCTGATGTGGGGCTCCATCCCAGGACCCTGGGATCATGACCTGAGCTGAAGGCAGACACTTAATGACTGAGCCATCCAGGCACGCCCCCCGCCAAATAAGCATTTAAAAGAAATCCTTCCTGTATGAATTTATTCCAAAAAATTTACTATTATAAATTGTGATTAGAAATCAGCAAATAGTAAGGAGGGAACTTTTCTTAGTTACAAATTTTCTCATCGTCCTGCTTAAGATTTTGAAGTAAATTAATGAATATATTTAACAAAAAGACTGGTAAAGATACCTATACTTTATGTATGTACACTAAGTAAATTCTTTGTGTGGTTGGCACATGCATAGTTCTCAAATTTTAAAAGAATGCTCTGAATGTAAAGTCACGGGTAGTGATGATGAGACCACCCACATGGGTTTTATATAGACAAATTCTAAATTATCCATATTAGAAATGTTCTAACCACAATCTTTTCTAATCACCATGTTCTCAAAAAAGTACCCTTCAATTAGTCAAATAGATTCAGTCAATTCTTTCATACATCTGCATAAATCAGTTTTAATAGTCACTAAAATTAAAAAATAATTTAAAAATTGGACTTTTCTTTAGAAAATAAGCAAATGGAACAAGTCTTTTATTTAATCCAAAGTTAGAGAAAAGTGGTTATTACTATTATATATAATATATAATATTTCCCAAAGGACTTTCTCTACCAAAATATAATTCATAAGAAACCTGTGGTTGCATCTGTTTCCATTTTTAGCAGACATTCTACAGTTTATGAGTTCTTTTTCTTTTTTTTAAAGATTTTATTTATTTATTTTTTGATAGAGAGACACAGCGAGAGAGGGAACACAGCAGGGGGAGTGAGAGAGGGAGAAGCAGGCTTCTCACTGAGCAGGGAGCCCAATGTCTGGCTCCATCCCAGGACCCCGGGATCATGTCCCGAACCAAAGGCAGACGCCCAACAACTGAGCCACCCAGGTGCCCCTCTTTTTTTTTTTTTTTCTTTAAGTTTTTTATTTCTTTCTTTGAGAGGGCATGCGTGTGCATGCACCCAAGCACAAGGTGGGGCTGGATCCCAGGAGATCATGATTCCTGAGGTCATGACCTGAGCTGGAGTCAGACGTTTAACTGGCTGAGGCACTCAGGTACCTCAGTTTAGGAAATATTTCAGTTGGTATTTTATAATACAAGAACTTTATAAGTCTTTGCCCATTAAAAATATTTTCTACACAAATGGACACCGACATAAGTGTTCATTGTATAATTGCTGTGCTGGCAGTAAACTGGGCAATGGTGAGGTGAAGCATATAAGGTTGGAAACAGAATTTCAGTTAATTATAAATTTATAAAATCTGTAAGAAATGCATGTACTGAAAGAAGCAAAATCATCTTAAAAGGTGAACTCATTGCCTGAAGAAGCCCTGATTAGGGTCGAATTGATTGCATGAATATTTTCAAAAGATAGGAGTTACCAAACATACAAAATGTGACAATAAAGGCAAGTCAGGTCCCCGGTATTTAATTGCCTCAGTCCATGGCCAGTGTGGACATACACAAAGATCTCAACTTATGGACAGACTTGGACAGCTTCAGTATTTCCTATGGAAGGGACTTATAGAAGGCAGTCCTTCTATCATGAGAAGCTGGGACCTGTTTTGAAAACTACATTTGCAAATGAACATACTATTTTCACTGCAATTGAAGTGGCTATAGGAATGCTGAAGGATACTGGGGGAGGCTAAAGGGCCACCCCTTGGTGCTCTATGATAGAGCTGAATGTCTCAGGATATCTTGAGGGCACTGGGACTTAGAGGAATGTGCCTTCATATCCAATACCTATTATATCAATTATTGACATGATACTTTCATAAAATTATTCAATCTTTCATAATCTTGGTTTGCTCAGTATAATAATATCTTGACCTTGGTTTAGATATTTGAATCAAGATTTAATGTATAAAAATGCCTAGTATGTAGCCAACATAAATTAATTATTAATTGCTAGTTATTATTAAATGCTAGTTATTATTATAACAGCTTAATGCATTAAATACTTGTCATTTTGTCACTCAAAAATTTTCTTTACCACTGTATTAGTTTCAGAATGCTGCTATAACAAATTACCACAAACATACTGCATAAATTTATTATCTTATGGTGGTGAGGAGTAGAAAATGGGTCTCACTGGGCTAAAACCAGGGCGTTGAAAGGACTGTGTACGCTCCAAAGCTCTAGGGGAAAATCATTTCCTTGTTTTATTCAAGCTTCTCAATACTATCCTTAGTTTGGGACTCCCAGCTAGCAGTTCTGTCATTTGACCCTCTGCTTCTATCATTACATCTCCTTCTCTGAGTCTGACACTTCTGTCTGTCTCTTATAAGGATGACACTGGGCCTACTGAATAATTTCAAATAATCTTATAATCTTCCCATCCTAAGACCTTTATGTTAATCACACCTGCAAACTCCTTTTCGCCATGTGACACACCCTGGTGTGTTAGCCAGGGTACCCCACAGAAATAAAATCAATGTATCTATGCAACTTATTATAAAGAGTTGGCTTATGTGATTATGAAGGTTGTCATGTCCGGCAGGCTCAAGACCCAGGAGAGTGAATGGTGCAGATAAAGTCTGAAGGCAATCTGCTGGAGAATTCCTTCTTGCTCAGGGAGGCTAGACTTCTTTTTCTATTCAGGCCTTTGACTGTTTGGATGAGGCCCATCCCCATTATGGAGGGCAATCTGTGTTCACCCATTTAAAATTAATACCATCCAAAGACACCCTTCTACCCTGTAGAGGCTGCTATTAGGCAAAGAGTCTTGAGCGATGAAATACAGACAAGGCAATCAGGCCACCCACCTCAAAATAGCCATTGGCCCTAACTGACCAATGAGCTACATACAACCAGGCACAGTTATTAAAAAGGGGAGAATTCCATACTTCGTCATACCTCCTCACCTTCTCCCTTTAAAAACAGCCCTCACCCACTGTCTCGTTGCAGACAGCCTCTCCTCTGCTGTCCTGCCTTCCGCTCTCTTGCGGAGTATTCAAGACACTTGTATCTCTGTTATGCCTCAGGTGAATTCCTTCATCTCCCATGCCACCAGCTTCCACCCAGTCAGTGTCCCACATCTGGAGGCCTTCATCCAACTGAGAGACACTCCATTTGGATACCACATAGTTGACACACAGATACCATCACAACAGGTTTCAGGGATTAAAATTAAGACTCTTTTGGGAGAGGGGTGTTTATTCTGCCTCCCACTAATATCTTTCCATATACTGAACTCTGTGCTAACTACTAAGTCTATAAAAACAAGTTAGCCTAGTTTCTGCTTTTAAGGAACTCACATTTAGTGGAGAGGACACATAAATTGATAAGTACAATACAATAGAGTAGGTGTAATGATATAGTTATGCACAGTATGCCATGGTAATACAGAGGAGAGGCAAGTAATTCAGCTTGGGGGTGGGAAGCACAGGTGGAGAAGGTGGCGGTAACAAAGAATGCATTCTAAAGGGGATAATGCTTAAGCTGAATTTTAAAGGATATGTGGGAGTTTTAAGAAGGAAAAGGCATTACAGGCAAAGGAATCAACCTGAGCAGAGAGAAATAACTACTCCTCTACATCTGATTCTAGTAGATTTTTCATTATATTTTAACTTCACTTGAAGAGATTTTTGTTCTATAAGGAAATAATATGTTGGCTAGAGAACTCAAGGGTCCAGCTCTCTTGGCAATAATACTTTCCAGTATAAATGAATAAATTGGGGTTCAGGTGTGTAATACCAGTCTTGGTGGTGCATAAGAGCTATTGGTTACTGACCAAAAAACAATCTTACCCTTATCCTTCCGAATAGAAATCCAGTTTGTTCAGAAATTTGGGAACAGGGACACCTGGGTGGCTCAGTGGGTTAAAGCCTCTGCCTTTGGCTCAGGTCATGATCCCGGGGTCCTGGGATCGAGTCCCGCATTGGGCTCCCTGCTCGGTGGGGAGCCTGCTTCCCTTCCTCTCTTTCTCTGCCTGCTTCTCTGCTCATATGTGATCTCTGTTTGTCAAATAAATAAATAAAATCTTAAAAAAAAAAAAAGAAATTTGGGAACAGAATACTCAGGGAAGGGGGGGGTCCCTCCTTACCCCAGGAGACAAATTGTGAGTTTTTCTAATTCAATGGAAATAATTGTTAGGTCCGTTATTAAATGAAATGAGACTGAGACAAAGTGAAAGTTATTTAAGGCTTTATTTTATGCCATGTATTAGAAGTCAGACTGACTGGCCAGGGGAATAAGACTGAAACAAAGTTAAAGTTATGTAAAATTCTATGTTAAGCTTAGAAGTCAGACTGACGGGTCTATGTTAAGCATTAGAAGTCAGACTGACAGGCCAGGGCCGCCTCAAAAGAGAGCGACCCCTCCCAGCCTCACAGACTAACTTTTATAGAGCAAAAGCCTGGCCACACATAGGTGGCCAATGAGATCGTAACACACAGAAAGTTGCATAGTCATGTTAGGCCACATGCAGGTTACAATTGAATTATAATTTGTCCTATAGTAGCTGTTTGAACTAGCCTATCACTCTGGTCTGAATTGGTGCCCAAGTTTGGCGCCCAAAAGGTGGAGTTTACATTCTTTGGTGGTTAAGGAGACAGTATGTGGGTTTTACTGATTGGATGTCTCCACCTGGCCCGACTCGTCCTTGTATTCTGGGTTCTGTTATCAGGAACTGGCCGACCTGGCCTTGTATTCTGGGCTCTGTTATTAGGAACTGGCTGACCACATTCTGCTGGTTTCCCAGACTTGCTTCTAAATAGATTTCTCGGGGGTGGGGGGCAGGGTCAGTTTAAGTTTTACTGCACAAAAAACAAAAGGCCAAGATGGAGTCGCTCTGGCTAAAGAGGTCCTTACAATAATCATTTCTTTTTGTTATGGTTCCTTTAGGGGAGGGAGGTGACACTGTTGTTGTGGTCATTGAAACAGAAGAAAAAAGAGAAGTTGGCTGGGGAGCTTCTAGAAAGTAGTTTTCTTCCTAATAAAAAGATTACATATATATATACATATATATGAAAAGAGGCTCTTAGCCCTCTTTCCTTGATTATTTTTTTTTTACTTTGTCATTTGTAAATGTGATGTTTGGAGCTAAGGCAGCTATTTTGTAACCTTGAGAAAAACACTATTACACACCAAGAATGAGACCAGAAAGACAGAAAGAGCCTGGAGTTTTAGTGACATCCTTGAGCAGCTAGACTACAGGTACAGGGTGGAAGCCAGTGAAGACTTCATGTCGAGTGCCCCCAGATATCTGCAGAATAATCAAGCATTGTCTAGATTAACTTCCTCTACATTATTTATAAGAGCATTTGTCTTTTTTATCTTACCATAGTCTACTATGCCAGACTCCAGGAGGATGTAGGAGCAAGAAAGAAAATTCCATCCTAGAAAAGGTATATTTATTTTAAACATGTTCTAAACTCTACAAACAACTAAATTTTGGACTTAGAATTCAGGAAAAATTATCCCACCTCACACTATCCACCTTTCCTTCCTATTTTTGGAACTTTCTTGTTCTAATCCGGTCTTAGACACTAAGAAAACTTTTTTACATATAGTATTTTTGCCCTTACCCATTATATTAGAAAGTTTTCAACTGTGCACAAAATTGTTTTTAGAGACATGCAGAAATGTTTAAATTTAGAAACCATATGGCTTATTTTCCTTTACAGCTTAAGATTTTTTAAAGTAATCTCACCCAGTGTGGGGCTTGAACCCACAATTGTGAGATGAAGAGTTGCTTTCTCTACCAACTGAGCCTGCCAGGTACCCTTCCCTTTCCTTTACATTTTAATGTTTTTACATATGTAATTATATCCTCCCTGCAAGTATCTAAAAAGTGTGAAGTCTGTACATACACATCTTTAGAATCATGGATTTCACTGTTTTGAGTGTCACATTAACAAATAGTGAATAAAGAACTAGAGAATGTACCTACAATGAATATTCAGTATTTTGGATATTTAAAAACTATTTCTATTACTATTAAAGTATAGTAAATGTTCTGAGCCATTATTGTGCGTCCTTGTATTATATATTGATTTATAGCACATTTAAGAAGCAATTATACTCACGGCTGCGAAGTTCTTGTGCTCTACTCACTCAACATGCAGACATTTCAAATTACAGTACATTAAGATGTCAATGACAGAAGGGAACATTCTAAAAATAAAATGATTTTTAAGCATTTTATAAAATTACTAACTCCTCCTTTACCAGTGAGGACATACTCTACATTCCTTCAAATTCTTCTTAAAAACCTTTATGAACAAATAGACATACTTCTAATTCTTCCATACTGGTGAAACAGTATCAGGAAATACTGTCTCCCTGATTCTTTAGCATTTTTTTTTTTTTTTACCAGAGAATTAGACTGGCTTTTCAGGCAAGAATAAACTTTGATATGTGCAAAGATAAATTATTGTATACTTTGTTGATCTTCTTGATGACCTTATCATTTCCATGTTTGCCTAAAGCAAAAATGACCTGATATCTTTTTTTAAAAGATTTTATTTTCTTTATTTGAGAGAAAGAGTGTGTGTGGTGGGGGAGGAGGGGCAGAGGGAAGGGGAAAGCAGACTACCTTCTGAACGTGAACCCTGATGGTCATGACCCTGAGATCATAACCTGAGCAGAAACCAAGAGTCTGCCTTGCAACCAAATGAGCCATCCAGGCGCCCCTGATCTGATGATAGCTTTAGGCAAGATTTATAGTGATTCTCAATTCTCATTCAGGGAATGAAGGAAATGTTCAGAAAGTTCCCCTTCTGTGTGTCAGTAAAATTAATTTGCCACTTCTTTGCCCCCATCATAGACTTGAAATCTTTCTCTGAAATGCCCATGTATGAGTCAAGAATTTCAATACCATTTTTAGAGTCTTTTGGAGTCTAGTATATTTGATAAAACACCCCCTTTTGGGGATGGGTTATGAAAACATTGTTTAAGGCAAGTCTGATCCTTGGTGAGCCTAACATTTTGGATTGCCCAACTCAGAAAAGAGTTTTATTAATTTATTCTTTCAACAAGTATTTATTGAGTGCCTGCAATGGGATAGTTGCTAGAGATATACCAGGGACCAAGACAAAACTGGTTCTCTTTGTTTTGTTTCAACTTGGAGGGAAAGGGAGATGGTGAGATAGGATGTAAGAGAAGGAAAACAGCTCATATTAACTGAGGGATCTCTCTCTGTGCTACTTACATCCAGGTGTGATCACATTCAAACCTCACAGAAACCCTATGAAAAAGTATTTTTCTCATTATCTGCATTCTTCTGATGAAGAACTGAGACTGAGGAATATCTAACTTGCTCAAGACTAAAGAGCTCATAAGCAGCAGAGCAAGGGATTCATTTCCAGTTTGCCTGAATTCAAACTCTATCCACTTAAACACTATGATAAAATGCCTTTCTATTATCTCACGGTGATAACTACTGCAGAAAGAAAAATACCTTGTTTTCCTTATTTGAAAAGAGCATTTTCCTTCATATTGAGTTAAAGCCCTTTCTCTATGGATTTGGCGGTCTGATTGGATGTCCTTGGGCCTGAGTGCTATCCATTCTCACTGAGAGAAAGTGGGCTGTCATCTTAAAATAAGCAAACCAGAGCGGCCTCTGGGGTGTGTGTGTGTGTGTGTGTGTGTGTGTACACCTTATTTCCCAATATATATTGGGATATATATATGTATATTTCCCATATGTATAGGAAATAAGTTTATAACATATGTGAACAAATGGAGAATTTCAATAGAGAAAAATTTTAAAATCAAATGAAATGCTAAAAATGAAGATTGATATTAACTACAAAGAATTCATTTCATGGACTTAAAAGCAATCTGGATACAGTAGAGAAAATAATCACTGAACTTGAAGACATTTGGGCCAATAGATATTATTTCAAACTAAAACACAAAGAGAAGAAAGAGATAAAAATAAAAACAGATTGCAACATCTAAGAACTTGGGAACAATACCACTGATCTAAAACATGTAATTGGAGCCCAAGAAATAGATGAAAGAGTGGGGAGTTTCTAATAATTTTCCAAAATATTTCTAAAGACATTAACTCACAGAATCAAGAAGCCCAACAAATGACAAGCAAGAGAAATACAAGGAAAATACACATATTTATATTATAGTCAAACTACAATATCTTAAAGTTGCCAAAAGAAAGAAAAATAGTCAACTTATAACCTAATGATTATTTAAAAAAAAAATACAAAATAGGGGCACCTGGGTGGTTCAGTCATTGAGCATCTGCCTTTGGCTCGGGTCATGATCCTGTGGTCCTGGGATCGAGACCAGCATGGGGCTCCCTGCTCAGCGGGGAGCCTGCTTCTCCCTCTTCTACTCCCCCTGCTTGTGTTCCCTCTTTCACTGTGTCTCTCTCTGTCAAATAAATAAAAATCTTAAAAAAAAAAAGGAAAAGAAATACAAAATAAAGACATTTTCAGATAGATAAAAGATGAGAGAGAATTTATTGACAGCTGATCTCAACTACAAGAAATGCGAAAAGAAATTCTTTGCTTTAAAGGGAAATGATACTCAATAAAAGCTGCCTCAGCAGGAAGGAATAAAAAGTACCAAAAGGCCTAATATGGGGGTGCCTGGATGGCTCAGTGGGTTAAAGCCTCTGCCTTTGACTCAGGTCATGACCCCAGATCTTGGGATCAAGCCCCACATCGGGCTCTCTGCTCAGCAGGGAGCCTGCTTCCTTCTCTCTCTCTGCCTGCTTCTCTGCCTACTTGTGATCTCTGTCAAATAAATAAATAAAATAAAAAAAAAAGAAGCCTAATATATCTTCTTAATATTCTTTATTTCATATATATATATATGTTACATATATCTTATATATACTTGCATAGATGATACATAGGTAATATTCAGAGACAGAGACAAAGATTTAGACAGATTCCTGTAACCTGCAAAAACTGGAGGGAAAATAGGGTCCCATTTATAGGGACAAGGAAAAAATCCGAAAATAATTTACAGAATGCTACTAACAGTGGTATGGAATCCTTATGAATGCAGTTTATGCATTGGCAAGAGTGCCCTCACCCTGAAGTCCTGAGTTCCAGATATGATTGGCTCAAACCTCCCATTTCCATGCCCTGAATTCTTTCTATTCTCTGCATGTCTGTGTGTATTCCTTTATCTCTGCTGTGACTTTAACACAAGCCAGGGCACATAGTACCTGCTCTGTTCCCTCCCAAAGTAGTTTTGAAATAAAAGATTGTATCAAGTAGCAGAAATTTTACTGAAGATGGAAACCTGCAATCCCAACTCCACACTTCAATCAGCTGAACATTCAGAACATTCCTGTTTTGTAAATGTCTCACTGCTGAGATTTTTCTCATTGGCCTCTTCACCAATGTTCTATGCACCCTTCCACCATCCCAGAAGCTTCTCTTTGTCTGGTTACCATCCTGATCCTTTTCTCTCTCAAGAACTAAGTAAAATTTTCCTCCTGTTCTCATGTAAAGAAGCTTAGCCATTCCACTCACTGCTTTGGCTCCTCTCAACATTCTTACCTTCTTCCCAGAGCTACTTCACTGCATAGTTCCAGGGGCCTCTCTTACTTTGTAGTTCATGTAAATAGGGCTCCCTGGGCTCGGATCTCTCACAAACTGAGCTGCAGTATGTGGCAGGCTTACCTCTATTTTATTAAAATATTTTCCTAATCAAAGACTATTCTGGTGTCAGCTATTATGCTAAAAATAATATATTATGTAAAAGACCTACAGAAATTTTTAGGAGACTGAAAAAAGTTCAATAAGTGGAAAGCAATGCTGTGTACTTGGACAGGAAATCTAATGTAAAAGTGTCTCCTCTTTTCAAATTACTCCTGGGTGTCATAAATTTTAATTAAGATATCAACAGACTTTTTTCTTTTCTTTTTTGGTATATGACAATTTTCTAAAACCTTTGAATAACTGCACAGAAAAGAAGAGCAAAGATAAATTTTTTGGGAAAAAAATGAGAACAAATATTAGACCTTATAATAATCATTTAATACATGTAACCATCATCTAATTAGCTAGTTTCCCATCATGCTAGCTATCTTTCATATATCTTTGGTGGACATTTCAAGCATCTCTCTTTTTTTTTTTAAATAATATCTCCCCTTCTTCAGGAGAAGGGCATCACCCCCACTATGCATCCCATATGGTTTTTGTGGGGTTGCCAATTGTAAGACCCAGATCCCTGGGCAAAAAGTGGATATGTAACATAGGCAGGATCAGAGAAAACCCTCTTTTTGACCATAATGATTGACCCAGGGATAGGTAAATGACTCAAGTCAGCCAGAGCTTTCCTTGGAGAAATCCAAAATGAAGCTGAGAAAATATCTCCTTTTCTGAGAAAGATAACTGACATGATGATATAAGCCCAAGACTCCCAGCAGATATGTTTTCTGCTAGTGCAAAATGTCCATCTGTTCTGGGAGAGAGCAAAGCCAAGCAGAAGGAAGTAAACATGAGAGATGGAATGAGTGAAAGAGAAGATCCTAGAGGTATTAAGTCCCAGACTGAATTTCTGAAGATCCAGAACCTATCTGGTTTCAGGTCTTCTCTCAATTTTCAAAGTTTCTCTAGTTAATTTCTGATCATTTAGATAGAGATTTAGTGATACAGATACAACGACAGGGAATATTTGTGTTCATCTCTCTCCTGGTTACCATCCAAAGGAAGAAAGGAAGACGCACACCTTGATTGGTCAGGATCCCAGGCATGTTTTAGGATTCTAATTTGCTATGGGATAATTTCACTCTGAGTTAATGGTAGTGGTTATGGTGATGAAGGTAATGGTGGTGATGACTACTCATATTGGCCAAAGATTGGGAGTTTGAGCCCCATGCTGGGTGTAGAGATTATTTGAAAACAAAATCTTTTAAAGAATTATTTGTATGTATATACATATCTCTATATATTTTTTTGAGTATTTATATTTGCTGTAATAGTGGCAGTAGTAGGTCTGCTCCTGAGTGTGCCGGAAGGTGCTTGGATGTCCTGAAGTTTCTCTAGGTATTATTTGCCTTTAGGGTTTAAGTGCGGATCAGTTGCTTAAGAAAGTAGGTGGTATAGAAGTCATAATTGGGGGGTGCCTGGGTACCTCAGTCGGTTAAGCGTTTGCCTTTGGCTCAGGTCTTGATCCCAGGGTAATGGGATCCAGCCTGCATAGGGGTCTCCGCTCAGCTGGAAGCCTGCTTCTCCTTCTCCTAGTCTCTCTGCTTGTGTTGTCTCTCTCTCTCTCTGTCTCTCACTATCAAATAAATAAATAAATAAAAGAAGACATAATTGGTGTGGAATAATAGAATCTGAACAGACAAATGACATGAATTATTTTATGCAATTTCTGTGGGTGTTTTACCATGGGTGGAACTCTCTCCAAAATTCTCCTTTACTAGAAACACTGGGGTTCTCCTTATTTGGGGGGAAATCTGAGCATACTCTATCTTAGCTTTAAGCTATCTGACTTCAACTGTGTATTTCTCTGGGTTATCCTAGGTTACTCAAGGATAATAAGGCCTCCCACACCATTGAGACAGCTCAAGATTCCCATTCTATCTCTTCCTGTCATGTTTTTCTGCCATCCCCCCTCATTCATTTCACCTGTATGTTTTTATCCCCCTTCATTTAGGGAGTTTTCAAACTCTCTACTGAGTATTTCATCTGTCTTGAGCATTCATCCATTGATCCATCCATTTATTCAAATCTATATTTAATGAGTGCCTACTATGTGCCAATCATGATGCTAGTTGTACCCCCAGGAACTTTTAGCCAGGTAGCAAGACAAATATGGAAACATTTTAATAAATAATTGCTAAACCCAGCCCCATGTAGCAAGGACTTGATGGTTGGTCTAGCAACCTTCCTTCAGTATCTCAGTGTTTTCTGCCCTTTCTTTCCTGAACACGGGAAACCTTCCAAGAGGTTTCAGGAGGAACCCAGTCCCCTCCTAGGAGCATAACTGAGGACATTTAGTTCAATCTTCTAATCATAAACAAATTCAAGTATATCCTACCCACCTTATTTCTTTGCTTACAAAACAGAGAAAGAATAACTGCCCCAGGGGCACCTGGGTGGCTCAGTGGGTTAAGCCTCTCTGCCTTCAGCTCAGGTTATGATTTCAGGGTCCTGGGATTGAGCCCTGCCTTGGGCTCTCTGCTCAGCTGGGAGCCTGTTTCCCCATCCCTCTGTCTGTCTCTCTGCATACTTGTGGTGTCTCTCTGTCAAATAAATAAATAAATAAATATCTTAAAAAAAAAAAAAGAAGAAGAAAAAGAACTGCCCCAACTATAACACATGATGTTTTCCTCCATATGCACATTATATTACCAGAGCCCCTGGCCATAAGTCCAAAGAATCTGGCTTTTTCTAGGGCAGGGATAGAAAGGAAAATTCCATATCCCCGGTCCTGCAAAATACTTCCTACTGTTCTGCCAAAGATGACAGTGGAAGGGCAGCAGGGGAAGATGTAAACTTGAAGACAAGGGATTTCATTGTTGATGGTGAAAGTATAAATTATATATAAAGTTATATATAAGTTATATATAAATCTGCTTTCATAAAATAGGATTCAGGGGGCGCCTGAGTGGCTCAGTGGGTTAAAGCCTCTGTCTGCAGCTCAGGTCATGATCTCAGGGTCCTGGGATGGAGTCCCACATCCGGCTCTCTGCTCAGCAAGGAGCCTGCTTCCTCCTCCCTCTCTGCCTGCCTCTCTGCCTACCTGTGATCTCTGTCTAATAAATAAATAAAATCTTTTTAAAAAAATAGGGTTCAGTAGCTCATTTATATTAGTATTTGTATTATCTCTTTTTTGTATCTATTAAAGAAATTTAATCCATCGTTTAATATTTTTTATTAATTCACATATAACTTATTATTTGTTTCAGGGGTTAATGTAGATTAAAGTGACTAACCTTGGGGCCCCTGGGTGGCACAGTGAATTGAGTGTCTGACTTATGGTTTCAACTCAAGTCATGATCTCAGGAGGTGACCTCAGGGTTGTGTCAGATGAAGCCCTGCCTCAGGCTCTGCCCTCCTGGCTCATGGTAGAGTCTGCTTAAGATTCTCTTTTCCCTCTGCCCCCACCATGCTCTCTCTCTTTCTTCTAAAAAGCAACAACAACAACAACAAAGCAACTAACCTTTAAATTTCACTTTTATATGCTTTTGTTTACTCTGCTCTCATGCTTTAATTATCATCTTAAAATACCTCCTACTATGACAGTGGCATGTAAGCTTTAATTACTGTTTAATTTTATAGCAAAGTATAATTGTATTTTCTATTGTTTTATGGATTGTGTTGGAATGCAAAATTGTGACTGAATTAAAAATGTATTATAAAAGTAGTGTATATAGTACAAATAGAAGTAGTTGGGAAATAAAATACATAACCCTGGTTTTTTTCCTCTCAAATTCCACTTGCCAGAAGTCACATCACTCTGTTTAAGTATGACAGTTTCTTCCCACAAATCCCACAAAGGAGGTTAGACACGCACATGCACACACACACACAATCCTATAATCATTTTTCTCCACTAAACAATCTGCCCATGTCATATAAATATTTCATAGTATTGATGTGCTATGTAGTATATCTGTTTGTTGAAATACAATTAGAATAATTTTAGCTTTTTTCACTATTACAAATGCTACTATAATAATGTAATATATAATCTTGTGTGATTATGTGATATATCTGTAAGGCAGACTTCTAGAAATGGAATTTCTGAGTCAACGAGTAAATATATTTGAAATTCAGATAGATACTATGAAATTGCCATCTAAAAAGGTTGTGGCAGCCTGTGCTCTTACCAGCAGCATGTATCTGAGAGTGCCTGTTTGTAATCTTTGCCAAGCTGGTAGTCAACATGGTATTGTTACTTTAATATGCACTTCTTTCATTGTGAATGAGATCTAGAACCTTATCATATATTTATTAACCATTTGTATTTCTGTCTCTTTGAATTATATCCATGTTGTAGCAGGATTTTTTATATTGCAGATAATTTCCACGAATGTATATTTTGTACATGTTTTTGAATTTCACATTAAATGACTAAAATTTTTTAAGCATACCGTTAACATCAGACAAAGATAGATGCCAGGGTCTTATAAAATGAAATAATGATTTCTGAGGTTAGGGAGAGATCCGCCTTCCATCTGAGTCCCTGGGATCCTCCTTCTTCCCACACTGCAGAGCAGCACTGTCCTTGCATTTGCAACGTCATTTTTCAGTCCCCAGGGATGATAGCCGCAGACGTTCACATCCTCTCTAAATAGCAGCACAGCGTGGTTTCTGTAGTCTCAAAAATTGTAGCTCAAAAATATAAAAATTGTAGAGGATGGGCTAGCTCTGTGCTAACAGCACAGAAAGCTTTTCAGAGGTTATGTAAGAAGGAGGTGAGGAATATGACTATGCTGTGTGTGAAGCTAAAAAGCTAGGATTGGCTCAGGTCTCCTGTGAAAGAAACAGGAGACCGGAGTCAAATGCAAGGGAAAAGACCACTAGTGTCTCTTCCCATGAGTCTGATACTGGAACGCCACACAAAGATTAAGCAAAGGATCTATTTATCTTTGTTTGAATTCTATTTAAGTAGTTCACTAATAAAGGACATCCCTAGGCAGAACAAACCAGCTGTTTTAGTTTGTTTGTTGGTACTGGTGGTTTTTTGGTTGTAAGCTCAGGTCCTGACTCAAATGAGTTCAGGCTAAAAAAGAATTCACTGGTTTATGTAAAAGAAGTTGAGGATTAACTACTTTCAAGTAGCAATGAGTTCAGGGCTGGCTCTTGAGGGCTGCCCCTTATCTCTGGCTCTGATCTGCTTTTCTCCACATGGGCTCCTTATTCCATGGGCTTTCCCTATGGTCACCAGCAGCATTAGGGTTTTACCGAACAAATGTCAGGTGACTTCTTAAGTGCTGGGAATATAAGCATGAATGAGAAGACATCATCGCTATTTTTTTAATTTAATAAATATTCATTATTAATTCCATTTTTAGAGGATTTATTTCTATTTCCTTTACTTAAACAGTTAATTCATTCTCTTCTTGGACTATTTTTGTTCTTTTTCCACCCATAATCTATTTAGTAAATTCCAAAGTACATACAGTTTCTTGCCTTTTCACTTGGATATTTCATTTCAGCTTGAATGAATAAATTCATATAATAAAGAATTCACTGGTTTATGTAAAAGAAGTTGAGGATTAACTACTTTCAAGCAGCAATATATTAGAATAATTATATTATAATTCCATAATATAGAATTATATGAATTCTATATTATAAAGAATATAATCTTTATATTTTTATTGTTGCCTGTCTATTTTCTCATTCTATCAATATTTTCATATTTAGACACTTTAGGGTTTCTTAAAGAGCAGTTTTAGGTTTGCACCAAAATTGAGGGGGAAGGTACAGAGATTTCCCATATACTCTCTGCCTCAAAACATGCATAACCTCCCCCATTTGTCAACACGTGGCACCAGAGTGGGACATCTGTTACACCTGATGAGCCTACATTGGTATTTCATTAGCCCAAAATCAATAGTTTACATTAAGTTTCACTCTTGGTGTTGTATATTCTATGGGTTATTACAAATAAAAATTGCATACAAGCATCATAATAGTGTAATAGTATCACACAGTGATGCCCTAAAAATCCTTTTTGTTTACCAGTACCCATCGCCTCCAACCCCACAAGCCTTGACAACCACTGATCTCTTTATTATTCCATAGTTCTGCCTTTTCCAGAATGTCATGTAGTTGGAATCACACAGTTTGTAGCCTTTTCAGATTGGTTTCTTTCCCTTTGTAATACACCCTTAAGATTCTTCTGTGTTCTTTTCATAATTTGATAGCTCATTTTTTTTCCCCAGCCCTGAATAAGATTCCATTGTCTGGATGTACCACAGTTTATTTATTTATTTACCTACTGAAGGACATCTTGGTTGATTTCAACTTTGGCTATTATGAATAAAACTGCTATAAATATCCATGTGCAGGTTTTTGTGTGGACATAAGTTTTTGGCTGCTTTGGGTAAATACCAAAGAGCACATGGTAGATCATAAGCTAAGAGTATGTTTAGTTTTGTAAGAAATGAACAAGCTGTCTTTCAAAGTAGAGGTACCAGTTTGCATTCCTACCAGTATTGAGTGTGGACTTTTACTGTTCTACATCCTAGCCAGCAGTTGTTGTTGTCAGTGTCCAGATATTGATTATTCTAATAGGTGCATAGTGGGATTTCTCTGCTGTTTTAATTTGCATTTCGCTGATGACATGTGATATGAAGCATCATATGCTTGTTTGCCATCTGTATACTTTTGGTGAAGTGTCTGTTAAGATCTTTGGCCTAATTTTTAATCATGTTGTTTGCTTTCTTATAGTTGAATTTTAAGAGTTCTTTGTTAATTTCAGATGACAGTCCTTTAATAGATATGTTTAGCATATAGAAGTATTTTGCAAATATTTTCTCCTAGTCTGTGACTTGTCTTTCTTTTTCTCTTTTTCTCCTTTTCCTTTTCTTTTTTTTTTTTAAGATTATTTATTTATTTATTTGACAGACAGAGATTACAAGTAGGCAGAGAGGCAGGCAGAGAGAGAGCAAGGGAAGCAGGTTCCGTCCTAAGCAGAGAGCCTGATGTGGGGCTCGATGCCAGGACCCTGGGATTATGACCTGAGCTGAAGGCAGAGGCTTTAACCCACTGAGCCACCCAGGCGCCCTCCATTTTTTTTTTTTTTTTAGATTTTGTTTATTTGTTTGACAGAGAGAGTGACAATGAGAGACGAAACACAAGCAGCGGGAGTGGAGAGGGAGAAGAAATCTTCCCAATGAACATGGAACCCTGTGTGGGACTCCATCCCAGGACCCTGAGCCAAAGGCAGATGCTTAAGGACTGAGCTACCCAGGTACACTTTTTTTTTTTTTTTTTTTTTTTAAAGAGCAGGGAGAGAGAGAAAGAGATGGAGAAGGAGCAGAAGAAGAGAGAGAGTCTTAAGCAATGCAGGGACCAATCTCACAACCCTGAGATCATGACCTGATCTAAGTCAAGAGTTGGACACTGAACTGACTGAACCACCCAGGCATCCCTCTTCTCATTGTCTTGATACTGTTTTTCACAGAACAAAAGTCTTTAATTTTAATGAAGTCTAACTTATTTATTGTTTCTTTTATGGACCATACCTTTGGGGTGGTCCATATATAAAAAGTCATTACCATACCTACTCATGTAGGTTTCCTCCTACGTTATTTTCTAGGAGTTTTTTTTTTTTAATCTTTTTTTAAAAGATTTTATTTATTTATTTGACAGACAGAACACAAGTAGGCAGAGAGCCAGGCAGAGGGCGAGGGAGAAACAAGCTTTCCACTGAGCAGAAAGCCTGATGTGGGGCTCGATCCCAGGACCTTGGGATCATGACCTAAGCTGAAGGCAGCTGCTTAACCAACTGAGCCACCCAGGCACCCCACTTCTAGGAGGTTTATAGTTTTGCATTTTCCATTTAGATTTGTGATCCATTTCGAGTTAATTTTTTGAAAAGTGTAAGGCCAGAGTCTAGATTCACTTTTTTTGCATGTGGACGTCCAGTTATTTTGGGACCATTTGTTGAAAAGACTATCTTTGCTCCATTGTATTGCCTTTGCTCCTTTGTTAAAGATTAGTTGATTATATATATATATATTTGGGTTTATTTCTGGACTATTTTGTTGCATTGATACATTGTCTAGTCTTTTGCCAGTATCAAGTTCTTCTTTACTGTAGCTTTATAGTAAGTCTTGAAACTAGATAGCATCAGTTCTTCAATTTTGTTTTCCTTCAATATTGCCTGGTTATTCTGGGTCTTTTGGCTCTCCACTAATCTTTAGAATCAATTTGTCAATGTCCACAAAAATAAGTTGCTGGGATTTTTGTTGGGATTGCTTTGAATTTATATATTAAGTTGGGAAGAAATAACATTTTGACAATATTGAATCTTTCTATCTATGAACATGGAATATCTCTCCATTTATTTAGTTATTTAATTGTGTACTTCACAGTTTTTCTCATATAGGTCTTATACATATTTTGTTAATATTTTACTGGTTATATTTAGGAGACTGCTAATTTAAATTGTATTGTGTTTTTAATTTCAAATTCCACTTGTTCATTGCTGGTATATACAAAATGATTGACTTGTGTATATTAATCTTGTGTCTGGGAAACTTGCTATAATTAAGGGTTTTTTTGTTGATTCTTTCATTCTTTCGGATATCATACATAGATGATCATGCTCTCTGCAAAGAAAAGACACTCTTCTTTCTTCCTTCCTAATCTTTGTACCTTTTATATCATTTTCTTGTCTTATGGAATAACATTCCAGTACAATGTTAAAAAGGAGTAGTGAGAGAGAATATCCTTGCCTTATACCTTGTCTTAGTAGGAAAGCTTTTTATTTTCTTTTTACTTTTTTTAAGATTTATTTATTTGTCAGAGAAAGAGAGAAAGAGAGAGAGAGCACAAGCAGGGGGGAGCGGTAGACAGAGGGAGAAGCAGGCTCTCCACTGAGCAAGGAGGTGAAACTCAATCCCAGGACCCCGGGGGTCATGATCTGAGCTGAAGGCAGCTGCTCAACCAACTGAGCCACCCAGGCATCCCAGCAAAGTTTTTCTTACTATGGTTTCTCACCGTTAAGTATGAGCTGTAGATTTCTTTGTAATTTTTTAAAAATCAAGTTGTGTTTCCCTTTACTCCTAGTTTACTGAGAGTTTTTTTGATGAATGTGTTTTGGGTTTTGTCAAATCCTTTTTCTGAATCTGTTTATATGATCATGTGATTTTTCTTTTTTAGCTTGTTAACATAATGGAGCACATTAATTGATTTTCTAATGTTGAACCAGCCTTGACCACCTGGGATAAATCCCACTTGGTTGTGGTATATAATTTGGATTTAATTTGTTGGATTTAATTAATTTTTTGGACTTGAATTTAATTTGTTAATATTTTGTTGAGGATTTTTACATTTATGTTCATGACAGATATTGGTCTATAGTTTTCTTTTCTTGTAACATTTTTGTCTGGTTTTGGTATTAGCGTAATGTTGTCCTTACAGAATGAGTTAGAAAGTATCCCTTCTGCTTCTATCCTCTAAAAGGATTGTAGAGAATTGGTATAACTTTTTCCTTAAATGTTTGCTCAAGGTAAAATTTTAAAGTAGAGTTTTCATTTAGAAATTATATAGTATCATAGAGTAAAAAGAGCCCAAATTCTAAGCAGGTTTCCTGAATAATTGTCAAGGAGAATGAAGTGCTAGATCACCTAGAAACCTGTCCTAGGCATTGTGTCAGGTGTTTGACGAACACACACAAATACATACACACCCCTATATGAATAAATAAATATATATCCATTTATTTTGTTTAAACTTAAAATTTTTAGCTGTGATATAATTTCAGACCTTTGTTGCAATAACTGTATAGAAAATTTCTACATATCCTTCACCTAGATTCCTCAAACACTAATATTTTATCATCATTTTCTCTGTGAGACTTTCAGACAAGATGTTCCATTATTCTTGAATACTTCAGCATATATTTCCTATAAACAGGAACATTCTTTTATAAAACCAGAGTACAGTGATTAAAATTAGGAAATTAACATTGATGTAAAAATATTGTCTGATATATGGATTATATTTAAAATTTGCCATTTGTCTTAATAATGTCTGTTAAAACGGAAGTCTGGGTCATATGTTGCAATGAGTTTTTATATAATTTGAAATAAATTCCATAGACTTTCTTTGTCTTTCATGACATTGACATCTTTTTGGAGTACAGACAATATATTTTGTAGAATATCTCTCTTCGATCTGCCGATGGATTTTCAGGTGTTTGCAATCTTTAGATAAGCTATCTAGCTGATCTACGGCTAGCTGAAGCAGTCTCAGCTTGCTACTTCTCCGCCATCTTGACTCCTCCCTAATGAAAATACAACGGTTCAAAATCTGTGGGACACAACAAAGGCAGTCCTGAGAGGAAAATATATAGCGGTACAAGCCTTTCTCAAGAAACAAGAAAGGTCTCAGGTACACAACCTAACCCTACACCTAAAGGAGCTGGAGAAAGAACAAGAAAGAAACCCTAAGCCCAGCAGGAGAAGAGAAATCATAAAGATCAGAGCAGAAATCAATGAAATAGAAACCAAAAAAACAATAGAACAAATCAACGAAACTAGGAGCTGGTTCTTTGAAAGAATTAATAAAATTGATAAACCCCTGGCCCGACTTATCAAAAAGAAAAGAGAAAGGACCCAAATAAATAAAATCATGAATGAAAGAGGAGAGATCACAACTAACACCAAAGAAATACAAACTATTATAAGAACATACTATGAGCAACTCTATGGCAATAAATTTGACAATCTGGAAGAAATGGATGCATTCCTAGAAACATATAAACTACCACAACTGAACCAGGAAGAAATAGAAAGCCTGAACAGACCCATAACCAGTAAGGAGATTGAAACAGTCATTAAAAATCTCCAAACAAACAAAAGCCCAGGGCCAGACGGCTTCCCGGGGGAATTCTACCAAACATTTAAAGAAGAACTAATTCCTATTCTCCTGAAACTGTTCCAAAAAATAGAAATGGAAGGAAAACTTTCAAACTCATTTTATGAAGCCAGCATCACCTTGATCCCAAAACCAGACAAGGATCCCACCAAAAAAGAGAGCTATAGACCGATATCCTTGATGAACACAGATGCGAAAATACTCAACAAAATACTAGCCAATAGGATTCAACAGTACATTAAAAAGATTATTCACCACGACCAAGTGGGATTTATTCCAGGGCTGCAAGGTTGGTTCAACATCCGCAAATCAGTCAATGTGATACAACACATCAATAAAAGAAAGAACAAGAACCATATGATACTCTCAATAGATGCTGAAAAAGCATTTGACAAAGTACAACATCCCTTCCTGATCAAAACTCTTCAAAGTGTAGGGATAGAGGGCACATACCTCAATATCATCAAAGCCATCTATGAAAAACCCACCGCAAATATCATTCTCAATGGAGAAAAACTGAAAGCTTTTCCGCTAAGGTCAGGAACACGGCAGGGATTATCATTATCCATTATCACCACTGCTATTCAACATCGTACTAGAGGTCCTAGCCTCAGCAATCAGACAACAAAAGGAAATTAAAGGCATCCAAATCGGCAAAGAAGAAGTCAAATTATCACTCTTCGCAGATGATATGATACTATATGTGGAAAACCCAAAAGACTCCACTCCAAAACTGCTAGAACTTATACAGGAATTCAGTAAAGTGTCAGGATATAAAATCAATGCACAGAAATCAGTTGCATTTCTATACACCAACAGCAAGACAGAAGAAAGAGATATTAAGGAGTCAATCCCATTTACAATTGCATCCAAAACCATAAGATACCTAGGAATAAACCTAACCAAAGAGACACAGAATCTATACTCAGAAAACTATAAAGTACTCATGAAAGAAATTGAGGAAGACACAAAGAAATGGAAAAATATTCCATGCTCCTGGATTGGAAGAATAAATATTGTGAAAATGTCTATGCTACCTAAAGCAATCTACACATTTAATGCAATTCCTATCAAAGTACCATCCATCTTTTTCAAAGAAATGGAACAAATAATGCTAAAATTTATATGGAACCAGAAAAGACCTCGAATAGCCAAAGGGATATTGAAAAAGAAAGCCAACGTTGGTGGCATCACAATTCCGGACTTCAAGCTCTATTACAAAGCTGTCATCATCAAGACAGCATGGTACTGGCACAAAAACAGACACATAGATCAATGGAACAGAATAGAGAGCCCAGAAATAGACCCTCAAATCTATGGTCAACTAATCTTCGACAAAGCAGGAAAGAATGTCCAATGGAAAAAAGACAGCCTTTTCAATAAATGGTGCTGGGAAAATTGGACAGCCACATGCAGAAAAATGAAATTGGACCATTTCCTTACACCACACACAAAAATAGACTCAAAATGGATGAAGGACCTCAATGTACGAAAGGAATCCATCAAAATCCTTGAGGAGAACACGGGCAGCAACCTCTTCGACCTCTGCCGCAGCAACATCTTCCTAGGAACAACGCAAAAGGCAAGGGAAGCAAGGGAAAAAATGAACTACTGGGATTTCATCAAGATCAAAAGCTTTTGCACAGCAAAGGAAACAGTTCACAAAATCAAAAGACAACTGACAGAATGGGAGAAGATATTTGCAAACGACATATCAGATAAAGGACTAGTGTCCAGAATCTATAAAGAACTTAGCAAACTCAACACCCAAAGAACAAATAATCCAATCAAGAAATGGGCAGAGGACATGAACAGACATTTCTGCAAAGAAGACATCCAGATGGCGAACAGACACATGAAAAAGTGCTCCATATCACTCGGCATCAGGGAAATACAAATCAAAACCACAATGAGATATCACCTCACACCAGTCAGAATGGCTAAAATCAACAAGTCAGGAAATGACAGATGCTGGCGAGGATGCGGAGAAAGGGGAACCCTCCTACACTGTTGGTGGGAATGCAAGCTGGTGCAGCCACTCTGGAAAACAGCATGGAGGTTCCTCAAAATGTTGAAAATAGAACTGCCCTATGACCCAGCAATTGCACTATTGGGTATTTACCCTAAAGATACAAACGTAGTGATCCAAAGGGGCACGTGCACCCGAATGTTTATAGCAGCAATGTCCACAATAGCCAAACTATGGAAAGAACCTAGATGTCCATCAACAGATGAATGGATCAAGAAGATGTGGTATATATACACAATGGAATACTATGCAGCCATCAAAAGAAATGAAATCTTGCCATTTGCAACAACATGGATGGAACTAGAGCGTATCATGCTTAGCGAAATAAGTCAAGCAGAGAAAGACAACTATCATATGATCTCCCTGATATGAGGAAGTGGTGATACAACATGGAGGCTTAAGTGGGTAGAAGAAGAATAAATGAAACAAGATGGGATTGGGAGGGAGACAAACCATAAGTGACTCTTAATCTCACAAAACAAACTGAGGGTTGCCGGGGGGAGGGGGTTTGGGAGAAGGGGTTGGGATTATGGACATTGGGGAGGGCATGTGATTTGGTGAGTGCTGTGAAGTGTGTAAACCTGGTGATTCACAGACCTGTACCCCTGGGGATAAAAATATATGTTTATAAAAAATTAAAAAAAAAAATTAAAAAAAAAAAAAGAATTTACCACAAAAATATATGTATTTCTTAAAACATAAAAAAAAAAAAAAAAAAAAAAAAAAAGACTTTCACTGGTAGATGTTTGGGATGAGGTATAGATGGAAAGTCAAGCATTTGCTTATGGACTAGGAATGGCCGTGAACAATTTAAAGACAGTAGTACTTTTTCAATTCAAGTATAATTAACGTACAGTGTTGTATTAGTTTCAGGTGTACCATATAATGATTCAACAGTTCTATACATTTCTCAGTGCTCATCCAGGTACCTGTATTCTTAATCCCCTTTAACTGCTTTCCCCAACCTCCTACCCACCTCCCCTTTGGCAACCACCCATTTGTTTTCTGTATTTCAGAGTCTGGTTTTTTGTTTATTTCTTTTCCATTTGTTTCTTTGTTTTGTTTCTTAAGTTCCACATATAAGTGAAATCATATGGCATTTGTCTTTCTCTGACTGACGTTTTTAGCATTATACATTTTAGGTCCATCTGTGTTGCATAAATCTCTTAAAATTAGTGTCTCCATTTGAGGGGGGGGTAAACATCCAATAGTGTAATTACCAGATCATATGGTAATTCTATTTTTAATTTTTTTTAGGAATTCACATACTGTTTTCCATAGTGGCCATACCAACTTGTATTCCCATCCAACCCTCACTATTTCTTGTGTTTTTGACTTTAGCCATCTGAGAGGTGTAAAATGATATCTCATTGTGGTTTTGATTTGCATTTCCTTGATGATTAGTGATGTTGAGCATCTTTTCAAGACAGTGGTATTTATAAGACCTATGGATCGACTCACTTTTGTAGAAGCCTTTTGAAGACATTTTTAAAAAGAAAAAAAAAAAGGCTCAAGTTACCAAATTTCAATTCAAGACAGGCTGTAAAAATCAGAAAACCTCCAAAGCAATATTTAAAGACATGATCATCTTTTGTACCCATAGTGGAAACTGTGTTGATAATCAGATCCAAGACTGATCAATAAGGTAGTGAGCTACAAGGAGACTGAATGTACTACCTTGACAAATCCTCTGTGCCAAAGGAAGGGTCTTGGTACAGAAAGAAAAGAACCCTAAGACTTGCTATGTAGCACGTAGGTCGACAAACCTGAAAAATTTAAGCCCCCAGATAGTTTTGAACTCTGTATTAGCCCATGTTGCTCCCTGTGCCTTACTTGAGACTAGTCTCCCATTTTCTGGAGACACTACAAAAACCCCGGATGAAGCAATAGCATATAATTAAACAAAGAATATTAAGATTTGGTTAACATTTTACCTGAAAGGACTAAGGATATAGGCATATGAATGAATTTTTATTATTTATTTATTTATTTATTTATTTTTGAAAATTTTCTTTATTTATTTGAGAGAGTAAGACAGAGAGAGTATGAGCAGGGAGAGAGGCAGAAGATAAGGGAGAAGCAGACTTACCACTTAGCTGGGAGCCCAACATGGGGCTCAATCCCAGGACCCTGGGATCATGACCTGAGTTGAAGGCAGATGCTCAACCATCTGAGCCACCCAGGTGTCCCCAGAATGAATTATTAAAGTGTTGGGCAAGAAGGGTGGAATATAAAGATGGACAGGAAAGAATTTATTGACATTGAAAAATACTTTCATGACATAGCAACCGTATAAGGAACTAGAACCAATATATTGCTGGGACGGTTCTCTAAAGTTTGGACAGAATGAAGGGCTATCAGAAATGAAGGAGAGATTCTAGAGGTGCCTTAACTGCCTTATATAAGGTGTCAGAAGGCTCAGGGAGGTTGGAATAAATTTAAAATTTGAGGCCTGAGAATCTATCATCTCACTATATTTCTTGTAAGGGCCCAGAAAACATACCCATCTCCAAGGCAGTAAAAATCATAGTAATGAGGGTACACTGGCATCTTTGAAAAGCTCAGTCATAGCTACTCACTATAGTTGACAGAAAGAGAGGCTGCTGTGGAACTGGGCATCCCAGTATCAATTAGACTGATAAAAATCCAAAATAGCAGAGGCCAGATGAAGCACATGACCAACAGAACAAGTTTACATAATTATAATAATGGACTGCAAGGTCAAAGTGGCAACCAGAAGGTCCTCACCCATAGAGCTCTGTGATAATGATTAATAGACCATGGTGTTCCTCAGGGCAAGTTAAATGAGTGTCCACTAGGGTGTTACTTGACATGTATGTATAACCCGAAACAGTGAGCAGCTGGTGAACAGAAGGCTGATGCTAGCTAGCACAATGAAAAGTTGCAGGCTCTCACCCACTTTACAGATTAAGCAAGTTCTCAGACCTAAAGCTCATCATTTGAAGGGGAGGCTGAGTAAAGACCCACCAATATTAAAACAAGTATATACACGACATATTCTACAAACTATTCTCCAAAAGGACATATGCCTATTTATGGGGAAATTGTACGTTGAGAAAAGGGAAACATATAGGCATTTCAAGCTAGCTGGACACAGGTTCTGAATGGACGCTAATTCCAGAAAGCTGGAAGCACTATCACATCTTTCAGGTAAGTGGGAGATCATGGAAACCAGATGGCTCAGGTTCCCTAACAGTGGTCTCATGGAGTCACAGACCCACTTTTTCTTATATCCCTGGTTTCCAAGTAAACAGTTGGAATGGATATTCTTAGAAACTAACAAAACCTTCACTTTGGTTTCTTGTCCTCTGCAGTAAAAATTATCGTAAGAGGAAGGACCAGTGGAAGCCTGCACATTCTCACTGGCTACGATAGTGCATCAGAAGGAATACAGCATCCTGAGAGGAGATACAGAGACAGTGCCACCATCAAAGAATTAAGGGATGCATTGATGTTAGTAGTCTTTATATCTTTATTCAACTCACTGATTTAACCCAAATCAGTCACTGCAGAAGCCATCATAGATAGTTATGGTAGACTACCATTAACTTAACCTAAGAACAGCTCAATCACAGCTGCTGCGTCAGATATGATACATTTGATAGAATATAACCACACAGCTTTTGGCACCTAGTACACAGTTATTGCTCTAGTGAATAGGTTCTTTTCAATCCCTTTCAGTAAAGGGAGCAAAAGCCATTACGATTTATGTGGGAAGGAAAGCAGAACATATTCACTATCTTGCCCCAGATATCTTGTTAACTTTCCTGCTCTCTATCACAATGTGTGTAGTCCACAAGGGCATTGATCAAGCTGACATTCCATAGAACATCATACTACACTGATAAGATGAGTAGCAAGGTGCTTCCACACCCAATGATAACCATAAATGGACAAATGTAACAGCCTTTACTCCATCAGGCTAAAGCAACTAAAGGCTTTAGCCCTCCGAGATAAAGAATTGGGTAATCCACCCAGTCAACAACCTAGGTAAAGAAGAGTGGTGGAAGAGAGAGAGAGAAAGAATATTAATTATGGCCTTGAGATAAATTACAGCTTATAAGGGAATGTTGTTTGTCTCTCTAACACTCCTGTATCAAATCTTTTGTGGGCATTTCTGTCAGCCCTCTGGTAGACTACATATAAGTCAGGCTACTAGCACATCTGAGTAATACACATATCGTCATATCCAGTTCATATCCACTTCATACCCAGTTGAACCAATGTGACCTGATAGATGATAGCTACTACCTCTTCTTCCTATGCTGGGGCTTTTCCGCTCCACAAACTTGGAAGTATGAGAGTAAACAGTCCCTAAGGCAACAAAATCAGTAGGGGACAAGATGCTTCCTTCCATCTATGTATCAGCAAACAATTCCTAATTCAGCCCTCTCACAAGCTCTCCAGCAAGTCAGAGCCCCTATTGCCTGTAAAGTTGATTAGACCAATAATGTACTTCTGTACTGATTTTTTGTTATCCTGTTTTACTTCTAGTCCTCTACCCCCAACTTTTTCCCTTGGAATCGTGTCCCAAACTAAGTGAATGTGAATGTGAACCTTGTCTCAGTTTCTTCTTTTTTGAAAACCCCAGCAAAGACAACAAAGTAAGACAGAACACCAAATGTGGTACTATAAGGTTTTTCAGAGAAAATAAACATTGAGTTATGCCTTAAGGTCTCACCTTAAAAATTTTCCATGTGGATAAGAGGGGAGAGTGTTCTGGGTAGAAGTAAAAGCATGGACAAAAGCAAAGAGGTAGTTAAAGGCTTGGTAAATTCAGGAAATTGGAAGTGTTTCACAATCAAAGGAGCAATAGAGTCTTGTGCTAGAGGTGGCAGGGATGCACAGAGATAAGCAGGACATTGATACAGAAGATTTTGTGTGCACGTCAGTTGGGACTTCTTTTTGTAAACAAGGAAGAAACAGTTACATTAACCCTTACACCAAACTTTCTGCCTAGCCTGAAGGATTGTGAAAACAAGCTTACTTTTTAATTTCCAGTTGAAACATGAGTTGCCATTACCTATGAACATTTAAAGATGAAGCTATTCTGAGAGAGCTCATTGAAAATTCAAAAGAAAATGTGTGGTAACATAAAACAGACATTGTTCGGGTGCCTGGGTGGTGTGGTCAGTTAAACATCCAACTCTTGGTTTTTAATTTTTTTGCTATCCTGACAGGTGTGAGATGATATCTTATTATGGTTTTGATTTGCATTTTCCTGATTATTAGTGATTTTGAGTATCTTTTTGTGTGTCTGTAAGTTATCTGTAGGTCTTCTTTGGAGAAATGTCTGTTCATATCTTCTGCCCGTTCCTTAATTGGATTATTTGGGGTTTGGTGCTAATCTGTATAAGCTCTTTATGTACTTTGGATACTAACCCTTTATCTGACATGTCATTTACAAATATCTTCTCCCATTCAGTATTTTCTTTTTTAGTTGATTGTTTCCTTCACTGTGCAGAGGCTTTTTATTTTGATGTAGTCCCAATAGTTTATTTTTTATTATTTCCCTTGCCTCAGGAGACTTATCTAGAAAAATGTTGCTGTGGCTGAAGTCAGAGAAATTACTGCCTGTACTCTCTTCTAGGATTTTTTTTTTGAAGATTTTATTAATCTATTTTATTTTAGAGAGAGAGAGAGAGAATGGGGGAAGGGGAAGAGGGGAAGAGAGAGGATCTCAAGCAGATTCCACACTGAGTGCAGAGCCTGATGCAGGGCTTGCTCCCACAACCCTGAGATCATGACCTGAGCCAAAACCAAGAGTTGGACACTCAATCAACTGAGCCACCCAGAAGCCCCTCTTCTAGGATTTTTAGGGCTTCTGGTCTCATATTTAAGTAATCATTTTTACTTTATTTTTGTGTATGGTGTAAAAATGTGGTCCACTTTCATTTTTTGACATATAGCTATCCAGTTTTCCCAGCACTATTTGTTGAAGAGACTTTTTCCCATTGCATAATCTTGCTCCCTTGCTGTCGATTAATAGACCATATAAATGTGGGTTTATTTCTAGTCTCTCTGTTCTGTTCTGTTGCTCTGCATGTCTATTTTTGTGCCCATACCATACTGTTTTGATTAATATAATTTTTTTGATATATAACTGTTTTGATTACTATAATATCTTGAAATCTGGAATTGTTATATCTCCAGTTTTGTTCTTCTTTTTCAAGATTGCTTAGGCTATTCAGGGTTTTTTATGGCTCCATACAAGTTTTAGGATTATTTGTTTCAGTTCTGTGAAAAATGCTGTTGGTATTTTGATAAAGGTTTCACTAAATCTGTAGTTGCTTTGAGTAGTGTGGACATTTTAACAATATTATCCTCCCAATCCATGAGCATGGAATAGCTTTCTATTTCTTTGTGTCATCTTCAGTTTCTTTCATCAGTATTTTATAGGTCAGAGTACAGGTCTTTCACCTCCTTGGTTAAGTTTATTCCTAGGTATTTTATTAGCTTTTTAAAGATTTTATTTATTCACTTTAGAGAGAGAGAGAGAGAGGGCACAAGCAGGAGAGGCAGAGGCAGAGGGAAATGCTGACTCCTTGCTGAGCTGGGAACCTGACATGGGGCTCAATCCCAGGACCCTGGGGATCATGACTAGAGCTGAAGGTGGATGCTTAACCATTTGGACCACTAGACATCCCATATTTTATTATTTTTTAGGACATTGTAAATGAAACTGTTTTCTTAATTCCTCTTCCTCCTGCTTCATTATAAGTGTATAGAAATACTTCTGCATATTGATTTTTATATCCTGCAAACTTACTGAATTCATTTATCAATTCTAGTAGTTTTTGGTGGAGTCTTTCTATACTATACTATACATACTTGCTATACTATACTATACTATACATACTTTCTATTTACAGTATCATCTGCAAACAGTGAAAGTTTTACTTCCTCCTTACCAGTTAGGATGCCTTTTATTTCTTCTTTTTAATCTGATTGCCATAGCTAGGATTTCCAGTATCATGACAAATAGAAGTGGTGAGAGTGGACATCCTTGCATTTTTCCTGACCTTAGGGAAAAGATCCAGTTTTCACCATTGAGTATAATGTTAGCTGTGGTTTTTTCATATGTGGCCTTTGTTATGTTGAGGTATATTCCCCCTAAACCTACTTTTTTGGGGGTGTTTTATCAAGAGTGGATGTAGTACTTTGTCAAATACTTTTTTTGCATCTATTGAAATGATCATTTGGTTGTTATCTTTTCCTTGCTGGTGTGATGTACTGTGCTGATTGATTTGCAAATGTTGAATACTTTTGGATTCCAGGAATGAATCCCACTTGTTTGTTGTGAATGATTTTCTTAGTGTATTATTGGATTCAGTTTGTTAAAGATTTTTGCATTTATGTTCATTAGAGATATCGGCTTATGTTTTCCTTTTTTGTAGTGTCTTTATCTGGTTTTGGTATCAGGGTAATGCTTGTCTCATAGAATGAATTTGGAAAATTTTCTTCTATTTTTTTCGATGGTTTGAGAAGAACAGGTAGTAACTCTTCTTTAAATGTTTGGTAGAATTCACTTATGAAGTCATCTAGTCCTGGACCTTTTTTGTTGGGAGTTTTTAAATTACTGATTCAATTTCATTGCTGGTATTTAGTCTGTTTAAAATTTCCATTTCTTCCTGATTCAGTTTTGGGAGGTTATGTGTTTCTAGGAATTTATCTATTTCTTCTAGAGTGTCCAATTTGTTTGCATATAATTTTTCATAACATTCTCTTTTCATGGTTTATATTCCTGTGGTATCAGTTGTTATTTCTCCTCTTTTATTTCTGATTTTGAGTCCTCTCTCTCTTTCTCTCTCAACCTCTATCTCTTTCTCTTTTTAATGTATTTGACTAAAGATTTATAAATTTTGTTGATCCTGTCAATGAACCAGTTCCTGGTTTCATTGATCTGTTCTATAGTTTTTATAGTTTCTATTTCATTTATTTCTGCTCTGATCTTTATTATCTCCTTCCTTCTACTGGCTTTGAGTTTTGTTTGTTCTTATTCTGCTCCTTTAGGTGTAAATATAAGTTGTTTATTTGAGATTTTTCTTGCTTCTTGAGGTAGGCCTGTATTGCTATAAACTTTGTTCTTAGGACAGCTTTTGTTGTCCCAAAGATTTTGGACTGTTGTATTTTCATTTATCTCCATATAATTTTTAATCTCCTCTTTGATTTCTTGGTTGACCCATTCATTGTTTAGTAGCATGTTATTTAACTCTATACATTTGCATTATTTCCAGATTTTTTTCTTTTGATTGATTTCTAGTCTCATAGCATTGTGGTCAGGAAAGATACATGGTATAACCTCAGTCTTGTTGAACTTGTTGAGACTTGTTCTGTGGCCTAACCTGTGATCTACTCTGTAGAATGTTCCATGTGCATTTGGCAAGAATGTGTATTCTGCTGTTTTAGGATGGAATGTTCTGACTATATCTGTTAGATCCATCTGGCCAATGTATAATTTAAAGCCATTGTGTCCTTGTTGATTTTGTTTGATCTACCTATTGTAGTAACTTGAGTGTTAATATTCCCTACTATTATTGTATTCCTACTAGTGACTTCTTTATGTTGGTTTTAAACTTTATGTATTTGAGTGTTCCTGTGTTGGATGCACAAATACTTATAATTGTTATATCTTCTTGCTGGATTGTTCCTTTTATGATTATGTAGTGTTCTTCTTTGTCTCTTGTTACAGCCTTTGTTTTAAAGTCTACTTTGTCTCATATAAGTATTGCTACCCCAGCTTTCTTTTCACTTTCATTTGTGTGATAAATGCTTTTCCATCCCTTCACTTTCAATCTGCCCGTGTTTTTAGGTCCGAAGTAAGTCTCTGTAGGCAGCATATAGATGCGTCTTGCTTTTTTATTCATTCTGTCTCCCTAAACATTTTGAATGGAGTATTTAGCCCATTTACATTCAAAGTAATTATTGATATGTATGTATTTGTTGTCATTTTGTTACTTGTCTTATGGTTGCTTTTCTCGTTATTCTTTGTTTCTATCTTCTCTTGTTTTCTTATCTCACAGTTTGCTGACTTTCTGTAGTGATATACTTGGACTCTTTTCTCTTTATTTTTTGCATACCTATTACCAGTTTTTGATATGTGGCTACCATTGTTTATATATAACATCTGAAGATATAGCAGTCTATATTAAGTTGATGGTTGCTTAAGTTTGAACCCATTCCAAAGGCACTAAATTTTTAGTCCTCTCCCTTTCCATGTTTTAGGTATATGGTATCATAATTTACATCCTCTTATTTTGTGAATCTCTTGACAGATTTTTATAGTTATATTTGATTTTACTACTTTTGTGCTTCCTAGTTTTCTTACTCCTGCTTATGGTCTTTAACATTTCTTGTAAGGCTGGTTTAGTGGTGAAGAATTCCTTTAACTTTTGTCTGTTTGGGAAATTATTTCATTTTATATTTGAATGATTGCCTTGCTGGACAGAGTATTCTTGGTTTCAGGTTATTCTCTTTTTCAACACTGTGAAACACTCTGTCCTACAGTTTGGTGATCCATTTTTCTGCTTCTTCTAATCTACTCTTGATTCCCTCTAGTGTGTTTTTTTTCCTTCTAGTGTTTTTTTTTTTTTAAAATGTCAGTTTTTGAGTTCTTCATCTGTGACTGTTTTTTTTTTTTTTAATGTTTTCTATCTCTTTGCTAAGGATATCACCTTGTCCTCCATTCATTTCTCCAAGATGCTGTGTATCTTCATGATCATTACTTGACATTCTCTACCAGTCATATTACATATCTCTGCTTTGTTTAGCTCTCTTGCTGTGATTTTTGTCTTATTCTTTCATTTGGGATTTATTCTCTGTGTCCTCATGTTGTACAACTTTCTGTATCTGTTTTTTATGTATTAGGAACATCAGCTACATCTGCTTTTGAAAGTAGTGGTCTTATGAAGAAGAGGCCCTGTGGTGCCTTTAAGAGCAACATCCTCTGGTCAGCAGAAACTGGCATTTTAGAGGTATCTGCTATGTGTGTTCTGTGTGCTCTACTGTTGTGGCTGAGCCATATTTACCTTTAGTCCAGTCATCTGCAATGGCTTTCGTTGCCTGTTGTGGGCACAGTTTGGTCCCTGTAGTGTTAGTGGTCCAGACGGGGGCCACCTGAGTCTTGAGTTGAGTCAGTCCCAGCCAGCATTTGCCAGAGCTGTGGTAGCACCAAATTGCAGAGTACTCTCTCTGTGTTGTTCCTGAGAAGTTTTGGTGGAGGTTGGAGCTGCAATCAGACCAGATGTCTGGTAGGGCCACAGTTGAATTAGTGTGTGTGGTTTTCTTCCCATCTTCCTGTGACAGAGTCACTTTGGGGTGGTGCTGGCCCCTGTCATGGCTGTTTGTGCACCGCCCTGTTTGTGCTGTTGCTTTTTGGATGGACACCTGTCATGTGTATGAAAGGGGGTGGGTCTGCAGGAGAACTTGGGGGCGGATTTTGCTGGTCCAATGCAGGAGTGGACTTGCAGTAGTTCAGGAAAACTGCTGAGGCCAGACTGGAGGGGGCAGGCCTGCATAAGAGTATGGGCGCAGCAATGCTGTTAGCAAGAGTGTGTTTGGGCTGTGCTATTTCCCCCAGGTATCAGTGTATCTAGGGTAGGGAGCAGGGGAGGGAAATGGTGCCCTCCAGCTCTTTTGTTGTTGATGAAGTCTCCCAAAGACCCCTGCCCCTCTAGTACAGGCTCTGAGATTAGTAAACATATCTTCCTCCCATATATCCCAGGCATTTTTCAAACTGTAGCTTCTATGCTGTATTTCCATGGGGCTGGTGTGTGTGTGTGTGTGTGTGTGTGTGTGTGTGTGTGTGTGTTTAAGGTTATTTATTTATTTGACACAGAGAGACACAGCAAGAGAAGAAACATAAGCAGGGGGAGTGAGAGGGAGAAGGAGGGTTCCTGCTGAGCGGGGAGCCTGATTGGGGTGGGGGTTGGTCCCAGGACCCTGGGATCATGACTTAAGCTGAAGGCTGAGGCTTAACAATTGAGCAACCCTGGTGCCCCTATTGTGTTGTCTTTTTAAGGGCAGGGAAATCAATTTTCGATCACCCTCTCAGTTCTCTCATGTGTTAAAGTTCCAGGTGTTAAGCCCCACTGATCTGCAAGAACTTGCAAAGCTAGGTCCCTCGGGTTTTTAAAGCCAAATGTTATGGGAATTCATCTTTCCAGTGCAGGTCCCCCATGGCTGGGGTGGAGTCTTCTTCTCACCCCTCTCCATGCCTATAGCATCCCTCCCTCCCTCCTTTGGACTGTCCTGTGAGATTGCTTGGTTCCCGATTGTGCCTCTGCCCTTCCTATCCTATTTGACGTGGTCTCTTCTCTCCGTTTAGCTTGGAGAGTCTGTTCTGCCAGTCTTCAGGTCATTTTCTGGGTTATTTATAGTGATAAGGGAATTATCTACCTGTATTCATGGGATGAGGTGAGCCATCTTCCCCGGAAGTCCCTTAAATTTTTCTGTACCACAAAGTATTACTCTTCTTTTGATATTTTGCAACTATTTAAGAATGTAAAAACCATAGTCCATGGCCTGTACAAAAACGGGCCTTGGGCCAGATTTGCTCATAAGCCATAGCTTGTCAACTCTTTGTATAAGTTAAATCAGGATGGTCTAATTTCCTTTGCTGAAGATTGGCTTTAGCATGGACGGGTAGTTGCATCTTGACCAATGCAACTTGAGGATTGGTTTGCTGCAAGCTTTCCTTGATTTAAAAAAGAGAGAGAAAGAACAGTCCTTTTATTGACCGTAGATACTGCTGATGATGAATAATGTCTATAGCTGCTCTAACCATATTTTTTTTTAAAGATTTTATTTATTTATTTGACAGAGAGAAAGATCACAAGTAGGCAGAGAGGCAGGCAGAGAAAGAGGGGGAAGTGGGCTCCCTGCTGAGCAGAGAGCCCAATGCAAGGCTCGATCCCAGGACCCTGAGATCATGACCTGAGCCGAAGGCAGCGGCTTAACCCACTGAGCCACCCAGGCTCTCCCGCTCTAACCATATTGTGACCATGAGGCTTCTTGCCTTTTTACTGAGAATAGCAGAGTAGAAAGAATCTGAATCTTCTTGATATTAATAAGCTGTGGCATTAACCTGGAAAATACTTAAATCTTCATGAAATTACTCAAGTGTTGAATTAGCTTGACTATAGACTTCTTGTTGTAAGAAACAATAAAGCCATTTTTAGTCAAGTTTTCTGATACTTGAAGCCAAAAATATTCTGATACTAAAGGATCCAGAAGAATACTACTTAAGCTATTAAATAGAATAACATAGAACTATAAATGCTGCAATGGAAGGCTATCCTAGTCAAATTCTTAGGTGGAAAAAAATCAAAGTATGGAACAGTTTGTACAGGTAGAATGTCATTTTTTTTTTTAAAGATTTTATTTATTTATTTGACACACAGAGAGATCACAAGTAGGCAGAGAGGCAAGCAGAGAGAGGAGGAAGCAGGCTCCCGCTGAGCAGAGAGCCCAATGCAGGGCTTGATCCCAGGACCCTGGGATCATGATCTGAGCCAAAGGCAGAGGTTATAACCCACTGAGCCACCCAGGTGCCCCTAGAATGTCATCTTAAGGATATAGGTATATACATTAAAATTTGGGGGAAGACTAATTATGATTAACTCTGGAAAGTGTTATTGGAATGAATGGGGAGGAAAAAGAGACTTAATTTTAATTGTAGGTATTAATTTATTATTTAAATGTTTTAAAGGATGTGCAATTATTACTTTTCAAATTGAAAAGCTGATTTAAAAATAGAAAATTGTTGATGTTTAGATAAGCAAGTATTGTGAATAAGATTCTGCAGGATTCTGAAGATGCTGCAACTCAAAGCTGATGCCTAAGATGTGGTAAGGCCCTAGATTCAGATAAATGATTTCAGTTCTATTTTATTCTCTTAATGTGGTATCTTTATCTATGCCACCTTCTACCTGAGTGAAGCTTAGTAAAGTATAATCTAGAAGAACAGAGAATAACAGATACTGCAGCTATAATAGTTTAGCTCCTCTTACCTTTCTGAGAGACAGAATATTTCATGCATTGCCTTTCACCATTACGACTGTGTCTTGTCTCAATGATTTAAAAGTGGGAAAAGGGTAATTAGTTATGGAAGTCCTTCCTTAAGTTTCACTTGTGAGAGTTAACTGTCTGGGAATGATTTGGATAAAGAAAATAAAAGAGAATAATAAGAATACTGAGAAGATAAAATAAAAAGAAGACCTACAGCATGAGGGGTTTAGGATAGCAATGAGGAAGAAATTTCTAATAGTAAAAACAATTACAAACAGAACAGCACAGAGGTTAATTTTACACACTGTGGACTTTTCATTATGACAGCTTATTGTATTTTATTATAAAGATTTTTATTTATTTATTCGTCGAGAGAGTGTGCACACAAGCAGGGGGAGCAGCAGGCTCCCTGCAAGGAGCCCGATGCTGGACTATATCCCAGGACTCTGGGATCATGACCTGAGCCAAAGGCAGATGCTTAACTGACTTGAGCCACCCAGGCATCCCCATTGTGACAGTTTAAAAGGAAATAATCATCTGTGTAGAATGGTATTATCGTTAGAATCACAAAGATGAAAGAGAGTGTAGAGAGCTCCTATTCCAAGTGCCTTCATTTTACAGATGACAAAACTGAGGCTGAGAAATTAAAGTGACAAAGATCATTCAGTTAATTAGCTGTAAAACCAGAATCGGTGTTCAATTTCTTATAATAGACTCTATACCACATTTACTGAGAATGATTTTGTCTGAAGGCAGTAAACTAGAGGACTTCTCAAAGTCCTTTATAGCTTAAAGACATTACTCAAGAACTAAAGCTGATTTATCACAACCTGAGGTTCTTGCTCAGGGAATCTTGAACTTTTTGATATTTATGCAACATTATGTGTATGTATGCTTGGAAATCTATAGTTTCCAGTGCCTTCTTATGATAGAAGAATTTAACAAGTATCCCAAAAGTTGAATCTGAGCTTAATCACAGAGAATGAAAGTAGGTAAAATCATGCCATTAGAGAGGTAACTAGTTAGAACCCAACCTCAGCAATGAGGGGTGGAGGAGTTAGGGGGACTCTCCAGGTTCAGTGATAGGGATATATTCTCTAAAGCATCTGATTATGTCAGCATATCAAAAGTTACATGGGTATGGAGGAAAACTCTCATGGGTTGGGGATTTTTGAAAGTCCAGGTGGCCAACTAAAAGTACCCAACAAACTTTTTCTCCTTAATACCTGCCCCCCACCCCCTCAAAGAAAGGTCTAGAAAATTCACCAGTTCAGCAACCAAAAAATGAAAGGGGCATACTCTAAAGTTAAAAAAAGAAAAATAAAAAAACTTGCAGACACACAAACAAAACATTCTGAAACAAGTACCAAATTACAAGATTAGCACAAATATCTCCAAATTTGTAGAGAAATAAACCTAATGCATCTCCTTACATTTTTCATGTTCTCACTGTACATTACAGAAATAGATAAAAGAAAGGCTGGTGATATGGGGAAAGTGAACTAGGGGTCTGACTCAAAAAAGGGCTGTTCACTAAAATGGGGAGACTATCTGATGTCTGAGGATTTTTATTTTTTTTAAAGGGAATAAGATATAATACTCAGCTAGGACAAACATACTCCTCAAAGAGAGTATGGCATGGGTTTTCTAATGGAAGTTTTATCTTTCAGAGCTTATTTCTCCTTCCTACCATTTCCTTGTGGCCCAGAGAAGTAAACAGAAGTTGAAATACTCTACTAAAAGAAATCGAGTGGAAGCAAAACTGGACTCAGGGAAGACGTAAAAACATCATCCACACCATATTACAGCAACTAAAATGTCAGACTATTCAACCCTGAGCAAGATGAAAAGAAATGACATGGCTATCATGTACACATGTTATACCCAGAAATTGTGTGCAACTTTTCTCAGGTCACAAAATTAAGATGGTAGAATTGGGATTCAAATCCAGGTAGTCTGACTAGCCTGGAAGATCTGGATAGAAGATGTTTGATTTACTTAACTGTTTCCTAAATGAGAGAAAGCTGTTGAGCCAACTGTAGTGAGATTTCTAACTGTTTGGTTCTTAGGTGTAAATAAGATGAGAGAAAAAGCCTCTGGTACCTGTTCTCATGGCCTTAGGAGAAAAAATCATTCAGGATCTCTCTCACCAATGATGGGCCAGAAGCCTGGGGAAGAGGTCAGGGACAGCAATGCTGGGGAACATTATGGGTGTGGCCTAGTCAGAGTCTAGATCTACAACAGCTACCATACTTGCCTACTGTCCTAATGAAGTCCTGCTATAAAAATTTACGTCTTTTAATATATTCTTAAACAGGAACCTCAGCAGAAGTCCAGAACAGCAAGTCAAGGCCCCATTAGCCCAATGATTGCCCTTTCCATTACTAAGTTAAATATGTCTGAAACATGAGTATCCTGTTATAGAATCTGGGTGACAAAAGAATGGATATCATAGTTGGGGCCATTTCCTTCATGAATGACAACCACCAAAGCCTTATTCTTCTTTTAAGACAAGGCGTGAAGAACACCCTACCTGTTCCTGGCATGGGTTTGATCTGTACTCCTGTAGTCCAGCAGCCATTCTGAAAAACATAAATGACACTAACTATATGGCAGCATACATGGAGCAAACAGAGGATGGGCAGAGATGTGGAAAAGATGTGGAAGATGACTGAAAACACATTTTGACTTTTCTGTATTTCCCGATTCAAACAGAGGACTAAGGCACAAAGCTTCTCTCAACTGTTTTCATTGCCTAATGGTAGCAACAAAAAAAGATGTATTTTTAATAGTAATTAGCTTCATTTCCTCTTAAAGTTGTGACTAATTTTAAGTACTATGTAGATAAGCGTCAATGACAAAAAGTTTTCTGCGATTGTTGAACTGTTATAGAAAAGCTAGTAGTGTATTTGACACTGGATCAAAGAGATGATTTTATGGCAACAGAAGTGTATCTTTCTATCCAGTCATATAACATAACCAACTAGCATATAGCAACCTAACAGCTTATTAGTTGTTGTCTACATAGTTGATTTCAGGGCCTGTTGACGCATCATTAGTTGTTTGCAAACTACCTAATATGTAGATGTCCCACAGAACCCCATGTAGCCACCATATTAATTCACTCTAAAAGGTCAACTTACCTGTAAAAAGGAGATATTTACAGTATTTACTTCTTAGGCTTCATGTAAGGATTAAGTGGGATCACGTACATGAAGGACTTAGAACAACTACTGGTACATAGAATGTGTATCATCAGTCAGGGCCCTTCCAGGGAATAGAATTCCCTCTACATGACTCAAAGAAAGAAGTGTTAGTTAAAGTACTACATACAGTGATGTGGGTAGGGTGAAGGGAATAAGGAAGGCTGGTCGACACCCACAGACTAACAATACTCCTCAGGCTGAGGGGATATGGGAAAGAGAGCCAGCTGCCAGCTGGAACCATAGAAGGACCACCAGGTAGGCACTACAGTCTAAGAGGGATGAGACTGCTGACAGAGATGGTTTGTTAAAGCGGATGGGGGTGGGAGGGAAGAGGTGGGCAGAAATACTCCGACCTATTTCTTATGCCAGTGCCTCCCATCAGCCAAACCCAAACAGCAGCCAACTTCCAGGGAATAGAATAGCACAGATAGCACAGGACCTGCAGCCCTTGGTGATCAGTTTGCTAGAGCATAAGGCAAAAAAGAGCAAATAATGGACTGGGGGGTGGGTAGTAGGAAGAAGGGGTAATGCTAATTAACAAGCATACTCCTGTTCATTTTCTATTTTAAACCAAAACATATTATCTGAATTCTAACAAAGTTGGTATAAATGCATCTTTTCCCTACTATGAGAAATAAATTATGTGGAATTTTATTCATATAAAGGCTCATATATGCTTTCTTTTTTTCTTCACTTATTATCCAATCATATAACATAATTATGAAATAGCTATTTTGAGAAAGCAATATGCTAAGTATTATGTATAGGATTGGTATTCTTGTCCTCATGTAGATTGTCATTTGCAAATCACTCATGTAAGTTAATATCATGTAAATAACATAGTAATATATTAAAAGTGCCCAATATAAATTTTCATGTATCTAAAAGGGAGCAGTACTTCTAAAAAAAATGGAGGTTTTACATTTTAAAGATTGCTCTAGATTTGAGCAACCTTTTTTGGATCATATACCCATTTGAAAATCTGATGAAAGCTATAGAGATTCTCTCTCCAGTAAAAAAAAAGTGCATATGCATATAAGGGCTTTCACTGATCGCTGTTTTAGTCTCAAGCTTGTTCACTTGAGTCTTTCTTAGGCAGGTGCTCATGTGATCTTTTTGGGCTCAGAGATGCCCAGGAGCACTGCAGAGGGTAGAGGGCCATAAGACAAAGAATAAAATAAAACTTAGTGGCACTGCCGGGCATGGCCATACCTTGTATTCTCAAAGAGTAGTAAAATGATGGAGCCCTGGTGCTTATCAAGAAAAATTTGCTTCCATGTACAGAGTGGGTATTGCAAAGGGCTCTGATCCACGAGAATCCTGCACACTCAACATGCCTTCAAAGGGGACTCTTCTTTTCTTCTATGAGTGCACTCACTTCCCCCAACTCCCCATTTCCTGGAGGCAGGATATTTTCTTAGACAAGCTCAGATCCAGCATGCCATACTCTTGTTACCTGGACAATCCTTTCTCCTTGTTTACCCCTTCAGTATATACACTGTCATTTCAAATCCATATTATTTTTTAACACAAAGTTTCATTATCCTTCACACTGATGGTCCTTGAAGGCTGACCCCAAGTTACCAGTTCTGATTCCATTCTCTTTAGGGATGTGACAAGCTCAGTTTTTAAACATTCCTTGGAAAATGAAGAATTTGCATGCCACACTTCCTTGTCTCCTACCAAAAGTAACAACAAGGGCATCTGGGTGGTTTAGATGGTTAAGAGTCTGACTCTTGATCTAAGCTCAGGTCTTTACCTCAGGGTCAAGAGTTCAAACCCCATATTTGGCTCCATGCTGGATGTGAGGCCTACTTAAAAAACAAAAACAAATAAACAAACAAAAAACCCAAATTCAGTTATACATTCCTTTTAAGGGAGTAGAACTTAGGAAAAAAATCAAACAGTTCTTTTAAATCAAGATAGATGTTTCTAGGGGTGCTTGGGTGGCTCAGTGGGTTTAGTCTCTGCCTTCGGCTCAGGTCATGATCCTGAGATCCTGGGATCAAGCCCCGTGTCGGGCTCTCTGCTCAGTGGGGAGCCTGCTTCCTCCTCTCTCTATCTGCCTGCCTCTCTGCCTACTGTGATCCTTCTCTGTCAAATAAATAAATAAAATCTTTAAAAAAAAAAAAAAGATGTTTCCATCCTGCTGCATTCTTATAAACATGTAACTCTGTAAATGATTTCAGGGGTTTCAGGCTTTACATACTATATTACCTACTGCATATAATATATACATGATAAAAATAAACACTTAATATTTTACACAATTTTAGATCATGGTGCAGTTGAGGTGTGTGGTTCTGGATCAGGGTCTCTCATGAGCTTACAGCAGAGATGTCAGCTGGTGTTGCAATCACCTGAAGGCCTGACGAGGGCTAGAAGATCTGTTATTAAGGTGGCTCATTCACAAGTCTGCCAAGTCAATGCTGGCTGTTGGCAGGAGACTCCACTTCCTTGCCATGTGGACCTCTCCATAGGGGCTGCATGAGTGTCTTCATGACGTGGCAGCTAGATCCCCAGGATAAAATCCAAGAGAAAATAAGACAGAATCCACAATGCCTTTTATGATCCAGCTTCCAAAGTCACACAATTTTTCTGCAATATCTTATTGGTTATGCATATCAGCCCTATTCAGTGTGGATGGCACTACCCTAAAGTGTGAATACCAGAAGATGAGAACAGTTGGCTTAGCAGTTGACTATCACATGTCAAATTCCACGTTTCCTTTAATTCTCCAGCTTAATTTTATTTATATCAGTGATTCCTACAAAAGATGAGTGTAAAAATATTTTTTCATTTCAATTAAAATAGAATTATAGAATGTTGCTATATGTGCTTGCTTTTCTGTGTTAAAATAGCAATACTTTGCCTCATCCCAGTTTTAAGTATGTAGTATCTTACCTGGTTCTAGAGTCCACAATTCTAATGAGATACAGACATTTACGAAATGGCTTATAGGAAAATCTTACACTCAATGGATCTCATTAGAATTCAAAGGACTGTAACTATGGAACTGCATTTATCTAAATCAAATAATCTGGTATCTTAAAAATCATCTCTTTGTTGTGGTTACTAATTCTACCATTTCACAGAATAAGTGTTTAATAAAGTATTCATTCACCGAGGATAATTACAACAGAAAATGTGTGGGGTAGAACTAAGAACAGTAGATGGGGAAGAGTTAGGAGGCTTCTAAACATGATTCTGCTACTTTCTAGTTTTAAGACTTTAAGCAGGTTTCTTAAATTCCCCAATTATCATTTCCCTATTTGTGAAATTAATGATAGAGTTTGACTAGAACTAGATGACCTTTAACGATGTCTTTAGTTCTAGCAGTCTCTGACATTACATGAAGCTACATCTATACAATAATTCCCCATTCCTCTCTGTCTGCTTCTAAATTCATTTCATAATGCTTCTCCACAAGATCTACTTTCTCTTTATATTTTCTTTCAGCAATTATTCTGCATACCTTCATAATTCTATGCTATTCTTCTGCCAAGTTATTCATTGACATGTCTACTTTCTTGGCTGTCCTTCACAGTACCCTGAATATACGGTCTCAAATCTGCATGTAGATGAGAACTCTGCAATTACCAAGACGGACCCTGATTATAACTATAGGGTTCATTTTGCTACATACTGAACCTCACCCAAGCCTCACCTTCAACATATTTTCCCAAGAATAGCTGCTTACTCCTAATTTCTTTCTTTCTTTCTTAATTTAATAACTATTGTTTTCAGTCATATAGCAGTGATCTCTGGGAAGGCTAAACATTTCCATTTTGTGAAAACTCATATACCCCAATGTTCCTAATATAGGGGCACCCATGAAACATTCTTTGTTGTCATCTATACTTGCCTCTGTGTCACTTCCCCACAATTCAGTATTTTCTTTATCCCACCTCCCAATTTTTTTTTTCTTTACTCTCATCTTCTATTTCCAGTAAATGCATGATATAGGGTAAGGAGGAGCAAGATGAAAATTGATTATTGAAGTGAAAATTACTTCTGTCCATGATAAAATGCATCTAAAAGCAGTCTGGAGCTCCAAAGGTAGAACTTTAATTCTGTCTAGTTCTGCATGCTGGGTGAAAGAGTCAAATCATAATTCTCCCTCTGCGCTAGGAACAAAAGAACTAAAATCAGCTCAGACTGAAATGAGAAAAAGCAGCAGTGCCAGAGGACAGAGACAGATATGCCAGCTGCAAAGTTTACAGAGAACCTTGCTCTTCCCAAGGCCATACAGCAACTGTAAAAAGCTGTATCCACCTCTCTGAGGGATACTGCTCTCTTATAAATGATGCCAAGGCTATTTATTAGCTATGCAGCTACTTAATAGCTATTCTTTACCTAATACCTGGCTCTTTAATAGCTAATATCTAGCTATTACTAGCTATTTATTTTTATTTATTACTGGGTGCACCCAATTAGTGAACAGTCCTCTCTTCATGAGAGCATCCAATCCCCAATTAATACCCTCTTTTCCTAGTTCCACCTCACAAACAGCGTCCAATCCCGAACTGGTTTTCCTTCTCCCTAGACCCTCCTGACTCCCTTTGGCGGGAACCTAAACCTTACAAAAGACACTTCATCCTCCCGTTTCCCGTGGTCTCCATGCTTCCTCTGGAGTGCCCTTCCTCCTGATTTACATAAATCTGACCTTATCAGATGGCAGGCTTCTTCCCAGTGGTCTTGGCTGCTTTGGCTTTAACAGGAAACAGGTTAGTATCATGATCTTTAATAGTCATGTTTCGTGATGTCTGCTAAATCTTCCTCTGAGCAGTTTGGATTTATAGTTTTTAATAGCTAAAAACAGAGATACATGTTTTCTATAATTTTTCCCTCAGCACGTTCCTGGGAAGGAATACCCCCACCCCAGCCCATCATAAAACTCCAATATCCACTTAAAAATGGCCTTAGACATTTTATCGGGGTCGAGTTTCAGC
The DNA here is from genome assembly GCF_030435805.1 of Mustela lutreola. NCBI lineage: Eukaryota > Metazoa > Chordata > Mammalia > Carnivora > Mustelidae > Mustela > Mustela lutreola. The sequence goes on from NC_081297.1 coordinate 109,804,815, forward strand.
GAATTCAGCTTAAATGACAGGTTCTGCATTTCTGGGTTACATTAAAATGTAGCAGACAGGGGTGTGTGGGCTTTGCGGGTGTACATTTTTTATGTAATTACTGTTAATTCAAGACCAACGAAGGCAGGTTGGGTGATTTAAAAAAAGGCTTCTTCGGGACGCCTGGGCGGCTGTTGGTTAAGCCGCTGCCTTCGGCTCAGGTCATGATCCCAGGGTCCTGGGATGGAGTCCCGCATTAGGCTCCTTGCTTGGCGGGGAGCCCGTTTCTCCCGCAGCCTCTGCCAGATACTCTGCCTGCTTGTGTGTGCTCTCTCTCTTTAACTCTCTCTGTCTGAGAAATAAATAAATTAAATCTTTAAAAAATACTAATAAAAATAAAATAATAAAAATAAAATAAAAAAGGCTTCTCTAGGAGGAATCCCCAAGCTGCACCCGTTTTTCCGGGCATCTCCCGGAGGCATAAATTGCGGGATAATCTTTTTGAGAGTGGAGGAAGGGAGCGCGTCTATCGTCTTCAGGAGCGACGAACGTCTTGCTTCAAGTCTAACACCCCGAAGTCTTGTACCTGGAGCCGGGTAAAGGTTCCGCCCCGGGTCTCTGGGAAGGAGCCCCGGGGGTCTCAGAGCCGGTCCAGGTGCTCGTGGGCGTGCGCCGCCTCGGGAACACGGGGCCTCCAGTCCTCCGCTGCGCGGCGCCGCAGTTCCATTTTGCTCCCACGGGGCCGCCAGGTTTCCCACTTACTGAGTCGCCCCTTGGAGAGCGGACAGTGGCGCACATCTGCCTCGTGCCCGGTGTCCGCACCCGGGCCGCGCTGCCCACGCCCAGAACCTTCCGCCCGTCTGGCCCGGCGCAGTGCAGCAGAGCGCGCTCCGGGTCGGGGGCCGGCCCGGTTCGCGCGCAGGCGCGCACGCGCGCAAGGACCCCCGCCCTCAGAGGCGGGGGTGGGGGCCAAGGGGGGCGGCACAGGGGGAGGAGAAGGAGGCGGAGGAGGCGGCCGCAGGGCCTCCGGCGGGGCTGGAGCTCGCCCTCGCGCGTGCCCTCCGCCGCGCCCGAGCCCCGCGAGGGTGAAACGCTTTCTCCCGGCATGCAGCGGGAGGAGGGATTTAATACCAAGATGGCGGACGGCCCGGATGAGTACGATACCGAAGCGGGCTGCGTGCCCCTTCTCCATCCAGAGGTGAGGAACCGCACCAAGCGCATTCTTCGCCCTTCGGGCCCCGACCTTTCCGCCCCCCCGGACTTGCGGAGGGCTGGGGCCTTACCGTGTGGGGATAGTGGAACGTGCCGGAGTTGGGGAGGGCGGGGAGACAAATCCAGGCCCGAACGCAGCTGCGAGCGGATAACGGGGTGGAGATAGCGGGGCGGGCCTGGTCGGGGCGGGCTTTGGGACGCAGTCCCTGGCTGTGCCTAGAGGACAGAGGTGGAGATGTTGTTGGTTCTGCTCCGTCGCCACGCTGCTCGTGAGTGCACCGGCGACGGGGGCCTGGTGCTGGATTGGAACCGCAACTTACGCCCCTAGTCGGGCTCCAAGCTTCTCGGGGGCAAGGAGGGAGCGCGTCTCGTTTTGATTTCTTCTCTTTTGCTTCGTTAGGGTGAATGACAGTATCTGTTCCTCCCATGTAGCTCATCACTGTGGGGGAGAACACAGTTTTTGGGTAAAAGTGGTGTCCTTCCAGGTTATGCCATGGGCAGCACCTCGGGCACCTTGTGTCGGATGCCCTTATTTGAGCGTTTGTCCTTAAGCGATTTAAGAGAGAGGTCAGAACTTTTGGGAAGAGACCCACGCTTACACTAGCTTGTCAAAGTACCGTTTGTTTTTGTTTTGTTTGTTTTTTGGAGCCAGGGGAGGACAGTGCAACACGTTTCCCATCACAACATGAGTATCTTCCCATGTAAGTAAACAGTGCCCTGCTCCAGGATCAGTCACATTCTGTACTTGTTTACCTCTTGGTTTATAGCTGAGCTAGTGCTTGTTCCGTACTGGAGGTAATTTGTGATGCATTCCAGTTTCTAATGATCCACAGTTAGGTGCGGATCAGGCAGCGGCAAAGCTTCCCGAAAAACTCCTGTAGTTTTTTTGAGGTTCAGGGAAGAAGACCATCTTTGTGTTGTAGTGGGGCGGGGTGGGGGAGGACAAACATGGAAGTATCTACCTGGTTACTTTGCAGTAGAATGATTCTACTTAATTTCTGAAATTTGGGTTAAAGCGTTGTTTTTATTGTTTCGTAAAATGTAAATAAGGGCACACACTTAAAAATGTATTAATGTCCAACCACTCTCTTATTAATCACTTTGATTTACCAGAAACAGATGGGACGTTTCCTTAGGAATATGCTTGAGCCACTCTCAATAGTAAAAGCTCCTCCGGATTTCTGAGAAACAGAGCTGCGCAGTAAAACTAAATATTTTTGTGACCAAGGTAGTACCATATTTAAAACTGGCATTGGACACATCCTTCTTTTAGTTCACACCTAGGCCTTAAAAATATGCCAGGAAACAAAGTTTTCAGATGGTTAAAAGATGTTTCTACGGAATATTTCTATTCATCTATTTGTGTGACAGTTTCAGATACTTAAATGTTGATTTTATATATTTTAACATACTGTTTGTTTAATAAACGTTTGCTTTGTGAACTAGTACATTGTTTGGTACTTTAGGAATAATTTTAACTAACAAATCCGGAGAGATACTGCTTGTAGTAATGAAATGGCCTGTAGGCTTGAAATTTAGAGACCGGTCTTCAGGTTGCCATTTAAAAGAATATTATTAGAAAATCAGCTTATCATTGAAAAAGGAAGTTGATAAAGGTGATATCTGCCATTCTTTTCACCTAGCAAACACAATGTCTGATTAGTTTAGATGTTTTGAATCTTAAGCTTAGAATTATAAGAGCTAAGGTCTTTCTGCATTTTTTCTGTGGTTAATGTTGCATGCAGACCTGGTATAGATATGGTAAAGTTATGCTTCCTTGCATTATGTTCTTGGGCAAGCTACTTCTTTACTTCTGGCTTCATCATTTATAATAATGGTATCAAATGATAATAACTGATAGGCTATTGTGAGGATTGTGATAATGTATTCTTTTTTTTGTTGTTAAAATAAGCAGTGTTTTCAGTCTCCCTTGGAAAGAAACCCATTCTCTGCCTTGGTGAGCAAATAAAATAATAATACTTTTAACTCTTTTTAGGAGAGAACATAGACTTTTGGTCAGACAGATTTAGGTTCTAATTCGATAGTTTGTTGTAATTAGCTAAGGGACCTGAGACAAGTACTTAATCTTTTAAAGCCCAAATTTGTTAATCAGAAATGGAGATGTGGCCTAGTTCAGTTAGCTGTAAGGGATTAGGTGAGACTATGTTAAGGATTAAGAACTGGCACATTGTAGGTGTTCAGTTAATGTTATTTCTTTTTCCTCTACCAGAAGAAGGAGGGAGATATCCACATGTATTTTGGTTTTGGTAAATGATTTAGAGACTTGTGTGGGTTTTATTTTATGGAATAGAATCTTGTAGGAGCAAGTTTTATTTTATTTATCTTCATACTTAACACTGGGTCACAAAAATAGTTTCTCACTTAATATTTTTTTTCTTTAAAAGATTTTATTTATTTATTGGACAGAGATATCACAAGTAGGCAGAGAGGCAGGCAGAGAGAGAGGAGGAAGCAGGCTCCCCGCTGAGCAGAGAGCCCAATGCGGGGCTCTATCCCAGCACTCTGGGATCATGACCTGAGTCGAAGGCAGAGGCTTAACCCTCTCAGCCACCCAGGCGCCCCTCACTTAATATTTTTTGAACAGATGAATTATTTGTAAGAAATTAGCCATTCCTTAAATCTTCTGTTAGTATGCAAACTGGTCACTGTTAAACCCTTTCTCAGGGGATTATGTAATTAGATGAACAGTGAAACCTTCTTTTTAGAGGTATTTACTGTGAGAGAATCTTACTTTTTAATTAATTAAATGACCTATCCATTAAGTCAGTGTTTTAAACATTTCTTTTTTTGTTTAGGTTAGGTACTTTGCTGGACTCTTGAGACTTTGGGATTTTTGTGTTAAATACAATAAGAGGTAATAAAGGATAGTCGTTAAGAGCCACTGGTGACAAACAGAATCTAGGTTCTGCCACTTGTTGTTATCATGGTCAATTTACATTTGTGAAATTGGGTTAATACCTCTTAGAGTGTTTACTGGGAGTATTAAGTAAAAAAATTATGTTTATAAATGTTTATATAATGTTTATAAAGCACTCATCCCAGACCAAGGCACCTAGGCTGCCAAGCAAATCTGACTTTCTGAAAGCCCTAGCGTGTAGTGAGTATTGGTGCTATTGTTTTCTGATGAAGTAGGTGATTATTCATTTTATCATAATGGAAAAATTAGAGGCTCTTTGGAAAAAGATGAACTGATTATCATAGGATTAGGGTGTTGATCCTAGCTCTGTGACTTTAGGCTGTTGGACATTTAAGTAGTTTTAGTTTCTTTGCTTTTGAGATAGGCTAGGGACACCTGAGTGGCTTAGTCCGTTAAAGTCTGACTCTTATTTCGGCTCAGGTCCTGATCTCAGATAAAAAGATAAAGAGGCTAGACTAGATCTCGCTTAAGATTTCTTTAAACTCTAGTGTTGTGATTGTGATTTTTCAGAATCAGTAGGTTTGAGTATCTATCTGCTACATGCATAGCACTGTGCTAGGTTATATGGGTAAAAATAAAATAGCGAGGATAGCTTCTGCTCTCCAGAAGTGAATGATGTAGTTGGGAATACATAGACATGTGAAATACTTAATAGAAGCCAAATAAGTGCTGAATTGGTTAGTGTAGACTATAAGTGGTATCAGATTTCTGTCACCTCAGATAGTTAGAAGAATGACTTCGGCAAGGAGATAGAGACCATATGTTGGTGTACAATCCAGCTAACTTGCTATCACCAGTCTTCCGTTTCATCTACTACTATAGTCTCAGTAAGCCTTCCTAGCTCTTTCATAGAATGAGGCGGCAGTACCTCCTTTTGCCAGAGTATTATTGTAGGGGCTCTCTGTTTCAGCAAGATCTGACACAGAGCTTTGAACTGAATTGCCTAGATTATCTAGGGTTTTCGTCTCTTGTTTGCTTCCTTTTTTTTTCTCAATTTCAAAACTTCTGTTACTGCCTTTTCTCTAGTTTCTCTCTTTTTAAAAATGGCAACTTTTTTTTTTTTTACTTCACATTAATTTTGTTCATATTCATGTCTCATTTTTTTTCTTTGTGTAAAACAGTAAGCCGACTTCTCTTACCATCAGATTTTATAAAATCTCTTTTTTGAAGTTTTTCTGTAGTTAAAATGATTTTGCCTTTTCCCATTATTATTTTTTGTCCTATCATGTACTTAGGGATATACATGTATACACATAAATAAATCATTTGCTTTTGCTTTCAGAAAATAGATAGAAAATTCCTTTGAAAATTTTCTTCTTCTTCTGATAAGATTACTGGCATACTCTTTCCCTTTAAAGCATATCTTTCTGAAAGTCTTTAGAATCTGATGCCTTTTTTTTATTCAGGAAGAATGCTATAGGTCATGTAGTTGTAATTTAGGTTTGAAAATACTGTACCTTAAGCATAGTAACCACTGAATCAATAGATATAAAATGAAAGTGCAGCTAATTGGTGACCTCATAGTTTGTGGCAAAGCCAAAGTTGATAACTATTGACCTGTAAACCAAAAAATTATATTTGGCTGTGAGAAATGCCATTTTACAGTTTTGACTTCTTCGTTTTATTTTGCCTATTATTTTGATTTAGTTTAAGTGAATCACCCCAAAAGTATTTATTAAGAATGGACTGTGGAGTAGATAGATGTAAGAAGATATAGATTAAAAGTGTGGCTGCTTGAGTTTAAATCCTAGTGTTGCCACTTACTAGCTGTGTGACCCTGGGCAAGTTACTGAACTGTGTCCTAATTTTCTGGACTAAAATTGGAGTATATTAGCACCTACATCATGAAGTTGTTGTCAAGATTAAGTGAGATAATATATATAGAGTCGAGTCTGGCGCTTAATAACACAATACATGTTAGTATTAATGTTATGGCAAGAAGTAAGTAATTTGTAAGCAGTAGTAGTATACACATACTGGATATGGACAACTAAATAGCTAAGATAATTAAAATTGGGGATTGAGGAGAGGTTGGGCAGATTGCTTTTTTTATAAGCTTTTTAAAATACTATTTAATTTTCTTAAAAACGTGTGCTTTGATATGAGGAGAGTTTATGGAACATCTAAGTATGATCTTGATGCTTTGATAGGCCACAAAGTAATGGGGAATATAAAATCAGGCATTGCAAAATAAAAGATTAACTGTAGGCCTTTTATTAAAAATTAAAAACTCATGGCAAACCTCTTTTCCTTTAGAGAGTATCCTAAGGCTATGTTAGGGTAATTAGGATTAGTTAGTTAAGGCAGCTTGATGCAGTGTGCTTTTTAACAGAACCTCTTAGAAACACATAATCCAAAAAGCATTTCAGTATCAGGATTATGTGAAATGCTCTTTCATAGGGTCATCTAACTCTAGTATTATGATTATTTTTTTAAAGGATTTTTATTTTATTTATTTGACAGAGATCACAAGTATGCAGAGAGGCAGGCAGAGAGAGAGGGGGAAGCAGGCTCCCCACCGAGCAGAGAGCCTGATGCGGGTCTCAATCCAAGGACCCTGGGATCATGACCTGAGCTGGAGGCAGAGGCTTTAACTCACTGAGCCACCCAGGTGCCCCTAAACTCTAGTATTATTTTATAAATTAGATTCTAGTACAGGTAGGTAATTTAAAAATAAAATACCAAATACTCTAAACTTTGGAGTTTGAAAAATTGATTCAAGGTGATACTGTATTTATAAAATATGCAAATAAGGTTCTCATCCAGTATAATAATTTTCCAGTGGTAGAATAATATATTCTATTAAAATTGGAGCACTGGGTGTGGTGCATAAACAATGAATTCTGGAACACTGAAAAGAAATTAAAAAAAAAAATAATAAAATAAAATAGAAAAAAAATACCCTTAAAATAGAACTACACAGGCAGCTAATTTGAAACTGCAATGAAACTTTAGCTTTCTATAAAGGAGATACTGCAAAGAACTTAATTTCCTGAATAAAGGGATATTATTTTTTGCTTTTGTTTTTAATCATTGGTGAAAATTTGTCATATGATTATTGCGTTTTCTAGGATTAATAAATACTAAATATGATAGAATCTTTGATAAGTTACAATATTATAATGTCTTAAGCTTGTCTTTCTGATTATCAGTGATGATTATTGAGGAGATGGAGATGAGGAGGCTAAAGGTATCTGAAGCGTAGGGTTTTTGGGTTTTTTTTTGGCATATATATTAAATTGCTTATATTTTAAAAAATCCGTTCTTTAATACTAGGAAAAATCAAGTGAAAAATAGTAACTGCTGATTGAGATGTTACTGTACTATACCCTTGTCAATTTTTTTTTTAAAGATTGTATTTGACTGAGAGTGCGTTCATGAAGGGGGCAGGAGGAGAGGCAAAGAGGAAGAGGGAAAAACAGACTCCCTGCTGAGCTAGGAGCCCAGTGCGGGAGGCTCCATCCCAGGACCCTGAGATCATGACCTGAGCTGAAGGCAGATGCTTAACTGACTAAGCCACCCAGGCACCCCTCCCCTTGTCAGTTTTTTAAAAAATAAATTTCTGTATTACCAACATTTGTTAACTTATGAAGGATTTAATATGAGGGATGAGCAAAACTACCCCTATTTTCATGAAAACAAACAAACAAAAAACAAAACAAAACAAAACAAAAACCCTTCCATGAGCTGAAGAGAGAGGTTGCTTTAGTGTTAGAAACCTTGAGTTGAAAACTCTTTTGAAATGTACTTGGGCAAAAAGGGAAGTTACTGATTTACATAACCCTAACTTAGGATAGCAGGGATGCATTTGGATTCAAGGATACCTGGAACTTGAGCCAAGAATGTCACCAAGACTCTGTTTTCTATCTGTTCTCATCTCTGGATTTTAGCTCTGTTTTTTCCTAATGTAGAGCAGCTTCTTTCTTCTCTATAGTGGCAACATGGATGCTGATTTTTTTTTTTTTTTTTTTTTTTTTTTTTTGCCATATCTCAAATTTTAACTAACCATTAGAGAAGGACTTCATGTCTTCCCTTATTTATTCCACAGTGGAAAGTGACAGTAAGTTTTCCCGATTCTTATGACCATGAAATAGGGCCTGTAATTTGCTCAGATCTCTTGGTTGGATTTGGGGGGAGAACAGTTTCCTTAAAGGAATGCTGGCAGGCAAAATAATTTCTGTCCTCTATCTTCATAATTGAAAGAAGAGTTTAGTTGCTTTGTTTCCAGTCATCTAGTTTTTACATGCTTTAAGAAATGCTATGATTACATTGAACTCATTCTTAATGCCAGATGTTCTAGTTGAGTTACTGAATAGCATTCTGTATGAACAATCTAGACCTGCAGTTGAGAAACTTTCTGTAAAGGCCAAGTAGTAAATATTTCCAAGTTCGTGGACCATATAATCTCTGTAGCAATTACTTAGCCTTGTGGTAGTTGTATGAGAGCAACCAAAGACAATATGGAAATGATTGGGTGCGCCATGTTTCTGTAAAACTTGATATAAAAAATCAGGGATGATTTTGTGAGCCAGATTTGACCTGTGATCAGTGAGCCAGATTTGACCTGTGGGATGTATTTGTCAGCCCTTTATTGGGACAATATGTAGAAACTCCAAGAAATTTATATTCAAATGTATGTTTCAGCACATTGAATCCCGCCAGTCACTGATATTCAGTAACTTTATCAGACGTGGATTTGTGTGGGAGGTGGGTTGTATTTGTGTGTATTAAAATCTTATGGAGAACTTCGTTATAATACACCTATTTCCATGCAAACCTCTTAAAGGTTCTAATTTATATGTGGATTTTTGGTATGTATATTTTGAAAAAGTTCCAGAGGTGATTCTTATAAATTCTCTCATATTTTGTTCTCCATTCATGGATACAAACCTGATATGTGGGGAAAGTTTTACTACATTTTACTTTACTACAGGAGGAGGAAAGAAGCTGATTTGACATTTAATGTAGGAGACATTGTACTGTGTGCTTTTCATGTTTTCTCTTTGGTTTTATAATAATAATAGTAATTGCTAACATTTGTCAATTTATAACTCTAAGTTAGCCACATTCCTGAACAGTTTTGCATATATATTCGTTCATTTACTTCTCACTTTTTTAATACCTATTTTACAATGAGGAAATGGAGGCATAGAGAGAGTAAGTTCCTTGTTGGTAAGTGCCAGAACTGAATTTGAATCCATGTTTAAACTACTTAAATTCATTTGCTCCTTTTTTATAGAGCAGCACAATGTGAAAGTGATAATACAGTCATATGAGTTGAATAAATATTATTTGCCAGGCGCTGGTTAGCTATGATTGCAAATATCCTCATTTACTTTTTAAAAAATTCTTGAAATTTTTTTTTAGTAGGCTCTATTTTTTAGACCAGTTTTGAGTTCACAGCAAAACTAAGCAGAAAGTATAAAGATTTCCTATTTCCTATGTACTTGCTGCCCCAACACCTGCACCACCCTCCCCTGCATTGTTATGAGCCTATATTGAACATCATTAACACCCAGAGTTCATAAGTTATGTTAGGGTTTACTTTGGTATATATTCTTTGAGTTTTGACAAATGTATAATGACATATATCTATTGCTACAGTAGTATATAGAATAGTTTCACTGACCTAAAAATCCTCTGCTCAGTCTATATTCATCCTTCCTTCCCTTTTAACTCCAGCAACTACTGATCCTTTTACTGTTTCCATAGTTTTTGCCTTTACCTTAATGTCATGTAATTGGAATCATATACTATATAGCCTTTTCAGATTGGCTTCTTAGTAGTATGCATTAAAGTTTCCTCCATGTTTTTTTTTAATGACTCAACAGCTCATCTTTTTAATGCTGAATAATGTTTCATTGTGTGGGCGTACCATAGTTTAGTTATTCATTTATCCACTGAAAGACATTTTGGTTATTTCAGTGTTCTGCTCATTTTCTTTTTACAGGTCTGCATAGCAGGTATTATTGAACTGTTCATAGGTTAGGAAGCAGAATCAAAGGGGTGAAGCAATTTATTCAGGTTCACATCATTAGTAGTTGGCAGTTTGTATTAGAACTTAAACTAACTCTCTGACTCCAAACCCATAATCCTCATATATATCCTGCCATATAATTTAATAGGTCAAAACATAAATTACTTTTGGCTAAATTGAAAAATTCTGTCAAAATTACTGTTCGCTTTTGTTAAAGGTGTTGGGGGGGCTCAATTTTGGCAGTTGCTCTTAAGTCTACTTCTCTAAGTAATCATTTTGATTTGAAATCCTAAAACTGGATTTTCTTAACACTCTTCTTCAGAATTTTTGCTTATTCCATTTATTGTTTCTTTCTTCCTCTGCTTATTCTGAATGCATAAGGTAAAATATGTCTTCATTAATAAAATTCCTTGAAAGGAAATGAAATAACCCTAGGTGTGATCAAGGGGAAGGGGTGTGAGGGTTTGGAGATAAGTATTCTTAGTATTAAATCTGTGAAGTAGCTGATGAGAGGACAAGTGTTGCTGGCTTGAGGCTAGGCACCTTGGAGGTGCCTTTTTAAACCTTTTAAAGAGCCCCACTTTGCTTGCGTTATCATCCTTTGCTGTATGTAAGTATTCACTACTCTCCATTTGTGATTCTGCAACTATGATCATGAATAACCTGTAGACAGTAGAATTTTGTGTTCTGATTGAATACCCATTATGAGTATCCAAGATCTTTCAGCTATTTATATAAGAAGTTAATTGAGTTGATTTCATAAGTTTCCATTATTTAAACTTGTTTTTTCCTTATTTGTCTTTTTTTCCTCCTGTGGATAATTGAATATAACCAAATCCAAGAAAATACACCCTTGGGGGAAAAAACTTAGACTAGAATCTGGAACCATATAACACAGCAGAACAAATAAAAATTTTCTGAACTCTTATCCTAACATCTGATTTGTTCTATGTTGTTGAATAGTATATATTAATTTTTAAGGTACCAGAAATGTAAATTCCAGTATGGATTTTTTGGCTTTCAAAAAAGGTGACAAGGGGGTATAGCTCAGTGGTAGAGCATTTGACTGCAAAAAAGGTGACACATCAAATATTTAAGGAGTACAGAAGGTATATAGTAGAAGGTAAAAGTATATAACCAATGCATTTTTTCTTAATATAGTTTGGATGTGGTGCCATTGTAGCATATAATTATCTTCCTCATTCTTTGTAGTGTCTAGACCTGTCTTGTTTAATGTCGTAGCCACCACCAATAACATGTGGCAATTTAAATATAAATTAGTTAAAATGAATATAATAGAAAATTCAGCTTTTCAGTCACACTAGTCAAGTTTCAAGTGTTTATTAGCTACGTGTGCCTAGTGACTACTGTTTTGAGACAGCATAGAAATGTGGAATATTATCTGTGATTGCAGAAAGTTCTATCAGACAACACTGATCTGGACGATTTTTTAAAAAATGTGTATGCCTTTTAAAAATATTTTCTACTGTGTAACTCTTTTTCTGAAGACTTATTTGTGATAAGTTGTACAAATTTAACATTTTGAAGTTTATAATTTTTCTTTAAGTTAAACTTTTTATTTTGAGATAGTTTAGATTCACATGCAGTTGTAAGAAAAAGTACAAAGAGATCGTGTGTACCTTTTACCCAGGTTCCTCCAGTGGTAACACTGCAAAATTATCGTGTAATACCACAACCAGGAAATTGATATTGAATCAGTAAAGATATGGTCCATTTCATTATCACAAAGATCCTTCGTATTGCCCTTCTATACCATGCTAATCTGTTATCCATTTCTATAATTTTGTAATTTTAAGAATGTTATTTAAATGGAATCATAGTGGTATGTAACCTTGACTTTTTTCAATCAGCATAATTTTCTGGAGATTCATCTGGTTGTAGTAGCCAGTCATTAGTTTTTTTCCTTTTTATTACTGGGTAATATATGGATTTACTACAGTTTGCTTAACCATTTACCTGTTGAAGGATATCTGGATTGTTTCCAGGTTTTGGTTATTACAAACGAAGGTACTTTAACCATTTGTGTACATATTTTTCTGTCAAGTAAAGACAGGTTTTCGTGGGGCACCTGGGTGGTGCAGTCAGTTAAGTGTCTGACTCTGAATTTCAGCTCAGGTCCTGATCTCAGGGTCTTGAGATTGAGTTCCAAGTTGGCTTTTGTCCTGGGCATGGAGCCTGCTTAAGATTCTCTCTACCCTTCTTCCCTGTGCACATGCTTTCTCTCTATATAAAATAATAAATAAATCTTAAAAAAAAAAGTTTTATTTCTCTGAGATAAATGCCCAGGAGTACAATTACTGGGTTATATGGTAGTTGTATGTCAGTGTTTTCAAGAAACTCTCAAGCTGTTTTCTGGAGTACATTTTACATTTCAGTCAGCAGTGGATGAGTAATCTGATCTCTGAATTTTCACTAGCATTTGGTACTGATACTTGATGATTTTAGTCCATTTGAATAGTAGATGATGAAAAGTCATTGTGGTATTAATTTGAATTTCCTTAATGGCTAATGATTCTATGTTTCCATGTATTTATTTGCCATCTTTATATCCTCTTGGGTGAAATGTCTCTTTTTATTAGTTTGCTAGAGCATAGAAATACCACACACAGGGTGGCTTAAATAATGGAAATTTATTTTTTCATTGTTCTGAAGGGTAGAGGTCCAAGATCAAAGTATTAGCAGGTTTGGTTTCTTTTGAGGTCCCACTCTTTGGCTTATAGATGGTTGCCCTATTGCAGTGTCCTCACATGTTCTTTTTTCCTGTGCTTATAGTCCCCTTGGTGTCTGTGTCCAGATACCCTTTTTCTTTAATTACACCAATGAGATTGGTTTGGGGCCCACTGTGGTGACGTTATTTAAACTCAATTCCTAACTCTCCCTTTAAAGGGCTTAGCTCCAAGTACAGTAGCAATCTGAGGTACTGGCATCTTAACTTCAACAAATGGATTTCAGGGGGACACAGTTCAGCCTGTAACAATGCCTTTGCCACTTTTTTTTTTTCAATTGAGTCTTTATTTTACTGTTCAGTTCTTTTTTTTTTTTTTTTTATTAAGATTTTATTTATTCATTTGACAGCACAAGCACTGGGAGAAGTAGGCTCCCCACTGAGCAGGAAACCCAATGCGGTGCTCAGTCCCAGGACTCTGGGATCACGACCTGAGCCGAAGGCAGATAGATGCTTAATGACTGAGCCACCCTTGTGCTCCTACTGTTGAGTTGTTAATGTATCCTAAACACTAGTTCATTGTCTTGGCCTGCAGATATTTTCTCCCGGCGTGTCAACTTGTTTTTTTGGCCTCAATAGGGTCTTTCTCATGGCATAAGTTTAAATAAGTTTAAATGAGGTCCAGTTTATAAGTTTTTATTTTTATGGGCTGTGTTTTTTCCTTTTAATTCTAAGATTGTCTATCCCTAGCCATGATCTCAAAGATTTTCTTTTTCTTTTTTACAATTAGAGTTTCATGAGTAACACTGAAGTTCAGGATCAGTTATTTTTTGCATTAAGTGTGAGAATTAGGTTGAGGTTTTTTGTGTTTGGGGCTTTTTGTGGCCTATAAATGTCTAGCTGCTTTAATACCATTTGTTGAAGAGCTTATCTTTCCTCCATTGAATTGCTTTTACATTGTTGTCAGAGATCACTTGAGCCTATGGTGTGTGCCTATTTCTGGGTTCTGTGTTGTGCTTCATTGATCTATGTGTCCCTCAGCCAATACTATACCATCTTGATTAGTATAGCTATATAATAGGTCTTGAAATTGAGTAACTGCTTTCTTTATTCATTTTTTTCAAAATTATTTTAGCTACTTTATTTGCCTTCCCATGAATATTTTAAAATAATCTCATCTAAATCTACAAAAAATCTTGCTAGGATTTTGATAGGAATTGCTTTAAAAGGAAGTTGCATTAAACTTACATATCAGTATGGGGAGAAATGACATCTTTACCATATTAAACTTTCCAATCTATGAATATGATGTGTCTGTCTATTTATTTAGATCTTTGATTTCTTTCATCAATGTTTTATGGTTTTAAGCATAAAAGTACTGTATGTTTGGTTATACTAATTTTTATTCTCTCAGGCTGACTCATGGCATCTCTCCAGTGGTTCTCACACTCCTACATCATTAGTTTTTAGCTTTATCAGATTATACCTACTAATGATCATTTCTCCCATCCTAAAAAAAAAAAAATCCCAAAATCAAATCATATTTTCTTTGAGGCCACTTACATTCTGTTTTCTGCCCTATTTCTTTGCTTTTCTTTATGGCAAAATGCCCCAGAAGAGTTGCATATATTTGCTGTTCCTGGTTCCTTTTCTTCCCATCTTTTCTTTAATCCACCCAGCCTGGCATATGCCCCACTTTATGAAGGTAAAGCAGCATCTATAGATTGTCAAGTCCCTTGATCAGCATGTGGTCCTTATCCATCAGCATTGATCTAGTTGATTTCTCCTGGATAACTTTTCTTTGCTTCAGGGAAATGGCAGATTAAAACAAGGTGTAATTTTGTATCCATAATATTTCCTCAAAATTAAGTCTGGTAAATCTAACTGTAGCGAAAGGAAAACACACATGTTGCTAGTGAGAGTTTAAATTGGTACTACCACCTTAGAAAGCAATCTAATGATAGGAAAGTTGAAGATACTAAAATTTCTTTATCCAGAAGTTCTGTTACTAGGTGCTTACTCTAGAGAAACTTTTACAGGTGAGATCTGTTTAAGATTGTTTGTTGTAGAATGATTTATAGTAGCAAAAAGTCTCAGTAGGAAAAACGGAGTACCATCTAGCAGTTGCATTGAACTACATGTATCAGCACAGAAAAATCTCAGAAACATAATGTTGACTGAAAAGTACTAGGTATAAAAGAATAAATAATTTATGATATATTTGTGTATAATAAGATATTAAGTGGGGCTTTTTGTGTCATCTAAGCATTTTTCCTGGAGCTCAAAGCTGAGTACTGTAGCTGAGAACGGATCCCTACAGGATAAACAGAGATGCTGAACTTGCTGGGAGGTCGCCATCATTTGTCCTGGAGCTCTGTTACCTCCAGCTTATACAAAATAGAGACTTAAATGAGAGGAAGAGCTCTTTGAAGGGTTATTAATCCAAAAGGGAGTGCTATAGTGTTTATATGGTCCTCTGTGGGGGTTGCAGACAATGTCTCTGAAAGATTGGGGGGCTTTTCAGGAGCTAAAATGTGTCTATGGCTGGATGCCTGCTGGGATGCTGTCTTAATGGAGTGTTAGAGAATTCATGGAAAAATGTGATTTGAGTATTGAAGGCCCGGAGACTGGGAACTGCTGCTGCTTTCCTGGGGAAGCATAAAGGTAAGGAATATATAAAATAGTCATGTAGTGGAAGAGCCGGAAGAGAGGGCTTCCTCTGTGTGTGTAGTGATCTTTTTATTTTTAAAAAAATTTTATTTTTTATAAACATATATTTTTATCCCCAGGGGTACAGGTCTGTGAATCGCCAGGTTTACACACTTCACAGCACTCACCATAGCACATACCCTCCCCAATGTCCATAACCCTACCCCCTTCTCCCAACCCCCCTCCCCCCAGCAACCCTCAGTTTGTTTTGTGAGATTAAGAGTCACTTATGGTTTGTCTCCCTCCCAATCCCATCTTGCTTCATTTATTCTTCTCCTACCCCCTTAACCCCCATGTTGCATCTCTACTTCCTCATATCAGGGAGATCATATGATAGTTGTCTTTCTCCGATTGACTTATTTCCCTAAGCATGATACCCTTTAGTTCCATCCACATTGTTGCAAATGGCAAGATTTCATTTCTTTTTTGGCTGCATAGTATTCCATTGTGTATATATACAACATCTTCTTTATCCATTCATCTGTTGATGGACATCATCAAAGCCATCTATGAAAAACCCACCGCAAATATCACTCTCAGTGGAAAAAAACTGAAAGCTTTTCCGCTAAGGTCAGGAACACGGCAGGGATGTCCATTATCACCACTGCTATTCAACATAGTACTAGAAGTCCTAGCCTCAGCAATCAGACAACAAAAGGAAATTAAAGGCATCCAAATCGGCAAAGTAATAGTCAAACTATCACTCTTTGCAGATGATATGATGCTATATGTGGAAACCCCAAAAGACTCCTCTCCAAAACTGCTAGAATTTGTTCAGGAATTCAGTAAAGTGTCAGGATATAAAATCAATGCACAGAAATCAGTTGCATTTCTCTACACCAACAAGACAGAAGAAAGAGAAATCAAAGAGTCAATCCCATTTACAATTGCACCCAAAACTATAAGATACCTAGGAATAAACCTAACCAAAGAGGCTAAGAATCTATACTCAGGAAAACTATAAAGCACTGATGAAAGAAATTGAGGAAGACACAAAGAAATGGAAAAATGTTCCATGCTCCTGGATTGGAAGAGTAAATATTGTGAAAATGTCTGTGCTACCTAAAGCAATCTACACATTTAATGCAATTCCTATCAAAGTACCATCCATCTTTTTCAAAGAAATGGAACAAATAATCCTAAAATTTATATGGAACCAGAAAAGATCTCGAACAGCCAAAGGAATATTGACAAAGAAAGCCAAAGTTGGTGGCATCACAATTCCGGACTTCAAACTCTATTGCAAAGCTGTCATCATCAAGACAGCATGGTACTGGCACAAAAACAGACACATAGATCAGTGGAACAGAATAGAGCGCCCAGAAATAGACCCTCAACTCTATGGTTAACTAGTCTTCGACAAGCATGTGTGTGTAGTGATCTTAAGAGTGTTTCCTTTGGACCAGGCAGACACGCCAGAGGCTTTAGGCTGTAACCTTTATGAAAGAAACTTGCCAAAAGATAGTTTCCTGCTTGGCATAAGGTTGTGGTAACCTATTAAAACTGTAATGGGAAACTAATACTCGATCATACGGTACTGTAATTATTTGTTTGCAGAGCATTGGGAACACAGAAAACTGGATTGTTAACTCTGCCTGAGGGAAACAAGGAAGGCTATGGTGACATTTGAGTTGTGAATTGAAGGATTTATAGAAGTTTGCTAGATCTGAGTTGAGGTATACCTTCTAAGTGGAATAGCTAACATGGGCTGAAGAACCCTGATATACATAATACACAAGACTTCTCGGGATGGCTGTTAGACATAAACATTTAGGATGCTTAGAAGGAAATGGTGGATATTAAAGCTGGAAAAAAGTAAGTGGGGCCAGTTCATGCAATTTTACAAGCTTACTGAGATGTTGCTGCTTTACCCTGTTTACATGATTACAAGAATTTTAAGCAGGGGAGTGATTGGAACAGCAAGGCAGGTAGACCATTTGAGATGATATTGTAGAGAAAAAACAAAGAAGTGATGGATTTGTTTTGAGAAAAGAAGTAGTATAAGACTTGGTAGCTAATTAATTGCAACTGAAATTTTGAGGGCTTGAAGAGATTTAGTGTGGACATTTTGCTAGTTGGAAATGCCTTTTAGTAAATTATACAGGAAGGTGGAAGAATATATTGTGGAGGTGGTGAGGAGGAGAAAGAAATCATTAGATGATGTTTTAAAATTGTATATCTAATCTGTAATTTCCTTGCTCCCTGATTATCTACTGCCTACTGAACTGGATGCCTAATAAGTGCCTTTGTTTATTCTCAGTTGAAGATCGGATTTGTGCATTTCTTCTTTTAGGATTTTCAGTGTTTCTTTGCCATCCTAGTTGCAATTTGGTAATTAAATTTAAAACTTACTGTACACGTGCACTTGACTCATATATTTAAAAAAAGACAAAACTTAGACTGCTTAAAAGGTACTTCCTCATATTTGCCACAGATGGGACATTTTGTGTCTGCCCTAGCTTTCTAGGGCCAAGTTGGAAATGTGGCCAGCACCTGAGCTTGGGCTGCTGGTTAAGAGTTGGCTGTGTGTGTGTGAAGGGCAGGAAGCAGAGAAGTGGAGAGAGACTTCCATAAGATTTTCAGGCCAGCTAGGAGATACAGTGAAAAAACACTAGTCAGAATCCTGTAGTTGCAGGATAAAATTGAGAGTTAATCTCAAATGAAATATGAAATTGGACATATTTTATAGTGAAAGGGTGTGGTGGTCTACTGGGTATTTATATTCAAGTACAATGTTATTCATTCTCTGGAATGTATTTGAATACTATTTAACTTTATATATGATGTTATATATATTTTATATATTATTTTAACTTTACATATAATGGAGAAACAGTGAAGGCATTGCCTTTTTAAAATGGAAAAAAAAAAAAAGTTAAGGAAATACGGATTTACTGTCTTCATTTTTTCTCCCAGTAATGCTTTTGACGTTTTTGCCAGTGCCATATGCTGCAGAAGTGAGAGACCACATTTACTTGCAGAAGTAAATGTTTGGAGTATTTGTTTGTATTCTTAGACTACTCATAGAAATCATCAAAAAACAAATTAATATTTTTAACCAGATACAGGATAAATTTGAACATTAGCAGGATACCTGTGTTGTAATTATTACATTAAAGGTCTTAAGATGTGGAGGTTATCCTAGATATTGAGCTCCAAAATAGAATGAAAATGCTTTATGTAGTATGGCCTTTGCATACTCTTTACCAGAATGATTCTCAGAGTTGTATTAGTCAGATTAAACTAGGTTTTACTGCAGTAGCCACGCTAAAGTCTTAGTGTCTTAACATGTTAGTATGCAGTACAAATGCAGTGTGGGTTGGATAGTGGCTGCTTTGGGACTTGGACTGATTATCTACTCTCTCGAATATTGCTATTTTCCAAGGGAGAGAGAAAGAGAATGAGGAATTACATACTGGCTCTTCAAACCTATTCTCTGAAAGCAACATGTCTCTTTTATTCATATTCTATTAGTTAAAAAAAGTCACTTGGACTCACTTACTTACAAGGGGCCATGGTGTACAATCCTATGTGCTATGTGCTTGGGAAGAGAACTGGAAATATTTAAGGGGTAGCACTAATGATTACAGTAGCATTTAAATGTAAATTCAAGACTAAAAAACCCAAGAAAAAGATTGTATGTGATTATAAAAAGTATAATTCTTGAAATATATTGAGAGGATAAGCAACAGCTCAAGAAGTAGAAGCTTTAGATCAGTATGAGAAAAGGTTAATATCTAATCTTCCCAATATGTGGAAAATCTGATTCAAATCTATTAAACAAATTTCAGGCCTCAAATAGAATAAAATGGCCAAAAGATAAGAACAGGCAATTCTCAAAAGATGACATAGAATAGGAAAATTTATGTGTTTGAGAGAGTGAAAGAGTAGGTGCATGAGTGGGGGAGGGGGTGCCTGGAGAAAGTTGGGGGTGGGGCAGAGGCAGAAGGACAGGCAGACTCCCTGCTGAGCAGGAAGCCTTACTTGAGGCTCAAGCCTAAGGCAGATGCTTAACCTACTGAGCCACCCAGGCACCCAATATTAAATAATACATCAAGTATTATTTACTGTATTTAAATTAGGGAAGAATTCAATAAAAATAAGAGTATTGCTAGTGAGTTTATGAAGAAATGGTTAATCATAAGATGCTGGTGGGATTGTAAGTATAATCCTTTTGTAAATATGTTAGGGTCTGTGATCAAAGGAACAAGACTGATACAAAGCGAAGGTCAAGCAAAACTTTATTTCGCGCCAAGCATCAAGAATCAAACTAACTGGTCAGGGCTATCTCTTATGAAAAGGCAACTACGATGATCCCGACAAGGTCACTCCCAAGAAGGCCGCTCCGGACGAGGCTGCTCTAGATGAGGCTGCTCCATAATCGGAGCCGCTCCCAAGGAGAGGCCATTCTGGACAAGACCACTTACCGGACGAGGCCGCTGCGGATGATGAAGAGGCAACGACGACAGCGACGATGACAAGGAGGACAACCCGGATGACACAGACTCTGCTCCCCACGATGCCACTCTGACAAGGCTGTCGTCCAGAGGAGGCCACCGCTGCGGACAAGGCCACTCGTGGTGTGGGGTGGCAAGGCGTTTTGCGGCGAGGCTGCTGGCGGCTAGGTGCCGTTGGCATCTCAGGGCCGCTGGCGTCTAGGGGTTGCAGGCGTCGGGACTGCTTACTGCTGGACTGCTGGTGTCTCGGAACACTAGTGGCAAGGGCTTGCTGGCAGTGCAACTGCAGGAGGCTGCAGCTCGGGGCTGCTGAAGGCAGGCCCCAGGTGGCTCAGGGCCCCCGAGACTGCAGGCCTCTTGAGGTCGCCGGAGGCTGGGCCACCAGAGGCGGGAAGGCAGGCAGCTTGAGGCTGTAGGCGGAGGCTCGGGGCCGCCGGAGGCTGGAGACTGCCGGTTGAGGGACCACTGGCGGGGGTTATAGCTCTTACAAGAGCTGTTACAGTTCCTCCACTCCACTGACTCTTCCGTTCCGTTCCCGTGGATTCTTCCTTTTGCTCCCGCCACAGCTCTCCTGCTACCCTGACAGCCTCGCACACCAACCTTTATGCGGTTGGTTGAGCCCCGCCCCTACACAGGTGGCCATTGGGATATCAATTCACCCTAGTGGATATACATGCGCCCCACTGATTGGATGTCTCCACCCAGCCTGCCCCGCCCCTACATCCAGGGTCCACAAGCAAGTTCCTCTGGGAGGGGCAGGCCCTTACAAAACAATTTACATATTGTATCAAGAACCATAAAAATATTCATCCTCTTTAAGAATTCCTCTTTAGAAAGTTTACTCCAGTTAAAAAGAAGAAATATTAAATGAGTTAAAGGTAGTATGTTTTTTAGTAGTGGGGAAAATCCATCCATTTGTTCTATAATTTTCTTTAAGGACACTAAATACTGTGCCAGGCTCTGTTTGTGCTAGGTACTGGGAGTACACAAATGATTTAAGGTAGGCTTTTTAACTTGTCATAGTTTATGTTCATTGGTGAGGAGAATGTTAGGCGAAGACAAAGAATGGAATGCCTAAGAAATAACATCTGAGTTTAGTTAGGAAATACAAGAATAACCTAAATTTTCAGTAATTGGGAAATGTTTCAGTATATCAATTTAATTAAATATTTTGCAGTGGTTCAAAGCATTACTTATAAAATAACTACCTATAATGGCACGAAGAAGTATAAAATGGAAGAATATAAAATATGAATACTATGATTACAGACTACGTGAAGATATGTGAATGAATAAAGATTGTTATAGCAGTGGGGTGCCTGAGTGGCTCAGTGGGTTAAGCCGCTACCTTCGGCTCAGGTCATGATCTCAGGGTCCTGGGATCAAGTCCCACATCGGGCTCTCTGCTCAGCGGGGAGCCTGCTTCCTCCTCTCTCTCTCTGTCTGCCTGCCTTTCTGCCTACTGTGATCTCTCTCTGTCAAATAAATAAATAAAAATCTTAAAAAAAAAAAAAAGATTGTTATAGCAGTGTTGAAAGAAATTTTAAAAATTAGGTTAAATTAGAAAACACTTATTCTAAAAACACGTAATTAGACTAATAATAATAATAAAAAAATCAGACAAATCCCCAAACTGCAAATCCTAGTAGAGGGTCATTCTGCAAATACCCGACTACCTCTCCTCAAAACTGTTAAGGTCATTAAAAACAAGGGGATGTCTGAGAAACTGTTACAGCCAAGAGAAACTTAGGGAACCATGACAACTTAAATGTAATGTGATGTCATAGATGGGATCCTGGAAGAGAGAAGGGATATTATAGGATGCCTGGGTGGCTCAGTCAGTTAAGCATCTGCCTTTACCTAGGTCATGATCTCAGGATCCTGGGATTGAGTCCCACATTGGGCTCCTTGCTCAGCGGGGAGTCTGCTTCTCCCTCTGCCTGCTGTTCCACCTGCTTGTACACTCTCTCCCTTTCTCTCTAGCAAATAAATAAATAAATAAAATCTTTAAAAAAAACAACAAAAAAAAGAGGGGCACCTGGGTGGCTCAGTGGGTTAGGTCTCTGCCTTTGGCTCAGGTCATATTCCCTGGGTCCTAGGATTGAGTCCCACATCGGGCTCTCTGCTCAGCAGGGGGCCTGCTTCCCTCTCTCTCTCTCTGCCTGCCTCTCTGCCTACTTGTGATCTCTCTCTGTCAAATAAAATCTTAAAAAAAAAAAAAAAGAAAAGAAAAGAAAAAAAAAGGATACTATATAAAAACTAAGGAGATCAGAGTATAGACTTCAGTTAATAATAATGGATCAAAATTGCAACAAATATGTGGTACTAATGTTGGATGTTAATGCTAGAGGAAACTCGGTATGCACAATATAAGAACTCTGCATTGTTTTTGTAAATCTTATACTACCCTAAATAAAAATCCTAAAAATAAGGATAGGAGAGGGAGAAAAATATACATATAGGCATTTGTAAATCAACTGCCTGTGGAAAGAAAGAAATATATGCCAAATTTATGTTTATTGTTACAAATATTTGTATATGTGTAGATTAATCCTAGAAGGAAATGAAGTGGAAACCAGTTTTTAAAGATGCTGGAAGGTGATGATGAACATTTTCTTAAATGAAAATTTGTTGGAAGGAAGCAAAATTAATTTGATAGTTTGGATTGAGGCAGTGGTGGTATTAGTACAGTTTGAGAACCTGTGAGTCAAGTTGGACTCTAGTAGAAGCTACAATCATGTAGTGTTAGGCAGGGATCCGGAAATGCAGCCAAATATGTAATATATGGGACCGGTTGCTTACTGAAAAAAAAAAAAAAAAAGATTCAAAATCTTTCTGTTTGATTATCAAACTATTTGTCTAATCTTCCTTTAACGTGAGAGCGCTGAAAAAAGGAAAGCATTCTGGCTTGAGTGTAGTGCCATCTGCTGGCAGTGTTAACTAAATACACTTTAAAAATCATTTCATAATCTTGTGATGGCTACTGCTTTTCCTTATTTATTGTTCCCTTGGTATTTGTTTTATACTTATGCTGTTTTTCTTTTTTTTTTTTTTTTTGTTATATATAATTGGTATTCCTTAAAAAAAATCCTTATGGTATACGTAGAATGTAGTTCATCACTACCTCAGGTTTTAAGAAGTTCCCAGATTTGGCTTGACAGTTTTAGCTGGGAACTAAAAATAAGTCAAGTATGCATAGATCTTTTTTCCTTTCTTTTCTTGTTCTTGTCAGTAACCCTTTATGGTGTTTTAATTTTATCTTATACATTTAATGGAATTAAATGTGAGTGACTCTAAATTATATAATTAAGTACATGTAGCTTCTTGATTCAGAGTCTGCCTTATAAGAGTGATACCTGACAGCAGACATTTACCCAGTGCAAATCATAAGCATATAGTTAATCCCTGCTGGCTTACTAATTCACTGTGTATGTGTTAAGTAACACGGGCCTTGTAGGTAACATGTTTGTACCCTAGAATGTTGTTAAATTGATCTATCTTTTTGGTGAGGGGGTTTGGGAATGCGTTTATTTAATTAACTTCAAATTATGGTGTCTTTTTCATCCCTTTTATGCCTGTGCGCTCTCCCTCTCTCTGGCAATTATATTTTGCCCCCTTTGAATTATCTTTATATTCTTTGCCCATTTTGTTGAATGTGATGTTATTCATGCTTTTCTCAGGTTTGTTTTGCTTACCTTAAGACTATTATTGCTGGTATTCTTATATTAAAGTCTATTATCTGGCTGGAAGTTACCTGATTATGAGGAGAGAGGTGGGAATGGGTAGGCTGGAGTCTGGTCCTGCCAGGGGATAGTCACATCTCCAGGAAGCCTGGGAAATTGACCTGCAATTTACCTTGTTCTAAAGTAATCATTGAAGAAAATCCTACAGCCTTTTGTACAAGTTACTTAGACTTGGTATATAGCCAGTTTCCAGAACAGTCAGGGGAGTCCACGAGGGGCAACACACTCTCTTCCCTAATGGAGAGAACCCTATCCTTCCCTCATATAGGCATCTGTATGTTCTTACAGGAATGTGGCTGACCTGGGAGGCCTCCATTCATGCTGCTCTGAATTTTATTTTGTGTGACCCTGTTTTTTTCAAACACATTTCAGTATCACCTGGCATTAAGGAAGCCGTATTTTGGCTGTATTTGTTAGCGTCTTTCCTTCAAGCATATCAGCCTTTATGATGGACATTGTTAATTTTTTTTTTAATCCCAAATGGCTAGCCAGTTGTCCATTTATACCATTTATTGAATAATACATCTTTCCTTCCTGATTCTAATTCTTATTCTTCAAGCTGTATTCCTTTGCCCTGTTTTTGCATGTGTTTCCTTCCTAATATATTGTGGTCAGTGGTGGGGCAAATCTCTTACCCTTTTTTTCTGAATATTTCTGAATTTACTCTTTTTGCACATTTATTCTTTCAGAAATACTCTACCATTGAATCAACTCTTAGAAAACCTTTTCTGCTGGAGCACTTATAAAACATCCGCATTAATAAACACAATAAACACTGGGCCATAGAGGATTCTTTGGACAATGCTCTTTGCTTCTTTTTTTAAAATAAAAATAAATGTGAACTAAAGATTTAAATAGATCTAACATTCTAAAAAAAAGTTAACTAGATTGCACATGGACACTTGGTAACTAGTTGATTGGTTGTATTCCACTGGGGCATGTGAAAAAACATGTATTATGGCATCTATCATCTTGATATACGTGTCAGCATTTGCCTGTACCTGCTGTATAAGTTTAAGTTCTGTCTTGTTGATTTCCCTTTGCAGCAGTGTGCAGCTGCTCAGCTTATCCCATCTCTTCTCATTTGTGTCTACTACTTTAGCATTACATTTTGTAGATGGATTCTCCTTCCTTCAATTCTCTTCAACAACTACCTGCACTGTAAAAACCTGTGGCTGTTGGGGTGCCTGTGTGGCTCAGTCCATTGAGTATCTGACTCTTGATCTCAGCTAAGGTCTTGATCTCAGGGTGGTAATCGAGTGCTGTGTTGGGCTCCATGCTGGGTGTGGAGCCTACTTTAAAAACAAAACAAGGGGTGCCTGGGTGGCTCAGTCAGTTAAGCACCTGTGTTCAGCTCAGGTCCTGATCTCTGAGATTGAGTCCTGCATGAGTCTTGCATCAGGCTTCCTGCTCAGTGGGGAGCCTGCTTCTCCCTCTTCTTTTGCCTGCCATTTCCCTTGCTTGTTTGTGCACTCTCTTGTCAAATGAATAAATAAAATCTTTTTTAAAAAATCTAGTTTCTTTTACCAAAAACTAAAAGTGAAAACCTTATAGATGGTTAAAACAGAGATTTAATTTAGAAATGTAACTGTAAGAAAATGATTTCTAGGGGCGCCTGGGTGGCTCAGCGGGTTAAAGCCTCTGCCTTCGGCTCAGGTCATGATCCCAGGGTCTTGGGATCGAGCCTGCATCCGCCTCTCTGCTCAGCAGGGAACTTGCTTCCCCCTCTCTCTCTGCCTGCCTCTCTGCCTACTTGTGATCTCTGTCTGTCAAATACATAAATAAAATCTTTGAAAAATGATTTCTAGAACATTTGTCAAGGCCATTGAGACAGAATGGTTTGTGGAGAAACTAAGAGTACAATTTAAACATTTTGTACAATGAGTGAGGTTTCTGGGGATAAAAATGGAATTAAAGTTACTGGAAACAGGATAGTAAGAGATTTATTTAAAAAGAGATTTATTTTTTATTTTATGAATATTTGTTTTTTTGTCTGTAAAAGCAAAATGTTTGTCCTTAGTAAATAAGAATAGCAGTTTGCCCTAACAGATTTTCAAATTGAAATAGTTTTTAAAGTTACTGCTTTTTAGATCTTATGTTGTCTTTGTTTAGGTTTTATTTATTGGAAGGCTCTTGCTTCTAGTATGTGACTTAGGTTTCTTACCTGTTTTGTCCTTCCACTCTGGACTATAAAGTCCTTGAAGGCAAACGACTGTATTTGGTGTATGTTTGCAGTGCTGCTCTGAGCCACAGTGGAGCCTGTTGCAAAAGGAAAAGTCAGCAATACTGATACTGTCTATATTTAAAAGGTTGATGTTTGGGATTTTTTTTTTTTTTTTTTTGCATTGGCTTTTTACTTTTTATTCTTTAAAAGATTTTATTTATTTATTTGAAAGAGCAAAAGGGAGGGGCAGAGGAAGAGGGAGAAGCAGACTTGCTGCCCAGCAGGGAACCATGAGGTGGGGCTGCATCCCAGGAACCAGGGATCACAACCAGAGCCCAAGGCAATAGCTTAACCACGTGAGCCACCCAGGCATCCCTTGGCTTTGATTTTTAAAACAGAATCCATTAAAATATATTTTTCAATAACTCCAGTATAGTGAACATACAGTGTTGTATTAGTTTCAGGTGTACAATATAGTGATTCAGCAATTCCATGTATTATTCAGTGCTCATCATGTTAAGTGTAACTTTAATCCTCTTGTCTATTTCACCTGTTCCCCCTCTGCCCTCTGGTAATTTTTTCTCTATAGTTAAGAGTCTTTTTTGGTTTGTCTCTTTTTCTTTGTTTTGTTTCTTAAATTGTACATATGAGTGAAATCATATGATATTTGTGTTTCTCAGTACTGGCTTATTTCTCTTAGCATTATACCCTTTATCCATGTTGCTGCTGATGGCAAGATTTCATTTTTTTTTATGGCTGATATACCACATCTTCTTTATCCATTTATCTGTTGATAGACACTTGGGCAGTTTTTATCTTGATTACTGAATTTTTTTGCAACCTCTTAAACTTTGTATTGGCCTTACCGTGTCCTGGCCTGAGGCTGCAGTACATCATATAATGCTTTATGTATAGCAGGCCAAGCACACTTGGTTTTCTGTTGTCATAGAAAAGAAAAATAATTGTATCTTAGTGCTGTGTTATATTGAGGGAGCTGACTATGCATAATAAATTTTGCATTTTAAATAGAAAATTACATACAGCATGTAAGCTTTGATTGGATGTAATATTCTGTAAAACTGTTTAAAATTAAGCATGTTAACCTTATTAGAACTGTTTAGGCGGATTCACATTTTATCAGAGCTGTCCTGTTGTTCCTTACTCACCTAATGGTAGATGCTTAACTAGCCTTCAGCATAAAAGGGTATGAGATAATATCTGAAAATAATAGAAGGCGAATCTCCACTGTTTTTTTTTTTTCTTTCTTTACCACTTTAGAGTTTATTTGGCATGTGATGATGGTTTTAGAGTGTTAGGTGTTAGAGTTTAGAGTGCTGTATGAATCACTGTGCTGAAACTGTAATGTAATATTGCCTGCCAACTGTATTCAAATAAATTTTAAAATAAAAAAATAGAGTGTTAAAGGTAGGGGTTATGCTGGAATAAAAAAATGGTCTGAGAGAATGAGAGTTGATTTGATGAAGTAAGAGTTCTATGGAGCTCAAGATAAACTTCAGTTTCAAATTTATCACTAATTTCTAGTCTCACAGCTTTTCTATTTTGAGAGTGTGCACAAGGGGTAAATCTATTGAACATGCTTTTTCTCTGAAGAGTACGGACTTCAGAACAAGGTAAAACTTAATTTCAATAATGATCATTCTTCAAACAATGCAAAAGTGGTAGTAAAATATTGAAATGTTCCCTGTACCTCTCTTCTGAACTTTTGCCTTTGTGTGATTTACTCTTTAACAGGAAATCAAACCCCAAGGCCATTATAACCATGGATATGGTGAACCTCTTGGACGGAAAGCGCATATTGATGATTACAGCACATGGGACATAGTCAAGGCTACACAGTAAGTTTTTGTTGTAGTTGTTTTCTTTGACATCTGTATTTCAAGTGAAATATGAGCACATGCATTTATTTCTCTTTATTGATAATTCTCTATCTGGTGAGACGTTGTTCTCATACTTGAGCTCTTTGTACAAATTTAACAAAGCTGATTAAAGTCTTTGTCTAGTCAGTCCAATGTCTGGGATTCCTCAGGGACTTTTTTTGATTAATTGCTCTCCCCTACCATGGTTATACTTTTTTGTTCCTTTGCATGGCTTGTCATTTTTTTGATGAAAACTGAACTATTTAAATTCTGGGAGGTGATAGTTTTTTCTTTCTTTCTTTCTTTTTTAAATTTTTTAAAAGATTTTATTTATTTGAGAGAGAGTGAGAGGCGGAGAGAGCGAGCACTGAGGGAGAATGAGTGGGGGAAGCAGACTCTTCACTGATCAGGGAGCCCAATGCAGAGCTTGATCCCAGGACTCTGAGGTCATAACCTGAGCCAAAGGCAGACGCTTAACTGACTGAGCCACCCAGACGCCCCTGAGGTGATAGTTTTTATGTCAGATTCTCCTAGGGCTTATTGTTGTTTGTACCGTTTCTAAACTAATTCTGTAAAGTCTGTATTTTTGTCATGTGTGGCCACTGAAGCCTTTGCTCAGTTAGTGGTCAGTAAATGATTGGACAGAAACTTCTTAAATCCCTAGAACCAGTTAAGTCTGATCTTTGTTGAGGAGCTCTGTGTGTGTGTGTGTGTGTGTGTGTGTTTGTGTGTGTGTGTGTGTATGGACACTCAGCACTCTGCCAGGCAGCATACTAGAGCCTTAGCGTTCGCTTTTTGATTGCCCAGAACCTCAAGGTCAATTAGATGTGAGAACTTAGGGCCTTCCTAGATCTTTCTTGAACATGTGCACACAACTTTAATACTTACATATGCCCTTCTAGATTCCCAGGGATATGTCTGAGCTTTTCTAAGCCCCTATGGGTATCTTATTCCTCAGCTTGTGCTTTTAAGCTTTTTGATTTGTGTATTGTTGGACCCAACTGTCATCCATCCTCTAAAGCAGCTGTGATGCTAAAACATTTGACAAACAGCCCCCAGGATGAAGCTTTTAAAAGAGTTTAAGGTTTAATAAATGAGCCTTTCTGGTGGACTCTTACCTATCTGGGAAGCACCAGGCAGGTCAGATAATGACTTCTCTTTTGGAATGAGGCTTTGAGAGAACTCCATCCCTGTTCTGCTCACTCTGGTTACTAGTTGTTAGTGTAACTGAACCACTGTGAGTACACTCCTTGGTGAGTCACAGATATACCAGGTGGAGTTGTCACACAGGTAAACATTATTTGCCTCAAGTGAGGAGATCACAGGGAATAACTTGCAAAGCTGTGATTCTCTGAGCAAGTGTGGTTGGGTTCCTTTTATTTAGGGTTATGATGAATATTTTATTTATTTATTTATTTAGTTTATTTATTTATTTATTTATTTATTCGTCAGAGAGAGAGAGAGAGAGCACAAGCAGGCAGAGCGGCAGGCAGAGGCAGAAGCGGGCTCCCCACTGAGCAAGGAGCCCGATGCAGACTCGATCCCAAAACCCTGGGATCATGACCCGAGCCGAAGGCAGCGGCTCAACCAACTGAGCCACCCAGGCATCCCTCTGATGAATATTTTAAAAAAGGATTCTTTTCATTGGATGTAGAGGTGGGCATAAAGTTACACACTTGTCTTAAGAAAAAGGAAACATGTCTTTTTGTTGTATGTTATGTAAATGAGGCTTGTGTTCTTCCTTGGACAGAGATTATAATATTATAATGAATAAAGGTAATTATCGATTATTCTAGAGGTTACTCCATAGTCCCATCTGTACAGGTGCAATTCAGGGGTTAGAATCGACCTGGGCTAGGTGGTCTGGACCAGTTGGAGGTCTTGTCAGAGCAGTTGCTATCACTGCCCTGAGTTTCTATATGCCTGAATTGAGATAGCTGGAAAGAGAACTTAAGGAGGAATGTGGGACCAGGGTCAGTGAGTTCAAGCTAGGTAGACAGTGAAAGGTCAGGTGTTAGGCTCTAGCTGATGACACTAGTACCAGGAATACATTTTTTTCAAGGCTGCTTGGGGAGCAGAAAGGCTGGTACTATGATCTGTTAAAGTACCACAGAGTTCTTTGTTCTTACTGAAATTCAGCTGTTTTTTTTGACTGAATGCTCCTTGGATTGCTGGCAGCCTTTTCTTAATTCCAAGAGTTCTCAAAAAGTTGATTTTGACACTTTCTGCCAGTTTCTTCATTACTTTTGTGGAAAGACAAACTTTTGCAGGTCCTTACTTCACTGGCACTCTTCCTTTCTTGAATGTTATGTATAGTCAAAAATCAGAGCACATTGTATGGCCTGGATTTAGCAAACAAATTACACTGCATTACATTCATCTGTCCTTTTGAGACTGCTCCTTTTGATACCTCCTTTCTCTCGTTTGTGATTAATCTGTCTCACCCAAATGCATCCTTTCCATCAACAGGTAGACTCCAGTATCTTTTGTCTTAGGAAAAAATAACCACTTTTATTTATATTTCTCATACTCTTCTATTTCTTGAAAAGTATCTATGCTGTCTTTAATTTCTACGTTTAAAAACACTTATTTGAATGTAACATTTCAATTCTACAGTAAAATACAAGAAGAATATAACTGTCAAATTAAGCAGATGCTACTAACATTTTGCTGTATTTGCTGCAGGTTGCTCAGTGTGGTCTCGTCCTTCCCCCCAAGGAAACCTCTCTTGAAACTGCTGTGAATCATTCTCATGAACATTCCTATACATTTATTTCTACAAACATCTACAAACAAAATATGCCATTGTAATATGTGCCTAAAATTTATATAAATTCTACTCCGTATATCGGTGTTGAGCTTTTTTTTTTTTTTTAAATAAAACTGTATAGCTTCGTGATTTATCAGTGTTGATAAATAAGGACCTAGTTTATTGTTCAACTGCTTTGTATTATTCTATCATGCCTTATTGAGTGAGGGACACTTAAAATTGTTTCTACAGTACTTTTTCATTACAAACATTGCATCAATGAGTATCCTTTTTCCTGTTTTCCTGTGTACATAAGCAAGAGTTCTTCTAAGGTAGACAACTCAGGTGGAATTTCTGGCCTTTTCAGTATATTCTTTCAACTTTACCAAATATTGCCAAATTGATTTTCAAAATGGCTGTACAGGAAGTGAGATCTTTGACTACTTATTGCTTAACTCCTAGTTTTGTCACACTAATAATTGTTTTCAGTTTAATGGTTGTGAAATGGTTTTCTGTTTTTATTGACCTTTCTCTGATTACAAATGGTGTTGAATATATTTCCCATGTTTATTGGTCATTTGGGTTTCTTCCTGAAAAAACATGTCTTCTTTCCTGAAAAATAAAAAGTCTTTTTGTATTTGATTGTTAAAGTTCTTTATGTATTTTGATGGAGTCCACAAGGAAATTAATGGGATCTGTGTCCCTTTAATGTTCTCCAGAATCCTGTCTTGCTGCTCTCCTAGCCCTTTCTCATCCCCACCCCCCCATCATGAGCTCACCATCTAGTACTCCTCTCCAGTGTGTCAAAACTCATATTTCTTTTCTGCAGTAATGTGGTGGAACTTTTCCTCTGGAAACCTGGACTTCTATAACCGTTCTCTCGTTTTTGAGCGGTTCTCTGAGACAGTGTTGTTCTGGGTTCCCAGACCACTATCAAGAAGAGCTGGAGCCAGTTCATGGGCCCCTGCAGGGTCCATGGCTGGGCTGAAGCTTGCATTGAAGTCTGTATGCCTGTTACCCTATAATATGGGTGGGTGAGACTTCTCAGCTCCCATAGACTGCAGTACTGGATCCCAAAACTCCCACAGAGGCTCTTTTGACCATTACTAGATGCCAAATTACTGTTGTTAGAAGGCGGACAAAACGATGGATGTCTTATTCTACCCTGATGGCTGATGTCACTCTGGTTCATTTCTAAATGCTCTTTTTTATTTGTTTCATCTTGTATAGTACCACATTGTTTTATTTTTATTTATTTATTTTTTGAAAGGTTTGTTTTATTTATTCGATAGAGGGAGACACAGTGACAGAGGGAACATAAACAGGAGGGAGTGGGAGAGGGAGAAGTAGGTTTTCCGCTGAGCAGGGAGCCAGATGCAGGGTTGGATCCCAGGACCCTGACGACTGAGCCACCCACACATCCCAGGACCACATTGTTTTAATCGTTTCTTAATCTTCACGGTTGTCTTAGCTATTTTTGGCCTTTTACTCTCACAAATGAATTTTAGGTTCTACTTGAGAATTTAATGAGATATTTATTTGTGGTTTTAATTAGAATTTCATTGAATTTGTAGATCAGTCTGGGGGAAGTTGGTATATATATATATTTATTGAGTTTTTTATGTCTTTTATAAATCTTATTTATAGTGAGAGTAATATAATTAAATATGCTTTTCATTATTATTTTAGCTGGTTTAACTTATCATATTATAATGATATAGAAATCTGATCCTAAATTTTTTTTTTCTTGGTTACTTTAATTTTTTTTTTTTTTTTCTTTTTTGGGCTGGAAAAAAGATAGCCTCACAAAAATACATAATTACCTAATGGAAGAATTACAGAATGTGATGCATTTACTAAATCACAGTAATTACTTTTCCAGTATTACTCACTAGACAAATATTTTACTGAATTTTACCTTGTAAATATCCATTTTTTAATGCCAATTCTTGAAAACTATTCAGGTTTTGGCATTTTTATAATAATGGGTTTGCAGGTGTTAACAGATTGTTTCACAATATTTTAGTGCAGTCACATGAGGTCTTTATAGGTGATAAATTTAGATCTTTCAGAAACTGTATTATATAGTGATGCAGACATTTCCCAACATACAGCTTTAAAAAATACTTTTTTTAAGATTTTATTTATTTATTTATTTATTGAGAGAGAGAGCCAGAGAGAGCATGAAGGGGAGAAGGTTAGAGGGAGAAGCAGACTTCTCATGGAGCTAGGAGCCTGATGTGGGACTCGATCCCAGGACTCCAGGATCATCACCTGAGCTGAAGGAAGTTGCTTAACCAACTGAGCCACCTAGGCGCCCCCAAAATATTCTCTTTATAGCAAGTCTTTTTCTGAAGTAAAAGTAGTTACTTTCTCACTCTGTTTAAAATACCCCTTTGCCTTGAAGGGGAACAGACTGTACCCATTTTATGACTGTATGATCGAGGAGCACCTGGGTGGCTCAGTCATTAAGCGCCTGCCTTCGGCTCAGGTCATGATCCCAAGGTCCTGGAACTGAGCCCCACATCGGGCTCCCTGTTCAGCAGGAAGCCTGCTTCTCCCTCTCCCACTCCCCCTGCTTGTGATCCCTTTCTTACTAGGTCTCTGTCAAATAATAAATAAAATCTTAAAAAAACAACTATAGTCACATACTATCGACTATGGTCAATAGTATACTGTTTCCATAATAAAGAGCTTAAAAACTTTATGTTGCCACACAGTGATCAAAAGCTGAAAGGGAAGAAAGGATCAGGCTCTCCATAAATGCCTTTCTTCTTCAACAAATAAAACTCTCCTCGTACACTGTCTCTTCTGCCTCATTGGCTTGAACTCACAAAACTCTTTACCTACCCACCCTGCCTCCCATCTCCACACATCCTTTTTCATTTGCCCTTGGAAATATAAATAGAGAATCCTGAGGCTTGGGAACACCCTTTTTTCTTTTTGTTTTTAAAATCATAAGCTCTTTGTTACTGTTTTTTTGTGATTTAATATTTTTTAACATAATTGTATTTTTTTTATTTTTTAAGATTTTATTTATTTATTTGACAGAGAGATAGAGAGGACACGTAGGCAGAGCAGTAGGCAGAGAGAGCGAGGGAGAAGCAGGCTCTCCGCTGAGCAGGAAGTCTGATGTGGGGCTGGATCCCAGGTCTCTGGGATCATGACCTGAGCTGAAGGCAGCCACTTAACTGACTGAGCCACCCAGGCGCCCCAGTTGTATTTATTTTTATAGGCAGCCTTAAGAGTATTTTGGAATAAGTGGTGGTATTAGTAAAAATAAGCAAATGCTAGATATATTATTTCTGGTATTTTCCCTTCCAACTGATGAGATACAGCATTCTTATATGTAAAATTTTATATGTAAAAATTTTACTAACTGGATTAGTAAAAGCTGTTGGAATATTGTTTTTTTAAAAGATTTTATTTATTTACTTGAGATAGAGTAAGTAAAAGGCATGAGTGGAAAGGCAAGGGGGAGGGAGAAGCAGGCTCCCCACTGAGCAGTGAACCCGTTGTGGGACTCGTTTCCAGGATCCTGGGATCATGACCTGAGCGGAAGGCAGATGCTTAACTGACTGAGCCACCCACGTACCTTGGAATATTGATATTTTTAAAGTAATATTTTACTTTGAGAAGTCCATTTTAATATCCAGGTATCAGGATGCCTGTGTGTCTCAGTCAGTTAAGCACTGCCTTTGGCTCAAGTAATGATCCAGCTTTGGGCTCCTTGCTCAGCGGGAAGCCTACTGCTCCCTCTGCCTGCTGCTCTGGCTGCTTGTGCTCTCTCTCTCTGACAAATAAATAAAAATCTTTAAAAAAAAAAAAGAAATTCCAGGTATCATAATGGAGCATTATTTTCTTCTTGAAATGTTACTTTCAGCTTTAAATATTTTATCAAATAGTAGTAACAGTCTCATATTTTCTTTTTTCCCCAGATATGGAATATATGAACGCTGCCGAGAATTGGTGGAAGCAGGTTATGATGTACGGCAACCAGACAAAGAAAATGTTACACTCCTCCATTGGGCTGCCATCAATAACAGAATAGATTTAGTCAAGTATGTGTATTCTGTATTTTAAAATATTATTTATTATAAAATTATTAGAAATAATTATAAAAATTAATAATTTCTAAAATTCATTGCTTTAAAAATAGAGATTCTGTGTACCTTTTTTCCCCTGAAGATTGTTTTTAACATAGATTGAATGCTTATTTGTACAAGGTACTGTGCTGAGTGCTTTTTCATGTATCTTTCCTTTAATTTTAATTCTTGAGATAACCCTGTGTGAACACTAATATTAATTGTTCTCCTCATGTGGAAACTGAAGCATAAATTATATAACCAATGACATGCAGCTAATAAAATTTGGAATCAGGATTTCAGCAGTGTAATTTGCAGCTCAGCTTCTAAATGGGAATCTGTGGGGAAAAGCTACAAAAGAAAAGAGGGGTTACAAAGATAATAGGTCATAATAGTCTGTTTTAACTATTCATGCCAGCATAAGTGATGAATACATACTAAGTGTAAATGATTTTTGTTACTTATTGCTAATCTGCTTGCTTAGTATTAATAAGAGATAGTTAGAAAGCAAAAGTTAGGATGATAGGAAGTGTTATTAAATCTAGTTTAGGAGTCTCTGACAATTTGGACATAAGTTCTTCAGATGAAGATATGAATCTGAAAAAAATAGTTGCAGATGTGCACTTAGGTACAGCATACAGGGTCTAGAGACAACTGGGATATTAAGGCCAGTGAAAAGAATTTTCCCTTTTGAATACTAAAGGAAGGTTAAGCAAGTAATAACTAAAGTATTGAACTCTGAATCACTTTCTTCTAGAGAGCATAGTCCATTTTATTTGTTCCTTTTTTATTCTTGTATGTGTAACCTTCCCTCTGCCTTAGGTAAGGGTTTCCTGATGTCTAATTCTGTTTTTGTTTGTCAGAAAATGTTTTTATTTAATCTTCACTTGTGAAAGAAATTTTCACAGGGTATAGAAATCTTGGTTGGCAGTTTTTGTTTTATTTTTGTGTTTTACTAATGGAAAATAACATTCCTCTGTTTTCTGGCTTCTATTACTATTGAGAAATTAGTCTAAATATTGTGCTTTTGAAGGCTTTTTTCCCCCCCTGTCTGCTTTTAAGATTTTTCTCTTTGTTTCTGGTTTTCTGCAGTTTCATGTTGATATAAGTAGATGTGGATTTCTTTTTATTTATCCTGAATGAGATTGCAAGGAATTCTTGATTCTTTGGATTGATGTTTTTATCAGTTCTGGAAAAATACCAACTATTATTTCTTCAGCTGTTGCTTCTACCCTATTCATTTTTTGCTTTCCTTCTGGAACTCCAGTTAAATGTCTCTTTGACCTTTTCATTACATACTCTGTCTCTTCTCTTCTATATATACTATCCTTCATTGTGCTTCATTCTGGAAACTTCTGACTTACCTTCTAGTTCGTTTATTCTCTATGTATTATCTGCTCTTAAATCTATTGAGTGTGTTCCTAATTTTATTTTCCAGTTCTAGAATTTTTACCATTTACCTTTTTCAAACCTGTATTACTTAAATCATCTGTGGCTGAAATTTTTAATCTTATCTTGTATACTTGAATATAGTAAATATAGTTATTTAATAATTGTATCTGAGAAGATAGTCTGTATCTGTTAATGTTTTTCTTTCCTGTGCCTGATTATCTTTAAATATGTACTGGAGATTGTGCTTGAAAATTAATTGTCGAATAATTTGAGACCTAAGCTGAGATTTCCTTTTGTTTCTGCAAGATCCACCTTTAATTTAATTTCAAGGCTTTAGATTTTCTGGATTCTTCAGGTGGCTGAAGACCAAGCTAGAGCCAGGTTTACTTCTGGTTCATAATTACTGCTACAGTGTAACCTTTTGGGGTCCCAACCTTTGTTTGTTGCTTTTGCCTGTTTAACTTGCTTCTTGGCCAACTCTTTCATATCAGCAAATTATTTCTAGGACAGATGGTGCCCAAGCAGTTTTTGACTTCTCCACATTTTAACCCTCTCCTGAATCTTGGCTCTTAATTTTCTTAGGTTTTACTTTTTAGGAAATGTTTCTTGGATTTCATTGATGTTTTTAATTTTCTTTAATGGGATGGTTGATTCAAATGATCTAACCTTTTAAACCTGTTTGTTTTTCAGTTAGTATTATTTTAATTAAAAAATAGTATATAAGCATTTTGAAAACTCAAATAGTACTTCAAAGCTTACAGTGGAAAATGGCAGTCTCTGCCACATCCTGTAGCCCAGAAATAACCCCCCCTTTTTTTTTTTAGCGCTTGAACTATTTCTTTCAGTATTTACTCTTTATTTTATATATTTATGTTGCTACATTACTAGAAAAAAATGACAGCAAGCATTTTTTCTGCTTCTGAAGAAAAGCAGAAGGTAGATATACATACCTATCTATAGATATATATAGATATATATATAGATATATCTATAGATAGATAGATAGATAAATGGATATGTATATCTACCTTCAAGTTTCTCATTATCAGTACAAGTAAGAGCTGCATCATTCTTTTTAAACAGTTATATAATGTTCAATTATATGAGTTTAATTTATTTAATGGTTTTCTTGTTGATGGACATTTAGATTGATTTTGGTGTTTTTACCATTAACAACCAGTGCTGTACTTGATATCTAGGTCACATATCATTTTGCTGTGTTCATATATATCTGTAAAATTTATAGGAATAAGAAAGAAAGATGAGTTTTGAATTTTAATAAATATTGCCAACTTTTATGCTGTTATTTCTTGATTTATCACTTATTATATTTTGACTTTCTATTTTGGGATATCTAGATGTTGAGGATCTCCTCACCAGTAATAATTCTCCTATCTGCTACTATGGTTTTAGTTAAATTACCATGCAAAGTTTAAGTTGTTGTATGTAAATTCTCAGTGTTAAGCCTGGAAGTGTTCTTTGATTATCTATTCTTTCCTTTTGGAATTTTGATTTCTGCCTGAAGTAACAGTTACTTCATTTTTAAAACTTTCTTTATGTTGTAACAATTCTTCCCATATTCTTAGAAGTACAAAATCCCTCTGTATACAAACAGTATCAGGATAGAGGAAATCATTCTTGGAATTCCCCACTTTTCTGCTCCAACCCAGATTATTTGCTCTTTAGACCTACTATGCAACCATTATTGTGAGATTTTCCTTTGCCATTACTCTGGGAAATCCCTTTGCTCCAGTGTTGGTCTCAGTTTTCTGGATCTGAGGTTTTTGTCTCTGTTGGGTTGCTACCTGGTTTTAGTAGAGTACAATTTCTGATAGCTTTCTGAGAGAGAGAGCACTTAGGAAGTAGATGTTTTGAAGTTACTCTCTTTTCTGCCCTTGCACCTTTTTGGTTGTTTGGCTGAGCATGGACTTACAGATTAAAAGTAGTTTTCTCAGGGGGCACCTGGGTGGCTCAGTGGGTTAAGCCTCTGCCTTCGGCTCAGGTCATGATCTCAGGGTCCTGGGATTGAGCCCCACATGGGGCTCTCTGCTCAGCAGGGAGCCTGCTTCCCCCCTCTCTCTCTGCCTGCCTCTCTGCCTACTTGTGGTATCTCTCCCTTTCTCTCTCTCTGTCTGTCAAATAAATAAATAAATAAATATTTTAAAAAAAGTAGTTTTCTCAGAATTTGAAGCATTGCCGTATTATTTTCTCTTTCTTTCTTTCTTTCTTAAAAAGATTTTATTTATTTATTTGGCAGACAGAGATCATAGGCAGAGAGGCAGGCAGAGAGAAAGGGGGAAGCAGGCTTACCGCCAAGCAGAGAGCCTGATGCAGGGCTCAATCCCAGGAACCTGGGATCATGACCTGAGCCAAAGGCAGAGGCTTTAACCCACTGAGCCACCCAGGCGCCCCTATTTTCTTAATTCATGTATTACTATTGAGATTCTGTTGGTTAAAAAATTGACATTTGTCTTTGTGGTTAAAAATAAACAAGAAAGTCTGAAGTGAGAAATACAGAAAGACTTGATGCTGCCTGCCTTAACAAATGTCCCAAGCCACTTGTGCATTAATGAGGTTATAGAATAAAGTCAGTAATTATAGAGTGGGTTAATAATTGGTTTCTGAGCATATTATATCTTCAGGTAGGTAAACTTAATTTTTCACAATGCATGATCTAGCAAGTTACTTTTCTAAAACAAACATGGTGAGTAAAGGCAATTTTTAATAACAACTGGTATTCATAGCCGCAAGATTACTTTTTACTCCTGAGTCTGGAATTATACCCCCACTTAAAAGTTACAGCGTATCCATAACACAGCAAATAGTATGAACATCATATTTGCATAGGGCTCTCATACTCCTAAGTCCTATGAGAGTGGCTTGAGGTCATCCAGATGGATACAGCACACACAGTGGGTTTGTATTGATTCTTGGGGAATTCAGTGCTTTTATAAGAGCAAACTTGCTCTTTGGTCCAGAAGAGAATTACTTTGGTCTTTCATCTCTCAAGGTTGCTTGATACAAACACAATTCAAAAGAAATGACCTGTGTAAAAAATGGTCAGGGCCTTGCATTCTACTCATACACCTAGCAAGACATGGGAACGTGAGAGATACAATGAAAAGTGTCTCTTCTAACAGTTATGTTCCATCTCTTTTTGAGAAGGAGTTGTTATCTGTCTGCCACCTGACCTGAACAAGGAGAGGAGCCGGGGGTTGTAGTTGTTTAGAGTGTGAACTTTCAATGGATTACTATAATTTTAGT
Organism: Mustela lutreola; assembly: GCF_030435805.1. NCBI lineage: Eukaryota > Metazoa > Chordata > Mammalia > Carnivora > Mustelidae > Mustela > Mustela lutreola. The sequence continues at coordinate 109,844,047 of NC_081297.1, forward strand.
GTAGGGTTTCATATGGTTCTCTGATTTAATTCCATGAGTTTCAAATTTCTCTGGTAAAGGTGCACTGAATACACTTTTTAGCAAATGCTAGATGGTTGAGTGTTAAAATCAGTGTGAGCCTGAGGCCAGACATCATCATCATTATATAATGAAGCTTAGGGACATAGGAATGAATCTGAACTTGAAGAGTTTGAGTTATTATAATAATATTAAAATTTTGAGTAGTTATATTTTAAAATTGAATATTACAATGCACAAAGAAGTACTTGTCAAGCACCGTCAGCTTCTTGATTGTTACAGTGCACTAAAATGCCTATTTGTGATGCTAAATATTGACCTTTCAGTGAGAATATAAGTTACAAAACAACAGGTTTTTCAGCAATTTTTATAAACTTTCAATCAGTGTTTCTGTTTATATTCTAGCTTCTTCATTGCATTCTACAGAGGTAACAACTACCTTTAATCCCTTAGTCTTTCTGGGGTTTTGTAACATATATTGGTTTTCTTCTCATTGGTATCCCCCTCTGGAATCATTTGAGTTTTAACTGTTAACTTTACATCTTTCAAATACTTGTGATAACTCTTGTTCATTGATGATCTGGTCTCAAAACCTAGGGATAGTTAGTTAGTACCTACAGCAACATTCCTTGCTAATCTTGTAGTATGCCAGGAGACTTGAGTTTAAAAATAAGAATTACATGATCATTTCAGAGTTGTGTAGTTTTGAACTAGGGTCTACTCTTTATAGAGTAACATATTATAAAAAGTTAGTAATTCTCTTCCAGTAGTTTACAATGAAAAGGTGATAGAAGTTCTTTAGTTTGCAGAAAAAAAAAATTCTCCTATCTGTATGTTTGTGTTGTGTGGGGGTTGTATTTTAGAATCAGTCTAGAAATCATTCATTACCGTAGCCCTAGCAAAGATTTGAAATATGAGTAAAAATAACTCAGGAACAAATATGTTTACTAATAAACATATAATAAACATAAGGTAATAAAATTGCCTTAAAAAAATCCCAACTCGGGATGCCTGGGTGGCCCAGTAGATTAAAGCCTCTGCCTTCAGCTCAGGTCATGGTCTCAGGGTCCTGGGATCGAGCCCCGCATCAGGCTCTCTGCTCAACGGGGAGCCTGCTTCCTCTTCTCTCTCTGCCTGCCTCTCTGCCTACTTGTGATCTCTACCTGTCAAATAAATAAATAAAAATCTTAAAAAAAAAACAAAAACAAAAAAAAACGTAGCTCTTAATCAAAGCTGTTCTTTGGCCGAGCTGTACTTCTCTTTGGGCTCAAAGAACCATTTTCAACTATTATATGATGCCCACCAAGTTCCTTAAGAAAGAATTTAGGAATAGTTAAATGTTTGTGTTCAGACTAATGTCTCTGATATTTTGAACTGGAAATATTTTAGTCTGGAAATACTTTGTTACATTACTTTAAACTATTTTACAGGAGTTTATAGAGTGGAGTTTGGCCCTTCATTACATAATGCTTTAAAAACGCCAATGTAATAAATACATAAAGCAGTAAATTTCTGAATCAAGCATGTAAGTATATTAAATGTTTAAAATTGTACATAAAAGTGAATGCATTAGTGATCTAAAACAGTAATCACTTAGAACAGTTTAAATATCTCAGTAATATTCACCATCAAGCATTTGACATCAAAGGCTTGAAATCATTTTTATTCAAGATTCATTCATTGATCAATCCAAAGTAAACATTGTGATAACCAGTTAGGTCCTGTTTATTCAGAGGAAATCAATATGTTATAACATTAATAGATTAAGCAATGAGGTGGTTCTTTTTAAAGCAAGACAGCTTTAAAGGTATAACAAGGCATTGTAAATAACTTCTGTGTTATACTTAAAATTTATAAAATTCTTATACATATATTGCTTGATTCAAACTATAGTAATTTTGTGAGGAAAATAAAGCTCATAAAGCTGAGCTTCTCCCTGTGGTAGACTCAGTGGCCTATTCTACAACTTTCTCTCTGCTGCTGCTCTCTGATCCAAGTCTTGGTGGTTCTCTGACTGCCTTCTTTTTTATATGATTGTTACTTGGCAATGCTCTTCTTTTTTGTAACTTTAAAAAAATAATTACTTTCCTTTTACTTCTGGAAGAGTGATGTGTTTGATATAAAATTCTACTAAATATATTTTTTAAATATCACAAAAGATTGTCATCAAAGACATAAACTACCATGAGGTCTACAATGGAAAACATTTTTTCTTTATTTTTTACTTAATTTCTTAAAATTGAAAATGAAAGTTGTCTAAATTATTTAAAATTTTGTCTTATAGATACTATATTTCGAAAGGTGCTATTGTGGATCAACTTGGAGGAGACCTAAATTCCACTCCGTTGCACTGGGCCACAAGGTTTTAAATTTGCTTCTGGATTTTTTTTTTCTTTTGTTCCCTTATTAGTCTGTAACTAAACAACTGTTCTTTTTTTAATGATATGCTAAAATGAATGAGAGAATTAACAGTTAATATCAACAGTGTACTAATATATTGCTGTACAGTGTTACCTGCATTGGCAGCAAAGTTATTGTCCTGAAGTGTCTTTAGGAATTCACCATGCTCATATTAATCCTGTTAGTTTATGATTGAGTTAAACTTTAGATTTGTAAATGTAATACTTATGCAGCCTCTATATATTTACAGTTAAAGAAGTTCCCCAGTTCACGGGACAACTAAGATTATATTTGAATAGGATTAATAGACTATAGTAACTATTTATTACATATTTAAAGAAGTTATAAGTATCTGCATAAAATTTAAAAGACTTTTTTGGTTGAGACTTAAGAACTGTAAAATACTAAGCACGTCTTGACATATACATATCTTAAGAAACTTTGAAAAAATTGTATATCTTTCCCACCATTCCCCTATTTAAGAAAGATCTTTCCAGGAGATCCTGTTTGAAATAATCTTATATATTTAAGTGTTTATTCTTTTATGTTTTAGACAAGGCCATCTATCTATGGTTGTGCAACTAATGAAATATGGTGCAGATCCTTCATTAATTGATGGAGAAGGATGTAGCTGTATTCATCTGGCTGCTCAGTTTGGACATACCTCAATTGTTGCTTATCTCATAGCAAAAGGACAGGTAAAAAAAATCACAATGGTGTGGATTTTAACCCGATGTTCTTCATGGTTTAAACGCCTAATATCATTGGTGTTACAAGAGTAACAACCTGGTGATATTTAAATAGTTCTTTCTGGTGGATAAAGAGAATAAATAATATAGTTAGTTTGATATTGAGGTAATAAATATAGTTAAGTTAAAAATAAGAAAGATAATCAGGAAGCAGATAATGATCCATTATGATTCATTTATTTCTGAGAATGATGAGAGTTGAATCCCAGAAATAAGAAAATTTAGGTATCTATTTTTTCCTTTACTTACTTACATCTTTTGAATATATACTCTGAATTTATTTATACTTTTTTGAACATTTTACTGGTTAATTTCTCTGTTAAGTTACTTCTCCGAGTGGGGGATGAATTCTTTAGGATCAGTTTCTATGTTTCTGGTCATAATATAATGCTACTTCTTACATGTCAGGAAACTTCTCATGATTTAAGTGGTTCTTCCTGATTTTTCGTGAATATGTACCGACTGTAGTCACATTAAACAGGTACCAGTCTATATATACCATGTTTTTGTAATAAATGTATTTTGTTGAAATTAATGTCATTCAGTTATTCTTTCATGTGTTTTCTCTGGTTATACTTAAACATTAGCTTTGTAGCTAAGGATCTCATCATAAGAGTAAGACAAATGATTTTAATTCGTTGCTATTAACGTTTATTTTAAATTTTATGCAGATTTAGAATTTGAATAGTATTGATTTTATGAATGCTTAAAGTATTTATTGTTGGCAGTCACTCACAATGATAGTTGTGCATTGTGCATTATAGTGTAAGAGGCATAGGCTGGCTAACTGCTGGAAGAGGAGGTTATTATCTAATATGGTGTTCACAGACTACCCCCAAAATCTAATGGCTTTAGAATAATACCAGCCATTTATTACCTTGGGTTGACTGGGCTTGGCTGGGTGGTTCTTTACCTTGTGATGATGGCTGTGGAATACGGGCATTTGGGTCTTGACTGGAATGGAGGATGGCTCACTAACATACTTTATGCCTTAATATGAATGGCTAAAAGGCTGGGTTCAGTTGGAGTACTGAGATAGCAAGTCCTCTCTTTTTCTCCATGTAGTCTCAGAGTTCCTTCTCCATGGTACTCCTGGACGTAGTCTTTCTAACAGGAAACTAGACTCCTTACGTGGTGGGAGCTCCCCAAAGAACAAAAGCAGAAGCTCTCTGCCTTTTTAAAGTCTTATGTCTTGAACTGGCACGGCAACATTTCTGTTCCATTCTGTCAGTTAAAGCAAGTAACAGGGCCAGTTCACGTTCATTGTGGGAACATATGGGTATACTATCAAGTGAGGTTTGTTGAGGGCCATGTTTGGATACCAGCTGCCGCAGATTACATTTGTTCTCCCAAGTTTCTTCTAGACTGGGGTTTGGAACAGTAGATGGTGCTGTAATACATGATTACAGCATGTATTGTCGTTAGTGGCCTTTTATTTTGCGGGTATAAATTTATAATAACACGTTCACTTTTTCTTTTGGTTTTTGTCTTTTTGTTAGCTTTTTGATTTTGAGGTTTGGATGTTTCAGTAATAACCTTTTTAACTCTGGTAGAGGATGTTGGCTATAAAATTCTCAAGGGACAGGGATTTCTATTTGTCACAGCACCTTTTCAATAATAAATGCATGATAATAAAAGTCTGGCAGTTTGTTTTCTTTTTCATAAGTAAGTTTGTTTTTGTTTTTGTTTTTGTTTGCTACAGAAATAACATGCTGTAAAGTACTCAAACATAAGAGAATATGACTTAGAAAATGAAACTCCACCTCTTCTCTTACTGCTTCCCCCACTGAGATCACTCTTAACAATTTAGTATATATTTTTCCAGAATTTTTTCCATGTGTACACTAATTATAAAAGCAAACTCTAGTGTTCATCACATCATACTTTGAATGGAGTCCAAAGTCCTTCCCTAGAGAAGGACAACAGAACCACTTGTGGTCTTGTCTGAGATACCTCTCAGGCCTATCTTTTGTCATCTCCCCTGTACTCTGCTTTGACACACCAGTCTTCCTGCTGTTCCTTGAACGCTCTAATATGCTGTTGTCTTTAGGCCTTTGTGCTTGATCTTATCTTCTGCTTGGTAAATCCTTTCCTTAGAAGGTTACACAGTTATCTTTCTGTCTTACTTCAATCAGATATTTGCTCAAATTTTATTAGTTCTGATTAGTTCCCAATTATAAGTAATAATAAAATTAGTATATTTTTATTTTTTCTTTCTCTTCCCTTCCACTGACTTTAGTTGTATATAATACTGTTTTTTTTAGTGTTAACTTTCTTCTGATAGCTATAACCACGTTTCTATTACTTGATTTTTCAGCTTTAAATAATATTCTTTGACTCATAGCTATTACAGATTAGGTACTTACACTTTCTTTTCAACCTTTTTCCATTTTCTCCATTTTTTGTTATTTGTATCAGTTTTATATTCTTAGGGCATATAACATTTCCATTTAGTTTGTCATTCTGTTCTTCACATTTGTTTCATTTTAGTTATACTGTTAAAATATATTTAGTGCTCACTACCAATTCTTTTGGATGATTTTCAGGAGAAAAGGGAAAATGCTAAGTTATGGAGCCCTGTTGATCATGGAATCCCCATAAGCTTTTGATCTGGGCTTGTTAATTCTTCCTAATAGAGAATACCCATACGTCCAGGCTGAACTTGGAAAAGAAGTACCAAGTTTTAAACCCCGACCCAAAGAAAGAAAAGGTTGAATTTCATTTTTCTTTTAGTACTCTAGAGATATGGCATTATTTTACATTTTTAATTTCACTTACTGATATTTTTTAATGCTGTCACTTTTTAAGAAGGATATGAAAAGACAATTAAGAAGGAGGAAGAAACTAAAACAAGAACTTAACGTGTTTGTTACATCACATTTAGTTGCGCTCTCTTGAAATTAGGACCCTAAAGGAAATAAAATAAGTTACAGTACTTGACTCATATAAAAAACTAGGAAGCTTGTCATTTTTCAGATTTTCTTAAAGATTTTTATTTAATGTGTATAATGGAAATAGGTTACATAAGATCCTCCCAACCACAATTAATGTAAATCCGTAAATGTATTTATAATGGATAAGTGTAACTTTTGATTATAGTATTCTTGATGAGGGACTAAGACTAATGATGTGTGTTCTAGTTTGTCTAATGTACTGGTTCTCAGCATTTTTTCTGCTTCAATACCCTTGGTTAATGTTCACATTTGAGACATATTCCCATCAATAATTGTGGCTCACAGACAACTGCTGTATAGAGGTATAGAGTGTGGTGCAGCATACTCACTATAACTCTGTCCTCTCTGCACTGGCTGGTGTATTAGATAACACAATTTGGATTAGAACTGCTGCCTTTATATAATCCAGGAATGGGCAATGGGGAAGGGAAGAAGAGGAAACTTACTGTCTATTGAATGTCTCTTATCTTCTAGGTTAATAGACTAGGTGCTTTACACACATTATTCCATTTAATCATCACAGGGGTCTTACGAAGCCATTATTTATATTTGCATTTTTAGATGAGGAAGCTGAAGCATAGAGAATTAAAGTAATTTTGCTAGTCTTATAGCTATTAAGTGGTGCACCTAAGAATTCAAAACCATGTCTGCTTTATTCTAAACCCTATGCCCTTCCCAAACAAATAGGTAGATAAACATGTTTTTTCACTTAGCAAATGGTTTTTGATCATTTACTCTGCTGGGCACTGAGAATACAAAGATGAATTTAATATAAGTTAATAGAAGTTTAATTGTCAGAGAACCTGTTCTAGATAATGAGACAAATGTCTCAGGCATATAGCATAATATATAGTCCAGGTTGGAGTCAGGAGAGAGAGTTTTAGGGAAGTGAAACGGATAGAATCCCAGATGCATCAGGATGTCTTGGAAGGAGATTTAGATAACTAGGGAAGAATTTTAGTTGAATAGATGGTAGTTTTAATTGTAATTTATTAAAAAACAAAGCAAAAGTGGGGTGGGGGGGAAGTACCATATGAAAGCAAAAAGTTGGATAGGAGAAGAAAAATAATCATAGTTTACTACACGATTTTGCTCGGAATAGTATTCATATACATTTATAATAATGTAAATATCAAACATTTTTATAACCAAAAATATAATAGATCTCTTGAAAGAATAGAGAGGTGCATATTTGTGATGAGCCAGGAAGAGTAAAGAGCGGAATTCTCTTTTTGCATACTGAACTCTCAGAAGATAATGCCTAAAACTGAAAAATCAAAAAGTAGCAATTCAAGCATCTTATTTAAGATGTTAAGGGCTAAAAGAGGTGAAAATAGTGGGGAGTAAGGCAGAGAATTGCTTTACTACCACCAATTTTTCAGAATTACTTGACTCTAAAAATGTACGTGCATAATAATAAAAGGCAAACAGACTTTGAGTTTATTGAAAAGATAAGTCTTTATTTTTTGTTTTGAAATGCCTAGAAATAAACAGGGTCTCATTATTCCCTCTTATCATGAATTAGTTTAATCAATTTTTCACAGACTTAAATCATTTAACTTATACTCTGTGGATGAAAGGTGAAGAGTAGGTCAAGATCTTTAAATGTAAAACATTGAAAGGGTGATTAAACCATCTGAAAAAGGAAGTCTGTAAATATATGTTAATTAAATACATATTTATAGTCAATTAAATATATGCCTATTAATTAAAATATTTAGTGACAATAAATAGTTTTATTTGAAAAAAAGTTAAAATTTTCATTAATCAGCCTTGATTGAGGAGTGTTATTGGCTTCTCCTGTGATATGTAAGTTAGATTTTTCTGAGTAAATTTGGTAGGAACTTAGAAATTTTTACCGTCTGACTTTTTTCTTTTTATTCTATCAGGATGTAGATATGATGGATCAGAATGGAATGACACCTTTAATGTGGGCAGCTTATAGAACACATAGGTATGTAGTCATAAAATATTTATTCATATCATTTTCAGCATATTAAAATGTAAAATAAATGATGAGAAAAAGTAGTTAATGTTCTATTTGTTAATATTTAAAATTCTTACTATGAAATATAATAAATTACCTTTTTGATGTTTGAGTCTCTGTGCTTACCTTGATCTTGGTAATTGTAGTATTCTTAATTTATTCCTCTTTTAGCAGTTTTTAAGAAGGAAAGATGTTATTTTATCTTTAAAATTAGTTTTTTCATGTTATTTGTATACTGGCAGGTTTAATATTATTAATTAGTAAGTTGCCAGCAAACATTTTTGTAGCAATCCAGATTTAAATTTAAACATTTACTTGTTTAATTATATAAATATTAATGACCTTACTCCCTAATCAAAATTAGAAATTGTCAGGACCAAGTATGCCCTCTCATGGTGTTGCACATACTTAATACTTCATATTAGAATATTCTCTCAATACCTATTATAAGGTTGAGTATAGGTTAGAATAGAAGTGTTCCAAGATGGAATGCAAATACAACCACGATCAGTTTAGTATCTGTAATGATTTCTATAATTGAAATTAGGGTTGTTGTTGTTGTTTTTTTTTTTTTCCTTTTCAGTGTGGATCCAACTAGATTGCTTTTAACATTCAATGTTTCAGTTAACCTTGGTGACAAGTATCACAAAAACACTGCTTTGCATTGGGCAGTACTAGCAGGGAATACCACAGTCATTAGTCTTCTTCTGGAGGCTGGGGCTAATGTTGATGCCCAGAACATCAAGGTAAAAATATCCTGTATTTATTATGCTATGTGAGATGTTATTAAGATCTTAATTTCTCAGTAAAAAATAGATTTTTTCACAGACTGTCAAAAATGGAAGAAACCTCTTATTTAAGGTTAACCCTATGCTTCCATGCAAGAATTTCTTTGGAAAGACTGGTTTATTTACTTTTGTCTTTTAGTGTTGAAGTAATTTTCAGATTTTGATGGCCTTTTTCGTTAGTGAATTCTTACTGACTTCTGAAAATTTGTTTTTATAATCCATATCTTCATAGCTAAAGGGAATTGTTTTCTGGTTTCTTTAAGATCAGTATGGAGAATCACAAGTTTGTAGGTAAACCACATTATGCAATTCTTTGATTTGTTTTCATCTTATTTTAAAGGTCAAGACCTTTAAATTTGATAGACACTTTTATGATGTTTATAGGAGAGTCCCCACATACCCCATATTTTGGATTAATCCAGGAAAAGTATACAAAATTATCTAAGAACAAAACACAATTAACATTTATACTCTGAACATTTAGAAATTTGTAGACATTTTATGAGTACTTGGAAGAAAATTCTTTCGGTAGTTTTAAATTTTGTTTAACCATTCTCATGTTTAAAGCTTCAGGATCCACCATATCTTTGAGCAAATCTTTCTGTGAAATGACTTTAAACTTTCAAACATCATCTTTCAGTAATGTAAATTCATAAATAACTTTGTACCCTTTGACAAATGTTCTTTAATTTTGGCTTATAAACCATAGTATTTTCTGAGTCATGTTTCTTAAATTTTTAAGGGATATGTGCTAATTAAATTTGAAAGAGATTTGAGCCACGTAATAATCTGAAATGGCAATCAAAAAGTAGTTTATCTCCTGCTGGATCAGGGCATCTACTTATCTTCCAGTGAATAATTCTTTCTGTATTTGATTACTCTAGTTTGAACTACTAAAATAATATAGTTTAGACTAGCTATATGGAGCCTAATGTACTTAAAATTTTAACCAATTTTTAAAAATGAGTTTAATTAAAAATATTTAGTTAAAAGTAAATATTAAATATCTTGTTGGAAACTATAAAAAATTGAGAAAGCCATGTATTTTCTTTCTTTTTAAAATTTCGAGTCCTTTTGTCTCTACTCAAAGTGATCAGAGTGGCTTAATATCTACTAGTAAAATATGAAAAGAGGAAAGTCTATTTCCATAGTACCTGACACATGAGGGGCACTCTAAATATTTGTTGACAGATTGAATGAAGATTTTTGTAGTCGTGAATTTTATCTCTAAGCTAGTATTCATAACTCTGCTAGTAAACCTCTCTGCCACTTCTTATATTATAGAGAAAAAATTTTACTTTTCCAAATGTTTTTAAGTAGGAAGCTCAGAAAAGTTCATAACAATGTGATTAGTAAATTAGGCTGATCGCAAGGGCTGAAGGATCAGACAAATGAGTTTGATTAAGGCTAATCAATATCCCCATAAGAAAAAATTACCTTATGTTTTATATCTGAATTGCTTTAGAGCATTATTTTCCTTCTCTTCAGTACTGGGCAGCCATTCTCAAAATGATCATGCCCCAGGAATGTATTTCAAAATATTTAGTATGAATATTATTGAAAAGATAGAACCAGTTTTATTATGGCAAATGTTGAGTCTCCATAGACTCTGCCAAGAGCCACAGTAATATACTGAAATTACAAGAATACTAAAAATTGTGACAACATGACTCTACAGCTCTGAAATTTGAAGCTAGTAGTGTATATTTTTAGATCACTTAAAAATATCTTTTCTGTCCATATAGAATTTAGGTAATTCACTTGGATCGTGATCTTTAAGTATTTGAAGTGTGGTTTATAAATTTAATGTCTTTTTAAAAAAAATTTATTTATTTATTTGACAGAGAGATCACAAGTAGGCGAAAAGGCATGCAGAGAGAGAGAGGGAAGCAGGCTCCCTGTTGAGCAGATAGCCTGATGCGGGCCTCGATCCCAGGTCCCTGAGATTATGACCTGAAGGCAGAAGCTTAACCCACTGAGCCACCCAGGCGCCCCGTAAATTTAATGTCTTTTCAAATAAATAATGAACCCTTGCACTTCACATTAACTATTGCATAAACTTTTATTAGACTTAGCAGAAGAAATCTGTAATGAATTTCAACAGAAAGATAATGGTAAGAGAGAGATTTGAGATGATTTATATGGTTTGAGCCTTATATTTTTAATGTTTTGCAGGTTCAGGTACATGAATTATTTGGTACCAAGATAGGATAAGCTCCAATATAGCTTTCTTTTTATTTATTTACTTATTTATTTATTTGAGAAAGAGGGAGAGCACTCATGAGCAGGGGGAGGGATGGGGGAGAGGGAGAAGCAGACTCCCTGCTGAGCGGGGAGCCTAATGTGGGACTCAATCCCAGGACCCTGGAATATGACCTGAGACAAAGGCAGAGGCTTAACCGACTGAGCCACCCAGGTGCTCCTCGAATGTAACTTTCTTGATTAGTATGGTTCATATGAATACTTCCAGAGTTACAGTGTTAAAAAATTAATGTGCACGTGGAACTTATTTTTTCTGAGAGAGTGCAGGAGCAAGCATGGTTGGTGGGGAGGTGAATAGAGGAAGGGGCACTGTGCTATAAATACATCCCAGGACTTGACTTATTTTAAAACTAGAAGTTTGTGTGTTTCAATTGCCTTCGCCCACCCCTGAACCCTGCTCTGGCAACCATGAGTCTGTTCTGTGTATTAGTGAGCTTGGTTTTGTTTTGTTTGTTTTGTTTTTTAGATTCCACATACAAGTGAGATCATATGGTGTTTATTTTCCTCTGACTTATTTGGAATGACATTATTTTTAAAGGAAATAAAGTCTAAGGAGTTGCTTCAGTTGCTCAGGGAACATTTAATACTTTCAGAGTAAAAATAATCTTTCTATCCACACTGTTGGAAAAGTAGATTTTTGTTTTAAAATGTACTTTTTGTGGAAGTTAAAAGATGAAATAAGTATCAACTCTTTTTTCTGGTGGACTCTGGCATTCCTATTATGCTGCAGATTAGTCACCACCTTCCAATGGAGACCATTCGTTCATTCATTTAACAAATATTAGTGCTGGGGAGTCCACGTGTATAAAATAGCTGAAGTTCGTATTCTCTCAGAATTTACGTTATATTAAGGAGCAATTAATTGTAATTGTAGTATAAACACACATGTGCATGCATACACGCAAATGTGCAGTGATGAGGGCTGTGAGTGACTTGTGAATACCTCTGAGGAGATGACATTTGCTTTGAGACCTGTCTGAATGAGAAGGGATCGGTTATACAAAGATAAGTGGGAAAAAACTTTCCAGGTAGAGGAGCCTGTAAATGCAAGTCCCAAGGCCAGCAAGGTAAGCTTGCTGTTAGAGGTACAGAAAATGACAGCGTGGGCTGAGTGCAGTGAGCAGAGGAGTGAAGTTACTCAGCTAGATGCCAGATCACGCAAGGCCATGATAAGGAACTTTAATTATGTTCTCAGTCATGAAAAGGAGTTGGAACGATTTGTGAAGGATGGCTTTATAATCTTTGTGTTTTAAGTATTTTTAAAAGACTACTTTGGTTGCTGATGGAGAATGCATTGAAGAATTAAGAAAATGGAGGGGATGACTGAGGATCAGTTCGGCCATTTTAATAAATCGGGCAGCTGATGTTAGTTTGGCCTGCAATTTTAATAGATTTGTGGATTTGGAAATGATAGTTTGGAGTAGATTAGATATGAAGACGAAAGGCAGTCTTGATGACTAAATAAATGTCTTGTGATATATATTGAGATTTTGAAGACTGAAGAAGACTTTCTTGGGGGGGTGATAGGAATTGGCTCTATTTTAGTCATATGTAATATGAAGTGTGCCTTTTAGCTATGTGGAATGGCAGGCTAATTTAATAAACAAATTGCTGTGAATTTCAAAAAGGAAAAATTCATTAACTAAAAACAATCTAGATTCTTTGTCCGGGAATTTGACAAATAAAGTTGATCTATACCTGTATATTTTTCCATTTTTTATTTTAAGTGTTAAGAAAGAGAGTCTAATTGATAATCATGAATTATAACCAAAAAGATGTAGTCTGCAAATCTGGATATGGCTGTAATAGGAGTAAAAGTTGAATTCTTTAAAGAATATGAAAAATTATACTTTGTATTATAGTTATACAGCTATAGTTATAATTAAACGACTATAGTTAGTTGATCCTATTTCTTCTAAAGTAGCTATTTGCTAAATAAGATTGAATTTGTTTCTTAGAAATCTGTCTTTATATTAGATACTTACCTTTGTAAATTAGTTATTTGAATAAGGAATTCCATTCTTCTAATATATAAATAAATGATTTTTTTTTTCCAAAATAAGGTTACTTTAAAATGCTACTTTGATTCTTAGAAGGCATAGGAATGACCATATACTTTAGATTAGAAATTCTTAATTTGGGACCTACCAGAGAATTTTGGTTAGAGGGTAGGCCCATAAATTGTTACAAAAAATTACTTTTATCAGTACTTTTTGGGGAGAAGGCCAATGGCTTTCATCAACTATGACTCAGAAGAATTTAAGAACCATGGCCCCAGATAACAGTTACATGGAATAAATCCAAGTCTTGTGAAGGGATAACAGTAAGGGAAGGAAAAGTGACTTGGGAAACTAAGAATATATATATTTTTTTAATGAACCATGCAGTAATTCCTCTTTATGGTAGCATCTCATTTGTGAATTTTTAAAAAATAATGTTGTATCCCCCTCCACATGTTTTGGTTATATGGATAAATTTAGATGAATTTTGGGAGAACAGCTAATCTCTGAAGGCTGCCCAAGCATTTCCAGTTTTTTCTTTCTAAAACTTATCAAACAACATAATTTTTACTTTGTGCAGGCTGTAAAAGCTTTGTTAATAGATTAAAAGACTATTATATGGTTTCTTGAAATGAGGTAAGAAACTTTTTTCCTAAAAATGGTTTTCTTTACCTCTTAAGTACCTGACCTAGATGGTCTCCAAGAAAGAATTTTCTTTAGTTTTAATAATGAAATCCACTCTCAGACAAAAAGTTATTTTCCACCCTCCACCTTCCATTATGTTTATCTCACCAAAACCTTTGAAAAAGTTCTTTTATTACCAGTTATATAGTCTATAAATACTCCATGATTCTTGTTGTTATTCCTCTTGTTATTATCATTTACTATTTTGGCCGATACATGGAGTAATCAAATATAGACTTAATTCAGAACCTGAGCTTTAGTATCATTCTTTACATTAATTGCTTGTTTATTTTACCAGCCGAATAAAAGAACTACACAAAAGCAGTCAGAAGACTAGAGGAGTAGTAGTTGGAAGATTTCTTAAAGCTCCCTCCATCTTTTTATCTAGGCAATCCTTAGGTGTCACATGGCCCTCTAGTGGAAGGGATGCTCAGCTGGACCGAGGCAACAGCAGGATATCCTCTGGGAATTGTTACCCAAGGGATTGCTTTTATTCAGGTAATCTTTATAGTTTGGATTAATTAGCTGGTTCTTACAACTTAGGTGATAGAAGTTTTGAGTAGGCAAGGAGATATTTTACCATAAATATCCCTATTTGTGGAAGACTCATCTAGATTAGCCCATTCCTTATTAAATACTGTTGACCTTTTACTAAAGGATTGGTTGGGCTTTTTGTCATTATTGGTGTGTTGTTACAGTTGTTGCTATTGGTGGCTGTGCTTATTTTGTTGTTTGTTTTTTGTTTTTTAGTGTTTTTCTTTATATAAAGAGTACTTTATACTTGATAATCATCCCTATAAGTAAGGCACTGCAAGGCTTATTTTTTTTGTTTTTATCTAGTTTTTCAAAATAAAATTTCGATATTTTCCTTTTTTATTAACTAATTTTGAATATTTATCCATACATTCTCAAAATTTTGACACACAAAATTTTTCATTTTGCTTTTCTATTTAAAGAAGTGGGTAAATAGTGAAAAATATCAAATAGAATAGAAATGTAGGTGTCTGACAATAGACAATGAGAAATAAGATTTTAAATTAATAAAGTAAAAAAGAAGCATGAATCTAGAATTGGGGACGCTTATGTCTTATTTCTATCTATGAAGCACTTAGTTCTTTTCACTTATATACTCTTTGGCATTCTTCTTGAGATTAAAGGGAGCTGTAGGTTCGTAACTTGAGTTTCATTATTTTTTGTTACTGTTCTCATTCTCTTTGGAAATTCCTGGATAGGTGAATGAATTTAAGATGGTCAGAATGCCAGTACAACAATAGTAGAAATAGAAGTTGACTTTTCTTTTTCTTCCCTGTTGTCTTCAGACCTTCGTCATTACTGAAATTAAACTGAGAGGTTTCTGGCAATTTGGTATGATAGTTGGATGTTTTGTAGTAGTAAGTGTTACTAATAAAACCCTTAAAGAAACAATATAACTAATAAACTGAATGATAGCCTCTGATCCAGCAGGTGGTAAAATACCTACTTTTTGATTTACTTTAATATAAGTGAAAATGCAACCAGAAATAGAATCTATAGAATAAGACGAGTAAATACATTTACTGATTGTACCTTGAATGGGAAAGCATAATAATAAGTAATGATTTAGATTCTTTTAGTATTTGACTTTGCCTAATATTAAAACAATGTTAATGAACTAATTGTTCAATTTATTTTTATGGGAGTACTTTAAAAATAACTAAAATATTTTACTTTTTACTTTTAATGTGAATTTTTTCTGCTTATCAGGGTGAATCAGCACTTGATTTGGCAAAGCAGAGAAAAAACGTGTGGATGATCAACCATTTGCAAGAGGCGAGACAAGCAAAAGGATATGACAATCCATCCTTCCTTAGAAAGCTGAAAGCTGATAAGGTAAATTCATGTTTGAAGATTTTCAGCGTATAATCTTTTTAAGTAAAATTCACAGGCATACTTTCTTAGCTGAGCAGCTTTAGCTTTTAATTTTGCCATTGGCCAGTGTAATTTTTTTTTTTTAAGATTTTATTTATTTATTTGACAGACAGAGATCACGAGGAGGCAGAGAGGTAGGCAGAGAGAGAGGGGAGGGGTAAGCAGGCTCCCTGCTGAGCAGAGAGCCCGATGTGGGGCTCGATCCCAGGACGCTGGGATCATGACCTGAGCTGAAGGCAGAGGCTTTAACCCACTGAGCTACCCAGGCACCCGGCCAGTGTAATTTTTAAAATACTAAATTACTCAGGACAAAGTCAGATGGCAAAGTTTTTCAGGGCTCTACCTACTTGGTAATTTGATAATTAAGAAGGATGGTTATATGTAAAATTGTTTAAATTTGTTAATCTAAACAATTAAAATTGTTTAAATCTATAAGCTAACATAAATTTTAGTTCATTGATTCAACTGTCCTTTGTTAAGCAATGGAGAGATAGTAAGTCCTTCATGTTTAAGTGCATTTATTAATTGGTAATAAACTATGAAAAATTATAGTCCAAATACATAATCTTTTTAAACTGTTCACAACTCTAATTGATTCAAGCTGCCCATTCTTTTGTGATATGTTGTAACTTTTTTAGAGTGAGAGAAACTTATATTCTTCACTTCTCTGTGGAAAGCCTGTTTTAGATCTTCCATATACCTTCAAGGTTAAACTGTATGACTGTTGGTTCAATTACCTAATTATAATAATATGATTTCAAAAATAAGAATATTTCCCCCAAAGAGGGGCCTATATTCCTTAAAAGTTTCTTTCCTTTTAAAAATGTAAAAATCAGCTGACAGTTTCTTTATAATACTAAATTAATTGACAAGATATTTGGCTAATTTTTCAGGAATCACAAGTTGAAGACATTACGCCTTCAGTACCTTTTTATTTAGTTTGTTCTAGTGGTAATACTGTTTATTTAAAGTTAATTATCTGTGTGTTATCAGGACAAAATGACAAGATTTGGACAAAGGAAAACGTGAAAACATGTCTCATTTATTTATAGTTCAGACTTCCTTAGTGCATTAAAACCATTGGTCATTACTTTAGCATGAGAAAAGTCAGATTTATAGTGTATAAACTTGCCTTTCAAGATGCCTGGGTAGCTCTGTTAAGCGTCTGCCTTTTGCTCAGGTCATGATCCCAGGGTCCTCTGCTCAGCAGGGAGACTGTTTCTTCCTCTCCCTCTCCCCATTTGTGCTCTCTCTGTCCTGCTTTCTTTTTGTCAAATAAATAAATAAAATCTAAAAAAACAACTTGCTTATTTTCAA
This sequence comes from Mustela lutreola, assembly GCF_030435805.1. Lineage (NCBI taxonomy): Eukaryota > Metazoa > Chordata > Mammalia > Carnivora > Mustelidae > Mustela > Mustela lutreola. Next base: position 109,861,114 of record NC_081297.1, read on the forward strand.
ACCCATAGTTGAGAATAATGAGCAGTTTTTGCATGTCGTGTTAACTCTTTCATTTTACTATTAGATATAACAGAAAATGGTTTATTTTTCAATTTTCATTAATTTTGCTTTGTTCTCTAGGATTTAAAGGAATTTTTTCAACACAGTAAATAAATCCTGATATCTCATTGTAACTAAGCTTGTAACAAAAGTGTCTTGTATTGCTTTGGAAAATCCCATAATATTTATGCCTTCATTTTGTTCAGTGTAAATATTCTAAAGGATTTTTTAAAAATACATTGTCAGATAAAAATGACTTTGTAAATTCTAGATGTTTAATAATATGTAGTTACTTTTTATAGCAACAAGAACTGTCATGTTTATGTGTTTGGATATGATTTCTTTTTAAAAAGAGAGCTTCAGGGATGCCTGGGTTGTACAGTCAGTTGAGCATCCAACTCTTGGTTTCAATTTGGATCATGTTCACAGGCTGTGTGGGACTCTGCGCTAACTATGGAGTCTGCTTGGGATTCTCTTTCCCTCTGCCCCCCCCCCACTCGTTCTTTCTCTCTCTAAAATAAATCTTTTTTTTTTTTTTTTTTAAGATTTTATTTATTTACTTGACAGACAGAGATTACAAGTAGGCAGAGAGGCAGGCAGAGAGAGAGGAGGAAGCAGGCTCCCCGCAGAGCAGAGAGCCTGATGCGGGGCTTGATCCCAGGACCCTGGGATCATGACCTGAGCTGAAGGCAGAGGTTTTAACCCACTGAGCCACCCAGGTGCTCCTAAAATAAATCTTCAAAAAAATAAAAAATTAAGAGAGAACTTCATTAAAGAGTTTAGCACAATTTCATTAACATGTGTCTATTATTGTGATCAGTTCAGAAGTCAAGTGTTCCTATTTTTGTTTTGGTGGTGTTTTTTGCATTAGTATTTTAAAATATATTACATTTTTAGAAAAGATTACTAAATAAGAACATACAGTGATTGCGTGCTTTGTGTAAGTATTTGTATTTATATAGACTGTTTCCTTTTCATCTCATTAGAAATACTTAAATCATAAACATGACTTGATTTGCTAATCCATAAAGTATGTTCTGTATTTAAAACCAAACAAGAAATAGTTACACTTAGGATTCAGTACCATTTTACTAAAAATAAGTCAACCCAATAGGGGAAAAATATTTTTGGACAGTGCTAGTAGATAGATGTAGAGAGAAACTTAATTTTAGAAAACTATTTTAAAAGCTCTTGGATTTTAAGGTTATAAGATTTTAGACACAGGGGAGGGGCAGAGGTAGAGAGAGCGAGTGCCTCCTAAATAAGTGCTTAATAATAAGTTAGAAGGAAATCTCTAAATTGTATTTTTCAATACTTAAAAACCCCCAATCCCTTTCGTTAACAGTGGAAATCTCACATATTGTCTACTTTAATATTGATTATTGATTATATGAAAATAAGCTGAAGATGGAGAAGCTGTACTTATCCTATTCTTCCATACTAAGCACAACTGAAAAACCTGGACATTACATACACAACAAATGTAGGGAAACTCTGGGAGATGAAAAGAAAAAGACTGAATGGATAGGGAGCTCAGGACCTGAAAAATGTGTTCTCTTTTTTGCCTCATATATCCCAAAAGCAGAGCTGACAAAACCAACAACCTAGAATTACAAATGGATACAAACCAAAAGGGCTCCAACAAAATCCTGCTCTCTGGCTAAAGAATCTTCACAAAAGAGTCAGCTTAGCAAGATAGAGACTTCAGAAAATAACTTTATACCACAGCCAAATATTGCAGAAAAAACTCTGGCCCCATGGTTTTTCATACCAGAATTCATACACAGTTAGTCATACCAGCAAAGCCCTAAACTTCTACCCTATCAGGCTGTAATGAGGTGCCCCAACTTCTTTCCTGGGGTTGTTAACAGAGCATGTTTAAATAAGGAGTTGGAAGTTTTTAATCCCACTGGCTGTTAATGAGGTCCCATCCCCTGCTCTATCAGGAAGACCGCATAGGACACAATAATGAGGCACTCCTAACCTTCCCAGACAGGGAAGTATTAGTAGAGGTTTAACAGGGAGCTGGAAGTTCCACCCTTGCCCAGCAGTAATGAGGAATCCCCTCCTCAGGCAGTAAAGTCAGTAAAGTTGATATCTGAACTTCCACCCCACCTGGCAGTAATGAGTAGGTACTTCACTCCCCTTATTCTGCCAAGCTACATGAGAGGAATCCATCTAAAGAAAAGGTTTAAATAAGATCCAGTGTTCATTATATCCCAAATGTCCAGTTATCAAATGAAGATCACTCATCATACCAGGGACCAAGAAGAAGTGAAACTGATGAAAAGAGAATCAAATAGATGCCAACAAAATGATGACAGATATTAGAATTATCTGACAAAAGATTTTAAAGAGCCATTACAAAAAGGCTTCAATGAATAACTATGAACATGCTTAAAAGAAATGAAAAGTAATCTCAGCAATGAAGTAGAAATATAGAAATAGAATATATAGAAGAACCAGATGGAAATTTTAAAACTGAAAATTACAGTAAACAATATTTAACAAACTGAGTTAATGGGCTCAACAGCAGAATAGAGGGCACAGAGGAAAGAATCAATCACCCTGAAGTTAGAACAATAAAAATTAGACATTCTAAAGAACAAAAGGAAATAAATTGAAAAAAAAAAATGAGCAGAGCCTAAGGGGCCTATGGTTATAATAGATTATCTAACATTGATATGATTAGGGTCCCAGAAAAAGAAAGAGGGTGGAGCTAAGAAAGTACACAAAAGATACAGTGGCCCACAAAATCCCCAAGTTTGACAAAAGACCAACCTACAGATTAGGAAGTGGAATATACCCTAAACAGAATAAACTCAAAGAAATCCTGCCTCCACACATCATAGTCAAACTTCTGGAAACCAAAACCAAACAATAAAATTCTTTAAGTCTCCTTACTAATAGGGGTGAAACAGTTCAAATGACAATGGATTTCTTATGAGAAGCCATAGAAGCCAGAAGAAACTGGCACATTTTCCAAGTACTGAATGGAAAGAACTGTCAACCCAGTATAAAAATACTTTTCAAGAATAAAGGAGAGGGGTGCCTGGGTGGCTCAGTGGGTTAAAGCCTCTGCCTTCTGCTCAGTTCATGATCCCAGGTTCCTGGGATCGAGCCCTGCATCAGGCTCTCCGCTCAACAGGGAGCCTGCCTCCACTCCTTCCCCTCCCCCCCCCCCCCCCGCCTACTTGTGATCTCTGTCAAATGAAAAAAAAAAAGGAAAAAGGAATAAATGAGAAATCCATATATCCTCAAATAAAGGAAAATTAAGAGAATTTGTTGCCAGCAGACCTACCCTAAAAGAATGTTTAAGAAATGTTCTCTAAACAGAAAGGAAATGATAAAAGAAAAATTCTTGATAAGATCATAGTAAACGAAATTATGCATAAATGTAGTAGACATCTCATCTTATTCCTTCCAAATTATGCTTGGCAGTTGGGGCAAAATTATAATATTGTTTGATGTGTTTCTAAATGTAGGTATATATGTGAAGCAATTTGTAAAGTTAGCAGGGGAGGGTGGAGGGCCATAAAGGCAGGTAAGATTTCCACACTTCTTTTGAACTTGTAAAATGATGACACCAGTGTGATAAGTTATGTTTCTATAACAGAGTAACCACTAAAAAAAGCTATACAGAAGGGTAAACTCGAAAATATTATAAATTCTGAAAAGAAGTCTGAAAAGCTTTCCAGTTACCTACAAGGAGGCAGGAAAAAGAGAAACAAAAACATAAGAAAACAAAAAGTAAAATTATAGACTTAAACCCTAACATGTCAATAATCACATTAAATTAAAATATTCTCTTTTTTTTAAAAGATTTTATTTATTTATTTGACAGAGATACAGCAAGAGAGGGAACACAGGCAGGGCAAGTGGGAGAGGGAGAAGCAGGCTCCCCGCTGAGCAGGGGTTCGATCCCAGGACCCTGAGATCATGACCTGAGCCGAAGGCAGACGCTTAATTGACTGAGTCACCAGGTGCCCCTAAATTAAAATATTCTAACGTACCAAGTAGAATACAGTTATTGGCTCTGTGTATTGTAATGCATGATCCAACTATATACTGTCTATAAGAAACTCCCTTCATGTGTAAGAATATTGGCAAATGCTTACATAGGCAAGTAACAGAATGGAAACAGTCTGTGTTACCCTGATACCAAAACCATACAAAGACAGTACTAAACAAAGAACCATAAACAAACATCCTCATGAATATACAGCTGACCCTTGAACAACATAGGTTTCAACTGTGCTGTCCACTTAATGCAGGTTTTTTTTTTTTTCTTGGTAAATACAATATTGTAACATATTTTCTCTTCCTTATGATTTTCTTAATAACATTTCCTTTCCTCTAGTTTTGCTATAAGACTACAGTATATAATACATATAACATATAAAATATGTTTAGTCAATTGTTTATGTTATTGATAAGGCTTCTAGTCAAAATAGTAGGCTATAAGTAGTTAAGTTTTGGGGGAGTCAAAAGTTATATGCAGGTTTTGGATTACATGGGGGTTGGTACTCCAACCCCTGTGTTATTCAAGGGTCAGTTGTATACTTAAAAATCTTTAACAAAATGTTAACAAATAGAAATAATCATTACATAAAAGGAATTACTCACTGTGACCAAACTGGGCTTATGAGAGCAATGTAAGGCTCATTTAATATTCAGAATTACTCAGTGAAATCTCCCTTATTAACAAAGAAGAAAAATATCATGATTATATCCATGCATAAAAAGCATTTGATAAAGATCAGTGTTCGTTTATGATAAAACTCTCAGAAAAATAGGAATAGAGAATTTCATGAACTTTATAAAGAACATTTCTAAAACTTTCAACTAACAGTGGTGAAAGACTGGGTGATTTCTCCCTAAGGTCAAGAATAAGGCAAAGATCTCCCTTTTACTGTTCCTGTTCAACTTAGTGGGGGAAACTAGTAAAGTAAAGCAAGAAAAGGAAATTAAAAGGCATATAGTTTAGAAAGGAATAAATAATAAAATTGTCCCCCTTGGTGGTAACATAATTGTCTCTATCCCAAGGAATCTATAAAATAAACTCCTGGAACTAATAAATGAGTTTAGCAAGTCACAGGACATTTTATTTTATTTCCATATACTTGGAATAAACACATGGACTCCAAAATTACTCCAATATTACTTACAGTTGCTCAAAAAAATTGGAATACTTAGGTGTAAATCTAACCAGACATGTAAAGTTATTTGTATACTGAAATGTTTTTAATGTCAATGAAAGAAATAAACGATGATCTAAATAAATGGAGAGACATGCTATGTTCATGAAGTGGTAGACTCAGCACAGTTACTATGTCAGTTGTGCCCAAAATGTTATACAAACTTAATGTAATTAAATAAAAATTCTGGTAAGATTTGTTTGTCTTTATAGCCAAGATTAATCTAAAATTTATATGGAAAGGCAATAGATCAAGAATAGCTAAAACAGTTTTGAAAAAAAAAATTATTATGTGGAATTTTAAGATATGCCCTGTAGCTACAGTAATCAAGACTGTGTGGTATTGTTGGAGGAGCAAATTCCTAGATCACTGCAACAGAATAGAGAGCCCAGCAACAGAACCACAGAGATCAATGCCTACTGACTTACAGAAGTGCAAAAGTAATTCAGTGGAGGGGAAACAACCTTTTCAACAAATGGTGTTGGAACATTTGGACATGCATAAGCAAAATAATAATAAATAAACCTTTACTCAAAACTAATACTGTATAGAAAAGTTAACTCAAAATGGTTCACATACTTAAATGTAAAACTAAAACTTTTAGGAAAAAACAAAATAATCAGAATCTAGGACTATACCAAGAGACTTGACATGAAAAGTATCATCCATGAAGGTAAAAACTGATCAATTAGACTTCATTAGAATGAAAAACTTTTGTCCAATGAAAGACTCTATTAATTAAGATGAAAAGATAAACTACAGACTGGAAGAAAATATTTGCTAGCTATATATCCCAATAAAAGACTAGTTTCCAGAATGTATAAAGAATTTTTTGCAACTTAACAGTGAAGAAATCAAACAACCCAGTTAGAAAAATGGGTTAAAGATAAGACATATTTCACCAAAAAAGATATAAAAATGGCACATAAGCACATGAAAAGCTGTTCAATATCATTAGTCATTAGGGAAATGAAAATTACTATAAAATTCTTTCAAACTTACCGTATATTTAAAAATTCCCATAATAAAATTGAAGAAAAAAATAGAATTATCATATCTATCAAAGCAGCACATCACCATTACCTTTTTTTTTTTAAACATCTTTATGGTATCAGATATACAAATGTTAAATAACATTTTAAAGAAAAAACCAAAACTCCAGAAGCCCACACATAGATATTTATCCATGTGAAATGAGTTCATGTTCACACAAAAACATATATGCAAATATATGTATTCACAGTCTTCACATTTGTAAACAACTCTAGTCCTTTAGCTGGAGATGAGTAAACTGTGATACATCCCATGATAGAATAGTAGGCAGCGTTAAAAAGGAACAAACGGCTGATACATACATGAGTGAATGTCAAATGCATTGTCTAAGTGAAAGAAGACTGCATCAGTATGATTCCATTTGTAAGACATTGCTGCAAAGCAAAAAATAAAGGGGTAGAGATTAGTGTTTGTTAGAGGCTGGGACTGGGAGCAAAAGGATATTTCAGGGCTTGTTAGAACTGTTCTGTGTCTTGATTTTCATGCTGACATACAGTGTATGTTAATCAAAACTCGGAGAACTATGCCCAAAAGATGGTGAATTCTACTATATGTAAATTGTATCCTTATTTTTAATAATGAAAAAAATGTGGCTGTTGCTAAGGGAGAGCAAGCATCTTAACTAAAAACAAGGCAAATTACAGATAATTTTAGAAAATACTTCTCCAGTGACATATCTTCCTTCTCTCCCACCAGTACCCACCCTTTACCATACATTCTGTCCTCCAAGTTAGAAATCTTCTCTAATGTCTTCATATAAAATCCATGCATACTAGAGATGAAAAAAAAAAAATTGGAAGGGGGGCGCCTGGGTGTCTCAGTGGGTTAAAGACTGCCTTTGGCTCAGGTCATGATGCCAGGGTCCTGGGATTGAGCCCCACATCGGGCTCTCTGCTCAGCAGGGAGCCTGCTTCACACCACCCCCCGCTGCCTCTGCCTGCCTCTCTGCCTAACTGTGATCTCTCTCTGTCAAGTAAATAAATAAAATCTTAAAAAAAAATGTTTGGAAGGGTTAATTATTTTACTACAGCATAAAATTAAACTCTGAAGTTAAGTTTAATTATTTTTCAAGCTAAAATTAAGCACCATTCAGAAAATTATTTACAGTAGCTAAGGTGGGAAAGACAGTGCCATTTGTATGAAAAGTATTTATTTCACTGAAAGCCAGCAGTATAAATGGGGCACTAAAAAAGTGTAATATTTTAGCCTTCAGAAAGATAAATAGGGAGGATAGTAACGTTTATACTCTGAGCTTTGTTAGATCATAGCTGGGAGATCTTACATTGTTCTGTCACTTAAGGTACCTCCAGAGACTTGGTAGCTGCCTGTGAGGGGCTGCAGTGTGGAGGAGGCAATACACTTGACTTTGTGTTGCTCTGAAGATATAATTTTTTTTTTTTTAAGATTTTATTTATTTGTCGGAGAGAGAGAGGGAGAGAGAGCGAGCACAGGCATACAGAATGGCAGGCAGAGGCAGAGGGAGAAGCAGGCTCCCCGCCGAGCAAGGAGCCCGATGTGGGACTTGATCCCAGGATGCTGGGATCATGACCTGAGCCAAAGGCAGCTGCTTAACCAACTGAGCCACCCAGGCGTCCCTGAAGATATAATTTTGATGGATGTTATAAGGAAGTAGATATAGATAGGTCTTGTACTTAGAAATAGACTTAGTAACAACTGGTCAGTACAAAAATGCAGCAGAAGTACCTCCAGAGTATTAAGCACTATGCTTTAATATGTGTTTAGGGGCTCATAATCTTCATTCTCTGGGCTCTGGGACCCTGTATATTATTTGATTTTATTGTCTATCTCATTTTAAGGTTTTAACGCTAAAACTGTTTGTTTTGTACTGTTTGTATATATCATTCAAAGTATCTTCTTCAGACTGAGGATTCTCAGGTTTCTTAACCTAATATAGCTCTTAAAACATCAAGTCATTCTGGTTCTCTCTCTAGTGATCAGTGGCCTTGTTAGTGGGGTATCATCATCATAAACTATTTTCTAGTTTATCCACGTGTTGACAGGTGGTACTGCTGTCTTCTGTATCTTAATATCTACATCCACTCCTATAACTTATATTCTCATTTTCCACAATTTTACTTAAGTACTTTTAAATTGTCTGTTTAATGCCTGTCTATAGAAGACTGAGCTAGCACCTTGAATAGTAGCTGTGCGTAGTAGGTATATTTGAATTAATAAATTGCACTCTCTTTTGGCATGTTTACACAAAGATAACAATGGTTCACATTTAGATTACTTGAAACATGCAAACTTTCTGGTTTTTGTTTTTTGTTTTTCATTTTTTTTGTACAGGAATTTCGGCAGAAAGTAATGCTAGGAACTCCATTCCTAGTTATATGGCTGGTTGGGTTTATAGCAGACCTAAATATTGATTCTTGGCTCATTAAAGGGCTAATGTATGGTGGCGTTTGGGCTACAGTACAATTTCTTTCAAAGTAAGTATGTTGTTTTTAACTCTATTTTTAACTCTGCCTGAGAGGATATAATTTGGACCCTGCTATGTAAAATTAATGTTTTGTATATTTAGAACACTGCCTTTATGTAATATGTTTCATTTTAATTTAATGTTAAAGAATTTTGGCAGACATACTTGAAATCTCAAGTTTTTTAATGTTGAAATTCTTTTTTTTTCTTTTATCTTTTTAAATTGAAATTCATTTTGCCAACATATCATTATTTTCAGATGTAGAGTTCAATAATTCATCAGTTCCATGTAACGCCCAGTGCTCATCACATCACGTGTCCTCCTTAATGCCCATCACCCAGTTACCTCATCCCCACCCCCAACTCCCCTCCTGAAGCCCCAGGTCAATCAGAGAAAGACTGTATCATATGGTTTCACTTATATGTGGAATGTAAGAAACAGCAGAGAGGATGATAGGGGAAGGGAGGGAAAACTGAATAGGCAGAAATCAAGAGAGGGAGATAAACCATGAGAGACCCTTAACTATAGGAAACAAGTGGAAATGTTGAAATTCTATAAGTACTTTCATTGTTCAAAGTTTAACATATAATTTTTAAGGCTAAAATACAATTTTAAAACATTTCAGTAGAAGTAGACTTAAGCTCATTCAACTTTAACTGTAATGTACATCCTGTATATTTCTAGGTAATTATAATGCTTGAGCTTACCTTTCCATAGGAATTATATTTTCTTTGGTCATAAGCAATATGCAAGAAGGAGGTTTGATTTTAGTACTAAGGTAGAGAGAGTCAAAGCATATGCAGTGAGACTCAGCCTTTGTGTTTTTTCCTCCCTCATTTTTCTTTAGAACATTGTGATCTTTCCCTTTCTTCCTATCCTTAGATCTCATTCCTTTAAGTTGCCCATTCAGCAAACCTAGGCAGTTGTCTATGATCTAGAACTTTCTATGTACCTCTGTTTCTTTAGTACTTTGTTTTCACCTGAATTTCAAAAAAAAAGGAGTTCTGAAAATCACACAGAGATGAGAATGGCTGGTAATACACTAACGTGTTAAACTGTCAGGAAGAGGCTTAATTCTAGTTTAGTGTTTCTAGGAGCGCCAAGGGATCCCATAAGTAGGAAGACTTCCTGCTTAGCCTACATGGATAGTTGATCCTGCTTATGTTTAATATAATTCATTAATATACATTTTCCCCCCAGTCTAAATTCTGTACATAATGACCTTCAATTCCATTACACTGACCAGTTCATTCTATTTGAAAAGCTGTACTAAAAGCTTAACAAGAGTGTATAGGTAAGGAAAAATAATGAAACATAAAAACTGGAGGACTACTTTGTACTCGTTTGTCAAAATTATTTGTCTTTGGTGAAGAATATGCCAAATGATAATTACTAAATATTACTAAAGTGAATTATTAATTTAAGAGAATAAGAATAGACTGAAATTCTGAGGATGAAAAATACACAGAACTATAATTCTATTTCTTGGCAAATTAGGAGCTTCAGAATCTTGCTGACTGATTCAGCTGTGTACTTATTTATTATTGATTACCATGAAAAATGCTCTTGATATTTAAGCATCCTGGATTTCTGGGTTTTGATTAAACCAGAGGAAGCCATTAAACTATGTGGAATGTGTATAATTTTCATTTAAATTATTACTCAATTTTACAAGAAAATATGAGCTCAAATTTTTTAAAAACTTGTATTTTGCAGATCCTTTTTTGATCATTCAATGCATAGTGCATTGCCCCTTGGAATATATTTGGCAACCAAATTCTGGATGTATGTAACATGGTTCTTCTGGTTTTGGAATGATATCCTTTGGTTATAAAGGTCGTATCTAAAGCAATTTTTGTTATTTAAATGAATGTGTTATAACAATTTAACATTAGGACTGAGCAACTAATGATTTGCTGCAGTAAACAGTATTTCTAGGAAAATAATAAGTGTGAACCAAAGTAAATATTGTTTTCAAATGTTTCATATTTTAGAGATCACTTTTGAAAGCTGCTTTCAATGACTACATCAGTAATAATAATAGCTATTATTTATTGAGTGTTTAAAGGGCATTTTCTTAAATACTCTGTATTTAATACACATTCTATATGTTAATTTTTTTTTAAGATTTTATTTGTTTATTTGACAGACAGAGATCACAAGTAGACAGAGAGGCAGGCAGAGAGAGAGGAGGAAGCAGGCTCCCTGCTGAGCAGAGAGCCCGATGTGGGGCTCCATCCCAGGACCCTGGGATCATGACCTGAGCCAAAGGCAAAGGCTTTAACCCACTGAGCCACTCAGGTGCCCCTATATGTTAATATTTTTATCCTCATATTTTATAGATGAGAAAATTTAGGCTTAAATAGGTTAAGCTGTTATCCTTGCCCAGATCTATACAGCTAGTCTCTGGTAAGGCTGGGATAGAAACACAAACTTTAAAAAAAAAAAAAAAAAAAAAAAGGAAGGCAAAAAGGAAAAGGAAACACGGGCTAGTCTGTTTCAATCTTACTCAACAACACCTATTCGAAACCTTTTTTTTACTAAACTGTGATTTTCATGTTTCAGTATCAAACTGTTTTCTCTAAATATTAAACTTTTTAAATTTTGTGGTTGGTAGCAGTTAATTTTCTCTTTTGCATCATGAAAGGCACGCAGTACTGTATCTTCAAATGTTTGCTGATTATTTCAATGTAGTATGCTTTAAAAAAGTAATAAGTTGAAATTGTAATCATGTGGTATGCATGTGTATATATCGAAGAAATAGGACCAAGGTCAACTTTTGACATTTTTATGTAGAAAAAGCTCAATCAGTAAGACAGTCTGTTTTATTAAAATAAAGGCACATGTTTCACAAATGTCTGTTAATAAATCACTTTTCAAAGCATTACCATAAAAAACATAAAATAGGTTTTTAAATGGAATGCCTTTTTTGTTAACTTATGACTGTTCTGAATAACTTTAATTAATACCTAGTTTTACTTCACAGTCTTGCATTTTATACCATTGTGTTCTTTTTATTGTCTTGTTTTGTTTTAAATGAAAACAAAGTATTAAAAAATAAAAATGCTTATTTTGAGATGAGGCATAGAATTGTGCCTTGTCATTCTTACATTTTTATAGTGTTAAATGATTATTTTCAAGAAAGTATAGTGCTTAAAAAATATTTCCTTAGCATAAGTATCTTTTGAAATATTTCCATGTGGCAGTTTTCACAAGCTAATTCTGCCTTGTACTAAGCTTTGACATAAAAATTGTTCTTCAAGGATTTATTAAACATTAGAATGGTCTCATTGGAACATTTAGTTAGGTAAAACGGGTGTGCTTATTTTTGTTACCTCATCTATTTTAAATTTACAAAAAGCACTGACCTCTGAAATGACATTAGTATTCCAGACATATTTTCTCATTTTGTTTCCTAAATTGGACAGTAAATTTTATATCATGAGAAAAGTCAGATTCACATCTCAAAATAATTTTAGACTGTTGCTCTTCTCATAATCTGCTCTTAATTATGCATATAAGTGGGGAGAAAAGCAGAAAAATTAGTAAATTACAAATAATGAAAACTTTATGCCAGAGCATTTTATATAGTCTGACTTGAGTTTTTTTCTTTTTTTCTTCCTTATTTGGAGATAGAATAAAATAGCTATGCAAGTTTCCAAAGCTAGGGAGTTGAGAATGTAAGAGGTAGATTTTGAAAGGAAGGTCAGTCCAATCAAGTCAATTTAACTTACCTTATTTGAATAATTCTACCTTTAGAATAGATTGGCATAAAGTTCATTTTTTAGATGCACTGAACAAATTGCATGTATTTAATTTTTCAAGTAAAAATTATAGTATGAGAATATCAGGTTTTTATACTTGTCTATAAAGGAGGGATTATCATAGTACTGTCTCATAGACTTCTTGAGATGAATGTAATAAAACTTAGGACATACCTGACATGTAAAAAATGTTAAATAAGCATGACTGGATCATTGTGTACACATAGGTTTTAAGTGACATTTATGATTTCTTTTATTTGAATGTTTGTATATGTGTGTGCTGCTCATGGAATGTGGAATGAAATCACAAATAACGTAAATTCTCATTATTAAAAAAAAAAAAAAGTTCATGCTTCTCTATGTTATAAACGAACCAGATCTCCATGCCCTATGTGATTTTAGAGCTGGTTTTTTTTGTTTGTTTTTCCTGTTTTTCAGTATTAAACTTTGAGGGCAGAGATAAGTGCTCAGGAAACCTATATAAGAAGGGAACAGAAAGAGCCCAGAATAATTTATAATGGAAGCACAAAGGATGTTAGGAAAGAGTCATAAGGTTCATGATACAAGATAATGATTAAGATAATGGATTTAAAAATGGCAGCTCTTCTCAGCGAGTATCTATCTTGTTGACCTTCAGCCTCTTTGCTGTTGATTCTGCCACTTTCCTCATATGTAATTAAAACTGATTAGACCAGTTGTGAAAAATAGAGTTACAGTCAATTTTCATTATGTGCACTAATTATGTTCTCTGAAGTTGCTGCAAACACTGAATCAGCAAATACTAAACCTGTTGCTCCTAGGGTAAAAATAAATGGCAAATCTCTGGGCAAATCTCTGTTTTTGTCAGCCATCAGTACATAACCTTGGTTTTATATGTGTTTCTGTATAAATATCAAGTTTAATATTTATCACTAATTGATTAACATTGAACTCACAGCCAGCTGCATTATAACCCATGCCTGAAACAAAGTGTATCTAACACACCTATTATCTCTGTAAGGCGCATCACAGCCCTCTTGTGTTTAGGAAAACATTAGATAACACGTCAGCACTAGAGTAGGAGGCCATTTTAAATAACAGAATAGCCAACAAAAAGCACTAATAGGGAAAAAGTGTGGCACAGAATCGACCGTGAAAAGATAACTTGTTTACAGTACGAGAGCTGGAACAAGTAGGCAGACTATTGCCTCGTTCAGCTCAACCGGCACTGTGTACATAGGGTGACTCATATTTTTTGCCACTTTGCATATAATTGTGTATGACTGTAAAAGCACCATGAGTATTGATTTTGGAGTTACAAATAAATTTTAGCAAGTAGGCATGAGAATCAACTGTATAAATTTTATTTTAGTTTCCCATAATAGGATACCCAGTTTAAGTGTTTTGTAGTGTAATGAATTTTATATTGATCTAAATTATTTGTCCTAACAAGTAAGTTCTTAGTCTTTTCTACTGTTCATTAAATAATTGTCATCTCATATAAACCTTACATTTATTCAGTGTTTTTTGGTTTTATAGTTGTTTCAGATCTATTGATTGACTTAATTCCCAAGCAGTTTTGCCATTAGGAAACCAAACCACATTAATCCTAATCCTGTTTTCTTTTTTTTTTTTTTTTAAAGATTTTATTATTTATTTGACAGAGAGAGATCACAAATAGGCAGAGAGGCAGGCAGAGAGAGAGAGAGAGGAGGAAGCAGGCTCCCTGCTGAGCAGAGAGCCTGACGCGGGACTCGATCCCAGGACCCCAAGATCATGACCTGAGCCAAAGGCAGCGGCTTAACCCACTGAGCCACCCAGGCGCCCCCTAATCCTGTTTTCTAACTGATGGAAACATTGAGGTTCAGAGAAGTTGTTATGTCTTGCCCAAATTCACATAGATAGGTAATTATCAAGATTCTTACCCAGCTTTTTGACCTGATAACAGTGTATCTTCAGTTGTCTTATTTTATACTCTGAACATAATTTTAAGTTTTTAAAACTTCCTGAAAAGCAACATGTAGAAAGAGCTTTAAAAAGACATTTAATCAGATTTATAATGGAAAACTAATTTGGGCATATTTATAATAGGTGATATTAAAAGTAAATTTGAAGGTTAAAGTAATTTAGAATACTTGCCAGTAATCTAAATAAAAACTGAGAATGTCATTATGCTAATGCTGGGTTGCTACTTCCTATGTCAGTTCTTAGATATTTTTAAAATTGAGAGATTTGGAAAAAATGAAAAAAATATATATAGGCATTGAGTAAAATAGGCTTTATCAGAAATGCTAAATTTAATAAAATGTGATGGATGCAATTCATTTGGACTTAAGTTTAATCACTGAAAGGCTAACCTTACACAAAAGACCTTACACAAAAGGCAGTGATCCGAAATCTAAGGTTGCAGTGGCGAATCAAGACTGCAAATATGAATCAGATCAATGTTATGCAAAGCAGAATTGTGCAGCTTTGTACTACAAAATACTGCAAAGTAGCCCAGGCCTGTGTATCTCAAAAATTTAAAGGAATAGGTTGTCAAAGAGTATGTACATATGATATCATTAAAGTTAAGATTTGATGGATGTAGAAGTGTAAGTTGTGTTGGGCAACTCTTGTAGTTTTAAGGATTTTTGCTAAGTTTCTTTAGGGGAAAACTTTAGGAAATTATCTTTAGGAGAAAGAATAATATACAAATATAAAAAAGATTATTACTTAAAATGCCCCAGATTTATCAAACTAGCAGATTTAAGATTTTTAAAGGATTGAACTTTTCAATTAATGTAAAATAAGGTAAAATTAGAAAGTTTAAAAAAATACCCTTATTCATAAGTAAATCATCAGAGAGAAGATCTAAAATTTATTTACAAGACTGTTTGCCGTAGTACTATTTATAATAGGGAAAAAAATGGAAACAACATAAGTATCCATTCTGAATGGGGAATAGTTATCAATTAGCTTTGTGTAGTATGGGATAAAATAGCCATTAAAATGCTTATCTAAGACTTGATGTGGGCTTGTACTTAGGAAGTAGTAAGTGAAAAAATATTGATGATAGGCTATTAGAAATTTTATGTCTAAAAACAAATTAGTTTTCAGTCAGGTTTTAAGTTAAATAAGCTTAAACTGAAGATGGAAGCTGGGATGATTACATATAAAAATGAAGACATTGCTAAATTAACATTTTCACCATCTTCTCTTAGACATTTTCTTCTTAAGTGTTTTTTCCTGCAGTTTACTGTTAGGACTTCTTCAGTTTTTTGTGTGTATCTTCTCTAGTTTTCTTAAAATATTCTCTAAGCTTTTTAGTGTCTATCTTCAGGTATCCAGTCACTACTTTCTGTGAATTCTGGCAGTATCGCTGTAAATATTCTGTATATCATTTGTGTGAGTGTGTGTGCATCCGCAGGTGTTTCTGAAGTCATTAAAGATATCTAATTTATTTCTTAATTCATGTGTATTTGACTACTGTGTATACTGAATGATATGAGGGTGTGTGTGTGTTTGTCTTTTTGCTTATTAGGGAACTCATTGCTCCAATATACCCTTCCTCACTCAGTTGTAATATCAACCTTGGTATTTTATCAGTTTTCCTGTACTCTATTCAGTATATTGATCTCTTTGCTTGTGTCAGTACTGTTCTTACTATAGCTTTCTCCTTTCCTTCCTTCCTAACTTCTTAATTTCCTAACTTCCTTCCTCACAGTATAGATAACATGCAATGTTGTATCAGTTGGAGGCGTACAATATGATTCAATAATTCTATATATTACACAATGCTCATCATGATAAGTGTACTCTTGATCCCCTTCTCCTATTTCTTCCATCCTCCCCCTACCCCACCTTCCCACTAAAGCTTTAGTCTTAAATTATGATATCTGGTAGGCCAAGTTTTCCAGATTTTTGTTTCTCAGGAATATTTTAGCTTTTTGCACTTTGTTCTTTTGTTTAGATTCTTTAGAATCAGTTTTTTTAAGTTCTGTGGAAAGCCTAATGCAATTTTGATAAAAATTCTATTTAAGTTGCAGAATAATTTGATGTTTAGATCTTTGCTGTTACAAAGTAACATAGACTGGTTAGCGCAAACAAAGAAATTGATTTTCTTACAGTTCTCGATAAGGATGCCAGCATGATTATGTTTAGGTGAGGATTCTTTTCCTGGCCTACAAACTGCCACCTCCTCCCTGTGTCTCACACAGCCTGAAGAGAGAGAGATTTCTTTCTTCCTCTTAAATCTTATACAGCCACAGTCCTGTTGGATTAGGGCCCTACCCTTATGACCTCATTTAACCTTAATTATCTCCTAAAGACCCTATTTCCAGAAATAGTCACATTAGAGGTTAGAGTTTCATATGAATTTGGGTGGGGGGGTCTTGGGGGTGGGACAAAATTCAGTCCACAGCAGAGGGCCAGGTGGGACTGATGAGAATTCTGACTTTATCTTCTCATCTGCATTTTCTATGTTACTTATACAAGTGGAGGTGGGATTAAGAGCTACCCCAGGCAGCTTGCCTTACCAGAGCTGTCTTTTGTTGATCTCCAGTTGAACTTTATGGTATGGTGTGGCTAGTCCCCTTTCTGAAGTTGTTGCTGGTATTTTGCAGTTGATTCATTTGGTTTACTGTTTTTGTTTTATTTTGTTGGCTATTACAGTAAGTCAGAGCTACAGTTCACAGCAGGCATCAAAATAACATCCAAGTAGATGAAAGAGTTAAGTGTGAAAAAAGATTCCATAAACATCTAAATGAAAACATTGATGACATACTTCTTTATTTAATTGGAGGACTATTGAAATACAAAAACAAATACAAATTAAGACAATAAAATAGGGTTTATTTTGCTTTTAAAATTGACAACTCTTTTCTTTGCTCAAAGCTGATGGAAATGTAGTAATCAAGCAGTATGTGATGTTAGTGGGATTTTAAATTGGTGTATCTTTCTGGAAATAATCTGACCTTATAAAAATCAAGCCTTAAGTATGTTCTACCCAAAGATATTGTTCTGATATCTAAGGACCGAGTATCTTCTGCTGAGTGCGTTTGGAGAGGCCAAATAGCACAGGTAAAAAGAGCCTGGATTTTAATACCAGCTCCACCTTTAATTTACTCTGCAACTTTGGACTATTTAGTCAACCTCTGTCTCAGGTTTGTCATCTGTAACATGGGAAAAGAGTTTTTACGCAGATTAGAAACCATTTAGTTGATTAATAGGTGTTACTTGCTTTACTGATGTTCATAAAAACACTATAATCTCAATTATTAAAAATGCAGACTACCAAGTATAAAAGGAATTGTCCCAGGTTGTGGAGGTATTGATTTTGCCTTTGTACTTTTTAGTGTTTTCTGATTTTATAGGGGAAAAAAGGGTTGTTTTAAACCTTTATAAAAACAACCATGCCATTTGTGGAGCGTTTGTAAATTTTTGTATGTAAATTTAAAAATTAAATGGTGTGACTTATTACTAAAGCTAAGTTCAAACTATCATTTAAAGATCTAATCTCTTTACTTTTAAAGATCATACAAAGAAATTCCGTAAGTTCATCTGATATTTAATTCTTGAATATCCTATCTCTTTTAAATCTGTAGTCCTCTCTTGAGCTGCAAGTTAGCCCCCTTGCAAATTTAATCCAGGCTTTAAGAACCTGAGCTATTTTCATGTTAGCACCTTTTAAAACTTACAGTGTATAAAGGTCCTGCTCCTGAAAAATTCCAGGATCCATATTCTTTGCATGTACATTTACCCAGCTTTATTCTCAAGAGATTTTTAGCTGTTGATACTTGTACCTGCATAAAATCTTGAAAATAGTATTTGAGTATTTCAGATATTTTGTGCCTCAGAAGTGTGTTGCTCTAGCAACATTATTTTTCTTAGTGTTAAGTAATTTTTGATTACTCATTTATATTTATAAAGCCTAGTACCTTTCTTATATTTTCATTAGGTGAAATTAGGAAAAATGTAAACATAGAAACTTTCTGTTTAAAGCAAGTTTATGAATACTTTTCTAAAATTAGGGTCCGTTTGAATGTGTTCAAAAAAGGCAATAAAGAATTTAAAAGCAGTCTTTTAAATAACTGGGTGTGATATCTTAAGTGGTAGATATATAAAGACTTTAATGCATATAAAGTAATATGTTATAACTTTGAACATGAGAAATCCCTTCATTTTTGATGAGAAGAAATAATGATCATTTAAAAATAATGTAATTACTGAATTTTTAATGTGTTACTGACTTTTTAAGTGTCAGGAAGCTTATTCTACATGGTTTAAAGTTTATAAAGAAATCACATTTTTATTTTTATATTCAGTTATGAATATAATTTAGAGATATATTTTGATATAATAATAAATAAATCAGCTTGTATTTTTTTCTTGGTAGGTGTTCTGTGTGTGTGTGTGTGTGTGTGTGTGTGTGTATGTGGTAAAATTTTACAGATTATAAGTTTACCTATGATAGTGACTCATTTATCATTGCTTCTTTAGATTCCTTAACTTCAGACACATCTCAACTTTTTATTTATCCATCTTCCATTCCTTGCCAATAGTGTTGCACTTTTCTACAATTTTGGAAAATCTTGGAAATCAGACCCAGGGATTATTAAAGCTACAGAAGAACAAAAGAAAAAGGTAGCAAGATAGAATCTAACTAGTCACATGTATTTAATTGCCAAATTATCAGATTTATACCAGATATTAGCATACAAAGAAAGAAACTATCTTTTAGAACATGAAGTTTCAAACCAAATTGAGATTATACGTGGTTGTTGCTCACCCTTGGTACTCCTGAATGCCTGTCCTCACACTTTCATGACATTTTTAAATTCCATGTTTCTCTCCTTTATAAGAGTTATGATTGCTTTGAGGGATGACTACAGCATTTTAAACATCTCTGAAAACCCTCAGCAAATAGTATGAATTCAGTAAATGTTTATTAAATGACTGTGTAACTGGAGGATCAGTAAACTGGTGATATTTCAGATACTGTGTTTCAATAATATATATATTTACATGTGTGTTTAACAACAAATATATGTGTGTGGGTATGTATATATATAAAATTCAAGGCACCCCTCATCTAAAGCCCAGGAACTTTAGAAAACCAAATTTACTATACAAAGATGTTGTGTAAGTAGAGAATTAAATTAGATTGGAGGCAGTTAAACTATGTTAAGAGCTATTTTATCCAGTCGCCAAAAACAAAACAAATACTGATGAGTTATTACTGTCCACAGTAGACTAAAACGATAATAGGTTCTTAGGGTCTAATCCCCCCTTTTCTAGCCTACATAGGGATTGCTACCCTTATATTTACAGTATTCTTCAGACATTACTGCTAATGGGTTCGGTAAGGTTTTCTTAGTCCTACATAATCCAGTTCTGAAGATTCAGTTCTTTACTGAACTTAAGTTTATTTTCATGTCTTAGTCTTCAAAACATAAACAGAACATTTCTTAGGGTAGGTGGCTTAGTTTTATTCTCAGAGGAGTATTCCCCTAAGTTCAGAGTTGCATTTTCCATAGACCCAAGAAAGAAAATTTCTATATTCATATTATATTGAAATAGCAGAAGTAAATTAATAAAAGATTTTATTTTGAGCAGAAAACATTGGTTAAATAAAAATGAGAACATCATGTTTATTGATTCATATTGATGGCACTGTAGTTGGTGAACATTGTTCAGTTTTGAATAAAATATATATATTTTTAATTCACAGACAATAGTTGAACTTGCAGAGACAGGAAGTCTGGACCTCAGTATATTCTGCAGTACCTGTTTGGTAGTATTTTTTTCTTTACTCTTTCTCTCTTCTTCTCATAGCAGCAGCATAGCATAGAAGGGGTGGGGAACAAGGAGAATAGTTTGTTCTGTAGAGCGCATTTCATGTCGCCTCTGTCCCTGCTGTGACATTCCTTTTAGACCATAGTGTAAGGAGAAAGATGGTAAAAAAATGTCTCTTCCCAATGTGCTTGTTCCCCCTAATGGTAAACCTTGACTGTACTTCTGATTTGGGGTACCATTCATTTGTATTCCTCCTTAATCTCTTTTTCTTTCTTAATGTAACTCAGCAAAGAAAAAATTAATTAATAAAATTTTTAAAAATCAGAGGTTTATTATGCTTCCCTAATACTGTTTTCCTAGATATTTTAAGAAAACATTTATTCTTATATTTAGAAGTCACAGTGGGAAAATCTGTTAGATAAGACAGCGTGGCTTCTAAGATGGTTCCGTTTGAATAGTTATATCTTTGTCTTGGGGGATTTATGGAACTTTGAGCATTATTTTGTCATTGATATTAAAAGTTGTCATCTTCAACGAGGTCATAAAGAAAGATATAAATGAAATTAAACAGCATTTACTTATGGAATCAGGTATAGTAATACACTATATTATTATAGATCTCAAATTTCTATAGAATAATAGTTTTGTGTCTTAATTATTTTGTTAATTTTTATAATTAGTTCTTGAGAAAAATAACAACTTTGCCACAGTAGTTAAATCATGTTTTCCTAATCCCTAAATCATACCTGAAACTCAATCCTTTTATACCTTTAAGTTATATACTGTCACTGAACTAATGTCTTGACACGTAAATAACAAGAGAATTGACTTAGTTTGGGATTATGGAAACATTTGGGATTATGGAAATTATTTGAAATGGAGCTCTGACTCTACAGATTGTTTAAGTTGTTCCACCTAACATTCCTTGATCAAACAGTTACAATTTTGAATATTCAAAATGTATACTGCTTTACTTTTGGTAGCAACTTTAAGGTGTTGACTGGATTCTTTTGTATTTTCAAGCATTCTTTAAAAACGGTTTTGTTTCTGTGCTTTACAGTGGCTAGTTTACAGGATTAGCACCTTAATGTTCAGAACATTTTTATATTCTGGTGTTCTTGGGACATATTCCATTCCACAAAGCCAAGTATGCATTGCTGATGTTTGCCATGTGGCAAACTCTTTATAGAGTCACTCAGTATAGTTTCATTGTTAAATAAGTATCAGAGGGCAAGAACAAGGTTATTTGTATCATTCTAGCATGAATGTTTTATTATATTATTATAAGCCAGATACTTCTGGATAGGTGATTTGGAGGTGTAAAGAAAAGAGCATATCCTATTATAAAATAATTCAGATTGGCAGAGGTGTTTGTCATTATATGAATATCCTTCCCTTTGATAAATAGACAAGTCCCCAAGAAGCCACATGTAAATCGGAATTTCCTAAAAATGAATTACTCTGTAAGTGAACGAGAAGCCTGTCATGTTCAGGAGTCTCGTGTCCGTCTTTGTTTAGAATTCATTGGCAAGTATTGCCCAAAGGGGAAATGTAGCTGCGTGTTGGAAACGGAGATAAAATTTGTTTAATACATCCTTCTTCTTTCTCCTAAATAGATGTAGTTTCATATCTGTGGTGAAGAATAAGTGAGCCTTTTCTTTAAAGAGTCCACAGATCATTTTAGTACATGTAAGGACTGCATAGTCAACCGATGCTTTTTCTTAGTGCCTCAGAATGATACATAACCTCATACAAACTGGTGGAGAAATGGCAGTGCTTTTATTGAAAGACCAGTGAAGGATATTATAAATTTTGTTTCTGGCGTGGTTTAATAACTAGCTCTTGTCATGTACTCAGTTTTAGGACTAGCAGCCCTTCAAAGATCACTAATGAGTTCTAATGAGCTCTTTATTCATTTGGCTGATTCGGAGCAATACAGAGTGAGACATTTCACCGAAAACAATAAGGCATCATAACCATGAATTCTTTATTGCCTGTCAGGAGCTGAATAATGAATGTATTTTATGTTTTTGAAGTAATAGGGACTACCTAAGCTTGGTAAGCATGGTGTACTTTCTTAGATGGGTCATGGAGTTGAGCAGAGGAGATGTTGTACCTTTATCTGAGATCTCAGGAGCCACTGAAAGAGAAAGATGTGTGTACACTTACTGGTTTTGGTTAGATTTGTTAACTTTGGGAAGACATGTTATTAATGATTTTGCATTTTAAAAGCTTCTTTTATTCGTTTCTAATTTGGCCTTCCTTTTACTAAGGAACAGTTTAATTTTGTTAAATAAGAACCAGTGTCATGACCGTTAACACAATAGCTTTTATTTAGAAGCCTGGAGAGTGATGTTTTTATTATTCAGAAACTTGAGGGATGTGAATTAAATATAGTATCATTCATCGCAACAGCAAATTGGTCTTAGATCCTTAATTATTTTTATAAAGTGATGGTTCTACCCCATTCTTACATTCCACAGTGGCCTTATCCTTTTTATCTTTGTTGTTGCACTTGACATCTCGTTAAACAATACGGAAGTGGTTTTTGTTTTTTGCCTTTGGAAATACAGTTTTGTTTTCTTCATAATTGCATTTTGAGAAAATAAATGCTCAGCTTTCCTTTCTTCAGTGTAATGCCTTTCATAATCTTTTAAAATGCTTATTAACAGATACGGAAACCAGTGAGGTCCAAACATTGTGGTGTGTGCAACCGCTGCATAGCAAAATTTGATCATCATTGCCCGTGGGTGGGTAACTGTGTAGGTAAGTTTTATTAATAATTCCTGAGTGCATTGTTCATTTAAGTTATTGTAGGTAACTTATGAAGTACAGCATTAAAGTAGATGGTAGAAACTTCACTCCTACACTCTTATTATAGACGTGCTCCCCTGTGCCCCCCAGTTAATCTTCTGATTGACAAACAGCAACTCAGTTGTGAGAAAGAGGGGGGCAAAAGCTATAAAACCAGTCTCTGGAAAAGATTGATATTTATCAATTCTTTCTGGTGCCTATTCTTTCTTATTTTCTTTATTGGATAATAGTGAAATCGATAAGGATGCAGATAGTATTGCTTTTTAGTTAAACTGGAGAAAGTTACAGCAGTAGAAATATTTGGAAGGCTCTTGTGTACAGAAGCAGAGAGGAATGACAGATAAAAACTCTATATACCTTAGTGTTCAGGAATGGTGTGTGAGGAAGTGAACTAAGTGGTCTAAGAGATGGCCCTGGATTTTTATGAGGTGAAGCAGGGAAACATTGCAAAGGTGGCGTGATTGTTGAGAAGAAATTTTTTAAAAATTGGATTATAAAGTTTATAAAAATAAGATAAATTTGGTTATTTTAAACCTTACAAAGCAAACAGTAGGGTAAAACTCAAAATTGTAGTTCATTTGGTTCATTGGGGTTCTTGACTTCAGAATCAACGTCATTATTGTCATCACATCTTTGTAGTTATGAACATTCTTATTTTAAGCTTTATTTTAAAAAATATTTTTAAATTGAGAGAGAGCAAGAGTGAGAGAGTGTACAAGTAGCGGGGAAGAGGGAGAGGTAGTGCCGCCCCCCCCCCTCCTGCTGAGCAGGGGGCTGAACCTGATTGAGACTGGATTTCAGACTGGGTCATGACCTGAGCTGAAGCCAGATGCTTGATGCTTAACCAACTGAGCCACCTGGGTGCCTTTATTTTAAGACTTTTATTAAAATACTTATTTTCCTGAAGAACATTTTGTAAGATAAATAATGTATGTAGTTATTGTCCAGATCGTATCATTCATGGCATTCCTTTACCGCCATCCCCAAAAGGTACATTTCCAGTTGTTTTTTCTTAGCTGAAAAAATTGCTTCTCTGTTGTTCTTTAGGTGCAGGCAACCATAGATACTTTATGGGCTACCTCTTCTTCTTGCTTTTTATGATCTGCTGGATGATTTATGGTTGTATTTCTTGTGAGTACAGGTAGCTTTTTACTTTCTGAAATCAAATGTTTGTATACTTTTGCTTACTATATTAACAATATATGATAATGACAAATCTTTTAACTAAAAATTATGGTTTGGGGCGCCTTACTACAATGAACCATAAAGAGAAGAACAGATGTGGAACTATAAATGTATTCAACATATAGTATAAGCAACAGAATAATCAGCTGTTTTAATATATGTGTCCTTTGAAAAACATGTTGGTTTAATAGTCTTTGAAATGCTTCTGGGTAAAAGACGCCCACATTTTTACATCACGTGCTTGCTTTACTCTAGTAACTTAAAGATTTTTGTGACTTTGCTAGGTGCTCTTTAGTACCAAACCGCTGGGAAAATGCAGTTAACTTCACGCAGAACTAGAAATATTTCAAAAAGTAAGGTGTAACTATTGCTTATTAGAGAATATTAAAAGGGGTTAGAAGATAATTTTTTTTTTTTTTTTAAGATTCTATTTATTTGACAGAGAGACAGAGAGAGGTAGCACAAGCAGGGGGAGCAGCAGGCAGAGGGAGAAGCAGGCTTCCCAATGAGCAGGGAGTCCTATGCAGGGCTTGATCTCAGGACCCTGGGCTCGTGACCTGAGCTGAAGGCAGATACTTAACGACTAAGCCACCCAGGCACCCCTAGAAGATACTTTTTTAGGAATAAGTGGTCATTCACTTGATCATATGGGTATAGGGGTAATGATAGGTTTTTATTACATTGAGAATGTGATTTGAGAAGAGTTTAAATGAAGGTATTAGTTACTATGCTTCAGGACTTGGTGTACGTAGCATATAAATATGTATTAGATCCTGGCTTAAAAATAAGTTGTAGAAGGATGATTTCCTAGTCATATTAAGAATAGTGTCTGTTATTCCCCTAATAACAGTCTACTTCCTCACATATACATTAATAGAGAAAAAGATTTGGTCAAAGGACTTGACTTAGTTTCTGGCCCAACAGACCTGAGGAGAACATGGTCCTGCTAACAACAGTAGTTTTTTTAATGGCAGCAGCTCTAAAAGAAGAGATTTCTGTTTTGGAAAAAGTCCTCCTTCATCCAGTTGGTCTTCTTGTGCTATATGCCCCCCCCCAATTTCACTTATATACATATCATCTCTGTAGAAAGGTGTAATGTTAACTATTGTATGTGTGCAGTACCAAACATCTAAAAACTGTGTATTGTTCAAGTACAGTAGTATTTTTTTTTTTTTAGATTGGATGGTGCTTTTTCCATTTCTGTCTTTGCTGTGTGTGTGTGTTTTTTTTTTTTTTTTACTAATTATATACTAATTTTTTTACTAATTATGGGGTATTTAGGAGTACAAAAATTTGCATTCAAAGTCATCCATTAAATGTAGACATTTGGATCATGGTTTCTAAGTGGTGCCAACTGCAGATGCCTTTGTGAAGTGGTTGGATGATTACTGAGTAAACGTGAAACTTCTGTTCTCATTTTAGACTGGGGACTCCACTGTGAGACCAGTTACACCAAGGACGGATTTTGGACATATATTACTCAAATTGCTACATGTTCACCTTGGATGTTTTGGATGTTTCTGAACAGTGTTTTTCATTTCATGTGGGTGGCTGTGTTACTCATGTGTCAGATGTACCAGGTATGTGCATGTACATGGTTGGTTCTTCATTAACACTTAATTAACACTTCATTCCCTGTTACAAAAGATAATAATGCATTCTCTTTTTAACCACTTCTACTTTTCAAGGTTTAAAATTTTCAATTTACTTTCCTTACTCTTCCTTTATTCTTTCTTTTCCTTTTTTTTTTTTTTCCTTTCTACTGCCCTCTTTCCTTCCTTCTTTCCTTCTTCTTCTGTTCTTACATTATGAATTTTCTTTTTTTATTTTAAGGATTTTATTTATTTGACAGAACAAGCAGTGGGGAGCTATAAAGGGAGAGGGATTAGCAAAGAAGCGGGCTTCCTGCTGCAGGAAGCCCAAAGCAGGGCACCATCCCAGGATCCTGAGATCATGACCTGACCTGAAGGCAGATGGTTAACAGATTGAGCCACCTGGGCGCCCCTGACTTTTCAGTGCTACTTTTGACAGAACTTATTTCTATTGTTCGTGATTCAGATATATTCAGTTGAATATAGGTGTGAGATTAGATCGATGATGCCATTAGTTTTGTGTTTATTAGGAACGTTTTATTACCTATAAATACCAGTGTTTATTCAAGAACCTTTTCTTATTTAAGGATTTTTCTAAAAGCTCAATTTTTAAGGGGCTGATGGAGAGGTGGTCTGTGTACATATAGTGTCCATCTCTCCCCAAACACAATACCAGATAACCTGTTTTTTTTTAATATTTTTCTTGTTTAACTGGCTACTTCTCACAAGAGTCAAAGTGATATGTAAACTAGCTTGATGATCTCCCATTGGAAAAGCAAAAACAAACTTCATTTCTCTCTATCCTAGTCTTCTTGAGAATTAACTTATTTTACATTAATACTTAATTTATATCAAAGAGAGTTAATAGTTTGCTTTCTCTTACCTCTAGATATCATGTTTAGGTATTACTACAAATGAAAGGATGAATGCCAGAAGATACAAGCACTTTAAAGTCACAACAACATCTATTGAAAGCCCATTCAAGTACGTACATGTTTATAAATTTAATATTTTCTTTTGGCAAATAACTTAGCAAGTATCTAGTGAATACATCAAAGAGAAATACATCTTTAAGTCAATAGGATATGAAACGGAATATTTCTTGTGCTTAGCAATGTGTAAAATAGCTTATAAATCCTACTGAATTCTAAGATTCCTGCCAGATATAGCATTGGTTAGTTTACTATTACTTTAAAATTCATGACATTAACTGTATATAAATTTGTGTCATTCTTTTTCTTAGTTGCACAATCCAAAACCTATTGAACTACTAACATTTAGTATAAACATATTATACATTAGCATACAGCTTTAATATTGCTGTAAGTTTC
This sequence comes from Mustela lutreola, assembly GCF_030435805.1. NCBI lineage: Eukaryota > Metazoa > Chordata > Mammalia > Carnivora > Mustelidae > Mustela > Mustela lutreola. The sequence goes on from NC_081297.1 coordinate 109,888,288, forward strand.
TATAAATTTTCATTGATAAATGTATACACAGAATTGAAATATGATTTTAAAATCATATTTTAATAATATTTTAATCATAACTGAAATTCATGTTTAGGGAAATTTTTTAGACTCGGGAAGCAGCTTTTCAGTTTGAGTTATTTAATTTGCCCTCTTCATGACAAAAAAATTTCTATATACCCAGTTTTACTTATGTTTCCTTTTTAAATTGAGGTATAATCAACATATAACATTATATTAATTTTAGATGTACAACATAATGATTTGATGTTTGTGTATTGCAGAATGATCCACACAATAAGTCCGATTAACATTTGTCACCAAACATCGTCACAGAATTTTTTTCCTTATGATGAGAATTTTTTAGATGTGTCTTGGCAACTTTCAAGTATGCAACAGAGTAGTGTTAATAACAGTCAAAATGCACACTGAAAAAATAGAATTAAAAAAAATAGTCACAGTGCTGTTCATTGTATCCCCATGAAGTCATGGGGATAAATTTTATAAGTTTAAATTTTATAAGTATAAATTTTATAAGTTTGTACTTTTTGACTCCCATCACCCATTTCGCCCACACCCCACTCTCAGCCTCTGGCAACGACCAATCTATTCTCTGTATCAGTGAGTTTGGTTATGTTTGTTTGTTTAGATTCCATATATAAATGAGATTATATGGTTTTTGTCTTTAGGTCATTTCCATGTCCTAGCTGTTGTAAATGGTGCTGCAGTGAACATGGCAGTGCATGTGTCTTTTCAAGTTAGAGTGGATTTTTCTGTTTGTTCCATTTTTTGTTTTTTGAGGGTTTTTTTGTTGTTGTTGTTTTGTTTTTTGATAAATATTCACAATTGGAATTGCTGGATAATATGGTAGTACCATCTTTTTTTTTTTTTTTTTTTGAGTACTTCATACTGTTTTCCTAGTGGCTGCACCAATTTACCTTCCTACCAGTAGTGCACAAGGGTTCCCTTTTCTTCACATCCTCACCAACACCTGTTATTTTTTGTCTTTTTAGTAATATTCATTCTAAGAGGTATGAGGTACTATCTCATTGTGAGTTTGATTTGCATTTCCTTGAAGATTAGTGATATTGAGCATCTTTTTATGTATCCTTTATGTATCTTTGAAAAAATGTCTATTCAGATCTTCTGCCCATTTTTTAATTGAATTTTTTTGAGTTGTATGAGTTTTTTATGTATTTTGGATATTGATCCCCTTATTGGATATATGATCTGCATGAATTTTTTACCATTCAGTAGGTTGCCTTTTCATTTTGTTGATGGTTTCTTTTGCTATACAGAGGCTATTTTAATACAGTCTCACTTGTTGTTTCTTTTGCATTTGTTGCCTTTGCTTTTGGTGACTTATTAAAAATTTCACTGCCAGCACCCATGTCGGGAAGCCTACGACATGTTTTCTTCTAGCAGCTCTGGTTTTGAATGTTACATTCAGGCCTTGAATCCAGTTTCAGTTTTTGTGTGTGGTGTGGAATAGTGGTTTGGTTTCATTTTTTTGCACTTGGCTGTCCAGTTTTCCCAAAACCATTTATCAAAGAGATTCATATATATTCATTCATATATATTTCTATATATATATTTTTTTTTAAATTTATTTTTAATTTATTTTCAGCATAACAGTATTCATTATTTTTGTACCACACCCAGTGCTCCATGCAATCCGTGTACTCTATAGTACCCACCACCTGGTACCCTGACCTCCCACCCCCCCCGCCCCTTCAAAATATATATATATATATTTAATCTTACATTCAGTTTGATGCTGAGAAGTAGTAGTTTCCTAATTATATGAAATATTTAAAACTTGAGTTTTACTGAAGATGCTAACGTGCCTACAACCTTCAAGCTTTTGTAATGCTATTAATTATTCCATGCTTCTGGAAAGCATACAGACCTTTAAATAAAAGCAAAAATAAAGGAGTCAGTTGGGTAATTTTGAGAATTCTCCCATAGGCACAGTTATTGTATAAAATGTAAAACAGTGACAGCTTTTCCAGAAGTGTTCTTGAAGTCCTAAAATTCCCTGAATTTATTCTTGACATATTTTTTTCTTAAATTGTTACTTTTAGATACATTGCCAGCTACATGCTATTTATAATTATTTTGTGTTTTACTTTCTCAATTTTGGATATAGTTTGTCTCCTTGCCAAAGAGCCACCCATCAAGGAAAGGTTTTATCAAAAATTACATATGACACAGTAATGAAAGAAATGCAGAATTGAATAGCTTTAAAATATCATTGTGTCACCCAATTAAATTACCAAAAGAGAGAAGAAAAATTATTGTTGGTAGAGCTGTGAAGAAACATGAATGCATGTATATTTTATAGAGTTATAAACAGGTTCTTTCTGGCAAGTAACCTGAGTTTTTAAGTTCAGAAAAAAATACCTTAAACACCAAAATTATATTAAACTCATATATTAAATTATTATACTAATAGACTTTTCCTTTTTCCTTTTGTTTGGGGGGTGTTTTAGCCATGGATGTGTAAGGAATATTATAGACTTCTTTGAATTTCGATGCTGTGGCCTCTTTCGTCCTGTTATCGTGGACTGGACCAGGCAGTATACGATAGAATATGACCAAATATCAGGATCTGGGTACCAGCTCGTGTAGCAACATCTTTATCCTATGAAGCATATTGCTGAGTGGTGCCTGAAAATTGTGTCTGTCCGTGTCTCTCTCACACTCGAATCCACATTTTTTGAACAATAGCATGCTATATGTAGGGCTAACAGTGAATTTTAGTCTTTTTTTCAACACTTTTATTAACAAAAGTAAACATGGACAGAGCACACTGCCACTTCTGGGAAGAATAAAGATCGTAAAAGGAATTTTAATGGTTCTTAATGTGGGAATTCACAACATACTCAACTTTTTGGTTTTGTTCTCATAACATTCTTCATGAATAAAGAATGAACTTATTCTGTTGACAGACATGGTATACTGATCAGAAATGTTTGATTCTAGCTAAAACTAAATTTGTGGTATACAGCTAAATTTTATGATGCAATCTGCTATGACTGTTGCATTTAATTCCAGGAGAGTTGTCTTAAATTGATTCAGGCTAGTATTATGTACATTTTAGAATGTACATGTAAATACTGTGATAAAAATCATGTGGTTTTATTAGGGATCTGCTGTATTACGTCTTCAAGGGCACAAGAAAATAATGTTCACAAAAATATGTGCTAATAATATTTTATTGCCATCAGCTGTTGCAATGCTGATAATATTTCTAGTTCAGTGAAATAATTTGTAGTAACCTTGCTCTGAGGTTTTATGGTCTGATAATAAAGCACTTGCATGAGTATAGTAAGTCATGTTATTTTGTTCAAACTTAAAAGCCCTACTAAGTGCATGATACACCTCATAGAATGTATACTAGCACATACTATCCAGTAAAGCATAAATTAGAATTTAATTTGATGTGCAAACAGTCCAGTTTTTAAGAGTTGAGGTAATTTCAAGGCAGAACAAATAAGTTAATGCAAAATTCTCAGTAATAGAGATAAATGGATATACTTCTAGAATTCTGAGCTGCAAAATAAATTGTAGACAAAATAATGGAGTTTAGCTAAAGATGGAGCATGATCTCTGTACATACAGCACATGTGAATAAAAGAAAAGCTAATGGTATATTCTGGTTTTTAAAAACTGACCTATCAAAGAATTTAATCCTCAAGATTATTTCAATTTTACCAATACCGAATGTTTTAAAATTTGTTAAGCTGTCTGAAACAATTTCAGAAAGGTTTTCTTATTGTTTAATGTGATGCACTGATCAATTTTTGTTGCAGCATTTCCATACTCTCACAGTGAACTACTAGTCACTGCTTCCATAAATATTGTTTACAGAGTGAGACTTGGTTTAGTCCTCTTAAGTGCTGTAGCAAACTGTGGTTCGAGCAACCTGTGGCAAACCTGTGAGAGGGAATGGGCTCGGGGGAGGGTGGGAAAAGGGTGGTCAGACTGCTGACAGATCCTAGACCAGTGTAAAGATTGTGTATCTGTATATAAATAATTTATCAAATAGTTTTCTCTTTGTGTCTCTATGTGTTAGTGTATTTAAAGCTGCTCATTTCATTTTATCCAACCAAAAAGAAAAGGGAGATAACTAATGAGCTTCTAGTGATGTTCAATATTGCTGTTAATAGGCATTATACCCTGCAAGTTCACTGCATGTCTGATGCTTGGTAAAATTAGTATTCTCTGTAAAATGCAGATTACAGGTATTTCAGCAATCTAGTGGTATACCCGCCCCTTGCCTTAGTAAGAGGAGCAGTGAAAATTGTATATAGTTGATGTTCAGTATTTCCAAGTACCATTTTTATATAGTAGTTTCTTTGACCATAAGTCACACATCAGAAAGATTACCTTTAGTGTATTTGAGTGTTTTAATATTAGAAAATTGGCATATGTACTTTATTTTTGAAAAGGGAAAAGATGGGTGTGGGGTGGCAATAGCATTGTGCCATTTTGTCATAGAATGTAAAAAATTGGTTAACTTTACAAATGTCTCTGCTAGTTTTGACTACTAATTGGGGGAAATTTTAGATAATTTTTAAATTTGAAGTTATTTATAAAAGGCTAGAATTTGTTTTAATTTTTTGTATTTTGAGCCACTTCACATAAAGACTCAGTTGTAATTTTTATTGAATACATTTTTATTAACAGTTGAATACAATGGTCGTATTCTCAGAGTTTGGATAAGAGTGTTGTTACCATGTTCTTTCTTTGTGGTACAATATTCTTTTCGGTGCAAAAGAGATGTCTTTCAGTTAAACAGAAAAAATACTATAGATCTATAAGTACATGGAACATACTAGCAATGTTAATGCTTTAGTACTAACCATCTCACAGTACTGGTGAAATCTTAAAACTTAAGAGATGGTCAGATGGTGGAGAGCCAACTATGCAGCAGTGTACTGTACCGTCTGTTTACTTATTTTGTAAGTCTTATGTGTGGAACCAGCTTAACCCAGTTCTGAAGTTGTGTATGAAGGTGACCCTTTGGGGGATAGTTCATATCAGCTTAATGGGATACTGTTAGCAAATAGGAACTTATTTCTCAGCCCTGAACATAAATTACTTCCTTTTTTTTCTTCATATTTTTTGTTGTTCCCAGGAATTTATTTGAAATATTAATAGGCATAAAACAGCATCATTATACTTAAGCTATGGGTATTTTTATTTCGTATTTTATTTATAACTGTGCCAAGTATTATTTTGCTACTTACCGTGTTACTCTGTGGAAAGAAAAACCTGTAAAGTGTTTAATAAATTAGCTCTCCTTACATAAATTAAATCTGTCAAAATTTTGTAAAATATTAATCAGAATAAATATTGACTCTTAAGTGTGTGCTTGTTTATTTTGCTCAGTTCACTTCAAGAAATTGATGAAACACTGGTAGTAGTACCTGTGATATAAAAAGGTTATTCTGTGTATTTATATTTGGGTCAACAGACAAGCGGCAGGACTAGAAATTAGCAAAAGTAAAATGTGGTGGTAGCATTCTTTCAAAATGTCCAATTCTGTGTGTATGTACATGTATGTGATTAATACTTTTTAAATAAAAGGAATAAATTTTTAAGAATTTTGCATTCCATAGAATGCATAGAATTGCTCAGGGGTTGTATGAATCTCCAAGTTTTAAATGTAAGTATTGTCTAAAGACACCAGTAAAATTTTGGAAAAGGAAACCTAGCGAGCATTGATCTCGGTTGCTTCAGCTGTGCATGACAGCTTTAGTGGGGAATTTAAAAAGCAAAGTTTTTGAAGGACCTCTTTCCTGCCTGTTCACAGGATTGTTTATGGTTTGAGAACCCAGTGGTATTAAATATTTTCAGATTGGACTGATACTCATTTCATAATTATTTTATGATATTTAAAGTGATGCATCCAGAGCTGTATAGAACTCAAGTAACAATATTTTGAACTAGTGTAAAAATGAAACAAATTCTACAGCAAGTCATCAGTTTCATGGCAGGTGCTTTCCTCCTCCTCATCGTTGACTTGTCTGGCTCCCCCAGCCCTTTCCAGTTTGGTAGATTGTACTATGATAAGGATATCTGGTTCTAAGAGTTTATAGAAATAACTGGAAACAAATGATACATATCAGGACAGTTAGTCTTAGCTTTTTGTCAAAAAGTAAATCTTCAGTTCCATAAAGTTGTAGGTTTAAGAGTTATTTATTAAATATATTTATGTGGTGTATAAAATAGAAAAGTCTGTAACTCAAGTAGAATATTCAAAATGTTCCTTGATCTAGGTCAGCTAGGTCACAAACTCTAGGAACCAGATGTGCCTTTTAGAAAACTTTTTGAATGAATTTGTATGAATTTTTTGCTCAGAGAAATTTTACAAGAATATTGATTAGACATTTATTTGGATTAAAAAATACTTTTTAGTAGGCAGCAGTGTTTCGAGTACTCAGGAGGGACTGTTTCCTTACAAAGCATCAGAAAGCCTCATTGCTGCTGGTACTGCTTGGATCTGTAGGTTTATAGTTTTTCATCAAGTTTGGAAATTTATCAGTCATTGTCTTCAAATATTTTTTCTCCACCCTGCCCCCCCCTTCAGGAAACTCCAGTTACACATATATTAGGCCAGTTGAGATTGCCCTACAGCCCACTATGAGTTCATCTTTGAAATTCCTTTCCCGTGTTTACTTGGATCATTTTTATGTCTTGAAGTTCACTTAAATTTTTTTCACATATATGGTTTAGTCTGTTGTCAATACCATTCAGTGTATTTTTCATCTTGGACCTAGTTTTCACCTACAGTGTTTGATTTAGACCATTTTTTATATCTTCTGTATCTCTACTTTTTTGAAGATATGGAGTATACTTACAATTAACTTTTAATATCCTTACCTGCCAGTTTTCACATATAGGTCAGCTTGGGCTGCTTTTGATCTTTTATTATTATGGATCATATTTTCCTGCTTCTCAGCATGACTAGTAATTTTTGATTGGCTGCCAGATACTGTGAAGTGGGTGTGGATTCTTTTGTATTCCTACAAAAAGTGCAGAATTTTTTCTGGGATGGAGTTCTTTAGAAGCTTCCATCCTTTCAGGTTTTATTGCTAAGCAAGATTTGTTAGACAGGACCAGAGCAGTGTTATAGTTTGGGTTAATAATTCCCCATTGTTGGGGCAAGCAAGACCTGTGTGCTCCCTCTAAAGCCCCATGAGTCGTGTTTTCCCATCTCACCAGTGCGAGTAAACAGGCACTGTTCCCAGCTCCATCTGAGCACCAAACTTTGTTCTCAATCTTTGTGTTGGTTTTTTGTCTGGTCTTGGATAGTTATATGCACGCACTATCAGCACTCAGCTGAAGACTTGCAAAGGGACGGGGGTGGGGGGGAGGTTGTAGTTTGCATGTTTGTGGGGTTTTCTGTGCAGCTCTCTCCAGTCCCTTGAACTCTGTTGCCTTTATCCCTCTGGACCCAGCTGAGTCAACTCAGAATGCCTTCCAGCCTTGCCTGTGTTCTCCCTCTTTGCACGTAAGCTACAGCCTGGAAACTCCCAAAGCAGTTAGCTTTGCTAATCCCAAGACTGATCTCATTTTCCCCATAACTGTTATTTGTTGCCTGTTGTCCAGTGCCTAAAAAACCTTTTTTTTTTTTTTTTAATGTAACTTGTGGTTTTTGTTGTTTCAAGTGAGAGGGTAAATTTGGCTCCTGTTGTTTTCACTCTGCTTTAAGTAGAAGTCTGAGTTAATATGTTTTTTTAAGTTTTTGTTTTAATTTCTAATAGGGAAAATAATGGCAGATGTAATTTGTCATAATCAAAAGCTCCTTGGGGGTCCTCAATAATTTAAGCATGTAAAGGTGTCCTGAGATTAGTAAGTTTGAGTACCAGTGGTCCAGACCAACATTTCCTAGTCCTTAACTTAAGATATTAGCGGTTCCTTAGATAACTAATTTGATAGAAGGCTCTCAAGTTAAAGCCTCAGCCACAGGCTCCCAAAGCTTTCAATATTGCTAGGATGTGAAATATACATATATGGGTGTGACCTATACATATATGTAAATATACACGTGTGTGTGTGTGTGTGTGTCTGTGTATTGATATGGACTGATAGCAATACTTGTTAAATTTAACTGATCTTGAAGACTTTTTGGAACTAGAGTTGCTAGCAGTCCTCAAATATACCAAACCAGCACAAGGAGTTAAAAAACATCCCAAATTTTTCATTTTAAAAAAATTATATATTTCCATACAGCACTTTTAATATCACATTTGGATTACTTTAGGGCTACCCTATTGACTTATATCCAGATGTTGGAAGTGATTCCTCCCAGAACAGTCTACCCAGAGCCAATTCCCTTTTCTGCCCCTGGAACCACTGGTAACTAATTTTACAGTGTTGGAGGTGTTTTGTCATAGCTCCTGATTTAAGAATAATTTTGAGTGGATAATTTTGAGTGTGCTTATTGGGTAGAAATCTCAAATTACTAAGCACCGGCATTTAGAGTATTTTCCTCTTGGGTATCTATGCATATCTCCAATTTCAGAAACTTGGTAGGAAAATGTTGGTTTTGTGTGGGGAAGTTTTATGTGTTTTGGTTGTCTATAACTACCCCATCAACCACTCAAAAATTTATTGGCTTAAAACAGTATTTTTGCTGACAAATCTCTAGTTTGGTCCGCAAGAGGAATAGTGTACTTTGTTCCACTTGGTGTCAGCTGGGATGGTTCAAAAACTGGAAAGTGGAATAACCTGAAGCCTTGCTTATTCATGTCAGCTGGTACTGGCTGAGAGATCTCTGCCCAAGCTATGGCTGTAATATCTACACGTAGCCTCTTCATGTGGTTTGGGCTTCCTCAAAACATGGTGGCTCAGTTCCAAGAGTAAGCGTCCGAAGGGAAAGAGGCAGGCAAAAGCTATACTGTCTTTTCTAACCTAGTGTTGTCCATTATACTGTGCTAGTTAAAAATGAGTCATTAGGTTTGGCCTTTATTTGGGGGTGGGAGAAGATTAGTCTTATTTTGGTGGCGATGTCCAAGAGGTTTCAAAACAACCGCACAGAGAATTAGAAGTTACTTCGTAACTCTTCTTCAATTCAGCCTATCTCCATTTATTGCTGATTAACTTCCCCAGTCTGCTTAACAAAAAGGCATTCCCCTCTGCCACAGTGGAACTTGCCTTATAAGACATAAATGAGGTGCTCAAGGCTATGCTGCATGAATTCTTTCACTTAGTGCATCTTCAAGATTGACTTCTTCCCACTAAGTTTCTGCTTATGTTTTTTATGTCCTACAGAGCACACCCCCTGTAGCTTTTCAAAATAAGCAATATAATGTGTTAAAATAAAATAGGCTTTGGGAAAGATTGAGATATGCTCATTGATCACGTTGGTCTAGTTTTACCAATACACATTTACAGACCAATTTTCACACCATACCGCTGAAAGGTTGGTCAGTCTTTGATAAAGAACTAAAAGTTTCTGGGGAAATAATGAAAATACTCTGTGTATACTTAATGTTCCTTTTCTACCTGAGTCAGCTAAATGTGCAGGATAATGCAGTATTCTTTGCAACTTACGCAGGATTGAAATGTTTGAGAAAAGCACTTCAGTTTCCAGGATTTAGTAAGTCTGATCTATCAGATCAGAGTGGAGTGGAGTCTAAAAAAAGTCATACCAAGCCTCCGAGTCTGAAGTCCACAGGTTGCTGTTTGTAACAATCTTTAGATTTAGATGCATCAAAAGAATTCTCAATCTTTGTTTAACAGTGTGCTCACCACCCTGGGTCATTGTGCCTTTCTGAGGAGCTTGTTAGAAGGGCTTCTACAGCCCCCCACTTCTAGAGAGTCTGTTTCTGTAGGGTCTGGGACTCTGCCTTTTAATACTCCCAGGTGATTGTAATGCAGGTTGTCTAGGAACCAAGCTTGACAAGAGAAACGACCAGCCAAAGTGGGGAGGGCAGACAGGTAGGTGGGAAATGCTGCTGAATGCCATCTCTGCAGAGCACTGCCTAGCAACCCTCACTCTTGAGGCACACTTGCCAGGTTAAAAGAGATCTTTTCTAACAGCCGTGTTGTAGACATTAGCCTCATAAGTCAACTGTGTAATGGGGTGGACTCTCTTTAACCACTAGTGTGCAGGTAGGTACCTAAAATGACTTTCTGCTATCTGAAATCACAGCAGCTTCTACAAAAGGTTACCTGAGAGTCCGTGAACAACCAAATCAAGCTAAAGTTTTATTTAAAATGTAAAAGAAACAATTCTTGACAATGCTAATGAATAAAGCAGAAGGATACAGTGCTCTCTTCCTACTAGTCAGCCAGCCTGTCCATGTATGGGACAATAGACAGTACTTAGGTGCTGGCAGAATTTCACAGTAGTTTAGTGTTAGATGATCTGTGCCTAAATGATGTCGGAATTCTCAGTGTGTGATCTCGGTTCTGAGTTTACACTTTCACTGAGCATGAACAAGGGCTCCTGCTCCTTGGCCATATCCAAATCCCTTGGGCCCGAAGTTCTTTGCATAGCATCCTATGAAAGAAAAGGGAGAATTAGTGGAAAACCATCACGCTTTGCCAGCACTGCTTTAAGACCCATGAAAGAACAAATCCTTAGAAGTTAAAAAAAAGTTTGGCATGTCCAAAAGAGTTCATTTAAGATCTAAAATGAGTGATGTAGAGGTGTCTGGGTAGCTTATTTGGTTAAGCGGCTGCCTTTGGCTCAGGTCATGATCTTGGTCCTGATTATCAAGCCCCACGTCAGGCTCCCTGCCCAGTGGGGAGTCTGTTTCTCCCTCTCCCTCTGCTGCTCCCCTTGCTTGTGTTCTCTCGCTCAAGCTCCCTCTCAAATAAATAAAATCTTTAAAATAAAACAATGAGCGATGTAGTGCGTATCTTACCGCTAGCTACAAAGGCAGGTCCAAACAGTCTGATTCCACAGTACTCAGCTCACGGTCCCACTTGAGTTACAAGCATAAAAATCAGGCCGGGCAAGTGACACACTTATCTATTACCTTCATATATTCATATGCTTTGCTGAACATGTAAATTGGAAAGAAGACTCTTTAGAGTGAGGTTTTTTTCCGTCCTATTTGTTGGAGAATTTGAAATGACCAGAACTTGATTGTATCATCTCCAATTGTTCTGTGGTTCTCTGTTCCTTGTAAGCATCTCTAGAGCCTTTATTTTTAAATAGCCAGTGGCAATCCCACCCTTCCGCACCGTCACAGGTTTTTTATAATGCTGGTGGCACTTCCTGAACCAATAACCGGTGTGGGATATTCAGACGGAACAGTAGTAACAGAAATTAATTGTACCTTTACAATAGATTTCACCTTCTTTCTCAGTCAGAGTTGTGGATTCAAGACTCTTGCCACACTTGGCACACCGGAAACAGTTTTTGTGCCAGGGCTGGAAGAGACAACCGAGTAAGTGTGAGAGGTTGGTTTCTTACAGTAGTTTAGATGCTGCAGCAAGTGGCTCGCAAAGATCAAGCCAGCTCGAGCCCCTGATTGCTGTGGTTCAACTCCAACAAAAAGCCTGGAACGGGGGGCCTCCCCGGACCTCCATTCTTGGTCACCTGCAAAAGGCAGGGGTTCAGTCTTCATTCACAGAAGACATGGCTATGTCCCCACGAGTGCTCTCAGACCTTGCCACGAGCACAGCCTGCTCCTTCAGACACTCCCTCTTTGGTGGCTGAGAACAGCTGCAGCTCCAAGAGGTGACGTGGTTAAGGAACTGTCTCAAATGCACACAACAAACGAGCACTGTTCATGACACTGGCTTCCCACTACCTGGAATAACCTGCGGAGTCCAGGTTTGTTAGCTGTCTGCCTTTTCAGTTAACCTTCAGGAGCAGCCCTTATGAAAACAAGTTTCTTTCCAACACAGATGTGATCTAACAAGTTAAGGGCATCACTTCAAAAAGTTAACGACTCAGATGGAAATCTAAGAAAAATGAATCCAAGGCATATATTTATTTATACAAAAGACAGAGTACCTGAAGGGGATGGGGAGGGGAAAAGGGAGAAAGGGAGCGGAGAGGAGTCCCTCCCAGCTAGCAACTCAAGACAGAACTTTACCTTTCCAGCTCCAATGATCTTCTCAGCAGCATACACGGAATCCCCACATCTGGAACACTTCTCAGCTCCTCCGTATTTCTGAGCAAATTTAGAAGTGTTTGGATTTGTTGTAGGCCTGTGGGGTTGAGCACTTGTAGAAAGGGGAAAAAAATTAGGCAAGATTTAAAAAATTGGGCAAGATTTACCAAAGGCCCCTGCTAAGCCCACAAGGCAGGTGCAGCCAGAAGCTGGGACTTCACTGCTAAACTGTCCCACAGCCAGCAGCCTTCACTGAACTGACAGCAAAGAAAGGAGGACTGAATCTCAAGTGCCAGCCAGCTGGTACTTCAACCTACTTATGGACCCATTACAGCCCCCAAAGACAGATGAGTCCCCAAACTTAAACATCTGAGTCTAAGAATTTATTGAATCCTCAGTGCTTGCCTGTTCACCAAACAATTATGCTTTGCTTTATAAAACCTACAGTGGGCATATTTTTACCCCATATTCATATTACTCTTCACTGGAATCCACCACTGGAATCACAGCTAGTTTTTGTTTTGTTTTGTTTTGTTTTATCATAGTTTGAAAAATCACTGTTAACCTAACCAGTTAAAAGTTTCTGCAAACAGGTCAGTAGACTTAGTCATTACAAAAGTTAAGCGTGATTTACAGATTAATTTCCTAGTATATCTTAAGTAGGGGGAAGTGTGAACAAACTGCTTTCTTCATGGAAAAATATTTCAGAAAGTTTGCTTATTACTGTATGTTTACTTTTTCTCTGGATAGTTATTTCTGTCACTTGTTTACAGTCACTGGGTAAACTTTTTTTTCTCGCTTTCTGTAATGATTTCCCCCTTCAGTATGTCGGTGTAGCTACTCTGCAGAACACTGCTGTGGGCTCTGAGATTTAAAGAGACCCCCTCAAATCTCACACATCACTTGAGCAGATAAGAGGACAGCAACAGCTCAGCAAATGATGCAAGTGTCCCATTTTTTCCTACTGGAAAAACAGGTGTTTCTTTTTTCTTCCTGACCTATAGTTTAAGTTACATACATACTTAAAATAAAATGTTAATTTAGAAATACTCCCTTTTCATCAAACAATGTATTCAAACTCTTCACCTGTTTTCCATTTGTTCACCTCCAATGTATCCATGTTTGGGCCATTGTCACGGTTTGCTACCCTTCCATTTGATGGTTTCACACACAGCATCTTTTTAAATCCTCTTGGCTATGGCCACTGGAAATTTTATTTTGAGCAGCAAATACCAGTGCATTACTGACTCACAGTATTGGTATTTTTGTCACTAAGATATGCACATTTTTTTTAAAAATCTTTACAACCTACTGTATATAGTTCCTTTTAAGAGTGATCTTTAAAGGTGTATTCACAGTGATTTCCAACATTTGGAGTTAGGAGTTTCCCTGGAAAAATTTCCAGTACATTCTGTTAATAAGAACTTAATGGAGATCATCTCCTCTCTCCCTGCTAATGACATCACAGGGTGTGGATAACTTAACCTCATGACAAATGAAGAAGCAGGGGCTCAGAGAAACAGTAAATTGGGGAGTCTGAACTGAAAAAAGCAGTTGTGCCTCAACGAAATGTTCCTGCCCACATGGCGCCGTCTCCCCAGGAGATCCCTGTGAAGATATATGGTCCCCATACGTTATCTTTACCATGTCCCACAGGCTGCTCCAGACCACAGTTGCTCCCAGAATTCAGTCACTGAGAGGCTTCTGGAAAAGGAAGTCTCTACATCTGGTCCTAGTATGTGGCCAACTAAGATGGGGAAGAGGCAAGGGCCCTGATCGACAGGCCAGTACAAAGGGCTTGTCAATTACTAGAGAAATGGAGAAGCAGGAGGAGGTCAAGAGGAGGGTCCACTGGTCTTTGTGACTTTAAAACTATGGCCACAATCACTGACTGACTTTCGGGATTATGGATGAATTTGGTTTTGTTTGGGGAAAGGGATATAGATGTATGTGTTTCAAAAGATTTGAAATAAAATCTTAGAAAACAAGAATGGATTTTAACAAACTGGAGTAGAAGAGCAGAACAAGAACAATGAACTTCAACAAAGACTAAGGTAAGCTGGGCTCCCACACGTAATGGCACGCAGTGTTGAATGAGTCCGCCCTTGTACAGCTGGTGCACAACAAGACACCATGGCTCCGAAACTGAGTGTGGAAAAAACCCAAAGAACAGACAGGTAGGCCTCAGTGCAGTAGGAGCACAGGTGTGGGAGCCAAATGGACGTGGAGTCAAATCCTGGCTGTGTCACTTACCTGTGGGACCTGAGCCTTCCTGTCCTGTCTATAATAAAATACAAAGTACTAAACTCATAGTTACTGTAAGGAATATATAAAATGAACATAAATGTTCAGCAGACAATAGACACAAATTATTTCAGGCACACCATAATACACTGTGTTTAAGATTGTAAGATTGGGTGTTACACTGGGTTGATTTCCAGGCTCTATGATTAACTAGCAATGTGACCAGAGGCAAGTCACTTAATTTTCATTGTCTAAATTTGCTGAGTAAGATGGGAAACCCTATTTTGTTGGGTTGTGAGGATTATATGCAGTAACATGCTAATACTGCAGAGTGGCCAGCTCCCAGGGCATGACTAATGGTCTTGTCCAACAAAAGGCTATCTTATTGGAGTATTACCCAGTTTTGCCCTCTTCAGTATAAAATGGATGTGAAAAATACGAAGTTCAAATGATGGATTTATAGGGTTAAAATAGGAATTAAGAGGAAATTCCAAATGAAAAAACTAAGTGAAGTTGAGCAGAGTTACACCTTGCTATTTTGGTACCGGGAGCTTTTAAAATTTAATACTGCTCTCTCAATCAAAAACAGGAAATAATTTCCATTTTTAAGTAAGAATTTGCAGGAGAAAAATAATTGCTTGGTGCTTATTGCTATTCTTACATGGAAGGAGTGACTGAGGACTTTTCACTGACTGCTTAATTGCACCTGAGAAATGTGTCTTATGATTCAGATACTACATTTTGGTATCATTTGCTTTCATGACATATGGTCTCCAGAAACACTGTGAGATGGAAGTAAATACAAACCATGGGCTTTTGAGAACATAACTCCATGATACATGGGAGGCAGGTACAAAATCAAGCCTAGAAATCACTGGAATAATCAATGAGAATTTTGCTGGGTCCCAGACTGTCCATTTCAAGCTTAAAGAACAGTCATTTGTTTATACTAGAAAACTGGAATAATTTTTTGTGCTTATTTTAAGCTAAACATCTGAAGGTAAGAAACAAGGTCCTAACTTACCTCTCTGGCTTGATGCCCAGCCTTTCACCGCGGTCCATGTTGAGCGTGCCAGCGCCCTGGCCATAACCGTAGCCCTTGGGCCCATATTTCTTTCCGTAGCAGGATTTGCAGTAGATCTCCTCATCGTGAATTGCCACTGTTGTGCTATCTAAATTTTTCCTGCAAACCACTGAGGGGGAGTAAGTTAGACTTTTGGAACCATGCCAGAGATGCCTTTTTCCTTAGAGCAACGGTGGTCCTGACATGTGGTCTACAAGGTATAGGCTCTCTCACATTCCTTTTCTCCGGCAGTTTTCCAAACACCAGAGATGGCATCTGGACTGGGTCAGCTACAGCTGAGGACGATCTGCCTCTCTCCATGGATGGGACCGTTGTTTCAGAAACATACCAGAATTTTTTAACATCCTGAAGCCTCAGACTTTTCTACAGGCTTGGCCTCTCTGGCAGGAGGGAGAGAAGTTTCAGAGATGGCTATAATTACATGAACAAAGGGAACACAACACTTTGCTCCCAACCCTCAACACAGTCTTTTCCCACCTCTTCCTCCTAGTATTGCAAAATCACAACCTAACAAAGAACAAAAGGGTGGCTGAGTGCCTTGTGGGAGTTGGCTCTGCAGCCCTCTCCCCCAAAGAGCACCCCCCCCCCCATAAAAATGAATTAAATCCAGAATGGTGGTTTTCATCACGAGTCTAGATGGGAAAAAGTATTACTGTTTCATCTCGTCACCAGCTTCTCCAGCAGTGATGAGTATGTCTGAAAATCATAAAGTGGTCTGCAGTCTGCATTTGTATTTCCCTTCTGTCCCCAAGGAGAACGCATTCTTTCTTGATGGTTTTCTTGCCATAAGACATTTCCACGTATCCCACTTCATAAAACTGCCAAATGTCATCATGTTTTACCCAGACATTATTTCACTTTCTAAAACTTCACTAAAGCTTGAGAAAAAGGGAAACTGTGAGGGAACTTGCTGGTAGCCCAGCTGGGCAGCTGGAGATCCAAGATGAGTGGACAAGGAGATTGGTTCCCTCCTGTTGCAAAGGGTGTTGGGCGGGGGCAGGCAGGGAATGCAAGGAGGAAGGAAGGACAGAAAGACGGCAGGGAGAGGCGACTGGCTGGCAGAAAGCAGTTAAAATTGCAACGTTTCTGTTAAGACTGTTGTCTTTTCAGAATGACATCATCTACTCTGGAACCTTGCTTGTTGAGTATCAGGCCCTGAGATACATTTGCTGGAAGACACCATTCACCCAAAACCACACATTGCTGAAGAACAAACACCCTTAACAGAATACACAGAAATACGAAACGGTTTCAAAGACCACATATCTCTTAACCAAAGCAAGTTCACGGATACTACTGTCTTACTATCCTTCCTTTTGTCCTCTCTCTTCTCTACAGATTCTTCTGGGTTTACATGCTCTTCTGAATTATATTCATAAGAGGCTTGAGTCAGCAGAGACCATCCTCGGTAGTAGTAAAATCGCCAGTAAAGATGCAGATATTAATAAACAGTGACTTTGTGACAGTAGAGACACTTTCACAGCTTAAAGTAGATGAAACTAAGAACAGTTTCTAAAGTATCTGTATTTCTTCTTTGTTCACATACTCTTGGTTTCAAAGCTGTTGAAAAATAGATTCCTTAAAAAAAAGAAAAAGTAACTTCTAAGAGAAAAAATGCTTAAAGCAGACCTGAGATGTGGTACCTATTATGGGGGCGTACACAGTAAATACAGGTTATATTTTTATTCTTTGTAACCACGACTTTCTGTTGTGTCTAGTTGCCTGCCGAACAGCTACACTATAAAAAGGTCCCAACATGCTGAATGCTGGTGCCTTGAGGGAAAAGGACAATTAATCCCTCTTACTATGTGCAGTTTCTAGCAATAATTCCCACTGAGCAGGACTACAGATGTGTCTGCACGTATGGGTGGGTTCGTCACATTAACAAATCCCCCATCAAAGAAAACTGTGTCCTTTGAGTCCGAAGACGACTAACAAAGCTTTCTGCAGCGGCTTCTCTCCTGCTTGCAGCTGAGAGTGCAGCAGTCACGAGAGGGGGTGTGCAGGGCGAGGGGCCGGGTCTCATCCTGTCTCTCTCACTGTCCCTGAGGTGCTGTCTTCGGAGGGAACAGGCGTGTGCTTCATGCCCTACTTCCTGTTCTAGCAGACACTGACCGTTTTAAACCAGCCAGAAACCGTAAGAATCCCCAGCTTACTTTGATGGGATTTTCATACCCTACGTTCCTTTCCCTCAATTAGGGTGTCAATAACCAGAAATGACTCTGAATTTTCACTAGCAGAGAAGTTGGGAATTTCACTCTTGTTAGACACTGGATTTCAACGAATCGTGTGCCAAGAAGCCAGCCAAGGGCTTTTTCAAAGAGAAGGGGCCCCGCTGGGAGGAGAAAGCTGGGGTGGAAGAGGAGCCACCCGCGCACTCCGCAATCAGAGCCCAGCCCTTACCGTGTGCCAGAAACTGGGCCCAGTACCAGACGATAAACAACACTGAGCTCCTCGCTGAGCCCGGGAGACCGCAGGGAGAACGAGGAAAATACAGTAAGGGCTCAGTGGAGGGTAAGAGCGGTGGGGACACAGCCAGGCCATGTGTGGTGGGTCACCCGGGCCATCCTTGCCGCCATGCTGGGCCCTCATGCTGTCCAGGACACAGCAAAACCCACTGACACTTCTGAGATAATCTTTGTTAACATCACCACAATGTCTCTCCTTAAATAGTAAATGGAGGCTTTTTAGGACATGTGGGTCCCGTCAGAGGTCGAGCACCGGGAGCTACTTACTGCACAAAAAGCAGCAGCGGTGGAAGCTTCTCCCGTCGCACTGCACCTCTTCCGCGTGGTACACGGTCCTCCCACAGGCCCCGCACTTGTTGCCACCTCCCCAGACGGGCATCCTGAAGGAAAGAAGGATGCGAGAGAATGTCCCCACGCTCTATGAGATGTCTGACAAGCTCTGGGGGAAACCGCTCTAACCACATCTTGAGAGGCCCGCGTTCACCCCAAATCACCTCCTCTAACCGCAGCTCTTTCATTAGCAAACTCGGGCTTGTGGGGCACACGCTGTTTTCCTGCAGGACAAAGGAGGGGCATTCAGAAAGTTACAGGTCGCCGGGCACAACCCAGACTAGGCCACCAGTGTCCTGGGAGTTAAGAAGGACAGTGGGAGTGGGACAGCCACTCTTCTCAGTGATGGGTTCTGAAAACTCTGCTGAAGAACACTTGGGAGAGGTTCTTGTTACACGTGGCATTGCCACCAGATTCTTAACATGCACCAAACACAAGCTGCGACTCTTTGGAGAGAGAAGACAGTGCTGAGTCGCTGTGCAAGAACGAGTTCTGTATTTGTCCGCTGGAGTTATGCAGAATTACAGCATCGATAATTGGGTTTGTGACTTTACAACAGTAAGCGTGGAGCCTTGCTGTAACCACAACAAACAGCCCTCCAGATGGGGGACTTAGGTTTCTCTGCTTCACCCCAGCCCAACCAGGGGTTGTTTGCCCCTCTTTAATAGGCCTGTCAGTCCGTGCAGAACACGCTACCGAGTTCCCTCCCCGGCAAAGGGAACCATCTGCTTAGTGCATCTGAGCACCATGGCCTGCCTTCATGGGAGAGCTCCAGGTCTGAATCCTGCTATTTTGCTAGGATGTGGGGCTAGTGTGCCCTCATCTCCCTCCTCCATAAACCAGCCCACCCGGCCGCTGTTTAAAATGCCCACTTGGACAAGACCAGCACAGTCGGCTGCCCCTGTGCTACAGAAAGTTGTCCTTCAAGGGTGATGCATTTGTGAGCCCTGCCCTGGGTGGTGTCTAAACACACAGTGAAAGAATCCCTTTCTTCCGCACCATCATTTCCAGGCTTCCCTTCTGTCAGTGGTGTTTGCAGCCCTTGGTGGTGAAGTGTCCTTGGATGAGATGCGCGCCTCTCTAGGAAACAGCTGGATGAGAAACAGAGACCTCCTTCCTAACTCGGCCGTGGCTGGCTAAATAAGGGAAGAGGAGGGCTGCAACGTAATCCACGGAGGAATCTTCCGTTCTTAAAAAGGAAGGTGGTAAATTCCCATCCTCCAGCCCATCCGACAGTGTTTAAATGATCCAGAACCCAGTGACTCCCTGAACACAGAGATGAGGCCTTTCCACAAGCAAGTTGTAAAGAATCAGTCATTGTGTTGGCCACATTTCTGAGCATACGGTGTTCTCTCGACCCTCTTCTGGTCACACCTTCCCCCAAGTTTTCTCCGGGGAAGCAACCATCTCTTTCTTGGTCCGTGCACTTTAGAGAAGTATTTACTAAAACGTGGTATCCTGGCGGTGGTCCACCACGCCTGGTGGCAAGTCAAGATGAAACTCAGGGGAGGGACGCCTGGGTGGCTCAGTTGGTTAAGCAGCTGCCTTCGGCTCAGGTCATGATCCCAGCGTCCTGGGATCAAGTCCCACATCGGGCTCCTAGCTCAGTGGGGAGCCTGCTTCTCCCTCTGCCTCTGCCTGCCATTCTGTCTGCCTGTGCTCGCTCTCTCCCCCCATCTCTCTCTGATAAATAAATAAAATTTAAAAAAATAAAAAATAAATAAATAATAATAATAATAAAAAGAAAGAAACTCAGGGGAGAATTTAGAACCTTTGAACAGTTTTATGCCCCAACAATAAAAGCATGATCAGTGCACTCATCTTGTTCAACAGCAGAGAATCAACCCGTACTTGGAAATTAAAACAAAAGAACGAACCGTCCTCTACCAGACAGTTTGAGAAACACTGGTTAAAGGGTACTGACTGCCCTCAACTCCAGGGCTGGGCCTGTGACTTGGTCACGGCAATTAGGTCACTGCAGCCCCTACCCCCCATCACAGTGACTGATGCAGGAATGGGCACACAAGTCAGTGAGAATTAAACCCCGGGGCTTTGGTTTAGGACTGTGGGTGCAGGTGTGGAGCTGCAGTGGCTGTCTCACCACTGCAACCAAAGAACCTAAGAATGAAGGCAGCACAGAAGAGAAGAGATGTAGAGACTGGGTTTCAACACTTTTTGGCTGTGCCTCGTCTTATCCTGGGCACTATGTGAGCCAATAAATTGCCTCTTCGAGTCGTTCAGAGACGGAGCTCCTGTTCCTTGAAACCAGCACATACAAAGAGACCTGACAGATACGACTAGTTATCACTAAACTGCTGGTCTCAGCTTACAAAAGCCCCCTTGCTTATTCAGACAGGACATAGGTAACTGCAAGGGTCCACCAACATCACCGGCTACTGTGAAGGCATCCATAGAGGATCAACAGCTAGCAACAATGGAATAAATCTGCAAGCTTTCCTTTAGTAGTTGCATAGATCAGTTATTCCCTTCCCTGAAGAGAGGTGCTCCATTGTTTAACTCCACAGTGAAATTTGAGCCTGACTGTCTCAGCCACAAAGCCCTGGCTCCCTCAGCCTTCCCCTGGCTTGAGTCTGGAGTGCAATTAGAACACTGACTTTGCCCCATGGCTCCGCGTTACCAGAGTCCTGGAATGCTCATAGAGGCCACAGACATCTGCTGGAAGTACCCTCGTGATTCCAGAGGAAACCTAAAACCAAATCCAGGCCCCCAGATAATGACCTTACAATTCCTTAAAATTGGATCCCAAGCATCAACAGCCCAGCTGGGTTTTGAAATATTTTGTGACTGTTAAGGCATTTCTCGTATCAGAAAGTGTACTATTTAATATCAATGTGTATTTTACATTTTCACACCTATTTACTTTGGTGCTGTCACCAGGAAGGAACCAGATCTCCATCAAGACTAATGCTCTCTTGGGTTATCTTTGAATAGCATTTAAAAGCACATTTTTCAAAAACAAACTCATTACTTTGTTATTCTCTATCAAACAGCAGTTTGGATTTTTACAAAGGGAAGATCCTTCCTTTCTTTATGTAATTCACAGTTACTTCAATTCACTTCTTGTAAGTCAAGTCTGATTTCTACTGCCCATACCACACAACCAAATGAGTCACTTTTCAGGAAATACCCATCAAAGTGCTACAACATTCAGCTTCTATGTTAAAAGCCTTTTCCCCTCCTGGATGGGGACCACATCTCTGTCTTCCCCATACCATCTCCCAGAGCAGTTGGCACATGTCAAAATAACTTCTGTTGTTTTAAAGAATTCCTCCTTTTTCAGCCTGTCTGTACAATTCCCAGTCCAGTCTTACGCTGATCAAGACAAAGGTAGCACTGGTCGTCTTCTCTTTGTCATATTTTTGGATTCTAAGTAAAATCTCCAAGTCGTTAACATTTTAAAAGTTCCATCCAATTTCAAGGCTTTCCTAAGGATTTCTGCATAAATAGAGCGTCCTCAAAAAGCTTCAGCTGGAGTTATACTTTATTTTTTATGCTGGATACGGAGTAGCTGGGTGTCCCTTACAGTATTCTCTATTTCGTGTATCTGAAGTATTTCAGAATGGAAAAAAGGGAGGGAGGGAAGGAGGAAGATTGGTTGGTTTGGGTAGATATGGGTTAATACCACTGTTAAAATGGCTGTGCAACCTTGGGCTTAGTTTTCTCATCTGTAAAACAGGGAAAGGTAGTTCTCTCCACCCAGCGGAGATATTGTGAAGATAAAAGAAAGCGAGCAAATGTGCTGGCAGACATCAAGTAACTGTGAGCTTGAAAATGGTGGTGGTGGTGGTGGGGGTGTCTCATACCTTCCATCCTGCTGTAAGCACTCCAGTACAGAAACCCACTACAGAAGGGCATAGCTCAGAGCCACAAACAGGGTAAAGAAAAAACTTAGGGGATTAGTCACTCCTATACCTTCTTTGGGGACATAAAAACACACTGCAAATACAACACTAGTTCCATTTGTGAGGCCTAGGAAATGAAGTTCAAATTTACACGTTGAGGGTGAACCCCAGTGGACTTTTCCTGAATTTGGCAGGAAGAAGTGTGATGATCTTCCATTTCTGTCACTGGGCACGGCTATGCGTAGAAAAGAATTCTAAAGCTTCGTGGTTCCTACAAGCCTTTGGCTGCACTACTCCACAACAGCTGACATTAATCACAGCAAACTGGATTTGCACTGAGCAATCTGGGCTGCATGCCTTCCCCTGATCCTATGCCTTAATTTACAGAATGGTAAGAGGAGAAATGAAATCTCACTTTACACATAGTGCGCGGAAGAGGCCAAACACAGGCTTATTCTCTGCTTCTCCGTCTGTTCTCTGTTTTTCAATGTCTTTGTGAAAGAGTTCTAACACTAGGATTTATCCACTGTGTTAGATTAAAAAACTTGGTTTACATCTGAACACCTATATCCAATTTCTCTTTGCTGCTTCTCCCCAGGCAAAGACACCACCCAAAATTTCGTAAGGCTTACCCCGGGAGAAAATTACTATCGTCCAAATCTGAGTCACCTTGTGGTAAAGTGACTTCATCCTCTCGATAACCAACAAGAGCGGCGCAATGGCCACATGCATCATTCTCACACCACCTGTTCTGCATTTAGCATCTTATTTTAGAATCTGTCTTGAATCCACCAGTCTAGAGTCTACATGTCGCCCCTTGCAGTGTGTTTCTGCTCTGATATTAGAGGTTTGGAGTGATTTCGTCTCTAAACCCGAATTCTAAATACTTCCAGAAGCTCTGACATTTTATTGCTACATACAGGGTTTTGCTATTACCTAGAATCTGGCTAGAATCCAATTTCTCGAAAGGGAGATTTACTATAAACCAGTTTCATCTTGAGACACACTTGGAGGGACCACTAGTGAAAGAATATGTACATTAAGGGGTGCCTGGGTGGCTCAGTGGGTTAAGGCCTCTGCCTTCAGCTCAGGTCATGGTCCCAGGGTCCTGGGATCGAGCCCCACATCTGGCTCTCTGCTCGGCAGGGAACCTGCTTCCCCTTCTCTCTCTGCCTCCCTCTCTGCCTACTTGTGATCTCTCTCTGTCAAATAAATAAAAAAATAAAAAATCTTAAAAAGAAAAAAAGAATATGTACATTAATTGCATTGTCCCGAATTATAATGATTTTTAATAGAGTTTGAGAGTGGTAGTTAATTGGAAATTAAGCATTACTCAATGCCCATTCTAAAAATGTTTCCTTCTACTTAACCAAACTATCTGGTTAGTCTACTTTCCTTATCTAAGTGAGTACTACTGAACTAAGGATAGACTTCATGTCTCAGTGATCAGCTTGTTTCATCCCGCTCCTACCAAAGCCACATCTTCAAGACAACTCAGCCTAAGGGTGAATTAAGAGCATGGATGTTGGAGTCAACAAAGTCTCATTTCCTTCATATGTAAGATGAGAATAAAGTGCCTTTCCTACAGAATTATTAAGATCATGAGATGAGAACATGCTTATAGGAGGCACTCAAAGTATGATGATATACTCAGTATACTCAAGGTAGGATGTTTTTTTATCAATCCTTACCTCCCACTCATCTCCTATAGCCACTCCCTCATGATACCCCTGATCCCTCCCCATCAGGTGAATGGACTTTCTGTCCTTCCTCATCCAGCTAAACCCTAACTTCTTTTCTGTATCACAAGTAATGCTTCTAGGGTAAGGGCAGCTAATAAACAATGTACAATGCTTTCCCGTAAGAAGATTTCACTGAGTGTATTCATCCAGCATTTCATATCCTGGGTTAGAACTGAGGCTGATGTGGTTGGTTATAAGGAGGGGCCTGTTCCTCGGGGGGTTCTGCTTGCGTGGTAGAACGAGGGAAACCAATAATGACGCTACCATAGAACCTGTGACACAGAGTTACAGAGAAAGGGATTCGGAACATCTGCATGGTCTACTTGTATAGCGATGTCAGAAACCATTTCATTTTGTAGATTTACTGATAGTGGGCTCCTGGAACCGTGTGTGAAGACTCTGAAGTTCCGTCAAGATTCTGCACTGAAGATGGCTGTGATTACACATGTCTGCTATGGGAACTGCGGTGCACATGCCAGCTTTAAGACCTTCCTGGTGTAAGAGAAAGAGTGCGGAACTTAGATAAAAGGTTGAAACTCAGTCAGCAGCTCTGTTATCTTGGCCAAATTCCTTAACCTCAACTTCCTCCACTATACCTTGGAACCTTGGAAACGGATGACAACACTCTCTCATTGCGTGGTTGGAGGATTTAATAAGATAACGTTTGTGAAGTACCTGATAGAGGGCTTGTACTCCACAAATGCCGGCTTCCTTTGCCTTCAGCAGCACTGTGGGGCCTGAATCTGGCTACAGAAGTTCAGGTGTTAGGTGACCTGCTGAGGTAACTGACCTCCAAACACACCAGTCTGGGCTCCAGAACCACAAGCTGTCCCCCAAACTCCCAAATCTGATAGAAGGGTTGAGACCATCTCAGATCACCTGAGAATGATTGATCCTTGAGTTACCAAATTACTTGTACACAGGAATGCTCTCTTCTCTGACCAGTCTTCATGGCTCTAGCTACCACTGAGAAAGTGTCTTCTATGGGCCTGTCTCACACTCGAAGTGCTACTCTCAGCAAAAAAAGCTCTCTAGCACTCTTCTCCGTTGCCCAAAGTCTATCCTCACTACAGAGGAATCCCTCTTTCTTGTCAGTACGTTCTCCTATGTTTACCTCAGCCTCACAATTAAGTACTAATTCTATATCCTGTTTCCACTTTTGTCTTCAACCTGAGGTACAGCAAAATCCTTGACTCAGATTTGGATACTACCTGCCAAATGACATATTGCAATTAGAATGCAACTAGGCTACAAATTTGGTCACCATAACCCCCAGCATCTGCCACAGCAATCTACAATCTGCGCAAACTGCAAGATACTTAATTATTCAAATAATTTAATGTTATTATGGAGTCAGACCAGGGTTTATATGCCAATACTACTGCCTATTTGCCAAATGATGTGACATTGGTTATTTGATCTGCTAGTTTTCTCATTTTAAAAATGGAGATAATGCTTACTTATTTCATAAACCAGTTCTCAGATTAAACAATGTATGGAAAGCATTCAGAATAGTGCTTGCCACATGGTAGGTAATAATAATTACAAGTACTTATATAAAATTTATTATATATGTTACTTATATGAAGTAGTTTACTTCTTGTAACTTATTTAACCTTCATAATGACGAAGGGAGACATTATCATTATACCCATTTTATGGGTAGAGAAGCTGAAGTATAGAGACATCAAGTGGCTCGTAACTGTGACACCAAAACAAAATTACCAATTCAGTTTAAAAATCAATACCAATAAAATTCAAATAAGCTATAGAGTTTGTTTCACTGATGTTTTGCTAAAAGTAAACCACTGTTGGCAACACAAATACACAGTTCTGACTTCTCTGGTTTTGGCGCCAGTTCTTTTAAACTGGGCATTTCTTGTACTATGTGAGGAGTCGAGTCTCTCTACACTTTTCTCTTTCAGAAGTACTGTGAAGCCACCAACAAACCTTTCTTCTAGGGAGCTGGGAAGCTATGCAGCTGTAACGTATTTATTACATGGCATCTAGCCTCTTTTTATTAGTGAAGGATAATTAGTAGTACCGTTGGCACAACGAGACAGTAAACAAAAAAGCAATGACCCTGATATCCTCTGCAAATGATTCACAAGGTACTTCCATTGGTTCTTCCCCTTGACTTACACCAAAACTAAAAATTTTTAACAATCAGAACTTGTGCCAGCTTCCTCCACAATCTAGTCTGAGAAAACTCCGACTCAGGATTCTTCAAGTGGGACCACAGTTTCCTTGAAATACTGGGGACTGGTGAACTTGGTACTATGGACTTTATTTTATGCACTTAAAAACATTTTGGAAGAGGGGGCGCATGGGTGGCTCAGTGGGATTAAAGCCTCTGCCTTTGGCTCCAGTCATGATCCCAGGGTCCTGGGATCAAGCCCACATTGGGCTCTCTGCTCAGCAGGGAGCCTGCTTCCTCCTCTGTCTCTGCCTGCCTCTCTGCCTACTTGTGATCTCTCTCTGTCAAATAAATAAATAAAATCTTTAAAACACACACACACACACATTTTGGAAGAGGATTCAGACATTTCACCAAATGGCCAGAAGGTTTCACCACACAAAAACAGTTAAGAATTACCATTCTGGGTAATCAAGGCCCCAAGGGAGTCTAAAGATCCCCACCCAACAGAAATCCAGGGATGCCATGAAAATACCAGCCCAGGACAGGACACAGTGCCTGGAAGGAACCTGTGAGTATCCCCTCCAGGCAAGGCCAGTAGATACTGTTGAGTTGGCTTTCACTGAGAGCCACTTCCCCATATATTCAACAAAGTTCACAAGAGGGTCTAACAACAAGGAATCCTTCCCTGGCTGAGGTGGGCTTTGTTCAAGGATCAAGATCAACGTGCCTTATGACAATCCTCATGTATATGCTATTACATCCATTTTATAAGCTGGAAGTAACAGGTGAGAGAGTAAAGTTACTTGCCTGAGGTCATCAAACCAATGGCAGCGGGAGCTGCAAGAGACTTGGGGGACAGGTCAGTTCTGCCCTTTTCCCCAGGCAACGACCCCTCCCCTGCTAGGAAGCTTGCTCTCCCAGCTCATTTCATTTAACTCATCCTTGGCGGAGAAGAAAACTTAAAGGCCCACATCTCCATGGCCATTTATTGGCAATGTTGAGGCCGAAGCTAAGTTTCTACAGCTCATTCATTCATTTCTGTTCCCTCTATGCTATGCCAACATTATTGCTGTTTTAGTATAAAATACAATTTCCCACAAATCCAAGTTATTTGGCAATTTCATCAGACCTTTAATGAGTATTGCTTTCATCACAGTATTTAGTGTATCAGTATTTGTATCAATCAATATTTGAATACATTTGGAGGAATTCATTAAACATTTATGATCAAAACCTCAGATCAAATCTGCTAATGTTATCTATTGCCTGAGTCCAGTGAAATATTTGTCCCCCACAAGTCTTAACTCCTTCTTTTCTTCATTCAATTAACCAATACTGGCTCTGGTCCAGCTGTGTTTAAGGCACCCAGGCAAGTATACTGTGACTCTCAAAGACTGATGAAATGCAGATCCTGCCTCTTGTATTTTCACTCTAAAGGAGTGAAGAAAACTAGAATCCGGAGTAGAAAAAACACAAATACTGATCACGTGCCAGCAGCAGTCAACCTGAGAGAACAAGGACAAGAGAGAGTGAGGGAAGACCAGGGTGGACTTTATAAAATCAGTTACGGTTTGGTATGAGGTTTTGAAATTACGTGATTCATTTCAAGAATCCATCACCCATCTCTTTCCTGAAAAATTATAGCCAAATTTGTGGTTGTCCTATTTGAATTCTTGGCATTTCGTAAGTAGAGCTTTAAAACAGGTTAATTAGGAAAGGACTAAAGAGACCAATTTTACTGCCTGAGTTAAAAAAAAAAAAAAACCCTACTACCCCAAATTAAAATATTTTCTATACTGAAATCACATATAAAGTGAAAATGTGCTTGTCTGCTGGCTGCAAATAAACCAGGTTAAACATTTTGGGCCACTACTTAAACAAATATCCTTCAACAAACGTCCGGGCTTGGGGAAGGGGGAGGAAGGTTGAGTGTCTCCGGGCTTAGATACCTCCTCCCCCAAGGGGCTGCCTACGTGGAGCTTTGGAACTCAGGATGTGACTTTCAGGACCTGTTGCTGAATTTCACAACCAAGCAATATGGCTTTCCTGTTTGTACCTGAATTGTAGAAAGTTCCGGAAAAAGCTAGGAGTGATCGACCTGATGTTTCACTGCTGTTCTTCAACATTTAAATTTCAGGGCTTGGTGGGCAGAGACCACCAAACAATGGGGATGCCAGAAGCTCCGTACCGCAGCAGAGGAAGGCGTCTGGACTCGCGGTCTGTGGAAGCCCCCACCTCACTCCCAGGACTCCCAACCAGCCCCTGGT
The DNA here is from genome assembly GCF_030435805.1 of Mustela lutreola. Classification (NCBI taxonomy): domain Eukaryota; kingdom Metazoa; phylum Chordata; class Mammalia; order Carnivora; family Mustelidae; genus Mustela; species Mustela lutreola. The sequence goes on from NC_081297.1 coordinate 109,916,512, forward strand.
AAGGTCGCCGTCTGCGCAGCACACTTCGGGCAGAGGGGACCCCGAGACTTGGATCCCGCCCTCCCCTTCCTGGAAAGAGAACCAGCTGCTGGAGGAGGCTGCCCAAAGCTGCTAAAGGCGGATTAGCAGCAACGCGAAACTCTGGGTCCCGCCTCTCTCCCAGAGAAACCGGTCTGGAGCAACCCGCAGGAAGGTCACGCACTATTCTTTATCTGCCCTAAAGGCCCGGGATCCGACGACAGGGCGGGGGCAGCTGCGGGGAGTGGGGCAGGTGTGCGGAGGGGGTGCGTGGGAACCCGCACGCAGGGGTGAAGAGACTGGTGCAGGGGCGACAAGGGGAGCTCCGGAGGGGTATGTCAGAGGAGATGGGAGACGGCCGGTGGGACGTCCTGAGGACCCCGGGAGACTGTGTAACCTCTCCCCCCACCCCCCGGGTAAGTGGAGGCACCCCTACCGCCCCTACTCACTCGAGTCGGAGGCAGACCACGCACCGCCGGCGGAAACCGCAGACCCAGGGCGAGAAAAGCGCGCGGGCAGTCGGGAACAGCCGCGGAGCGAGCGCCGCGCCCGCACCTTTTAAAGACTGCCTGGTGGGCGTGGCCTGTGGGTCCCGCCCCCGCCCCACCCCGCCCCGCCCGGCGGATTCCTGGACCCGCTCTGCAGGGCTGGGGGCGTCTAGCGTGGGGGCTGCTCGCGGCTTAGCTTCGGGCTGGAGACCCGGAGACAAAGGGCAGAATCCCGCCTCTTCCTGCTGTTTCCCGCCCGCCTGGCATCTTCCCACGTCCCTGGACCCTCCCGCCGGCCCTATTCCCTCTGCCTCCCCACGGGACCGGGCAGTTTCCAGAAGTGATTAGCAGCTAGGAAAGGAGGCTGCCTTAACCTACAGACACCCTGAGACTGTCCCGTCGGGGAAGAGCCCCCGCCGCCCTGAAACGTACCCTTCTCACCGCGGGCGCCAGTTCTCCCTCAAGAGGTAACAGCCCAAGGTCGAGGAGGCTCCCACAAGTAGAGAAAAGGCCAGATCGGGGCTTTCCGCCACCCTCTCCCTTGCCTTATCCTTATATGTACACTCAACGTGATTAACTTCCCCGGTGGAGAAATATTCTTGCTCCCATTTCCAGCTTCTGGGAATCCACAACCTTCCTGTTCTTAAAGAGCAAAATATCTCATCTAGACTAAATAAATGACGTTACGAAAACGCCTCATTCCCCAAGTGTTTTGAGGGCATGGCTGCACAGGCTGCTGGAGGGAAGTAACCGAAACCCAGCCAGAAACCAGGGCACCTAAGGGTCCAAGGACGCCAGTGACAACGCAGGGGGCCTCTTAGCTGAGCTGCAGGGTGACTTATGGTTTTAGATGGGAAAAAAATAAACAATACTGGCTATCCGGTTCACATTCTAGGCCTACTGATGACCTCTGTGCCAGAAGCCACGATCCCTAAGAATTGGTACATGGGAGAAAGGGAAGCTGGAAAAAGGCTGTTACTGAGACTATTCCTCCATCCACAAATGCAATAGCTTGCTCTCTGGTCCAGAGCTTCTCAACCTGGGCACATGACCTTTTGGGGCTGGGTAATTCTTTGTTGTGGGGGCCTGTTCTGTGGATCCTAGGATGCTTCCACCCACCAGATGCCAATATGGCCCCTCTGTCCACTTTGTAATCTTTGATGATTACAACCAAAATTTGACTTTGCCAGATGCCCTCGGCGTCAGAGGGCATTGATTGAGAACCACTGCGCAGGTTCACATCTGCATGACCACTTGCAGAATTTGGCTGCCGGTATTGCGCTGGCGCTAACCCAGCAAAAACTCACTCCAATAGCAGCTGTAGAGTCTCTGTCCACCAAACACCGCGCAGAAACACATCATGGTGATGACTTCTCCTGATATTGTGGCAGGAGTCTGGAAGTACTCCTGCCTGTTGTGAGCTTTTCTAAATATGGGCAATCCATGTTTTCATGATATCAGCTAACGTAAAAGAGACATGACTCCTGAGGCTCTCAGGATGGTTCTGTCCTCAGATTCTAGGTTCACTCCAGTTCTGTTGCTTAGGATACTTATTTTTTTCTTGCATAGGTTTCAATAGTGTTCCTACTGAATGAAACTCTGTGAACTTCACTGCTGTGCTGATTTTCAGCAAACTGTTGTCCATTCTCCTCTGCCCTTGGGTTCTTCTTGATGTCTCTGGGACCTGATCTGTTTGCTTTCTGAGGCTCATGTTGTCCCTAAATTCCATGGTCTCATTCTATTATTTGAAGTTAGGCTCACTTCTAACCGAAAAGTATTTCTGCTTTCTGTTCCTGTTTGTATTTCTCAGTGTATTTTACAGTGAGTCTGGGGATAATGTGCATGCGATTTTGAATAAATCCGTATTTGTATTTAATTATCAACATTTTAATAAGGATTTGACTTCCCTTTAAAAAGAGTTGACCCCTTTCCTTGTAAATACTAAGAAACTATTTCAGATGATTAGAGAGAATAGTGCAAAGAGTAAGAGTATGAGCTTTGGAAACAAACTGTGGTGATTTTAAGATACAACCCTGCTTCCTAGTAGCTCTGGGAGCTTGGCCTAATACTTGACTTCCTCACACCTTTTTCTTTATCCGTTAGATGATGATAATACTACAGAACTCATAGGATTGTCAGGAGGATTAAATCAGATTATGTATGTAAAATGCCAAGCAGAGCACCTGGCTCATGGTAAATTTTCAGTAGCTCATGGCTGTGATGTTAAACAAAGCTATCTTGATGTCCTTTTCTGCCTTGAGAAAGAAATACAAACTGTGTTTTGCTGAGCATTCATCTTACGCTGTCTACTGAAAGGTTTTGTAGTAAGAAGGTGTTAAGTGTTTTTCAAAATAATTAAGAGCCTTCCAGTAGAAAGTAAATTGTGTGCCTGGGGAAGAGCTAGTGGGAGAAGAATAAGCCCTTCTGAATTCCATATGGTCCTACTCTGACCCCTTCCATCTTATAAGAGGCGAAATTGAAGGTTAAATGTGTCCAGCAGGAGGTTTCTTTTTCCCAAGAAATGCACATTATACTTGTAACAGCTCCTTCATTCTCTGGAACCTATTAAGCAATTTCATATGAAAGTTCTTCGTCAAGGTCACTGTACTAAGGCAAGTTGAACCAAGGTTGCTTTTCTTCATGACCTTGTGCTCAAGTTCAGATTTTTCAAATATTTTTATTATTTTTATTTCATGTTACTTTTTCTTGACAAAACTCTGAACCAGATGAGTGTGAATATAAACATAGGGCCTCTTTGTTTTATTTTAGAGCAAGGATTCCTTCCCAGAAGCCAGCTAGGCTATGGTGAAGAGGAATTTTTTTTAAATATATGTGAAATAAAGGAAAATATAAATACCCACTTTGCGGGGCACCTCGGTGGCTCAGTCGTTAAGCGTCTGCCTTTGGCTCGGGTCATGATCCTGGGGTCCTGGGATGGAGCCCCACATTGGGCTCTCTGCTCAGCAGGAAGCCTGCTTCTCCCTTTCCCACTTTCCCTGCTTGTGTTCCCTCTCTTGCTGTGTCTCTCTCTGTCAAATGAATAAATAAAATCTTAAAAAAAATTATCACTTTGCTAATCTACATGCTTAATGATAATGATAATAATAATAATAATAATAAAAAGAAACAGCTGTTCCATCTTATTTTTTAGCCAAGATTTAGCAGCAGTGGTAGGAATTAAAAATTACTCAACCCTAATACTCTATGATGCATTTTCTGGCAGAGAAAAGAATCATATAAGTTACATATGCTTAAATCCTATTCTTGATATTTGTCATAGTTTTTTTTTTTGAAACTTATTTGAAACTCCCCCTTCATTATAACTTGCATTATTTCTTACCCTTCTTTCTCCAAAGACTACTGTTTCCAGGGTGCCTGCGTGACTCAGTTGGTTAAGCATCCAACTCTTGATTTCAGCTCAGGTCATGATCTCGGAGTCTTGAGATCAAGCTCGATGTCAAGAGTCAAGCAACATTCTCTCTCTGCCTCTCCCTGGGCCCCTCCTCCCCACTCATGCTCTCTCTCAAACAAACAAAAAACAAAACAAAACAAAACAAAACAAAGCAAAACAAAACCAGAATGATTTCCTTCAGTGCTATGACTTCTGTTACAGGATTATTGATGTTTTCTTTTCTCTCAGAGCTCTCTAGCTTTTCTAGCTAAGCTTATGCTTTCTTATTACAGTGGAGTTTTTCTAGCTGGACAAGTGTGAGAAATACGGTTAACCTTAATCTCCGAGGCAGTCTGTTCCATCCATCTTCTCTCAACCTCATGAATGCCCTATTTCACTTCTCTCCCTGCCTTTCCCCTCCTTCATTCGCATTCCCAGCCACAGCCCACTTGCTCAGCCTACCTAACCAGCTGTGTTTTCTCTCATGTTTATGCTTGGCTGTCCCCGATGATGTCGAAGGAAGAGGTGGTTCTCCAACTCCTTACCAAGAATGTCCAGTCCGAGGGTGCGTTTGATCCAATTGTTCAGCATTTTTAGTTACATTCTCTTGCTCTTCAATTCCCCAGTCTCTAGAGCCTCCTTTGTTTTCACATTACAAAACAGCTGCATAGCCCATATCTTAACTTCTTTAACTTCCATGACTTTTATAGTAGGTATTGGAGGTGGCCTCTCCAGCATCTGTTCCTCTTTCCCAGAGACTCGGGTCTCTGTTTGGCATCTGTGTGGTTTCAGGGATTTGCCTCCATAAGCCCCGGTTTAGGGATGGACTACTGGAGACAGTCAAGGCCTTCCAACCCAAACCAGGCTGGGAGTGGGCGTCATGTGTGACCTGAACCCATCCTATCAGAGTAAATCTCTGAACTCTGGGGGGTGCTGACACAGAACCATGCCTACCTGTTCTGGAAGGTTCTATGTGCTGACATGAGTCCCAGAGTTGCTGCAGTCATTTTTGCTGGGAAGAAGCCCACCTGAGAATGATTCAACACAGAGAGGACAGAGAAATGGAGCTGAGCTCTGACCAAAGTGCTCATGAAATTTGCCTACCTGCAGGATCTTTTCATCTTGGGAGCAAGTGAATTCCCATTGTTGTTTATTCCATTTTGAGATGGATTTTCTGTTACCTGCAATCAGGACTTCCAATTGATTGTGGTAGTTTAAAACTATGTCCACAAATTCTTTGATATGTCTCTCCTCATCAGTGGGATTTCATTCCCTTCCCCTGGAGCATGTGCTGGATTTAGTGTATTGCTTCTAGAAAATAGAATAAAGTGGATGATTCTAAGACTAAAAAAAAAAGTAAAAAAGGGCATTGTGACTTCCTTCTGTTTCATCCCTCTCACTCCCTTCTATCTCTGTCTCCGTCCCTCTCTGTCTCTCTCTCCCTCATCTCTAACTCTGGGGAAGCCAGTTGCCATGTCAGGAGGACACTCAAGTGGCCTTGAAGGGCCCACATGGTGAAGAACAAAGGTCTCCAGGCAACAGCTCCAGAGAGTTGACACCTTCTGCCAACAAAAACATGAGTGAGCTTGGGAGGAGATTCAGTAATCTTGGTAAGCCTTGAAATGCCTGGCTGACACTTTGCACTCTTGTGAGAGACCCCAAGCTCTCACTGTGGTCATAGAAAGTCCAACTGCCAAATTAATTACTGGTTTGCAGTTCTTACTCTACTTGACCTCTTGGTTATAGGACAACACTAATAATTATATGATTGTGTATACATGCACAGAATGGAATTTTCTAAGAAAGGCCACACTTCTGAAGTTTCCCACAAATGTTGACTTCTGTCTTAAAATATTTTTTCTAGTGATGATCACTACGAAACTTATTTTAAATACTCTACCTTTTAACAGGATTTTTTTTTCTTGCTACAGGTTACATAAAAATAAATGTATTTTATCCACTTAAGTGTATTTATTTAAAATTTTTAAGGAAAAATTTTTAGAATTTGCAATAGAGCTTATTGAAGAATTTTGGGATTTTCCCCCATTCAGAAAAAGTCTAAGTAAATTAGTCTAATTGGGATTTAAAAATTAACATTTGGGTGTATAGCTTATTTCAAATGTGGTTAAATAAGATTTCCGTATGCACTTTGAAAACTGAACAAAACACCAAAGAAAATCTCATAGAAATTTCCACTTAAAACATCATTCATACACACACACTCACACACACACACATATGTAGATATATATGTGTATATACATATATAATCATTTTTGGTGAAGTGATTTAAAGAAGGTTAACAGCATTTTGGAAACAGTGCACAATTGTTCTAACTGACAGGCACTTGATTACTTATGACATATGCTGCCAGGATTTTTCTGTAATGGTCACATATGGGATTGAAAGTCATTTGTAAAATGAAACTTCTCTTCTAAAAGAAAATAAAAACTGTCATGTTTCTGCATCTCGCACCTCATAAGGAAAGTGTTGAGCTACAGACAAAAGGCTAATACTTTTTAAAAAGCTCCTATAAATTCTGTATTTATATGTTCATGAGGAAAGCTGACTTAGATTTTACTTTAAAAACATTATTGACCTACCCCGTTCCAGAAAGGATTGTGGGAATACCTAATTCCCATTCCTCATTCTTAAATAATGCCATGTGTTAGAAGACTGGAGTTTGGTTGTTATTTTTGTTTTGTTTTTGTTTTTGTTTTAAGATTTTATTTATTTATTTGACAGACAGAGATCACAAGTAGGCAGAGAGGCAGGCAAAGAGGGGGGAAGTAGGCTCCCTGCTGAGCAGAGTACCTGATGCGGGGTTCGATTCCAGGACCCTGAGATCATGACCTGAGCCGAAGGCAAAGGCACTGAGACACCCAGGCGCCCAAAGACTCAAGTTTTTTTAATTTATTTGTCCCTGTGTTCCCTCCAACAGAAGACTTGACGTGCTGAAGAAGAACCGAACTCCACTGGCCTATTAAGGGCTGGGTATGAACTCGACTATATATGTTTACATAGACTTGCAAAACTGTCTGAGTCCTCTGTGAAAGGCACTGGGCTACCCTGGAGTGAACCTCGTCTCCTGTCCAAATTCAGCTTTAAAACCATGAATGGGCAAGAGCCAAAGTACACACCATAGGCTTTTCTTCAAGCCAACAGCATATACAGCAACCCCAATAACAATAGCCATTTGCTGAACAATAACCATTTGCTGAATGAAACCTTGCACGTCAAACATTATAGGGATATTTCTTCTGGTCCAAACAACAGCCTTTTAAGATCAGTATCTTACTTTCCATTTTACAGATGAGTAAAGTGAGACTCATGGAAAGTGAATGATTTGTCCAACAGCCACACAGGAAGCGGCAGAGCTCAGACTCAAATCCAGTCTGGATCCTAACCTTCCACTCTATCCCATTATCAAATGGGGCTTTTCACCAACGATTCTTTCCTCTCATACCAGAAGAGCAACACAGTAATTTTGCCTGATAGCACTAAGAACTGTGAGCTCCTTGGGTGCAGGTCTTCATTCATGCAAATCGAACAGGAGCCTTTGCAGTGTGCGGACATACTGTACACCATAGCTGGCTGGTGAGAACTCTGACAAGAAGTTGCACCACGAATAAACATGGTTGGTCTCAACCAGGTGAGCAAGTCTGGGGGTGGGACGTGGGCTGGGGCTGGGTCAGGTAGAAATGGAGGTGGGTGAAAAGAAGAAGGAAGCACATGAAAAAGGCATCACACTCTATCTTCTTTGAGCTAAGCCTGCCACATGTTGGATGAACACGTTAACGTGGAAACACCAAATTTAATTTGGGCACAGCCATTACCTTTTGGGGGCACAAGGATGGAATAAATTCTTTACATGGAGTGGGAACAACACATGTGGTCTTCTCCACCTCTAACCATCTGAGGAAATGGGTGAGTCATTTAACTTTTTTGAGCGTAATTTTCCTCTAAGTCTAGCTGATCACTACAGACGCTTAAGCTCTGGAATTCTGATTCTACTAGCAGGAATGATGTGATACTATAGTCATGTATTTTTTTTTTTTTTTGACATGGAAGAGCATTCACATAGAGTCAGGTGACAGATAATTGTAGATGACAGAATTTCCAAGAGAAACAGGAAAGCAAGCAACACAGTGCCTGAGCCCAGCCTGGTCCAGTTTTAACGAGACCCTTTTGCTGCCCAGTCCTGCCTGTCAATATCTGTTCTGCCAAGTCTGAGAGCAGTCTTTCTGCTTCAGTTACTGGAAGACATGCTGTCCCTGACCTCATGTTTCCTCACTTGCCTTCCATATATGTCTCCTCAGGGTTTGTATCCACCATTAGGACTTGGTGAAAATTTGGTTCCACATGGAACCCAAGCTGCAAGTGAGTTTTGGAAATGCTCAGCTTTCTAGCCTCTGGAGTACTGGAAGCCATGTCAGAAGCGTTAAGTGGGTGTTATGTGAGTCTGTCTGTGGCATCTGTGGCATTTTGTTGGGTGCAAAAAGAGGAGCCTCTTGGAGATTTATATAAAACACTTTGCAAAAAGTCTGAAAGAGTAGTCACTAAACTGTTAGTAGTGTTTTGCTTTGATCAGAAGTGTAACTATTCACTTCTTTGTATCGACCGACATCTCCACCATGAATGAGTATTCCTTATATTATTTCTCAAAAAAATAATACTTATTGTTTATGCTCCTATGGTTCTACATTACACGTAGATGCTGTCCCTGCCCTTCTGTGTCTTGTAGCTATTTGTCTTTAAGACACAGGCCACAGAATTAGACCTTGGAAATAATGTTGACGGGCATGACAACATTATTTCAATTCAAATAGTGTTAACAAATCTCTAGATATTTGAATCAGTTTCTTTTTTTTTTAATTTTTGGGAGTAAATTTTATTGTTAAGGCTTTATCTTTTTAAATTATTTTTATTAACATGTAATATATTATTAGCCCCAGGGGTACAGGTCTATGAATCGTCAGGCTTACACATTTCACAACACTCACCATAGCACATACCCTCCTCAATGTCCATAACCCATACACCCTCAGCCTATACCCCTACCCACTCTTGTCCTGAACTGCTTTCAGGATTTTCCCTTTGTCACTAAGACTTGTAAGTTTTACTATTAGATGATGGGGTGTGGACCTATTTTTATTGATTTTGAGGGGGATTCTCTGTGCCGACTGGAATTTGATGCTTATTCCCTTTGCCAAATTAGGGAAATTCTCTACTATAATTTTCTCCAATATACCTTCTGCCCCTCTCTCTTTTTCTTCTTCTAGGATCCCAATTATTTTAATATTGTTTCGTCTTATGGTATCACTTCTCTCTTGAATTCTCCCCTCGTGGTCCAGTAGCTGTTTGTCTCTCTTTTGCTCAGGTTCTTTATTCGCCACCATTTGGTCTTCTGTATCACTAATTCTCTCTTCTACCTCATTTACCCTAGCAGTAAGAGCCTCCATTTTTTTAATTGCACCTCATTAATAGCTTTTTTTATTTCAACTTGGTTAGATTTTAGTTCTTTTATTTCTCCAGGAAGGGATTCTCTAATATCTTCCATGCCTTTTTCAATACCAGCCAACACATTCATGATCTTCATTCTGAACTATAGTTCTGACATATTACCAATGTCCATATTGATTAGGTCCCTATCCATTGGTACTGCCTCTTATTCTTTTTTTTGTGGTGAGTTTTTCTGCCTTGTCATTTTATCCAGATAAGAACAGATGAATGAGAGATTAAAATACTAAAAGTGTGGCAAAGACCCCAGAAAAATATACACTAACCAAGTCAGAAGAGACCTGAAACCTGGGGGGAGAAGTAAGGGGGGGATTAAAAAACAAAAACATATATATATATATTAGACTGGTGTATAGAACAGAGCCACACACTTGATTTTGGGTGTATTCTGATCTCATAGAAGAAACTACTTGCCAAAATTTTAAAGAAAGAAAAACTTATATATATACAAAAATAAGGATAAACATGATGAAGGGACAGAATGTGACTGAAAAGATGAAAACTTAAAAAGATTCTAAAAAAGGAATGAGGGGTGCCTGGGTGGCTCAGTGGGTTAAGCCGCTGCCTTCGGCTCAGGTCATGATCTCGGGGTCCTGGGATCGAGTCCCGCATTGGGCTCTCTGCTCAGCAGGGAGCCTGCTTCCCTCTCTCTCTCTCTCTGCCTGCCTCTCCATCTACTTGTGATTTCTCTCTGTCAATAAATAAATTTAAAAAAAAATCTTTATTAAAAAAGGAATGAGAAGTTGGTTGGAAAAATTAAAAAAAAAAAAGAGGGGAGAATGTGATCAGGCTGGAGCTAGGTTTAGGGTATATTTTGATGTATTAGAAGAAATCATATCCCAAAATTTTAAAGAAAAAAAAAACCTATATGTATACAAAAAATAAGGTCTAAGACAATGAAGGGATAAAATATGACTATAACAATGAAAATTTTAAAAGATTTTTTAAAAAGAAATTGTTGATAAGATAAAATAGTAAAAAAAAAAAGTTAAAAGAGAAAAGAGGAAAAGTTAAAAAAAAAGAATAAGATAAAAATAAAATAATATGGTCAACTAATCTTCGACAAAGCAGGAAAGAATGTCCAATGGAAAAAAGACAGCCTTTTCAATAAATGGTGCTGGGAAAATTGGACAGCCACATGCAGAAAAATGAAATTGGACCATTTCCTTACACCACACACAAAAATAGACTCAAAATGGATGAAGGACCTCAATGTACGAAAGGAATCCATCAAAATCCTTGAGGAGAACACGGGCAGCAACCTCTTCGACCTCTGCCGCAGCAACATCTTCCTAGGAACAACGCAAAAGGCAAGGGAAGCAAGGGAAAAAATGAACTACTGGGATTTCATCAAGATCAAAAGCTTTTGCACAGCAAAGGAAACAGTTAACAAAATCAAAAGACAACTGACAGAATGGGAGAAGATATTTGCAAACGACATATCAGATAAAGGACTAGTGTCCAGAATCTATAAAGAACTTAGCAAACTCAACACCCAAAGAACAAATAATCCAATCAAGAAATGGGCAGAAGACATGAACAGACATTTCTGCAAAGAAGACATCCAGATGGCGAACAGACACATGAAAAAGTGCTCCATATCACTCGGCATCAGGGAAATACAAATCAAAACCACAATGAGATATCACCTCACACCAGTCAGAATGGCTAAAATCAACAAGTCAGGAAATGACAGATGCTGGCGAGGATGCGGAGAAAGGGGAACCCTCCTACACTGTTGGTGGGAATGCAAGCTGGTGCAGCCACTCTGGAAAACAGCATGGAGGTTCCTCAAAATGTTGAAAATAGAACTGCCCTATGACCCAGCAATTGCACTATTGGGTATTTACCCTAAAGATACAAATGTAGTGATCCAAAGGGACACATGCACCCGAATGTTTATAGCAGCAATGTCCACAATAGCCAAACTATGGAAAGAACCTAGATGTCCATCAACAGATGAATGGATCAAGAAGATGTGGTATATATACACAATGGAGTACTATGCAGCCATCAAAAGAAATGAAATCTTGCCATTTGCAACAACATGGATGGAACTAGAGCGTATCATGCTTAGCGAAATAAGTCAAGCAGAGAAAGACAACTATCATATGATCTCCCTGATATGAGGAAGTGGTGATGCAACATGGAGGCTTAAGTGGGTAGAAGAAGAATAAATGAAACAAGATGGGATTGGGAGGGAGACAAACCATAAGTGACTCTTAATCTCACAAAACAAACTGAGGGTTGCCGGGGGGAGGGGGTTTGGGAGAAGGGGGTGGGATTATGGACATTGGGGAGGGTATGTGATTTAGTGAGTGCTGTGAAGTGTGTAAACCTGGTGATTCACAGACCTGTACCCCTGGGGATAAAAATATATGTTTATAAAAAATAAAAAATTAAAAAAATAAAAATAAAAAAAAAAAAATAAAATAAAATAAAAAAAATTTTAACTTTGCAAGACTAAAAGACCATGGGAAAAAACGCCATGAATTCTATGCATTGTTTTGCCCTACCTCTGGAGTTCCCCAGTTCTGGTTGATCATGAACTTGGTCTTGGCTGGATGTTCTTGCTGATCATGATTCTCAAATGTCTTTGCAGGAGGTGGAATTGCACAGCCCTTGCCAGGGGCCAGGCTAAGTAATCTGCTCTGTTTGCTCTTGGGAGCTTTTGTTCCCTGAATGCTTTCCGTAGAGCTTTGGAGGACAGGAACAAAGATGGTGGCCTCCCAATCTCTGGCCGAGAGAAGCTGAGAGCTTGGGGCACCTCTCCTCAGTGCGCCCTCAGAGAAAAGTGCTCAGTCACTCCCGTCTCCCTGGTCTCTGGCTGCACTCTGAGCTCACCCGGCCTGTGACCAGGTGTTTCTATCTCTGGCCCACGGCCCCACTTGGAGTCTCCAAACCCAGCAGATTCCTGGTGCACACTCCTGAATGGCTCCTCCTGGGGGAGGAAGGAGGGGGGTCTCTCCGGATCTGCCAATTGTGAGGTCCCTGCTTGAAGAGCAGTGGTCCAACTATGCCTTGGATCATGGTTTATGGTAACCCCAAGCTGAGATCCCACCTTTTGGCTTCATCTCTGTAGCCGGCTTCCCTGCTCTGATCCCTGGGAGCTCTGCCACCCTCAGACACGGATGGTCTTTTTGTGTCCCCACAGGTCCTGAGACCACACTGTCCCCATGAAGGCTCCAGCCCCGCTTAACCTCTGGAGCCACGTCCCTCAGTGGAGCAGACTTCTAAATATTATGATTTTGTGCTCTGTTGCTCCACCTCTTGCTGGGAGCTGGCCCCTCCCCACCATGAGCTATATTCCTGTGGCTTCAGATTCATTCCTCCGCACATCCTACCTTCCAGAAAGTGGTCGATTTTCTGTTTCTAGAGTTATTTGTCTTCTTCTCTTCTATCTCCTGTTGAGTGTGTAGGTGTTCAGAATGGTTTGATAACTATCTAGCAGAACTCCTGGAACCTGATGCTATTTCAGTCTCTTACTCCTTCACCTTCTTGCTTCCTCCTCTCTCTTGAATCAGTTTCTTAATGAACACTCATAGACAATACAGTCAATGAAAGGGAAGCAAAGTAGGGTCTGAGGAAGATTTATTATCTAAAAGATAATAAAGCATATATCTTTAGCATATATATCATAGCATATATCTTTTGTCTATTTTAAAACAATAATAAATTTTCTTATGACATGAGATCTGTGGTATTATGCAGTTTTGTGAACAAAGATAAACCCAACTATAGGTTATTTGGATGAAAATCACACAACTGGGCCCACGGCAGCATGATACAGGAGAGGGAAAGCTGGGAAGGGAGGTGAGGGGTGGATAGACCATGTGGGTCTTTGAATGTTGTGTTAAGAAATATAGACTCAATTCAAATCTTATCTCCTGTGACTCCCTCAGTGAGCACTGATTTTTTTCAAACAGAAAATATTAAAATATATTTAATCTTTTGCTTACACTTGAGGATTCATTTTGAACATGGATTTGAACATGAGATTTCTAAACCAATAATTGTGATTTGTAAAAATTCACTGAAATAATTTGGTTTATATAGTGCCACAGAAAATGCTGTGAACTATTTAGGTGTTAGATGGCTATAGTGCTTTTCTAATAAAAATAGTTACTGTGATTAATGTAGTTACTTAATCTAGTATTTTTAAAGTACCTGCTATATGCAAGGTACTTTGTTAGGCTTTGGGGGAAATGACATTTAAAGAAAATTTCTCTTCTCTAAAGAGTTTATGGTTTAGTTATGAGAGTCTAGATAATCATAAAATCCTGCATTAAAGAGCTTAATCTGAAACATATTACAGCACAGGAACAGCAGAGCCCAGATACCGGGGAGCGGGCCCTGATGCAACGATGTTAGAACAGGGACTTTTCTTTGAAGGTACAGGAAGGAAGGTGAGTGGGGACGTGAGACAGAGAAGAGGAGGCAGCCAACGTAAGATGCATTATCGTGCTGGTCCCTGCTGTGGGCAACAGGAGCTTAACCCCCCAGGGAAACCAGGAGATGACATGGAGTCTTGGAATTATTCCAGCCAATCACAAAGGAGATGAGGTGTTTATTCACCAGTGTTGTGGACTGAGTGCTGTGTTCTCCCAAGTTTGTATGTTGAAATCTTAATCCCAGATGCCATGGTATTGGGACATAGGGCCTTTGGGAGGTAATTAGGCTTAGATGAGGTCATGATGGGATTAGTGCCTTTAAAGAAAGAAACACCAGAGAGCTTGCTCTCTCTCTCCCTCCTGTAAGGACACAGCAAGAGACAATGGTCTCGTCTACAGCCATACCACCCTGACCGTGCCCGATCTCCTCTGATATTGAAAGTCAAGCAGGGTGGGGCCTGCTTAGTACTTAGATGGAAGAGACTATGGTCTCCAACCAAGAAGAGAGCCTCACTGGAAACCAAAGCAGCCGCTGTTTTGATTTTGGACTTCCCAGCCTCCAGAGCTATGAGAAATACATTTCTGTGCTCACTCCTCCTGGTCCATGATATTGGATTACGGCCATCTGAGCACACTGAAACAAACAGCCTCCTCGGCCTGGGAGCAGGGGTTCTCTAGAAGGAGTTACCTCTTTAGCACTTCCCGCCAGCGGATCACGGGCAGAGCGGCTTCTCCCAGTTTGGAGGAGGTTTTCAACCAGAGAGAGGCTGCTTCTAGCTGCTGGGAGTGCACCTGTGAACACTGAAGGCAAGGCTAGAAGTATCTGGGTGAGAGTTAGCAGCGTCTTCTAGCAGGTTAACTCTAAGGAGGAATGGCCGTGGCAGTCTTCATACTCCAGGGAGGATGTTGCATTTTAAGGGAGCCTTAAAGGGATAGGATGTCAACAGACATAGGCAGGAAAAGCCATGGAGGGGAAAACTGGAGCCTTAACCTGGAGGAGGCAAAGTTTGGGATACCTTAGATAACGAATACAATCACTATAACTCTATTTTTTCCCCTTTGAATGATTTAATCCTTGGATTTTATGTCTAAAAAAATTGTTCATATCTTAATTTAAAAATAGTTTTTGGCTAAAAAATGCTAACCCTCTTCTGAGCTTTCAGCGAGTGGTGATCACAGATCACCATAACAAATGTAATAATAATAGTAAAAAAAAGTTTCAAATATAGTGGGAATCCCCAAAATATGACACAGAGACTTGAAGTGAGCAAATGCTGTTGGAAACATGACACTGATAGGCTTGCTGAAAGTAGGGTTACCACAAAACTTCAGTTGGTAAAATCCACAATATAGATCTACAAAGCGCTATAGAGCAAAGTGCAGTAAAATGAGGTATGCCTGTATCTAGACTGCTTTCAAACTTGATTCTAAGGAAGATTCATGTAATCAGTAAGTATGAAGTCTGTACAATATGGAGATGAGCAAGACAGATCAAACACCTGCCCTACATAGTTGACTGTTTCGTAGGAGATGCTGGTGGCAGATCAGTCTACAACACTTCACAAGGCCTCTACCCTTGGGATAACAAGCAGGAAAGTCAGGTGACTGTTCTGAGCTCCTGGCAGGCGGGGCACGGCCTTCTTTATGTTCAAAATCCCGGTAACTATCTTACCACCTGGCCCTAAGTAGATACTGGGTAACAGTGGTCAAATTATGGGAGAATATGCCTAAGCAGGTATAAATGGGTAATAGGAGAACTTGAGTTCAGGTTTTATAAAAGAATCACAGTGATTAGCAGCACCTTTTCTCCCTACAGGTTTCTGGGTGTCCTGAGTCGTGAGATTTATTTCCCAGGTTTTTTCTTCTATGAGGTCTTTAGCTTAGGATGAACTCTATTTCATTTCCCTAGCATGTGGTGAGCTAAGGCCACACCTCCCTTCTTGCTTCATAATATGCAAAGAGAAGTTTCTCTTTAAATTCTAGAAATAAATTTTATTTACTGTTTAAGTGTCTTCACCTCAGGCGGTCTTACTGAAACAGAGCTTGGGCTTCTGGCTTTCTCTTGAATTACATTTCTGTCAGCATTTACATGTGTAATGTTTAATCTTGCTAAGTTTTGTGTCTCATTAAAACAGTTCATGAATCACTTTTTATGGTTTCCATGTAGGTTACAAGAATGAGCGCATTTGCATACAGATCCAAGTCTCTGCCAAATCTAGGAGACCACCTTTAAAATGTATCTATTTTCTTGCTAAAACCCCCTTTCTTTTTTTTTTTTATTTTTAATTTTTTATAAACATATATTTTTATCCCCAGGGGTACAGGTCTGTGAATCGCCAGGTTTACACACTTCACAGCACTCACCATAGCACATACCCTCCCCAATGTCCATAACCCCACCCCCTTCTCCCAAACCCCCTTCCCCCAGCAACCCTCAGTTTGTTTTGTGAGATTAAGAGTCACTTTTTGTTTATCTCCCTCCCAGTCCCATCTTGTTTCATTTATTTTTCTCCTACCCCCTTAACTCCCCCATGTTGCATCTCCACTTCCTCATATCAGGGAGATCATATGATAGTTGTCTTTCTCCGATTGACTTATTTCACTAAGCATGATACCCTCTAGTTCCATCCATGTTGTCGCAAATGGCAAGATTTCATTTCTTTTGATGGCTGCATAGTATTCCATTGTGTATATATACCATATCTTCTTTATCCAGTCATCTGTGGATGGACATCTAGGTTCTTTCCATAGTTTGGCTATTGTAGACATTGGTGCTATAAACATTCGGGTGCACATGCCCCTTCGGATTACTACGTTTGTATCTTTAGGGTAAATACCCAGTAGTGCAATTGCTGGGTCATGGGGTAGTTCTATTTTCAACTTTTTGAGGAACCTCCATGCTGTTTTCCAGAGTGGTTGCACCAGCTTGCATTCCCACCAACAGTGTAGGAGGGTTCCCCTTTCTCCGCATCCTCGCCAGCATCTGTCATTTCCTGACTTGTTGATTTTAGCCATTCTGACTGGTGTGAGGTGATACCTCATTGTGGTTTTGATTTGTATTTCCCTGATGCCGAGTGATGTGGAGCAGTTTTTCCTGTGTCTGTTGGCCATTTGGATGTCTTCTTTGCAGAAATGTCTGTTCATGTCTTCTGCCCACTTCTTGATTGGATTATTTGTTCTTTGGGTGTTGAGTTTGCTAAGTTCTTTATAGAATCACACTAGCCCTTTATCTGATATGTCGTTTGCAAATATCTTCTCCCATTCTGTCAGTTGTCTTTTGGTTTTGTTAACTGTTTCCTTTGCTGTGCAAAAGCTTTTGATCTTGGTGAAATCCCAATAGTTCATTTTTGCCCTTACTTCCTTTGCCTTTGGCAATGTTCCTAGGAAGATGTTTCTGTGGCTGAGGTCGAAGAGGTTGCTGCCTGTGTTCTCCTCAAGGATTTTGATGGATTCCTTTCTCACATTGAGGTCCTTCATCCATTTTGAGTCTATTTTCATGTTTGGTGTAAGGAAATGGTCCAATTTCATTTTTCTGCATGTGGCCGTCCAATTTTCCCAACACCATTTATTGAAGAGGCTGTCTTTTTTCCATTTGACATTCTTTCCTGCTTTATCGAAGATTAGTTGACCGTAGAGTTGAGGGTTTATTTCTGAGCTCTCTATTCTGTTCCATTGATCTATGTGTCTGTTTTTGTGCCAGTACCATGCTGTCTTGATGATGACAGCTTTGTAATAGAGCTTGAAGTCTGGGATTGTGACGCCACCAACTTTGGCTTTCTTTTTCAAATTTCCTTTGGCTATTCGAGGTCTTTTCTGGTTCCATACAAATTTTAAGATTATTTGTTCCATTTTTTGAAAAAAATGGATGGTATTTTGATAGGAATTGCATTAATTGTGTAGATTGCTTTAGGTAGCATAGACATTTTCACAATATTTGTTCTTCCAATCCAGGAGTATGGAACATTTTTCCATTTCTTTGTGTCTTCTTCAATTTCTTTCATGAGTATTTTATAGTTTTCTGAGTATAGATTCTTCGCCTCCTTGTTTAGGTTTATTCCTAGGTATCTTATAGTTTTGGGTGCAATTGTAAATGGGATTGACTCCTTAATTTCTCTTTCTAATATCACCTCCATCTCCACTTCCTTTTTTCTCCCTAATAATTTCCTTCCATTGTCAAAACCAAAACCTGACATTTTCCTCAGGGCCACTTTCACAAGTCAAAGATTTTTATTACTCTAAAAGCTACTTCCTGAAAAGCAGCAAACTAGAACCTACTTGAGGGTACATGTTGTGGACAGTTAGCTGGGTAACTCACTCCCCAGGCTCATCTTGATCCAGTAGAATCCCAGATTACCATGACAATGGAATGTTTTCTGACAAATAGCTAACTCTGAAGACAATAAGCTTACAAATGCCAAGGGTCTGCAAAAGTTTTTCCAAAGCTGGCTTCCAAGGAGTGTTAGAGTTTGAGTTGCTAATGGGTGTTTGGCAAAATGGTTTTGTAGTCAAATTTGGGAACCCCTTCATATTCTGTTTTTCTCTTGGAAAATTAATAAAGTACATTAACATATTATAACATATTATTAATAAAGTATATTAACATATTATAGGTTCTTAACCCTATTTAACCATAGAAACCTTTCAAAAAGAACCTTTTAACAATTCACAGATTACTAATGTTCTAAGAAATATTGTTTGGGAAAGATTGATCCACATGGTTTCTATGGAGTTTATGTCCTGGATTTATCATATCAGAGGACTTGAATAGTGGGTGGTTTTTTGTTTGTTTGTTAGTTTTTTTTTAGTTCTTCATGTATGTGTCTCTGAATGCATGTATTTATTTACGATTGTTTTTCTATGACTGACAAGCTTTGCCTTGATTATCAATGTGATTCATACTGTGTTACTGATTCATTGATGAACATCACCCACTATGTTCTTAGTTGAATAGTTTAACACAGTACTTCTCAAAGTGTGGTCCCTGAACCAGAAACTTCAGCATCATCTGAGAACTTTTTAGAAATGCAAATTTTCAGGTCCCACACTTACTTATTTAGAAACTGTGAGGGAGGTCAAGCAATCTGTGTTTTAACAAGCCTTCCAGTTAATTCTGATGCACACTGAGGTTTGAGAACCATCAGTTTAACACCATTTAAGACATCTGCTTTCAGCTCAGAAGGGGTAACAGGGACTAGATTTATCCTCCTATCTGAAACAACTGAAAAACTGCACAAAATATATGAAACAACAGTTCTCAGACATGGGACATCAGGCAGCTCAGGGATAATCATTCTTGAGAAATGGAAAACAAATGAAATGATCCCTACCACTGCTCCAGCTTACTGCCTATAGGGAGTTTATAGGTTCAAGGCACAGAAAGAAGATCCAGAGAGCTGCAGAAGGTTCTCCTCAAGTCCTTTGCTTATTGTTGATTGGAGTTTGGGTGTGAGGGAACTACCCGAGGGAATGATCTGCCCAAATGGAGCAGAGGAAACAATCCCTACAGCTCACACAAGACTGGGAATAGGTCATGTTCTCACCATCTAGAGGAAGAGACTTCTATTCACAGAGCACTGGGAGAATACCCAGAGGGTAATGCCTCAGTAGTTGGCTCCCAGCTCAAAGTACTCTGGTCTGATTGATAAAACTTGAAAGTCTTGAAAGGATCAAACTATTTCCAGATAACATAACTATGTCCCAGAATAACACTCAAAAAATATTGGTCAGAGAACTTAACAATGACTGGGATCTAATACAATCCATAATAAAGAGAAAAAAAAATCAATTAATAGAAACAAATCCAGAGGTGTTTGGGGGCTCAGTTGGTGAAGCGTCCAACTCTTGATTTCAACTCAGGTCATGATCTCGGGTTGTGAGATCAAGGCCCACATCAGCTTCACAATGGCATGGAGGCTGCTTAAGATTATCTCTCTCCCTCTGCCTCTCCCCAACACTCCTCTCTCTAAAAAGGAGAAGGAGAAGATGATGATCTAAAAGAGACATAGACAATACAATTAATAAATAAATACATTAGAACAGTTATAACTATATTCCATGGGTTCATATGATAAGGTAGAGAACTGCTTGAGTATGTTAAGTAGAGACATGGAAAATATTAAAAAGGCCCAAACTGAACTTTGAGAGATAAAAGATACAATGTCTAAGATGGAAACTACGATGTATTAGACTCAACAAAATAAAACATTAAATACCTTAAAGACACAACAGAAATTATCCAAAATAAAACCCAGGGGAAAAAAAGACTGGAAAAAAAATGAGTAATGCATTAGTAAACTGTGGAAAATGTCACTTGACCTGATACATGTGATTAGAGTTCTTGAAAGGTAGGAACAGAGAGAATATTTGAAAAAATAATGACTACACATTTCCCAAACTTCATGAAGTCTATAAATCTACAAATCCAAGAAATTCGTCAAAGTTTAAGAACAAGAAATATGAAAATAATACCAATAATACCAAGGCATATCATAATCAAATTGCTTAAAACCAGTGATAAGGAGATAATTTTAAAAGTTGCCAGGGAAAAATGTCACAGAATATGTGGGGGAGGTTTGGGGTAGGGAGTGGATAAAAAGGTAAGAATGACAGCAGATTGCTGGTGGGAAACAATGTAAGCTACAGGACTGTGGAGCAGTATTAAAAAATACCTTTCGGGCGCCTGAGTGGCTCAGTAGGTTAAGCCGCAGCCTTCGGCTCAGGTCATGATCTCAGGTCCTGGGATCGAGTCCCACATCGGGCTCTCTGCTCGGCGGGGAGCCTGCTTCCTCCTCTCTCTCTGCCTGCCTCTCTACCTACTTGTGATCTCTGTCTGTCAAATAAATAAATAAAATCTTTAAAAAAAAAAAACCTTTCAAAAATGAAGGTTAAATAAAGTATCTTTCAGGCATGTAAAAGCTAAAAGAATTCACAGCAACAGACTGAGCCAAAATTGATTTTTACAAGGAGTCCTCAGGCAGAGGGAAAATGCTATTAGAAAGAAATCTGGAGGTCCTTAAGTAATGAAGAACACTGGAAATAGTATAAAGATAAGTAAATATAAAACACTTCACTCCCCATCCAGGCCTTTTTAAAAAAATCTGCTTAAAAGATAATAGTTTACCAGAAAAAAAATGCAACATATAGAAGATACTGTAGGGTTTATAATGTAGAAGTCAAATGTCAAGTGTATGACAGTAATAGCACAAAGGCCTGGAGGGAAGAAAATGAAGTGTTCTATAGTAAGGTTTATACTCTTTGTGAAGTAGTATATTATCACTGAAACCAGACTGTAATCGATTAGAGATGTATACTATAAACTCTAAAGCAACCACTAACACAAAATAAAATAGTTATAGCTAACAAGCCATCAAAGGAAATAAAATGGAATCATAAAAATATTCAACCCAAAAGAGAGCAAAAAATAAAAAAAAAATTTAAAAAAAATTTAAAAAGAGAACAAATAACAGATGGGGGAAATTTTAAAAATGCAAGATGATGGATTTAAAACCAACATGTAAACAAGATTTTTTTTTTTTTTTGGCCTATAGTCTCAGGCAAATAAACAAGTTTTATCTCCTATCAGCATTAAGTTTCTCTCAAAAAGTTGTGCAGTGGAAGATTAGAAAGTTGAACTAATCGTGGTTATAACAGCAAAATGATCTTGGCAGTGATTCCTTTTTGAACTTAAGCGTATCATGGAGAGATGTCTAACAAGTTCAGCTAAGAGACACTGCTGAAGGCACTTTTCATTTCTTGCTTCACAGAGATTTATGTAACTCCGATTGCTATAGGGTAACAATCCAGGCATGGAGGGCTCAAAAGGGATTTCTTCCTCACAAGGCTGGGGCTTAGGAAAGCTATTAAAAGGACTTTCTTTTATTCCCCTGAGACTCAAGGAAACTCTGCAAGCCTTTTGAGCTAACTCTCTTGTTTGGTCACTGGTATCTATCTGCTACCCTCTGCCTTTTCCGTGTCATGCTCCCTCACTTTGATTACACCTGCTGCTTTTCAGTTCCTCCTTCCCTCCAGGCTGTCCAAGGAAGCCAGAGAACTTTTTCCCAGAAAATTTTTCATCCACCAAACCCATTCACTTAATTCATTCTTTGGATCTTAATTCAAAAGTGCTCCATTCTTCACCTTACCCCCCCATCCCAGATTCTTATCACATTTTGGGGTATGATCATTAGGATGGCAAGATGGAAGAGAAAATGATAATATCTGTATTTCTCACCTCGTCAGATTAAAATAGTCCAGTCTTTTGTTGCCACTCAAGCCTCCCAGTCACCCCCTCCCCATGGACCCACCTCTGACCTTTTAAGGAAATGTCTGACCTTTATTATGCAGGTTGGGATAATCAGTGGAGGGAATACCTGAAAAACAGGTAAGCCTGGAGGAGCCAGGCTAGAGAAGAAAAATACTAGAGGTAACATAATAGAGGACTTGGGCAAAGAAGGTCGAGGCACAGGATGTGAGAGAAGGACAAGCATGGATGTGAGGAGGGTTGGGAGGAATTTTGGTGGGGACTGGAGATGAAGATGGCAGAAGGGCCCTGGGACATGTGAGATACTGAGAGTGAGAGGAGACAGACAACAGAATATCAAGATGTGTGTCTGTGGCTATGAGTTTTGACCATTATTGGGAGGCACCATTAAGGATAAAAATGGCTTTTACTGGAATTTTGGTTATTATATTTGTCTCTGGGAATAGGAAAGCATAGAGAGACTAGACTACACGGAGCCTATTAGTGGCTAGTGTGCTTTGACTGCCAAGGTCCGTTCCCCCTCCTTTTGGTAAGGCAGCCCCAATATCTTCTGAGCCCCAGCTCTCATCCTTCCTTTCAATTCACAGTTCTCTAGGTTTTACCTCCAAGTCTAAGGATGAGCATGTGACTTGGGCCTGGGCAATCAGAGCAACACATTCCCCTGGCCAGGATGGTTTAGGGAGTGTGCGTGTGTTCTCTTTCGAACGAGTGGGAGTCATGCCCAGGATATGTGCCAGAAGAGAAACAGTTCTTTTACTCCTGGATTTGAACATGGCAATGAAACTGAACCATAGATGAACTGGCTGAAGTAGGGAGACACCAGGTCCAGGAAACATCGTTGAAGCCCCCTCACTAGCCTGTGCCTCAACTAGCCCTCAGCTTTTTAACTCCATGAACCAATAAATACCCTCCCCCCTTTTCTTTCTTTGCTTATGGCAATGTCAGTCAGGTTTTTGGCCACTTGGAATTGAAAAAGTTCCAAATTATACAGCATTCAACTTATGTATCTGTGTTAAGATTTGATTAAGGCCGTCTCCATGATTATACTTCATGAGAGCAGGGTCTAGGCCCTTTTTTTTCTCTACTGTATCCCTACCATCTTGTACACCGTGTGCAACATCTGTTGGATAAATGATTAAGGGCTTCTTTACAACTGGTTATTGTCTGTTTCCCTGCTAGATTTAAGCTAAGGGTCAGGATATATTTTTTCTTTGTTTTCTTATATATTTATGTGTGTGTGTGTGTGTGTATGTGTGTATATATATATACAATCTTATTTATATCCATATATAATTGTATAAAAGCTATATATTTATATATACATTTATTAAATTTACATATACTTTTATGTAAAATTATTTATTATAAAATACAAAGTTACTTATATATAAATATATAAATTTTTCTATAAAATGCATAAATCTTTATATAATTATATATAATATTATATATTTATATATCTTTTTCTATATTCACATATCTATATTCACATATCTTTTTATATATTCACATATCTTTTTATAAGATTCACATATCTTATATGTGAAATATATAAATATAAAGATACATAATATATAAATATAAAATAATTTATTTATAAATATACAAAATCATATATATATAATTATATATATAATTTTTCTTTTTTTACTATTTGTCTTGAGCTTTCAGCCTAATGCACAAGGCTTGGCATATATAAGGTGCTTCACACATATTGGCAGAATGAATGAACAAATACAGGAAAAAAAGATATAAATTCAAACTAGAGCAAGGGATTACAGTGCCCATCATGAAAAGGCCAATTAACTCAGTTGAAAGGGATGATAGCTTTTACTTCATGCATGCTTCTCTGACCTGAGGAGGCCTAAGCTTGCATAGAAGACTTAA
This sequence comes from Mustela lutreola, assembly GCF_030435805.1. Classification (NCBI taxonomy): domain Eukaryota; kingdom Metazoa; phylum Chordata; class Mammalia; order Carnivora; family Mustelidae; genus Mustela; species Mustela lutreola. The sequence continues at coordinate 109,940,467 of NC_081297.1, forward strand.
AAAAGAATACTGATTAACATATCGCTATCATATACTTTACCAATTTGCAATATCTAGAGAAAAAACTGGACTCTATTGTAGTTACAGTATCAAAAGGTAAGGCAAAATTTCAAATTACATAAGCAATATTTCTAGATTATTTTAAATTATCATTTATAAATGACAAAGAAATGCATATCCAGTAAAGACTCTAAAAAGTCCACGAGGGATTCCAATCCCCACTCACACAGTCATGCAAGCACAGAGTCTATTCTGAGACCAGGACGAAAAATTTCCATCATTTCCTCTCTAAGTATTATATATGGTTCAACGAAGAAAACAGTTTTCTGGAAAAGACTTGGATAGTATGAGTTCCCTAAACTACCTTTAGCGGAGGGGAGAAAAGGCTGTGATTCCAGGAAAATGTGGCTTTGCCTGGGGCCATCTTTTTTGTCTGGACGGGGCTGGTGATCAGAATCATTCCTTTTCTCCTGCAAGACCACACCCAAGCCAGATCGCTGTCTCAGAAACAAAGAACAGAGAGCAAAATACCACTTCCCACTGCTGGGTTCTGATAGTTTTCTCTCATCTGTTCCTTCTCCCCTGCCCCTCCTTAGTTGAAATGACCTATTAAGTTAATGTAGAGGAACCTCAGATTTCTTAGGTTGATTTTATCAATTAATGAATGCATGATGTTGTTGGAAATTGTGGGTGTTGACTCGTATTTTAATGAGCCTTAGAGAATATACAAATTTTCAAAACAGTAACTTCCATTGTAATGAACTCATGGCTAGAAAACAGGTCTGAAAGAAACAGCATTCCTTTTGTGGTGAATTAACAAGAAAGACTGGACTCAAAAAGAGGGAAATGTTTCCTCCTTTTTGTGAAAGTCTGGAGTGAGGATTTGAGAATTTGTACAACACAGGAAGAAGTTAAGTGTTTCTTTGACATCAAGACAAAAGAAATGTCTGCCTTTCCCCTACCATCTTGCTTGTTTCTTCAGTCTACAGGAAACAATTATGAAACTATAAGGTTACTCTTCTTTTTAGAGAGAGGCATGACAAAGTATTTGCTGTTCAACAGGAAGACTGTTGTGATCAGATGAATAGCACACCTGTGTGGGTATTCTGCTATGATATTCGTGTATCTGTACTGCGGACTCTTTCTTGATAATGCTGTTTATTATAATGGGATTTCACGTGTGCTATGAAAGTGATAAAGTGTCAATCATTTAAATCTTACTTATATCCTAAATATGTATGTCTTAATGTATATCCTTAATGGCTGGTATACCATGGGTACACAGCATTTGTTTGTACCAAATATATCATAGGTGCTCATCATGTATTTGCATAAAATGATAAAGTGTTGATTTGTTTTAGCAACCATTTATTTTAGTTTCTCTAAATTCTTATCTGTAATTTTTGGTAAGAGTAACCTTGTGACTTAATGTGTTTAGACCTTCCCATTGTTGTACATAGAGATCTCGCAGATGTCTGGAGCTCATTTAATAGCCTTCTCAACATTACACTTAAGCACTCCTTAATTTACATTATCATTTTAATAGCCTTGGATGCCAGAATTAGTTGATGGTTCTTCCCATGCTTCATACATAGGGAATATTGTTTCTCTATGTGTCACACTCTCAAAGCGAGTTTTGTATACTAAAAGGAAAAAATCTGATCTTTTTTTTATCATCAACTAATATTTTAAAATGTGAAACCATGTGATCAAAGTAGGTGGGTGAGAATAGTCTGTTACTCAGTTATAAGTTCTTTCTTACTAAAACAAATTATATATATATATATATATATATATATATATATATATAATTTTTTATTTTTTAAGAAAGTCTGGATAGTGATAGAACTTCTCTCTTAAGCTTACAGTGGCTCTGGAAGTTTGCCATCCCTGGTTTTAACAATACGGATTAAAGATGTGAGGAGGTTGAGATATGGGGTAGATTGTGTTTTCCAAAGATGGTCACCACAATATATCCCACCCCTTACAGTGTAATGGTGACACTGCTCCTACCAAGCAGTGGCATCTGTCTTTCCTCCCCTTGAATCTGGTGGGCCTCTGACTGTGACAGAAGTGACCATCTGTGATTTGGGAAGTTTAGATAGTTCTTGCCTCATGATTTTGGGTTACTTGATCTTGAAACCCATCATCTTGTGTTTGCATAAAATGATAAAGTGTTGATTTGTTTTAGCAACCATTTATTTTAGTTTCTCTAACTAAACAACCATGTGTGAAGAAGCCCAGGCCACAGACTGAGGCTGTATGTGAATGTTCAGACTCCAACTTTGGCTGACATTCCTGTCCATAGCCAAAATCCATGGGCTGTATGAATAAAGAAATCTTCAAGATGGGGTGCGTGGGTGGCTCAGCCAGTGGGTGGCTCAGCCAGCTCACCTGCTTTCTGCTCAGGTCATGATCCCGGGGTCCTGGTATTGAGTCCTGCTTTGGGATCCCTCCTCAGGGAGCTTCTCTCTCTTCCTCTGCCCCTTCCCCACTCATCCTCTCTCTCTCTCTCTCAAATAAATAAATGAATAAAATCTTAAAAAAAAAAAGAAGAAACTTTCAAGATGACATCAGTACCAAAAAGAGTTAGACTGCATAAGAAAAAATACTCCAAGAGAGAATTACCCCACTCCCAGCCAAGTAAACCTTCGGACTTGTGAGTGTCCATAATAATAAAATAATTGTTGTTGTTTTAAGGGACTAAGTTCTAGTCATGCCCATTGTGCAACAATAGATAACTAAAACAAGATGGTGGTCTTTCGTGGTGAAAGGAAAGACCCTAAGTGGTCTTTCGTGGTGAAAGGAGATTTCAGGCATTCTCTCTTTTCTGGGAGGCTTCCTTTGAACGACACAGCATCAGACAATGGAAAGAGAAGTCAGACCCGCTGCCAATCATGTAGCAGTCTGTGATCTTATCTGTCCGTGGAGTCGGGACTACTGGGAAAACTACAAAAACCTGACATAATTAGAGGGGTATTCTTAAAAACCAGCAAAGAGAAAAAGCCAATTACAAACAATATGAAAAATTTGGTTTGTGTTTTCTGTTTGTTTTTGTTTTTATGTTTTTTGGTTTTTTTCTTGGTACATAATCGGATTCACTGAGGGCATAGATTTTGTGCGGGTGTGTGTTTTTCTCATGCTGTACTCTCAAATCCTAGAATAGTACCTAGCAGGGAGGCTCACTAAAAATATGTTGAATGAATGAATATAAACACTCTGGACAGAATGAGCACCAAAATTTATTTCTGGCAGATAGAATTATGTATGGTTTTCTTCTTTGTCCTAAATTCTCTACCACGATCATGGATTACTTATAAAATGTACTTGGAAAAGGTCATGGCATTCTTTTTAGAATAATAAAAGCTTTCAAATACTTACATATAAACATATATTAAAATCTTTTTATAAGCAAAATATCTTCTTGGAAAAAAGGCATTAAAATAAGTCTCAAGAGAAGGCTTCGTGTTGTGTAGGCAGAGGCAGCAATGAAGTACAGATTTTCTTAGTTAATGTATGGATTCTCTATAGGTATGACAGAAACACAGATTTCTGTCAAGGTTTGAATTAATTAATTGGCTTATTTTCCATCTTCTTGTGATCTCTTTATTTAGCTCAGTCGGGATTCATTTCCTCTGCCAATTTAAAAGCATGAGGATTGTCACCTTTTGCCAAAAAAGTCCCAGAGTGAGGGTCTCTTACCACTACAATTGTTCAGAATTAGGATGGAAAAGAGAGTTCAGTTTGTGTACCAGCTCTGATCGACTGTTCTGGAGATGACCCAGCACACCCTGTGGACATGGATCCCCAGGTAATGATGCCTCATCGATTACAGATATCTGCCATTGATCAGGGATAGAGGAGGCAGGTGTGGCCGCCCACGAATGTGCGACTCCATCAATGACTCTCTTAGTCTGTCTTGTGTCAGGCCCTACTTGTTTACAAACTCTTGATCCTCATTAGCTTCTCATGGTCAGTTGACAGTGTGGTAGGTTGAAGAACCCCAGGAGACGGTCTCATTCTCGTCCCTGGAATTGGGATAACAGTCCGTCGTGACTAAGTTGAGAAATAAAACGATCACTGATTGCAACGTAATTGGCAGTCTAGTTAGACTTCTCTTTCCATAATTTGTTGCTTTGTGAATACATTATGTCCTACAGTCAAGGGGAATTAGGGAGCAGTCCGAATACATTACCGGTCAGCTAACCTGCAACTAGGGAGAGTACGCTGGGTCATCCAGGTGAACCTATTTTAACCCTAAGAGTCTTTAAAAGTGGAGGAGAGCCCCAGGAGGGTCACGGTCCGGGGAACTGTGGAAAGAGCCAGAGAGCTGGTCGCGTGGAGGACTCGGCTTCACGTTGCTGACTTTAAAGGTGGAGCAGGGAGCTGGGAGTGAAGGAAAGCAGACTCCGGACGTTGGAAAAGGCAAGTAAAGGGCTCTCTTCTTGACCCCCCAGAGAGCATTGCATTCGGCCAGCACCTTGCTCTTAGCCAGTGGGATCCATGTCGTATTCTAATCGTAGGGAGGAAAAATGCGCCCTCTGTGTTTCTGAGTTCAGGCTGAGCCCTCTTGTACTGAAAGATAAACAAGAGAAAAAAAAAAAAAAACAACAGGAGTTTATTAACATGTAAACCTCATATATACCTGCCAGGCGCCCAGGAAAAATGAGTAACTCAAAGAGGTAGCTTTAATTCAGGGTTTACTACCATCTTAATAGGGAAAGGAAGGGCGGATATATACCTGTTCCCGGAGAGTGATTTTTGTGAAAGATAAATGGGCCTTTAGAAGAAGAGATGGTGGGTGTGATAATTTGTAACAAAGTCTGTCTGGGTGTGGTGTTGACCTCTAGTCTCCTCTACGCTGATAAGAGCGGGTCTTCCGAGTAAATGAAACTCCAGGGAAGGGGATTTGTTACAACGGAGTTCCTCTTCGAGCAAGGGGAGCTAAGGGGAGTTTAGAGAAAGCCTCCCTCCACATCTGCTTTTTTGCAAGTGTCCACAGCTCAAAATAAGCAATATGTCAAACCCGCACATTTTGCGAAGGTCGACTGCCTTATGTTTCATAACCTACCCAACGGTAAGAAAATAAATTAGTGTTGTTTAAGTTAGTGGTAACTTGTCACACCTGCCGTGGAAAAGTGCAATATGGGTTATTCTACATTTCTTTACTTATTTAAAGGTTTTATTTATTAATTTGAGAGTGAGAGAGCGGAGAAAGCATGAGCAGAGGGGAGAGGCAGAGGGAGAAGAGAAGCAAACTCTCCGCTGGGCAGGGTAGCCGATGCAAGGCTCCCTCCTAAGATGCTGAGATCATGACCTGAGCCAAAGGCAGATGCTTAACCATCGGAGCCATCCAGGCACCCCTGGGTTATTCTGCCTTTACAAAGAAACTATTCCAGGGGCGCCTGGGTGGCTCAGTGGGTTAAGCCGCTGCCTTCGGCTCAGTTCATGGTCTCAGGGTCCTGTGATCAAGTCCCACGTCGGGGCTCTCTGCTCAGCAGGGAGCCTGCTTCCCTCTCTCTCTTTCTCTCTCTCTCTCTCTGCCAGCCTCTCTACCTACCTGTGATCTCTCTCTGTCAAATAAATAAATAAAATATTTAAAAAAAAACCAACTATTCCACAGTGCCCTCCCCAAATGCTGACCCATTCGTTTTCTGGATATCATTTTAAAATTTATGGCCAGTTTCTTCTAATAATCTGAGGACCCCGTCTCTCAATTTCACCATGTTATATGGTGTGAGAAGCAAGCAGGTTTTATCATTTCTGAGAAATGGTCTAATTTCCCCTTCCCTCAAATAATTTTTCTCTATCCAGCAAGACGGCATTCATTGAACAATTATAGAACAATACAAAATGAAGAATTCAAAATTGGATTGCTGTAAGGAAGGGGAGAGATTATTAGGATTATTAGCTACAACTTTGAGGAAAAACTATAGTTTTGAGGAAAAACTATAATCACTGAGTTTTGGGTTTAAAAATTTACTATTTATTGGGGCACCTGGCTGGCTCAGTTGGTAGAGCATGCGACTCTTAATCTTGGGGTCATGAGTTTGACCCCCACGTTGGGGTAGAGATTACTTAAAAATCTTAAAAAAAATTATGACTTATTTGTATATTATCTTGTTTAATCTTTAGAACAACTTTCAAAGGGAGGGATTGTTGTTTCTATTTTTACCAATTAGGTTATCAAGGCTCAGTCCAAGAATTAACTGCTGCAAGTTCAAGTAGAAATGCAGAGGTTCCCTTAATGGATCAGGTAACACTTTCCTTTCTGATGAGATTTGCTCTGTGGCCTCCTATTCTCTCAGAGCCTTCATTTATGGATGGGATATACATTTTGGAAGAGTTTCAGGTAGAGCCTCCCCTCTAGCTGTGGGGACAAGCAGGTGACTTACTTTACTCTCAAGAGCTATGATTGGCTTTAAGAAGCGATAGTCCTCCTACTTAATTATAGCTGAAGTAATGTCCACAGCAGAGTTTCTAAAATTGTGTTGCATTTTAAAAGAACCTGGGGAACTTTAAAAAATCCCAGTGTCCAGGCCACACTGCACACCAGTTAAATCCTTAACTTTCGGAGTGGATTTGGAGTAGATTTAGACAACAGTAACTTTAAAAAACTTCCAAGGTGATTCCAAGTTTAGGAACTCTTGATCCACAACCCAGAACCTCATTTGTGGTGGTTATATCCCCAGCATTAACTGGCTTATAGTATGTAACAATTATATGAGCACACAATTTTTTTTTTTAAGATTTTATTTATTTATTTGACAAAGAGTACAAGAATACAAGTAGGCAGAGAGAGAGGAAGGGAAGCAGTTTCCCTGCTGAGCGGAGAGCCGGATGTGGGACTCGATCCCAGGACCTTGAGATCATGACCCAAGCGGAAGGCAGCAGCTTAACCCACTGAGCCATCCAGGCACCCCTGAGCACACAATTTTTTAAATGAGTATTTGACAGATCACTATAACCTTAGTTGCTCAATTAAGTTTAATGAGATTCAGGTTGTCTTAAGCCATGATTCATTTTAGCAAGTTTTAGATTTCTGAGTGTATTGATGAAATTTCGTTTTTTCTTAATTCTTACATATTTTTTCTATTCACAATTCTAAAGCCTTCATTCTCTGTAACATCTCTGTTTATATCACTATATATGTTTAGAGAATGTCTTTCTAGCCTTTTTACTAATAAGGTGGTTATACTGTATTGACTTAAGACAAAAACTCAGAAGCAGGAAAACCTTTTAAAAAGTAATATAAATAAAGGAAATCCAAACAAAGACACTACCGGTGTCTGGTGATGTGGGGTAGAAAACCCCTGTCCCAGTGGGGCCAGGCAGGAAATCTAAATGAAATGCACTGGTGTTTTGTTTTGTTTTGTTTTAAGATTTTTATTTATTTATTTGACAGAGACACAGTGAGAGAGGGAACACAGGCAGGGGGAGTGGGAGAGAGAGAAGCAGGCTTCCAACTGAGCCCGATGTGGGGCTCGATCCCAGGACCCCAAGACCATGACCTGAGCCGAAGGCAGATGCTTAGCAACTGAGCCACCCAGGTGTCCTCTGCACTGGTGTTTTTAAAGAGAATGGGAGAGAGGGAGGGAGGGAGAAGGAGGGACAGAACAGAGGGAATATAGGATGCACAGTACTGCCAGATCATCATCATCTTCTCCTTTTTTTTTTTTTTTTTAAGAGAAGCCAAAATCAGGTGTTTTATTAAGTGTCTATATATTTCTCAACATTTGCTCAATTTTAAAACACTGTGTCAATCAAACAAAACATGGATGTGCTTGAGACTCAGCCATAGTATTTCAAGCATCAGACAATGGTGGGTTTATAAGGGCAAGTGTCCTTGGGATCTAGCCCTGATGAGGAAGATAGCAGATCCGGCAATCCTGGGTTTGGTCCCCCATCCTCCCTAGAGATAAAAACCTTGGCCATTGGACTTTAGTCCTGTTAGTCGTTATTGGATATTAGCGATAAAAATGATCACAAGATTGAACAATTCTATATTAGTTAATATTATTGTGTGGAATACTGTTGTTGTTGTTGGGTTTTTTTGGTATGCGCTGTATAGCTAATACATTTTATTTAATGACCGCATCTATCAGTAGAGAATTAAGACTAATCCATGGCTCTGGAAGAGAACATGGGATGTGGTAAGAGTGACTTTTGAGATAGGAAAAGTGTTGAATGACAGGGTATAAGGTCAGGCGGGAGAGGAGAGCCCAGGAAAATTGCATTCGTATTTCTTTGAGGGGAAACTGGTGGAATTATTTACTTAAGAGGTTTTGATGAGGTTGGAAGAATGTGAAAAAGTCCATTTTTATAAATACTTTGATCTCTTGTTTTATTCTAGTCATTATCTATCAAACCCAAAGGAGAGACTCCTTTTTTCTTTGTTGCTTATTTGCAAAGCATTTATAGACCAAATTCATTGTTGCTGACCTTCTTCCCCAGCCTCCTTTGAGCTTTCCTTTCCTTTGTGTTAGATGCTTTGAATTACACATAGTAATAGAGACCGGCTACAGCTGACTAGCTCTGAAGTGTTAAGATTAGTCACCAGCAATCCTCGGTGGCTGGAAGCATAAAAAAATCTTTTAATTTGCTGAGCCTCTGACTTGCAAATATGCAATTTCTTGATAAACTTGCTACTATGCTTTCAGCTCCACCCTCTGTGAACATTTTCCTGGCGATTGTTAATGGAAAACTCTCTTCATCACCTCCAATAAAATTAATAATCAAAAAGGCCAGTTTGTGTGCCCCTTATGTTACAAACATAGCAGCAGCTATGGAAGGTGAAAAGGAAGGGGTGGTGGTGATTCTGTTTGTTTTGTTTTTGTTTGGGGTGGGGGGGAATCTTGTATTCTTTATAACTCAGATGCATTCTGTGGAGATATAATTAAAAAAAAAAACCTTTCTAATATAAATTTGCAGTTATTTCTTCACTCTAAACTTGTTATAACAAATCTTGAGAGAACACATTCTAGATGAGATGTCGTCCATGGAAGTTGTTTAAACATCTGAACAAATGATGATTAAACAAATATTAAAATTATTTTTTACATGTAAAAATCTAAACCATGATTTCAAGCTGTGTAAGTGAATTATAGATACCTATTAAATTTAGTCATGAATACACATGCACACACACACACACATCCATACACCTATATACTTAACTTTGATGATATATGTATATATATACATATAAATCAATCCAACACTGTTTTCCCTTTCAGAGTGTATCTTGCTGGGGAATGGGCAGGGTGCATGCTTATAGCTGATCTGGTCATAGCACGTCTCTCCTTCTGCACCCAATAATTGTCTCAAGTGGTAAGCACGTGATGGAAGCTGGCCAATCAGAATCTACCCTAGGGCTTTTCAAACAAAATTAGGAAAAAGAAGCTTCTTTTTCTTCTTGTTTATGAAACTTTTTGGGTATGAGATCAGGTGTCACTTCTTAAAAACCGAGGGAAGGGCTCATGACAAGCCAGACAAGCTAATACAGCATGCAGCAAGACATGATGGGGGCAGTAGGGCTCGAGTGTATTCTGGTGATATTTAAATCCCTAGTTAAAGACTTCCTTAAAGGCAGTATAATTCTGCTTCTCTCAAATATGGCTCAGTGAATTCCTCCTTTTTAAAAAATTTTTTTATTAATGTATAATGTATTATTTGCCCCAGGAGTGAAGATCTGTGAATCATGAGATTCAACATTTCACAGCACTCACCATAGCACATACCCTCTTCAGTGTCCATAACCCAACTACCCTACCCCTCTGTCCCCTCCTCCAGCAACCCTCTGTTTGTTTTGTGAGATTAAGAGTCTCTTATGGTTTGTCTCCCTCCTGATCCCATCTTGTTTCATTTTTTCCCTCCCTACCCCTCAGGACTCCCCCCCCCCCCCAGCCTGCCTCTTAAATTCTTCATATTAGAGAGATCATATGATAATTGTTTTTATCTGATTGAGTTATTTCACGTAATACCCTCAAGTTCCATCCACATTGTTGCAAATGGCAAGATTTTCTTTCTTTGGATGGCTGCATAGTATAGCATTGTATATATATGCCACATCTTTATCCATTCATCTATTGATGGGCATCTAGATTCTTTGCATAGTTTGGCTATTGTGGACATTACTGTACATTTGGGTGCACATGGCCCTTCAGATTACTACATTTGTATCTTTAGGGTAAGTGCCCAGTAGTGCAATTGCTGGGTCATAGAGTAGCTCTATTTTCAACTTTCTGAGGAATCTCCATGCTGTCTTCCAGAGCGGCTGCACCAGCCTGCATTCCCACCAACATTGTAGGAGGGTTCCCCTTTCTCTGCATCCTTGCTAACATCTGTCATTTCCTGACTTGTTAATTTTAGCCTTTCTGACTGGTGTGAGGTGGTATCTCATTGTAGTTTTGATTTGTATCTCCCTGATGCTGAGTGATGTTGAGTACATTTTCATGTGCCTATTGGCCATTTGGATATCTTCTTTGTAGAAATGTCTGTTTATGTCTTTTGCCCATTTCTTGATTGGATTATTTGTTCTTTGGGTGTTGAGTTTGGTAAGCTCTTTATAGATTTTGGATACTAGCCCTTTATCTGAGATGTCATTTGCAAATATCTTCCATTCTGCAGTTGTCTTTTGGTTTTGTTAACTGTTTCCTTTGCTGTGCAAAAGCTTTTGATCTTGATGAAGTCCCAATAATTTATTTTTGCCCTTGCTTCCCTTGCCTTTGGCAATGTTTCTAAGAAGTTGCTGTGGCTGAGGTCAAAGAGGTTGCTGCCTGTGTTCTCCTCCAGGACTTTGGTGGATTCCTGTCTCACATTGAGGTCTTTCATCTATTTGGAGTCTACTTTTGTGTGTGCTGTAAGGAAATGGTCCAGTTTCATTTTTCTGCATGTGGCTATCCAGTTTTCCCCAACACCATTTGTTGAAGAGGCTGTCTTTTTTCCATTGGACATTCTTTCTGCTTTGTCAAAGATTAGTTGACCAGAGAGTTGAGGGTCTATTTCTGGGTTCTCTATTCTGTTCCATTGATCTATGTGTCTGTTTTTGTGCTGGTACCATATTGTCTTGATGATGACAGCTTTGTAACAGAGCTTGAAATCTGGAATTGTGATGCCACCAACTTTGGCTTTCTTTTTCAACATTCCTCTGGCTATTTGGGGTCTTTTCTGGTTCCATATAAATTTTAGGATTATTTACCCAATTTCTTTGAAAAAAAAAAAAGATAGTATTTTGATAGGGTTTTCATTAAATGTGTAGATTGCTTTAGGTAGCGTAGAGATTTTCACAATAGTTGTTCTTCCAATCCATGAGCATGGAATGCTTTTCCATCTCTTAGTGTCTTCCTCAATTTCTTTCATGAGTACTTTATAGTTTTCTTTTTTTTTTTTTAAAGATTCTAAAAAACTTTTATTTATTTGACAGAGATCACAAGTAGGCAGAGAGAGGAGGGGGAAGCAGGCTCCCCACTGAGCAGAGAGCCCATTGCAGGCTTGATCCCAGGACCCTGGGAGCATGACCTGAGCCAAAGGCAGAGGCTTTAACCCACTGAGCCACCCAGGGGCCCCACTTTGTAATTTTCTGAGTACAGATACTTTGCCTCTCTGGTCAGGTTTATTTCTAGGTATCTTATGGTTTTGGGTGCAGTTGTAAATGGGATTGACTCCGTAGTTTCTCTTTTTTCTGTCTTGCTGTTGGTGTATAGAAATGCAACTGATTTCTGGGCATTGACTTTATATCCTTTATTGATTTCCTGTATGAGCTCTAGTAGTTTTGGAGTGGAATCTTTTGGATTTTCCACATAAAGTATCATATCATCTGCAAAGAGTGAGAGTTTGACTTCTTCTTTGCTGATTCAGATGCCTTTTTCTTTTTGGTGTCTAATTGCTGAGGCTAGGACTTCTACTACTATGCTGAATAGCAGCGAAGTTAGTGGACATCCCTGCCATGTTCCTGACCTTAGGGGAAAAGCTCTGTTTTTCCCCCATTGAGAATGATACTGGCTGTAGGTTTTTCATAGATAGCTTTGATATCGAGCTATGTACCCTCTATGCCTACACACTGAAGAATTTTAATCAAGAAAGGATGCTGTGTGGGCACCTGGGTGGCTCAGTGGGTTAGAGCCTTTGCCTTCAGCTCAGTCGGGATCCCAGGGTCCTGGGATCGAGCCCCACATAGGTTTCTCTGCTTAGCAGGAAGTCTGCTTCCTCCTCTCTCTCTCTCTCTCTCTCTCTCTCTCTGCCTACTTCTCTGCCTTCTTGTGATCTCTGTCAAATAAGTCAATAAAATCTTAAAAAAAAAAAAAAAAAAGAAATGCTGCTGTATTTGTCAAATGCTTTTTCAGCATCTCTTGAGATTATCATGTGGTTCTTGTTCTTTCTTTTATTAATTTATTGTATCACATTGACTGATTTGCAGATATTGAACCAAACTTGCAACCCAGGAATCAATCCCACTTGGTTGTGGTGAATGATCCTTTTAATGTACTGTTGAACCCTATTGGCTAGTATTTTTGTGAAAGTTTTTGCTTCTGTGTTCATCAAGGAAATTGGTCTGTAATTATCCTTTTTGATGGGGTCTTTGTCTGGTTTTGGGATCAGGGTGATACTGGCCTCATAAAATGATTTTGGAAATCCTCCTTCCATTTCTATTTTTTGGAACAGTCTCAGGAGAATAGGAATTAATTCTTATTAAAATGTTTGGTAGAATTCCCCTGGAAAGCTGTTTGGCCCTGGGCTCCAGTTTGTTGTGAGATTTTTGATGACTGCTTCAATCTCCTTACTGGTTATGGGTCTGTTCAGGTTTTCTATTTCTTCCTGGTTCAGTTTTTGGTAGAATGCATCCATTTCTTCCAGATTATAAAATTTGCTGGTGTAGAGTTGCTCATAATATGTTCTTTTTTTTTTTAAGATTTTAATTATTTATTTAACAGTGAGAGAGATTACAAGTAGGCAGAGAGGCAGGCAGAGAGAGGGGGAAGCAGGCTCCCTGCTGAGCAGAGAGCCCAATGTGGGGCTCAATCCCAGGACCCTGGGATCATGACCTGAGCTGAAGGCAGAGGTTTTAACTCACTGAGCCACCCAGGAGGCTTATAATAATTTCTTATAATTGTTTGTATTTCTTTGGTGTTGGTTGTCATCTCTCATAATTTGTTCATAATATGTTCTTATAATTGTTTGTATTTCTTTGGTGTTGGTTGTCATCTCTCCTCTTTCATTCATGATTTTATTAATTTGGGTCCTTTCTGTTTTCTTTTGGATAAGTCTGACCAGGGACTTATCAATCTTATTAATTCTTTCAAAGAACCAGCTCCTTGTTTTGTTGATTTCTTCTATTATTCTTTTGGTTTCTATTTCATTGATTTCTCCTCTAATCTTTTTATTTATAATAAGAGTTACTATAATTATTTATATTATTTATTTACATTTATTATTTATTTATTTATTTATTATTTCTCTTCTGCTGGGTTTAGGCTTTCTTTGCTGTTCTTTCTCCAGCTTCTTTAGGTGCAGTGTTAGGTTGTGTACTTGAAACCTTTCTTGTTTTTTGAAAAAGGCTTGTATTGCTGTATACCTTCCTCTCAGGACTGCCTTTGCTGTGTCCCACAGATTTCGAACAGTTCTGTTTTCATTATCATTTGTTTCCATGAATTTTTTCAATTCTTCTTTAATTTCCTTGTTGACCCATTCATTCTTTAGTAGGATACTCTTTAGCTTCCATGTATTTGAGTTCTTTCCAACTTTCATCTTGTGATTGAGTTCTAACTTCACAGCGCTGTGGTCTGAAAATATGCAGAGAATGAGCCCAGTCCTGTGGTATAGGTTGAGACCCGATTTGTGGCCCAGGATGTGATGTGATCTATTCTGGAGAATGTTCCATGTGCCCTGGAAAAGAATGTGGATTCTGTTGCTTTGGGATAGAACGTTCTGAATATATTTGTGATGTCCATCTGGTCCAATGTGTCATTTAAGGCCTTTATTTCCTTGTTGATCTTTTGCTTGGATGATCTGTCCATTTCAGTGAAGAAGATGTTACCATCCCCTACTATTGTTGTATTATTGTCGATGTGTTTCTTTGATTTTGTTATTAGTTGGTTTACATAATTGGCTGCTCCCATGTTAGGGGCATAGATATTTAAAATTGTTAGATCTCCTTGTTGGACAGACCCTTTAAGTATGATATAGTGTCCTTCCTCATCTCTTCAGTCTGTGACTTAAGTCTGTGACTTAAAATCTAGTGTATCTGGTATAAGGATTGCCACCTCAGCTTTCTTTTGATGTCCATTAGCATGGTAAGTTGTTTTCCACCCCCTTACTTTCAATCTGGAGGTGAATTTGGGTCTAAAGTGAGTTTCTTATAGATAGCATATTGATGTGTATTTTTTTTTTTATCCATTCTGATACCCTGTGTCTTTTGATTGGGTCATTTAGCCCATTTACATTCAGGGTAACTATTGAAAGATATGAATTTAGTGCCATTGTATTGCCTGTAAGGTGACTGTTACTGTAGATTGTTTCTGTTCCTTTCTGGTCTACTACTTTTAGGTTCTGTCTTTGCTTAGAGGACCCCATTCAATATTTCCTGTAGGGCTGGTTTGGTGTTTGCAAATTCTTTTAATTTTTATTTGTCCTGGATGCTTTTTAATCTCTCCTTCTATTTTCAATGATCGCCTAGCTGGATATAGTATTCTTGGCTGCATGTTTTTCTCACTTAGTGCTCTGAATATATCATGCCAGTTCTTTCTGGCCTGCAGGTCTCTGTAGATAGGTCTGCTGACAATCTAATATTTCTACCATTGTATGTTATAGACTTCTTGTCCTGAGCTGCTTTCAGGATTTTCTCTTTGTCATTAAGACTAGTGAGTTTTACTGTTAGATGATGAGGTGTGAACCTATTTTCATTGATTTTGAGGGAGGATATCTATGCCTCCTGGATTTTGATGCTTGTTTCCTTCACCAAATTAGGGAAACTCTCTACTATAATTTGCTCCAATATACCTTCTGCCCCTCTCTCTCTTTTCTTCTTCTGGAATCCCAATGATTCTAATATTGTTTCATCTTATGGTATCACTTATCTCTCGAATTCTCCACTTGTGGTCCAGTAGTTGTCTCTCTTTGCTCAGCTTCTTTATTCTCCATTATTTGGTCTTCTATATCACTAATTCTCTCTCCTGCCTCATTTATCCTACCAGTAAGAACCTCCATTTTTTATTATATCTCATTAATAGCTTTTTTTTATTTTAACTTGGTTAGATTTTAGTTCTTTTATTTCTCTAGAAAGAGATTCTCTAATGTCTTCCATGTTTTTTTGGAGCCCAGCTAGCACCTTGGTAATTATCTTCCTGAACTCTAGTTCTGACATATTATCAATGTCCATATTGATTAGGTCCCTAGCCATTGGTAGTCTTTTATTTATTTATTTATTTATTTATTTATTTATTGTGATGAGTTTCTCCACCTTGTAATTTTATCCGGATAAGAATAAATGAATGAGAGAACAAAATAGCAAAAGGGTAGCAACCACAAGAGAGAAATATACACTAACTAAATCAGAAGAGATGCGAAACCAGGGGGAGATGAAAGTGGGGAGAGAAGAAGAAAGAGAAGGAGAAGAAGGGAAAAGGAGGAGAAGGGAGAAGAAGGAGGAGAGAGGGAGAAGGGAGAAGAAGGGGGAGGAGGGAGGGGTGGGAGAGGGAGGAAGAGGGAGAGTGAGGAGGAGTTCAGAATGATTTGATAACTATCTAGCTGAACTTCTGGGACCTGCTGCTATCTCGGTCTCCTACTGCTTCACCATCTTGCTCCTCTCTTAATTGGGTATTTTTTAACATAATAGAATTTGGTAGATTGCAGGGATTAAAACCCGTCTGGACATGCTCTTGTTTTTACGGTATGGGTTAGTGACCTGGCTAAGGTCACACAGCTGGCTCGTGGAGGCACTAGACCCTATGCCACATATTTTGACTTCAACTTCATTATAAAGCTGCTCACGATTTCCATAGCAAAGATAATGTCTAATGTCTACATTTCAGGTTTTAGTGACTATGAGGGCCAGGGTAATTTGTCCTTTTGGATGATCCCTGACCTTGATGGAGGAAGGAAAGGGAGAGAGTCATAGAGAGATGGTAAGACCATAGCACTTGCACTAAATTAAGCACTCAAACTTTGAGCTTTTTAGGCAACCCCGTAATTTCTATGTAGAAAGGGTAGTGATTGCTGGAATCTTTGGCTGACGCCTGCCTTTGCATACTATTTCAAGACTAAGAACATTTATCAAAGAATGAAGATGTGAGTAGGGGTAGGAACGGACAGATAATACTGGTTGTGGATAGAGGGGGTCAGGTGGGAAAGATTGGCCAAATTATCTTTGGCTCTCTTACCTGTTTCTGATTCGCTATAGAAAGGACCATCAGCGGATTTCCTTCATAGAGAAGTGAATAAAATCTCAGTCTAGACCCTCCGTCTCTTTTTGCTTCATTTTGAACAAAGAGGGTTCTGTCCTTTTATTACTGATTGTGGTCTAAAATAAAGAATTTTTTAGATTCCATCCTGCTCACCACCTCTGGCTCTTTCCAGATCAAATTCGAGAACCAAGGTCCATTGTGAAAACTGAAATTGAACTGTGAAAATAATCTGTCTCACTGTAAAGACCCTTAGAGTTTTGAAGACCGTTCACGTTTGGTCCCTTTAAAGCACCATGCAGCAGGCAGGGTAGAAATTATTATCCTATTTCACAGATGATCAAACTGAATCTTGAAGGTATAGAAATATATACAGTGTTATAGAACTTTGACCCAGAAACAGTTCCCACGGTTCCATTTCAATCCTATAGATAAGGACACTTTGCTAAGGACTTAGAACTTGGGGAAAGTTCATGTCTGATTTTTAAAATACAGGATATTTTTATCTTGTTTATCACAGTAAACCCAAAATCTTCAAGAGTTCTGTGTGTTTGTGCTTTAGTGTTTACGAAATCCTGCAGCTATTTTTAAACAATGCAGTATTTATTTTGGACTCGAATCCAGATTTCATTCACTCCTGCAATTTCCCAGTGGTCAACCACTTCGATGTCGTGATCGGTTTAGGAGAGGTTTGAGGAGGACAACTCAGTTAATTATTGGCATTTTCGCTCTTTAGCATTTGGTAGCTGGCTTTTCAGGAAAACTTAAGCAGATAGTACTTGCGACTGGTAAACACTGCACTGAAAATAGTTTTTCTAAAGTCCTGGAAACTGTTCTTATTGGACATGAAACAGCTCCTCTAAGCACTGGAATGTGTAATTTAAGGCTCTGACTACTACTTTTTATTTTTCCCAAAGTACTTTCACATACGTGATCTCTATTAAGTCTGAGTGGGAAAATGATGTACCATTCTTTGTTTTCACAGTAGAAGAAAGAAGGGCTACATTTGTCCTGCTGTGTCGATAATTAGTGGCAGACCGTGAACCCTAACTCCCAGTTTGCCTTTTGTCCATGCTTTCTACATGTTGACATAACAAGGGAGCAATAACTGTGGCCAACCAGCTGGCGTTATAATATTTGAGGAAAATAACAGTTTGTACCCCCTCCTTTTGTGCCAGTTACCAGTTCCTTTCTGCTCTGGCCACATAAAAGAATCCTTGGATCTTAGATCACAGGAGCCCCTTTTTGATTTGAGATGTTGGCTACTCTTTTGTCAACATCCTCATTATCTGTAATGTGTATTCTGCCACTTGGTTTATATTCAGTGTAGCTCTCTAGTATGCCCTTTCATTTTTTTTTTAAAGTATTTATTTATTTGAGAGAGAGAAAAGGCGCAGCAACAGCAACAGCAGCAGCAGTGGGAAGGCAGAAGCAGAGGGAGAAACAGACTCCCTGCTGAGCAGGGAGCCCTCAGCTCCATGGGGGATGGTGGGGGGAACTCCAGGATTATGATCTGAGCGGAAGACAGACCACAGGCTTAACTGATTGAGCCACCCAGGTGCCCCACATCTTTTTTTTTAAGTTTTAGGTCTTTAACCTAGTCTTGCCAAAACAATAAGGTTTTTATAGGAAGGGACTGACAAACTTTTCTAGGTTCATTCTTCACTTTAATTTCCCGTTTATTTTTTAAGACTTATTAGAGTGCATGCATAAGTGTGCACAGGGCAAAAGAACCTCAAGCAGACCCCTGGTGAGCTCAGAGCCCAACAGAGGGTTCCTCACGACACTGAGATCATGATGGCAGTGGAAACCAAGAGTCAGATGTTCAACTGACTGAGCCACCCAGGTGACTCCTGTTTTATTCTTTCTTCAAGGTATCTTGAGTTTGGCTTCACAAGATGTGTATTAAAAGTTTTTCTCCCTCCTCTTATCAGTTAGTCATCTTTTCCTACTGAAAAGATAAACAGAAAGGACCATTGCCCTATGCTGGTTTTTCCTTACCTGCCTGCCTTATAATTTTCTTCCTAGTGAAAGGATCTTCTTTTGTTTCACATTAATGCCCAACTTCTAATGACAGTCACGGCCAGCTGCATAATGTATAGTGTCCAGTGCAAAGTGAAAATATGGGTCCTTTTCTCCAAAAAGGAGAAAAGGACTAGTAAAGAAACTAAAATGGAAAGTTTTCTTTTAAAATATTTTACCTCTAAAACTTAATAGGGCTACAAGTGATGCATAAGTTAACTTTATAAACTGCAAAAACATTTTTGGTGTCAATCTTATATACCAAAATCATATTTTATTAGTGTGATATCTTAATCATATAATTTTCTGCAAGTCTACTAAATTTATTAGATCATCAAAATTTATATTTTTTCACCAATGGATTTAAAAGTGATGTTAATCACTCCTGGCAAATGAAAGATTAAAAATAATTTTTTAATTATATTTATAATTTTGAGAAGGAACTTTCTGCACTGCTCCTGGAACTGTTAAGAGTATTTTATAGAACGTAACAACATTGGGGTACATTTCTGATAAATTATTTTGATACAAATTTTACTTCATCTAGAACTGAGGATTCTGGGAACAATTTTTTTGGAAAAAAAAAATCCTACAAATCAGTTTTCTGTAAGTCTGAATTTTGTTTTAAATGTAAATTTATACAATGGCATTTTAACTTTTCCTCTGGAATTTCCCATAATATGGGGAGGAGGGAAGTACTACAAGAAACTGAAAGAAACTTTTAAGATCTGTATATTGTTAAGTACTCAATTATTCTATTGTGTATCTTCAGTTACAAGAACAAAACAATTTAAAAATTGTTTCCCTTGTTAATATTGGGTTCAGCCAAAGCTTCACATGAAAATAGTGATCTTTTTCATTGACTGTGATCATCTTTAAATTATTTCCATTTTTAAGCCTGTAGATATTTGCTTGACAGTATTATAACAGTTTCCAGATTCTTTGAATAATTACAATAATTCTCTGATAGGCTTTATTTCCATGTCCGTTTATATGCTTCTATTTTGTAGTAACTTACTGACCAAGTTTACCACCCGAGTATGGGTGATTAGGATCGCATCAGTCCCGCTAGAGGGAGAGTTAATATTTGTGCAGATAGGGTAGGGACAGACCAGCTGACTGGTCTTCCACCCAAGCCTCTCTGCTCTGCAGAAGCTGCGGTTGCTCATTGCCCATCTGGGCCCAGTTCCCAGCCCCACCACCCCTCAGGCCCTGCACCCCAGACTGACCGAGATGGCTGTGCGTGCCTGCTGGCAGCTGTGCCGGTGGACCTGAGCCCTCGCATGCCTGGACCACAACCGCTTGCATACATGGCTGCCCGCTTGCTCTGCTCATGCTCCGTGGGCCCATTAGACTTTGCTTTGAAATCCAAGTTCAAGAATAAAATGGTCAAAATTTTAAGGCAGCAGGACAGAACATTAAACCAAGCGTGGCTCTGGACGAAGGTGCAGATGACATGCCCATGAAGCCGGCCTTGACAAGGAGGCCTTTCTGAGCAGTGCGCCCAGCCCCCAAATCAGAGATTAGTTAACAAAGTTGGAATTACTCCGTCTCTATTGCGCAGCCTGGCTTTGTGACCCTGTCTAACCTCGACCCACCCACTCTCTTCAGACCAGCCCCAACAAGGTTTATGACCCCCTATCCTTGCTGATCTGCTAACACTACGTGCTTTGAGTGTATTGTCCCCCTTTATCAGTTAGTCTTGTGTATTGACTTTTGTCCCTCACCCTTTCACTAACTCTTGTTTATTTCTGCCCCCCGTCCTTCAGTCCTGATGCCTGGCACCACTTTGCAAACAGACTACCTACATGTGTGCCTTTGTCTCAGGCGCTAACTTCAAGAGAACCCGGATTCTAACTATTGGTACAGTCCTTGGAGGTGTGTTTTGGGGGCTGAATTTACTTGGTGATTGACGAGACCTCTAACCATGCTGGCAGTCCCATGTTAGAGGCTAACATTCATTCGTTCAACAGATACACATCGAGTGTTTGCTCTGTGCCAGGCACAGAATAATAGGAAACAAAACACAAAAGTTCCTGCCTTTGTGGTGCTCCCAGGAGAAATATTATGGAGAAATAAAACAGGGAGGGAGTGATGTGGGAGGAGTTTCACAATTTTTTTTTTTTTTTAAGTTTTATTTATTTTAGGTAAGCTTCGGTGGCTGATTCAGTTAGGTGTGTGCCTTTGGTTCAGGTCATGGGATCCTGGGATCAAGTCCCACATAGGGCTCCTTGCTGAGCTGGAGCTTGCTTCTCCCTCTTGCTGGCTGCTCCCCCTGCTTGTGCGTTCTCTTGCTCTCTCGCGACAAATAATAAATAAACCTCAAAAAAAAAAAAAAAAGTTTATTTTTAGAGAGTATGAGAGCAGGAGGGGCATAGGGTAAGGAAGAGAGACTCCCAAACAGATTCCAAGCTGAGCATGAGCCGGATACAGAGCTGGATCTCATGACCCTGAGATCAGGATCTGAGTGGAAGCCAAGCGCTGGATGCTCAACTGAGGGCAGTACCCAGGCGCCGCATGGTTTGCAGTTTCAAAGAAGGACTCAGGAATGGCCTCATTTGAATAGACTTGAAGGACAGAGGGAGCCATGGAGAAACCTGTGAGAAGATTCTAATTAAAGGCAGGGACAGGGGCGTCTGAGTGGCTCAGTGGGTTAAAGCCTCTGCCTTGGGCTAGGGTCGGGAACCCGGGGTCATGGGATTGAGCCCTGCGTTGGGCTCTCTGCTCCGCAGGGAGCCTGCCTTCCTCCTCTCTCTGCGTACCTGTGATCTCTGTCTGTCAAATAAATAAAATCTTTAAAAAAAAAAAAAAGGGCAGGGACAAATGGAAAACCAGGAGGTGGCAGAATTCCTGGTCTGGAAGCAACACGGAGCCAGCATGGCGGGAGCGCAGCGGTCACCCGCGGACTCCTAGCAGATGTGGTGGAGCAGCAAGGCCAAAACTAGTAGGGCCATTCAGGGCACCATCCCGACGTTGTTGTTTATGGAGGAAACATTTTTCTGCAAAAGAGTGACTTGATCTGCTTTACTTCCAGGTGCAACCAAGCTTTGCATCCAGTGCTAGCTTAGGATGTTGTACACATAATTATTCTCAGCTGGGGATACCACAAATGCAACCAGTCCTCCCCGTTCTTTTTCCTGGCTTTCAAATAATTTTTAGTATTTAAAATATTTATTTAAAATTTCTAAAATTTTTTAATTTGGTAATACACTATTTTTTCCCTTTTCTTTTTTATTTGGTATGACAATCTTTGATTTCTTTCTTGAAAATGCTTTTTGAAATACACTTATTTTTATTCAACAAGACATGTAAATTACATATGCTATTGTCTTTACTCAAAAGAGACTTTTTGTTTACTGGTAGAAATACTTTGTCAATCACTGCCTACATTCTTTAAAGACTAGCTTAGGATGTTGTACACATAATTATTCTCATTGTTGGAAAATGCATATAGTTTCCACCCATTTGAATTTGCATTTTGATTTTATTTCCTTTGTTTTGCAATGAAATATCTTTTTGTTAACCAAGTATGTAAGTGAAACTTAAACTGAACTGTTTTAGCTAAGAGGTAGTGCATGAATATATCAACCAGTTTTGTATGGAATCAATTATTCTCTGCCATAATGAAGTCAGGATGGCATAAAATTAGTTCTCTGGATCTTTAGTCCATAGTGTTTCTGTTCAAAGTTTTGAAGCCACCGAATCCTTGAGAGGATGCCTTTGTCCCAGAACTATAAATGAGTGTTGATAGAAAAAAGTGGGCCAATATCTGTTTATACCTAAGGAGGCAGGGTTCAACCTGTATCATCTATTCCTGCCCACCCCCCCACCAACCCCAACTCACAACTTTTCCCTAAGTTTCTCTTTCTCTTTTTATGCTTCTGGTCCTTTCTTCTTCTATGCTGCTCCTTTCCTCCAAACCACCTACCTGTAGAAGTCCACCACATTGCAATTGGGAGGGGAATGGGAGTCTAGATTATGGGCTGGACAAAGTGTTCTTCCATCAAAATCCCTGTCTCAATACTAGTGACCTGTTCCCAGTGCCCAGGGAATGTTGCCACAAGAACAAAATGTTCTTTTCCCTTGGCCAGTTTAATGACCTGTGAAATCTGCAGTGCAAAATGCTTAAAAGGGATGTAAAAGTAACTTGCATACTTGAACAATTATACTTGAATGTAGCAGTTGAAAATGTTTTCTCCTCAGGCTCACTACTGTCTGTTCCATGAGGGCAAGGCATCAGGGTCTTTGTGGTTGGCTTGTTTCCTCAGAAGTTTAATGAAATGTCTAGAACCTAGTGAGCATTTTATTTC
Organism: Mustela lutreola; assembly: GCF_030435805.1. Taxonomy (NCBI): domain Eukaryota; kingdom Metazoa; phylum Chordata; class Mammalia; order Carnivora; family Mustelidae; genus Mustela; species Mustela lutreola. The sequence goes on from NC_081297.1 coordinate 109,963,196, forward strand.
TGCGATAAATGAATACAGAGTTAACTGTATGTAGAGCACTGAAGTCTTTGGTTTATTAAAGACCTACCTGTAAGGAGCAACAAGGTTTAGGAATTGATGTTCAGAAGTTGTTGATCTGTTGGCTAATATCAGTCAAAAAGAACAAATCAGTATTAAATTTGCCCAAATTCAATCCCTTCTGGCAATGGTCTGTAGCATTCAGGTGGATTACATAGTATTGAATCTTGCCATGTAATCAGATTTATTTTGCTATGTAGAGGAACATTTGGCAATTAACTCATCTTGGTGAGCTCATGGTATTGAAGTCCTGTTAAAAATAGAACATTTTGGGCGCCTGGGTGGCTCAGTGGGTTAAGCCACTGCCTTCGGCTCAGGTCATGATCTCAGGGTCCTGGGATCGAGTCCCGCATCGGGCTCTCTGCTCAGCGGGGAGCCTGCTTCCCTCTCTCTCTCTGCCTGCCTCTCTGCCTACTTGTGATCTCTGTCTGTCAAATAAATAAATAAAATCTTTAAAAAAAAAAAATAGAACATTTTTCTGAAGTTGTGGTATAGTACACATCTGTTTCTTTTTGCCTTAGAGCACCCATTCACCAATTGTCTTTAATTTTAACATCTTTAGCATTAACTTCATTTGGTTAATGTGCTACCAATGATGTTGCCTACTCTAAACAAAGAAGATTCAAGCTCAGCTGTCCAGAGGTCACATTCCCTGGGCCATGGTTACTGGATTGGAGATAGCTTCATAAGCCAATCAGAGCCAATAAAATGTAATGAAAAGCCACTGGGAAGGAGCTCTTTCCCCTCTTGCTCTAGAGTATAGCTAGGAAGATACTGTCTTCAGATATGTTGCCCCAGGAGGGGAGAGTCTGATAATAATGAAACTAATAAGGAGAGTGGAATTCAGAGACAGAGAAATACAGTCAAATTTGGATCACAATAATACATAATTTAAACCCATGATGAGTCTATACCTAAAACAATGTCTATCTCTGGGTTTTACTGTAATGAGCTGAAAAATTCAGTATTTAAGTTTATACTGGGTTTTTGATCCTTTATGACCAAAAGAACTGATACTAATAATACATATTTCCTTTTCTGTACATCCCTTGGGTTTTTTCCTTTGTGCTTTTTTTTTTTAATCACTTCTTTGTTAAAACCTACTTTAGCTTCATCCCATAGGTTTTTTTTTTTTTTTTTTTTTTAAATTTAAGAGTATTTATTTGTTTGACACAGAGAGAGACAGTGAGAGAGGGAATACAAGCAGGCTTCCCACAAAGCAGGAAACCCAATGCGGAGCTTGATCCCAGGACCCTGGGATCATGACCTGAGCCAAAGGCAGGTGCTTAATGACTGAGCAACCCAGGCGCCCCTTCATCCTATAGGTTTTAATGTATTTCATGTTGTTCAGTTTTAGATTGTTTTCCTGTTTCTATCTTGATTTCTTTCCTTTTTTGAAAAAATATTTTTATTAGAGAATGAGAGCACAAACAGGAGGAGCAGCAGCAGCAGAGAGAGAGAGAGAGGCAGGCTCCCTACAGAGAGGGGAGCCTGATGCAGGGCTTAATCCCAGGATCCTGGGATCATGACCTGAGCTGAAGACAGATGTTTAATCAACTGAGTAACCCAGGTGCCCTCCATTTTGATTTAATGCTTGATCCCCAGACTCCTTACAATTACACTTTTAAATTTTTAAATGTAGGTGTTTGGGGAAGTTCCGTTTTTCTTGATATGTTCTAGTTTTAATGACTTGTGAGTAGATAATGTGGTACCTTGCTGATTTTTTTGGGGAGAGATAGTTTTGAGATTTGCTTTATGACATAGTACAAAGTTGGATTTTATAAATATTTGTGTTTGGAAAATTGTGCTCAGGATTCATATACATGTTTCTGTTATATCAAGTTTCATCATTGTTTTGCTTAAATCTTTAATATTCTTACTACTTCAGGTTTACTCTGTCTATAAATTGCTAAAAAGGATGTTAAAATCATTAGTATAATTATGGACTTAGAAAGTTCTTATAATTGTGCCAGTATTTTAGCGTATATTTTAGCTGTGTTAGCTAACTATATGCTCAGGATTATTCTATCTTTAAGTAAATTGTCTTTGTCATGTCATATTTTTGTCTTAAAATCACATTAATATGATGTTAATATTGCTGTACCAACTTTCTTCTGGTTAGTGTGTGTCTGTTACATCTTTCCCAATTCTTTTTCTCTGAGTTTTTCTATGTTCTTATATTTAAATGTTTTTTGTCAATGTATATTTTAAAACCATTATACATTTTATCTATTAAGAGGTTAATCATGTCCCAGGGTCCTGGGATGGAGCCCCACATCGGGCTCTCTGCTCAGCAGGGAGCCTGCTTCCCTCCTCTCTCTCTCTCTGCCTGACTCTCTGACTACTTGTGATCTCTGTCAAATAAATAAATAAAATCTTTAAAAAAAAAAACAGAGGTTAATCATGAAAAGAGATAATGCATAGCTAAGAAGTTAAAAGAGGAGAAAAATTGAATCATAAAAACACTTGATTAATCCAAAAGAAAAGAATTCAGGAACAAAGAACAAACAGGATGAATAGAAAACAAACGATATGAGATCTGAACCCAGTAATACCAATAACTTTAATTATAATTTGCATTCTCACTAAAAGATGGAGATTATCAGAGTGGATTCAAAAAATCCCAACTGTATTTTCTGGATTCTTTCTCTTGATCAAGTGAGATCACTAGAGAGCTCAATCTAGACTATCCTACTCTAGTTTATAAAATGCTTGCTTTTGCCCAAGCTATAATATTATGCTGTCTGCTTGTACTGTTGGTTGATATAAGAAATGGCCATATAAGGAAGTTTTCTGTATTATCTATAGACCCCTCATTAAAGACCTGACGTACTGTGTGGTTCAATGTTTCATATAAGGTTTCATGCAATAAATCCCTCTCAGAGTTAGTGCTAGGAAAAAGTTTGGTTTCCTGACAAACGAAAGGCTTTCTCTGATTAGTTATATAAAATGGCATTTTCCTTTCCTGTCTTGTATGCAAGAAGCTTAGGAGGAAATCTTGTGATTATTTTTAGTGATTGACTTTGGTCCCCGGTGTTTGTTGGAATGATTTCTTGCTGCCAGTTAACAATCACAAAATGATTGAGCAAGCTTTGCGTAGTGGCAGTATCGTAGCCAATGAGGTTTATCCGAGGCGCGATTATTGCTAATTGAAACAAAATGATTGAGCACTAAGCCTCTTTGGAGAATGAGGAAACAAAGGACACAAATATTTTAAAAATGGTAAAGACAGACCTATAAACAAATTATAGTTAGGGAGTGCTATAATAGAGGTATGTACAAAGTACTATACAAAGTACTATAGGCACGTAGGTTAAAATGCTTAATTCTTCCTGGAGCAGTGGAGCTAGAAAGGCTTCACAGAGGAGGTGACATCTGAAGTAGGATTTTAAGCACATGTGAGATGTTACCAGAAGGAGAAAAACAGACACTACAGCAGTGGTATCCAATAGAAATATAAAGCAAGCCACACAGGAAATTTAACATTTTCTAGTAGCCACATTTTAAAAGTAAAAAGAAACTGACAAAAAACATTTTAATAGTACATTTTAACCCAAGATACCCACAATATTATCATTTCTACTATAGAGCTATATGATCACCAGGTAATCATTTTTAATAAAATATTATTGTGATATTTGGCCTTACCTTTTGGTGCAAAGTATTTAAAATTCAGTGTATATTTTATGTTTACAGCTAAATAGCCACATGTGGCTAGTGGCCACCTTACTGAATGAACAGTGCAGGACTAGAACATTTTCTTTTACTTTTTAAAAAAGATTTTATTTATTTTTGCATGAGAGAGAACACATGCATACAAGTGGGAAGAGCAGAGGGAGAAGCCGACTTCCTGCTGAGCAAGGAGCCAGACCAAGGGACTCGATCCCAGGACCCTGGATCATGACCTGAGCCTAAGGCAGATGCTTAACAACTGAGCCACCCAGGCATGCACAAATAGAACTTTTCCAAAGACAGAAAAGAAACAGGACATCTGGGAAACTACAACTAAAGCCATATGGTTCAAGCATGGCATGGGTAGTGGTACATTGTGTGTTTTGGGGATAGGGGTGGTAAATGGAAGAAGAATGACCAGAAAGGTAGATCTGGGCAAGAACATAAAAGATGTTTGATTTCATTACATTGGAACCACTGAAACTTTTCAGCCAAAGAATGACATTTCACAACTGTGTTTTAAAACTCTAATTCTGGAGGCAGTGTGAAAAATAGATTGAACTTGAATCTGGAGTTTTGTAGTGGATGAGGAAAGAATTTGATATTTTGCAGTTAGCATTAGCAGAACTTGGCAACCATTTGATTGTGGGGAATGAGGAAGTGAAAATTATAGTAGGTTTTGAGTATGTGTGGCAGTGTGAATACCATTAGTGAGAGGGGTAAAAACAAATTTTGAAGGGGCAATAATTAGTTTGACCTGTTTGGTGCATATTAAGATTTGTAATAGGCATTTGAAAATTCTGAGTAGTATCACAGCCAATAATGGGAAAATCTGCATCATAAGATTGATAAATTCTACCCAACGAATGTCCAAATTTAGTGTAAATTTAATCATAAGCTTAATTTTTTTGAGTTGACCAAAATATTTTAAATATTTCATGTGGAAGAACAAGCATGTTAAAATTTCTAAGAAAATATTGAAAGAGTTGAGGGATAGAAAAATATACCAAACAGTATATCAGATGTGCATTAAAATACATTAAAACTGCCATAATCCAACCGCATAAAACAGGTACAAGAAAAGCAGTGTCTAAAAACAGAAGGTAGGGACACCTGGGTGGCTTGTTAAGCATCTGCCTTAGGCTCAGGTCATGATCCCAGGGTCCGGCCTGAGCCCTGTGTTGGGCTCCCTGCTCAGCAGGAAGCCTGCTTCTCCCTCTCCCACTCCCCTTGCTTGTGTTCCTTCTCTAGCTGTGTCTCTGTCAAATAAAATTTTTTTAAAAATTTAAAAATTAAAATTTAAAACAAGTTATACTCCAGAGAGACTAGAAACAGAACTTAGATGACTGTCTTTACAGGTATAGGTAAAGTAAGGGGGCGAACAGGAAGTTTGAGGCACTTTGGTGAGCAAACAAGGAAGGATCAGTGAAGAAATACATTCCAACCTCTCTCTCTCCTTCTCATCTCTTGCTAGTGCCTCCCAGTGGCCAAAGATGATATAAAATCTGGAAGCAAGGGGGCCAGGGTGATGCAGACCCTGGCGGGTAGCTCCCTGGGACATGGGCCTGGACAGAGAATGAACCTGAGGGAGTAAAATAAGGCTATCTAGCATACATGGACAGTTACTGTATGATGGTCGGCATTTCTATTCATTGAGAGAAAAGGACTTTTTAAAAAAAAAAGACATTAGCTATCCATTGGAAGAAAATATTTGAGTCACATAATTTAAAAAAATTCTGGATGGATTAAATCTATAAATGGTAAGAACAGCGTTTTTATAGCTTTAGGTTGAAGGAGGCCTTAAGGGGAAAAAAAGAAAAAGATGGAATTATTTATGAGCACATATGTGTGTATGTAAAATATATTTATTAACATATATATGCAAGTTCTAAAGGGCCAAAGTTATTATGGACAGCAAAACAAGAAAATTATAGACCAGGAAAAAATATTTGTAAAATATATGATAAGTGGTTAATATAGCCTATATTCAAAGACCTACTAAAAATAATAAGGAGGGGCACATGGGTGGCTCAGTGGGTTAAGCCGCTGTCTTCGGCTCAGGTCATGGTCTCAGGGTCCTGGGATTGAGTCCCGAATTGGGCTCTCTGCTCAGTGGGGAGCCTGCTTCCCCCTCTCTCTCTGCCTGCTGCTCTACCTACTTGTAATCTCTCTCTTTCTGTGTCAAATAAATAAATAAAATCTTTATTTTAGTTATTTATTTATAAATTTAAAAAAATTAATAAGGAAGTTAATTTCTTTAAATGGGCAAAGGATATAAATAGGCATTTCATAGAAGGAATCAAATGACCAGGAAACAGTAAAAAAGTGGTCAACCTCCATTTTTGTTGAAATTCAAAGCCAAAAAGGAATGTAATTTTCACCCATCAGAGCAGTAAATTTTTTCTTTTCTTCTTTTCTTGAAAATGACTAAGTCCACATAATAAAAAAGTCAAATGCTACCAAAAGGTATGTAATGAAAAGCCTGCCTCTTGTAAATCACGAGTCTTCCACACTCCACCTTTTAGGGGCAGCTGCTGTGAAGTTTCCTTATGTATCTCCCCAGACATATTTTCTGTGTATCAAGTACACAGTTAAGAAAAATAAATAATGAATTACAAGCAGGAACATGCTCTACCCATTATTCTGGACTTTGGTTTTTGTTTCGCATCTGTCTACTTGATCATATTTTGGAGCGGTAGAGCGTTCTGTCCTTGGGAAACATCGTGATTCATCAGACCTCTAAGCTGTTTCTGAACTGTTGCTGCAACAAGCAATGAGACACTTGCCTTTATGTCCAAGTGCTGCTGCGAGACAAATTCTAAGAGGTGGAACTGCTGAGTTAGAGTTAGTGCATTTCAGATCTTACGGATATTACCAAATTGCCTTTCCAAAGTGGTCACACTGGTGTCACCGCTGGGAACTAGAGGTGCTGAAGGACACACATCAGGCAGGGTTGGAATGAGTGTGAGGCAGACTTGAAGTTTTTCTTTATACACCTGTGATTTATTTTGCTTATAAAAGACCCATGAATTACTTTGAAGTTTTTTTTTTTTTTAATAAAATAAGTACCAGTCCAACAGTCCTTCGACATACATGGGGAGAGGCAAAATGAAGCAGACATCTGGGCACAGTGAGGAAGGACTGTTTAAATGCACTTTTTTATTCCAAGCCTTTTTGTAAGTAGGAACCCTGCAAATGAATGTTAAGTATGAAATATATTCGTGCCGGGCTAAAATAGAAATTCTAGACTTCTTTTGGTGTAGATGAGCCCCTAAGGAGATGAAGGCCCATTATCTCCACCATTTATCTGCCCAATTTCTTTTTTTCTGCATACCATTAAAAGGCTAGAAAATGTTAGTGCCTCTTCCAAAGTGCTGCATGACCTCCTCTTGAAGATGGTGATTTATTCCGGCCATTAACAAGAGTGCACCCTGGACTCTTACTCATTAAGTGCAAATCATGTTTTAAAGATCTCTTCACATATTTACCTCCATTTTCAAAAATATCCCATTTTTGTTGTTGTTGTTGTTGTTGTTGCATTTCTTGCTGGTAGTCTCTGGGCTCCTGGAAGGCTATGGCCCTAAGCACAGAACAAAGGCATAGTTCATCAGGGATTTTGTGAACAGGTGTCTTCTGTGCCTTCCTGTCCCTTCTGGCAAACGCTCTGTACTGAGACCCAGCAGCTGTGGATAGGTCGAGACTTTAAGGAGAACTGGGGGGTTCCTGTGACATTCTTGGGAAGGGGGAAAACAGCAGTAAACCTGGCGGCTTTCAAGAGAAGATGGTAGGCTCTGACAGTGAGATCTCACCGACAGTGAGATCAGACAAGGCTATGTAGAAGAGAAATAAAGGCTGGGCGGCTAAAGGATTTCCAAAAAGAGTCCCATAATAGATTTTCCGTTTAACAAATAATGCTGAATAAATTATTAAAGACTATAAAATCCACATGGATAAACCGCGGCATTTTGGACTGACTTTTTTTTCTTAAGTTTTTATATTATCCCATTTAGGGGTGCTGGATAGGGAGAGGTGAAGGAGGGATGACAGGGAGAGCGAGAGTAGCTTCCCTTTCCCTATAGGAAAAAAGTCAGACTCTTAACTTGGCATGTTCAACACTTGACAATAGCCTGACTTGACTGAAAGCCAGCAATTAAGAAGCCTGGAGTTTAAATTAAAATGAAAATGTTTTTTGCTTAAAAAGATCCATTGCTGATCAGGGAAGGCAGAATTAAAGCAAATGATTAAGACCTGCAGGACAGTGCAATGGTGGGAGCCATAGAAACACTCCCAAGGAGGGGTAGTTCATCGTATGTATGGGGTCAGGACACATTCCTTGAGGTGGTGACGTCTCAGGGGTGTTTTGCAAGCAAACCAGGATGCAGATGATGGGAGAGGCTGGGAGAGCATCCCAGGCAACAAGGAGGTGGGCTGCACACCACAGCTCCATGGCTCCGCACAGCGCCATGGTCATGCTCTCTCTTGGATGAAAAAATAGAGGGGAGGCATCTGCAAGGGGGGGGTTGCTTCATTCACGCACAAGACTCTTCCCCTCTTCCTCTTACCCCTCTTACCCCTAACTGTCCTTCAAGATGCTGGTCAAAAGCCGCCCCTTCTTTGAATTCTTCACTGCTGTATGCTGGATCTACTCGTGATTATTATTAATCACACATTATAATTACTTGGGTTGCCAAAAAATAAAAAAGACTGGGTGCTTGCTTTGGCAGCACATATACTAAAAAAAAAAACAAAACAAAACTGGAACCAAGTAACTTGTCAATATGGGCAACCTAAAGTTATAAAAATGAGATCTTGTTGTTTGTACTTTGGGAGTCAGGCAAGTCTGATAATAATCTGGGGCAGGTAGATTTTCTGGAAATGTGTTTGGATAACGGACTGAGGACCATTCTGAGAGATAACTTGAGGGAAGAAAAGTCAAAAATGTATAAGTTGTCCTATAACAGAGCCCCAGTTGTTACAAAGTGGGGCAATCAGAGAACGATATGATGATTGTTAGGCTCTTGTCCCTCACCTCTGAACCCATGTTCTGTACATTTTGTGACCTCCCCCCCTCCTGGTTTTCTCTGTTTGCTCTCTCTTCTGTGTTCTAGCCCTTCACCAGAGTACAACAGCTGCTTACCAATCCCCCTCAGAGGTGCCAGAGGCAGCTGGGTGGCCCAGCTCCTCAAGGTCACATTTTAATTTTGGAGGGCTCCTCCTCCAACTTTATGTTGTAAAAATCCCAACTTCCATGGACATATATATGAATCCTATGAGATATGAGTAAAAAATAATTTTCTGCAAAAAAAAAAAAAAAATATATATATATATATATATATATATATATATATATATATATATATTTTAACTCCTCCTGGAGAGCATGGCACAAAAATGAGCATGTTCTCATCACTTGACCGTGGAATCTTTCTGAGATCCTCCTGCCAGAGAATTCTCTTGTGGGACTCACTGGAATCCCTAAGAGTTTTTTCTTTTTAATTAATTAATTAATCAATTAAAGATTTTATTTATTTGAGAGAGAGAGCATGAGAGGAGAGAGATCAGGGGAGAAAGACACTCCCTGCTGAGCAGGGACCCCAATGTGGAACTCGATCCTGAGACTCTGGGATCATGACCCAAGCCAAAGGCAGTCGCTTAACCAACTGAGCCAACCAGGTGCCCTCCCTAAGGGTTTTAGAGTTTCATATAGCACTAACCAGTTGAGAAGTTCAGGGCTGGAGGAGAGGAGAACTTGGCTGATGGCCAGGCAAGTAATATAAATGAATAAAGTAGATTAAGTCCTTGAAACAGGAAAGGTAGGTCACTGGAAAACCGGAACCAAGCACCTTGTCAATAGGGGACAACTACAACTTGGTTTCATCCTCTTTACTGCCATGTGGGAATGTGGAGACCAGTAAGCTCAAAATTTTCTAGAGCACTCAAACTCAATATTTTCGGAGAAAAATAGCTAGCAATTAATTCAAATTAAAAATAACTGCATAGCTCACTACTATTCACGTCAAAGAGTACCGTTCGTCTTTGTAGACCATCCGTCACTATTTCTCAAATCTGCGGGAGCTAGTAAGATTTATTCACAAGATTTGTGAGAGCCTTAGAAATATTTGATGTTGGGGTACCTGAGTGGCTCAGTCAGTTGAGTGTCTGACTCTCGACTTCGGCTCAGGTCATAATCTCGGGGTTGTGAGATCAGGCCCCGCATCTCACTCCTACACGTTCTCTCACATGCGAGCTCTCTCTCTCTCTCTCTCTCTCTCTCTCTCTCAAAAAAAATAAAAGGGGGCACCTGGGTGGCTCAGTGGGTTAAAGCCTCTGCCTTAGGCTCGGGTCATGATCCCAGGGTCCTGGGATCAAGCCCCACATCAGGCTCTCTGCTCAACGGGGACCCTGCTTCCCCTTCTCTCTGTCTCTCTGCCTCCTTGTGATCTCTCTCTGTGTCAAATAAATAAATAAATAAATAACATTAAAAAAAAATGGAAAAAGAAAGAAAAAGCAAAGAAATACTTCGTCTTACTAGATAACTTTGCAAGAATCTTTGTTGCTGTAATTGTAGATGTGGGTAAGAATGGGTAAAAACCAGTGACACGGAGTTTATATTCATTCACACTTCTTCTTTATTAGACGGTGAGCTCCCTGAGGGGTATGGGTTATGGGGCAAGGATTTATGTCTAATTCATCCTTCTATCTATACCCCCTGGCATAATTTCTGGCATACAGCAGTTATAATGAATGGCTGAATGGGTGAGTGCATTAAGAAAAATAATGTAATTTGTACAACACAGCTTAGAAATTAGAGTTGGGTTCTACTCCTAGAATTCTTAGGAGCTATGCTGCTTTGGGAAATCACGTATCTGAAATTTTCTCATCAGTAAAATAGAAATACAAATACCTACCTTCCAAGGATTTCCCTTTTTATTCTTTATTAAAAACCTCTCATAAGGTTTTTAAAAATTATTCTCAATTTATTAAGATAGTGTGAATCTTGTAGAGGGATTAGCTAAGAATGGGAGTTGGGGAGGCATTCAAATGTTTTGTCCTTCTCCAGTAACCTGCTTTAGATCTATAGCACAAGTAGGATAAACCTGTGATGCAGCCTGACCTAGTCCAGTGATACTTCACGTGTACGTGCTGACAGCCAATAATACTTTGGAAGAGAATGCTATTTTATTGTTAACACTGAAGTGAATTCCCACCAGAATGACGCTGCTCTGTTGAACACTGACCCACCATTCAAGGAGGAAAACCTTCCACATGACCCACATGTGTACAGCTCAAATCCTTTCAAGTATTTTACAAGGATGTGTCTTTGATTAATTTTCCTTTTCTGGAATATCTAAGGTTATGATTTGAGAAAATAGTCCTCCTATGAAATGTACTTTTTGGATTTCTTCCCAGAAGTTACTTACTTTTCCTTTTCTCCTCTTATTTGAAGGAATGAAACTAATGCTTTCATGCAGTGCCAGTGGTTAATGTGCTTGAGGTGTTTATGTGATGAAATGGAATCTGGATGCCACCACATAGAAAGCTCCTTCCTCCTCAGTCCTGCACATTTAACTTTCTCCTGCCTCTATCCAAAGCCACGTAGCATCCCCGTTAAGAATCATAACCCTGAGGTCCCTCTCTCTTTTTCTCCCTTACGCCTCAACTTGGCTGTCAGTGGTCAGTCTAATGTGAGTTTGGTCAGGTGATGAGGGAGCAAAGGCTAGTTTATCTCCGTGTGTACAGATCCTGGAAAAGCAAACTTCATACAGTTAGACCGATTATAAATACATATGCCTGTCACCCAATTAATTCACTTTGACCTGACTGACTTGGTATAACTGTTAAGCTTTTTAAAGATACCTTCTATTTGAGTTTCTTCCCTACAGATTTTGGATTTTTCAAGCCTCCACAATTGAGGGAGTCAATTCCTTAAAATAAAATTTATGTCTGTGTATCTATCTATCTACCTATCTATATAACTTCTTTTTTTAAAAAAAGATTTTGTTTATTTGTGTGTGTGAGAGAGTGAGCGAGTGCACACAAGCAGGTGGAGTGGCAGGCAGAAGCAGAGAAAGAAGAAGGCTCCCCTGGGACTCAATCCCAGGACCCTGGGATCACCACCTGAGCTGAAGGCAGTGGCTTAACTGACTGAGCCACCCAGATGTCCCTATCTATAGATCTTGATACATAGATAGGGATATTGGTATGTAGATATAGAAAATATAGAACCAACAAGATGTATGTATGTATATATGGATATGTAGGACCAGTGGGACACATCCTGTTGGTTCCATATGTTTATCTATACCTGCGTCTACACAAATATCCTATTCACCAGATAAGTCTATCCATATCTATATCTTACATACACACACACACGCACCCTGTTGGTTCTATTTTTCTGGAGAACCCTGACTAATATGAAATCATAAAAGAAAAATGTATAGATTAATTTTCATCAAAATTAAAAACTTCTGTCCTGAAAAAGATACTGTGAAGAAAATGAAAGGCATGTCACAGATGGCAGATATCATATATATGGGTGTGCGTGTGTGTGTGTGTGTGTGAGAGAGAGAGAGAGAGAGAGAGAGAGAAATGACTTGTATTCAGAATATGTGAAGAATCTTACCACTCAGTAATAAGAAGACAATAATAAATGACCAAGATCTTAACAGGCACTTCACAAAAAAAGGTGTGTGCTTATAGCACATAAAAAGACACTCGGTGTTATTCGTGTCAAAATAAACAAAGCCGAGTTAGAGCGGTAAGGGCAGATTTTATTTGATAATTCTGTCACAATCGGGAGAAGAGTCCAGTGTGAACTGAAGTTAACATTGATTTGTGCAGCAGTAATGGAGTGTTTCAAGGGGAGAGTGGGGGGATGGGGCTGAGAATAGTGGGGGCTTAAGTAGCATCTTAGAAGTAGAAGTCACAAAAAGGCAGAAGAGGGTGTTAGTTAATGTGACTAGGCCATCCGGGTTTGCTCATCAGCACTTCTGGAAAAGAAACTTCTTGTATCTTTGCACCACAAGGCAGTAATGTACTTAGAGCAACTGAGTCCAGCGACTTTGGGCTGTAAACTTCCCACAGGGACTAAATGTTTGCATTTCAAAGAAATGACTCCCAGGTCCCAGAGGAAATAGTTTTGGGTGGTAGACTTGTATCTCAAAGGCCAGAAAAGAAAGGATTTAGAACTTCAAGGGTTTTTTTGTTTTGTTTTGTTTAAGATTTTATTTACTTATTTGACATACACAGAGATCACAAGCAGGCAGAGAGGCAGGCTGAGAAAGCGGAGGAAGCAGGCTCCCCGCTGAATAGAGAGCCTGACGCGGGGTTCCATCCCAGGACCCTGAGACCATGACCCGAGCCAAAGGCAGAGGCTTTAACCCACTGAGCCACCCAGGTGCCCCAGAACTGGAAGGTTTCTAAAGTATCTGCTCTAAGAGGAGATCTAGGGGCCTATCTGCCTATTACCGTTTTAAGGGGGGCTGGGATCATCCTAGGGATGAGGCCTTGAGATGTTAGAAATTATGCTAGTGTTTGGTCAAATCTCTCAGCATAAAAGACATTTATGCTGAGAGTCTGCAGTTTTTGTAGGCCAAGTTTGAGGCCTAGTCAAGATAGGGCTCAGGGAAAATTGACTAGAGTTTAGTCAGAGTTTTTATCACCAGTCACTAGGAAAATACGAATCATCCCTACAATGAGATAACATACCAAATAGCTTGAAAAAAAAGGAAAGACAATAGCAGGTGTTAAGGGTATGGATCAGGGTTTGCTGTAGGGAAGATAAAGTGGTACAAATACTTTAGGAAACAGTTTGGCATTTTCTTATAAAATTAAGCATATAGTTACCATATTACTGAGAAATTTTGCTTCTATGTATTTACCTGAGAAAAGTATCCAACAAAAAGTGAATGAATGGGTAAACCAACTCTGCTTTATCCACAGAGTAGAATCCTACTCAGCAATAAAATGGAAAAAAATACAAATACACATCCCAAATAGATGAACTCAAAATCATGCTGAGTGAAAGAAGCCAGATGAAAAAGTTTATGTGCAGTGATTTTTTATATAAAATAATATAAAATGCAAATTAACCTGTACGAACATAAAGTAGATCTGTAGTTGTCTGACGGAAGGGCCGGAGGGGGGAATGGATTTCAAGGAAACTTGAAGAAACTTGTGGAGGAGATAGAAATGTTTAATACCTTGATTAGGGCAATAGTCTCATTGGAAAGCTCCGATATCATACACTTTAAATATGTGCAGCTTATTGCACATGAAATATACCCCAGTGAAGTATTAAAAATTAAGATTTCAGTTATCCATTAATGCAATCATTTATTTAGCCCCTTTATTAAATTGAGGAAACAACTTTGTGGGTTGCAAGCCTTTTTTATAAAGAGCCATAGTATATCTTTTATTTTTATTTTATTTATTTTTTAAGTAGACGTCACTCCCAGTGTAGAGCCCTGCGCGGGGCTTGGACTCATGACCCTGAGATGTGACCTGAGCCAAAACCACGAGTCAGACACTTAAGTGACTGAGCCGCCGAGCCACCCCCATATATATATATATATATATATATATATATATATAGTCTATATACTATATTGTATATTATATATTATATAGTATATTATATATTATATAGTATATATAGTATATTATATATTGCTATATAGTCTATATAGACTATATATAGTAATATATAATATATATTATATATAATATATATAATATATATATATATAGTATATATTGCTATATAGTAGCACTATACTACCTCCAGGTAGTATATATTTTTTAGACAAGCCATATGCAGTTTCTGTAGCATATTTTTCTTTCCTTTCTTTTTTCTCTCTCTCTTTTCTTTTCTTTTTTTTTTTTTAAACACTTTTAAAATGTGAGGACCGTTCATAGCTTGAGGGCCATACAACGCAGGCTGTGAACCAGGTTTATTTGGCTGTTAGAGGGCTAATGCAGCTATCATTTATTGATAATAGGTTTTATTTTAATACTGATTTTTTCAAAATGGACTCACCTTCGTGATTTCATTTGATAAGTGACATCATATGTGTCAGCCTGGTAGACCAGTGGTTTTCATTTTACACCCGGGTGGAAACTGACTACCGGGGGCTTACATGGATTTGCACGTGGTCAATCAGTGACACCTAACTTTACCTGGCAAATTCCACTTTAAGGAAGATACAATAATTTGGGGAGGAAATTAAAGGCATAAAATGACAGCTAATGTTCATTTAGCACCTTCCTAAGTAAAAAGGGTAGGTCACATTAATGATGACTCCAGTCTTCCCAAGAAGCCTGTAAACATTGTTGAGCAGAAAATAATCAACATCTAGAAACTTTATAACTGACAAGACAAATTCACTTATTTAATTTTCTCTTCAGAGTGAACCTTAGCCTTGGGGTGCTTAAAATCTGTCTCTTCAGAAACTTTTTTTTTTTTTTTAAGATTTTATTTATTTATTTGACAGACAGAAATCACAAGTAGATGGAGAGGCAGGCAGAGAGAGAGGAAGGGAAGCAGGCTCCCTGCTGAGCAGAGAGCCCGATGCGGGACTCGATCCCAGGACCCTGAGATCATGACCTGAGCCGAAGGCAGCGGCCTAACCCACTGAGCCACCCAGGCACCCCTCTTCAGAAACTTTTTATTCATACCTTTACATAATCTAAGTTTTCCTTCTTCTCTGTGATATGCACTTTTAATCATTCCATGAATGTGCAGACAAACAAAATTTATAGTTTTTCACAATAAATCCTGATAATATTTGATCTATAGGAAGCATGTCTATAGCACAGCTTTGCATTATCTATGTCACCAGACCAATTTTTTTTTATTAACTTTTATCTTATTTTTATTTTTTTTAAAGATTTTATTTATTTATTTGACAGAGATCACAAGCAAGCAGAGAGGCAAGCAGAGAGAGAGGAAGGGAAACAGTCTCCCTGCTGGGCAGAGAGGCCGATTTCGGGTTTGATCCCAGGAACCTGGTATCATGACCCGAGCCTAAGGCAGAGGCTTTGACCCCCACTGAGCCACCCAGGCACCCCTATTTTTATTTTTTAAAAGATTTTATCTATTTATTTATTTATTTGATGCAGACAGCAAGAGAAGGAAGACAAGTTAGGAGTAGTAGGAGAGGGAGAAGAAGGCTTCCCCCCGAGCAAGAAGCCCAATGTGAGTCTCTATCCTAGGACCCTGGATCATAACCTGAGCCAAAGGCAGATGCTTTAATGACCAAGTCACCCAGGCACCCCAACAGAGCAATCTTTTCAATATGAAATTCTATAGCACATGAATAGTGTGAGCAAAGTACTTTGTTAGCATGGTATAAAAAAATTTTTTTTTTTAATAAAAGAAAAACATCATTCAAAATATCTTTAATTTTTCATATAAAAATTTAAACATCATTAATTTATTTTTTTATCTTTTTAAAAACTTTAAATTCAATTAAGAGGTATGGGTCTGTGATTCATCGGTCTTACCTAATACCCAGCGCTCATTATATCACATGCCCTCCTTAATGTCATTACCTAGTTACCCTATCCCTCAACCCTCCTCCACTCCAGCAACCCTTAGTTTGTTTCCTATGATTAAGAGTCTCTTATGGTTTGTCTCCCTCTCTGGTTTTGTCTTGTTTTATTTTTTCCTCTCTTCCCCTATGATCCTCTGTTTTTTTTCTCAAATTCCTCATATCAGATCATATGATAATTGTCTTTCTCTGATTGACTTATTTTGCTCAGCATAATAGCCTCTCATTCTATCCATGTCATTGCAAATGGCAAGATTTCATTTTTCTGATGGCTGAGTAATATTCCATTGTGTGTGTGATATATATATACATATATCATATATAAATATATGTATATCATATATATATATATATATATATATATATATATATATATATGCCATATCTTCTTTATCCATTCATCTCTTTCCATGGTCTGGCTATTGTGGACATTGCTGCTGCTATAAGCATCTGGGGGCACGTGCTCCTTTGGATCACTACATTTGAATCTTTGAGGTAAATACCCAGTAGTGCAATTGCTGGGTCACCGGGTAACTCTATTTTCAACTTTTTTTGAGGAACCTGCATGCTGTTTTCCAGAGTGGCTGCACCAGCTTGCATTCCCACCAACAGTGTAAGAGGGTTCCCATTTCTCTGCATCCTTGCCAACATCTGTTGTTTCCTGACTTGTTAATTTTAGCCATTCTGACTGGTGTGAGGTGGTATCTCATCGTGATTTTGATTTGTATTTCCCTGATGCTGAGTGATTTTGAGCATTTTTTCATGTGTCATGGATGCCATCTTTGGAGAAATGTCTGTTCAAGTCTTCTGCCCATTTCTTGATTGGATTATTTGGGATTTTTTGTGTGTGTGTTGAATTTGATAAATTCTTTATAGATTTTTGTATACTAGCCCTTTATCTGCTATAGACATCATTTTGAATGTCTTAAAACAATTCTTTAGAATTAGTAAATGAAATAAGACTTAATTTTCTTAATTAGAAAATTTGAAAACACAAAAAAGTTTGAATAAAAGGCTATATTTTTTATCCTGGAAATTTTTATCTACAGATAATGAAGAGAATTTTTAGAAACTTACATAAGGAACTATATTCCCTCAATAGAATAAATTATTAGATGTACTTACATGAAAACCCTCTGTACTTTTTAAAAGATTTCTTGTTTATCATCTCACTTAGAATAAAATATGAAAATCAAAATCACATGTAGAAAGTGATGAGTTACATTATTTTCTTTGCTGCTTTCTTGGTGTAATTTATTGGGGCATGTACATAACCTAGGGATAATTTATCTAGTTTATACAGAATAGTAATTTACCAGGGCACCTGGGTGGCTCAGTTGGTTGGGCAGCTAGCTGCCTTCAGGTCAGGTCATGGTCCCAGAGTAACAGGATTAGGCTCCCAGCTCCATGAAGAGTCTGCTTCTCCTCTGACGTTCTCCTCTCTCATGTTCTCACTGTCTCTCTCTCAAATAAATAAATAAAATCTTTTTTAAAAAGTATTTTACTGTGTAATTTTACCCAATTTCTACAGGAATTTATTTTGGGCTAACTTCAGTAGTTAATAAATCATTAGAGAGAATTCACTTTGTGATAAGTGTAATTAATAATCAAGACTTCAGACTCATTCTTCAAAGCCTTTTATATTAACCAAATTACTCACATTTCCAAAGGCAGCAATCAGTACCATATATATTTTTGCAGGAAATATAAATTATGTTAAGGATAAATATCTTGAAAGCGTGATGGTTTTCAAATGGTTTTGTACTTCTTTTTGTTAGGGTAATTGCTGTAGGAATTGAGTTAAAATATGTATTTATTTGAAGTGACTTAATTCTGAAGAGAACAAAAGAGGAAAATGGCAACTATTGGAAAAAAACTAAAAGAAGATTGAGTTTCACTCTTTTCAAAATTTACTTAGGGAAAGAGCATGCAGGGTAGAGTGAGAGGGAGAGAGCATTCCAAGCAGATTCTGTGCTGAGCCAGGAGCCCACTCAGGGCTTGATCTCACACACCCAAGAGCACAACCATGTGGAAACCAAGAGCCCCTGGCCCAACCAATTGCGCCATCCAGGAACCCTGAGTTTTGCTCTTACTGGGGAAGGACAAAAAGGAAAACCTATTGCAGGATATTTACTGGGCCATACTTTGAAGAATCTTGTGGTTTTTTTAAGTTTTCCTTTCAAAATGTACATCTTGGAGACACCTAGGAGAACCTATCCTTCAACATGCATTAATAGATCCATCCTACTATGTGGAAAATTGGTTTAGAGTGGCATGGTGCCCGTTTCTTGAGAGGGGTTGATTCACATCTCTCAGACCTTGGTTATTCTAGGAAAATTTGTAACAAAGACATTCTGATGATAATATTGTCTCCTCTGTGTTGTGCTGCAGGCAGTAGGGCTGCTAGTAAAGTCAGTTATAAATGTTCAAACCACATTATACCAATGTAGACCCATGTAAACTTGTAATCCTAGCATATGAAAACCCATTTCACATGTCTATTTGTCATCCTCAGTGCTCTAGATGGTCTGAGTCTGGTCTGAATCTGGGTGTGGTGCTACTGGCAGTAAACCAGATTTCCAAGCTGTGCAGGGGGGCTTATTAGGTAGAAGGTCTGTACTGCTGAGTTTACTTCTTGTCACAAAGACACTAAGTCTGTGGGGACAGTCACTGGCATACAAGGAGATTTCTCTGTTCCTGCTAGCGGAGTCTTAGTCACTGTGGCTTGGTGTCTCTGGAAAATAGGTTTACCCGGCAGCTAGTGTCACTGGTATTTTTTCAACATATTTGGATGTTTAGGTATCTTAATGGAATACACACACACACACTCACACTTGCATGCAAATTAAAGAGAGAAATCTTTCCCATCACCTCATAATAACAGAACTTTATGGAGCTAAACAAATACTAGATTATGGAGGCAGACTTGATTATTCACCAGAGTTTTAATTACACAGGAAAAGAAGTAGTTGTTAATTCAAGTTTTAATGCAAGCTTTATATCTACAGTTTAAATAAAAACAACAAAGAGCACTGAACCAAACATACTGAACTCAGATTTCCACTGAATAAAGTGATAAGCTAATTTCGGCAGGTGCACTCACTAGTAATTCAGGATCATAAGTTGGCATATGAATGTCTACATCACAATTGTCTCATGCAGGAAGGAATGCTGCAGGAAACTGACCCTAAGAGACGTCCATGGGAAGCTTGTAGCCTTGGCATTCAAGATCATTAGACTGGTAGGACAGGAGAGCAGCACTAATGTGTTTTTCTGTTGGACACAAATACCTTATTTTTTTTTTTTTTAATTTACAATTTAAAATACATTGTGGTATTTCACATTCATTCACACAAACTTCAGGGCTTCTGAGTTTGTTTGTTTGTTTGTTTTCAAAGGAAAGAAGAATGATACGAAACAAGTCATAAGGTGACCCTGAGAAAGTCTAGGAACAAATTTCCCATAGTATGTACTTTTCACTATCTGACTAGTGATTTTTTGTTGCTGTTGTTTTAATAGAGGGAACGATAGTGACATTGACAAATACGGCAAATGCCTTCAAAGGCTGCTGTAGGGTCATTGTGCCATCCACTGGAGATAACAAGTTCAAAATCACTGCCACCTAAGATAAAAGTGTGTGTGTGTGTGTGTGTGTATGAGTTTTCCATCTTGACCTTCTTACCCCTACCTTAAAATCAGGGATATTTTCTTGTCTTCATTCATACATTCAGTTCAAAGTATAAGTTAATTTTGCTGTAGAGACATTGAATGCCTCTAATCCTATATACAACTAAACTAAATCCCATTACACTAAGTCTAAAATCTAGAATATTAAAAAAAAAAAAAACACTTCTAAGTGCTTCCTACTGTATTTAGAATAAAATTTAAAAGAAAATCTCAACTCCAGAGCATGGCCTGCAAAGGCCTCCATGACTTGCCATGTCCACCTCTGCCACCTCCCCTCCATCTCCTTCCCCACACTGTAAAAATAGTGTCTTTCTTCTAGAAGCTTGTTCTCACCTCAGAGCATTTGCTTCTGCAGCGTCTCCTTTCCCCTGAACTCTGTGTGAC
This sequence comes from Mustela lutreola, assembly GCF_030435805.1. NCBI lineage: Eukaryota > Metazoa > Chordata > Mammalia > Carnivora > Mustelidae > Mustela > Mustela lutreola. The sequence continues at coordinate 109,983,550 of NC_081297.1, forward strand.
TGGCTGTTTTTCACTATTTCAATATTTAGCTCAGAAATGACTCTCCAGAGAGTTGGGTTGGTACAATTGAGTGGGATGAAATTCACTGTGATCAGTGAATTAGCTAACTTTTAGAGCATTACAGGGGTTTCAGAGACACATTACTCTGTCAATCTACACAGCCTTTCTCTAGGCCGTAAGCCATTTGTAGTAGCCTGTGTTAAGGTAACACTACCAGTTGTGAGAGAGAAACTCCATATTCTCAGTGGCTTATGGGCATACAAGTTTATTTCTTGCTTATGTCGTAGTGCAGTGTGTATCATTGGTTTCCATGTGCTCATTTAGGGACCTACGCTTCTCCATTTGTGGCTCTGACTAGAAATTTGGTTCTGATCTACATGTATCTTAACCATTTCTTCCTCTTCCCATTCACTCAGCCACTCCTTTCAGTCTCTTTCCATTGACCAGATGTAACTACCCAGGCTACATGTCCCTGCCAGAGAGACGTGGAAAGTAGTCCAGCTGTGAGCCAGGAGAAACGGAAATGGGATTAGGGAAAACTACGAAATTAATTAAACAAGGGGGCCATGAGACTGAAGTGGTAATGCCGTGTCAGCCTAAATAAGAAAACCAAAAATCTGAGCTGTAATTGCTTCAAAGTTAGGAAATCAAAACCCTCAGGACGACCAATCACTGACAGCCAACGAGGCTTTAATCTATAGCCAATCCAATAGTTTCCTTTCTTTGCTTTCACGTCTTTTCTCTCTCTTCCCTGTGGCCCCTGTTGGCAGCATGCTCAACCACTTCCTGCTTGGTGCGGCCCCAGGGGAATGGATTTTTGCTCAACTAAATTCTTAGAAGTTTTAATATGTCAGTTTATCTTTTAACAACACACAGCATATCCTTCAGGAAAGACTGCCCCTTTGCTCCACATCCCCCTGGGACCCGAAGTCTTGTTAAGGAATCCGAACTTTTCTTTTGGGGCCTCCTCTGGTTGTAGGTCCTGATTCAGTTAGCTCAAGATTTCTCTGTAATGCTCCTCTTAGCCCCCGTGAAACCCCGTTTCCACTCATTTTCTTTTAGCCAGGTAGTGCTCTTAATACATTTATTAAATGGTGCTTTTACTGCCCCTGGACCTCCGTTACTGATCCCCTTAGTCTTGGTCCACTTGCTCTTGATCATAGATTCCTATAATAGCTTATACCTTTGATCTGTATTTTCTCACATTCCAGACTTAGCGTATCCAAGTCTGCATAGCTTTGCACAGTTCTAGCAGCCCACTAATTCTCTGTGCCAGTTGGTTTGCATTCAGTTCATTCTATCCTTTGCGCAGTATCTCCATTGGGGTACTTTCCCCGTACTTCATAATAACTGCATCACCATTTTCCTTAGAAAATCTAAACAATACCTTGAAACTCTTTTTCACATTGATTATTGATCATCACATTTTGGGGAGTTTCCCAGAGCCATTTATCAAAGCCTGCTCTTACAAGAACAACCCGGTAAAATCGTGTAAGGGAAATGACATGTACTTTGGGATTAAATCAATCTAGATTCAAATATGTATTCTAATTTATTAACTGAATCATCCACAGAGATGGTGATGTTAGTATTACACAGATTTATTAGGAGGATTAACTAAAATAACAGAGTGCTTAGCAAATAATAGTTTCTCAAACATTAATGGGCCAATGCATTACCCTCATTTATTATTCCTATTTGTAGGTGGGAACTGGGATAGATCATATCTGGCAAAATAAAACAGATAACTAATTTGACTTTATAGTGGCAAGTAGTCTCTGAAGCTTTTGCCTTGCACAATGTAGAGTAGAGACTTGGGAACTGGTACATGAAGTCTGCATTCTGACAGTAGTTGACTAGGGGAAATCTGAGCCACCATCTAGGACTGCACAGGCTGTGCACTGCACAACTCAAGGGGGTGCCATTTTCATGGCGATGTTGTAAATGACACTTCTGGGAGCTGTTTGGCGAAGTGATCCTAGGGAACATTGATTGTATTTGGTTGAAATAATTTTCTTGATTTCTTTCATTATGATTCAGAGAAGTAAGCTTTTCCAGCTATATGCTTTAAACTAAGCTCCACTTAATTATGCTTGTTCTGGTTTTAAAAATATAAAACAGATGACTGTAACAGAAGATTGAAAAGCTAACATTTATATGTGTAAATTATTTTAAATATTGTCCAAATTTAATTATTTTTTCCCAAACTTGGTGGAGTAGGTTGTCAAGTTAATACAAATCCCTGTTCAAGTGGAAAAGAAAATGAGACAATTTTGTTCTTAATAATTATTAGATACTTGATGTTCGTTGAGAACAAGACAGAATGGTTGATATTCATCACCAGGCTCAATGAACAAAATGTATTTTTCTCCTCTTGCCTGCTCATTCGAACTTACTCCACATGGGGCTTCCCTATAGCACGGATGTGATTTCCTAGACCTCCTTAGACAAGTAGTGTGTGGGAATATGTTTTAGATTTACAGATATTAGTGTGCTGTAAGGACCATGGAAAAAGGCAGTCTTTTACTTGAAATTTTCAGTTCTCACCAGAATAACTGGTATGGATTTATATGGTTACTGTTGCTGACACCATGCCATGAATGTTTTATAGATTTTTGATGTAGTCCAAAGAAAACAAATTACAACAAATCCCTCCTGCATTGTCAATTAGGCGAGCAGATGTCACTGCTAAGAGACGAGGTCCTTGGAGAGCCATTGCCTCTGTTACCAAAATTGAAATTGGGCTGGATGTTTGGGGCTCCCCGCTCAAATCCCTTAATTACATTTACCAAAGCAAATCATTTTCTGAAAACCTGGCTGCTGCTTTATTGGTCAAGATTTGGAAGATATTATCTAACAGTCCATTAAGGATGAAGGCAAAATGATTAAATGTCAGTTACTATGATTCTTGTACTTCTTTAGGTGTCAAGGTTCTTCGAGGGATGTTCCCATTTTAATTTTCTTGGTCCAGCTGAAATGATCTTGCCCATATTAATGCTGGCTTCGCTTTTTGGCTCATCCTCTGATATTTTTACCGTCCCCAGATGTCTGACTCTATCTTTCAGATTCAATTTAACTGGAGAAGAAATGAAATAACTTGAAAATGGTCTTGTTAGTTTCATATGCTATCAAATTAATAAGGTCTTATCCCTGTGTGTAGCACCCCCACTCTGCACATTTTTATTAGAGCAAGGTTTTCTTTGTCTAGGTTCGATTTGTGTGTGTTCTGGGCTTGGCCAAACGCTCATCTTCTAAATAGAAACTTAATGCACATAAAATTAACGACAAATCTGATTATGGTGATTTGCATAAATTAGAAGACATTTTTATTAATTTCTGAGGGCTTATCTCTACAAGAGAAGACATATAAATCTGGATTCTAATTAAGCCAGGATTACCTTTGTTAATGAATATAAGCATGCATTAAGCTTTCTAATGAAGAAGTTGCACGCCCATGGGTGAAGACACTATCCTGTAGGTAGGTGCTGGCAGAAATTACATATTTGTGTTGTGATATTTCCCAGCACAATAATGGCCTATTTATATTAAGAATAATTCTGTTAGTCTAGTTTTTAGTTTTTTCAGAACACTGCAAAAAAAAAAAACAAAAAAAAAACCAAGTCAGAGCCCTCTTTCCTTCGAGGGTAGACAGATTTGAAAGGAAAAGAATGTCTTCTGTTCCTGGCAAAATATTAACATGGATCACTCATTCCAAGGAGAAATCATTTTGCATTCTTAATTGGCTCCCAAGTACAATGATCATGGTCTTTAATTGGCCATAATTTTAGGTATACTTCCTTCTGTGTTTGTTCTGCTCCATAATGGTTTCTTGATATTATTGGCCATCAACATAATATTGATGCTAACCAGATGTGGAAAATTTGGAGCAACCAGGTCAACAACAAAGACTTTCAAGAAGATGACAGAACACGGAATGGAAGGCAGGGATGGTCCTGAACAGAATTTTGAAAAGGGTAAAATTTACTCCCAAAGATTAGATCTTCTCTTTCTTGACTTTTTCTTCTTTTGTTTTTCCTTCATGCCCATGTGTTTGTTTCTTTCTTTCCTTCTTTGCTTCTCTCTCTCTCTTTATTTCCCTCCCTTCCTCCTCACTCTCTCTCTTCCTCCCTTTTTTCCTTTTACCTTCTTTCTGAAGTATCTCATGGCTATTGGCTCTCTAAATTCTCAGAGCAGTCCTGCTCTCAGAGGAGTGATATATGCTCTGAACCTGTCCCCATCAAATCTACTTGTTCTGTGGCCCAGGGTTTGCTAAGGACCTTGTTAAGTGGCTGGTTAATCTGAAGAACAGCATCAGAGCAAGCACTGGTGACTAGAGTGAGGTTCAGTGGGTTTTCCCCTAAAAGTAGCCACAAATTGTCACACCATAAAAAGCACACAGGCCTAAGTCCCATGTTCAGGTTCTTAACACATTCAAGATACCATGGCTTTAGCCAAGTCTTTAAGTTCTCAGAGCTTCATTTTCTATTTCTATAACATGGGGCTCAATTGACAGATTCAGGACCATTTAATAACTATCCCTTGAGTATTTGCTATATGCCAGGTGCTGTCATAAGGCCTTTACATCTATTAATGCACCATCTCACTGACTATCCAAAACAAGTGGCTGCAACAAAACACTGTTTCATAAATGAGGAAAAAGACAGAGAGATGTTGGTTACTAAAGCATTATCTCTCTCACCTGGTTTATTGTGAAGGATTCTGACCAGTCTCCCTATTACCATCGTGCTCTGTGTTCAGCCTATTCTGGTCACAAGTGGCAGAATGATCCTGTTGAAACTTGAGTCAGATCTTGTCACTCCTCTGCTCAAAACTTTCTAGTGGCTTCTTGTTTTACCCAGAGTAAAAGCCAAACTCTACCACATGTCCCACAGCGTTTGTGATTGGGTCGCCTCTCTGGTCTCCATGTATTCCAGCCTTTCTCTTGGTTGTTTCACGTAGTTCCCCTGGCCTCTTGCACCTTTCCCTGTCCTCTCCTGTAGGGCCATGACGGTGGCTAGTTCTTTTTCCTGTATGCTCTCTTTTCAGTTACCTCCTCAGCTCCTTTCTTCACATTCTTTTCTCAAATCCCCTGAGTAAGCCTACCCTGGTTCCCTTATTTAAAATGACAGCCCTCCCCCAAACCCCTGAATGCTTTTTATCTCCCTTCTCTGCTTTACTTATTTTGTTGTTTTGTTTTCCCACTTCAGCACCTGTGTGTTGCCTAAGCCTAGGCTGAGAATCTTGAAGGATTTGGTCTGTTACCAAAGTACTCACTGGGAATGTAGGAGTCAGAGAGGAGTAGTCTGAGGTTCCCTCCAACTGCTGTTTTTCTTTTGTACCCCTAAGAGCCGGTCACCTATGGAATGGTGTGTATAAGTCTAGCCCGGCAGGGGAAAGGGGGAAGATTAGACTCTGAGTCACAGATGCTATGAGAAAGTCTACTGGCAAGTATAGAGGCCACTCCCCTCCACTTTCCTATTCTTGTTATTTCTCTGACTTCTTTCTCCTTCTCTTACTTTCCTTTCCAGCCAGTTTTCCCAGTTCTCCCTCTGTCCCAAAGCCAGAGGACAGCACTCCTGATTTTTGCCTCAGCATCCAGGTGAAGAGACTGCTGATCTAGTCAAACTTTTCCAAGCCCTTTCCAGCTCTGAAATCTTATCTGAAGTTTGAAGTCCTTCTACATTCATAAACTGCTATGTTCACACTATGTGGAGTTCCTGGTGCCAGACTTGAGACTGAAACCAAGGATGAGAAAGAAAATTGAAAGATCAGACAATGCAGAATGGCTAAAATTAATAAGTCAGGAAATGACAGATGTTGGTAGGGATGCAGAGAAAGGGGCACCCTCCTACACTGTTGGTGGGAATGCAATCTGGGGCAACCACTCTGGAAGACAGTATGGAGGTTCCTCAAAAAGTTGAAAATAGAGCTACCTTGTGACCCAGCAATTGCACTACTGCATATTTACCCCAAGTGACACAAATGTAGTGATCCGAAGGGGTACCTGCTCCCCAATGTTTATAGCAGCAATGTCCACAACAGCCAAACTATGGAAAGAACCCAGATGTCTATCAACAGATGAATGGATAAGGATGTGGTATATATATATACAATGTGGTATATATACTCAATATTATGCACCCATCAAAAATATGAAATCTTGCCATTTGCAATGATGTGGATAGAACTAGAGGGTATTATGCTGAGTAAAGTAAGTCAATCGGAAAAAGACAATTATCATATGATCTCACTGATAAGAGGAATGTGAGAAACAAGACAGAGGAGCATACAGGAAGGGAGGGAAAAATGGAACAAGATGAAACCAGAAAGGAAGATAAACATTAAGAGATTCTTAATCTCAGGGAACAAGCTGAGGGTTGCTGGAGGTGAGGGGGTGGGAGGGATGGGGTGGCCGGGTGATGGATATTGGAGAGGATGTGTGCTATTGTGAGTACTGTGAATTGTGTAAGACTGATGAATCACAGACTTGTACTCCTGAAACAAATAATACATTATATATTAATTTTTTAAAAAAGTTAAAAAGAGCACTACAACCCAGCAATTGCTCCACTAGGTATTTACACAAAGGATACAAAAACACAGATTTAGAGGGTTACATGCACTTGGACATTTATAGCAGCATTATCAGCAATAGCCAACCTATGGGAAGAGCCTGAATGTCCACTGACTGATGACTGGATAAAGAAGATGTGGGGTATATATACACGGTGGAATATTACTTAGCCATCAAAAGAATGAAATCTTGCCATTTGCAACAACGTGGATTGAGCTAGAGTATATTATGCTAAGTGAACTAAGTCAGTAGAGGAAGACAAATACCATATGATTTCACTCCCATGTGGAATTTAAGAAGCAAAACTGATCAACATATGGGATGGGGGAAAAAGGGATAGGGAAAAAAACCATAAGAGACTTTTTAAAAAGATTATATTTCTTTATTTGAGAGAAAGAGAGCGCGCATGAGAAGAGGAAGGGGAGAGGGAGAAGCAGAGAATCTCAGGCAGACTCCACACTGAGCACAAAGCCAAGTGTGGAGCTTGATCCTATGACCCCAGGACCATGACCTGAGCCAAAGCCAAGAGTTAGACCCTTACCTGATTGAACCACACGGGCACCCCAACCATGAGAAACCCTTACAGATATAATAAACTGAGGGAGGTGGGTGGGGGATGGACTAGATGGGTGATGGGTATTAAGGGGGGGTGCTTATTATGATGCGCACTGGGTGTTGTACATAAGTGAAGAACTACTGAGTTCTCCTCCTAAAACCAATACTGCACTGTATGTTAACTAACTAGAATTTAAATAAAAATTTGAAAAGAAAAAAAAAAAAAAAGACTGGACAATGGTCAGAAGTGGAACATATCAAAGGCTGGATAACTTTCTTCTCCTGTCACTGGTGGTCTGCTTCACACAGTCTTACTTGGAGCCCAGAGGCACTCAAACAGCCCAATCTTCTCAGGGGTCTGTGTATCTCTTGTTTCACTCACTGGGGATTTCCTCTCAGGTTCAAGTTACCTTATTTAGCCTTTTCCCAGCTTGGAGAAATGAAGCTGGGCATGCACCTTCCACCGTTCCCCCTCCTGGGCCCAGTGCTTGCTTCAGTGGGCCTTTTTGGTCTAGTTATTCAACAGTCTATAAACCATGAACTGCCGCTATATTAATGTTGTAATTTTTCAGATTCAAAGAAAGGGTTTATTTACAACTGTTGCAAGATTAAGCAATTAATAAAAAAAAATTTATTTGAGAGTGAGAGAGAAAAGAGTGAGAGCACGCGTCAGGGGAGGGTCAGAGGGAGAGGGTGGAGCAGATTCTCTGCTGAGCAGGATGCCTGATGCATGGCTCGATCTGAGGACCCAAAGGCAGACAGTTAACCAAGTGAGCCACCCAGGCACCCCACAAGTTTAGGCAATCTTAAGGAGAAAACCTATCTTTAGACATTTTTAGAAAATCTGTTAGACATTTTTAGGGAAATGTTTCAGGTATAGCAGCATGCAAAGAAAAAAATCACAGCAAGTCCATATGCTTTTTTAAAAAATTGTTTTAAACATCAAGTAAAGGAGTAAATGATCTGATTTCATCTTTCATAGAGAGTGGGAGTCCCCTTCCTTTGTGACCTTTTGGTGTTGCTTTAAGTCTCCCTGCATAAAAACTTCTCTTCCCACTACAGAAGACTGGCTGCTTGGCACTCCTGAGGCTTTACTCCACCTAAGAGTGGCGTGAATGTTATCTATCAGCCATGGAGTGAAGTCCTACTGATCTTGGTAATGGTCCAAGATCAGTCATGTTACAGATTATTCCTTCTGATAAGACCTCTTTCCATTGCCTATAGGTGCCTCTTGTTTCTTTTTTTAACCTCTTGGAAACCAATCTTCTTAAAGAACAGAAAAGGAAAATTCTCACTTGTGGTCAAGCATTGACTGGGGCAAGGAAAGAGAAAAAATTAGGGTCATCATGATGATATCAATAGCTAGCTTGAAACTTAGAACATTGCCAGGCACTGTAGCTAAATACTTAATAGGCATTCTCTCATTGTATCTTTATAGGAACTCATCCTACAGGTGACAACACTGAGACCCAGAGATGTTAAGCTCATTTCCCCAAGGTCACCCAGATAATTAGAAGTATAGCTACCTTTCACCTAACAAGAAAACTGTATAAGTTGTTTGTTTGTTTTTTGCCTTACACTACATAGAGCAACAAAACTTTATCACTTCTAGTTATATATTATGAAATTTCAGGAAAATTTTAAAAGATTTTTTTCCTCAGCCCTGTTTGTTTCTATTTCTTGCCTATTTTTCTCCACTTCTCTTTTCTCCAGGTCACATGGTATAGTAGAAAGAGAAAGGACTTTGGAAAAAGGCAAAGTTTATTCAGTTTTCTCTGTACAACTTTTTAAAAATAAAGCTGAGGCAAATACATTAGTCTTTTGAGCCTCAGTTCCTCATGTTAAAAAAAAAATAGCTCTTTCCTAGAGCTATTAATGAAAAACAATAATGCATGTGAAACTTGAATATTCTAGCCATTCTTAAATTGCCTGAGGCTTCTGCTTTGTACAGTATTTTATTCAATAGAATATATATCTACTTCAAAAATCCTAAGAAATAATACAAATCATTACTGAAGTGTCTAAAGAAGAAAGGAAAGAAATAAAGGAGTAATCTCATTATTCAACATTTATCAAAACCTCCTAAAAATTCTCTTCTCCCCCAAATTATGATTCACAGTTCAGCCACCCCAACTCTGCCCACAAATTTTTTTTCCTCATTGTTTTGTCTTTTACAGTTGATTGTGTCTCATTCTTCAAATTGACTGTGAATTCATGGATTTAATTAGGAATGCTTTTCACTGCAAGTAACAGAAAATTTGACTCAAGGCACTTAAATGGAGGTGTTTTTTCTTACCTGCAAAATGTTATGACGAAAGAAACTGGCTCTTGGAATTGGTTCAGCAGCTCACTCTTTGTAGAGCCAAATCTCTGCTCTAGTTAATGTTTTATTTCATCAAGAAAGATTTTCCAGAAATCTGAGCAGAATTTGTTGTTGTTGTTGTTGTTTACATATCACTGGTATGGACTGTGTCAAAGGGCAACACCAACTTTCAGGGAGGAAAGAGAATTGAGATTTGGCCTTGAGTTTGTCTCATGCCTTAAAGACAGAACATGTCTTGGCCTGTTCTTTCACACTGTACCCTGTGCTACTTCTAGAGCATAGAGAGCATTCAATACCTATCTGTTAAACCGGCAAATTTATGAATAAGTTAAAAAAGGATGGGTGGATGGTTGACTTTGCAGCTGCTGAGGGCACTTTTAGGTAGGATACTTTCCAAGACCGATGGCATCAGAACGTGATATAGAGAATTTTCCATGCTGAAATGAAGAAAAACTGATTGAAATAATCCACACTCTGAGTTTTAGAAACTCTACAAAGGGCTGAGAAAGGTTCATAGGGCCTACAGTGATCTTTAATAGTTGTATTTGCTACAGGATTAGGAAAAGTATTTCTAAAGAAATATGGAGACATTGATGACCTGAAATTGATAAAAATTTTGGCTCTTTTGTGCTGCTTTTAAAGACATTTGTTTTTAACCTAAAAGTTTTAAATTCATAGAACAGATGAAAGAGTAGGAGAAAGTTATGACCAGGTGAAAGTCCCGAGTAGAAATAGCCATGCAAAGTCAATTTGTGTCTTTGAATCTTAGAAAGATCTCTTCATACACAGGTGGTAGCCTCCTGGGAAGTAAACAGGTGTCACTTTTGTGGGCTAGCTTCATTCCCTGTTCTGTTTTCGATTTTCATTGTTTTCTCTTTCTTTTTTTCTCATTTCTTGTTTTTTGTGGCTTTAGAAATTGTCTTAAATACAGCTTGAATAGGTAGTGGTTAATAATCATGCATGACGCTAATTTCTGTGCCCATTTCTGAAATGAAAGGCTGTAATGACTTTCATTTTTAAATAGGCATATTTAGAAACAGTGACGACATTTGAGATAGAACAGAAAGTGTTAAAGACTGCACTTGACACTGTATGGCAACCAACTGGAATTTAAATTAAAGTTTAAAAAAAGATGGCACTTGAAGACATATCTAGGCTTCTTTGAAATGTGCACATTGTAAGTTCACTGCCAGGCTATGAATTTAGGCATATCATATGGTGCTCATATTTATGATGGTCAAATCTGTCTTTCACAATTGCCACCCCACCTCCCCTGATATTAATCCTAATATTCCTGGGGCAACTAAAGAATTGTGATTATTATCTCATTTGAATTTTTGCCTTCAATTAGGTATATAAGAAAATAAGAAATCTTTTCTTTTTGTAGGACTTCGTTGTGACCTATGAAACAAATGAGATAAAAATGTTACTTTTCATTACTGCATGTTAGGTAAGAAATGAATCCAGCTAAAGCCTTATTTTAATTATTTATATTTATTTTATTTTATTTTTTCAAAGCCTTATTTTAAAGAGATCTTGTCTTGAGAGCAAGTCTTCATTTAGTGTAAATGCTCAGCCTACATTTTGACATGAGTAGTACTGAAAACCTAACAGGTGGCTTAGTAATTGATGCACAAAGAAAAAGAATTATTACAACACCTTAACTGCTTACAGATGTCCTGGGTAGGAAAATAGATGCTTCTTTTGCTTCATAGCACGGTCTTTGCATGTTTAGTGATTTTTTTTTTCTTGACAGGATTGTGTATATATGAATCCAACTGATGTTTTATGTATGACAAGGAGAATGTCAAGGGGAAGGGGAGTCTGTGCAATATAAAGAAGAAAAATGAGAATTGATAGAAATGGAATGAATCGTTTCTTCTTACAGTGAAACTAAGGAAATGTGACTGAATAGCGAACACAAAGGAAATGATACCAGGATTCTAGAAAACCCTGTTTCATGGTAGAACTGCTCTGGAATCTGCATTTAAATCACTCTGTTTTCAATTTAAGGCATCAATCTTTGAGCATCACAGTCCTGCTGAGATTTTTTAGTGTACCCTGAAACACTGGAAAGTCTGATTTCAGACCAGCTGGTGAAGCTTGTGTAGCATCCTCTTCCCCACCCTCTTGACTCTAGCCTGAGTGTTACAGAATGCGTGATAACAAATACTATTCCTTCAGCCCCCGGTCACTGAGAAGCATGAATTCTCCTCATGGGTTTTGTTATAAACCTCTAGAATATGAACTGTTAATGAAACAATGAATGTGAGCAATCATCTTTAATGGTTACTAATCTCACAGAGAGGCAATAGTTGTAGACTCCTATTAGAAGTCTACAATACCACCTATAAAATATCCTTGTCAAAAAAATTGAAATTTTATCAAATCAAACTTTAGGTCTAACTAATTTATAATGAATAGAAGGAAAAGAAGAATTTATAAAAAGACACCATGAGGATTTATTTGCCAAAATTTAGAATGTGAGAAACTCTATAGGACAAACAATCTGGTTTCTTTGACACATGAATTACAAGGGAAAAAAGGGGGAAACTATAGATGAAAAGAGACAATGAATATCAAACAAAAACAATGTATGAATCTCCTTGTTTGGAATCCAATTTGAAAAGCAACTGTTTTGTTTTGTGTTTAAGGGATACAATTGGGGAAATCTGAATGTTGATTGGTTATTTAATGCTTTTAAAAATTATCAGTGATTTTTATGTGCAGTGATGGTATAGAAATGCTATTTTAGAAATCTTCACCTTGGGGCACCTGGGTGGCTCAGTGGGTTAAGCTGCTGCCTTCAGCTCAGGTCATGATCTCAGGGCCCTGGGATCGAGTCCTGCATCGGGCTCTCTGCTCAGCAGGGAGCCTGCTTCCCTTCCTCTCTCTCTGCCTGCCTCTCTGCCTACTTGTGATCTCTCTCTGTCAAATAAATAAATAAAATCTTAAAAAAAAAAAAAAAAAGAAATCTTCACCTTTTATCTGCAATTTGCTTCAAAATAATTTCACCAAGGGGCGATGGGTGGTTTAAATGAAATATGACTGTCCATGAGTTGGTAATTAATGCACTTGATAATGGGGTATTGTGCTATTTTTCTACCCTTACAATTTTCCTAAATCCAATGTAAACAAGGGGCACCTGGGTGGCTCAGTTGGTTAAGTGTCCGACTCTTGATTTCAGTTCAGGTCATGATCTCAGGATGGTGAGATCGAGTCTGACATTGGTCTCCATGCTGGGTGTGGAGCCTGCTCAAGATTCCTTTTCTCCCTCTGCCCTGTCTTCTCTGTCTCTCCTAAAGAAAAAAAGTAAAAGTAAACAAGCAAATTTTTAAAATCCCACAACATAAACACACAAAACAGATCTTTGTAACAACTCAGTTCTGCTCTGACAATTTCTTTAAAGGTTTTCTTTTAATTTTTTAAAAATATTTTATTTATTTATTTATTTGACAGAGTGAGATCACAAGTAGGCAGAGAGGCAGGCAGAGAGAAGGGGAAGCAGGCTCCCTGTTGAGCAGAGAGCCTGCTGCGGGGCTCGATCCTGAGATCATGACCCAAGCCAAAGGCAGAGGCCTAACCCACTGAGCCACCCAGGTGCCCCTGCTCTGACCACTTCAAACCTGGACCAGGAGTGCTATCTTCCCGGAGCCTTTCTTGAAGCCCTTGTACTGAATTATCTGACCTTCATTTGCATCAATGTGGTACTCTGTGCTTACTACTCTTGTTTTGACAACATGTTGTAATTGCTTAGTCACCTAATTGAGCAGAATATTTTCAAATCAGCTTTTTGTTTCCCAAATTTATTCCCCCCCACCCCGCCTCCTTGGCCAGCTAAACAGTTCATGTCTGAAGGGAGTGATAGAGTGGATTTAGAGGCAAATGAGTTGATTGTTGATCTTTGAGTTCCAAAGCTTGGGCATTGTGGGAACAAGAAGTACCCATTTAGAGATGAGAGATTTGATGGAAGTGATGAGTTAGAGAAGAGCTAACTGGTAGCCAGGATTCCCTGAGCTGGAGTTTGCAGGACAGAGGGAAGATAGAGAGGCATAGCGCAGTGGGAGACACAGATAGGTGGGATCTAGGATGAGGGACCAGGTCTGGAGAGTTCACACACACAGGTCTGGAGTTAGTCTTCAGAAAAAGCTTGCCCATTCTTGACCATCTACTAGAGCGAGTGCTGTTTGGCACCAGTACTAGGGAATCATGTGAGAGAGCTCATGTTAGCAGCCTCAGATAGTCCATTCCAGTGTGGATTGCCTATCACCTTATCTGTTTTCCTCATTAGTACTGGGGTCTGTTAATATGGGGGAATATAACCTGGTGGCAGGCAGAGACAGATGGGATCTGGAGTTGTGGGATATGCACAAATAAATTCAGAAGGAAAACCGAGAAGTAATAAACCATAGTATTACCCTTCTTTTTGATAAATCCTATGTTGGGGATGTAGAATATGGGTTACAGAACCCCAGATGATATAGAGATACCTCCTTTCCCCATAGGCAGTGCTCAATGAAGATAGGCTGTCCCTCTGGGAGATAGTGAGATGTCCCATGAGGTTTTTGGCAGCTCCCAGTGCTCATCCTGGTAGGTAGGTTTGCACCCAAGAAGGAAAAGAGAGATGATATGAGCGTGCTCACTTTATTTTCCCAATTTTATCAGAGAGGAAAAAGACTAGAGTTAACTATCTGATAAAATTGGGTTGAGAGAGCCACTGAGTAATATCAATTGTGCTTCTCTCCACATTAAAGGAGATACTAGGAATGAGGAAGAGGCTCTCCCTTCAAATAGTCAGAACTAGCAAATCACTTACGAATCATTCAGCAGAATGACACCCATCTGCACAAGACTTTGCTCAGTCAATTGATCCACATGAGCCAACTACCATCTCAAAATCTCAGCGCCTTTGGAAGTGCTGCAATAGAGACTGTGAATGTTAACCCCCAAAGGGGACAGTGGTGGCTGTAGAGAAAACCTGGAACTTTCCCACTTGTCCATGAAAGTGGTGAAATACATTTCCATCATTTATTCTTCATTTTTGCTTCACCACAAATGTATAGTATTTTTGAGGGGAAGGATAAGTGTTGTTTTTTTTTTTTTTAAGATTTTATTTATTTATTTTATAGAGAGTGATCACAAGTAGGCAGAGAGGCAGGCAGAGAGGGGGGAAGCAAGCTCCCTGCTGAGCAGAGAGCCCAAAGCAGGGTTTGATCCCAGGACCTGGGGATCATGACCTGAGCTGAAAGCAGAAGCTTAGCCCACTGAGCCACCCAGGCACCCCAAGGATAAGGTTTTATTCAAAGTTGTATTAGTGTCTTCCAAAAAGCAAGGACTCAATAAAAATTTACTGAATTGAATCATAGTAACATTAATGGAATTTTTAATAATCAGGTATCTTGACAGCTGAGATCTAGTCTACTTGTCTTATGAATTAACTCCCTCCAGAGACCAAATAGTAGTTCAAATAGTTGACAGAGGCTACAAACTTACCAATATTTCTTCCATTTATGCCATAGAGTTATGAAAATTAAGCAATTTGGAAGTGTTTTAACCATGTTTCTAATGCAACATAGTATCAGCCAATAAATCACTCCTGAATTATTCATGTCGCTCTTAGAATTGATATATAATTTTATCAAATTAGAAAAACATTGTGCTTAACTATCAAATTTTTTAGGTTGTGCAAGCTGTCATATATGTATTTCATTTTATAGTAGACATTTATCAGTTGTTGACCACTCAATACCCCTTCCTACTTGTACTGATTGTATTTAGGTGACTTATTTCTTTCTATCATGTACTGTCCCAGTATGGCGGTAAACCTTGGTATTTGCTCAGCCATTATGGATTATAGGGTGATTCCTATAGGGTCCTTCTACCAGATCCCTTTTCTTATCACTCACGGACCTCTAAGGGGTAGGCACATGATATTATTTGAGTCTCATGTAACTTTGCATAATCATTCAATTATACAAAGTTGAAATAAAGTATTGGAGCTTCTGAATGGCAATGGTACCATCTGGACAAGGTTGACAATAGTTCCTGCTGTAAATAGTCACCCGGTTCTGTTCCAAGACTGGTTTTGCTTCTTTTCCTTCCAATTTGTAGTCGCCCTGTGTCCCTTCAACTAGTCTTTCCCTTTGTGCTTATTTCTGCCAAGATGGTTTCTGTTGCTTGCTCCCATAGAACCTTAACTGATTAACACAGCTTGGAAGGAAGCATCATGAGGTGGAAGAGACCCATGGAGTATGGATTATACTTGTGGCTTTCAACTCCCTGGCTTGGTAACCCAGGAGAAATCCCCCAACCTCTTTGAACTTTATTTCCTTAACCAGGAGGGCAGCAGTTCAGATAACCTTGAAGGTTCAGTTTTTAAAAGCCTAGCTCCATGACTCCTATTGTTATTGATTAGGAACTACTATGAAGAAATAATGTTCTAATCAAAGTCCGCACTTTTATAGTTGTTTTACTCAATGTTTTAACACATGAGGTGCTGTGAATATTCCAGGTATATTAATCCTCAACTGAGCATTTACTCTGTAGGTCATCTCTTGGGTGGGGTGACCAGATACTGGAACAGATTCCTACAACAGAAGAGAGTAAAGGGGCATGTAACTGCCTGTTCTTGGAAAATATTACTTCAGCTCACTGGGCTGTTTATGACAGAGATAGCCTTAAAAATGATTGATGGGATTGGCTCGAGCTCCAGAGAGTAGGAAATGCTGACATGTTACATTAAAATTAAAATAAAACTTATTCAGCTGATATTTACTGTGGGTGAGGCACCCTGTGTCTCAGAGGGCTTGAGCCTGTTGTAAATTTGAGGTACATACACACAATCTCTGGTTTGGGGGTGGTTGTCACAGAATGCTTCCTAACATTTGTGAGTTTTTCCTTGTTTCTGGTTTCATCTAATTTGGACTATTTCAATGTGGATTAGCACTTTCAGGGGCCCACAGATGATACAAACACCAATGGCTGGTTGCTTCAGATTTGAACTAGACTTTGTGGTTATTACAAGTAACCTGTATTTCACAACTTGATAACTCAGTAAATAATAGTATAACAACAATAATAGTATAGCAACACAGCAGCTAAAGGGTCTAATGATTCCTACCATCAATTTGGGTACTATAAAATAACCCGTTAAATTTACTTTGAGATTACAATGAGCAAACTGTTTATAGTTTGCTCAATTACCAAGATCAAAGTGTATCTAATTCATTTGACCTTGTATGGATATCTGGTCCATAGCCCTGATGGACCATTCAGCTTAGTCTTATCTGCGACCTTTACTTCAACTAAGCTAATGATATTGCACTTCTCAGATTCCTGCAGTGGCATTTGATCTCGTTCAGAAAAAAAAAAAAAAAAAAGCCAAAAGTTGTAGAAGAGTCTAGAAGACCCTGTGTTCTGGTCCTGTTGACTTTCTTGCTTCACCTCCTTTCATCTTTCTTTGTTCACTGTAGCCACACTGGCCATCTTGCTGTTCTTTCAACATACAGAATTCTTGACTGTCTCAGAGACCTTGGCTTGCCTGAGTCAAGGCCTCTAGTACCCTCAAAGCTGTGTGAAGGAGTTCTCCACTACCACTGGAGTCTACCATCGAACATTGCATCCGGCTGCGGTGGGAAGCAGAGGGTCTGATGGTGGGTAGGGGGACAGAAGGCGGCCAGAGTTTTGGTTCCTGCAGTTTCTGTGCCAAAGTTGTCTATTATTCTTCAAAGCCATCTCCGTATGGGTTTGTTGTGCTAGAGCCGAGTCCTCACTTACAGTGGTGGATACCCCAGGGGAAGAGTGCAACATGACCATTTGTTCATAGTAGTGACTGAGGTTTGTTGAGGACTTACTCATTTAACGCTCATAAAAGCTTGGTGAGGTAAGCACTGTTACCATCCACATTTTGTCGATGGCTATAATGGTCTTTGAAAGGGTTAACAATTTTATGCAGACAGCAAGTAGAGAGGCTGGATTCCAACCAAGACATTTGGATTCCAGAAGTCATGAACTTAAGGTCTCCAGCTCACTATGCTGGGTTAGTGGGAAAGAAACCTTTTTTCCACCTTTTTTGATACTTAAAGCACAAGGTGTTCATATAGTTTTCATTCAAAAAATCTGACTGTAATTTTGTTCCACCTTTACTCCTTGCACCAGGGCACAAATCCATCATGCTCTGGGCTAAAATTAGAACTAATCCGGACATTCTGATTAGGTTTGATATCACATGTAGCAAAATGAGGGAAAGCTTGCCTCTCTGATCTAAATTAAAGAGGATGATTATTTTTTTTTAAATTTACATTTTATTTAAATTCAATTAATTAACATACAGCATATTATTCAATTCGGAGGTAGAGTTCAGTGATTCATCAGTTGTATATAACAAATGCTATCTTAATCCAAAGTGTAAACACATAAAGCAGACAAAAGCAGAGTTGTTGTGTTTGAGTTTGGGTTGGGGCCTGAGTCTTGTCCTCTTGGCTTCCTTGGAGGATGATTATTTTTAAGGGACAACTCAGAGGGTGGGAACAAGTACAGAGTCAGCTACCTAGGCCCTCTTTCTCACTACCATCTTCGAAGTGGAAAGGACCTCTACATATGTCGTTTTGTTTGTTGTTCAGTTTGAACTTCCTGACACGATTTCTTTTGATAAAGTGTTCTGGGGCTCAAACAAAAAAAGAATGAAATCCCAAATCCAGAGAGCCATTATTAATGTTCCTCCCTCTTCCCTCCTTTGGTTGGGTGTGTAGAAGCCCAGTGAGGACTTAATTCAAGCTACGGCCTCATGGGGATTTTTTCAACAAGGATAGTATATTTTGATAAGGACCAACCCAGAGGCCCTCTTCCCTCAGCCTTCTGGACAAAGGTTGACTACTTCCTGGCAAGGATGCCTTTGAAATGTTTTCTTCAGGTTTCTCTTTTGAAGTCCTGGGATAAACAAAACCCTCCTTTAAATTCTTTCTGTTGTCTTTGATTGGTTCTCTTTTCCCTGTGGATAAAAATGAAATTTTAAAAATTATAGCTATTTTTGATATTGGTAGTTCTAAAAGCTCAAGTATCTCCATGCAGGGCAGTTATGTGGGTTTTGGGACCATGTGAACTTCTGAATTGCCAAAGGGGTTGTGACTCCATCTGAAGTCTTGCCAGCACTTGTAGATTTAGGGTGCAACGGGGCGGGGGGTTTTGCTGCAACAACTGCTGTGCTTTCCCAACTAAGAGCAACATCACCTTACGGTTCCCATCAGTTTTTTCTCATTCCCACTTTAGTCTAAAAGCTGTATTTAAAGAGGGAGAAATTATGCGCAGATAAAAATTGAAAGTATTTTATCACCTGGCTAAGTACTTTTCAGACTGAGCCATTTATGAGTCCAGAATACGATGTAGGGATGCAAGTCTATAAATATCTATTTACATTTTAAAATAACCAGCTCCGCAGGTGCCATGGGAGTGTTGTGTAAAATGTAACATTAGAAAAGAAGAAATGTCAGCATATTTCAGAGCATAAAACACTGAGGCAAATTTGCTTACATTTCATCTGTAATAGCAGAAAAATTACCTCATAGCATATTCTGTTCCCACGGCTGGATTGTCTTCCATAGGACACTTTCACCATTCTGAGTTGATATCAATAATCACTAGGCCACCAGTTTCTTCATTTTTTCTTTCTTTTTTTTTTTTACACCATCCTTCTGTTTTACAACCTATTTTTTTCCTTTGATGAGGTAGAAAATGAATTTCTCAGTACCTGCCCCCCCAACAGCCCATAGTAAACCCTGAAAGTGTTTGCTGAATGAATAAATGAATGTAGGTACCTCACAGTCCACTGAAAACAAGCAGGTTGAAGCACTTATTTGAGGCCCATTACCTCAGTACTTTTTTTTTTTTTTTTAAGATTTTTAATTTATTTGTCAGAGAGAGAGAGAGGGAGAGAGAGCGAACACAGGCAGAGGCAGAGGGAGAAGCAGACTCCCCGCCAAGCAAGGAGCCCAATGTGGGACTCCATCCAAGGAAGCTGGGATCATGACCCGAGCCGAAGGCAGCTGCTTAACCAACTGAGCGACCCAGGCGTCCCTACCTCAGTACTTTTGAACTAGAATTCTATTTGTCTGAGTTTGGCAACCTTCTAAAACTCTGGAGGCATACATAAATTGTATTCCCATTGACTCTGTTAAACTTGTGAAAGATCCAAGGGATTATTTTGGCACGAACCATAAACCACTTGAAGTTTAAACTTACAGATAAAGCTGAAATAATTTAGTGCAAATATGCAATATCTTGTATATAATTTTTTATGCTTGTCCAATTGGAAGTATGTTTACTTTTTGATTTAGGTTAACCCTTTAGGGCCCTATGTTGCCTCAGCAGGAGGCAGAATCCTCTCCTCCCCCTTCCTGTAGGAATGACCACTTTGAAATAAGAGCCCAACTGGAGAATTTATTCCTCCCTCCAGATGTCTACTGCTGGAACACAGCTCGTAAAGAGATTATGTCTCGAGGGGTGGAGGGCGGCAGACTGCTGATATTATTTCTGACTTCAAAATATGTCAGCGATAAAAATAGGGTTCAACATATGGAGTTGAGCTTTGTCGAGCAAGCACACCACACTTCGAGACAGAGTGATCCATCCACCCAAAGCAATATTAAATATAGGTTTTGACACATTTTCTTAACATTCTGTAAATAATTTACTCTATCCGATTTAGAACATCAACCTCAGAAGGGATCTTAGAAATCTAGCTGATGCACGAATCTTCTGCATCTATATCCAACCTCTCCCTAAATTACCATACTCTGTAAACGTCATCACTTTATGAGATGCCAAATCTATATTTAAAAGTTGAATAGTTCTTTCTCACAAAAAGTTGAAATGTCTTTCCCCTATCCTTGGTCAGATGCTAGTTTGCCTAGACACCTTTTATAAGCTTCCAAGCGATTGGTGCTAAGACTGGTGGGTAGAATTTACAGACTAATTTTTATTATCAGGAGGAATTTTCTACTGGTCAGAATTGTCTTGGCATGGAGGGGGCTGCTTCATGATGGGGGGTGTTAATGAATTACCCATTTCTAGAAGGGTTTGAATTAGGCTATATAATCAATGGGCAGGAATATTACAGGGAGATTCAAGCACCTGATAAGAGTTTGAGGTATTAAAAGAATTCATTCAGTCCTGAGACATTATGATTCATTTTATGATACACTTCATTACATGTCTCTTCTGGACATCTCCATGTATGATATACTTCCTTTGTGTATATCAAATTGCCTACTTGACATCTCCACTTGGATGTCTCAAATTCAACATATTTAACCCCAAGCCCTCAATTTCTTGATTTCTTCTTCCAACTCTGCTCATCCAACTGTCTTCTTCAGATCAGTAAATTGTTCCTCTACATAACAGTCAGTATAATTCTTTTAACACACCTACAGCTTCTCATCTTCCCTCCTATCCACTTGCCCTGGAATGGTACTCTCTTCCCCCGTATATCTGTATGACTTGCTCCTCATTTCCTGGCCCCTGCTCAAATATCATCTCTTCAGAGAGGTTCCCCTTGACCATGGTATTTGATGTAGCACTCCCTGTCACCCCTCCTTATCTTCTTCCCTCTTTATTTTTCCATAAGAACCTGACATCACCACATATATATTTGACAATTGTTGGTCTCTTCACTACAATTTAAATTTCTTTAGGAAAGAGACTATGTTATATTGACTGCTACATCCTCAGTGGTTGGAACTATTTCTGGCCTATAATACCTATAGGTATTCAATAAATTGAATATAGGTATTTATACCTATAGGTATTCAATAAATATATATTCAATAAATAAATATATATATATATATATTGAAATTATATAAGTGAATGAAATTTAATTTAAGTAGGAAAATAAAGAGTAAAAATGTAATATAGGCTATGTATAACAGCAAAGGAAGAGAGAGTGCTTTATGAATTTTTTATAGTAAAAGGAAATAATTTTGATGCCCGTTTGTAGAACTATTCTCCCAAAGCAGCCATCTTCCTGTGAACCTCACAGAGTCAATCAGTGTGCATGTTCACCCTTGGCCTTTAGAAGGAATAGAGACAGTGCAAACCTCACCAGCATTGGCTATGTTTCCTTTTCCTAGAGAATATGGGTCCTCAGGTATACAAGATATCAGATCTGGGTGATACTATAGATGTCCAGCAGTGAGGAGAAATCATTAATTTTATCTCTAAGTCACTCTTAAAAGTAGAAGATTAATCTGTCTTTCATATCTAGGAGCAAAAAAACCTTTCTTATTTACTCTTCCCACAAACAGGATCTTCCCCATTCCCAACCCACTAGGCCTATGCTTTCTAATTTGTATGAATTATTAACTTTCAGGGTTTTTGTTTAAATACAGTAAAACTCCTATCTCAAGTAAACTTGAATGGGATGACAGAATCACTTTCAATTTTGTCACTAAAAGTGGTAATTTCTTCCCTATTCTTTGCTTTAATAAAGTAGCTTATGTTCTGAATAGTAAAATCTGGTCATTTATACATTTTTCTAAAACTACTATTGCTGTATTTTATAATGATTTTTCAGCTCTTTAAAAACAGAAAAATGGACATTTTCAGAATGAATACACTTTAAATCTTTCCTATGTAACAGGAGTTTTAAATTTTGTGGGAATTACTTATTTCCGTTCTTAGAGCCTCCTGTGGCTTTTAATAAAGAGAAATGCATCAGGGAAAACAAAGAAAAATTTCTCTAGATTCCTAGAGGAATGAAGTTATTATTTTTTTAAAGTTACTTTTGGGGTTGTACCCCAGATAAGAGGAAGGATGCTATAAATCCATGGTCCATTCTGGAACACAATTTAACAACTCATAAAATATCAGACTGTTTGACCCAATACTCCCACTTCTAGACATTTGCCCTAAGGAGACGTCACATAAGAATGAAAAGGTGTAGGCATTTAAATGTTTCTTATAAATCTGTTCTTAATGTACAAAAATTGGAAATATCCCAGACGTCTATCAATAGGGGACTGATTAAAAGTTATTGCACAGAAATGCAATAAAATTCTGAAGCCATTAAACTTGATGTGGCTCAATATTTATTGACATAGAGAGATGTTTGTGACATAGTGTTGAGTGGAAAAAACAAGTGAAAAATGCTCTCAGCATGATTCCATTTATGTTAAATTATATCCTTTTTTTTTTAAAGACATTCACTGAAATGTTATTTATGGGAAATGAGATTTCGGTGATTTATTTTTTTCTGGGCATTTTTTGTTTTTAAATTTCTATTGTATCTGTAATTTTAATAAAAATGCAAATTCATAAATGAATTTTTCATAATGAAAGAAAATTTAATAGGAAATGTATTTTTTAGACCTGTTTGTAGCAGCAAATATGACTGTAGTCAATTTGGGATCAGTTTGTTTAATGTAGGAAGAAGAAAATTGGAAATAATGTTATATAAAGAATGTCTTAGTGGGAACAAAAATTTTAGAAAGCATTTTAGAAGATGATGTCATTTAAACCCAATCTGGGAAAAGATAGATTTTCTTAAAATAATATTCCTAGAATTCTAAAAATCGTTTCACTTCCAGTAACTTTGCATTAAAAAACACCTTTAGATGGATATTTTAGAGCCTGCTCATTTGATACATAGTAGTGAACTGAGGAGACCTCAGAGTGTGTGGAGATCCTGGTATTGGAGCCAATGAAAATCCCCAGCATTCAAACCTATTCTGGTGGCGAACAGGGTTTAGCTGAATCATAAACTTTCTCATCTGATCATCACTGATTTCTATCACGCTCATTATCTATATATTTGGAAGCTTTAAACTATAAAGTTTTAAAGGCAAAAAAGTGGTTTTTTTTTTTTTTTAAGTTGATCCCCATAGGTGAAGATAGAAGATATTGCTACTACACTTTTAACCCAAGATCCCAGGAACATCGTCATGAACTAAGAAGTTTGAGAAACATATTTGAGAAAACTGATTCAACTACATATAAGGATGATGATGATGAAAAGCATGCACATTCTCCAAGGTGAATTCCATGATTCACGTAGAATTATAGTCTTAGAGTACTGAAAAATCAAAGGAGCCAATATCATAAATCTCCTAGAAGAGAGCAGAGATAGGCAAAAGCTCTCTTTGACATTGGTCTTGGCAATGATTTTGAGAATGTGACACCAAAAACAAAAGCAACAAAATGAAAAATAAATAAGGAGGACTAAACATAAAAGCATAAACTAAAACATAAACTAAACATAAAAACATGAACTTAACATTAAACTAAAAAGCTTTTGCACAGCGAAGGAAACCATCAACAAAATGAAAAAGCAACCTAGTGAATGGGAGAAAATATTTACAAATTAAATATCTGATAAGGTGAGGTGATATATATTCAAGATATATAAAGAACTCCTATAACTCAATATCGAAAACACAACCTAATTAAAGAATGGCAGATCTGAATAGACATTTTTCCAAAGAAGATATACAGGAGGCCATTTGGTTGGACAACATGAAAAGAAGGATGCTCAACATTATTAATCATCAGGGTAATGCAAATCAAAACCACAGCGAGACATCACCTCACATCTGTTAGAATGGCCATTATCAAAAAGATGAGAAATAACAAGTTTTGGTGAGGAGACGGAGTAAAGAGAAGCCTCTTGCACTGTTTGTGGGAAGGTAACTTGGTGTAGCCACTATGGAAAACAATGGAGAGTTTCCTCAAAAAATTAAAAATAGGACTACCATTTCACCTTCTGGGTGTTTATCCAAAGAACATAACACTAGGGGTGCATGGGTGGCTCAGTCGGTTAAGCATCTGCCTTTGGCTAAGGTCATGATCCCAGGGTACTGGGATTGAGAGCCCCTTGGGTTCCCTGCTCAGCAGGGATTCTGCTTCTCTCTCTCCCACTCCCCTTGTTTGTGCTCTCTCTGTCTGTCAAATAAATAAATAAAATCTTCAAAAAAACGGAATAACACTAACTCAAAAAGGTATTCATTGCCTTATGTTTGTTGCAGTATTATTTATAATAGCTGAGATATGGGGAAAAAAAAAAACACCCTAAGTGTCCACTGATGGAAGAATGGATCAGAAAATTGGGTTGGGTACACACACACACACACACACACACACACACACAATATCGTTCAGTTATTAAAAAAAGAAGGAAATCGTCCCATTTGTGACAACATGGATGGACCTTGAGGGCATTATGTTAAGTGAACTAAGTTAGACATCCATATGGTCTGTCTTACATGTACAATAAAAAAAGTTTTTTTAAACCAAGTTCAAAGATTCAGAGAACAGATTGGTGGTTGCCAGGGGTGGGGGTTGGGGTGTGGGAGAAAGTGGTGAAGTGGGTCAAAACAAACAAAAACCCAGGAGATTGATATAAAACAAAGCTGCTTATTTTCCACACAGAGCAAAGTATTTTTCTGTATTTGGATTTGATGATTTTCCCAGTATTTGATCCTATTTGAACATAGAAATCTTACAAGATATTATATTTTGGTAATTAAAAAACCCTCAAAACACATTCATCAATTGATCTATTCATTCCTTTATTTACTCATGTTTTGCTGGGGTGGATCTAGCAGGTGCAGTGCAGCTCTGGAACTAACAGCTGCACCTGTACTTCCCTACATAACACCTGAGATATGGGCCTGGAGCAACGACAACTGTAGTTTCATTTCTTAGCTTTTTGACTGGTTGAGCTGGAAGCTCTTCCCTCTAGGTCCTCCCTACTGGGAACTGTTCCTGGAAACCCAACCTACAATGGCTCTTCTGATTCTTCCAGTGAAGGCGTAAACACCTAAATCCCTGTATTAGATACGTCTCTGCAAGAAACAATGTGGGTTTGCTCTTTATAACTGAATTCTAACTTATAGCTCACTCAACCCATGTTTTGGGGGGTAATTACATGGGAAATGTGTTTTCAAGTTGTTTCCCACCTATCTTGATAGTGGTCATTGTGTTGGTTCGCACAGGTATTCTCAGACTCTTTTAGTTCTTCTGTGCACCCCTCTTCCAATTTTAATGTGCTTTTGTTTTCAACTCTTGAACAACCACTCCTCCTCAAAAGACTGTCCTTAGGCTACTGGAGCAGCTTTGTTCACAGACCAGGAGAACTGGAAGGGCCTGGGAGTTTATGATCCCCTGGAGTGATGCTTGTCTAATGAGTGACCTCATTGGGAGATGAAGGTCCAGTCTCTTGTCTTGGGGGCACAACACCTTTGAGCCAAAACTTACACTCCAGAAATCTTTTGAGGACTCAGACAGATATTGTCCTCCTAGGAATTTGCTGAAATCAAAGTCTCCTTGGTTTCCTTTTCTTCTTTGTTGTGCTTCTCCCTCTTCCTTACCAGTTTTTTTCTGAGAGCACTTCCTTGCACACGAAGTGTCATCTCAGGGTCTGTTGCTGGAAAAATGCAACTCAGACAATAGGTCAGACATTTTGCTTTGCTTTTCAAAGGCTCTTAATGATTTTCCAGAATTGTATTCAATAACATGATATCCTTGTCTTCTGCATAGACTAAAAGCTCTTTGCTCTTTGAAGGCAGCCAAGAGTCTCAGTCGATCCTGATAGTTACTCCCCATTGAACCTGGAAATACGATTTATACCAAGGAAGTTAATTAGTGAACAAATGGAGGCATAGGGTCAGTAGTCAGTAATTTTGAGATTGCATCTCAATGGATTAAGTGAAAAATCTGTCTCTTATGATTCCTGGGCATAAATTAGTCTGATGTGCCCAGACAAAAGATGCATTTCTTCTACAAATCACTAGTAAGGTCTAGATAACAAAGATGAATTCCATCTTGAACTTTTTTCAAAAAGTTCTAGAGAATTAGATGAAAAGGACAATACTGCCTCTTCCCTCAGTTATAATAAATTGCCTCATCTTTTATATTATGTTAGCAAGGGGGTGTGGCTCTTCTTGTTGCTTTTAAATTGATCTTTTTTTGCATAGCTTTTAAAATTAGAGGACATGTGGGTTGTAGAAGTCAAGCTTGTAAGCTTATAATCAATGTGATATGATGATATATCATCTAATTGAGGCCTACTTAGCCTGTCTTTTCATCATAATGGAAGCGTAGAAAGTAATAAGGGAGATTAGGTTAACTGGTGATATTTTGCTACTCAAGTCTAGCATGAAAATCAATTTCCCATTGATTTGATTCAGTTCTTTGCAGCAGTAAGTAACTAAAGAAAGGGATTACAGTATTACTTATAGATTCTTTCCTTAGTCATTCATCATTAGAAACCAATAAATATTTATTCATTACTCTGTGGAAAAGTTAAATCCTCTCATCAGCTAAAATTTTCATTTTCCATAAGTGATTTTCACAGTCCCCATGTATATCTGCTGGTTGTTGAAAAAAAAGGCCTAGTGGAGGGAAAGATCTTTCCTCTCTTCTCCGAGCTTTGGTCAATGAATACCTAGATTTAAAATTTTGCAACTTGTCCTCACATGCAGCAGGGTAGCTGAAGCTCATCTTTTCTAAAGGTGGATCCTTGAGATCTGAGTTTTGCTAGGAGTCATGGAGAGAGTGGTCCCAGTTCTCCAAAGGCCTGGTGTACACAAAGTAATTTGTATTCTTTTTTTTCAAGCATTCTTAACTTGTATACCCTTTTGGAGATGCCCCAGTTTGGGAACAACCATAATTATACTATTTGGATCAAATGGTTTAACAAATATAAAGTGCTTAGAATAGCTCCTAGAATATTTTTTTAAAAGATTTTGTTTATTTATTTGAGAGAGAGATCACAAGTATGCAGAGAGTCAGGCGAGGAGTGGGGAGCAGGCCCCCTGCTGAGCAGAGAGTCCTATGTGGGGCTCCATTCCAGGACCCTGAGATCATGACCTGAGGTGAAGGCAGAGGCTTAACCCACGGAGCCACCCAGGTGCCTCACTCTGAGAATATTTTAAGTCTTCAGTAAATATGAGTTTCGATATAGACCAATAATTGCTTCTTGAAACCCTTTGAGTCAGATATATTTTGGAATTCAGGATTTTTTTAGACTTTAAAACAGAGGTAAGGTAGATACACTGTATCTTAATATCTCCAGCACCCCCAAATCAAATTACATTAGTATTTCTGCAGCGAAGCACATTCACACAAAGTTACCATGATCACCCTCATGTTAGACAGATTGTGCCACAGAAAAATTATTTTGAAACTTGTTTTTTAGAGCTCTTTTGATTCTGTAGTTATGGATAAGGGATTGCAAACCCATGTTATTATTTTTAGAAAGAAATACAATTTCATTTTTTAAAGTAGTTTTAGATTCACAACAAAATTGAGTGGAAGCTACAGATTTTTCCATGTATCTTCCATCCCCATACTTGCATAGCCTTCCTATTATCAACATTCCCCACCAGACTAGAAAATTTATTACCTTTTTTTTAATAGTTTTTTTATTTTTTATAAACAGGGGTGGGGGTTAAGGGGGTAGGAGAAGAATATTACCTTTTTTCATTTCATTTTTTTTTCAGTGATCCAAAATTCATTGTTTATGCACCATACCCAGTGCTCCATGCAATACATGCCCTCCTTAATACCCACCACCAGGCTCACCCAGTCCCTATCCCCTCCCCTCCAAAACCCTCAGTTTGTTTCTCAGAGTCTACAGTCTCTCATGTTTCGTCTCCCCCTCCAATTTCCCCCCACTCACTTCTCTCCATCTCCCAGGGTCCTCCATGTTACTCCTTATGCTCCACAGGTAAGTGAAACCATATGATAATTGACTCTCTCTGCTTGACTTATTTCTCTCAGCAAATTTATTACCTTCGATGCACCTACATTGATAAATCATTATCACACAAAGTCCATAGTTTACATTATAGTTCTTTCCTGGTGTTGTGTATCCTGTGGATTTGGATAAATATTTAATGACAGGTATCCACCATCATACAGAATATTCTCTCTGCCCTAAAAATCCCCTGTGTTCCATCTATTCATCTCACCTCCTCCCCCACCCCCTGGAAATAACTGATCTTTTTACTATTGCCATAGTTTTGTCTTTTCTAGAATGTCATATAATTGGAATCACACAGTATTTAGAAGCTTTTTCAGATTGGCTCCTTTTGCTTAGTAATATGCATTTGAGTCTCTTTTAATAGCTTAATAGCTTATTTATTTTAGTGCTGGATATTATTTCATTGTCTGAATGTACCACACTTTGTTTATTCATTTATCTACTGTAGGACTTCTTGGTTGTTTTCAAGTTTTGAAAATTACGAATAAAGCTTCTGTAAACATCCATGTGTGGGTTTTTGTGTGGATGTAAGTTTGCAGCTTCTCTGGATAACTACCAAGGAGTGTAAGTGCTGGGTTGTATGGTAAGAGAATCTTTGGTCTTGTAAGAAACTGCCGAATTCCCTTCTGGAGGGGCTGTACTATACTGCATTCCCACCAGCAGTGAATGAGGGTTCTTGAATGAGAGTTCTTGTTACTCCACATCCTCAGCAACATTTGGTATTTTGATTTTCATTTAGTTCAAAACATTTTTAAATTTTTCTTGAGACTTCTCCATTGACTTATATGTTATTTAGAAATATATTTTTTAACTCCCAAGTATTTTGGTACTTTCCAACTATCTTTCTGTTATTGATTATATCTTTCTGTAACTGATATTTTCTGTAACTGATTTCAGTTTTGGTTTAATACTACCGTGGTCTGAGAGACAGTGCTCTTATGATTTCCATTCTTTTGAATTTGATAAGGGATGTTTTATGGCCCAGAATGTGGTCTTGGTGAATGTTCTATATGAACTTGAAGAGAATATGTAGTTTGCTGTTGCAGGATGAAGAAGTAGTC
Source organism: Mustela lutreola (assembly GCF_030435805.1). NCBI lineage: Eukaryota > Metazoa > Chordata > Mammalia > Carnivora > Mustelidae > Mustela > Mustela lutreola. Next base: position 110,012,817 of record NC_081297.1, read on the forward strand.
TGTACGTATACTTTATATTAAGTTGATTAATGTTTAGTTCAGCGATGTCCTTACTAATTTTCTGCCTCCTGGTTCTGTCCATTTCTGATAATGCACTCTCCTGAGTGTAGAAGTTTTAAGAATAGTTCCTGTATATTTAAAAGTCATTCCTTTTGGGGCACCTGGGTGGCTCAGTGGGTTAAAGCCTCTGCCTTCGGCTCAGTTATGATCCTGGGGTCCTGGGATCAAGCCCCGCATGGGGCTCTCTGCTCAGCAGGGAGCCTGCTTCCTCTTCTTTCTCTCTGGCTGCCTCTCAGCCTACTTGTGATCTCTGTCAAATTAATAAATAAAATCTTTAAAAGAAAAAATCATTCCTTTTCCCCTCCCCCTACCAGAAACTTCAAGGGATTTTTCTCTGCTATATACTATGAGAATCTGGTATAGTTCCAGAAGGTAAAACTCATATAAATGGAGAGGTTCCTTTTCACTGGTCTCCCCCAATGCCCCCAACACACAGAGTTTTTATCTCTCAGATTTGTCCACACTGAGCCTCTAACAATTGATCAATTACACTTTAGGTTTCTCTGCCTCAGCATAGAGAGAGAGGATGAGTATAAGTCAACCAAAGCTAAGAGCAATTTGTGAGACTAATGAATTTGTAATTAGGATGATTTTTACCTTCAAGAAATGATAAACTCTTATTAAAACTGGCTTAAACAATATTAAATGCATTATATGATGAAAAGGGCAGACCCAGAATGAGCTCTATAACAATTCCTTGCATTATAACAATTCCTTAGCACTTGCTTTGCTTCTCCATGACCTTTGGGCTCTGCCTGATTCTGTTAGCTTTATCTTCAGATGTTCAACATCTTGAAGAGGATTGACAACATCTTGACATCTAGAAGAGGAATTTTCTCATCCAATTTTCTTACTAAGGATTGGATAGATCTTTACCAGAACTGGCCCCTGCAATCCCTCAGTGCAATATTTGCTCACTTCTCAGTGGTTAAAGTTAGATGCCGGTTACCAGACCAGCTGGCTGATGCTGATGATATGAGGTAAATAGATGTTAGAGAGGAGAGTCAACAACTTGATGACAGCAGGAAAAGATTAGCCTCCTTAGGCTTTAAAGTGGTCAGGGTTGTTCATCTCCTTTTGCTTCATATGAAACACTGATTAGTGTCATCTTGGTCACTGGTGATGTGGTGTGAGGTGACAGCTTAAAGAATAATAGAGATCTGCAAAGAAGTGCCAGGATTGGCCTTGGAGACCACCCCTCTACTATAGAACCTTTCTTTAGGCAATTCTTCGTTCTGGTTGAGTTTCATCCTGTGGTGCTCGTAACTCCAGCAGGAAGAGTGTGGCTCTTGATTAAACTCATGTGTATTCATTGAGTTAGACTCAATCAACTTGAAAGCTTGCTTTCATATTTTAAATCGGTTATAGCAAAGTTTCACAAAAATGAGTTGTTTAGGGGAGCTTGGGTGGCTTAGTGGGGTTAAAAACTCTGCCTTGGGCTCAGGTCATGATCTCAGGGTCCTGGGATCAAGCCCTGCATCAGGCTCTCTGCTCGGCAGGGAGCCTGCTTCCTCCTTTCTCTCTGCTTGCCTCTCTGCCTATTTGTGATCTCCATCTGTCAAATAAATAAATAAAATCTTTAAAAAAAAATGAGTTGGTTAGAAAAGAAGATGGCGTTTTGATCACAAGATCGGAAAGCCCACTAGCTGTTGCTTAGTTGACATAAAATCTTAACACTCTTCTCTAAATAATTATGGGCAAACTGTTAAAGTAGCAGAAATGCCTGGGTTCTGAAGTAAGAATCCAGCCTTGCCATAGTCAAGGAAAACTCTTGTACTAATGCGGAAAAATCAGGTGGCAATAGGAACTAGCAAAGACAGTCTTTGGTTGAAATTTAACTTCAAAACTTTTTCCCTTTCACATTCAAATGCTTCTGGCTAAATGCATTAAAGCATCCTACCCATAATGTGGTGAGATTTTTTACATGCTCAAACTTGAACCACACAGTTTAGTAATCTCTTAAATCTTGTTTACCTCAATTTACTCAGCCTAAGAGTCCTAGTGGAATAGTAAAGTGAAGACACCAAGAAGAACAATATTCATCATCCAAATGTTCCATCAGAGAACTTTATTTTTATTTTTTCTTTTTGGACATGCTAGTAGGGAATAATAAATGGGCTTTCCTGTTTCTTTTGATGTTTTCAAGTTCTTCCCAAATTGTTAACATACACTGTCATAAAGATCAAGCTTTTGAGTGTATTAATCATTTTTCAGTGGTGACATTATCCAAGTTTATAAATATCAAATCATCCCCTTAGTCAGAATCACAAGGGTAGAATTAATGTGAGAGCAATCCTTTCCTATAATCAGCTTGATCAGAGCTGTAGAATTTTTTTTTTAAGATTTTATTTATTCCTTTGACAGAGACAGATCAGAAGTAGGCAGAGAGGAAGGCAGAGAGAGGAGGAAGCAGGCCCCCTGCCAAGCAGAGAGCCTGATGCGGGACTCGATCCCAGGACCCTGAGATCATGACCTGAGCTGAAAGCAGAGGCTTTAACCCACTGAGCCACCCAGACGCCCCTGTAGAATTTTTTTAAAAGAAGTTAAATATAAACTAAAAAACCAATTAAACCAAAAAAGAATAAAATATACTTTGATTTACACGTGCTATCTGGTTAGGGTATAGTTAGGTTAAGTTAGCATTAAGCTTAAGCAGGAAATGCTTCTACCCTAGACGTTAAGTAACTTATATCAGGCATTGTTCTAAACATTTTTCCTGTAGTAGTAGGTACTATTATCCTCATTCTGTAGATAGAAGGACTGAGATACAGCAAGGCTAGGCAAATGATCACATAGCTGATAAAGGGTGAGGTCAAGATTTGAACCCAAGCAATGGGGTAGTGGTGCTCATATACTCAAACATTACATAATTTTGTCCTGGATGGGGGAGCATAGCCGTCTGAAGAAAATAGCTCCTGTAATGCTCAGAATCTTCAGTATTAAAGTGTTAGGTGCAGGACTGCTTAGAATTTTAGGGCAAAGATTATAGAGCCAGAACCCACCATGCGGTAACCGGGTGACCATGGGTAGGTTACTTAACTTCACTTTCCTCTGAGCTATAAACTGAGCTAATCATTTCATCGAACTGGTCCCCCAATTCAGTATGCATAAGATACATAAGAGATTGTGACTCAGTAGAACTGTGTAGGATCCAGGAATCTGCATTTTAAATAAGCACCTTTGGAAATTCTAATGCAATCTGTGTTCAGACACCCTTTGGAAAATACTGAACTCTATCTCCATGGAGAGGAGAGCAGGCCCGCAAAATACTGGGCACAGTCTTGACACATGACTGGTGGATGGGAATCGCAGCTTTTATCTATTTCAGTGTTAACCAAGACAGTCCTGGGTCAGGAGAGAGGGGGCGGGGGCTTCTCAGATCTCAGGAGATACTGCAGACAAAGGGACGTGTATGTCAGGATGATAGTGATGACGAAGATGATGGTGGTGGTGATCAATATGCAGGCACCTTCTGCTCTGGGACAGGTGTCCTAAAGAGGAGAAGAAAGAGCAGGCAGACAATTCTTCTCATTGTCCTTCCCAAATCTTCAAAGGATTTCATTAGGTTTGCCTTCAGGTTTAACAAAAGAAAATCTGTTTTGAGGGTCTCTCTGTTCATTCTCTCTCCATATTTCCTTACTTAGTTGCACATGCCAATTTCCTTTACTAGAAGGAATCTTTCCCTCTACAACTTAATGTGAAAAATGCAAATGTCTACATGAGGTAATGTTTTGTTTGACTGTGTTTCAGCAGTGTCATAGGTCAGCCATTTAACAAATGCATATACCCACTTAATAAATCCTTCCTTGTTTTGATAGGGCAACGTAGTGAAAGAAACTGGAGCTCTTGCCATTCCTAAAACAAAGGAAGGAAATCCATGAGGATGGGGAAACAGGATAAGGTGCAGAGAGAGTACTGAAGCTGGCATACTAACTACACACTGTGTCGAGCTTTGATTGACTTTGTTCTTTTAACTGGGCTGGTGCCCTTTGGAGTGCTATAGAAGGGTAGTTTTGTCATGTAGCTGCAAACACAGCCAGCTCTTTTGCATAATTTATGAACTTAAACTCAATTTTTTTTCAAAGGACTTTCTAATGGAGACAGCTTCATGCTGTGGTGTAATGTCTGGGCCACAGAAATGTAGTCCAAGAATAGATCCACAGCCTATCTTATCATAAATAAATGTTGTAGATGTATTTTAAGACTAATATAACAACTTTTACACTACCACAAAAATATCTTGAAGTAGAACATTCATAAAGTGTATTCAGTTTCTTTCACTTATGTTAAAAATCATGGTGCCAGATATACACTGGACGTCCTCAGGGACTGGCTTGGGTGCCTTTGAATTTTGGTGGAAAGCAGAAGGAAGTTTCCAAGCCACTAGAAATATACACGAAGCCTGGAATTAGGCTCACTAGGTGGGGGATTTGTGTGACCTTTTGTAAATCACTTAACGTCTCTGAAACGGAGACTTTTTGTCTGTTAAATGATAAGTCGTGAGAATTTAACAAAATAATGCATGTAAAATGCCTATTATACTAAATGGTACATAACATGGAGACATTCAAGATATAGCATCTCTTATTATAATTTCTTAAATTTTTGTTATTTCTGTTGTAGACCATTAGTTGTTTATATGTTCAGGCAACTTTATATTAAAATTCAAATTCTGTTTTAGTTTCTAAAATTTTGTTTGTATTATGGTTCATGGTATTTGAAAATATATAATGAATACCATAATCAACACTGGTCTGATTTTGAGCATTAGAATCACTTCAGAAACACCCTGATGCTTGAAAGTGCAGCAGGTATATTGTAGCCATCAGACCACATGCATGAGGACAAATTATAACGTCTAATCATAGTGAAAGAGAAAAACTGGTGGACCCTGGGACACTTACATAATCATTGAATAATTATATTAGCCCTGCACTGCCTACCTCTATACACCTTGTTATATCAGAAAAATTCACCCCATTTGAGTCACTGTAGTTTGATTTCTGTTACTTGAGGATGAATACATTTATTAATGTCAATTGATAAAGACTAAGCTATTCTGGGTGAGATAAGGAGGGCTTCCCCCCTGCTCTAGGGAACAGATGATTCACTTGACAAGATGAAGTATGGTTGAAAGTAAATGCAGACTAGATCATTAAAACTCATGGGAGTGGCCAGAGGATCTTTCAACAACCACAATGCCTATTGTTCAAAGTTGTTTGCAGTGTTGTGCTGTTGCTGGTAAAATGTATTAATCTTATTAATATTTTGTGAATGCAATCTTGTAGAAATTAGGGTTGAATTTCTCACCTGGATCAAAAAGGCACAAAACTGAGAGAACATAAGTGGAAGTAGGAGTCCTGAGGTCAAGTTGATATTCATAATAAAAGTCTATGTGGAGTCCACAGAAATTTAGGGGTGGGCTCTACAGTTGCACAGGGGTGGTATTTAAGGTTGAGGTTTGGACCAATTTTACTTGAGTGTTGGAGTTAGAAGGCTTTTTAGCTGCCATTTGAATTGCATGTCTTTAACCTGATGGTTAATAGCAAATTGGCCAAATTGAAGATTCTCAGCAGTGTAGTTTTATATCAGAATGCTTTTAAATATGTTTTATTTTCCTCTTCTAAAATAGGAGATAATCTAAAGATAAAAATGGTGAATTGATGCTTTTCATGCTATAAAAGTATACAAATGATAAAGAATACCAGTTGTGTTAATGCCATACATGGCCCCACCCAAACTCTATTCTTCCAGTTGGAAAGGTTGTACAGTTAAAACTACATTTCCCAGACTCCCTTGCAGCTAGGATTCTAGATGTGCATTCAGATCTGCCAAGAGAGATCTGAAAATTAGAAGTGAACCCTGAATAATGTTCTCTTTATCTTTATCAAAGATAGAATGATGAATTTATTCCTATGAATTTTAAGAATTCTTATGAATCTGCCAAAGACATTTTGATTACGTTGCCTATTTCTGGGTATGAAAAATTACTTTTAAAGGTCACTTTCATAGTATCTCAATTGTGAAGCCACTGCTGCCCCTAAACACTCCAGAAACTGGAGCATGAGCTCTGGAATTACCCTACTTCGAGTTTCATATTTCCACACCAACAATAATGTGTCAGAAGCGACAATGTGTTGGGTATATATATTGCTTCTGGTCTTCTGAATTCTGCGCCATAGGTGAGGCCAGTTAGGTTTAGAGAGATGACTAACTTACAAAATACATGACTAGTAGATGCTCATTCCAAAATTTGAACCCAGGTCATTAACCCTATCTCCCCATGTTCCTGCTTCACAAGTACACATTGGAGCTCTGTAAGTTCCTGACCTCACAGAGTTTGCATTCTAGTGGAGAGAGATGACAATAAATAAAATACTGTAAGTGCCGGGAAGAAAAGTCTTCCCTTAGAGGTAAAAACCTCTTTCTGTTTGCGAAGGTAAACAGTGTGAGCATTATGAGAGCATATGCTTTCTCATTTATCTGATACCCACACCCCCCCAACACACAAAGTTTAGAATTCTTTCTCTCTTACTTTCTTATTCTCTACTCAAACCCAATGCTAGCTTACTCAGTTCACTTTTTTTTTTTTTCCTGTAAAGGACCAGATAGTAAACATCTTAGGTTTTGCAGGCCATCACTCTACTGTTGTAGTGTGAGAGAAGCCATAGGCAATACACAAACAAATGAGCATGGCTGTGTTTCAATAAAACTTTATTTACAAAACAGGCTGTAGGCTAGGATTGCTGGGGCTATAGCTTGCCAGTTCCTAACCCATAGCACTGAAAAATTGCTAAAAAAGAGAGAACTATATATAGCTACCTAAATTCCTATGAACTTTGGTAGAGATACCAGTAACTTTGATTTAACGGAGGTTCAGGAAAATATTAAATAACTGTTTCTAAAGAATTATATTCACTTCTTTGAATAACTCCTACTTTTCCTTTGCACTCAGAGTGTCAGAAGACAAGAAGGAAAAAGCTTAGGCACGCCAGGCACACTGGAGTTAAAGTGCTAGCTAAAGTTTACTGTGAGCATAATGTGGTTTGTAGTATTTTGCAATAAAGTAAATGTTGAAGTTATTCCAGGAAATACTGTAACTGTCATACGGCTGTAACCAAGTACAGCCAATTTAGTCAAATAAAAAACAGTGCACTAGAGTGCAATTTAATGTAGTATGGAAGATTTTCATGAACTTGGAAGCCTGGTTATGACCATGGTTACTAGACCCAAGAGAAGCCAAAGGCATTTTACTGGTTACTTGAAAATAAAGAAAGGGGGCAGGATGGCATTAGGAAAATACAGCCCTCCTCTCTATTGTGCTATCTAGTCCATTTCAAGAAATATTAAGATAGGGCAAAGTAGAAATACTTAAAAAACAATAACCAGCGAGGTGCCACATAGAAGGAGGGGATTTCTACTTTAGGAAGATACCTACAAATGGGCACCCTGAATACTGTGGCCCTTGTGGGGTATGTGAAGGGGGGAGAGGCACTCAAAGGGGGATAAATACAAGATTTAACCCATTGGCATAGTGGGCAGATTACTATACAACCACTGTACTCCAAGATTCTAGCACAAAGAGAATTTAGGACCAGGCAAGTCTTGAAGATCTAGAAACATTGTCCTCCAGCATCAGACACCTCAAGGAGGCTCATCCCTTTGAGATGGTCTCCCTGGTTGTTGGGTGATTCCAAGGCTGTCATCTCATCCAGATAGAGAAGGACGGATGTTAACTTCACATGACCCAGGACCACATAGATGACATCATTGCCTCAGCTGACGGAGATGACTGGAATGAGGCTATCCCTCAGGGATGGACACTACTTGTGGTTGTAACAGAACCTAAGTTCTTTTCACTCTATGGAAGTTCCAAGCTTGTCTATGGAGATGTTTTTTCTTTATCTGGGTTTCCTCTCCCTGATGAGTGGGCAGTATGAGCCCAGAATTTAACATTTGTGGTTAGTACTTGGGACTGACAGTAAAACGTGTATTAGAACTTGGAAACAGGGAAATGCTGTTGCTCTCTTGGAGTTAAATTAGTAAAATAACAGAAGTAACCCATGATGGATGGATACCTTACAAAAAAACCAGATGTGTCAAAGGTCAAAAGGAGGAATGACAAGCACTGGAAATTAAATCAAATGCAGGTGGAATGTGAGAGAAAGTGATACTTTAATGTTACTGTTACATGTGAAGGACTTCTCTGGGAACAAGGAGGATGGGGGAGTTAAGCTGGAGATAAGAAGGACATCCTGAAGATAAGAATCGTGTGTGTCTCCAGCTCTGCCTTTAGCAAGGACACTCTGACCAGCTTATATGAAAATTCCCACCCAATTGGCTGTTACATTGGTGTGATTATTGTCATAGAGTTTATTCATTGTGCTGAGAGCTTTATGTCACACCATCATTGAATCCCAATAGAACCCTAGGTCATTATCATTACCTCCACTTGCACCTGGGTTCACCAGGGCTGAGAGAAGCTAAATAATGTATTCCCTATCTCAGAGCTAGTTTGTGCCTGAGCTGGGACTTGAACCCAGACTGTCTGAAATGGAAGACCAAACTCTTTTTTTTTTTTAATTAAATTGATTTATTTATTTTCAGAAAAACAATATTCATTATTTTTTCACCACACCCAGTGCTCCATGCAATCCGTGCCCTCTATAATACCCACCACCTGGTACCCCAACCTCCCACCCCCCCGCCACTTCAAACCCTTCAGACTCTTAATTCCCTGCTTCAGTGCTTCTCATGTATGCATGTGTGTTTCCCCCGCCTGGAGGTGTGGACATTAGGCCATCACAGACTGATCCCACTGGACTTCCACATCATTCAATTAACCTATTCGTTTTTTAAAAAGAGTTTACTTAGGAAGTATCATGGTGTAAACAAACTGTAAGACTTGGGCTTTCTCTTAATACAAGACTCATGATGCAAAACTGAAGCTACTCTTGAGGGTTGTGCCGTAGGAAGTTGTGAATACCACATAGTTAATAAATATTTCCCTTAAGGCAGAGGCTAGCCAAGACCCCGCTCTGGTGTCTTCTGCTGGAGACAGCAGAAGTGGTCTTGTTTTTCCGATTCCCACCACCCATTACTATGTGTCCACTGAGTTGCCTCCCCAGCATGGCGGGGGGTGGCCAAAGAGTATTGGAAATGAGGGGTTGTTATGAGAAATAACTCGATGGCAGAGAACATACAGGTACATATCTTAAGGGAACCTAGTTCAACGGTGCTTCTTTTTAAGCGTGACAGTAAAAATGCTTGAACAGGATGGCGTGGCTTAGAAGGATGCTGGCAGACTAGTACTGTGGCCTGTCAGCCCTGACCCAGCCCCACTGGCTTCTGTCTTTGGTCTTGAGGTTGACTTCATCCCTCTCTTTGTACAGCAGAGAGCTCGCTTTCTCCAAGGTAGGCAAAGTACTGTAAACTTCTAAAACCACTACTTAGAAGCAGAATCTGAAGCTGATTCCAGTTTTGGTCCTGTATCAGGGCTGGAGGACGTCCCAGGTCCTAATCCCTAGACTGGGGAAAGCTCACCTAAGTCCTCTTGCCCCAGCTGGCAAATATAGCTAGATGGTTTGAGTTACTTGTCAGCTATACTGGTTGAGGTAGACCGAACTGCCATGACCCAAGCACACTAGCATTTCTCTCTCTCTCAGTCAGCAAGTGAAATAAAGTTAGCAAGTGACTCTTCTCCGTGTGGATAGCCAGCAAGTCAAGGGCCTTCCCTCTTAAGTCTTGACCAGCCCCCTTCCAGTGTTCTTTTCACTCGTAACAAGCTGGCAAAAGGAGAGAAGAGATGGAAGACGTTTTTGAATCAGACACATTTGAGTTCAAATACGAGTTCTGCCATTTGCAGGCTACAGCCCGAGCATGAATCCTGTGCCTCGTTCCTCATCTGAGGGTTAAAAGCGGTAACTCATGTTGAGTGCCATGCTCGGCTCAATAAGTACTAGCTATTTATTATTAGGTACCTGGCATAATTTCCTAGAAACCACTCTGTGACATTAGTACCATCCCCATTTTACAGAGGAGGAAACTGAGGTCACGCAGCAGGTAAATAGCAGAGCTGGGATGATAACCTAAAACACAGGCTCCTAACCACTGAACAATACTTTCTCATAAGTGCAGTAATAACTGGGCTCTGGCATAAGAGGACTGAGTTCCTTTCGTTCTTTTTAAATGTTCTTAGTATTAATTAGCTCTAGAACAGAACTGGCAGATCAGTCTCCTTTTCTGACCTACCGTAGGTCTGAAGAAAGACAGGCAACGGTGCAGCAGCTTGCGGGCGAACAGCCTGTGGAAATGGTTGCTGACGCAGACCAGAAGTGAACTCGAATAACTTTGGTTTCATTTCCAAAAGGGACCTTTTAAATACTTCCTTTTAGAAAGTAACTACCAGAAAAGGTTATACTTTAAGAAAACAAGTTTGAATGGTGAGGATAAAGAGGTATTTTCTTTTCTTTTTTTTACTTTTTACAAGTTAGAAACCATATGGAATTTCCACTTTCACATAGCTCATAAAGGACTTTGCCTGGTTTTCTTGAAACTTGATCCTCCAAACTCCAAACTCAGCAAAGTCTGAAGATGAGTTGGTGCCTGGAACTGATATTTCACAAGCGAGCTTGTGATACAGGATGGCTTGTTCAGAAAGGGAGGCAGGCTTCTAGATCGCAGGGAATGAGACCTCGTTTTCAGCTATAAAGTTTTGACCTGGTCTTACCTCTCAAAGCCCTAATGACTTTTGTATTTCTGGCCTAAAACAGTACTCGCTTGTCATTAACTTTTGACTTTTCCAAGGAATGGAGACAATTAGTACACTGCTCTAAGAGCATTTTTATGCCACAATCTACATACAAAGCAGCCACAGTTGAATGCAAATGCAGAGGCTCCCTGGCCATCTAATTATTTTATGTCTTTTAGATTAACATTTTTTTAGTTATTCCTCATTTATTGAAGGGGGTGTGGTTGTGACTGAGAAAAGTAATTGTTTTTTCACTTAAGAATATTTTCTACTTCAGTGTAAGAAGGAACAACATACATTTTACCAGTTACATAATGAAGCTGTGAAAACTAGAGGTAGTTCGCACATATTTCTAATGTATTCTTATAATGTTTGGGTGACTCTTTATGGATTGTTGGGCTAGCTTGATCCTCAATCTCGTTCTGAATAATACTAGCCTTCCCTTGTATCAGATAGCAATTGCTGAGTAACAAATCATCCCTAAATGTAATGGATTAAAACAACATTTTGTTTTTACTCACTAGTCTATGGGTCCACTGGGCAGATTGGCTGACCTGGGCTGGGCTTGACTGATACTGGCTGGGCTCGTTTATGTATTTCCTTTGAGCTGGTGGGTGAGTTGGGAGCTGCCTGGTTTTGAAAGGTCTCTGCATGAATCAACTCTTCACTAAGTGGTCTCTCATCTTATGCCTGGGTAGACTAGATGTTTTCTGTTTTGATTTGTTTTGTTTTTGTTTTTTTTTCTCATGATGGGAGCATAAGTCCAAAGTAGAAAATATCCCACATATACAGTCTCCTATGGTATTGCTTGACATGTCACCACTTCTACGTCATTCTTCTAACCAGAGTAAGTCATAGGCTAACCAGATTTAAGGCGTGGGGAAATAGACTTTCCCAGATGATATGAAAAACTGCAAAGTCACAATCCAATGAGCATGGATATATAAGGGTGGATGAAGAATCGGGGCTATATTTACAGTCCAGCTACCCTGTAACAGTAATACCATAAAGTGAATGAAGTTTGTCTTTGGTAACTCACTGTTCCCATTCCTATAGCATACGTTAAAAGCTTAGTGGATTTGAAGTCCAAGACCAGATTAAAGTTCTGGTGCTGCCATGTCTTTTTACAAGTCATTCTGTTCTTTGAGCATTAATTTGTTCATCTTTAAAATGCTGTGATGGGGGCACCTGAATGGCTTGGTAGGTTAAGGCCTCTTTCTTCAGCTCAGGTCATGATCCCAGGGTCCTGGGATCCAGCCCCACATCGGGCTTTCTGCTTAGCAGGAAGCCTGCTTCCTCCTCTCTCTGCCTGCCTCTCCGCCTACTTGTGATCTTTATCAAATAAATGGATAAACTCTTAAATAAAATAAAATAAAATAAAATAAAATAAAATGCTTTTATAACATCAGTCTACCTGCCGTTCTGGAGTTTTTTGTTTATGCTATATATACTCTCGTGTGTTTAATACGGTTAAAAAGAAACTTTTTCTTAGATGTTCGAAGACTTTATGCTGGTTCTTGGCTTCTGAAGCCCCTCCACCGCCACCACCACCACCTGGTCCCCACTCCTTGCAAGTATCTTTGCTCTACTTAGGTTTGTCTTTCCAAACCCCTCCCCTCACCCTGTTCTGGACCTGCCCCAATTCTGACTTTATGCCTCCATTAAAGTCAACTTTCCTAATGTCTTTTTCCTGCCTTGAAATTGTTTAGCTTGAAATTGATAAATGACATCAATCAGAAATGATATTGATTTTAGATAAAATTACATTTTAACATCAACCTTCTCAGGAAAACAGGACTATTTCCACACTTCTGTTAAGCTCCGTTGGGTTCTCAGAGCACTTTGCATGCACTTCTTCAGTAATTACAACTGTTTCTTGAACACTGATAAGGGCTTTGGATACATTTTTCCTCCTCATATTGACTAGACGTCAAGAGTTCAGCCCTGCCATTGACTAGCTGTGTGATTCTGGGTACAGCACTTCTTTATGTTTTATTCTTTTCACCTCTAAACTGAGGAAATTTGACAAACTGACCTTGAGAGGCCCTTATAACTCTGAGAACTTAAGATATTCTAGAATATTTACAAAGTGAAATGAAGAGAATCCAGTATTATTTTGAATATTTCTTTATTTTATAGTTCAGTAAATCAAGTATTCTCTAGCTAGTGATGACTTAGAAAAGAAAAATAACTAATATTTATTGGGTAGGCTTAGATTCTTACTTGGCAAGAAGTTGTTTGCTATAAAATCATCTCATCTTGGTTTTACAGTTCTTGTCACTTGAAGAGCTGTCATACTGTCATGAAACAATGGTTCTATCTGAGAAGTGCTTTCTATACAGAGGAGTGGATGCAGAGAAAAAAAAAAAAAAAGAAAGAAAGGAGAGAAGAAGGAAGGGAAGAAACTGATACTTACTGAACTCTTAGTACGTGTGTGGTAAAAAGAGTTACGTGCACGTGATCCTTGGCAGAGATAGGTAGGTGTCCTTTGGATTCTAGGTCTTCTTCTTCTTGGGCACTCAGCCGGGTTATACGGCCCAGCTTCTTGGAGGTGCCTGTGTCTATGTGCTTGAGTTCCACTTGACAGAATGTGAGTGGAAGGGATATGTTCTGCCTCCAGGTCTGATTTGAAAAAAGCCTTGCAAACATCCTTCTCCCACTCTTGCCCCCTTGAAGCTTACTTAGATGGAGATGATGCTCATGGTGATCTTGAAACTCATTTGTCGAAGATAGCAGAACTGCTCTTAACCTCTTCCCTTGAATCTTTGAGACATTGTACATAGGGGGGTCCACTGTTGCAAACGATGCAACAGTTGAACATATCCTTGCCAATATAGAACATTAAATTTCAAATCATCTCTATGAGTCAGAGACTAACTTACTTTTATAGGAGAGAAACTGAGGCACAAAGTGGGGAGGTAATTTTCTTGGGCCATTCGAGGGGCAAAGCAAGGTTTAACCAGTTCGTTCAACTCGGTTTACACAGAAGACACAAATATTCCGTTGATGTGTAGAGAAAAGCCTACCAAAGTTTTACAGCAGAAATTCTCTTCATTTTTCTACATGTTGGACAAAGGACATCTTTTAGGAATTGATGAGCTAAGATGGTAATTCCTACAACATTCTGAACTCAAGATGAACAAAAGTCAATGTGCCATAATAATCTGACAAAACCTAAATCTGCCATTTGCTGACTCTGTAAGAAAAGGCTAATCATTTAACTTAGGGTCACAGCTTTCCTATCTGGAAAATTAAAGTAAAAGTTAAAATTAAAAAAATACAAATATTTGCCCAAGAACCATTGATGAATGGCTATCAGAGTGTTCTGTTCCCACTTCCCTTTTATCATTAGCCTTTTCTCAAAAAAATAGCTACCCTCTATCCAACTGAATCCTGTAAAGTCGCTCTCTCCTGGGGTGTAAAAACCTTCAAAAAATAGGGTTGAGTTTTAAAAGAAATAATATTTTGAAGATTAAAGAAATAATAAAGAGGAAGTATCTAGCACAGGGCCTCACATATAATAAGTGCTCAGTAATATCTTGTTAATAAGGCAAAAATGAATCCTTATTAGTACCGTGTTTGGTACTATGTTCAGAGTTGCTTGAACGCTCTGGGTTTCCTTTTCCTGAATTAATCTATTGGGAAGTGATTTGCCTTACTATTAGCATAAGTCATAAGCATCCTGCACTGTTTTTCAGGAAAAGGAGGTAATTTGGGCTGCAGCCATGTTCTCATTAGAGAAAATGAGGGCAGTTAATGGTTAGCGTTCAAGAACAACAAAGCTCTTTTAGTTGCTTAGCAACTGAAGCTGGGGGTGGGGGTGTGTGGGCAGAGAGTATGTAAGCGGAAGGAGAGAGAAAAGCAGACAGGAGTATAAAAAGTGAATTTAATGTACAGGTCATTCCCAGGTGGTGCAAAGAGATGTATGGTATAGATCTGGTATTTATAGCTATAGGTTATTTGTTACATGACTAGAAAATTTAATGAAATATTTTGGAATTCAGCAGTGGTAACTTACAGTGGACATTTATTGTTCCAATGCAATATGTAAACTGTTTATTTAGCGTGTTGATATGAAGAAATACAGGAATGATTTAGATGTCCTCTAGATGTGCAAATTTGTCCTTCTAAGCAGACACTACTGCCACCGTGTGGACAATGCTGGGAGCCTACTGGGAGCCGAAGGATGGGGGAGAGGCTGAGAGGGTCCAGCCCTGGGGAACATGGGAGCTGTTTGCAGACAGTTTGCTCATGAAACCCTTAGAACTATTTTGAAAAATTCTGGTGCATTTTTAGGTTAATACATAGACATTTTAATTATAAGTTGAAATGGTTGTTAGGAATACAATCTCCTATGGTTGTGAATATCACCATTTTAAAATAAAATTGCCATTATCACTCCTTTAAATGTATACAATGGGCTCTAAATGCCAGAGGGATTTGATACACAGACACGCACACACACACAGATAATATTTTTAAGTTACATGAACCAGTTTTTTTTAATGAGTAATATTCACATAATTCCTTTTCTCCCTTAAACTTATACTTTAATTCCTCTTCCCCAGCAAACTTATATCCGAACGTTTCATATATATTACGTTATATGTAAGAATATAATGTTATACATATAATGCTATATATATTTTATACATATTTTTCTTCTTTTTGAAAAACACTTTATTATTTATTTGAGAGAGAGAACGAGATAGAGCACAAGCAAGGGGAGAACCAGAGAGAGAGGGAGAAGCAGGCTCCCCACCAAGTATGGAGCCCAACACAGGGCTTGATCCTAGAACCCCAAGATCATGACTGAGCTGAAGGCAGATGATTCACTTACTGAGCCACCCAGGTTCCCCATATATTTTTCTTAACAAAACTAAGTATATAAATTAGAACTTATTTATTTATTTTCAGATGTATGACCCCTGGCTGGTTTAGTTGGTAGAGCATGCAACTCTTTTTTAAAAATTTAGATTCAATTAATTAATATATAGTGTATAATTAGTTTCAGAAGTAGAGGTCAGTGACTCATCAGTTGTATATAACACCCAGTGCTCATTACCTCATGTGCCCTCCTTGGTGCCCATCACTCGGTTACCCCATCTCTCCACTCCCCTCCCCTCCATCAACCCTTGGTTTGTTTCCTTTGGTTAAGAGTCTCTTATGGTTTGTCTCCCTCTATGATTATGTCTTGTTTTGTTTTCTCTCTCTTCCTCTAGGCTCCTCTATTTTGTTTCTTAAATTCCACATATAAGTGAAATCATATGATAATTGTCTTCCTCTGATTGACTTATTTCACTTAGCATAATACCCCCTAGTTCCAAACACATTGTTGCAAATGGCAAGATACCATTTTTTTTTAATGGCTGAACAGTATTCCATTATATATGTATATACCACATCTTCTCTATCCATTCATATGCCAGTGGATATCTGGGGTCTTTTCATAGTTTGGTTATTGTGGACATTGCTGCTATAAACATTGGGGTATATCTTTGGGGTATATACCTAGTAGTGCAATTGCTGGGTCATAGGGTAGCTCTATTTTTAACTTTTTGAGGAACCTCCATACTATTTTCTAGAGTGGCTGCACCAGCTTGCATTCCCACCAACAGTGTAAGAGAAAGTTCCCCTTTCTCCATATCCTTGCCAACATCTGTCATTTCCTGACTTGTTAATTTGAGCCATTTTGACGAGTGTGAGGTGGTATCTCATTGTGGTTTTGATTTATATTTCTCTGATGCTGAGTGATGTTGAGCACTTTTTCATGTGTCTCTTGGCCATTTGGTGTCTTCTTTGGAGAAATGTCTTTTCAAGTCTTCTGTCCATTTCTTGACTAGATTATTTGGGGTTTGGGGGGTGTTGAGTTTGATAAAACCATCATAGATTTTGGATACTAACCCTTTACCTGATAAAACATTTGCCAAAACTCTTCTTCCATTCTGTCAGTTGTCTTTTGTTTTGTCAACTGTTTCCTCTGCTGTGCAAAAAGCTTTTTATCTTGATGAAATCCCAATAACTCATTTTTGCTTCTGTTTCCCTTGCCTTTGGAAGGGAAGTTGCTGCAGCCAGGGTCAAAGAGTTTGCTGCCTGTGTTCTCCTCTAGGATTTCGATGGAGTCCTGTCTCACATTTCGGTCTTTCATCCATTGTGAGTCTATTTTTGTGTATGGTGTAAGGAAATGGTCCAGTTTCATTCTTCTTCATGTGGCTGTCCAATGTTCCCAACACAATTTGTTGAAGAGACTGTCTTTTTTCATTGGATATTCTTTCCTGCTTTGTCGAAGATTAGTTGACCATAGAGTTGAGTGTCCATTTCTGGGTTCTGTATTCTTTTGCATTGATCTATGTGTCTGTTTTTGTGCCAGTATCATACTGCCTTGATGATGACAGCTTTATAAGATATCTTGAAGCCTGGAATTATGATGCCACCACTTTGGTTTTCTCTTTCAACTTTCCTTTGGCTATTTGGGGTCTTTTCTGGTTCCATACAAATTTTAGGATTATTTTTTCCAGCTCTGCAAAAATTGTTGATAGGGATGGCATTGAATGTATAGATTGCTCTGTATAGAGTGTGTAGATTTTAACTATATTTGTTCTTCCAATCCATGAGCATGGAATGTTTTTCCATTTATTTATGTCTCCCTCAATTTTTCTCATGAGGGTTCTATAGTTTTCCGAATACAAATCCTTTCCCTCTTTCATTAGGTTTATTTCTAGGTATCTTATGGCTTCGGTGCAATTGTAAATGGGATGATTGCTTAATTTTTCTTTCTTATGTCTAATTATTAGTTTATAGAAATGCAACTGATTTCTGTGCATTGTTTTTGTATCCTGCCACTTTGCTGAATTCCTGTATGGGTTCTAGCAATTTTGGGGTGGAGTGTTTTGGGTTTTCCACATAGAGTATCATGTCATCTGTGAAGAGTGAAAGTTTGAGTTCTTCTCTGTCTATTTGGATATATTTTATTTCTTTTTATTGTCTGATGCTGAGGCTAGGATTTCTAGTACTGTGCTGAACAACAGTGGTGAGAGTGGATATCTTTGTCATGTTCCTGATCTTAGGGAAAAAGATATTAATTTTTCCCCATTGAGAATGATACTTGCTGTGGGTTTTTTGTATATGGCTTTTATGATATTCAAGTATGCTCCTTCTATCCCTACACTGTACAGAGGTTTAATCAAGAAAGGATACTGTATTTTGTCAAATGCTTTACCCACATCTATTGAGAGAATTGTATGGTTCTTGTCCTTTCTTTTATTAATGTATTGTATCACATTGATTTGCAAATGTTGAACCATCCTTGCAGCCCAGGAATAAATCCCCCTTGGTCATGGTGAATAATCCTTTTAATGTACTGTTGGATCCTATTGGCTAGTATTTTGGTGAGAATATTTGCATCCATGTTCATCAGGAATATTGGTCTGTGATCCCTCTTTTTGGTGGGACTTTTGTCTGACTTTGAGATAAAAGTAATGCTGGCCTCATAGAAAGAGTTTGGAAGTTTTTCTTCCATTTCTATTTTTTGAAACAGATTCAGAAAAATCAGTATTAATTCTTCTTTAGGTGTTTGGTAGAATTTCCCTGGGAAGCAATCCAGCCCTGGACTCTTTTGGGGGAGATTCTTTATTACAGCTTTAGTTTCCTTACTGGTTATGGGTCTGTTCAGGTTTTCTATTTTTTTCTGTCTCACTTTTTATGGTTTATATGTTTCTAGGAATGCATCCTAATTTGTTGGCATGTAGTTGGTCATAATATGTTCTTATTTCTTTGGTGTTGGTTGTGATCTGTCCTCTTTCATTCATGATTTTATTAATTTGGGTCCTTCCTCTTTTCTTTTTAAGTATGGCCTTGGGGTTTATTGATCTTACTAATTCTTTCAACGAACAAGCTTTTAGTTTCGTTGATCTGTCGTACTGTTCTTTTGGTTTCTATTTCATTGATTTTTGCTCTAATATTTATTAATTCTTATTCTAAAAAAGATTTTAATTATTTGTTAGGGAGAGAGCACAAGCAGGGGGAGCAGCAGGCTCCCTGCTGAGCAAGGAGCCCAATTCAGGACTCAATCCCAGGACCCTGGAATCATGTTCTGACCTGAAGGAAGATGCTTAACTGACTGCGCCACCCAGGCATCCCATAATTTTTATTAGTTTTTGTCTCCTGCTGGTTTAGGCTTTATTTGCTATTCTTTCTCCAGCTCCTTTAGGTATATACTTAGGTTGTGTATTTGAAACTTCTTCTGTTTCTTGAGAAAGACTGATATTGCTACATACTTTCTTCTTAGGACTGCATTTGTTGCATCCCAAAGGTTTTGAACAGTTGTTTCCATTTTCATTTGTTTCTGTGAACTTTTAAAATTCTTTAATTTGTTGGTTGACCCATTCATTCTTTAGGAGGATGCTATTTAACCTCCATGCATTTGTGCTTCTTCCAAATTTCCTCTTGTGACTGAGTTCAAGCTTCAAAGCTTTGTGGTCTAAAAATATCCAGGGAATATACCCAATCTTTTGATACCTGTTGAGACCTGATTTGTGACCCAGTATGTGATCCATTCTGGACAATGTTCCATGTCCACTTGAGAAAAATGTGTATTCTGTTGCTTTAGGATAGAATACTCTGAATATATCTGTGTAATTCATCTGATTCAGTGTGTCATTGAAAACCTTTGTTTCCTTGTTGATCTTCTGCTTAGATGATCTGTAAATTGCAGTGAGTGGGATGTTAAAGTCCCTTATGGTTGTTGAATTACTAGCAATGTGTTTCTTTAATCTTGTTATTAATTGGTTTATACAATTGGCTGCTCTCAAATTAGGAACATAAATATTTATAATTGTTAAATCTTGTTGGTTAGACCCCTTAAGTATGAGATTGTGTCCCTTTTCATCTCTCATTACAGTCTTCAGGGTTTTTTTTTTAAGATTTTATTTATTTATTAGAGTGACTGCACACAAGCAGGAGGGGAGGATAGAAGGAGAAGCAGACTCTCCACTGAGCAGGGAGCCTGATGTGGGACTCAATCCCAGGACCCTGAGATCATGACCTGAACTGAAGGCAGATGCTTAACTGACTGAGCCACCCAGGCATCCCTATGATCTGGTTTAAAATCTAATTTTTCTGATATAAGGATTGTAACCCAGCTTTCTTCTGATTTCCATTAGCATGATAAGTGGTTTTCCACTTAAATCTGGAGGTGTCTTTGTATATAAAATGAGTCTCTTGCAGAGAACATATTGATGGGTCTTGCTTTTTTATCCAGTCTGATACCCTGTGTCTTTTGATTGGGGCATTTAGCTCATTTACATTCAGAGTAACTACTGAAAGATATGAATTTAGTGCCATTGTATTACCTGTATAGTACTGTTTCTGTAGACTGTCTCTTCCTTTTGGGCTTTCTCTTTGCTTAAAGGGTCTCTTTAATATTTCTTGCAGGCTGGTTTGGTGATCACAAATTCTTTTACTTTCTATTTGTCCCAGAAGCTCTTTATCTCTCTTTCTATTCTGAATGACATCCTTGCTGGATAAAGTATTCTTGAATGCATATTTTTCTAATTCAGCACCCTGAATATATCATGCCACTCCTTTCTGGCCTGCCAGGTCTCTGTGGACAGGTCTGCTGACAGCTTTATTTTTCTACCTCTGTAGGTTAAGGACATCTTATCCTGAGCTGCTTTCAGGATTTTCTCTTTGTTTCTGAAATTTGCAAACTTCCCTATTATATGATTAGGTGTTGACCTATTTTTTATTGCTTTTGCGGTGGGGGAGGTAGTTCTCTGTGCCTCCTGGACTTCAATGCCTGTTTCCTTCTCCAGATTAGGGAATTTCCCAGCTGTTATTTGCTCCAGTACACCTTCTGCCCCCCCTTCCTCTTCCTCTAGGACCCCAATTATTCTAATATTATTCTGCTTTATGGTATCACTGATCCCTTGACTCCTCCCCTTGTGATCTAATCGTTGTTTGTCTATGGGAAGATTGAGGGGGAGGGGAGTGTCAGGCTAAGTAAGGCTAAGTAAGTTGCTTCGGTTTGTTCTCTGTGGCTTTTATTCCTGGAAGGGTTTCTACTGCTTTAGAGGATGGGAATGAAGAAAGACAGTGGCCTCCACTCTTCAGTGGGCCCTCAAGGAAAAGCAGTCCATCACTTTTGTCTCCCTGGTTTCTGTCCACACTCTGTGATCACCCAGCTTGTGACCAAGTGTTTTTATTTCAGGCATGTGACCCCAATTTGAGTCTCCAAACTCTGCAATGTGCGACTATACTACTGCTCCTGGGGGGACGGGAGGGGGATCTCACCGCCCTTTGCTGGGGCCCTGCTGGGAGTGGTCGACTGATTGCACAGCAGCAGTTCATGGTTTATGGCAACACGGAGCTGAAAGCCCACTCCTTGGCTCACGGACTGCAGCTGGCTTCCCCACTCTGAATCTTGGGAACTCTAGCACTCAGACACCCCCGTTCTTTCTGTGACCCCAGGGGATCCTGAGACCACACTGTCCCACCTAGCATTCTGCCCTGCTTCACCACCTGAGCACCTTCTAAATGTCCCTCACCTGAGCAGACTTCTAAACGTTCTGATTCTGTGCTCCACTGCTCTATCACTTTCCAGTAGCTGCTAACGGAGGCTCCCTCCCTGCCATGGTTTATCTTCCAACCTATCGCCAGATTCACTTCACACCTCCTACCTTGCAAAAAGTGGTCACCTTTCTATTTGTAGAATTGTAGCAATTATGTTCTTAGATCTTGGGTTGAATTTACAGGTGTTCAGATGGATTTGATAGCTACACAGCTGAATTCCAGAGACCAGATGAAACTAGGAGGAGTCCCCTCTTCCTTCGCCATCTTCCTCCAAGTCTATAAATTGAAATTGAAATTATAAAATTTTTCTGTGACTATAAGGCTTTAGTTATCTACGCTTTTTAGTACATGGTTGATTAAAAAACACAAATGTATTACAAATGCTGATCAGTAATTATTAAACAATATAAAGTAGTCTTAGGTGGAAATCTGCATTTTAGGTGGGACTTTAAAAAATTAGTTCACTCATTTAATGAAGAAAATTCATTATTGCTAGAATGAGAAAATGATCAGCATCAATACTATATGTATTTATCTTTTTTTTTTTTTCCCAGTTGTAAGCCTCAAGAAATTTCATTCACAGAAATAAGTTAATGGGACTGGAAGAAATTTTATTAGGCATTGTAACCCAATTCTTTAACTGGTTTCTGAGGTACTTGCCAAAAATGACCTAGCACTATTTATATATTTATTTATTTACTTACTTACTTATTTTAAGAATCAGTGACAACTGGCTTAGTTTTGCTGCAATGATGTTGACAGCGACAGAATTGGAAGCTCCCTGACCTGCAAAAGGATATGGTACCAGTCACTAGAATTATTTACATTCTCAGCATAGATACCAATATTTAAAATAATCTTTGTGATGGACATCACAGAAGGCAGTTTTATAGATTTTATACTCAAAACAGTGCACCTCTATAATCTTTGGGTGGAATGTAAACTCTTTATCTTTAATGGGAGAAGGAGCTTAGAAAGAGGAGATGGGAACTTGTCATTTCAGAATAATAGCTGGCCGGAGATTACCAAGGCTATCAAGTTTATCAGTTTTAGAAATTACCAAGATTATCAGTTATGATATGATTTTAAAATGAATACAAATGAAATTCAAAGATGGAAGGGAAGCTGATTCCCTTAAAAATCATTCGAATACACACCTATAGCCCTTCAAAACTCTTTACACATCCCAGTTTGAAATCACTGCTTTATCCCCAAATCCACTGTGTGATGATGCTCGCCTGAAGTCTGATACCAAACTGGGCTGTGGCAGTCGGGGCTGATGTGGGCATAGTCAAGCACTGAAAGTGTTGAATTAATTGAGTTTAAATAACTCTTACTTATTTTGTTTCATCTTCTGGGTTAAAAAGAGAGAGAGATGCTGTTCTGAGAAGTTAAGAGTGATTTTGAAAGACCATGCTATGTTGATTCCTCGTTTATTATGTTTTTTAAATTGTGAATTTGTTTATTAAATTTTTAAAAGGTTTTACCCATTTATTTGACAGAGAGAGTGATCACAAGTAGGCAGAGAGGCAGGCAGAGAGAGAGGGGGAAGCAGGCTCCCTGCTTAGCAGAGATCCCGATGTAGGGCTCGATCCTAGGACCCTGAGATCATGACCTGAACCGAAGGCAGAGGCTTAACCCACTGAGCCACCCAGGTGCCCCTTAAATTGTGAATTTAAAAACTAAAACTAAGTTTTAAAAATCAAATTTAAAAATTAAAAATTAAGCTGACTAACTGTAAATCTTAGCGATCTGAGAACAAGTTTTATTTATGCTTACTCAGTATGGTCATTGTATAGGTGGGCTATGGCTCTGCTCCTTGCTTAAGACTGTGACAGCACAGCTCTTCCTTGGGACACGTGGTTTCTTAGCAGAGGGAAACACAGGCCTAGAAAACCCTGAGCAGTCTCTTAAAACTTCTGCTCCAAAGGGACCCTCATCACTTCTTCTTTATTTCTTTGGAAAAGCGTAGAGCCTATGCTGAGTCCAACACTGATAAGGATATACAGACTTCCTCCAGGAAGGGGCAGCAGATATCCTGACTGATGTTATAAAGCCCTTCGCCCGTGAAAACCCCAAGTCCAAGAACACTGACTTACAGTAAAGAGATGATGATCATTTTCTAAAATTGTTACATTAAAATATAAATATATAAAATATAAAAATATTTATTTTAGTTTTAAAATTGCAAATTATTTCCAACATACAATAGAGATTAACATAACAAAAATGTGAGTACTTATATCCTACAATTACCAAATGTTAACATTTGTCATATTGACTTCAGATCCCCTTGTTAAAAAAGAAATAGGGGCACCTGGAGGCTCAGTGGGTTAAGGGCTGACTTTTGGTTTAGGCTCAGATCATGATATCAAGGTCATGAGATGGAGCCCTACATTGGGCCCAGCTCTTGGTATGGAGTCAGCTTGAGAGTCTCTCCCTCTCCCACTCCCCTCCTTGCATGCATGCTCTCTTGCTCTCTCTGTCTCTAAAATAAATAAATAAATAAATAGAATTTTTTTTTTTTAAAGATTTTCTGTATTTATTGGACAGAGATAGAGAGCAGAAGCAGGGGGAGCAGCAGGCAGAGGGAGAGGGAGAAGCAGACTCTCCACTGAACAAGGAACCCCATGCCAGACTCAATTCCAGGACCCTGGGGTTATGACCTGAGCCGAAGCAGACACTTAACCGACTGAGCCACCCAGGAGCCCCTAGAATCTTTTTTGAAAGAAGAAATAAAACATTGTAGATGAGGTTGAAGCCCGTCACCAACCTTGTCTCATTCCTCTTTTAAGCCCCTACCTTCTAAGAAATAACTATCCTGATGTGAGATTTATTATATTTATTATATTATATATATAATATGTTTATTACAAAAGTGCTTTAAAAATATACATAATGTAAAATGTACATGTCTTTAGCATTTTACTCTTTCTACTCAATATGGTAAATCTTAGATGTATCTGTGTTGATGCGTGCAGATTTAGCTATTTCACTGAAAGTATTCAGTACTATGTGATAATGAATATGTCACTATCCACATTGTTGGAACTTTCCTTATAGCTTCTTGTTATTACAAAAATGGAATGACCAACACCTTTATGTGTGTTTCTGTGTATAAGACAAGAGTTTCTCTAAGATTTATGTCCTCAAAACGATCAAAACACTTCACGAGTGGCCTTGCGGGGTTGAAAGAGCTAATTGCTTTTGCAAATCAAGTTGAAGCTTAGAGATGGCAGCTCCGAAGGGAAGAGTGAACAGACATGAGGTCCAGAGTTACCTGAAACCTTCTGGGCAGAGAGTCAGAGACAGCCTGACAAGACTTCTCTGGGCCCCTGAGACATGCACAAAGCAGGGAAGACCATCGCCCTAGAGAACTAGAAGTTTTCCTTGCGGCTGCCCGTGCTGTGTTGAATGTGGGCCTGAAAACCTGCCGGTAGCTGGATGAGGAAGACCCAGTAGGAGATACCGGGGAGGTTGAAGTGGGTCTAAGGAAGTCACAGTGAGTGTCAAAAGGGATAGGAGGGACCAGAGAGCAGAAGGAAAAATGTACATCTCCGCCGAGGTCAGTTTGAAGAGTCGAGGACTGAGAAGCCATTTGTCCTACCCCAAAATGCAATGCTGTGTGACTGCAGGGAGTCGGGGAGGACCATCGTGAAACTGCTCTGCAGGCCCGCATCTACTTCCTGCTTATTACATTCTGACGGAAGCCCGGTTTTGTTCAAGGGCCCACCTCGGCCCCTGCTGAGCCCCCATGCTTCAGTTACCGGGGCAGGTATCAGTGGAATAAAGGTAATCCTGTACCCCATACTGATGCTCGGTCTCGAAATGGACATGTTAGGCAATTTGTGCCAATAATGAGGAGGGATTTTCTGGAGGATCTCTGCAAAATGTCTTTCTTACTCCTCTGGAAGGCGTTTCAAGATATGTTTCTTCTCTTTGAACTTGGTTTGTGTGGAACTGTGATTGCTGCAGTCTGATAGAATTGGCATATGGAAAAAAAGAACCAAAGGGATTGGAGTGAAAAAGCTGGAGTCCTTCTGCCTCTAGACTTCCACTTGGTGCTTTGTAAGCACCAAGGCTCCTTGTTATTGAAGCCAGTCTGAAATATGTGTTGTTTTTTTAAAAAGATTTTATATATTTATTCATCAAAGAGCAAGCACAAGTAGGGGGAGCAGCAGGCAGAAGGAGAAGCACGCTCCCTGCTGCGCAAGGGGCTTGACATGAAGTTCGATCCCAGGACCCTGAGATCATGACCTGAGCTGAAGGCAGAGGCTTTAAACCACTGAGCCACCCAGGAGTCCCTGAAATATGTTCTTAAGTACTTGCCACTAAAAGTACTGCTCCGAGAGAGTGGCAAGAAGTGTGTGGTGGGGGAAGGGAACTGAATTGACCGGTATTATTCTGAATTCACTGAAATTAATTTATGCCACTAGGTAGAATAAAGGCTTAAAATAGAAATTAATTTCAATCACAGAATCTATATAAGCAAAAAAATAAAAATAAATAAAAAAAGAATGTATACAAGCAGTCCTTGCTTCACACTGACAGGCACACGTCAGTTAAATAACACCAGTCTCCCCGCCCCATAGCTGGCTTAGATTTCAGTTACTCTGATATAATATGCTATATTAACCTTGAGTAATTGCCTAAAGTACAAACTTTGCTGCTTCAGCCCACAAATCTCTACACCAAAAGCACATGCCTATCAGGACCAACATCCAGTATCACTCCTTGCCAGGTCTGTTGTTCACACAGAGTTCTCAGTTCACACAGACAGCAAAGCTTAGTCATGTTGCGTCTTCTTCCCAATGATAAGAACACATGACTTTTTTAAATAAAATGAATGCTCAAAACAGAGAATTTGTCAGCAAAGATGAAAGTGAGGCAAAGAAGCAGAAAGGGATAAGGCTTGAGTTAAAATTTGAATCAGATAATCCACACAGGAGGAAACAGAGGGCAGTGTTGATGTTGATATTGATGACAGTGTTGATGTCACCACTCGAGAGATACTGGATATAGTGAAGGTGAGCTTATCGGCATAAGTGACGATTGTGGGGAAAGGTTGGAGATGCTCTGGGTAAGGGCTGCCTGCAAAAACTTTACATTGAGTGAACTGTTGGAGATTGTTTATGGAATTAAACGTACAAAGAGGGTGCTTTGATGGCTCAGTTGATTGGGCATCTGCCTTCAGCCTCAGGTTATGGTCCCAGGGTCTTGGGATTGAGCCCCCACATCGGGCTTCCTGCTCAGCCAGGAACCTGCTTCTCATCTCCTCCCTGCTTGTGCTCTGTGTTGCTCTGTCTCTCTCTGTCTCAAATAAATAAATAAAATCTTTAAAAAATAAAAAAATTAAAGTAAAAGGATAAAATCTGGAAGATGACCCAAACTTAGAAAGGAGTATAATAATCCAGCAAGCTACAGGAAAGATGATCAGCACTTATCTCATTTATATGATAAGAAGCAAAAGCACTGGTCAAACGATTCTTGATATATTTTTTAAAGATTTCTGTGTTTATTTTAGGAGGAGTGGAGAGAGAGTAGGGGGAGGGACAGAGGCGGAAGGAGAGGGAAAAGGTCTCAAGCAGACTCTGTGCAGAGCTCAGAGCCTGACCTGAAGCTGGATCCATGATCTTGAGACATGACCTGAGCCAAAATCAAGAGTTGGACACTTAACCGACTGAGCCTCGCAGGCACCCCCTTGATGTTCTGATGTTTTAGATTACATATTTAACAAATATTAGTTTTACTATTTTTTAATTTCCCTAAATATTTATAGTCAATAGTAAAGGGGCTTAGATGTTTTGATAGAGATATTTATTTATCTATTTATTTGTGGGGGTAGTGGGGAGAGGCCAGAGGGAGAGAGAGAATCTTAAGCAGCCTCCATGCCCAGCGTAGTGCCCAATGTGTGGCTCGATCTCACGACCCTGAGATCATAACCTGAGCCCAAATCAAGAGTCAGATGCTTAACCAACCTGGTACCCGGATAGAGAGTTTTAAAGATGACAAAACAATTACAATTATTCCTCCATGCATATTTGCACCTCTGCCTAAAATGCTCTCCTCCAACCCCCGATGTTTCTGTCCTCTACCTGGCAATCTCCTATGTATCTTCTGAAACCCAGTATAAATGCTGAGGTTACTTTGCACAGTGTCCGCTTGCTGTGCAAAGAGAGCACTGCTTGTGTAATAAAGTCCCAACGTTCTGTACTCTCAAGTTAGTGATCTGTAAAATTCACACATGCTGAAAACTGGATAGCTTTGTACAGATGACTCCTTCAACATCTTGTTAAGAGATTTTGCCTTAGCTTGATAGGTGTGGCATGGCGAAGGGACAAAGATGCTGGATAGGAACATTTGGAGTCTTGGGTTCTGTCCTCAACCTTGTAGTTAAGTAGCTGTGTAACCCAGGGTAATTCGCTTAACCTCCTTGTTTTCCATTTCTTCTCTGGAAAATAGGGGAGTAAATAAGACGATGTTTAAAGTTCCTTTGGCACTACATTTCTATAATTCTGTACCATTATTAGAGAGAGATGGGGGGGGCGACTAGGTGGCTCAGTGGGTTAAAGCCTCTGCCTTCAGCTCAGGTCATGATCCCAGGGTCCTGGGATGGAGTCCCATTTCCGGCTCTCTGCTCGGCGGGGAGCCTGCTTCCCCCTCCCTCTCTCTACCTGCCTCTCTGCCTACTTGTGATCTCTGTCTGTCAAATAAATAAAAAAAAAATCTTTAAAAAATTGTTAAAAAAAAATTTAAAAAGAGATAAAGGGGCGGACCCCCCCCAACACACTCACCCAAGAGTACTTCCTTTTGCATAGTAATGGTAATATTTATTGAGTGATTGAATGATTAGCATGATTTCAATGGAGTAGAGCTATGTATGATCCGATGCTGGTTAGAAGCTGTTGTTTCTGGGGCCTGGATGGCTCTGTCAGTTGAGCGTCGGACTTTGGCTCAGGTCATGATCCCAGGATTCTAGGATCAAGCCCTACATCAGGCTCCCTGCTCAGCGGGGACTCTCTTCTCCCTCTGCCTGCTGCTCCTGCTGCTTGTGTGCACACACTCTCTCTCAAATAAGTAAATAACATCTTTAAAAGAAGAAGAAGAAGAAGAAGAAGAAGAAGAAGAAGCAGCTGTTGTTTCTGGTACTCACCATTTTCATGTTGTGGATGTGCGTAAAGCCTCCCCAATCTCAGGGTACACTATCATGTAGCTTCAGCTTGATCCATCTACTCACTGAGCATGGTGCTAGGCTCTAGATAAGAAAAACTTAATTTCTGCCTGGGAGCGTCTCACGGTGTGGTGGGGGAAACCAACTCATGCTTCCTGAGAGAGGGACATTTGAACTGGATTTTGGAAGATGCATATGCAACAGCCCACGAGACAAAGAGGAGTGGGAACACAGGAGTTGGATCTTTTAGGAAGAGAGGGTGGGTGGGGCAAAGGCAGGGATGCAAAAGGGAATATGAGGAATGTGGACGCAGAGAGTGACATGCTGGACAGAGGTGGCTGGAAGAGAAGAAGGGAAGAATGGTGCAGACAAGACGGCTGGGTTTTGTGTGGAAATTAGGAAACATTCTAGGTATTTCCAGCAGGAAGTTTTTAATACAGGAATTTGGTGCTTATAAAATCACTGAAGGCAGGGAAAACAGAAGTGTTCAGATTATGTCACCATGGCTGCTCCCCAGAGCTTGCAAGGGGTGCTGTTTCCTCCTGATGGTCGGGAACAACATGAAGCCATGGCCAGGATCACGGCTGGTACATGGTCTTGGACTAGACAGTAGCATCAAGTCTGGCTGCTGCAGAATCTCAGTGTGCGGCAGTCCGTGCTTGAGGAAGAACAGCCCCAGCTGCTTTTCTCTCTACCAAGTCCTGCACGAGAGGATTTATTTATTTATTTGTTTGTTTTTAAAGATTTTATTTATTTATTTGTCAGAGAGAGAGAGAGCAAGCACAGGCAGAGTGGCAGGCAGAGTCAGAGGGAGAGGCAGGCTCCCTGCGGAGCAAGGAGCCCGATGTGGGACTCGATCCTAGGACACTGGGATCATGACCTGTGCCGAAGGCAGCTGCTTAACCAACTGAGCCACCCAGGCGTCCCCCTGCACGAGAGGATTTATAACTGACAGAATCACAACTGGGACCTGGTAGCAAGGGGGTCTGAGAAATTTAGTTCCCAAGCTTTCAGAACCTGTGATAAAGAGCTTGGAAGAGGAATGAAATGAACGTAAGGGTCAATAGACTATTTCTAGGGTCTAGAGCTGTGAGGGGAAGCTAGGGCCAGACTGTGAAAGGACCAGAGAGCCATGCTAAAAGGGTCAGGAAAATGCTGCATGGGATGCTCTTGAAAGCTCAGAAGCAGGGTTATGACAATTCAATTTATTTTATAAGCATTGGTGGGCTTGGTAGAGGCCATTCTTTTGGACTAAATATGAGGGGATCCGGGGGGCTCAGTTGAGCGTCTGACTGTTGATTTCATCTCAGGTCATGGTCTCAGGGTCCTGGGATTGGGCCCGGCACTGGGCTCCGTGCTTAGCTCAGAGTCTGCTTGGGATTCTCTCCCTCCCCCTTCATATCTCCCTCTTCCCCTTTATATCTCCCCCTCTCTGCCCCTCCCCTTTCTTGTGCTTGCTCTCTCTCTAATGAATAAAATCTAAAGAAAATAATAATAAACTAAAAAAAGAAGAAACACAGACTATACTATTATTTATTAAACAACTCTTAGGTACCTAAAGCCATGCAACGAAAAAGCCTTCAAAGGTGGTTTTTTGTTGTTGTTGTTGTTGTTGCTTTTTCTTTTTAGTGATTTGTGGTAATTCATTCTCCAGTGTTCTTCCCCATTTTTAATTGGGTACACATTTTATGGAAGACACTGTGAATACAGATATAAATAATGTATGGTCTCTGACTTTAAGAAGCTAATATTGATCCCTTCTCTTTTCAGTGAAGTGTAAGAAAGTTTTAGAGTTGTTTGGTGGATTAATTTATTGCTTCTTAAGGTGACTTTTGCCAAATTCTAATTTTGCACATTAAGAAAAAAAAAAAATGGTCCCATTATCAAACCAGTTTAAAAATGTTGTATATATACTGTATTTCTTCTTGCAAAAATTAAGTCTAATAAATCCTGTAGTAAAAATAAATTAACTGTTTAATTTTAAAATTACACTTCTATTTGACTCTTAATATCTATTAATAGTTGAGTTCTTCAGGGTGTAGTTGGGGAAAGACTGGGTGTTTATATAGAAGAACCAGTTCAGCTGAAGACTATAAGCAGGCTATTTACAAAATGGGATGGAAAGAATGGAAGTTTATAACTATTGTAACAGGATGTTAAATAGCTTGGCTGTAGCACCAAATTCTAATAGATGCGGCATTCCAAAGAATCGATAGAGCAGGTTTTGCAAATAAGTTATGCAACTATGGATTTGCTTCACCATAAGCCTTTAGGTTGAGCAAATGGAAATCAAAATGGATTTTGTGATTTCTTTGGAGAATTGTACTGTGCCTCCAAACACCTCTGCCTCCGAAGCAGGAAGGAAGGGTCATTGCTTGCCTCTCTTCTCTGGGTCAGACTCTGGCTGATGTAGGGCATATGGGTGAGCCAGTAGCTCTGGCAGCAAAAGGAAGGAGATGCTGCTATGAATTTTGCCGGGGCTTCTCTCCAAGAATCAGGGCAAAGGACACCTCAGGTGGGCTAATGGCAGATGGTCCTAGCCTGGGACTGTTCTAAAATCCTGCCCAAGAGCCTGTGTGGAAGGGACTGCAGGAAAACCAGAGACTAAAGGAGAACAGCAGCTGGAGGAAAATGTATTGCCTGCATTGCGGGAAGTTCAGGCAAATGTTCCCACACTTCGACCTTGCTGGGCTTAGAAATCTATGCAAGTACGAGGAAGGGGAAATGCTCAGTAGAAGCAAAGATCCATGCCCTCTTTGCTCATCTTGAGCCCCAGGTGCAGAAGTTTTAAATGCTCATTTGCATAATAAATTGAGACTGTCTTTGTAACTTAAAATGACTGTTAGCAGTTCTATTATTGACTATAACCAGAGAAGACACAGCACCTGACCTAGTGTTCATACTGGGGTGAATGTGTTACCTCTGTTAACCAGGCTTAAAAGGAACACCGGGAGACAAAATCACTTTCATGATTACCTCATGAGTCCTGCTTGTTCAGTACACTTACACCATTAAAGACCAACAAGGAGGGGCGGATATTAGTAGGGAGGGAGAAGATATTAGTAGATGCCTGTAATAACAGCGCAACTCCATTATAACATGATATAACGCTAACTGTATGCTAGTGAGATCCTAATACTGGCGTTTGTGTAGAAACAATTTTTTTTTTTTTAGAATTTTATTTATTTATTTGACAGAGAGAGATCACAAGTAGGCAGAGAGAGAGGAAGGGAAGCAGGCCCCTGCTGAGCAGAGAGCCCGACGCGGGACTCGATCCCAGGACCCCGAGATCATGACCTGAGCCGAAGGCAGTGGCCCAACCCACTGAGCCACCCAGGCACCCAACTGTAGAAACAATTTTATGCTGTTTTCTCAATCAGCTAGCCCTTGAATGACATGGACTTGGACTGCACAGGTCCACTTACATGGACTTTTTTCAATACATACAGTACTGTAAATGTATTTTCTCTTCCTTATGATTTTAACATTTTCTTTTCTCTAGCTTTATTGTCGGAATACAATATCCAGCACTTATTTAAAATGTGTTGTTATTGGTAAAGTTCTGGTCAACAGTAGACTATTAGTTACATTTGGGGGAAGTTTGTTATGCTGGACTATTCTGGCATAGGGGTCGGCGCCCCCTAAACCCCGTGGTGTTCAAGGGTCAACTGTATAGGTCTTGTGATAAGGGAGGCTATGAACTGGGACAGGAAGTGATGTGTCAGAATGAAGAGGTCACAGTGAAATAATTGGTGAGAGAGGACTCAAACAGCCCTAGCGAAAGTGTAGGCCCTATTGTAGGGGGTCCTATAGTTCCTCCGTTCACCATTTTGGGGGTTGCTGAGTACCCAGACTGGATTTGATACTGGGGTTTCAAAGCTCTTGTTTTCCCTAGGGCCTCACAATTTAGCAGGAGGGACCGAAAACCACATAACCTAAATGACTCTGCAAGTATAACAAAGAAGGGAATATGAGATGAGGTCTGTTCGGAGTTTACCTGAAAGTGAGGGTTAGCAATAGTATTTGGCTCTGAACTAAGTAAGGGTAGGCATTTGTTAGAATGAGAAGCATTTAACCTTGCAGATGTCATGAGAAGTTGGGAAAGTGATTCTTAGAAGTGGATAAGCCTCAGATTCATCCAGAAGCTCTGAACCTGAGAGTCTGTCTCAGTGGAAATCCGAAGCTCAAGGGCATCATCCTCCTACCCTCTCAAGCTCCTGTACAATTGTAATATATTACGTTTTTTGTTTGGGAACTACCGGGAGGGCTCAATAAAAGGATCGGGTTTCGGAGGGCCTGGTTAGCTGTGCTGCAAGAGGTAACGGTTTTGCTGAAATTGGTACACACGGCCCACCACCAAATACAATCAACATCTCGTGAAATGAATTAATTTTTATTGCTAATTTATAAAGCTTAATATCTTTCTAAAAGAGAAACAAATCAGTTTACATGTAGTAAAGTTACAAGTAGATAGCTATAAATATAGCCATTAGAAAAAAGAACAGCTAAATAGTATGAAGATGAAAGCAGTAAGCAGCAATAAAATTAATACCTACACAAAACTAGCAGTGCAATAAGATTAGCTGAAAGCAGCTTTACATTGAATAAAAAAAAACAAAGTTACTTAAATACAGAAATAGCACCTTACAAAAAAGAATTGAGAAATGTAAACTTGGTAGGTAGATTCAAGTATAAACGTTATACTCCCAACTCTTGTACCAGAATGAAAGGGTTTCACAAACCCTGGACAGTGTAGGGCACACATACCTCCCTCATTGCCAAGTCAAAGCTGCATTTCCTTAGCAGGATCCCCAACAATTATTTTGTCTGTTACTAAGTTATACAATGATAGATTCAAGATTGCCATTGCTTCTTCACTACCCCGAATACCCAAGTCTAGCTTAGCAGCTTTGCTACGTTTTCCTGACAGAAACAACCCCTGCATTGTTTTATTTTGATCTTTTTACACATCACAAAGCCACATTAAAAAGCGGACACTGAATACAAAACAAGTTGCTTCTCCGTTTTCTGTTGCTGAGTATGGTCACAAAGTCATAATACTCTGATTTATGGGGTTGCTTCTTCACACCCCCCAAGAAACCGTGAATTCTCTGAGGTTTATATGGTCATATCATGAACAGAATTTAAAAAAAAAGAAAAAAAGGAAAGCAAAGAAGTTAAAATAGTAAGTGGCGAGCGTCCAAAAACAGTGTGGGGAAAATCAGATTGTGATTTCATCTAAATGTAGACCTCACAAGTGAAAATATTTTGTGGAAGTTTTTAAGCATGGTGGATTTAAACATGCTCATACCCTGTGCGGCTAGGGATGCTGTGTGTCCTGTACTTTCACTGAAAAAAGCATATTTTTGTTTAAGGGAACTCCTCATATTAGCTCCGGGTAATAGTTACTGGGAGATTGTGGATTAGAACCATAATTTTATCTGTTTAACACTAGAAAAGATTGTAAAAAAAAAAAAAAAAAAAAAAGGAAAAGAAAAAAAATGCCATCTTGTAAACTTCAAAAGTTTAGTGTTGATAAAAAATTTTATATAACAAATTTATTTAATCTGGCTACCTATCTCAAGTTTTCAAAAATCTTGTGGGTGTAATAATGCTAATAGTATCGTGTAGTTAATATAAAGCTACTTTAGTCAGACTCCCAGAGTCTCTTAAATTAATATTTTTATTTCATATAACATTTTATTGGGTCCAAAAATAAAAATAAAATAGAATCCTACACCAAGATTCCAAATCTAAGACAGAAGCTTAAAAAAGAAAGAGGAAAGGAAGGAGGGAAGGAAAAAAAAAGGAGAGAGGAAGGCATTTACTGGAAGAGACAAGATTGAGGTACGTCAATAAACCTAGGAATATAAAGAACTAGTCTGGCTTCTTAATGAAATCCTAAAGCAGTATGGTTTAACAAAGGGGTATTGCATAAAGTTTCCAGAATTGTATTCATGCTAGAACAATGAATCCCTGCACTCACCGCTCTTATTTTTCAGAAACGTTCTGAAAAATAACTGATTTGAATACTCTTGGATATTGAACATAACGTGTCCATATTCCCTCTTACCCTTCCACAAATAAAGAAAAAAAAAGCCAAAGGGGAAAAAAAAATAAAATGATCACCTATTGGTCCTATATCAATTTCTACATCATTATGCTTCAGAATTCTACCAGAAGGTCCCATCTAGGTTCCAATTTTCCATATAATCACTTGCTACCTTCCTGATTTATTCAATAGACAGATATCCTTCAAAGGCATCCATACCTGATACTCTACAGTTAATATTTAAGTTAAAAAAAAAAAAAAAAACAACCCATGGGGCATGTGGTGAAGGAAACTGCACATGGTAGGACTTTTACAAACGAACAATAAAACCTTAATGTTCACACAGGTCAGCTCTTAGGCTGCTAGCGTTCATCTTGCTTCTCATGCCCAGACAGGGTCAGCACAGTTCATGATAGCAAAGGTGCCGTTCACAGTTATTTTGGTCGTAACATTCCGTCTGCATACACATCTATCCACATTATTAGTAGGTTGTAAGGTAAGTGCAGGGCAAATTATAGGAAGAAAGTATAAACATTCAAGTCGTCATACCCTGAAAAACATGTATTTTGCTGTCGTTGTAAACTTCTTGCACTAAATCCCATTTCAGGAACAAAATAAATAATACCATAGGATTCACAACTGGAGTCGGCTTCCTGATGAAGCCTAAGGAAGCAGTAGCTTTTTATACACTGCAGAAAAGAAGTTTCTCTCACCACAGATCTATGCTCAGGGCGAGGGGAAAAACCTGCCAAGAATGCTCACCCTAGTTAAGTGCTAGACGGCCCCCTCCCCCAGTAGAAAAACCACAAGGCTCCAGTAGCCTGTTCAGATCGGCTTCCAGCAATAAGAGGATTCTTGAATCGAAACCACAGAAGTCAGTCGGTGCTTTCACTGTGACACCACGCACGGAGTCTGGACTCTAGCTGATATTAAATGCACAATTAATAACAGTTGCTTTCAAGAATAGATGATTCATGATGATGGGAAGTTAACATTAGAACCAGTGGGTGAAAGAGGACGATGTGTGCCGAAGACCGGATGGTCTGCGTCCTGCTTTGCATTCAGTGTCAGGGCATCACCTGGGACGGGGAAGGTCAGGTCGGGGCGGGGGGGCACCCCTATCTGGCACGGGGCGGGGTAGGGGGGCCCACACCCGTCTGGCACAGCGTCGGATTAGTCAGCCTCGCTGCTGGGGATTTCAAGTCTCCTCTGCGCTGAGCTGGTGTTTCGTGTCAGATTCCTTTCTCTTCTCCTAAGGACAGGGTCTCCCAGGCTGCCAGGCGTCTTGAAAAATGTCTCACGATGTGTTCGTCGGATGCTCTTGGGGGTCACGGGAACTGGGGACTAAAAGAGCAAACACAAACAGGCGAAGTCAAATTGTTCTCAGTTTCTGAACTAAGCTCTTTCTTGACCTGTGTCAGTACGATCTTTATGCGGCATTCTTCTTTTCGCTTTTCTGCCCCACTCCTCTGCTTTGTCTCCTCCCCAACACTTCCCACAACCGGAAATTCACTTGTTTTGTGTGCGGAAAGGCTGCCTAACGAAGAGGCTGGGAGCGTGCCACCAGCACGACTAGCTGGCTGACATGGGCAAACTACTTAGCCAAGCTGTGCCTCGGTGTTTTCATCCATACAGTGGGGGTGACAAAGGTGACGACTTCACGGGGCTGCATGAATTAGACAAGATAATATTTATAAAGCACTTTGGGCCATGCTAGGCATACAGTAAGTATGTGCGTCTTGGCTCTTTCTCATCACTTGCTACTATGTATCTTCTGCTATATGTTGCATATTGATCTCCTTAACGTGCCCTAAAAGGGCAGGGACGATTATCCTGTTTACTTTCCTATCTTAACTGGCTGGATGCCTGGCATATGACTGGTGATCAGAGAGCACATTCTCATCACCTTGTTTAAAAACTAACTTGTTTAATTTCAACATCTAGCAAACTTGGGAGCCTCTGACTATTTGTCTAAAATATTTTGGGCCACAACATAAAACTCTGTCTCCGTGAGAGAAAGGAACAACTCTGGACAATGCCTAAGGCACCAACACATGCTTGTTGACTACAAATGGGAGTTTGGGGGAAATACAGTACTGATTAATTAATATTGATTATAAAATTCATATATGTACATTTGTGTGTGTGTGCTCTCCTGTCACTCATCTAATGAAATGAAAGCCTGGAGAAAACATCGGAATATTCAGCATTCATCAACAAGCCCCCTGAACCATCCTAGAAATAAATCCCTTTAATTTTAAGGAACATACTGACAACTAAAAAATATTTTTGGATTCAAAGCACAGCATCTCTAGCCGCCAGCTCCAACAGAAGCTGGGTAGACCCTGACCTGGAGCCTCTGTACTACTGGCAGGAGACTAAAAACAAAGCTCATGAAATGCAGACTGAACTGACCCCATCGCAGAATGATGACCTTCCCGGGCTGACAGCACGACTCACCTGTTGTAATTTTACTATGGGGACAGGATGCCCCGCGTACACAGGGGATTCAGGCTGGATGATGTTGTGTGATCTTGGCATCTCTGGACTCATGTTGAGTGAGAGCGGACCCTGAAGCTGAGGGTCTGTGGAGGGGAGTGCTGATGATTTTGGATTAACCATGTTTGCAGGGCCGATGAGAAGATGAGCTGTTGATCCGAGGCCAGGCAAGCCAAAATTCACAGGTCCCGCATTTGGGAGAGCACCGGGGGCAGAGGAAAGCGGCCTGGCCATCGTGGGAGAATAGAGGACAGGGAAAGAGCCCAGCGTCGGAGATGGTAAGACCATGCAAGGAATGCTGAGGGATGGCAGCTGACCTGAAGGGGGTCCCACGGCATGGGGGTTCTGACCGCCAGATAAGAGCACATTGAAACCATTTAATCCTGAAACAGAAGAACAAGGTGAAAGTCAACAGAATGTACGTTTCCAGCACATGTCCCCCATGGCCCTTCCAAATGGGAACCCATGGTGAATGAATTCCACCTGACCAGGCCAACTCCCTTCCTTGCTCTCCCCACCCTGCACCGCTTCTCCCCAGCAGTGGACCCCCCCTGAAATCCCACCCCACTGTGGGATAATGTGGGGAAGTCAGTGTCTCCGGAGAGAGTCAATTAACATGTGTTCCACCGAATGCAAATTGAGGAGGAAAGTGAACTTGGCTGGGAAAAATTTTATCTTTATTTTTGTAAACTTCAAACAAATTTATATCTCCCTCAACTTGGATCACAGGCAACAAATCCAACAGTATTACTAGCACTGGAATTTGTCACTAGTAAAAAGCACATATATATTCCTATAACATTAGAGCTATGGGAGATTGTTACTAGACTGTCAAGGACATTACGACTTTGAAATTGTAACACTGGAACTACTGTCGGATCTTCTTATTACTATAATTTAAAAAATTATTTTTTCTAAGGGTATTTCAATATAATTGGCCTCCTTTGTTATCCTATGTATTTATTAATTCTATGCATTTTTAAAACATTCTGAGGAGGAATCCACAGGCTTTACCATAGTGTCAGCAAAAGCTAAGAATCCCAGTGCTGGGCTGTCATTTCCATTCAGCTGGGACTGAGTCTGTTTCTTGTTTATCGGTGTGTCTGCACCTTTGAATATCATGCTTATATCAAACCCTCAGAAAATATTTGCTAATGGAATAAAGAATGTTTTGTAGATAACTCAATAGTAACACCTACCTAACCTATGAAGTGAATGGAAAACTCAGGAAAATCAATTTAAGTCTTTGCATCGAGAGCAGATTTATGTACACAATGCGGGGTCTTAAAAATTAGGGATCTATTATATTTCAGCTTTATTTCAAAACACTGACAGCGTTGTGGAGTCTTACTGTCAGGCACTATCATCTGAAGTGTTTCAGATGATCAGATTATCTATAAAATGTAATACAGTTTTGAGAGCACCCACCCGGCACAGGTGCCATCGTTAGTGCTGCTTTACCACGAGGACGCCTTAGTATTGAAGTTCATGGAGGTAATGAGTGGCTCTAATGTCCAGCCCTCTCTAGACCTGGCCCTCGACCACAGTGACATGCTGAGTACCTCTGGATATGCAAGACATCAGCACGCTAGCTGTACAAGGTGGCCAAAAGTTTAATGCATTTAAAAAAGATGACTTGCCCTAATTATTTTCATAGTTTCCTTCAAGTTGGCCAAAGTGATAGCAGCCTCTACCTTCATTTCATTGATGGAGGGAAAGAAAGGGCCGAGAGTGAAATGGTTCAGAGGCTGTGTAGACAGCAGCTCACTGATGAACCACTTCGTCAGGTGACATGGAAAAGATGTAAAAATCTAATTTATGACCCGACCATCCCGAGGGGCCCTAAGACACAAGGACCCTCCTTACCGGCCGGTGACTGCACGTAAAGGTACTGTTGCAAAGAGGGCTCTTTGGTGCTTTCATTTTCTTTTGAAGACTTTTCGATCTCTGTGTCTCCCGAAGGATTTCCCCACTCAGAAGAAACAAAGCAGTTGGCTGTGGCCTTTGCCGAAGGCTCCTCTGCAGCTGAGACTTGGGCCTCCATGTGAATGTCTTCGAGGGGTACAGGGCCACTGTTACGAGGGGTTCTGGGGGAGGCAACGACTGTGGACTCTGAGGGTTTCTACGTACAGTCAATGAGGAACCGGAAAAGCAAGAAAAATCACAATAGCAGCTTTCTCAACACAGCGAACACATAAACAAACAGGTCAAAGACCAATGTGTGCCACACCGAATTGCGTGTGTCTGTTGTTTCTGTCATGCTTATTACAGTGGTCTGAAAATCATTGTCCCATCACGTACTTCTACAGGCTTAGGATTCTTAAGCATAGACATGATGGAGTTTTAACAATAACAGGCTGGCCTTTGTGTTTAGACAGAGATAAATTTCAGAGCTGCTGACACATAAAGGGTGTGGGTTCTAGACTTTGAGTGGCCCAGTAACGACTGCAGGAGGACTGGCCCAAAGCCAGTCTTGGTTATCTAAGACCTATATATACCAGTCAGTCTTTCACTGCCATTCTGCAACCCCAGGCTACATACAAAATTAGAAGGAGTCACTCTGGCAAGAGAAAGGAACAGAAGAGAAAGCATCCTCAGTAACAGACTGATTTCCATGCGGGTGCCTAGTGAACCCAGCACAGACGCCTGCCAGGATCGTGCTTCTGCTTCCTGAGTGTTGGACTGGTCAGATCTTGTTCACCTCTGAATGGCTACTAAGTGGGAGATGTGAACAGCTCATATTTGCATTCCCTTCGTTTGTAGCTGGGGAAACGGGATCTCTAAGCTGTGATGAGGACAGACACAGACACTGAAAACCAGCAGCCCCCACACTGCCGACTCTGGAGCTCGGGTGCATCCTGGATTCAGATGATTATGTCAGTGACCTCAACTCATTTAAGAAAAAAAGGATAAGCCAAAAGACGGGGAGGAATATACAAACACACTGACTGATTGACTCTATGTGGTAGGATTATGCGTCTTTTTTTTTTTTTTTTTACACTTTTTAGCATTTTATGCAAAGTGGGAATTTTATAAAAGTCACTTTTATTATGGTACTACTTTATGGCAAGATTTTATGGCAGAGCCAGTCCTGGGCTTAATTATATAAGCAACACATGAAATACCTCACATTTCAGACTCAATGGCTTATTAGCACCTGTACATCTGAACACCCGAACTCCCTTACCTTGGGCACGACAAGAGCTAGAGGGCTGTCTTCGTAGTCCCTGCTCTGTCTTTTAGTGGCTGGCTCCTCCTCCTGAGGCCTCTTCTCCTCCCCAAGGCGCTTCTGAACTGAGGGTGTGGATGGGTCCCTCTCCGACCCCGAGCTGGACCCTGGGGACGGTCCCTCCTGGAGGCTCCCGTACAACATGAACAGCGAGGTGGAGGGCACGTATACCACCGGCTGGCCGGCCAGCAGGGCTGGTTTCAGGGTCTCCATGTCCGAGGCAGCCAAAGCTGGTGAGACACTCATTCGTCCAGTCAGACTGTTCTGCATGGAGAAGGCCTGCAGGTCCGTTTGGGCCACAGAAAATACTTGGTGTGGTAAAGGATTAGCAGAATATTCTGAGTCAACAGACAAGCCATGGAAAGGAGCAGCAGGGTCCAGGCTGCCTGACGGAGGCATCACTCTCTTACTGACAAAGGCTTTCCTCCTGCAGTAAAAAGGAACATAATGGGTCCCATCAAGTTACCACATTCCACCAGATTCTCTGCTTTCCCAAAGAGAGATGTGCCAAAGCAGAAATGAGATAATGCTGCTCAAGCTGATACTAAAGTGTGTCCCTGAGCACCTACAAGCTGACTCCAGAGCAGATGACCATACAACCTGGACGGATAGTTAGGGATGAGGTGGGTGAGCCCTTGGGGGACTCTCAGCTTAGAGATCACACCGGCTCTCCCCTGCCTCCTCTATGTCTAATCGTTATCAGCACATAGTGACTGCTACCCCATAGCAGGCCCACAGATGCCCCATGACTAACACAATATAATAATTTTACATAATTATAATGATAGTTACCCCTTGCCAGTTGACGAGGGAGGAAAAGTGAGTGACTGAGTGATCAGTGACTGATCAGCCTATTGAATGAAGGTCAACCGGCCTGCTTGAATGTAAAGAAGACAAGGCTGACACTCAGGCACTGAATGACATTCTGGGTAGAGAGCCGCGACTGGACCAGAGGTTCATTTAAAGGACACATCTGGTTTGTCTCAAATCCACTGTGCGACAAATGGAGTGGGCAGTGAGTGAGGAAATAAAGTTATCTACTAAATTATTTTCTGTCATTCTTATTCTGCTCAGAGTTCCAATTTTTAGGCACAATTCATTCAAAATTAATCCCTATTTAATAGATTAAAAACAATGTCTGGGCCTTTTATACAGGAAGATTTCTAAATAACCAAAAAACATTTATGTCATTAGTGTATTTTGGGAAATAGATGAGGAAAACCCGTTTAAGACTCCTTTAAGAACAGTAAACAGAGGGGCGCCTGGGTGGCTCAGTGGTTCAATCCTCTGCCTTCGGCTCAGGTCATGATCTCGGGGTCCTGGGATCGAGCCCCACATCGGGCTCTCTGTTAGGCAGGGGGCCTGCTTCCTCCTCTCTGCCTCCTCTCTGCCTGTGTCTCTGCCTACTTCTGATCTCTGTCAAATAAATAAATAAAATTAAAAAAGAAAAAAAAAAGAACAGTAAACAGAGGAGAGGGATTTCTTTGAGCCTTTTTGATGGAATCAGTAAGATGTACTTTGCCTTGTCTTGTTGTCCACATGCTGCTGGGAATCAGATGGAGGGCCCTGGGCTGCAGAGATGAGTAAAGCTCTCTGGCCGCAGCCCCTCTGAATGAGAAATCACTACTACTCAGCTCTGTGAAGCTCAAAATACCCATACTGAATACATCCCCCACCGTCCTACCTACCTCCAGTCATCTACCTTCACCCTCTGCATCTCCACCAATAGCAGCACCATCATCTGAGACCTAGGTGTCCTTTGTGAGGCCGCTTTCTATCTTGGTGAGTTGTGCTGACTCACCGTCTTACATTGATTTCCACTCCTTTCCATCTGCAGCTGACACAGCTCAGACCCGCACCAGAATGGCTGCAGATGGGCCATTCCGCCTGCTTCAAACAGCCATAGTGTTCTCAAGGAAGTCTGCTGTAGGTCTTTACTGTCTGTCTCATAAACCCAAACTCTTCTACCTGGCTTCTAAATTTTTTTTTTTTTTTTGCCAGTTTGACCTATTCACCTCCAACACCCCGAGTTCTTTTTATGAACGAGGTTTCCTTTTGCTTTCCTATTTGTACAAATCTTTATGGCTAAACTTATCAGTGTATGGTCCCCATACTCCCTGACCCTTCCTCACAATCTGTTTCTTCCCAAATCAGTCATTAAAATCCTCTCTTATTCCCACATTAGCATTTCTTCTGCTTCCCCCCATAATATGTGATTTCTTTCAAAATCAGACCCAAAACTTGAGTCTGATGGCCTGGGTTTGAATCCTGGCTCTATCCCTTCTTAGCACTGTGCCCTTGGGCAAGTTATTTAACCTCTTTGGGTTTCTGTTTCCTTTCTGTAAAATAAAGATGAGAGTACCAATCTCAAACGACTGTTGTTGGGATTAGATGAGTTACTACACATAAAACTTTCAGAATGGGACCTGGTGGTTCATAAACAAAGTTAGCTACAGCAATGACAAATGATTCCAAGAACTACAATTATTGGTTCTCAGGGCCATGTTAGTAGTAAACTGTCTTTTATCAATGTATTTATTTTTATTTTTTTCCCCTATAAGCTTTCACTAGCTTAGGGTATAAATTTTTCATACTTTTTTGTCCCTGATGCTACACCCAGCACAATGATGAGCACAAAGGGAAAACCCAGAAAATTCTTAATGTACAAATGGCTGACTTAGGAGCAAGACTGCTAAAATTTACATTCTGATAGGTGGCATTTCAATGGAGTCAAAGTTAACACCAGAAAATAGAATACACTCAGGGCACCTGGGTGGCTCAGTCGGTTAAGCGTCTGCCTTCGACTTAGGTCATGATCTTGGGATCCTGGGATCGAGCCCACATTGGGCTCCCTGCTCAGTGGGGACTCTGCTTCTTCCTCTGCTCCTCCCCTTGTTCATGCTCTCTTTGTCTCTCTCTCACTCTCAAATAAATAAAATCTTAAAAAAACAAAAAAGAATACACTTAGAGTTTTTGAAGACTACTCACTGTGAACTGTCTTCTATTTTCTGTCGGTAAACAGCTGCCAGACTTCCAATTTCTAAGGAGTAGCCACCTGACCCTGAAAAGAAAAATAAAACTCTAACAAAATATGGCAGGGGATTTATGCACACCAATTATATACAGCTGGATTCATTATTCACTGCTCAGGGATTATAAGATTATCTGAAATCCATTCCGATTTTGATTTAAAGAGAGAAATTTCCAGATGCTAGCTGTTAATGGGGAATTTAGGTCTTATCAATAATTAGAAAGAAAAAAATGCAAGTGTTGCTTTGTAAATCTGATGAATGTCTGACATGCATCAAACAGACCAACCCTGGCAAACCAGCTAATCTTCACTGGTGGACTAGAATGAATTTCAGGCATGGGGCCATGTTCACTTCCTGTGAAGCAAGCAACTCTTTTACCCCCAACCATCATTTCACTTCAGGTAAGTGGAAGAAACAGGCAGGGCCTAGAGTCAGCTTATTTTAAAATGCCTGGGTAGAGTGACTGTTACAGGACAACTGATTCCACAGAATATGGAAAGGCAGATACCTTGTTCCTCTTTATAAGGGCTGCTGGGCTCCGAGTTCACTTTCCTCTGGATCCTCTCAGAAGCCTGAACTGTGCTGAAAGAACCATGTCGAGCCAGCCTCTGTTTTGCACAGACTTGAATCTGGCCATATGTTTCTCTTTTCAATTCTGGTAAGACAGATGCAGAAACATCCACTAGTTCTTCATCTAAATAAATGAGAGAATTGGTAGTGTTGTTATATAGCTGTAATTCTGGATAATTTTAGTCTTTTAAAGATATAGCTTTGAGAGCCTGTAATTGTAATGGAGCTTCTCTATAAATTAAAAACTAAGACAGTCAAAGGAATTTTATGAGCCTTGTCTCAAACCCCAATTTCTTTTGATGTACTAATTTTTTAAGAGTTAGTAAAAGACTATAAAGTGAAACTGAATCCACATATATTCTAAAATTATCTAAACTGCAACAAAAATAGAGCAAGATGTTCTC
This sequence comes from Mustela lutreola, assembly GCF_030435805.1. Classification (NCBI taxonomy): domain Eukaryota; kingdom Metazoa; phylum Chordata; class Mammalia; order Carnivora; family Mustelidae; genus Mustela; species Mustela lutreola. Next base: position 110,057,153 of record NC_081297.1, read on the forward strand.
CAACCCAAATTAGAACGGACCTAACATTTCAGATGCTTTCTCTGGGCAGAGATATCAAAGGAAAACCCAACCATGCTCAGCCCAACACACAGATTAAGAGATTTTAACACTAATTGAGATCAGCCTCTTAGGCCACAGCTCTACCACAATAAGAATCTCTACTTTCTATTATGTTGCTTTATTATGTCTTTCTTATGCAGTAGTAAGCTTAGTTACTAAGTGACCAAGGGAATAAGGTCAGCAAAACCGTCATGGTTGAAATGCTGCAGAACAGTAAGAATAGAAGCGTTAAGAGGTCCATTTTATGCTTAAGGGAGCCTGTGTAAAATCAGGACAGAATTTTCTAGGTAGAACCAGGCCTATTTTCTACAGAGAAATAGTTTCGGGTGCTCAGTCATTCCTACCCTGTTCATTTGTGTGATTTTTCTAAGTTCAAAGCATGCACATTTTAATTATAAGACTAATTTAATAAGTGGAAGTCTCAGCTAGACTTACATTTTCTAAAACACACAAAAATTTTTTAAAAATCACTTATACAGTTTTTCTCATAACAAAACCCTCCAAAATGCTCTTTCTAGAAAATAAAAAATTACAAAATCAAAAAGAAAATGGGTCAAGATGGTAACAGGGAATACATTTACCCTCCTGCCTTAAACACAGTATCAGACAAAACAAAACAATGGCTCTCAAGACACTGGACAGTAGGAAAAAACAGGCAGTGATCCTCAGAGACAGGAATCAAATAAGGTGAAACCAATATTGCCCTCACTTGCTGCCCAGAGAATATTTCCTGGTTGGAGTATAGGGAAGGGAACCTGGACAGAGATTGGAAATCTCCCCAACTTGAGGTTGGAGCTGGAAGCCAAGGCAAGCCAGGGCAGCTAGAGTTTGCAGGGCAAAACTCCAGGGAGGAGAGCCATACCAAAAGAATGCTGAAGATCTGCAGAAGGTTCCCCCCTCCCCTGCCCCACTTAAGTGTTTAGTGGAGTACTCATGCATATGAGACTACCCAAGGTCAGGAAAGGAACCACTTAAAAGGAGAAGAAGGAATAGTGTTTGCAGCTCATCCAGGACTGGGAATAGTGCCTATTGCCAATAGCCAGCATGGAAAAATCTCCTAATTCATGGATTACTGGTTAGAATACCCTAAAAAGGGTATTATTGCCTCAATAGTGAGGGTAATGCACTGAAAATGAACTTCTAATGATCCTGTCTACCAAAGCTTAAAAACAAGACCTGAAAGGTTCACTGTTTCCAAGCAACTTCACTGCATTGCAGAACAAAGCTGAAGAACATTTTTAGAAATACTGGAATATCTAGCACTCAACAGTATGTAAATCTCACTGTCTCGTTTACAATTATTATCAGGTACACAAAAAAGCAGGGAAATATAACCCACTATGAGGACATAAATCAAGGAAATGGATTCAAAAGTGACACAATGATAGAATTAGTGGACAGGCACATTAAAACAGGTATTATGATTGTATTCCATGAATTTAGGAAACCAGAAGAAAGATTAGGCATATTAAGTAAAGACACTGAAAAATATAAAGACTCAAGTTAAACTTTGAGTGGTTAAAAACCATAATGCTAGAGAAGAAAATACAGGGGATTAATGGCAGATTAGACACTGTAAGAAAAAAGTAGTGAACTTGAAGACGTAGCAATAGGAACCATCCAAAATGAAGCACAGAAAAGAGAATGAAAGAAACAAAACATTGGAAAACTGTGGGATAATTTCACACAGTCAAATATAAGCATAACTGGAGTCTCCAAAAAACAGAAGGGAAAGAAAAAAATAATCGAAAAAATAAGGGCTGAAAATTTGTCAGTGGATAAACACTTCCAACCCATAGATCCAAGGCCAACAAATCCTAGTATAAGAGACATGAAGAAAGGAACCTCAAAGCACACATACCAAATTGTTTAAAACCAGTCAGAAAGAAAATCTTAAAAGTAACCAGAGAAAAAGATGCATTACATATGGAAAAGGAAGATGATGATAGATTTCTAACCAGAAATAATCTAAATCAGAAGACAGTGGAGTGACTTCTTTAAAGTACTGAAAGAAAAAACCTTCATCCTAGAATCCTTTACCCACTGAATATATCTTTCAAAAACAAAGAAGGGTGCACACTTCCAGTTACATGATAAGTACTAGGGATATAATGTCCAGCATGATGGCTATAGCTAATACTACTGTCTGTTACATTTGAAGTTGTAAAGAGAGTAAATCCTAAGAACTTTCATCAAAAGGATGAGAATAAGGAAATTTTTTTTTCTCTTTTCATTGTATTAAATATGAGATAATAGGTACTACCTAAACTTATTGCAGTAATCAATTCACAATATATGTCAAATCATTACACTGTACATTAAACTTACATGTGATATCAACAAGCATATCTCAATAAAGTTGGAAAAAAGGCAAAATAAAGATGCTTTTAGACACAGAAGAGCTGGAAGAAAGAATTCATCACTGACAGATCTGCACTATAAAAAATGTTAAAGTCCATTAAGGCAAGAAAAACGATACCAGATGGAAAGAAATCTACATCTACAAAAAGGAATGACAAGTACCAGAAATGGTGACTACTTGGGTAGATACCAATTTTTTCCCCTTATTAAATCACTTTAGAAAACAATAGACTATTTAAAACAAAAGTGATAACAATGCATTGTGGAGTTTTTTTATTGTTTTTTTTTTTTTTAAGATTTTATTTATTTATTTGATAGACAGAGATCACAAGTAGGCAGAGAGGCAGGCAGAGAGAGAGAGGAGAAAGCAGGCTCTCCGCGGAGCAGACAGCCCGATGCGGGGCTTGATTCCAGGACCCTGGGATCATGACCTGAGCCGAAGGCAGAGGCTTTAACCGACTGAGCCACCCAGGCGCCCCATTGTGGAGTTTTTAACATACAGAGAAGTAAAATATTTGGCAACAACAGTACAAAAGTCAGGCAGGGAGAAATGAAAGTATGCTATTGTAAGGATCTTATACAGTATAAACAGTATAATATCATTTGAAGGTGGCCTGTGGTAAGTTAAAGGTGAATACTATAAACCCTAAGGCAGCCATTATTATAACACAACAGACTTATAGCTAATAAGCCCATAAAGCTAATAAATCAATAAAGCCAGTAAAATGGAAGCATAAAAAAATAATAAATCCCAAGGAAGGGAGAAAAAGAGTAAAAATGAACAATGAGCAGATTGGACAAACTGAAAAGAAATAGCAAGATAGACTAAAATCAAACATCAATAATCACATAAAATGTAAATGGTCTAAAGAAGTCAACTGAAAAGCAGAAATTGTCAGATTAGATTAAAAAACTCTTGTCTGTAGGCTACCTACCAGAAACTCACTTTAAATATAGATACCAAAGGTTAAAAAGGAAAGAATGAACAATATACACTATGATAACTAATCAAAAGAAAGCTAAAGTGACTATATTACCATTAGATAAGGTAGATTTCAGAGCAAAGAATAACATCGGGTACAAAAAGACATAGTGATCAATCTTAAATGTTTAAGCTCCTAATGACAATTTCAAATACACAAAGCAAAACTCGAGAGAGCTGGAATTAAATCAGACATTTCAACATTCCTCTATCAGTGATTGATAAGACAAAGTTAGTGAGGATATAGAAGAATTAGACAACACAATCAACCATTTGATTGATTGATTTGATTGATAAGTTGTCATTTATAGAAGATTCCACCTAACAAAACAGAAGATACATTCTTTTAAGTACATGTGGAGAGATCATATCTGTACCATAAAACAAACCTCAATGAATTTGGAAGGATTCAAATTATATAAAGCATATTTTCTGTTCACATGGAATGAAGTTAGAATCTATAAGAAAAAATTCTGAAAAATTCCAGAAATTTGGAAATGAGCACACACATCTAAATAACTTGTAAATCAAAGAAAAAAAGGGGAATTTAAAAAAAATTATTTATTTGACAGAGGGAGAGAGAGATCACAAGTAGGCAGAGCAGCAGGCAGTGAGAGGGGGAAGCAGGTTCCCTGCTAGCAGAGAGCCTGATGCGGGCCTCGATCCAAGGACCCTGAGATCATGACCTGAGCTGAGAGCAGAGGCTTAACCAACCCATTGAGCCACCCAGGTGCCCCAAAAAGGAAAATATTTTACACTGAAAGACAAAACACATCAAAATTTGTGGAATAGAGATAAAGCCGTACTTACAGCAAAATCTATAGCACTAAAAACGAAAAAAAAATTATCTTGAATAAACTCCATTTCTACCTTAACAAACTAGAAAAAGAGTAAATTGAACACAAAGTAGAAGAAAAGATTACTAGAGATAACCTCAATAGTCCTATCGCTAAAGAAATTGAACCTTTTGTTAAAAACCTTCTTATGTAGAAAACTGCTCACCCACATGGCTTCACTGGTGAATTCTACCATAGGAAGGCATGTATGTGAATATTCATTTAGCTTTATTTCTAACAGCCCCAAACTGGAAATAATCCACATGTCCACTGACAAGTAAATGAATAAAGAATGATATATCCATACAATGGAATACTCAGCATATAAAGGAATAAAATTATTGATACATGCTACAATATTATTAGTTTGAAAATATGCCAAGTGAAAGAATTTCAATAAAAAGAGTATACAAACAACAGTCAGTTCTTGTTATTCATGGCAGTTATGTTCTATGAAGTTACCATGAACAATGAATTAGCAAATACTGAACCATTGCTCTTAGAATAATAAAGGGTTAGGTTGCTGCCAGCCTCTGGTCACATTTTTATCAACTGATAAACACATAAACCTGTTGTATATGTGTTTATTGTGCCTTATTTAACATATATAGTTGATCCACTAGCACTGAACTCTTAGCCAACAGCACTAGAACACACGCCTGAATGGGGCTCCTCTAAGATATGTATTTCCTGTGTAAGACACATCACTCCTTCTTGCACTCGAAATTGTTAGCACTTTAGTAGGACGCTTGGGAACTATTTTAACAGCAAAATCCCGAACACAGAGCACAAAAATGTGAAAACATGGCACTAAAAAGACCACGAAAAGGTCACTCGTTTAGGGTAGGAGAGCCATGTGGAAATGAGTATGAGAAACAAGAGAACAGAGTGTTTCCTTGTTTGACCTCAGCTGGGAGCACGGGTATGCTCTCAGCCAAAATTTTTTGCCACTTTGCAGGTCTGTGAATGACTTGAGAAAATACTGTGAGTACTGATTCTGGAATTATCACGTAATTTTAACATATAAATTTGCAAATATGCACTTTAAATGATGAGCATAACTCTATATGAGCCCCTTATAAAATTTTTTAGAAAATATGTACAAACCTAGAATGAAAGAGAGCAATCAGTGGTTGCCCTGGGGTTGGGGTTGGCGGGGGTGAGGGGCAAGGAGGGAGGAATTACAAAGGGGCAGGAAACTCTGGAGGGTGATGGGTTCATTATCTCGACTGTGGTGACTATTTCACAGGGGCCCACACAACACAAAACTTACCAAATTGTAATTTTAATGATGTGCCATTTATTCTGTGTCATAAGATCTCAAAAAAGCTGCGAAAGGATGAAAAGTCCATGTGGTAGGAAGGAGAAGAGGAAAAGAGATATTTATTAAGTTTATCTGAGTGGGAATCACTACTCAAGGAGTGAAGGAGAGTGAATTAAGAACATCAAAGGTAACTTTTTTGAAGTTCGGATTTGATGGCTGGGTTGATGATGACAGTTGTATTGTCAGTAACGAAACCAGATATACAGAAAAAAGATCAGTTTTCTGTCAGGTAGAGAAAGCGAGTTCATGTTGGGGTTCCTGACCAGGTCCCAAGTCTTCTTCTCCTTCTGAGAGCAGAGCTGTTCCAGCTGTTATCCTTTTGGTTACACAAATCCCTTAATTTCCTGACTCCTCAACCCCAGCTCGGTTCCCTGGCTACCTAGTTTCTTCAATGACACTACCACTTTTGAGTCCCTCTTCTGCTTTAATTTATCTAAAGATCCTTCGTCACTTCTGCCTGCTACATTTAGGACAAAGTTCTGGGTTTATTTTGAAGATTTCCAAAATGTGGTTCCAACCAATCACATTTTATGTTTCATTATTCCCTATCCCCAGCCCTCCACTTAAATCAGGGCGATTGTTCTCTAAACACACACCAAATTTGTTTTTAGGTGTCTGTTCCTTGAATTGAAAAGCTCTCTTTCCCTCCAAAACCCAACAGTCTTGTCCATTAAAACGTAACTTATATCCTCCCTGAGTTCCCAAAGAGCCAGGACGACCATGTGTACTGCTTAATTGTTCTCTAATTTTCAAATGTATGCTAATTATACCTTCAGTAGAAGCTCATAATCAACAAGAGTAAGTAAAAGCACTGATCTGGGTCTAACAGGTAATCATGGATGAATAAAGACCAAGTCTGCTTTTAACTCATTAGGAATCTACCTCTTCAGAAAACAGTTCCTTAAATGTCAATTCCTTAAATTTTTCCCCCTAAAATTCCTTATAATTCCTTAAAATGTTAAGCATAGTGCTACCATATGAGCCATCACTTCCACCCCTAGATATGCCGATGAGAGATGCATAAGATGTCCATATCAAAACTTCTACATCAGTGTTCAAAGCAGCATCATTCACAATAGCCAAAAAGTGGAAAAAATCGAAATGTCCATCAACTGCTGAATGAGGAAATGTGGCATGTCCATACAACAGTGTGGTATTCCACAATGGAAAGCAAGGAGGTAAGGACACACATTCTAATGTTGAAGGACCTTAACAATACTGTTCAGTAAAAGAAGTTGGTCACAAATGACTATATGTTGTATGATTCATTTATAGGCAATCTCTAAAATAGGTAAATCTATAGAGATGGAAATATATTAATTATTTTCCTGGTGCTGGAAGGGAGAGGTTGGGAAGAAGTGGAAAGTGCTAATGTGCACAAGGTTTCTGTTGGGGACTGTGACTTTGTTTTCCAAGTAATTGCGGTGATGATTGCACAACTCTGCACTAAATTTAAATTGATGAATTATATGAATCATATCTTAGGCAAAATTAGATGTTATACAGTTGTTAAAAATTCAAAAAAAGAAAAAACCAAACAAACAAAACAGACCTAGTCTGGTTTCAAATTTGTAGAGCTGCGGTGGAGGGGCGGTTGGGGGGGGCGGGTAGCGGCGGCGGCGGCGAGGACAACGATGGCAAGACTGTACCAACCTCCCTGAGTACAACAGGACAATATTAAATCACAATAGCTCCGGAGAGACAGTCTTTGCTCTGGGTGACCAGGGAAAACTGGAGGAGTTGACATTTGAGCCAGATCTTGAAAGATGAGTAGAATGGTTGCATGTCGAAAAGAAGAGGGCTTCACAGGTGAAAGAAATAGAAGCCAAAGCCAGAGGAGTGGAAAACGGCAAAGGTGTAGAATTCATGCAGGCGGGGATGGTGTCATACACGTCTTTAAACCTCTCGTGGCATTTAGTATAGTAGCTGAGCACGGTCCGCATGCAGTAAGTACTTGCTGGGTTGAATTAGTTATACTTGATTTTAAGTGGTTTCATCTAGCTCCTAAGTGAATAATGTATTCTAAGCGAAGTAGAGAGCTATATCTTTTATAAGCCTGGGTTAAGTGGCAGGAATTTATGCCTCGAATACCAAAATTGGAAGGGTAATTTAAAAATAACTTTAATGGCTTTTTTTTTTCCAGGCAGCATTGCTGTATGTTAAGTAGCTGGTACAGTAGGATCTAGTCCCCAGTTGCTCAGATATTACCCATCAAATAAGGAGAAGATAATACCCTTTCCGCTCTAGTTTAGTATAATTATGACATTTGTAACCTGTTAAACAAATTACCAAAGATGTGTTCATTACATCCATGCCATATTTAGAAGCCATCTTTACCACATACTCGTTTCGTGATAGTTACTGATACAATTTTTACATTCCCTGGAGTTTCAAAGAAAAATAATGCTTTATTCTGCTGGTGCAGAAACCACCAGAGTTCATAAGAAGGGTTATTTTTAATCCTTAAGCCCAAACTTCCAGGAGCTTTGGAATAAAATTAAAAAAAAAAAAAAAAAAAAAAAAAAAAGCTAATGAGCTATAATTTAATAGTTACAGAAACTCCCACATCAAAAGCTCTCAGGACTTCCCTTCCAGCAGGATGTGGGCTGTGGCACACACCACTTACAGACAAAGGTTCGCTATTTCGAGGGATACCACTAGACTAATTTTGAATGTGACGTGGGTTATGGAAATGAAGATCAATCTCACTGGGTAGAAGATGCATGAGTTGGAACAGGAATTGGGGACTGCAAATAAAAGAGATGCCTCGAAAAACCACCCGACCTTACCACTGGAACTGAAGTCCACAGGCCCGATCCATTTGAAGGCTGGTTTACGGCCTCGCTCTTCTGTCACGTGCACTTTCTTTATTAGAGCCAAGCTGGTCAGAACATTGGCTATATCATAGAGGCGTCGTACCTTTGCTTAAAGATATAAAACACAATTACAGTCACGCCATCTGTGACACCACTATATTTTAGTTGATGTGACAAGTCACTTTCCTCAGCCACCATATAAACCTCCAGCAGAAAGCAGCGGGGTGCAGCAGAGGCCGACAGCTCTGTCGTGCAGTCACCTGGGATTTATGTATCTGGTGTGTCCGAAGACACATTCTAAGGGAAGGTCAGTGTGTCTTTCCTCTTCCACAACTTCACAGCCCTTGTATGAGGCACCTGGTGACAGGCAGGGAGCGCTGAGATGGCAAAAACACCAAGGGAGGGACAGGGGCTGTAATTAAAGGCTTAGCGAATGTAATTCTGCTATGTGGCATGTCAAAAGCTTGCTCTGAGTTTCTCCCAGCAGGAGGTGGTGGCACCAGCTCGAGCAGGCCTCGAGCAGGCAGCTGGCCTGTGAAAATGACAGGGATGTCCCAGAGCTTCCTGTGAGGCTGCACTCCGGGGCACACAAGAGGGTTTGGGGGTCATGGTGATGAGGTTCAGCTGTGCCAATGATAGGTAGCTCCTCACCTGAATCCTAGTGTCTGGCTCCCTAGTGGGGGAGGAGTGGGATGGGCATTCCCTGAGTCTTAGGAAGTCTGGGAAGAGACATTTGAAAATGCAGGTACTAGAAGAGAAATTCAGCAGGGGTGGTAAGGCATTCGACAGGCAGGGCAATGCCCACAAAGTAATTTCTATTCAAGAAATTGATTTATAGGTAGGAAACCCACATGACCTTGGGCTAAGATCAAGCAAAGGAGCTGTGATTATGGTTCAGAAACATCAAACGTTCACCCCAGATGTAACCTTCTTCCCAATCCTGATAGAGCTGAATTTTATCTACTCATTTCTCCCACAGGTTGGCTATAATTCCACTGGAAACAGACAATGCAGAGAAAGCTGAGCTCCTGGCTTCCCAGGGCTTGAAAGGGCTACTGGTAGCCGAGGGTATTTGGCTCCAACCGAGGCTTGACAGGAAAAGAAGATGCCCTGGGTGTGAAACTCAGAAACTCTCTCCTTGCCCAGTAGCTCTGTCCCACCACCCCTACCCTACCCTGGTCATTCCTCTGGTTCTTACCTGCAGACAACTTTCATGTCCACCCATCAGAAGAGAAGGCAGGGGGTGAGGAAAAAAGGGGAAAGAAAACTCAGACATTCCGTCTTGGATGCAGCGATACTAAAGAGAAATGCAAAGTATCTTACACCCTCCCTGACCTGCATTTGTGGGATGGCATTCTGCTTCCACCATCCCCTCTGACTGCTGAGGAAAAGGCATCTGACAGAACTTTAATGGGAATTCTGGTATTTACTAACTTACCTCTCACAGCACCTTTCAAGAACCTTTATGAGTGCAGGAAAGACTGCACTTCTTAAGAAAAAAAAATTTTTTTTTTTCCAATCTCAGAGGCAGAAAATATCAACACATGAACTCCCACCCTTTTTGCACTGATAAGTCAATTTAGGTGAAGATAACTTACTTTTAAATTTACTATGGTCCGGGGTATCCTGGCTTTCTTCTATCAGTATTTTGGCAGCGACGTCGAGAGTGACAATCTTGGTTTTGGACACGAGGAACAGCATGACAAACTTCTGGCTCATAATTCTCAGAGACTTGTCTTTTCTACTGTTTGCAGATGCTACAAAGGGAATGAAACAAAAGCATCAAAACATATAATTTACCACATGAAAGACGGTACTTGGGGTTTGCCAGAACTGCGAACTCTAATAGCAGATGCAAAGATCACTCTGGTAACAGGCAGAAGCTTACTGGACACACATCACAAAGAGATGGCTGGTAAAGAAATGAGATGGACATCTTTTTCTTTCCTTTTTAAGTAATTTCTATGTCCAGTGTGAGGCTCCAACTCATGACTCTGAGATCAAGAGTTGTAAGCTCTACCTATAGGCAGCCTGGTGCCCGAAGAAGTGAGATAGATTTTCAAAGATTTTTTATTTATTTATGAGAGTGAGAGATCACAATTAGGCAGAGAGGCAGGCGGTGGGGCGGGGAGGGGGGGGGAGGTAGGCTCCCTGCTGAGCAGAGAGCCCGATGTGGTGTTTGATCTCAGGACCCCAGGATCATGACCTGAGCCAAAGGCAGAGGCTTAACCCACTGAGCCACGCAGGCGCCCTGAGATGGGTTTTCTAATGGCCTGTGCAACTCCTCTCCAGTAGGCATAAACTCTGAAATGCATAATTGAAACCACTCATCATGCTTTATACTCCCACTTCATAGAATATACAATCCATGAGGTAGTTTTCCTGAAGCAACTTTTTGAAAAGATTAATGGGGAAGGAAAATAGGAGAGGGTAGACTTCAGGGACTATTTTCAGAACATCAGCTCTTCCCTTAAGGGCGAGAACACTTGTTTTTATTTCTCTGTGCCTACAATAATTTGACTGTCTGAAACACAGTAGGCGCTCAGCCCTGCCATTGCTTTTCAGAAGGAAGGAAAAAAATAAGCTAGACATGAATACGAAACACTGATCAGACGTGTGCTGCTGTCGAAGGCAGGCGACCCATCCCTGACAGATGGCTGTCTCCTCTGGTTATTAGGATAAGAACTGGCTCAGGGGGTGGTGCTAAAACGCACGAGGCAGTAAATCTAATGAAAACGAGGCCCACGTTTCCATTCCTGTTGTATTTGCAAGTGAAACGTGATTGCCACTTGTACTTTATCGTCTTAGCAATGGGGTACAGGGTGAGAATGATGGAGATCAATGGTGACAATAGGGAGAGGAGACATAGGAGCTGACGGGGAAGAATAATGGAGACATACATTTAAAAAATGCTGCATCATATGACAGGAGAGATTATCTATCTTTCTTATCAGCATGTTCTCCAAACGGGGTTCTTTTCTAAGTAATCTACTCTAAGCAAAAAAATTGAATTCTCTGAAAAGATGGCTTCTTTCAGAGCAAAATTTCCTTAAAGGCTCACAAACGGACTTCAGCATGGGGCTGTCATTCTGAAATGGAGCACTGTCCGTGATCTTTGGTCCAAACATACCCAATACCAAACAAACTGCCACTAGACAGGCTTGAAGTGAGGCTGAGGGGGACGCCCAGTCAGGGAGCCATCTGTCTCCCTTTCTTCAGTAGATCAAATCAGAGGGCATCTCCCTCCAGGGCTGTCAGTCTGGCACTCCCCACCTTAGCAGTGAGTTTCTACGGGAAGAGACCATCCCTCCCTCTCGGCCGTTACTCGTGTGGTTCCAGTGCACTCACAAGAAGGGTAGTCGGGTTCTGAGAAATCCAGTAGCTGTTGATCTTGAGAATCTGGACAGCCGTCTTTTTTACGTTCTCCTAGTTTATAATCCATCAGCTCTAGCTCCTTCTGTTGGAGATGAGCCATCTGTTCTTCATATTTCTGCTCCTCTCCCAGTCTCTGGAGGCTCCTCAGGGTTTTTGGCAGGCTCTGCCGGCCATGCCAGCCATATTGATTCTTGGCCACCCGGCTGACCAGATGCAGTGATTCCAGCACATTTACAATGTCATAGATACGTCTCCTTTCAACGCCTGTTTGCGAAATAGAAGCTGACGGTCATGCAGGCAAACATTTTCGAGTAAAAATTCCTTGAGGGCCTGGACTGCGTCTGTAAACTAATTTACACGGTGCCCGGTATAATAGCCAGCCAGTGCAGATGCTCTAAAAATTCAACCTCTTAGGATACAAGCAACAGGAATTATTTTTCTTTCTTATTCTTGGAATCCAATGCTTAGCAAGTGCTAGGATAAAACATCTACCCAGACATGGACGATAGTTCCATCTCTATTACATGAACAGTAGTATGTTGTTTCTTTGGACTTGTTAGGTAAGACATGCCACCATTTCAGCATGTTTAAACAGGTGGGACTGAGCACCGCATGTACTAAAGTGTCTGATGGATGCCTGATGAACACTGTTGACTTGGACTTGTATTCCTAATTATGCAGACTATATAATAAACTGTGTCCAATGCATGATACATCATTTGGGCAATTCTAGCCTTTCCTGAAGTTTGAACGATGTGAAATAATAATCTTGCTAACTCTCTTAATGGCCCGGTTATGAAAACAGATGGCAAATATTTTGTTTCCTATTTCGCATTGGCAACTCAGGAGTCAAGAGCTTGGGCACCCTTCTCAAGTTGCTGGAGGAAGCTACAGCCACGGCTGAATAACATACAAGTTTCCTTTTGTTCATCTTGGCCACTGATACCTGTCCCTCCATTCCCATTCAGGGGCATTTGGGCCCAACAGCCCAGCAGTAAAGTACAGAGACTCTTCATGTACAGTTCAGGCTGACCATGAAGTTCATGGTCACTTTCCCAACACTCACAGGAGCGGTCTATCACATTTACCAAAATATGTACTGCAGTTAAGCCTGGGGACTTTGAGGTCAGACTGCCTGGATTAGAAGCAACCCTGCTCTATCCCTTAGTAGTTGTGTGATCCTTGGAAGTCACTTCATCTTTCTGTGCCTTAATATTTATCTCATAAGGTGATGAGGATTAAATGTGGCCATAAAGGTACAGGGTCTACAACAGAGTGTCAATTTTATCTACTGTTTGTATACTATTTTGTAAATACTTCCCGCACAGCATCGGAAATATCCCAAATCCCTGCTAGCCTGAGAGGTCACAGTAGAAACAGATTTTAAAACCTCCTCTGCCTCAGCCTGTTGTGCAACAGGCCCTTAGGCTTTTGAAACCCACTGGATCCTTTGTTCTTCTCTAAGTCCCCATAACTAAAGCCTCTAGGCAGCTCCCAGAAAACTGTCCAGCTACAAAGATGCCCTCTTTCTGCTCACTTGCCAGAAGGTGTTCTATAACCAGAGCAGACTCAGTGAACATAGCTTCTGGCCCTTCTAAGATTTAATAGAAAAAACTGACCAAATTATGATGAAAACTTCAGAGGTGAAGTGAAGTTCTTTCCTATGCATCAAGACACATTTCACAGTCAACCAGAACATTTCAGCTCCTGACCCCGAAAGGTTCTTTCTTCACCCTCAGAAGCTCAGGCTTCAGTGCCAGATGCCTGCTGGAAGGTGCTGGCAGGGGCCGTGAGCGGCCCCTTGTCCAGATCTGCCTGGTTTTCTATTCCAGTCTGTTTTCATATATTAACACATCTTGTTTAGAGTGTAACATTCTATAAACCTTCCCATTAGAAATGTCATGTGAATGCAACTGAGACACCTCAGGGCCAGCCATATGCTGGGCTGTTTTGTTATTTTGTATTTTAGATACAAACTGTTCCCTCTCCATCTAGTGGATAGGCATCCTAAAAAGGGGAAAATAAAGGAAGATTCTGACCACTTGGAGGGTGAGATGAATGTTTAAGATGTACAATGGGTGTTTAATAGGTGGTGCTGATAAAAGTCACACTGGCAGCTGCCTGCCTAGATAATCATCTTTTCAATCTGGACTGTTTAACTGCTTACAGGCTGGGGCACTAAAAAGTTCCATTTCACAGGTCTCAAGATCTTCAGGTTACTCTGGGGCTTGCTCTGTCGGGAAGGTTTTTCCTGGCACCCAGCCTTCCTTTTCTTTTGGATCAACACAATCCTATTAATCCTGGTCATGGCATTAGTTACGCCTCCCCAAGGATTTAACGGTCACTACCATGCTTCCCTGAGTCCTCAAGGGAGATAATCGAGAACATCTCTCAGCCCAATAAATTCATTTCTAAGGCTGTGCTATTATCCATTTACTAAAGTCACTCCTGGTTCTTTAACTTCTTTTTTTTTTAAAGATTTTATTAATGAATGTATTTATTTGAGAGAGAGCATGCTCAAGTGGGGAGTGGGGGGCAGAGGGAGAGAATCCCAGGAAGACTCCCTGCCGAGTGTAGAGTTCATCAATTGTCTACCCACTTTCCCAACACTCAAAAGAGCTATCTATCACATTTACCAAAAATACATACAGCAGTTAAACCCGGGGGGCTTTGAGGTCAGCCTGGCTGGATTAGAAGTAACCCTGGGTTTTAGTCCCACCACCCCGAGATTATGACCTGAGCCAAAAATGAGTTGGATGCTTACTTGACTGAGCCACCTAGGCACCTCTAGTTCTTTTTCTTACCTGTAATATCCATGTCAAATCTACACGGGACCACAGTCTGGGAAATAATGCGGCTGAAATGCTCTGAACATTCTTGGTTAACATATGTTCTTAGAGCTTGTGACCTGGGTTAGAGCAGGGAGTTTAGACTCAACCCCAAGATATGGTTACCACTGAAATAGCTTTAAAGAAGGGACCCCGTTTTTGGACATCACAGGAAGAGAGATGGCAAGGTCATTTGGCAAGTCTGGGTGATCGTGAGGCATTAAGAAGCTGTTTGTAAAAATCTCTGAAATTCTGCTCTGACCAGCCATAACACGGGCATCTGTGACTCACATGAGAGCAGGAGTCCCGTTTCCTGTCTGATCCCTCTCACCCCCAGATCTGTAACAAAGCCTTCCAACATCCAATCTCTTGTTTTCCCACTGATATCAGTTCAAGGTCCCTGATAGAAGTTGGTACAGGGTGGAAGCTGGCCTCATGAATCCCAGTGAGAAGGACACTGTGTGCTATTGTTTTACTCTCACCCTCTGTAAGACTAGTTTCTAGGACCCTGTACCTCGAATGGGTGTATCCTAAGCCTCTATCCAACTGGGTCACCTTCCCCTTCTTGTTTCATTGGCACCGATGCGAAATAATGTGTTCTACTTCTGGGCTCCCCAACCAAGACACCATGCTTCTCATCCTAGAGGTTGAGAGGACAATTTGAGGAGGGCAGGGCTATCTAATAAGAGTGGAGTAGAAATTATTCCACATAAGAGTAGCATTATCCATGCTAGGCCCTAAGTTAAGCATGTTGTTGATATTATCCCCAACTTTGCTAAGTTTCTGCAAGGCGCTGTGATCCTTGTGTTATAGACAGGAAAAGGTTAATTAACCTTTTTTAAAACTCTCATGGCCTGTAAATTAGAGAACTGGGCTTCAAATCCAACCCCATCTGACCCAAAGCTCAACCCATGGTCTTTCTATCATAACCTATTGCTTTCTCATTATCTCAGTATCTGGTAACTAAAATGATTTTAGCCATCAGTTTGAATAATTCAGATTGACAATCATCTACTAGGACACACTTCTCGGGGCTATGAGAAGAAAGAGAATTAAAAAAAACCCAAATTAAAAATATAATCTATCATACAGCCTGTTTAGTTGATTTTTAATTTTTTTCTGTATGTACAACCTCCTTGTTTTTTAAGGGGACACCCTCTACCACTGTGATTTCTGCTTATTAAAGATGTCAACAATGTTTACTCTGAGACCCATGTCCACTAGGGGTCTCTATCCTGAGACGGCTGTCTGCGTTATCTACAGCCCATACACCACTGCACATTACACACACCCAAGCCATGTGAACACATGCACTCCTCTTTGTTATGAGGTTTAGCTGTTTGAGTTATGTCCAGATGTGCTTTTCCTCGTTTTTCAGGAATATGCTGTGAATATGCTAGTATATGGCTTCAAACACAATCGTCTTGCTCTCAAATCCTGTTTGATAACAGAAATAACACCAGGTCTGAACTCTTAGAAGCATTATTAAAAATAAAGACCAAGGCATTTTTAAGTGTTTTTTGACTGTCTGAAATAATTTGAAATTAAAAATGAGATATTAATTTTTAGTGTGAGTCTTTTTATATAAATATTTTATAAGGTTAAAAAAACTTTTTTTTGTTTGTTTGTTTTGTTTGACCCTCAGGGCCAGAAGACTCCCTGGAATCCTAGGTATAAGGATGAGAAATTTGATGACAGAAGGCAGCTCGACTTGCTCCTCCATCCTTACTGTTCGGAGCCCACCCTTTGCTTAATGAGAAGCTATCCGAAGACTTCAGCCTGCCCAAGGAAACTGGTTTCCCACTGTGACTACAGATAGGACTGCAGGTAATCTGACGATACATACCAAGACTGACAGCAACTTCATCTAGGGAGATGGTTGTTTTCTCGGTTGACAAGGGATAACTTGGATAGCGAGCTAGAAACTTCTGGCACAGGAGTCCCAGACTTTTCTGTTTTCTGCTTGGCCTTTGCTTTTCAAATTCATCCACAGCACTGTCCCCAACCACATCAAGCTACAAAGGGCAGACAAAAGGGAGGGGAGAGATGTCATACTTAACATCCTAATAGAGAAATTGCATGAAAAATGCAAGAAAAATGTATAGAAAAATGAGAGTTATTAGCAAAGTGAGGGGGACATCTCAGTACGTATCATGCTAGATTTTCGTTAAAATACATTTCCTAATCCAATTTTCTTGATGTTTTACTGATTGTTTTCTTTGGGCTGAATTTTTTCTCCTTTGAAACTTGAAGGTGAGTCTTTTGGTTAAAAATTTAAAAAGTGAAAAATGAAGTTGTTTATCACTTGTTACACCCTTGCTACTAATGTGCTCATTAGATTAGCATCACCAGGAGCTTGGAGAGTCTTAGGCCGTATCCCAGACCTGATGTATCCGAATCTAGATCTTGGGTGATTCCTCCTAACATAAAAGTCTGAGATCCACTGGCCTGCATTGTGTCACCAGTGTTTTACTTTTAACAACTGACCAAGGGTAAATGGAACTGAACAAGGGCAGCTAAGTCTTACTCCTTTTTATTCTTTTTTATGGCAAGTACCCTGAGTAGTATCCTTGTCTCATCAACCCACATTTGAAAAAGGCTCAATTCAAGCCTGAGAAAGTAAAAGGCTTTTCAGTGAACAGATTCAAGGAGAAAAGTGATATGATTTTCTCAAAGCTTTCAGAAAAAGCATTTGCTAAATTTAATACTCATTCACGATTTTCAAAAATGCCTTAAAAACTAAAAATGGAGAACTTCTTTAATAAAAAGTGTATCCATAAAAAAATCCAATGGCAAACACATGTCTTAATGGGAAAATCTTGAAAGCATTTCCTTAAAATCTGAAAAATGATAAGGATGCCCATTATCACTGCTCTTCTTCAACACCATATTGAAGATCCTAGCCAGTGCACGAGGACAAGAAAAAGCAAGTGAGGCAAGGGATTAGAGAAGAATAAGCAAAACTTTCATTCTACAGAAGACACGATTGTTTATATACAACTCATAAGTATCTCAGACAAATTATTAAAAATAATGAGTGAATTTAGCAATGTAGCTGTAAAGGCAAAACAATGTATCTCAAAAATCACTTGTATTGCCATACAGTAGTAACAACAATGAAATGAAAAGACATTATTTACAATAACAATATGAGTGATGTTTTTAGGAACAAATCTAGCAAAAATCTATTTGCATAAAATATTGAAACTTAGATCTTTGAGAAATGCACTTAAAACTTAGAGAAGTATACTATCTTCATAGATAGGAGGGTGCATTACCGTAAACAGATTTATTCTTCTCAAATCAATCTACATGTAATGCAATTCCAACTAAAATCCAATCTGAAGTATATAAGGAAAAACAAAAGGTGAAGAATAGCCCATATATTCTGAAGCAAAATAAGTTGAGTCTTGCTTTCCCTGATACCAATGCTTATTACAATATGTTATTGGTGTAGGGATGCATAGATTGGCCAATGGAATAAAAGATAGCCAAGAAACAGATGACAGAGATAGCACTCCCAACTTGGGAGAACAAGAAGGACTGAGTAAATAGTTCAGGGACAATTGATTACAACAAGTAACATGTTAAAAGATATACACCAAAGTGAAAAGTAACACATTAAACTGATAGAGGTTTATTTTCAAGAATATACAATAAACTCTTATATATCAGCATGGAGAAAAAGAACCCAACTAAAATCAGCAAATTATGTGAATAGACACTTCACAGAAGAAAAAAACATTGTGGCCAATAAACATGTGGAAAGAGACAGCCTTATTGGTAACCAAGGAAAAGCAAATGAATACTACAAAAATACACAACTGTATACCCATTAGGTTGGCAGAAATTAATACATTTGACAGTGTCAAATGTCAGAGAGAATGTGGATCAATAAATGCTCATTCATACTTGGGAAAGCAATTACTTTGCAAATATTTGCATATCCAATGACTTAATAATTTCACTACTAGTATGTATAATTTCACTATCTAGTATGTATAATTTCACATACATACTAGATGTATACCCTAGAATGGTAGTCCTCAAACTTTTGGGTCTTAGAGTCCCTTTACATTCTTAAAAATTACTGAGGAATATCTTCTTTAAATGTATTCTTTATTACCTTTTGATAGAATATTTGGTCATATAAAATATACTTTTATATATATATATGCTCACATACACACACACACACACACACACACACACACACACACACACACACATTTACATACTTATTATGTACATAATATCTTTAGCACCCAAAACCAGATTCAGGACATCTTTTTCTCTTTTCCTGTCCCAATTTCTTCATTTTGGTAATATTTATAGCATGAAAAATCCCCCAAAGGAGAAATAACTGACTTTTCTTAGCAAATCTGAGAAGTTTAATGGGAGATTGAAAATTATTGACCACTGATTTTTTTTTTTAAATATAGAGATGCTGTTTATTCAATAGCTCTGGTTCCCTAGAGGACAGATAACTTAAAGATGATTTAACTTTAGAGTCCCAAACCAAAGAACTGAACATATATAAAAACAATGAATTTTCCCAGGTCTGAAATATACTATTGCCTTCAAAATAGGAGCAAAATTATAATTTGTGGCAACATAAAAAAAAGTCCAAGCTTCCGTATTAAATCAAAATTATAGTTTTGTTTAAATAATTGTTATTTTTAAAAAAATTATTTAAAAATTATTTTTAAAATAATAATTGTCAGTTTTAAAATGTGTAGTAGGAGTACTCAAGGGAGTAGCATATAGACGAGAAAAAAGCATTCATTGTGAAAAAAATGAGACAAAGTAAGAATTCCATTTTAGCTATAAATAAGATATTAAGTTTTGATATATTTTGATATCTATAAAAAACAGGGATTTGTAGATGAAAGATACTGCCTACCTAAAGGTATTTTACCATTACAGGTATTTGACATGCCATTAAATCCCCCCAATAGCAAGAATATACAAATAAACAACAAAAAAAGAAAGCATGTAGTTTAATACTGCTTTTGGCTCAATAGTAACTGAAGGATTGAGAATTCTATGACTTAAATAATCAAGTAAAAATGTTAAAAATCTATAAAGCCGGAAGATATAGCCTGTTTACCTGCAAAGAGTCTGTAAAGGCACCATCCTTGTTTTCAATAGGTCTGAATAGTCCCTTTTTCTTCTCCCGGTCTCTTATGTCAGGGCTGGCGGCACTAATGAGCACCTTCAGGTTAGCCGTGGGCGTCCATGGTTCTGCCTGCTGTCGGTCAACAAGCTTAACTGGAGTAATGGGGTTTCTTTCTGGAGTGAAGATTTTTTGCTTTGATAAATCAATTGGTTCATTTTTTATTGGAGTCTTCGGGGCCATCCTTGAACGATCAACAAATATATTTTCCTATTTAAAAAAAAGAGACCTTTTAGCGAGAAACAGAAAGGGCAGGTATAAGCTAAGAGCCTTTTGTTCCTATGACTCACCAAGACATGAAGATACAAAGAGACCCCATGTTTAGGGCTGAAAAATATCAGGCTAGGACTAATGAAAATAGACAGAAGGACTTGTGGAATCCAAGAGGGGCTCAGCGAGAAAATGATCATCATCTACTGCTTTTTAAAAGAATTTTATTTTATTTAAGATTTATTTATTTTAGAACAGGGAGAAGGGCAAAGGAAGTGGGGAAAGAGTCTCAAGCAGACTCCCTGCAAAGCATGTAGCCTGATGTGGGGATCAATCCCAAGACCCCGAGATCATGACCTGAGCCAAAATCAAGAGCCAAATGCTTAACTGACTGAGCCACCCCAAGTGCCCATCATTGACCACTTCTAAACATACTTCTCAGGCATCTCTGAGAACAAAGTCATGAGTTTATCTGTCACTGGTAGATGCTTGTAACAGTTGAGGATGATAAGGGCAACTGTGGGTTGAGTACATAGTGCTTCTCTGTTTATAAGTTTGCACGAACTAGTGCAGTACAATTATGCTTTTGTCATTCAATGTTCACCGGTGCTAATACAGCAATTAGTAGTAGGACCAATGGAAAAGTAGCTAACAAAATGCCACATGTCAAACCAACCTGGAGGGCTGTAATTCCCCTAGAGCAGTGCTTTTCTATCCATGGTGAAGGCAGGGTTTTTTATTTCCAAACTCCCACATACTGATGCGTGGTTTTTACTTCATAGGACTCACATGCCACTCCCACGACCTGTGACTCTCCGTTTGAGTTTGTCACTCAAACAACCTACAGCCTGCTCAACGGGAAGAGACCCTTAATCATAGGCTTAGATGCCACAGGGGGCAAGATCAGATTGCTACAGAGCTTTCTAAGCATTTGACTCAAGTTCTGTTCTTTTTTTTTGCAATTTTTTAAATTAACATATAATGTATTATTTGCCCCAGGGGTACAGGTCTGTAAATCATCAGTCTTCCACAATTCACAGCACTTACCATAGCACATACCCTCCCAATGTCCATCACCCAGCCACCCTATCCTTCCCTCCTCTCCCCTCCAGCAACCCTGTTTGTTTCCTGAGATTAAGAGTCTCTTATGGTTTGTCTCCCTCCCAATCCCAACTTGTTTCATTTTTCCTTCCCTTCCCCTCACAATCCCCTTGCCCTGCCTCTCAAATTCCTCATGTCAGAGAGATCATATGATAATTATTCAAGTTCTGTTCCTAGTTTTTTGCAGTTCAGTAATAGTTTATGGACTAGCCATGTGCCCCCAGACCACACTTTGAATAGACTTAGATAATTATAAGAAAAGATCAATGATGGATCCAATATGTTCCTTAGTCAACTATGAAGGACTGGCTATATGAAAGCCACATTTACCAAGCAATGAAAACAAGTTTCTTTCGCCTACAATAAGTATTTGTCTTTTGAAAACAGAAAAATTCTACTCGGTCTATACCAGATTTCACCTCCAGGCAATAATATCTCACATAATGATGAAGGCAGATGTGTTAAACATTCGTCATTCCTTTTCCTATACACATGTCACTCTGCAGCTACTGCATGCTTACGTTTTGGCTGGGGAGTGGTTTAAAAAAGATGCTTTCCTATAAATGAGCAGCATATGAAGAGAGGCAAAAAAGAGTGGAAGCAACTGGAGTTTGTGTTAGCAGGGCCAACTCTGGTTCCTTGGATCAGCAGAAGCTGCCAGCCGGCCATGGTGAGGCTCTGCCCTCGTGTCACTGGAAGGAAGGCAGGTGGGGATGAGGGCGATGATTTCCCACCACAGCAGCGGTAAGCAGCCCGCCCGGAAACTTCATCTATCCACATCTCTTAACACATCCCTACTCGTGTGCAGTTCTGATGAAGTCTTCTACAAGGGAACTCCAAAGGGAAAGTATTAAATGTTTCCTATGGGCCACACCCCTTTTTATGTACTTTACATCGATTGCCTCCTCATCCAATCCTGTGACCTAGGTGCTATTATTTTCTACATCCAATCCTGTGACCCAGATGAAGAAACTGAGACACAGAGAGGTAAAATAACTTGCCTGAGGTCACATACGACCTTCATTCAGTATAGAAGTCGTTGGTAGGCAAGAAAGAGCTGATAGCAGAAGTTTCTGAACTCCTGCATCTAGAAATGAGCAAACCGGGGGTGCAAACTGGGGGTAAGTTACCTTTACCATAGCTCCCACAAAAGGTACCCAACAGGCCCCGGATCCTCACTGACACCTATGGAGAGGCAGTATGGGGAAGGAGCTCTGCAGGCAGGCTCTTGGGATAGCTTACCTGCCTCTGCTACTTAGCAGCAGTGTGAGCACGGGTAAGCTGCTTGTCTTCACTGAATTTTAATTCTCTTCACTGAACATGAAGTTCATAAAAATACCAACCTCAAGGGTTATTAGAGTAGTTCCTGGCATATACTGAGCTCTCAATAAAATGTAGCTGTTACCTGTTCCCCTCTGCCCCATTCTTTATTCCTGTTCATTCTGGCACTCAGAGCTAATACAATATATAGCATGTCATATTGCTATTTAACTTCTCACGTGCATATCCTGACTCATTAATGAGACTGCACTTCTGGAGGTCAGGGAGCAAGTTCCATGTGTCTCATTCCTCACAATTTTTGGCAAAACGCCTTGCCCCTTACAGATGCTGAAAGAACACTATGCCTCGTTTATCTAGTTTTCCAAAAAGTATCCCTGTGGTAAAGGGTGTGGCCCAGACTCACTTAAGTGGCCAGAGATCCACCCTCCTTCTGTACTGCCTCTAGGGTACTTATTCTTGTAGGAATTATGAGCTCCTACTTTTTCCCTACGGAGGAACAATTTAGATGCATTATTTCCTCTAACACTTTGATATACTTTCACTACAGTTTAAGAAAAACTTAAAGCAGGAAGGGAGTTAGGTTACCTGCTAGGTTATGATTATAGCATACATCTACATCCAAAGGAAAAAAATGCCACGTGTATTTGCATTCTGAGATCTCAGATGGGCAGAAAAAGTCAACTGTATCCTAACCGGACCCTGCTTGGTCTGTCTAGCCTGCAATCCTCACACCGTGTTAAGCGGAAAGGGAGTTAGAATCTGGAGGTGTAGCTTTTGTCTCAGTTCTGTATCTTTTTGATTCCGGAACAAAATGCTTGTTCCATCTGGGCCCAAGATACCTTATCAATAAAATGAGGGGTTCCAACTATAGTAACTACCTCCAAGCCTTTTCCAGCAAGGCTTCCCAGCTGTGTGGTGGCCACAGGGAGGCACTGAGATCTCTTCAGGAACGAATGACTCAGGATGGCTCTGAGGGGTCATCCTAGAACTTCTAGTTGGGTTAAGTCTAGACCTCCCCTGAGACTGTGTTACAGATCTGCTTCTCCCTCTGTCCAGTTCGGCAGCCTTCCCCTTTCACCCACATGCCTGGACCCCCAGAATCCCCCTACATACCTCCTGTGCACTGACTCTATGTCAGATCTGCCTACCAGGAAATCTAAGCTGCGATGTGCAGGAAGTCACCTCCCTGGCTAGAGAGGGCCTGGGAAGTGTGACCATGAAACAGGCTCTCCAGTTCTCATATGCAAATGGAGACCACACAGCCTGGCTTACTTGCCATAGAAGTGCTGGGAAGGTGGGATCCGAGAAGTAACTTGTGAGTGCTTTACAGATGTGTGTGGTCATGAATTATACCAGATTTTGACTTTGCCGTACTCTGCCAGAGAGAGGCTTTGTAGTTAGAAGATCTTGGTTTGAGTCCTGCTTGTGTCTCAGATACAGCTTTGATTGTGTCCCTCAAATAACATATACGATGATCAGCCTTGTCCAGGCCCTTGGCAATATTTTGCCAGCAGCTTTTCCAGTTCCATCTCATGCCTACTCCACATTTTACCCAAATAGTACACTTGTTTTTCTTCAAACCTGCCCTATACCATGACTTTGTCTTTAATGCTCTCAGTGAAACTTCGCCCACAGAAACCCTATCTATGCTTTAGGACTCACTGTAAAGATGACACCTTAGGAAGTGTCTCCTTCTAGCTACCGACCAATAACTCTTTCCCTTCAGAGCGCACTTTCTAGAATAATCCACACCAAGGGTTTCCCCTGCTCATCTCCCAGGGGTTCCTCAAACCACCAGGCTCTTCTGATCTGTCACCTAGGTCACCTTTCACTGATCTTTCACCTTCTGATCTTTCACCTAGGTCACCTTTCACTGGCCAGTTCAATAGTAAAACACCTCACATGATCTCACTGCCATGGTTGAGACTGTTGACTGTTCTTTGCTCTACAAAACACACAGCCCTTCTAAAATAGCACACTTTCTCTCTTGGTTCTTTCTATTTCTTGGACTATTTCTTCTCAGTCTCCTTCCTTGGTTCCTCTTTTTCCACTCTTAAAATCTCTGCCCTCCAGTCTTCTCTGTTCGCTCTGGGAGAGTTCACCCACTCTCATGTCCATGGCTTTAAAACCAACCTGTATGCTGACAGTTCCCAAGTTTGTATCTGGCTAGGACTTTTCATGAATTCCACAATCAGACAACCAGTGCCTCCTGCACATATTTATCTACCTGTAATCACACAGGAACAAATATAGATATATTCCAAATTGAACTTAACCTTTTTTCTTAATTACTCCAAAAAGTTATGAATGACCTTCAAGGAAAACCTGTGCCCACTAAGTCTGGGTATTGTCTCCAAACATACCTGCTCATTTCTACTCCTTACCAGTTCCCTTCATCTATACTTGCTTAAGTTAGCATTCCTTTCTTCCAGCCCTTGTGAGGCATTATCTCTTTCACCAAGCACCCCAATAGCTTAATCCTTACTGCTCACCCCTGTGTGCCAAACCATTGGTTTCCTTTTGTCTTCCCCAAAAGAGCTGTGAACAACTTAAGAGGAGACTCTGATTTATTTCTCATAACTGGCCTCAGTAAACTTGGGTAATGAAATTGAAAGCTCTTATTTATATGTTTACAAAAATTTCTCCATAAGTAGCAAGAAAATGCATGCACAGTACAGTACTTACAGTTGTTGACCAATGTGCAGAAAGTCAAAAGAGAAATCCTCTAAATGCCAGCTGACCCACAAAACACTGTACTAGGCATTTCTCAGAGGGCTTCAAGTAACAATCCAACACCACTAGCTTCTGGCCACTCTGGAAATCTTGAGCATTTCTTGAATGCCTACACCTCATGTGGTTTCCTCTGCCTACAATGTCCGTCTTGCTCACTCTTGTTTTTTTATAGGTTGAATGTCCTCAGCCACTGAGGTTTAGCCCAGATGTTAACTCCTCTGTGAACCTTCCCAAATCTCCCAGAATTCCCTGCGAATTTATTTCTTCCTTCTTTATTTTGCCAAACATTTTGTGCCTGCTCCTATGATGGCACTTACCAAATCACAGTACAGTTGGTTAGTTTTGCATCTGAGACCCTGAAAGTCTCGCAGGTAAGGGCAGGGATGACTGTTTGGCTTTGGGTCACCAGTTCCACTGAGGATAGTGTGAGCAGCATGTATTACTGGGTTACAAATACCTAAAGAGGGACGTGCTATTTATTAGCTCTAATTTACGGAAGATAAAAACAGGCTTGAGAGAGGTGAGGAAACCTAAACCGCTGTGTCCCAGCACCTAGAACATAAATATTTATTGAGTGACTGAATAAATGTATTAATTCAAGGTTACAGAGCTAATAAGTGGCAGAGCAGGAAATCAAACCCAAATCTCCGTTACTGCAAATCCCATGTTCTTGCCATCACTAGAAATCCTTTCTTTACTACAGAGCAAAGTGAAAAAAGGACAAAACCCCTCCCGTATCCAGGCAGAAGCGCTGTTCTCATTCCTTTCCTTCTCTTTGAGAGGTGAAATAATCCCTGCTCATACATTCCATTTCAAACATTTTAACTGTTTTTCCGATCTCTTTTGAGTAATTTGAGTTCTTCTCTGCACGCATTAAAATGGGAAAGTTCAACTGGACATAGCCCTTACTGATGCTAACTAGAGTAGAGTGCCCTTGTGGAAGGCACTTAAAAAAATCACTGACCCAGAAGGAAAGAAGTGGACACTGACTCAGGCTTTATATAAATGTGTACACATTCCTTCAAGGCTGTTCCATCCAAATTATAAAGAAAAACAAAAAGTCTTGCTCTGAAACTCCCAAAGCCAAAACTCTCAATCTACATTTTAAAGTCTGGACATTTCATCATCATATAGCTTAGGTAATTTTTAGAAAGTCCTCTTGAAAACAATAATGTTTTGGCATACTTCTCCGAACAAAAAAATTTTGAATGCTAGGAACAACAATCTACAAAAAACATACAACTGCACACCTATCCAAATAAACAATCGTCAAGTATTCTTCAAAGGTCTACATAACAGGTGTTTTTCCACCAGGCAGTTTCACTGTTGATGCTAACTAAGCCTAAAAATAGAGACCTAGAAAAGATCAGTGCCCAAGTAAGTTGTGATGCTCAGATTTGTATGCAAAGTTTCTATATCTGGGTTTATTATATCTATTTGGTTTCTGCCTAAAAATGCTTAGACATTTGCTAACAAGCTACTATACCTTTTCAGTAGGGCACTGGCTGGTGAGTACAGCTGTGCTGATGTGGCAATAGTGATAGCTTAGACTATGGCCACTTTATTTCATTACATTTCTTGAAGACACAACTACAGTCTTAAAAATCACAAGGGGTGCAAAAAGGGAGGAAGAGGCTTAGTATAAAACCAGCAGTAGCACTGTCAAATATTCAGCGTACACTACTGGGCCAAGTCATTTTATCTCCCCATATACAGGAGGCACAGGTCATAATTTTGGGTGAATGGAACAGCCACTAGGAGATTGATCATTGGTACAAAAGAACATTCCACAGCACTTTAATAATACAGCTTTTACAGTATAAGGTCTATTTTTTTGGGAATTGAGGCTTAACATTCCTGCTCAGCATGAGCTAACTCCATTCTTGACAGCTATAAATAAGTATTACAAACTTTCAATTGTCGTGTTCAGCACATCTTTGATTCATATAAATTGGTTCCAACAATTACATTTAACTTAGCCTCTCTCCACTGCAAAATCAGTAAGAAACTCAACAATAATGGTTTGGAAGTCTCCATTGTAAAAAAAAAAAAAGTATATGTCTATAATGTTCATCAAACTAATTATTATGTTTACAAGACAAGTATGGGTGGCATGTTGGAACACTTTATTGAATAAGACACCACCATCCTAAATATGTTAGAGCTTTAAGGTATTTAAGTGCACTTACCTTTTGTGCATTTTCCCCATCTTCAATTGCAAAATCTAGTCTGGACTGCCTGGGGTTGATCAAGTCTTTTAGTGTTAAACAATTTACCTCCATCTGTAAAGCACAATTATGATTTTACAATTGGATGTTTTCTCCTCTAACAAAAATATCTATCCCTTGCACGTGAACATGAACTTCCCTTCCCTAAACTCATCCTGGGAATTTCCAGGAATGTAGCCACCCCCCAACTCTAAAACACACATGAAATGAACACGAACACTTAAAGTGTGCTTGGAAATTACTAAAAACCTGTGAAGAAAAAGAAATAGACAAAAATGGTAAATTTTTTATGAAGAGCAACAGCACAAAACAAAGTTACCAAGTCAGGAGAGTGCAGGGCAAATCTGTCAGAAAGTACAGGGTCTCCTGGGTCAGTTAATTTTGGCGCAAAGAACTGGGAGGAATTCGGCTTTGAGGGGGTTTTGAGTCGGGGGGGGGGCGGGGGGGAACGGGAGGGAAGGAAATCTGATCGCCAGACCAAACCCATTCAGCTTTTAGCGCAGCCCCTTCCCAGGCCTCCAAGCGGACCCCAAGGATAAAGTCTTCCAATGAACCCCTCAGATCTTGAGGAAAGACAAGTCTCTTCTACTGCTCCACGGGAGGCAGGAGCTGGTACCAGGACACCCCACGCACGCCTGGTCCAGTGGCAGAAATGCCTCGATCCCCGCCAGCAGGAGGGTGGCAGGCTGGCAGCCTGGGCGGGGGTGTCCCCTTTCCCCCCAATTCCCGCCTCCTCGCAGCGCTTAGGGCCGCACGCTACTTACTCCCACTTTGAGGAGGCTTCCTGCCTCTGGGGACCTCCACGACCCCCACACCGGCGCGGGACCAGCGGGACGAGGCGATCAGCAGGCGGGCGGCGACATCGGGCGGGGAAAGTGAGGCGCGCCGATCCCCGCTCCGAGTGCCCTGAGCTGGCTGGGACCCCGCGGTGTCCGGGCAGCGCCAGCGCTCCAGCCCTGGATCGCAGTCCCCGCTAAAACACCTCCTCTGGCGCCTTGAGACCGAATTTGAGAATCCACCAATCAGCGGAGGCTGGCGGGGCGGTCCCGGCCAATCACGTGGCGGCACGGCCCGGGCTCGCCGCCCCTCGGAGTCTTGGCGCTCCGAGCCGCGCGTTTGGCTCTCACCCGCCCAATTGTTGCCGCCTCAGCCCCCTCCCCCTTCCGGGTACCTGGAAACCTCGGGCCCGGGAGCCAATTCCTGCCGGGGACGCGGGCCCGGGCGGCCGCGGGAAGCCAAGGTGGGGGCGGCGCGGGGCGGCGGGAGAAGGAGGAGGAGGGCTCTTTTGTTATGCGTAAAAGGCCCGCTCCGGTCCCCTCGGCTTGCCGCGCTGGGAGACCGCGGGCACGGCCAGGGGTGGGGAAAGCAGATGGAGTTTGGAAAAAAACGAAGTTCGCACTCTGGACGCCGCTGCCGCCACCCCCTCCCCCCTGCAACCTGCGCGGAAGCGAAGTTGTCCAGGCTTGTTGGGGCAAACTTCCTAACACCGCACGCTGGTGTGACACGTGAACCATGGTTACCACTCTGCTGCGAGCAGATGGCACGCCAGTTAGTCCTGGAAACTAGACTGCAAGCAGAACCAGCTGCTTTTTTCTTTTCTTTCTTTTCTTCCTTTTCCTTTCCTTTCTTTTCTTTTTCGTAATTCCAGAAAAGTTTTTTTTTTTGGTGGTGTGCCTTTTTGAGAACATCGCCCATAATTAAGGGCAAAAAGCCTTATTAAATAATTCTTAGCGACATGCAGCAGCATTCTGGCACGTAGTCGAGAAAATTTCCTCAACATTACTGATTTGTATTAAATGCTTCACTTCCTTCAACTTTAGTTTCTTATTTGAAATATGAATATTGATAGAGACAGCTCTGTGTGTGTGTGTGTGTGTGTGTGTGTATACACGTGCGCGTGCGGTGTGTATTTTAGTAGACTATTGCTTAGAACAGTTTTACATTTATAGGAAGATTGAGAAGATAGGATGCAGACTGCCCCTACATCTGGCACCCAATTTTACCTGTTTATTAACACCTTATATTTGTGTTGTACTTCTGTTGGAATTAACGAACCAATAATGATATGTTATTCTTTAACTGAAGTCATTATTCAGATTTCCTTACATTTTTCCTAATGTTTTTCTCTTCCAGGATACTACATTTAGTGCTCATGTCTCCCTAAGCTCCTTGTGGCTGTGACAATTTTTCATACTTTCCTCGTTTTTGCTGTCCTCCATGGTTTTGAGGAATACTGGTAAGTCATTTTGTAGGATGTCCTGCTATTGGGATTTTGAGACAGCCTTTTTAAAGCATGTCTACAGACATTGCCCTACAAGTCATATACTTTACAGAAGGGATATTCTTCTTATCCTTTCTGTAACTAGTGCTCTGAGATCCACTCCTCACCTCCCAGAATTTAAGTGCACTGTCTGCAGAATTTAGAATGCTCAATCAAGTCCTTCACTTTGTACTCTGTTTAGGCTGCTGATAAATATAGCCTAAAAATCACTGTTAGATCATACTCAAAGGACAAGCATGGAAACATTAAACATATAGAAAAATAACAACAGTAATTTGACATTTTTATATTAGAAATGACATTTTGAACTGAAATTTATCTTATAGGTAGAAGCATGAGGAGAAAGTATAAAGAATAAAACTAATTTATTAAATTTTGTACTTCTGTAGAAGCAGAACATTGGATTAGGAAATTTTTTTCCCCCAACTGTATTAATTTCCTGTAGCTGCTGTGACAAATCACCACAGACTTTGATTTAGAATAATAGAGATTTATTCTTTCACAGTTCTGGAGGCCAGAAGTCGAAATTTAAGGTGTTGGCTGACCACATTCCCTCTGGGGCTCTAGAGGAGAATCTGTTCTTTGCCTCTTCCCGTCTTCTGGTGGCAATCCTTGATGTATGGCTGGCTCACTCAGATCTCTGCCTCAGTGGTCACATTGCCTGGTCCCTTTCTGTCTGTTACCTCTCTTGTGTATCTCTTACAAGGACAGTTGTTACTGAATGTAGTTTCCACTTGTATAATTCCGGATGGTTTCATCTTAAGATCCTTAACTCAATTACCTCTGCAAAGACCTTTTTTCCAAATACGGTGACAGCCATGGGTTCCAGGGATTAGAACATGGATATTCCTTTTTGGGACCACTATTCGCTTTTTAGACCCACATTCAAATTATTAAAGTTTGTTCATTTCTTTGATATTTCAGAATGATAGTGGTTGTTACTTTGAGGATAGGCAGTTTTGTTACAGACCTTTCTAGCATTTTCAGAGTATTTTTTCTGTTTCATTTCAAATGTAGCCACTATTCAGAGCAAGAAAAACTTGTGATGTAGCTTCCGTTTGCTTAAAGTAAGAGTGATCTTAAATTTGGAGGAAAACTGGAAAATGAGCATTTATTGGGCAAATTCAGAGACATTACTCCAATACACTTATTTACTTTGATGCTTTCGAGCCCCAGATTTTGTAGATAAGCTGTCAATCTCTCAGTTACTCAGTTGACAGTGATGGTGACTGGGAACTTGGGTGGAGCATCAAGAAGGATCCCTGCAGTCATGATCCCGGGGTCCTGGGATCGAGCCCAGCATCGCCCAGCATCGGCATCGGGCTCTCTGCTCTGCAGGGAGTCTGCTTCTTCCTTTCTCTCTGCCTGCATCTCTGCCTACTTGTGATTTCTGTCTATCAAATAAATAAATAAAATCTTAAAAAAAAAAAAAAAAAAGGAAGGATTCCTGCATATGGCTTCTCAGTGTAGCCTGATCTTTCTTCCTTATGGCCTGGTGGCTGAGGAAGTCGGACTTCTTTGGGGACTCAGGGCTCCAAAATGCGTTCCCAAGCCCACAAAGTGGAAATCGTATTGCCTCTTATGATGTAGCCTTTGAAAGAAGATAGCATCAATTCTGCTATATTTTTTGGATGAAATAGTCAAAGATCCACCCATATTTGTGAGGAAAGGACACACACACTACCTTTCTTTTCTTCTTCTTTTAGTTTCAAGTTTTTATTTAAATTCTAGTTGGTTAACATATCTGATAATACTGGTTTCAGAGGCAGAATTTAGTGATTTATCACTTACCTACAACACCCATTTAGCCCATCCCTCACCCACCTCCCCTCCAGCAACCCTCAGATTGTACTGTGTAGTTAATGGTCTCTTATTTTAGTTAGACCATTTAGACTATTAGTTAATAGTCTCTTTCTTTTTTCTTCCTTCCCCTGTGTTCATCTGTTTTGTTTCTTAAATTCCAGATGAGAGGAATCATATGGTATTTGTCTTTTTCTGTCTTATTTTGCTTAACATAACACACTCCAGCTCCCTCCACATTGTTGTAAATGGTGAGATGTCATTCTTTTCGATGAGTGAGTCATAATTTCATTTTACACACACACACACACACACACACACACACACACACACCTTTACTCATTCATCAGCAGATGGACATATGGGCTATTTCCATAGTTTGGCTGTTGTTGATAATGTTGCTATAAACATTGGGAGGCAGGTACCTCTTCAGATCTGTATTTTTGTATCCTTTGGGTAAATACCCAGTAGTGCAATTGCTGGGTCATAGGGTAGCTCTATTTTTAACTTTTTGAGGAACCTCCATATTGTCTTCCAGAGTGGCTGCACCAGCTTGCATTCCCACCAACAGTTTAAGAGGGTTCCCTTTTCTCTGCTTCCTTGCCAACATCTGTTGTTTCCTGTGTTGTTAATTTTAGCCATTTTGACAGGTGTGAGGAGGTATCTCATTGTGGTTTTGATTCATATTTCCCTGATGATGAGTGATGTTGAGCATCTTTTCATGTGTCTGTTGTCATCTGGATGTCTTCTTTAGAAAATGTCTATTCCTATCTTCTGCCCATTTCTTAACTGGATTATCTATTTTGGGGTGTTGAGTTTGATAAATTCTTTATAGATATTGGATACTAACCCTTTATCAGATATGTCATTTGCAAATATCTTCTCCCATTCCGTAGATTGCCTTTAGTTTTGTTGATTTTTTCCTTCGCTGTACAAAAGCTTTTTATCTTGATGAAGTCCCAGTAATTTATTTTTGCTTTTGTTTCCCTTGCCTCCAGTGAGGTGTATCTGGTAAGAAGTTGCAATGGTGAGATTAAAGAGGTTGCTGCCTGTGTTCTCTAGGGTTTTGATGGTTTCCTGTCTCACATTCAGGTCTTTCATCCATTTTGAATTTATTTTGACAGACCTTACTTTTTGGTGGAAGAAATGTCAAACACTTTGGTGCCATATTTTAAAATTGCCACAGCAGGTTTCATGCTGATTTTGTGATTCTACCTCTATAAGCTCTGCCTGCAAGGTCATTGACTTTGCAACAGTTTTGCACTACACACATGGCCATAGTCCTCAGGGCTCCACATTGTATGAGGCCTGTGGTTCTCAACTCTGTCTGTGCTTCAGAATCCCTTGGGGAGATTTTTAAAAATACCAGTACCTGAATCCCATACCCAGAGACTTCCAGTTTACCTGCTCTGGAGTTGCGCTTGGGTATTTCTTACCCAATGCCTAATGTCTTTTTCTTTACCATCATGCTGGTTGTATGCTTATTCATCAGTGTTTTTGAATGCTTCTGAATCCATGATTTCAGAAATCGAGCCTTCGGTGCCATCAGTGAAGATTTGGGTGGGTGTGTCACTTCTGGAGTAGGTGCAGAGTTGCAGACGGCTGGCTCTTACTTGTTTGTGGCTGTGTCACTGCTTATTGGAAGGGGTTGAGGTGGTCAGTGAGAATTCACGGGTGAGGTAAAAGTTTACCAGAAGAAGGAACAGCAAGAGCTGTGATCTAGAGAATATACACAGATGACCATGTGACCTTCCTCTGTGCAAAAGACTTGCTCCGTAGCCTCTCAAACTTGCAAATGGTCTTTTATCCTTTTGGGGTTCCAAATCCCAAGATTTATTATACATCATTCATGTCGTCAGTCTGAGCCATCCAGTTACTATTTCAGCTTCCTCAGATGTTGTCCTTTTCTTCCACTCCCGCAGGTGCCATCATCTCGGTGGAGCATCTGTTCTCAAAAGTGTAGGTCACAGAGGGAATGACATCCTGATTTTTCTCTGCACGGGCGACAGAAGGACCTTGGCTTCATATCCTGGCAATTCTCAGGTCTCTTTGAGTAGATCAGTTTAAGTTCTTAAACTGAGGACTCTCATTTAAAATGGCCTTTGTCTTCACCCATTCAGGGGCCTGGGAATGTGATACATTTGTTTCTCTAACTGCTAGCAAGTTCAGAGAAGACAGACAGTTTATTCTTGGCTGACTATAAGCAATGTCAGGAGAGTAAGTCCGTGATTGGTTCATGCTGATAGCCTTAGTAACAAAACTTAAAAAAAAAATAAAAAATCATTGTAATACCGAAGGGCAGTTATGGCTCCCATCTCAAATTGCATCCAGATGTCCAGCTGTTCTAAGAGAGGTGCTTAAACTGTGATTTCATGTCTCATAGGGAACAGAGGAATTCATTCTTTATCTTTACAGACTCCTTATCATCTTTAGCACTGTGGAGCAAGATTATTTTCCTTCGTGATCATGTAATTTGTGTTCTCACTGAACGAAAAGTTAGCATCCTTGGTGAGCATGTGTGGTACGTGTGTCACTGTGTGTGCATGTTGAAGGCCAGGATGTGGAGAAGGGGTTGTGCTGTAACAAACATTCTAGACCACAATAGCTAGGGTGAATTTTGAGCTGGACAAGGTGTTTCTGGGAATGTGATAGTGGAGACTATAAAATTGGGCCTCCCTTTATATGGTGCCATATTTATACTGTTGTAGTGGTTTGGAGGGATCGCAGTGAGTGGGACAGTAAAAATGGGAATTGAAAGTGCCCTGGTGGGGCGCCTGGGTGGCTCAGTGGGTTAAAGCCTCTGCCTTCGGCTCAGGTCATGATCCCAGGGTCCTGGGATCGAGCCCCGCGTCGGGCTGTCTGCTCTGCAGGGAGCCTGCTTCCTCCTCTCTCTCTCTCTGCCTGTCTCTCTGCCTGCTTGTGATCTCTGTCTGTCAAATAAATAAATAAAATCTTTAAAAAAAAATATTTAAAAAAAAAAAAAAAAAAAAAAAAGAAAGTGCCCTGGAATTGAGATTGTGGAGAAGATGAGGTACAAGCTGGCCAGCACTTGATGGGTAACCTTGAACAAAAGTTTTGCATACCTAGGCCCCAGGTTTTTCTTTAAAGTGATAGGGCTGGCACTATTGTTTTCAACTCTTGACTTTGGCCCAGAGCATCATCTCAGGGTCCTGGGATCGAGCTCTGTGCCAGACTCTGTGCTCAGTCGGGAGTCTGCTTGAGGATTCTCTCTCCCTCTGCCCTCTCTCTGCTCATGTGCACTCTCTGTCTCTCTCTCTCAAATAAATAAATCTTTTTAAAAATAAAAATAAAGGGGTAGGGTTGATTTGGAAGTCCTCCAAACCTGCCAATTCATTCTAAATACTTATTTGACACTTAGGTTATCATCTTAAAACCATATGGTAATAAGTCCTTATCACTTAGTATGGATATATAAGGATACTGCTGAAATCATTTTTTATTTCTATACTTGGTGAAACTGACTACATCTCTACTTATTACATTATGTGATGTACATACATTAATAAGGCGAATGTTAGAAAATATCAGGCCAAAGACTAATCTTTGTGACCTTTATTCTTCTAAGCTTAGAATTAGATGGTTGGATGTACTTTTTATACCTATCTAATAGCATGATATTCATAGCATTTACTCATTGTAATCCTTTGCAGGACCACATGAAGATGTTTTCATTGTGCACTAGAAAGAGGAGGTTGGGGTTGGAAGTGGTGGAAAGAAGACTTCAGGTTAGCAGCTCAGGACTAGAATCTTTTGTTTAAATACTAGAGATATTGCCTTTCCTAACCCATAGCCACCTTATCACATGCAAGGACTTCCACCTTGAAAAAACTAGAGAAGTAGAGCCAACTGGAACCCAAATGGAGATGTATTAGCCCAGGCCTCCTCTTAACAACCAAAGGCAAGTACAGAGGTAAAGAAGTTAAAGTACAGAGGTAAATGTATTGTCTACCAGAAGTCCCTGTTAAAATGCCAATTGTTCCTGGAGAGAGCAATCATTTAGCCAACATTGCGCACATAGCACAGTAAGACATCTTTCGTCAGCCCACCCCCGGGGATGAAAATAGGGGAAATTTCTCTGTAATACTTCACATAATACATTGGACTTTCTTTCTAGCCTTGTTTAGAGACTCACCCCTACCTCCCCAGTGAATGCTGGGAGTCCCTGGTCCTACATGCCCTCAAAGAGGTCCTTTCCGTCTTGTCTGATGGGAAGATCATATGTTGGTTTCTTTCTGCCCCTACAAGTGATGTGGGACAACAGGGGTCTCCAGGGAGTGTGGCCACATCCAGCCAGCAAAGCTATTGGCATTTCAGGTCTGGGAGACTCTGTGAAGCCATTGTGCCCCCATCAAGGGTGACAGCTGCCACTGCTGGCATCGCATGAGTCCAGCACTGGATCTTCACTGCTTTTAGGACTGGCCTTGCTACCGCTGCTGCTTCTGTGAGGTGCTATTCCCATGGAGTACGGGAGATGGCCTTGGGGTCCTCACACACCCTCCTCCCACCCCCCAGCAAAGTCGTATGAGGCCAGCGCCTCTCTGTGCTGAAATAGGGAGTCTGAGAACAGTCTTTGTTGGTAGTTATTTTTTTTACCTTCTTACCCCTTTCTAAGCATGGGGCCTGGGCTGGTGGCCAAATCTGGACTGTAGACACTATGTTCTTCTAATTGCTTCCCTCTCAATAGCAGAGACATCATGATTGGACCAAAGTTTGGTCTTTTTCCATAGATATTTCCCAAGATGCTCCTCTCTACTGCTTTGGTCACAAACTAGCATGGCTGCTTCTTAGGCGTATGCCCTAACGGCCTCATAGCTCTCAGCTAAGTATATCAGTGTGGCTGTAGAGAATAGGACCCTGAAGGCATCGGCCCCAAGAAGAGCGAGCTCAGGATGCCATAGTTGAGTGCTGCAGATGTGAGCAGAATGTGATAACACTGGGGTGGCAGTTGGTCCTTCTTCCTGGAGGAAGCCTTGAATGGGAGGAATCCTTGAATGGGAGGTGACAAGGTAGGAGGAGAGTCTCCTCATAAAAGGAGAAGGATTCAGAAGGTAGTGTGGACAATAGCAGCCTTCCTGACCAACTTAATAAAATCATTCAGGATCCCTAGATTATTATTCTTGTCAAAGATTTAAAAGATATGAATAAAATCTTCACTGGTTATGGAGAGCATGCCTAGCAAATAAATTGTTGCTTCTGAGATGGTAGAACCGAGACTTTTGTCTCTTTTTTATATTCAGCTGCACACATGTATGAAGAATGATACCATATCGCACAGGAACCTACAAGTCCCTAAGAATTAGGACATACTCTTTTGATCTACATTTTAGATTTTATTTATTTATTTGACAGAGAGATCACAAGTAGGCAGAGAGGCAGACAGAGAGAGAGGAGGAAACAGGCCTCCTTCTGAGCAGAGCCTGATGTGGGGCTTGAAGGACCTTGGGATCATGACCTGAGCTGAAGGCAGAGGCTTTAACCCACTGAGCCACCCAGGTGCCCCTCATCTCCATTTTAAAGATGAACTCACTTTAAATAAGTTTTCTTTCTCCCTTCTCCAAATGTTGTCTGTTATAAAAGGCCCATCAAAAATCATTGTGTTTTGGCCAAAAGAATGCCAAAAAAATTATGTTTCTTCTGTTTAATGTTATTTTTAAAAGTTGTAGTTCCTTATCCACAAGAAAGCATGATTTCCTTTATTTTATCTTATATTTTACATAGTTTAAGTGAAGTGACAATATTTTTCTACCTTTATGTGTTCTTTTATTTTTGCAAATAATATCTAATATTTTGTTGCATTTATTTTTCCCCCTTAGGCCTACACCAGCATAGTAAAATGGTCTCATATCCTGTGTGTGTGTGTGTGTGTGTGTGTGTGCGCGCGCGCGCATGTGAAAAATCCTGTTTATTTCAGTTATTCAACGTTTTTTTGGCTGATGAAATTAAATTTTGTTTATCCTTTTGATTCAAGGAGGATCTCTTCCTATTTTCACACCCAGTAAAACTGGGTTTCTTTTTGTTTAATTATCTTCCCACATGGCCACTTCTGTCTTCTTAAGCTCGCTAAAATTTACCCTGGAGGGGTGCCTGGGTGGTTCAGTGGGTTAAAGCCTCTGCCTTTGGCTCAGGTCATGATCCCAGGGTCCTGCGTTCGAGCCCCACATCGGGCTCTCTGCTCAGCAGGGAGCCTGCTTCCTCCTCACTCTCTCTGCCTGATTCTCTGCCTGCTTGTGATCTCTGTCAGTCAAATAAATAAACAAAATCTTTAAAAAAAAAAAATTCACCCTGGAAATGTGTTTTTCCATTTTCATGATCTTTACTTGTCTCATGGTTGTTAAATATTTTATTGATGTTTGCAATTACAGGGCATGATGCTGGAGTATCCACTTAGGGTAATTAGTATTTGCTCTTTTCCTCAACTTTCTGTAATCTTGTAATATTTTTTAAATAATGAAAAATTTCAACAAGATTTCACCTTAGTCAGTGTCAGTGTAAACCAAGCAAAATTGCTAGTTGAGGAAAAACACAGTTATAAAAATGATTTACCTCCCCCCACCCCCAACCCCACCCCCAGTGACTCCTCTATAGGAGGAAAACAATTACAAGCTCTGCTGAAGCCTAACGGGGACATGTGAAGGGAAGAAAAGCAGACGATAGTGCTGGTGGGGAATACCACATGTTGCAACTATCAGGCTCAAATTAAACATGTAAAAGCAAGAGATGAATTAAAATCTGCACACTAGTAAAAATAGTCTTGCGTTCACTATTCTCTGATGATTCTCTTGTTCAACATGCAATGAGAAAGTAAGAGAAAGAAACCTCCGTGTAGCCTGAGGGGAAGCTTCACTGAATTTCATGGCGATTAAACTGACATCTTTGTAGTTTTCCTATTTAAAAAGGTGGCCGATGTTTGCTTGTTTGCTTTAGAACAGTCACAGTTGACTGTTAGAATGAAGCCAAAGCAGCCTTCTCTCTGAGGCCAGTGACAATCTCATGATTAATATAAAAGGTGGCATGGAAGATGCATGTAGGTTAATAGCATTAAATCTCAGGGAGGAGTTCTTTAAGGGCTGGGACTCAGAAGGCATTCATAAAACCTTCAGGTAGTTTCATTAACATTTTACACATTAGTTATTAATACCCATACCAAGACAATAGCACTATTCCCTTTTCACTGCAGAGGACACCAAGCACTTTGTGAGCTGCTGGGAACCAATTTCTACTCTTTTTTTTTTTTTTTTAAGATTTTATCCATTTATTTGACAGAGATCACAAGTAGGCAGAGAGGCAGGCAGAGAGAGAGAGAGGAGAGAGAGGGGAGGAAGCAGGCTCCCTGACAGGCAGAGAGCCGGATGTGGGGCTCGATCCCAGGCCCCTGAGATCATGACCTGAGCTGAAAGCAGAGGCTTTAACCCACTGAGCCACCCAGGCGCCCCATTTCTACTCTTGGTGCACATATAGTTCTCTAATCTGAGCCACCCAGAAGCATAATGCCATGTGTGCCTGAATTTCAGACATACACCCTAAACATACTTTCAGAATCTAAACACCGACTACCACCACCACCACAACCTCCCAATTCCAAACTGCCACTGGGTCTCCCCTGGATTGTTTTCATAGTCTCCAAGCTGATTTCTCTGTTGTTCCCCTGTGATTTGTTCCTAAGCACCAGCTACAGTGATCCAAATTAAAATGTCAGGTCATGTCCTCCTCTCTCTCCCAAAACTTACAACGGCTTTCCAACCCATTCAGAGTAAAAGCTAAAGTCCTTACAGTGGCATACAAGGTTTTAAGGACCTTTTTACAACTCTGATCTTATCACCTTCAATTTTTCCAATGTTTGCTTCAGCCACACTCAGCTCCTAGCTAATCCTT
The DNA here is from genome assembly GCF_030435805.1 of Mustela lutreola. Taxonomy (NCBI): domain Eukaryota; kingdom Metazoa; phylum Chordata; class Mammalia; order Carnivora; family Mustelidae; genus Mustela; species Mustela lutreola. The sequence continues at coordinate 110,096,438 of NC_081297.1, forward strand.
AAACACAGTTGGTATTCTCCTGCCCAAGGGCCATGCATTTACTGACCTGTTTCCCTCTGCCTAGAGATGTATTGCTCTCTCCTTCACCTCTTTCAGGGGCACATTAATTCAATTAATGTGAGCTTCTGTAGCAAAGAAACTTTTTAATTTCAGTGATGTCTTAAAACAGATGTCAGTCTCTCACTCATGGAATAATCTGATGATGGTGTTCCTGGATGCCAGGTAGATTTCCTGTTTGTGGTAACTCTGGGATCCAGGCTCCTTCCATCTTTGTGTGCTGTCTTCAGACAGTCCACTGAGACCTCTGTTTTTACCTGTTGGAAGGAGAGATGGACAGTAGACAAAGCACATAGCCCTTTTACTCACTTTCTCTGAAGAGCAGGTGGTTACACGGATACACCAGATTTCGAGGAGCTGTGATCACAATCACTGGTTCTGTAGCATATCCCAGTGAGAACCAAACACTAGGGAAGGGAGTACAAACTCATGAGGCAGTTAGCTATTTCTGCCACAGACTGGCCTCTGGCCACGTATTATCTATGTGGCCTCCTTCCTAAAGGAGACAACATGAAGTTCCACCCAGGTATCACGTCCAGGATAAGGTCTAGGTGCTCTGGGTCCTGCATTCCTCTGGCTCAAAGACCTGTGAATTCAAAGGCAAACCTGCCCACCAACTCCATGACACGCCTCACATAAACATTAAGAGTCAAGAATATGAGCACAACAGAGACTCTTATTTGGAAAAGGGTAGACTGGGAAATCCATAACAGTAACTAGTCCATCACAATGGAGAATCTGACGGGTCAGGCGTTATAAAGGCTCCCTGCCTGGGAAGTGAAGGAGGTTCCTTCATTGGACTGTGGTTCTGGTTCATGGAGGAACTTGCTTGTACACTGTTTGCTGTGGTCCTTGGCTCTGCCCCCTGGGGTGTGCTTTCTTGTCCATTATCCTTTCTGGCGCTGTCTGAGATCAGCTGTAAGGAATCTGACTTCCTTGGAGCGTGCACAACTTACAAAGCCTGCATCCTGCTGTTGGATATTTGAGGTCCCTGGGAAGATGTTTCAATCACAGGCTTTTTAAGCTCAAATCACCTTGCTTTGGAAACATTATTCCCTTGATTTCTTTGGAAATATTATTCCCATGATTTCTAGTCAGTTCCATGTGCCAGTAACCACATCCAAAGTTCTTTCTTAAAAATTACTCTTAAGCTTGCTCTACTTTTCTTCCCCTTGTTGCCTCTATACTTATTTCTCTCTTAACATAATGGGGCTAACTTGAGGGCCTTGAAGCAAGAGGCTTGGTGGGAAGAGAATATGTTAGCACAATTTGTGTTTTAGCCCTGCAAAACTGTGCTTAACCAAAATAATTTAATGGGTACTTTTGCTCATTTCAGATGTTATCTCCTACTGGTTGGTATCTCCTACTGGTAGGTATCAGTCTGCTTTCCAAACCCACAAGGCTCCAAACTCACCTTAATGTCTAGGTTCTCTTCATTCTCTTTCATTTCTGCTTGCAAAACCAGCTGGTTCTTTCCTGAACAATTTCTTACTTGTCCTCTGTTCAGTGCAGAGAGGAGCCTGAGGTATCTTTTATGAACTGAATTGTGTCTCTCAAATTCAGTGTGACTGTATGTGGACACAGGGACCGTAAGGAGGTAATTAAGGTAAAATGAGAAAATAATGGTGGGAACCCAATCCAATAGCACTAGGGTTCTTGTAAGAAAAGGAAGAGATACCAGGAGCACACATATATGGAAGAGAAGACCTTGTGAGGACACAAAGAAGGCAGCTCTCTGAAAGCCAAGGAGTAGGTTCTTACCGGAAACCAACCCTGCTGGGGTTGATCTTGGACTTCCAGCCACAAGAACTGTGAGAAAATTGATTTCTGTTATGAGAGCCACCATGTCTGTTGTATTTTTTATTGGCAGCCCGAGCAGACTACCATAGCGTCTGTTGGCATTCTTGCTCTTTTCAGTGACTATAATGCTACAGGGTCACTGCTTTTCACAAGCATATAACATGAGTCTCTGATTTTCAGCTTCTAATGTCTCTTTTGTGCTACCTCTTACTTGACTGATAAGCCAATGCTCTATATTTCAGTTATGTTCTATACCACTTCAAAGAATCCATTTCTGCAACCAGTGAATCTCAAACCTTTGGAAGATACACACAAAGGAAGTTTATTTTTCCCTCACGTGATGATACAAGTGGGTGTTCCTGATTGATGGGTGGCAGTCCCCCGTATGGAGAGTCAGGGACCCACCTCTTTTCATCTATGGCTCCACCATCGTCTAGACTTCCACTGTCCAATGTGGTGCCCCATGTGGCTACTGAGGACTTGAAAAATGGCTAATAGTGCTGTAAGTGTAAAACATACAATGGATTTTGAGAGAAAAAAAATATAAAGGACCTCATTAATATTTTTTATCTTGGATATATGTTGAAAAAATTGTTGGAAATATTGGGTTCAAAAATGCATCATTAAAATGAATTTACCCTTTTTAAAAAAACATGTATTATTATTATAGCTATTGGAAAATTAAAAATAACATAAATAGTTCACATTATATTTCTCTTGGGCAGCCCTATTTGAAGCCTCAGAGTCCTCTGCTTCCATTGGCAGAAAAGGGAAGAGCCAGTGGAGAAGCCATATCGGATTCATAAAACCCTGGCTCAGAGGTAAGAGAAAGCATGTCTACTCAAATTCCAGTGGTGAGAATCACTTATGCAGCTGTATCTAGATACCAGGAGGGCTGGGAAATCTAGTCCTGACTCAGAGACTCCCTCCCCACAGCAATTCTCTAAGAAAGGGAGTGTAGAGTTAGGGGAGGTCTTTGCTCAAACATGACCTCCTTGAGTAAGTCTGCAACCACCCAGCCCCTTTCCCTAGCATCCCCCATCTTCTTTCCCTGTTTTGCTTTTCTCTAGGTCACTTTCACTGTTTGGCTTAGTACATGTTTTAGTTGTTCATTTCCTTTCTTCCTGAGTATGTGTGAACTCCTTCATGGAATTTTTTTTTTCATTTTTTTATTGTAAAAAATATACATAAAATTTATTATCTTAACCATCTTTTTTTTTCTTAACCTTTTTAAAATGTACTGTTCAGTGGTGTTAAGAATATTCATGTTGTACAACCATTCATGTTGTACCATCCATCTCCAGAATTCTTCATCCTGTAAAATCGAAACTCTATTACCATTAAATGCTGACTCCCCATTCTGCCCCATTCTACCAGGCCCTGGGAACCACCAAACTTTCTGTCTCTATGATTTTGACAATTTTAAAGACCTCATATGAGGAGAGTCATATAGTTTCTTTTTGTGACTGGCTTATTTCCCTTAGCATAAAGTCCTAAAGATTTATCTGGGTTATAGCATGTGTCAGAATTTCATTCCTTTTGGAGGCTGAGTAACATTCCAGTGTATGTATATTATCACATTTTGCTTATCTACTCATCTTTCTATGGACACTTGCATTGCTTCCATGGTTTGGCTAATTTAAATAATGCTGCTATAAACATAAGTGCACAAATATCTCCTCAAGACTGATTTCAGGGCACCTGGGTGGCTCAGTTGGTTAAGTGTTTGCCTTTGGCTCAGGTCATGATCCCAGGGTGCTGGGATCAAGCCCTGTATCAGGTTCCCTGCTCAACAGGGAGTCTGCTTCTCCCTCCGCCCCTCCCCTGCTTGTGTTTTCTCTCTTTCTCTCTCTCTCTCAAATAAATAAATAAAATTTTAAGGGGGAAAAAAAAAGACTGATTTCATTTCTTTTGAGGCTGCACCCAAAAGTGGAGTTGGTGGGTCCTGTGGTGGTCCTATTTTTTTAAATGGTAGTTCTATTTTTAGTTTTCGAGGAACCACAATCCTGTATTCCACAATGGTTGCACAATTTTACATTCCTACCTACAGTGCACAAGGGTTCCCACTTCTCTACATCCTTATCAACACTTGTTATTTTCTGTTGTTGTTGTTTTTTTAATTATAGACATCCTGATGAATGTGAGGTGGTGGCTTGTGGTTTTGATTTGCATTTCCCTAATGATTAGTATCAACGAGCATTTTCCCATGTATTTGTATGTCTTCTTTGGAGATACCTGTTCAACTCTGATGGCATTCATTTTTGTCTTTGTGTTCAGTGCTGTGTCTCCAGGACCTGGGACTGGGCTGCCATGTGCTAGGCACTTGAGGACCAAATACTGACCAGTGAAGTGGTTGAGCCGTATCGGTCCACTGAGCCACAAGCAATGCATCGAAGAAAGAATTTAAGGTACTTTAAGATGGCATAGTTCAGAAACGGACTAGTATAGTCAAGGTAAATGATATATCATTTTTTATCAGTACACAGGTATGAACAAATCAGAGTTAGACATTATGGCAATGTCAACTTACATCATAGATTTTAAACTGGAGCTGAAATTTGTCACCCTTGTACTTTGTTTGCTCTGCACAGTATTGAAAGTTTGAGTGGTTTTTTTTTTTTTTTGAGAATTAAAAATTTTTTTTATTAACATATAATGTATTATCTGTTTCAGGGGTACAGGTCTGTGATTCATCAGTCTTAACACAGTTCACAGCACTCACCATGGGAGGATTTTAAATTTTTATTTTTTTATTTTTATGTAGTGGCTAACTTTAAAGAATCAGAATTTTTTTTTTAAGATTTTATTTATTTATTTGTCAGAGAGAGAGAGAGTGAGAGCAAGCACAGGCAGACAGAGTGGAAGGCAGAGGCAGAGGGAGAAGCAGGCTCCCTGCGGAGCAAGGAGCCCGATGTGGGACTCGATCCCAGGACGCTGGGATCATGACCTGAGCCGAAGGCAGCTGCTTAACCAACTGAGCCACCCAGGCGTCCCAAGAATCAGAATATTTTTAAACTGAAAGATTTCCATCAAGATTTTACTTATTTAATCTCCTGTTTTTTAAGTTATGTGCTCTATTTATACTCTTTTAGTGGTTGTTATTTAATTTGTGTCATATCAGCTTACCAGTAATAATAATGATAATAAATACTTTGTGGGGTTAAAAAGGAACACAGAACCTAATTCTGGACAATAAATCTATGTAAGTCAGGAAGGAGGCTATGAGTTAAGTTTCCAAATTCTTTGTGTTATTTGGAGGGAGTTAAAATACTCACTGTAGACATGATTAGTTATAATGAATGCAAAATATTGTTTAAAAGTTAATAAAGAATAGATATGGAGTCTGTAATTTCTAATCAGTAGAAGGAAACAACCAAATAAGCAAGCAAACTGCAATTCCATTCCTAGGTATATAGCTCAAATAATCACAAGCAGAGACTCAAGCAGTTATTTGTAGACCTTTGTTCATTACAGCATTATTCAGAATAGCCAGATGGTGGAAACAACCCAAATGTTCATAAACCGATAAGTGGGTAAGTAAAATACAGTATATAGATAATTGGAATATTATTAAGGAAAGTAGTTCTGCTTATGCTATCACATGGATGAACCTGGAAGATTTTTTGCTGAGTGAAATGAACCAGACACCAAAGGACAAAGATGGTATGATTCCACTTATGTGAAATATCAAGAGTAGGTAAATTCATAGACACAGAAAATAGGGAAGTTTACCAGGGGCTGGAAGAAGGGAGGACTGAGGGAGTTACTGCTTAACAGTTACAGAGTTTCTGTTTCAGGTGACGGAAATAGATAATGGTGATGGTTGCACAACATTGTGAATGTAATTAATGTCACTGAATTGTACACTTAAAAGTGATTTAAAAGGCAAACTGGTGTTATGTATCTTTAACCCCCAGATTTCTTAAAAATGATAGTAAACCAATAATTTGCCTGAAGAAGTAAAGAAACATACAAAAATACAACAAAGTAAGAAGCACAAGCAAGATGATAGAAACAAGTCCAGGTAATAAATAATATCTATAAACCTGCTGGACTCATCAGCTAAAAGACAGAGACTATTAGATACAAACATGCAAACTCAATTTGCCTGTTTGTAAGAGACACACCTGAAACATAAAGACTAATAAAGATTGAAAGTAAAAGAATAAAAATAATTTAAAAATGTATACTGGCCAAAAAATGTTGGAGTCTGTGTCAATATTAAAGTAGAATAGGGACGGCTGGGTGGCTCAGTTGGTTAAGCAGCTGCCTTCGGCTCAGGTCATGATCCCAGGGTCCTGACATCAAGTCCCACATCGGGCTCCTTGCTCGGCTGGGAGCCTGCTTCTCCCTCTGCCTCTGCCTGCCTCTCTGTCTGCCTGTGCACGCTCACTCTCTCTCCCTCTGTCTCTGACAAATAAATAAAAATCTTAAAAAATAAATAAATAAAGTAGAATATACGACAAAAAGTATTGTTAAAGATAGAGTCACACCATAATGATAATTTCAACGGGAAATTCTAACTTTACAGAACTCACTAAAATACGTAAAATGCAGTATAAAATTCATAAAGTCTCAAAATATAGAGAGCCAAATTGATGTAATAACATAAAAGTGAACAAATGCAATATTTGAGTTGTAGACCAAAAGTGTAATGAATATATGGAAGACTTGAATTATATATTTAGCAACCTTGATTAATAGATACAGAGGGAACTTTGGTTTATAGAACCAGTGATTAAAGAATGTATATTCTTTTTGAGAACATAAGGAACAAACCAACCAACCTGATTATAGACTAGGCCATAAACTAAGCCTCAACAGATTGCAAAACACAAGTATCATACAGCTCATATTTTCTGTCAGCAATGCAATCTAGTATAAAATCAATAACAAAAATGTAAAGAGAGCAAGCATAATGCATTTGAACATTTAAAAATATGTATTTCTAAGTAATTCTAAATCAAAAGAAATAATGATGATTAAATAGGCTCAGAACTCAATGGTAATGAAAACATTAATAAAACTTGAGGGATGAACAAGAGAGGTATTTAGAGGGAAATTTATAGTAATAAATGCTTTCTAAAGAAAAATAAAGGTTGAGGGTGCCTGGGTGGCTCAGTCATTAAATGGCTGCCTTCGGCTCAGGTCATGATCCCAGTGTCCTGGGACTGAGGCCCACATCGGGCTCCCTGCTCAGCAAGAAGCCTGCTTCTCCCTCTCCTGCTCCCCCTGCTTGTGTTCCCTCTCTCTCTCCGTGTCTCTATATGCCAAATAAATAAATAAATAATCTTTTAAAAAAAAGAAAAAAGGTTGAATATCAAGAAGGAAAGCACACAGTTTGAAAAAAAAAAAAAGGAATAAAACCAAAGAAACAAAAAAATGTAAAAGTATAATAAAAGCAGAGGTTAATGTAAAAGAAAATAAAGATACACTAGGATAAACAAATCCTCAAGTTTCATGCCTAAGTATATATCTTATACAAGTCCCTACAAAGGTACACCAGATAAAAATAGACTTAAGTGACAGAAATGAATTGCTAAAATGGAAATTAAAATATAAATAAGTGAAAGTCACAAATAATAAAAAAAGATAAAATTTGAGTAATATTGTATCTTTTAAAAATTTTGAATTTATGATTAAAAGCCTTCCCACAAAGAAAACTGTAGTCTCAGATGGACTTCCTAGTGAATTTTATCAAAAATTTAAGAAAGAATCATACTGGTCATACATAAAAGCTTCCAGAAAATAGAAGAGATGGGAACACTTTCTGTGTCATTTTATGATGCCAGAATTTCCCTGAAAACAAAAGCATCAAAAGATAATGAAGTTAAAGGCCCAAATCCCTCAGGAACACAGAACAATTCTTGACAAAATATTAGTAAATCAAACCCAGCAATATAGAAATAGGATAATACCTCATGACCAAAGGAGATTTATCCCAGACATGCATGATTAGTTTAGCTTTCAACAATCAGTTAATGTAATTCACTGTATTAAAAGAATAATGAGTGGAAAATCAGATTATTACTGCCGTAGGTACAGTAAAAGTGCTACAGAATCAACACTTAATAATTAGTTTTAAAAATCCTGGCACTAGAAATAGAACACTTTTTTATCCTGATAAAGGGAGACTGAAGAACTTGCAACTACATTATGTTTACCAGTGAAAGACTGGATGCCTTGGGAGTAGGCAAGGGTGTAGCTTTTACCACCTTTATTCACCATTTTCCTGGAGATCTTAGCTGTTGCAACAGGCAAGAGAAATAAATAACAGTTATATAGATTGGAGAAGAGAAACAAAGCTTTCGATTTGAAGAAAATATGATAGTATATTTAAAAAATCCTAATGAGTCTGCAAAAAAGCTACTAGAATAAGTGAAGTTAGCCAGATGGCATGACACAATTTCAATATACAAGACTCTATTGAATTTTTTATACGAGTAAGGAACAATTGGAAAAAAAACAAATACTATGTATATAGCACAAAAATAAAGTACATAAAAATAAATTTAACAAAATATATTTAATATTTGCACCTAAATCATTACCATTTATTGCTTAGGAAAATTAAAGATCTGAACAAATGGAGATGCATGTCAGGTTCATGTATATCATGGAGATGTGTATCAGGTTCATGGGTTGGGGGAATCAGAGCTATTACAATTTCAAGATTTTACAGATTGTTCTATTCAACATAATCCCAATCAAAATTACTGTGTCCTTTCTTTTGTAGATATTGACAAATTTATTATCAAATTTCTATGGAATGCAGGAAATCTGGCATGTTGAATACAATCTTGAAAAATAATCAAGTTAAAAAACTTACACTGTCTAATTTCAAGATGCCATAAAGTTACAGAACCTTAGATATATCATGAATAATAGAATAAGAATAGTCAATGGAATAGAATAGAGAGTCTGGATATATGTACACAAATTAATTATAATTATATAGAAATATATAATTATATAGGAGTATATAATTACACAGACATGTAATTATGTAATTATAGTATACACACAGATTGAATATAAATTGAGTTTTGATTATGATTTCAAGGTAATTCAATGGGTCTGTTGCTAATATTTCAACAAGTGGTATTGGAATAACAGGATATCCACAGGAATAAAATGAATCTCAGCATGTACTTCACATTATATACAAAGATCATCTTGAAATGGATCACAGCCCCAAATGTAAAAGCCAAAACTATAGAACTTTTCGAAGAAAGTAGAGGAGACAATCAGTATGACCTTGGAGTAGGCAATCGTTTCTTTGATAGTACAAACCATAAATTCTTTTTAAAAAGATAAATTGGACTTCATCAAAATTAAAACCTTTTATTCTTTCAAAGAAACCACTGAAGAAAGGAAAGGCATACCACAGACTGGGAGAAATTGTTTTCAGTATTCATGAAAAAGGTAACTGTATCCAGAATATATAAAGAACTCTTATAACTCGAAAACAGGAGGACAATCCAATAATAAAATGAGCAGAGGATTTGGACAGATAATTGGCAAAAAAAAAAAAAGATAGATAAATGGCCAATAAGATACATAAAAAGATGCTCAGCATTATTAGTCATCAGGAAAATGCAAACTAAAACTACAGTGATAGATGACTTCTCACCCCCTAGAATGCCTTAAAAAAAAATGAAGATTAACAGTATCAAGTGTTGAAGATGGATGGGAAACATCTGTAACTGATACATTGCTGGAAGGGGTGTCTGATAGTACACACACTTTGGAAAACAGTTTTACAGTTTAAGCATACAGTTGTTAAATCATCAGATAATTCCATGTATAGGTATTTACCTAAGATAAGTAGAAATATATGTCAACACAAAGCCTCACCCATGAAATTCATAGCAAATTTAGTCATAATATCACCAAACTGAAAACATCTCAAAGGTCCATCAGCAAGCGAGTGAATAAACAAACTGAGGTACAACTGTATGGTGAAATATTGCTCAATAATAAAGACAAAAGAACACACAATGACATGGAAAACTCTCAGAAATATATGCAGCAAAGAAGCCAAAGAAGTATATGTACTGTGTGATTCTATTGCTTGACATTCTAGAAAATACAAAACTAACCTACTGGGAGAGAGAGAGTAGATGAGTAATTTCCTAGGTCTAGGAATGAGGTGGGATTGACTGCAAAGAGACACTGAATATTTTTCTGGGTGAGGAATTGTTCTATGTGTGGATAGTAATGATGATTACTAATTGTGGTAGTTATCAAGTATCAAAACTCTTATAATGGCATATTTATAATAAGTGGTTTATCATGTAAATTCTGTTTTAATAAAGGCCATTTAAAAGATGGTTGACAAAATCCATGTGAGATCTCAGCTTAGTCTAACACTGCTGTTCTGCTCTACCAGTGGGGTATCTTCCTGGAAATATGGCTACGAATTTGGGTGCTATGTCAGTCAGGCTTTGGGATTGCTGGTAGAACTATTCCCTTTCAGAAATTTCATGGATTATTCTTTTCATTAATATCCATTTTTGTTTTGGTGACTATAATAGCTTCTGAGTTGTCTGAAGATTCTAACTGGAACTTTAATAACCATTGTCTCCAATCTCTGATTTATCTCTATTTCTTGTGTGGCCATAAAGATAGATAAAAGGAGGAAAGTCCTAACTGGTCAGTTATTTTGCTTTCTTTTCCTCCATTCTCCTGACAACTAAGACCTTGCCTTGAAGTTAATGATGGAGGATCCCCTAATAGATAATATACTGACCTGGAATATAGTATTTGCTTCTAGAATCAAATTATAAACTGGATTTCAAGTTCTAGAAAGAATAGAGGATACTAGAAAGCTAAAAAAGCAATCGATTTGTCATTGTATTATTAATTATGTTTGAGAATTAGTCACGATTTTTATATATTTTTTTATGAACATAAAATGTATTATTTGCCCCAGGGGTATGGGTCTGTGAATCATCAGGCTTACACACTTTGCAGCACTCACCATATCACATACCCTTCCCTGTCCATAACCCCACCACTGTATCTCTACCCCCCACCCCCAGCAACCCTCAGTTTGTTTTGTGAGATTAAGAGTCTCTTATGGTTTGTCTCCTTCCTGATCCCATCTTGTTTCATTTTTTCCTTGTCTACCCCCCAAAACCCCCTGCCCTGGCTCTCAAATTCCTCATATCAGAGAGATCATATGATAATTGTCTTTCTGATTGACTTATTTCACTCAGCATAATACCCTCTAGTTCCATCCATGTTGTTGCAAATGGCAAGATTTCATTTCTTTTGATGGCTGCATACTATTCCATTGTATATATATATACCCCTTCTTCTTTATCCATTCATCTGCTGATGGACATCTAGATTCTTTCCACAGTTTGGCTATTGTGGACATTGCTGCTATAAACATTCAGGTGCACGTGCCCCTTCAGATCACTACATTTTTATCCTTAGGGTAAATACCCAGTAGTGAGATAGCTGGGTCATAGGGTAGCTCTATTTTAAACTTGGAGGAACCTCCATGCTGTTTTCCAGAGTGGCTGCACCAGCTTGCATTTCCCCTAACAGTGTAGGAGGGGTCCCTTTTTTTGGCAAACTCACCAGCATCTGTCTATTTCCTGACTTGTTAATTTTAACCATTATGACTGGTGTGAGGTGGTATCTTACTGTGGTTTTGGTTTGTATTTCCCTGATGCCGAGTGATGTTGAGCACCTTTTCATGTGTCTATTGGCCATCTGGAGGTCTTCTTTGCATAAATGTCTGTTCATGTCTTCTGCCCATTTCTTGATTGGATCATTTGTTCTTTGGCTGTTGAGTTTGATAAGTTCTTTATAGATTGTGGATACTAGCCCTTTATCTGAGATGTCATTTGTGAATATCTTCTTCCATTCTGTCAGTTGTTTTTTGGTTTTGTTGACTGTTTCCTTTGCTGTGCAAAAACTTTTTATCTTGATGAAGTCCCAATAGTTCATTTTTGCCCTTGGTTCCCTTGCCTTTGGCGATGTTTCTAGGAAGAAGTTGCTGTGACTGAGATTGAAGAGGCTGCTACCTGTGTTCTTCTCCAGGATTTTGATGGATTCCTGTCTCAGATTGAGGTCTTTCATCCATTTTTGAGTCTATTTTTATGTGTGGTGGAAGGAAATGGTCCAATTTCATTTTTCTGCATGTGGCTGTCCAACTTCCCCAACACCGTTTGTTGAAGAGACTGTCTTTTTTTCATTGGACATATTTTCCTGCTTCGTAGAAGATTAGTTGACAATGGAATTGAGGGTCTATTTCTGGGCTCTCTATTCTGTTCCATTGATCTATGTGTTTTTGTGCCAGTACCATACTGTCTTGAGGATGACAGCTTTGTAATAGAGCTTGAAGTCTAGAATTGTGATGCCACCAACTTTGGCTTTCTTTTTCAACATTCCTCTGGCTATTTGGGTTTTTTTCTGGTTCCCTATAAATTTTAGGATTATTTGTTCCATTTTGAAAAAAAATGATGGTATTTTGATAGGGATTCCATTAAATGTGTAGACTACATTAAGTAGTGTAGACATTTTCACAATATTTGTTCTTCCAGTTCATGAGCATGGAACGTTTTTCCATTTCTTTGTGTCTTCCTCCATTTCTTTCAAGAGTCCTTTATAGTTCTCTGAGTACAGGTTCTTACCTCTTTAGTTAGGTTTATTCCTAGGTATCTCATCGTTTTGGGTACAGTTGTAAATAGGATCAACTCCTTAATTTCTCTTTCTTCTGTCTTGCTGTTGGAAATGCAACTGATTTCTGTGCATTGATTTTATATCCTGAGACTTTACTGAATTCCTATATGCGTTCTAGCATTTTGGAATGGAGTCTTTTGGGTTTTCCGCATAAAGTATCATACCATCTGCAAAGAGTGAGAGTTTGACTTCTTCTTTGCTGATTCGGATGCCTTTAATTTCTTTTTGTTGTCTGATTGCTGAGGCTACGACTTCTAGTATTATGTTGAATAGCAGTGGTGATAGTGGACAGCCCTGCCATGTTCCTGACCTTAAGGGGAAAGCTCTCAGTTTTTCCCCATTGAGAATGATATTGGCTGTGGGTTTTTCATAGATGGATTTTATGATATTGAGGTATGTACCTCCTATCCCTACACTGTGAACAGCTTTAATCAAAAAAGCATGCTGTAGGGGCTCCTGGGTGGCTCAGTGGGTTAAGGCCTCTGCCTTCAGCTCAGGTCATGGTCCCGGGGTTCTGGGATCGAGCCCCGCGTCGGGCTCTCTGCTGAGCGGGGAGCCTGCTTCCTCCTCTCTCTCTCTCTCTGCCTGCCTCTCTGCCTACTTGTGATCTGTCTTTCAAATAAATAAATTAAAAATCTTTAAGAAAGCATGCTATACTTTGTCAAATGCTTTTTCTGCATCTATTGAGAGTATCACCAGGTCCTTGTTCTTTTATTAATGTATTGTATCACATTGATTGATTTGTGGATGTTGACTCATTCTTGCAGCCCAGGAATATATCCCCCTTGGTCGTGGTAAATAATCCTTTTTTTATCTTTTTAAAAATTTTTATTTTATTTTATTTTATTTTCTGTGTTCCCAAATTCATTGTTTATGTACCACACCCAGTGCTCCATGCAATGTGCCCTCCATACTGTTGGATACTATTGCTTTTATTGTATTTTGGTGAGAAGGATATTGGTCTGTAATTCTCCTTTTTGCTAAGATCTTTGTCTGGTTTTGGAATCAAGGTGATGCTGGCCTCATAAAATGAGTTTGGAAGTTTTCCCTCCATTTCTATTTTTTGGAACAGTTTCAGGAGAGTAGGTATTAATTCTTCTTAAAATGTTTGGTAGAATTCCCCTGGGAAGCCATCTGGCCCTAGGCTCTTGTTGTTGGGAGATTGTTGATGACTGCTTCAATCTCCTTACTGGTTAGGGGTCTGTTCAGGTTTTCTATTTCCTTCTGGTTCAGTTTTGGTAGTGTATATGTCTCTAGGTGTGCCTCCATTTCTTCCAGATTGTCAGATATGCTGGTATATAGAGTTGATAAGATAAGTTGATTAGAAAAAGAAAAAGAGGAAAGAATATGATTAGGTTAGAGCTAGATTTAGGGTATATTTTGATCTATTAGAAGAAATTATATCCCAAAATTTTAAAGAAAATAACCTACATGTATACAAAAAATAAGGTTAAATGCAATGAAGGGATAAGATATGACTTTAACAATGAAAATTTAAAAAGTTTTTTTAAAAGGTATTGATAAAATAGTTAAAAAAATGTTTAGAAAGGAAAGAGGAAAAGTTAAAAAAATAGAATAAGAAATAAATAAAATTTAAAAATTTAACTTTGCAAGACTGAAGAATCATGGGGGGAAAGCCATGAATTCTATGGATTGCTTTCTCTTAGCTCTGGAGTTACAGAGTTCTGGTTGATTGGTGAACTTGGTCTTGGTTGAATGTTCTTGCTGATCATCTGGAGAGGGGCCTGTTGCAATGATTCTCAAATGTCTTTGCCCAAGGCGGAATTGCACAGCCCTTGCTGGGGACCAGACTAAGTAATCTGCTCATATTCGCTTTTGGTAGCTTTTGTTCCCTGAACACTTTCCGTAGGGCTTGGGAGGATGGGAATGAAGATGGTGGCCTCTTAATCTCCAGCCTGGAGGAACTGAGAGCTTGGGACCCCACTCCTCAGTGTGCCCTCAGAGAAAAGCAGTCAATCCTTCTCTTCTCCCACCCACTCCATGCTTACCCGGCCTGTGACCGAGTGCTTCTGCCTCTGGCACACAGTGAGTCTCCAAACCCAGCAGATTCCTGCCTCACGCTCCTGCACCTGTCCTCTTCAAAGAGGAAGGAGGGGGTCTCTCTGGATCTGCCACTTGTGGGGTCCCTGTTCAAAGAGCAGTAGCCCGGCTGTGCCTTGGATCATGGTTTAAGGTAACCCCAAGCTGAGAGCTCACTCTTTGGCTTCATCTTTATAGCCAGCTTCCCCACTCCAATACCTGGTAGCTCTGCTACAGTCAGACACCCCAGATCTTTCTGTGACCCCACGGGTCCTGAGACCACATTGTCCCCACGAGGGCTCCACACCTGTGTAACCTCTGGAGCGACGTCCCTCAGTGGAACAGACTTCTAAAAGTTCTGATTTTGTACTCTACAGCTTGCCGGCTGCCGACCCCTCCCCCCCCATGGTCTATCTTCCCGTTGCTTTGGATTCACTTCTTCACGCGTCCTACCTCCTGAAAGTGGTTGATTTTTCTGTTCCTAGAATTGCTGCTCTTCTTTTCTATCTCCTATTGAGTTTGTAGGTGTTCAGAGTGGTTTGATAACTATCTAGCTGAACTCCTGGGACCTAATGCTATTTCAGTTTCCTACTCCTCCACCTTCTTGCTTCCTCTCCATGATTTTTATATTTATATTTGAGCTATTTCTGGTTCTCATTTTTCTATTATTCTCCACCATTGCTTTACAATTAATTTGTAAGTAATTATATTCAAAATTCATCTCTTTCTTAAAAAGATCTTGTGAAAATTAATCAAGAGAATATTTTCTTCCACTGAAGATTGCTTACAGTTCCTGAAACATTTTTAGTTTTCATATTTAATTTCAGTTCTGCCAAGAATTACAAAGTGCCTGCTATTTGCTGTGTACTCATTCTGGAACTGGAAGAGTAAGAGTATGTCCTCACAGCCAGAGAGACATAGAAAGAAGTAATTTGATAAAATGCAGTCTTCCATCATAGAAGGACATTTAAGAGGCTATCAGAATCAGTTGAAAGAGCAATTGATGCTGCCTTTTGATAGAGAATTAGAGCAAGTGGCTGTTAAAGGCTAAATTACCTAGAGGTGAAAGAAGAAAGGCAGTTTACATAGAGGGGAATGGAGTAAGTAAAGAATCAGAGTATTTTTTTCTCCCATTGTCTGGTAAAGTTGAATCAAGGAATGAGCTATTCCAACAAACTTCCCATGGTATTTATGATGATGATGATGATGATTTTTTTTTAGATTTTATTTATTTATTTGACAGACAGAGATCACAAGTAGGCAGAGAGGCAGGCAGAGAGAGAGGGGGAAGCAGGCTTCTTGCTGAGCAGAGAGCCCGATGTGGGGCTCGATCCCAGGATCCTGAGATCATGACCTGAGCTGAAGGCAGAGGCTTTAACCCACTGACCCACCCAGGCGCCCCTATTATTATTTTTTAAAGATTTTTTATTTGAGGGGCGCGTGGGTGGCTCAGTGGGTTAAAGCCTCTGCCTTCAGCTCAGTTCATGATCTCAGGGTCCTGGGATCGAGCTCCACATCGAGCTCTCTGCTCAGCAGGGAGCTTGCTTCCCCCCACCCCTCTGCCTGCCTCTCAGCCTACTTGTGATCTCTATATGTCAAACAAATAAATAAAATACTTTAAAAACAAGATTTTTTAATTTGAGGTAGAGTGTGTGAGTTGTGGAAGGGGCAGAGGGAGAGAGAGAGAGAATCTCAAGCAGACTCCCTTCTTAGCCCCAACACAGGGCTCCATCTCAGGACCCTGAGATCATGACCTGAGCTGAAATCAGGAGTTGAAGGCTTAACCCACTTATCCACTCAGGTGCCCGACATTATATTTTTAAATTGCATTCTAGATTTTCACTAATAGTCATGAACTCAACACCCCCAAACTGGGCTGCATTAAAAAACAAAGACAAGAGCATTGTATAGCTAGTACAGTGGGCTTTTGGAACTTATGAGATCAGCCCATGCAACAGTTCACTCATGGAAATGTTAGCCATCATGTACATCTTAATGGAAAAAATGTAGAAGCTTGGATTTATAACATCTAGTAATTCCAAGTGTCATTGAAATCATAATGAAGGAACACATTTTATTATGTGGGGAAAATGGAAAAAAGTTTGTGTAAGGTGAATATTAATAGGCACGGTATAGTTAACAATATTGGTACTGGACTCACTTTTCTTCCATACCCCCATCTCAGAGGTCTTCCTTCTGAAAGAAGAAAGAAATTCATAGGACCTTTGTGAAAGTTGGTTGAGAGTCAGGATATGGCCCAATACTTTGCACACATTGGTATAAGGGCAGCACAAGGTTAAGCAAGCAGTTCCAGACTGGAGTGTATCCTAGTGGGATAGGCCACGCCCTGACACAGTGGCTTAAAATGACAGCATTATAATATTTCTCAGGGTTGGTTTGAATTCAGTCAGAGCTTAGCTGTACTCTTCCTCTGCTTTATGGGACTGTAGCTAGGGTCAGTCATGTAGCAGAATCCCACTGGAAGCTCAGCTGGGACTGGGACCTGCAGGGTCTTTGGTACCTCAGGCCACTTGCCACATCGTTCAGTGTTTGGCTTGGCTCTCCTTACACTACTGTGGCTGGACAACAGTTTGTTTCCTCTTTTCATCCAACCTTTGTTTTATCCCTCCAGCCATTCCCTAAACTCTAAAGAAATATATTCACAGACATGCTCATGAAGCTCTTTCTTGCTAATCTGCATCCCTTTTGCCCTCTGACATCCCTCTCATCTCACAAAGCCCATCTCCACTATGACTTTCTTGATGAAACCCTAATGATGCTTTCTTTTCCACCTGCTTTATCTCTACCATCTGACAGTGGCATGGTAGCTTCTCTCAGCTCTCACAGAATGTTACTTGCCATTCTGTATTGTGTTTTGTTCAGCAGTTTTGTTCTGAGAAAAGCTTGGCCCTATCCATAAGTACTTATTCTATGGACGGACATTGTGTTTTCTCCTCAGATATATCCTCTTTATATGTCTCAACTTTCATACAAGACTGTCAACTCACTCCATTTTGACTGACCAATGAAACATATGAAATTGAGCATTGTAAAATAATTTGTGCTCCAAGATCTTGTCAGAGGTTATAACCTAGAAATCTCTGCTGCCCAGTACCTATCAAAATCTCAATTGTGAAAAGCAATATATATGGAGAATTGCCTGAAGGATATGCAGTCCATCCATTCTCTAGACACTCAATTTTATTCCTGGATTAAGCCAAACCAAGAGAGAGCTGCAGCCTGAAATACTTTTGTTTTAGTCCTCCAGAGAATAGCTTTTACCGATTTGTTCTTGGCATTATGCCATTGGCTTACATTTTGATGGACGTTTAAGGAAAAGCCTGTTCAACTTTTTGCCAATAAAGTTGAAAATCTACATTTTCTAAAAATATATAAATTATCAAAATTGACTCAAGCATAGTTAGGAAAACCTGGGCAGACCAATGATTGTGGAAGGAATTGAAAAATCTTGCCAAAGATTTATTCCCCTCCAGA
This sequence comes from Mustela lutreola, assembly GCF_030435805.1. Taxonomy (NCBI): domain Eukaryota; kingdom Metazoa; phylum Chordata; class Mammalia; order Carnivora; family Mustelidae; genus Mustela; species Mustela lutreola. The sequence continues at coordinate 110,114,528 of NC_081297.1, forward strand.
GCTAAGTCCATATTTTGGGGGACAGATACCTACGGAGTTTACCTAACCACTATGTCTCTGCCTGCTTCTTTCTCTCTCTCTCTCTCTCTCTTTTTTTCCTGCTTTGGTCAGTACCATTCCTTCTTTTGGGGATAAATCCTCCCCATCCTCAATTATATGATACTATGAAAGTGGGGAAACACAGTACACTGATTTCTGGCCACAGAAACAAATCCATCATGTTGAATCATATTTTGCAAATATCTCTGAATATTTGAAAGTACGGCATGTGATCCAAATAGAGTTAATAGGAATTCTTTCCTATAATTTTGTATTTGCATCTATGGAAAAAGTTCTTTTCTGGATTTCTAACAGGGATCATGTGAATCTATAACTGGGAAGGGTCACAGATACCCCTTCCCACACAAATTAAGCCCATCTACAATGAGAGACAAGAGAGAGGGAGAGGAAGAGAAAGGGATGTGGACAGGGACACAATGACAAGGACAGACACATGGTCAGAAACTCTCTGAAAGATGGAGACTAAGACAGGAGTGCCCACACATACAGATATAACACTCAGATACAGATAGGGAAGTCAAGGAAAAGAGAAAGAAAGAAAAGAGAAAGATCCCAACATTGCTTGAGTCACTGCTGTCTTTCTTTCTTTCTTTTTTTACTGCTGTATATCTTACATGAAAAATAATAAATTTCTTTTTTCCCTTTTCTTCTCCTTCTCTAAAGCTAGTTTAATTTAGGTATCTTTCACCTTTCAGTGAAATACTTTTGATCATAATGGTTTTCTAAGGGAACCTAAAAGAGTAATTAAGGGACAGGTAATTGCTTTGTTCCTCTCACTATTCCAAATCATAGTGGGGGAAAAACCCCATAAAATTTGTCTACCCATTTTTAAGGCTAGCATAACTAATAGAAAAACTGAAAAATCATAGCACAAAAGGCAAACAATAAATGTACATGAGTATGGATGCCCATGTCCTGAATATAATCCAAAAGACATCTGCCTCCTTGTCTCCTCAGGATGACTCCATCTGGCCGTGCATCACTGAGTACAGAACCCACCCCCTTCTCTGGCTTACTCAGAAAACCCAATCACATTATATCTGTCAGGATACACAAGTTTTGCTGTGGTAACAAATAACCCCAAACGCATAGTGGTTTAAAAATATGAAAGCTTATTTCTTGCTTCCTCTGCTGAGGGTCAGCTGGGGACTTCTTCATACAGGGATGCAGGCTTTCAGAGAGTCGACCGTTTGGAAATTATTTAGTGACTGCTCGCAGAGGGAGGAGACATGGGGAATCATATTCTGGTTCTTAACGCATTGTCAGAGAGATTTTGTATATATATATATTTATATATTTTAATATTTTTATATATAAATATTATTTATAATATTTATATATAAATATTATATATATTTATGTCTACATATTATATGCAAGTACCTATCTATATAATATACTAATAATATAGATTTATGTGTATATTTATGTATATATAATTTTTATGTATATATAGTATATATATTTATGTATATATTTAGAATATATATAATGTATATACATGCATATATTTATGTATATTTATGTATATATAGTATATATATAATGTATATACATGCATGTATCTATATCACTAATTTCTACTTAGATATCATTGGCTAAGGCAAGTCACATGTTTCATCTAACTTTTACAAGTCAAGTAAGAACAAATTTGCCTTCATCCTGGAAGTAGAAAGAAATGCAATATTTGCAAATAGTCCTAATGATTACTAGAGAACTCCTTACTGGTTGCCAGTTATTTGGTTTACCCTCCTTTCTACATTCAAAGTCCATTTTTTTTTTTTCCTATCTAAGGGAGACTACTCAAAATTTCAATAGTCTAACAAAACCAGTGTCAAAGTTCAGGATCTCTGGGTGATGTGTGATAGTCTCTTCATAAAGAAAGAGGTAAGGCCTAATAGACGGTGTCAAGACTGGCTGTAGCTTCCACAGACTTCTGAACTAAAAATGTTACCTGCCCCTCATACACTCAATATATACAAAAGTTGGGTAACAGGAAAAATGCCCCTTTTATGGATGTAGGGACTTTTCCTCAAGCTAGCCCTGAGTTGGCTCCCTTGATCATCCATTCTTCATCACTGTTCTAGCTTCCACCTCTAAGAGATTCTTCTCTTATTCCCTTCAGTTATATATGAAGTGGGCATCAAGGACTATGACCTTGATTGAAGCAAACAGCTTTATTGGCCCACTTTCTATTCCATAGAAGATTGAGACCTGTGGTTGTCTTACAGTCATACTGTTTTTAGCCTAGGTTGGTAGTACTTTTGCAGTACAAGTCCCTCAGAAACATTGATGACTTCTTTCAGCTTCATGTACCAGTATAACCACAATTCTTTTCTGGACGTAATTCTCATATTTGCTGTATGCTTTTGTTTTTACTTTGCATAAAGTGATTTCTCACTGTATAAAATAGATTTTCATCTTTTCATGCTATAACAGTGTTTTTTCTTCACTGTCTATCTCCCATTCCTTAATCCAGTGCCAAATATTTTAGTGTTGTTGTTTTTAATACAGCAGCACTCCACTCCATACTACCAATTTCCTTATTGGTTAGGATAGACTGGGTTATGTTGTAGTAACAATCTAAAAATTTTAGTGGTCTAAGACAACAGAGATCTATTTGCCATTCACCCCATGTCTACCACAAGTAGACTGTGGACTTCGCTGAATATAGACCTCATTTATGGTTATACATGCCAGACATTCCATTTTCTGGAATATGACCAAAAGCCATGCCAGAGAAAAGTGAATATGGAAAACCATGTGTAGGCATTAAAAGCTTCTGTCTAGAAATGACCCACGTTACTTCCACTTACATTTATTCGTCAGTGGATGTCATAAGTAATTTTAAAGGTTGAGGAAATTAAATCCTACCAATGGCTGGGAGGACAAAAAAGTAGAATATCTATAAGACATCCAGTAAATAACACACACACACCTCTCACAACATTAATGATCTTTATGGACTTTACTGAAAATTTGGGGAGACCAAAGCAGGAATTATATCTCATGGTATATGGAATCTTGTAGAAAAATTTCTACCTGAACTTTCTCTTCTTCCCAGTTCCTTTTCCCAGTATCCCTAATGTTTTATTTTTCTCTCCTTCTTCTCTTAAGTAGTAGTCAGCCTCTCAGGCTCTATTCTGTCCCTCTCAGTTCTTCTGTTTGGGAATTAAAATTCCATACCCTTTCAATTATGGAGAGCAAATTCTATTATCCTTGTTATTTGCACATTCCCTCTAGGTCTTATATGCCACCCCAAGAGATTTATGAAACCTTTCTTCTGAACAAATATAGTGCTTTCCCTAGGAATCCTGGTGAATGCAATTTTCTCCATATTATTACATTAATAATATATTAGCAAGTCAAATCTAGCATTAGCAAGATTTTGTTCTAGGAATTAGGGTTGCTTTTGCATTACTATACCTATTATTTAAATATCTTCTATTAACTAAAAGAGAATATCTATATAATCATGTGGTTTGCTCTGTCCAACATGGTATATATTAGTCACATATAACTATTACAATTGAAATTTGAGTAACTGAAATTATATTATTTTAAAAATTTGGTTCCTCATTCCCACTAGCCACATTTTAAGTACTCAGTAGTCACATGCAGCTGGGGGCTGTGGAATTACCACAGAAGGGAACATTTCCATCATTGTGGCAAGTTCTGTTGAACTGTGCTGATCTGAATAAATGCTGAAGAGTCATTTGATAAAAGTAATAGTTATTTCTGATTTTAAAATCTTCATGAATTAGAGTTAGAAGGAAACTGTGCTAAATTGAGAAACAATATACATGAGAATCCAATGGTAAGTACCATACTAAGTAGTGAAACACAAGTAGTATTTCCATTATTTTTTTAAAGCGATTTTATTTATTTATTTGAGAGAGAGAGAGAGAATGAACACAGGGGAGGGGGCTGTTAAGGGTGGCAGAGTGGGTCTACTCCATGGCCTCTTCAGGTACCCAGATTTTTTCTATCTGGGTGTGGTCTTCCATCTCATATTTTAAAAATACAACTCAAGTTCCAGATAGCATATCTGTGTTTAAGGCAGAGGATGGAGAAAAAGACAACTAGGATAGGAGACAAATGTGGTATTTGCTAGTTTTTAAAGGATGCTCATGGATGTTACCACATAATTCGCTTACATTGATTAGTAATTGCTTCAATGGCTATTCTTTGTTGCAAGGAATGCTGGAAAACTGTAGCTCTTATTCTGAGTAGTCATGTGTCCATGTAAAAATCAGGGTTTCCTATGGACAAAGGGGAGAACAGATACTGGGGCAACAATACTTTCTGCCTTACCACTTTATTTTATATTGTTCTGGAAATCATAATCAAAGCAATGCAACAGGAAACCAAAGAAAGTATAGACAGTGTAAAGAAATGGATACAGTTATTTTTCTCTTTAGAAAATAAATGTCTCGAAATCCAATCTAGTTAACTGAGAATCTTTTAGAAGCAAATAAGAGAATTCAGTAAGATGGGATATGTATGAATCACAAACTTTCTGACTGATGTTTTACTTGAAAGGGGCAGGGAATATCATGAAAAACTATGGAAAAAATATAATGTCTCTGGATAAATTCAGCAAGAAGTATATGAAACTTAAATAACAAAAACCATAACATTTTAATGTGGGGGATAAAAAGAAGATCCAGGTAAATGAGGAGTCTTGGCATGTTCCTGGATGGAATGATACAGTGTTCTAAAGATACCAGTTCTCCCTCAAATTTGTAAATTTCATACAGTTCCATTCAAGGTATATATTTTTTTAACTTCTCAAGGTAATGATGAAATTTATGTTAAAGATGGACTGAGGAAACAGAAAAGAAACAATGAAGAGTATATATCACAAGTTACAGTAAATGAAAGTGTGATGCCTGCTGAGGGATTGATAATGGGACAGAACAGAGCTCAGGATAAGGTGTGCGCGGCAGAAGAGAGCACTATAGTGTGTAACCTTGGGAAAATCTTAAACTTTTGTTATTTCATATTTCATATCCATCAAACAGAGATAATGTCCATCCTGCATAGAGTTGCTGTAAGAGCAATATGTGTAAAGTATTTAGAATAATGCCTGGCATGTCATAAGCACTAGGATATTGTAAATGATTACTAATGCCAGCATTTTGTGTATGGTAAAATTGCCATTAAAATCAGTGGGGAAGAAGGCGCCTGAGTGACTCAGTGGGTTAAAGCCTCTGTCCTGGGATCGAGCCCGCATCAGGCTCTCTGCTCGGCAGGGAGTCTGCTTTGTCCTCCTCTCTCTCTGCCTGCCTCTGTGCCTACTTGTGATCTCTGTCTGTCAGATAAATAAATAAAATCTTTAAGAAAAAAATCAATGGGGAAAGAATTTTCATTTTTAGAGATTTATTTATTTATTTTAGAGAGATGAGTGTGGATTCTTATTTTTAGTATGATAGCAATGCAATAAGCCATAAAAGAAAACACTGTCATATTTTACTGCCAATGTAAAAGGAAGTTGAGATAAGGTGATGGGTGGGGTGATGGACTTTCACCTGACTGGTCCCGGGAAAGGTGGTGGATCTGAAAAAGCTTATTTAAGTACAATAAAAACTTTTATGTCCAATTTCTTCTGTAAATTGTGCTACTTCTATGGTTCAGTTTTCTGTTTTGAAGTGCTGCACTTTGATAGCAGAAAATGTCAATGAACATAACAGCTTTCACTTTTTAACTTTCAGGAAGATCTACTTGAAGCAAGTTCATTTTAAATGATTGCTTCTACTTTGAAATGGGTATTCAATAGCTCGTGTATAGTTTAAAAAATCAGATAAAAATGATGGGCAAAACATAACTATTTTAAATAAAACGTGTAAGATAGCAATATTGCAGTCAAATGCTCTACCACTGAGCTATACCCCCAAGATAGCAATATTGGAACAGTTTGGCTGCTCCAGATTCTAAATTGGTTGTGGGTTGTTTTGGTGAAAGGACAATAGCAATATTTATAATATTATAATTGTTTTTACAATGCACCATTTATGTTGGAAGTAACCACTGTAACAATCCTATTTAGTTTTATAGAAAATTATACACCTATAAAATTATATAAATACACAAGATTAAAGCAAAAAGGGCAGAGCTGGATACTGTATCAAATATACATTATTCATTATGAGGAAGAGAGCTATAAAAATGGAGAATTCCAGAGGGTATAGTTTTTATGCAAGAATTGATGTAGCAGATTGAAAATTTAGTTGGCAAATAGCTACTGACTTTTTAATTTAGGAACATTAAGATTTAGTGTGTCAATCTGGCTGCTCCCCGGATTGTGCAGTATTCAAAGCTCTAAATTAAAACTCTGTAAGATTTAAGTGTGAAAACATGCAATACAAAATGATCTTTGCAGAAAAAATCTGATTACTTGGATCACCCCTCCCAAGCCCAAGAGTTTGAACCCCATGTGAAACATTAATGGACCTCTGTATTTCACTTAAAAATTTTCACTGAGAATTACTAGGACATCAAAGTGACTATAGCTACTAATAGGTATTTTTTTAAGCTGTACACATGAAAGAAGCTAATTTTTTAAATAAAAGTTATAAGCAAGACAGTCAAGTATATATGATATCATTTGATTTATGAAAGGATACAAACAAGTTCAGGGTTTCTTCCCCAAGATGATAGTAGAGCTTTTTGAACAATTCATTCGCCATGAGTTCTAAAAGGAAAGGTTTGGGTGCCCTCTGTCTCTAATTAGAACTACTAAATTTATTAATACCTTAAAAACTTTGTTTTCCCCACTCTCCCCCCCCACACACCCTAACAAATTAGACAGTCACTGGTGATGTGGTCATCTTCTTTACCCTTTTCCCTTCTTCTTCCTCTTCCACATAAATAGAAGTTTCATAGAATAGGTCACTTCGTGGTCAACACTATAGCAGCTGCTACCTACTCTTTTGTGTTAGAAGAAGCTTCCATTTCTTCAACATTTCAGATCTGCTTTCCATGCTGGACATCCTTAAACTGTAATGCAGGTAATCCTTTGGAGGCTTGTATGTGTTATGGTCATCTCCACTTTTTCAAGGAAATGAGGAAAGGGTGGATATGATTTTCTTCTAACCCCCATCTTTAATCTTTCTCAAACAAAAAACAGAGTGGCACTTCATGTCCCACCTTCTAGCTCTACCAGAAGTTTCATCTCTGGATCTCTTTCTTCCAATGCCTTGCCTACAGAGGTCTCACAGGAGCCTGTTTAAAACTGCCTCCTATTGTCCAGAGTCCATGGGCTCCAAGGCAGTATTAGATTATTCCCAGTATTGCCTTTACCCCTGGCACACCATCTCTTTTTTATGTTTAAGCAAAATCGCTTTTCATTTTGGACATAGCCTTCTGTCCATACTATCATCTAGCTTGTTCTGGCTGTCATCCAATCAAAGTCACTCCAAATTTGTTGAGGATTTGGCAACTGGATGACAGACTTACAAGTCATGCCATGATCCTGGATGACTTTAGTATCTACATGGATGATAAAATTCAATACTTAGTCTTAAATCTTCTTGAACGTCCTATATTCCAGTTACCTTCATGGCTACCAGCTGGGCTCTGAAATCTTTAACATCATCTTTGCCCCTAAACTTCAGTCACCCAAACCTGACCCACTGATTGATATTGCTCTTTCCCATATTTTCTTACTCCCTTAATTCAGTTGTTCCTTGCAGTGCTAATATGCCCAAATATTTTCTGTATAGTCCATCCCCAGTCACAAGTCTACCACTAGCTGTCTTTAATATCTCCTATTCCCTTCTGAGTCAAATGCCTCATGAGAATTATCTTAATTTTTTTAAGTTTGAGAACATATAGTTGACACACAATGTCACATAAGTTTCAGGTGTACAGCATAATGATTCAGTATCTTTATATATTATGCTATGCTCACGGCAAGTATAGCTACCATCTGTCACTACACAATGCACTTATATTATCCATCAACTATATTCCTTATAGCTGTGCCCTTTATTTCTGTGCCTTAGTCATTCCGTAACTGGAGAATTATCCTTATTTTCTCCTTTGACTCATTCTTTGGGAGTCAAGCAACTGATTCCACCTAGTCAATGAAATTGCCATTTCTGGCCATCATCTAATTATCCAATCCAATGGACTGTATTCAAACTTCATTAGAGTTCATCTCTCTGCAGCATTTGATTCTCTGCAGTTGGTTTTTCTTCTCTGAGTTTTCTGGCACTCTTCTATCAGGGTCATCTCATGATTTCTTTCCAGTCTTCTTTGCCAATTGCTCCTCTTATTTTCACCCTAAAATATGGAGGATCCATTTTTCTCTTTTTTTGTGTGTACTCTCTGGGCATCTCATTCTCTTCGGTGACTTCATCTGCAGAAGAAGATGAAGATTCATGAACTCTAAAGGGAAGTGATTGTAAGTGTTTATAAACAATACATCTTGGGGCGCCTGGGTGACTCAGTGGGTTAAACCCTCTGCCTTCAGCTCAGGTCATGGTCCCAGGGTCCTGGGATCGAGCCCCACATCCGGCTCTCTGCTCAGTGGAGAGCCTGCTTCCTCCTCTCTGCTTGCCTCTCTGCCTACTTATGATCTCTCTCTCTCTCTCTCTCTCTGTTAAATAAATAAATTAAAAAAAAAACACAATACATCTTGTCTCAGGAATGATTTAAAACTGCTAATAAGGATATAAGAAAATACAACTGAGTAGCACAAAATCTGTATGAGACAGAAGGAACAAAGAAAAACAAGGAAGAAAAAATACCATTCAGGAGGAATGAAGCTAAATATGCTATAAGTTCTAAATTTAGCCTTAAATTTCAGAGAAACCAATGAGAAGAAGGTGAAATCTCATCATGGTTATGCAATCAAAAATGCCTATAATGTACCTGTTGTTTAGAAATCCACCCATTGCTGCACATTATGGTAAACACTGTGGAACAAGAGTTTCTCTTGGGTGGAACTGGGTGGAACAAGAGTTTCTCTCAGGGCTGGGTGAGGAGGCCTGCAAAAGACATTAATCAGATCCTCAATGTCATCATTGAGGACGTTAAGCATGAAATTCTACTCCATGGCAAGTATTTAATCCAACAAATTTATATTTCTGGCGTTAGTCTAAATACTTCGCAGTTATCTGCACCTTGATATGCCACAGGTATCTTAGTGTCCATAACTGCACCCATTATTTCCCTCTAGACGGATTTTTCATAACCCTCTGATGGAATGATAACATCATGCACCCAGTCTCATCCAGAAAAGTTGAAGGTACCTTAGACTTTTGTTTCTTTTCCCCCTTGTTCTTAAAACACAAACTACCCTCAACCTTCTAAAAAAATTGCCTGCAATTCTTCTGATACAGCCTCCTTATATCTCATATCTCTGTCCTGCTTCCTAATTTTACTGCCGCCGTTTTGGCTCTTTCAGAAACTTATTATTTGCCTGAACTACTACACCATTGCACTATTGTCTTAACTGGCTTCTTTGGTCCTAGTCTGGCCCTCCCTCCTCTAAGCCATTTTCCATCTGATTCCCTTTTGTCTCTCTGGCTTTACCAGTGATTAGCACATGGTAGGCAAATAAGGTATTTGTATTAGATGGATTCATAGATGGATGAACGATTGTACATGCATGTGGGTCTTATGAGATGCACTATTGTAATGCTCCTTTCTAATAACAGAAGAATTATATCTATATTCATTTATGTGCTGTTGGGATTAAGGCAAGTATTTGTATAGAGTGGTAAATAATGAAATGTTTCCCAGAGTCTGACTTTTTTCTTTTTTTCAATCTTTCCTATGGGCAGACACATGAGGAGGACACCAAAGAACTCACTTCTCACATTATTGTTAGAAGAAACTCCAAGAGAGGTCTAAAGAGGAGAGAAAGAGAAGGAGGTGGAGATGAGCAGCCTTACAGCAACTGTGAATCTGCCAACAGCCTGGAGGTGGGAGGTAAGGGGTTGACTCAGTAAAACTGTCAAGATTTAATTAAAGACCCAGGTTCATGTGAGGAGAACAAAAGAAAACTCACCTGGAACTAGCTGGTGTTTGTTGGGAAAGGATGAAGGGAAGACATTTATATGAATGTTAAGAATATGTAGCATGTGGGAGGGAGTCCATAGGGAAAGTGTGAGATAAGTGCATGAAGCACGATTGCTTGAGGGTTGAAGCAATGTTAAGAGAGGCTCTTGATGGAAGTAACTGTTCTAAAGCAGCTGATAGCTATAGCTTCTAGAAGTAGGGTGTGTTTTTTATCCAAGTAGAATGGTGCTATGAGTTAGCTAATCAAAGAGTGTTAGAAACCCATGCAAACTTCATCTTGAGCTCACCTCTACTCTCTGTGGGGAGAGAAGGGAAAGAGCAATAAGCATCCCTTTATTTATGACGCCGGCCCTGGAACTCACGGGAAGTAGTATGACTCCTTCAATAACCATCTGACAGAAAGACTAACCCGCACAAGACTGTAGGTTCCATGCTAGGTACTAACTCTGGTTAAAGAAGTGGATTATGATTTTCAGAACAGGCTCTGTCCTATAGGACCTCTGTACAGATCAACAGAGAAGATCTCCTGGAGGAAGAGCATTGACTTAAGTCATGGAACCACCTACCTCTTTCTACTTAAAGGCATATTGCATCTCTTACTTCCTTTTGGCCAAGGGACAAGAGGAAATAGAAAGAAAAGAAAGGTAAGCTTACTATCTTATTAGATCTCTGATGACAGTTAAAATTTCATTAAGAGCTAAAATGTTTTTAAACACTGTGTTCAGGGCACCAGTCTCAGAGCTTTAGTTGTATTTTTTATTTATTTAATCCTTACAACAACTTTGAGATAGGTATAATTTTGTTATCAGGACACACCTTACAGTGGAAGATCCTAATTATGGGAAGATCCAATTCCAGCTGATTACACTGCTTCTGTAACCAATCAGGTGCTCTAGGGGAGACTGTGTTGCTTAAAGCCTTGGTGTCCTCAACCTGTAATATGCAGATATAATAGCTATTATAAAGAATTACATTGATGATGAGAGATAATATTATATAAAGGGTCTAACATGGTTGTTAGCAGTGGTAAAGTGGGCAATAAAAGGAAATTATTGTCAGGTCCTCTTTGATTAGATTCTTTTTGTATTTTAAAGGCAGGATAAAATTATCACTATTTTCTTTTTCAAGCCCTACTTTAAAAAAAATTTTTTTTTTTTAATTCTCAAAGGGAGTCCTAAAGTAGGAGATCAACAGACCAGCTCATAGTGGGAATGAGAAGATGTTTTTGATTCTGGCTAATGATTTTTAGCCAGTTCTGTTCAATAGTAGACAAACAGAGCCCAAAGAGTTAATATTCTAACCAGGTATTCCCAGTTTTTCCCCAATTCATGACTGAAGGTCTAGTAGAGGCCAAATCAGAAAGAAAAGTTCCAGGAATGCGGGACTGAGCGAGGCCAGACTATTTTAATTTATTATTTGGCCTTCCAAAGGACAGAGCAAAGCACCAGTAACAGAGAGGTTAAGCCACAGGCAGTTCTGATAATATGTTTCCCCAAACTAGACTCAGGCAATCTTAGTAAAATAAAGTGGCGTAGATTGGTTTTTGATGACTTCAGATGGTCAGAGCATATTTGAGTGTTTTCAGGACAACAAAAGATAGAAGTGATAAGTTGCGGGGAGAGTGACCTATTGAGGGAATGGTTCATGAGAAAACTAATAACTCTACCAATTTCTATCATTAATGTCCTGGGGAAGCTACAGAATTATTCAGGGGCTTGGTCTTAATTATCTTCTAATGAAGATTTGATTTCATTTGCTTTTTATAATCGCTCATTCTTATTTCTTTCCATACACTTCTCTTGTTTTTAATTTCATAGTGTTGAAATGTTCCATGCTTAATATTCTCAGTACAGCAGCTGAGCTCTTTAGAAAAAAGACTATGTCAGTCTCACAAATAATATAACGAGTTATGTGAAGGCCTCGCTTTCCTACTGCTAGTCATATTTTTATGTGATGCATCCATTCAGTGAGAGGAATGAGGAAAGATTGAGGGAGAAGTAATGTGATATTCGCTCTTTAAATCTTTAAATCTTTTCAACTGCTGCTCTCCCAATTTGGCTTAGCTTTGTTAAAGATATATAGATATATAGATATATAGATATATAGATATATCTATATCTATATATCTATATATCTATATATCTATATATCTTTTCGTCTCTTCCATATTTTTGAAATAAAATTTCCCTTATATCAAAGTACTACATTGAGAGTAAAATAGTTCTATGATGCTCATTATGAAAAGCACAAACAACTTCAGAAGACTGCTGCTGCTTAATTTTCCAGTTGTAGATGTTTCATCCACTGCTTTCTGACCATGGGAGGTGAAGCTCTTTCCCTCCCCTCCTTGCCTATCCCCATCTCACACACACACACACACACACACACACGCACGCACACTTCCCTTCCATCCACTCTCCCATCCTCTCTATAAAGTTTTATAGTACTGAAAAATTTTATTGGATCTATATTCTGCATTAAAATAACTGTAACTATGCAAATGCTGGTTACACTTGAGTAACATAGTATACTATAATTATTTTTCATAGACAGCATTGGGATTTTCCTGGAATTGATAATTATCTTCATTATTGATGATTAGTCTTTTAATTTATCACAAATTTAAGCCCCAGTTCTCACCCAGTTGTCTAAATCTCTTATTAGTTTCATCTTTTGGAAGTAATGTCCTCAGGAACTTCCAACCCACTTAAATATATACAGTGGCTTTCGAGACTTGCTTTTAAGTCCTGCTGCTGGGCTGTTTTAGGATCTTATCCTGCGATTTCCCTCATTTTTCTCTTTATTGTATGTTCTGAGTCTTTTTCGTCATCTGCTTCCCCATTTTATAGGATAACATCCTCCAGTACCTTTCTGAGAAAGAAAGGATGGGCAGCAAAGGTTTTGCTTGTGTATTCTAAAATGTGTTTATTCTACCTTTGGACTTAATTATGTAGTTTGGAGTGATATAGTTTGTTGGATACAAAATTCTAGGAGGCAAGCCATTTTCCTGTGCAATTTTAAAGGCATTGCTCTGTTGTTTCGTAGCTTCTGCTGTTGTTAATGAGAAGCTAAAATGCCATCATTATTTTTGATGGTTTGTGTGTAAAACCTCTTGTCTCTGAAAGATTTTTTAAATTTGCTCTTCTTCCTACTGGCCTGAGATTTTACAAGAATGCACCTTAATGTGAGTCTGTTTTCATCCATTGTGTTGGGCGTTCAGTCTGGAAACTCAAGTCCTTCAGTTCTGTTAACATTTTTTGATATTGATTTTTATTTCCTATTTCTGTGTTTCTTCTGGAACACATGTATTATAATAAGGTTGGATCTCCTGAATTAACTCTCTGATTTTCCTATCACTGTTCTACTATAGACCACTTCTGTTATTTTTCTATTTTCTGAGGGATTTCCTTAATATATATTTCAGGATTTCTGTTGTGTTTTTATATTTTACAATCATTTAAAAATTTTTAAACATCAATTTTATGGTGATATAATTTATAGACAACAAAGCACACCCATTTAAGTGTACAGTTTAGTCAATTTTGACAATGTATATGAACCATTTCAATTATACCAAAACATTTTCCTGGGCTCTTGGCAGGGTTTCATCATGCATCTTTTTCATCCTTTTACTTTTAACCTATTTTTACATTTAAAGTGGCTTCTTGTACATAGTATATATTTGGGTCATTTTTTTTTCCAATCAGGTTGATAATCTTTGCCTTTTAATTGGTGTATTTAGACCATTTCCATTTAATGTACTTATTTATCTGGTTGGGTTTAATTGATGATTATGCCTTTGGCTTTCTATTTATCCAATTTAATCATTGGTTTTTTTCATATTTTTCAGCCTTATTTTTAATTAATTGAATTTTTTTAGTATTTCATTTTATTTCCACTCTTGGCTTATTCACTTTAACTCTACTGTCATCTTTAAACATTTTTTTCAAGAACTCTTTTATTTCCAAATAGCCTTTTAAAAATCCATCCTACTGGTTCATGGATGTATTTTTTTCTGTATCTCTGTGAATATATTAATAATTTGAAGGTTTTTTTCTCCCTGTATAGTTTTTCCAATTTGCTTTCCTCTATCTGTTTCTCTCTTTCATATCAGAGGCTTTCCTCAAATGTTTTATAATGTACCATAGGGGGGTTTCATTTTGGATAATGACCTATCAACCAAGTTGGATCCTTCCTTTTTGGGAACTTTTAAGATGAGAAACAGCAAGAGTAGTAGCAATGGTAGAGGGAGAGCACAACTGAACAGATGCTGAAACAAAGGGAAGCTGAGTCACAAGAATGAGTAACAGATGATGACTGCATTTCACGGGATGTCTGTTGTCTGAGTGGAGATGAAAGACTTATCAGGTTCAGAAGGGCAAACCAAATGGCTACTGAAAGACCTTTCTGGGTCTTCCAGTTCCTTGTGCATCTTTACAACCAACCCCTGCTACCAGGTTCAACTGAAAGTGCTTGTATCTCATAGCCTTAAAGGGCCTTCACAGATACACATAAGAAAATGTTTAATTAGCAGAAACAACTAATATAAAGTGTAAAATCTGAAGATTATACATGTGAAGCTGTTAACCTAACAAATAGGGCTACTGGCCCAGTTGTATAGGCTAGTAAGGCATATACAGACCAGGAGTGTGTTTTTGTGGTCAGAGCACCTGGATGTGAATCCTGGCTGGGTGACCTTTGGCATACCACCAAACTTCTCAATGTTAATTTCTCATCTGTGGGTGTAATAATCAGAGATAGTTTCAGAACTTCTATTTAGAAGTGGCTTGTGCTAGCAAGCTGATTGGAAAGAGAATTTACTATGAGTTTGCCTAGTACATTTAAAAAAAAGTCAGCCTTCCATATGAAGCTTGGAGAGTGGCTGATAGACTGAGTTAAAGATACCATTGGCACCATCATTCCTAATGATGCTGGTTGGTTTATTTTGAGGGTTAAATGAAATTACTTATTTTAGAAACTTAACATAATGCCTAGTAATAAATATTTTATACATTATTAATGATAGTATTAAGTCACTATAACATTTTTATTATCAGGCATATGAAGGAAAGAGATATGACAGAGAAGAACAGGAGTTTCTTGAAATGACAAGCAGGTCTTGGTGTCTCCTCTAAGTTGGATGGTTACCAACAGGCTAAATAAGCTTCTACTCTAAACCTGGAGTTAAATGTGTTGGTCTATCTGTTGTGTCCAATTCTATTTTGTTAGTACTCTAGAGAACTCCTTTCCCATGGTTACTACTTATGGTAGAAACTGTCTGCTTGCTCCATCTTTGCTTTATCACTGCATTATGGCATCTTACAGTTGTGTGGTCAGGGAATTCTCTCTCTGTTGTATGCAATGATTCGTTCCCCAAAGATGCTTTTTCTGATTTTTAAATTTGTGTCTTATCAGTGAAGTTCAGTTTCAGCTCCCTGTGGCCAGGCATCCTTTTTTTTCCCCCAAAGACTGTTCCCTGCATCAAGTCTTAATTTAATTTGCCTATCTCATCATGCCTAGGAGATGGGCCAAGACACTACATGTGGAAATACAACCCTGAATACGATACACCAGTAAATATTTTGTGATTTCCACAGATGGTTGTGGCTGAGAATACAGTGAAATTATACTGTTAATCAAATCTGAAAAATGTATTTCTCTCTTATTCGTGCTTATACAAAGCTTCCCAAGAATGCTCATGTAAGTTGAGGCATAGTTGGTTTTTTTATTTTTTTAAGATTTTATTTATTTATTTGACAGAGGGAGAGCACAAGCAGGGGGAGCAGCAGAGGGAGAAGCAGGGAGCTAAATGCTCCCCATAATCCCAGGACCCCAGGATCATGAGCTGAGCCAAAGCCTTATCCAACTGAGACATCCAGATACCCCAGTTGAGGCATAGTTTTAAAAAGCCATTGTTGCCGAGGCTTAAAGAGTAAATGCTCTTTGAGGTAGACTTGAGCATCCATTTGCCTGCCCCAGCTGTTGAAGGTGGCTCAGCATTCCCACACTCCACACATCTAAGGGCCTGAATTTGCTTTGAGTCCATCTCCTTCCTCACCACCCTGACCCTCACTTCCACTTATGTGCTTCTCTCTCCTTGCTAGATGTGATGCTCTTGCTCTGGTTTGGCTTTTCTGAGTATGTTTTAGCCTTATTTGACTAATTATCACTATGAAAACTTTACAAGAAACTCTGTGGTATAAGGGTGTCCACAGGTCTGATTTGTGGCCCTTCGAAAGGGCCCCCACTCTCTGAGCCTTCAGTGAGCCATCTGTTCTTCCCTCGTTCTGGATTGGAAGTGGGCGAATTGGACAATTTACAAATATTAAGGACTTTGGCTATCACAGAGATCACCAGTTGTCAACATTTATTTCCATCAAGACTTATGAAAGCTAACTTTCATACCAATAACACGTTCCCATGAGTGTAACTGGATTTTGTGAAATTCCTACTACACTAGTAACATTATTTTTTCTCTTGCTCATGCAGCTGAGAGTGTTAGTGAGAGTGACATTATTAATGGGATACTTTAAAATCCATTGTAATTTATGGAAAATTTATAAATCACATGACTTTATGATGCATGAAAAATTACTTAAGTTACATTTCGTTTTATTGATTGAGACACTTCATTGAATTCTAAATATTTTTCCGTTTTTTTAAAAAAAAATTTCTTAACAGTGGAATTCTTTTTAGTAGTGCCTATTTCCCAGAAGCCCGACATGTAAAAGAAATTGAGAGGGACTCTCATTATCCTATTCTGATAAGGATATGTACTTAGAACTCAATCCCTTCAGTGTTCTTTGGATCCTGCAGCACCTCTATGAAGTCCTTGGGGCTTTGCAGAGCACAGTTTGAAAACCCAATGCCTTTGATGATATCCTAAGCTCCAAGCAGTGATTCCATGAAGTTGAATCACGGTTAGAGTTCATCCAGGATAAGGTATCTAGGAAAGTTTTTAGGAGGACACGGTTGGATTGTGAAAGCAGAGTACCATTCCAAATGTTGCAACCAGACTCTTAGGCATTGCATTGTTCTGTTCCATCACTACCATGTCCCTCCCCCTCCAGGCAATGTGGTGATTTTCTGACTCTTCTCCTTTTGAGTCAGGATCATCAGCCAGAAGGCAAGGATGCCTGGCCTGCGATCTCTCCCAAACTCTCATCATTGTATCATCTCTATCTAAACTGGCCTCACCCCGCCTGGTTCTTGTCTTATTAATAGCCCATTTATCCACTGTGGCCTTTGGAACCCCTCTTCTCCTGTCAACACCCTCCACCCCATATCATGTTTTTCTCTTTTCTCTGTGTTCCTTTATCTTGGTGAATGACTCCACTGTTCTCCTCTTGCTTTCTGAGTCATCCTCTCTGACCACTCCCTCTCATATGCCCTACACTTCATATTCAGTCACAAATTCCTATGGATTCTAGATTTAAAAATGTGTCTCAGGGGGTACCTGAGAGGCTTAATTAAGTGGCTCAGTTAAGTGCCAGACTCTTGATTTTCACTCAGGTCATAATCTTAGGGTGTGAGATGGAGCACCGTATTGGGCTCTATGCTGGGTGTGGAACCTGCTTAAGATTCTCTCTCTCCCTCTGCTTCTCTCCAGTCCCTGTCACACACTCACTCACTCTCTCTCTCTCTCAAAAAAAAAAAAAAAAAAATTGTCTCTCAGGTGTAAGGACAATCTGGCTGTGATGTCTGTCACTCCATCCATCACCAGGGTTGATTTGGCCCATCCAGGTGGCTGGGTAGGTGTCCCCTTCCTCCCTCATTGCTCCGTGTATGCCCTTCCCAAAGCTGCACAATCGGTCAAAGAGGACAGCCTTCCCCAAAAGATGAATCTTCTCCAGTGGGGGTTATAGGAGTAGCTGTGTTTCTTTGCTAGAACCTCCAAACAAGCTCTCAAGGTCCCATTTCTAAGGGGAACATACGGTAATGAAGCTTCCAAGAATCCAGACACATCCAGATGAGGTGCTGCATGTGGCAGTCTGCCTTAGTTAAAAAAAAAAAAAAAAAAAAGGAAGTCTCTCAAATCTGACATCATCATAATCTCTAGGCTCTTAAAATAACTTTTTGCACAGAGCTTTGAATATAGTCTATACTCAAAAAATTTTGCCGAGTACATTATGTGTTAATTTTAATCTTTTCCAAATGTGTGTGGCCTCTTTTTTGCCTTCTGCCCTGCTTATTTATATTCTTCCTGGCCTCAATCTCATATTTGGATGAAGATATTTAAGATTTCTTTCTATTCAATATTTATGATGGGCAGTCTTTTGAAAAACTAATAGTTGTAACCCAAAGGTAGGATTTTCATAAGGTATAGAGCAAACTTGAGTAATTTGAGTCAATTTTCCTATGTAGAGCAGCAGTTTCCAACCTTGATGTTGTTTTGATCAGGGATTTCAGAGGCACCTGGTGTCTGAGGTGGGGAAACGTGAATAAGTGAGACCAACAGTATGATAGAGACCCTGAGAGGAGTATGGGTCAGCTAATCAGTTCTACCTGTTGTAAGGGAGTTGGGGAGGTCATAGAGGGCTTCAAAATGGGAATAGCTCCCACATTCGGAACTTGAATGGTGAGTAGGCATTTAGATAAAGAAGGGATGAGAGAGTTTAAGAAAGGTTAAACTAAAGAAGGTAAGATATGTTCATTTCACAGAAAAGATAGGAATTTAATAGTTATAAGTGGAAAAATGGCATATCAGGTGGAAAGAAAGTAATAATTAAGTCATGTGGTTTAGGGAATATTTGGGACTTATCAACAGCTCCTTGACCTCATGACAAGATGTACTGAGAGAAAAGAGTAGATAGACAGGTGGGTTTTGGTTACAGAAGGCCATGAGAACAATGGTAAGTAGTTAAACTTTAGGAAATGGAGAGTGCCAGAATGTTATTCATCATGGAAAGACCAACGCCAAAGCTAAACTGTAAGGTAAGAATTCTGGTGACCTGTGTAAGGACTGGACTGTGGTGGGGAGAGCCTGGTGGGCTGGGTTGACTTGATTTGTGACTGACAAATCTCTAATGATTATTGAAGATTTTGATGGGCAGTCCTCAGATGTCGTAACCTTATCTTCCATTTTAGGATGAAATTATTATGGGGAAAGAGGAAAATCGGGCAGATAAATATTTTGCAGAGCCCCCTCCAGTTTGATTTTTTGAGGAGACTGCTGTTGCTAATGAACTTTTCTTGTAGTGAGGAGGTGGAGTGGCAGGAGCAGAGAAATTGGTGTGGGGAGGATTGCTGCCTGCTACAGTGACTATCTTATCTCCTAAAAGATTTACATATTTCTTCCCCTTACGGGTTCCCTTTCCAGCAACCATTATCTTTAGCAAAAGGGAAGATATTATGGAAGAAAATTTAAGAAAAACATTAGGTAGGCATTTGTTCATGCTAGCAGTACTTGACATTGTACAGGTTCTAACACGTTTAATCCTCATAACAATGCTCCATGGTAGATTTTTAAATTCCTATTTTACAATTGAGGTAATCAAATCTCTAAGAGGGTATGTTAACTATGCAAGGTCACATAATAAGTAAGTGGCAGATCTAAGATCCGAACCCAGAAATATTCAGATTCAAAGCCCATTCGTTTTCAAACAAATGCCATTTTGCATTTTTGCATAATCTGAGGAAATGTTTTTCTCCTCTTATGAAGTATGATTGTTAATATATGTCTCCCAAGGGCACGTGGGTGGCCTAGTGGGTTAAGCCTCTGCCTTCAGTTCAGGTCATGATCTCAGGGTCCTGGGATCAAGTCCCGAGTCAGGCTCTCTGCTCGGTGGGGAGCCTGCTTCCCCCCTCTCTCTGCCTACTTGTGATCTTTCTCTGTGTGTCAAATAAATACATAAAATCTTTAAAAATATATATATGTCTCCCAAGTTGATATCACATATTCCAAACCTGGGTAGTACATTAAGGAGCAAATTAAAGAAACTCACACCAACAAACACATCCTTTTCCACTTTCATTCATGCAGTTTAATTTCTACACACTGAAAAGCCTGTTATCACGAAATTAGCCAGCCACAAATGTAAGTGACATTTTTCCCCCTTTGCTTGTCTGATTGCCAAGAGAATCTCACCTAAGATTAGAAAATATTTTGGTACATCACCTTTCACAGGAATGTAAAAATTAAATTGATAAATTTATGCACTGCTGTGAATTCTTTATGACTGAGTTGTCAATTTCTTTCTCCAGGCAATGAGCCAATGTTTATTAAGTAGCTAGAGTGGGCATGATGTTTGGTGAGGCTTTGTGAAAAGTGTCAAAGGAAATAGCTGTAGATGTGATTTCCATTACAAGAGGGTTATGATCCAATAAAGAAGATGAATAAAATGTATAAGAATACACGCGAACAAAAGTATATATATAATTCTATCACTAGAGCTCACGTATGCATCACTGTAAAACAATGATTATAACAATGATAGATACATGTCTAGAGACTGTAAAAATAGAATTTAGTGGAAGTGTTCTCCATAGACAGTATGCTAAAGTAGAGAGAACAGTGTTCAAGAAATTTTGTAAAATTGTAAATCAAAGAAGTCTGTCGTATTCAAATGCTCCTTAGACATTTTTATGACTTCTTGCAAACATTATGACTTTTAGTTTTTCCAAGTTGTATAGTCTGTGATTAATAGGTGATATAAAATTGAAAAACTTCGATTCAAACCAATTTAGCACACAATCCTTGACATTTTTTTTTGAAGCATATAAAATTCATTGTTTTTCAGAGTTTCTCACATTTAAATACAAAGATAACTAGAAGGCTACTAAGTACAAATGAAATAGTACACAGAAGCATCAGAAAAATACTTATGATATTATGATAAAAGTTGCTCATATTAACTCCTCATTGGAACATTCATTATTTTGAATTTAACAGTAAAATAAGGCATTGTATTGATGTTACACATCAGTGAAAAATATATTGAAGTGGCAGCTATTCTCTGGGTCTTTTGCCGTTTGAGAATAACTGTGAACAATTACTGATTAAGAATTAATAGTTTTATTCAAAAGAGCTGAATCAGTAGTGGTGATGGTTCATATTAGTTATGGAATGCAGCCACTTTGGAGTTAGGGTTTTGAATTCTGAATGTCTTTAGCTTTTATATTTCCATGCCATAAAAAAACACAAAACTTTATACTCCTTTAAGAAAAGTGTGATAGATGGAGCACCTGGGTGGCTCAGTGGGTTAAGGCCTCTGCCTTCGGCTCAGATCATGATCTCAGGGTCCTGGGATCGAGCCCCGAATCTGGCCCTCTGCTCGGTGGGGAGCCTGCTTCCCTTACCCTCTCTCTGCCTGCCTCTCTGCCTACTTGTGATCTCTCTTTGTCAAATAAATAAATACATACATACATACATACATACATACATAAATACATAAATAAATCTTTAAAAAAAGAAAGAAAGTGTGATAGAAGTTCCTGGGTGGCTTAGTTGGTTAAGTGTCTGACTCTTGATTTTGGCTTGGGTCAGATCTCAGGGTTGTGAGATCAAGCCTGGTGTTGGACTCCTGCTAGGCAAGGAGATTGGGTAAGATTCTCTCTCTCTCTCCTCTCCCTCTGCCCTCCTCCCCTGCCAAAGAAAGAAAAGTATAATATGGTGGCTCAAGTGCTGGGTGAAAACAGGGAATTATGGTTCTAGTTCTGGCTTTGATTATTAACTCCAAAGTCTTTGAGCAAATATTGTGTATCTTTGAACCTCAATTTCTTCATTTGTACTTTTATTCATTCAACAATTTTTATGAAGGCCTACAGTGTGATAGGCATAGTTATAAAGTGATCAAGTCAGAAGCATTCTTTGCCTGATTTGAATGTATATAATAGGAGAGAAAATAGTAAACCCAAATAAGAATATAGTTTCAGATTACGAAGGTTTTTAAGGGAAAATAATGGATTGCTGTGAGGGAGAACCGAAGGGCTGATGGCAGACCATTTTTAAGTTTGCTGGTGACAAAAGACACTCTGAGAAAGTGACATTTGAACCGAGACTTGAACGTTGATGAGGAGATGGCCAGTTTTGAGGGAAGAAAGGGGAAAGGCTGTTCCAGGACAAGGAAACAATGCTATTAAGAGCCTGGTGAGGAAGAAGGTGGCAAGTTTGAGGAACCTAGAGGAAGGTGATGTGGTCATATCCAAAGAAATAAGAGGAGAGTGGCCGGGCATACATCGCGCTGAGTTTGAGAAGCTGAGATCAGTGTAGGGACCTTCAAACCTCAGGGATGTTCAGGGCATTGGATTTGATTTTGAGTGACATGGGAAGCCACTGAGCAGATTTAGATGAGTGACATGAGCTTTCAGGCCTCTGTGTGGAGAATGGAAGGGAAATTAGAGGAAGAAAGAAGATCAGTTAGAAGACTTAATAATTGTCCCCTAGACATTGATGGTGGTGGAATTTCCTTTGGGGTTGATGATGCAAATGGACAGATCGGAAAGAACCAGCATGTATTACAGATGCAGAATGGACAAATGTCATTAATAAATGGACTGTGGGTATGGAGGAAAAAGAAATGTCCAGAATAACTCCCGGGTTCCTGGTTTGAGTCACTGGTAGACTGAGGGGCCTTTATTGACTTGGGGAAGGCTGGGAATAATGATAATACTTACCCCTCTGTGTTGTTTTGAGACTGCCTCTGGAAAGGTCTATAATTTTTGTGGGGTTGGTTGATATATAAACAAAAGCTATTTATGGAAATTATGTTCTGGTTCAGCATAATGTAATATATTTCAAAGGCAACCTTGAAAAAAATTGAGATAATGGATTCCCTCTTTTTACAGGAAGTAATATCTTGGGAAAATATTAATATTAAACAATACATGCTATTGCATTTTGAGGGAAATAGCAAATTTAAGGAAAAAAACTTAAGTCAAATGTAGCAAACATTGAAAGAATAAGATACATAAGTTGCAATTTTAGACCCAGGAAATCAGATCCGGACTTGAAATATAAATGGGGTGCGTGGGTGGCTCAGTGGGTTAAGCCTCTGCCTTCGGCTCAGGTCATGCATGATTTCAGGGTCCTGGGATAGAGCCCTGCATTGGGCTCTCTGCTCAGCAGGGAGCCTGCTTCCCCTACCCACCCTCTCTCTGACTCTCTGCCTACTTGTGATCTCTTTCTCTGTCGAGTAAATACATAAAATCTTTAAAAATATGTATAAATAGATTGGCCTATAAAGCTCCCTGAGGGACAATCTTCCTCCTTACTTGAAGAAAACTATTACTGTTTTCCTATCTTCAGCAGCTCAGTGGTTGGGGTAGGCCAAGAGGATTTAGTGGTATTTTAATGGAATGAGTGTAGGGAAAGAACCGGGATGCTCTTTGTAGATGTGGGGAGGGGAGTGATCAGGTTTTTCTTGTGGATGAGGACAGCAGAAAAGTAAAGTAAAATTTAAGGACTGTGCATAGGAAACAAAATGAGGGTTGCTTGAAGGGAGGGTCCTGGGGGGATAGGGTAACCAGGTGATGGACATTAAAGGAGGACATGGGATGTCATGAGCACTGGATGTTGTATAAGACTGAGGAATCATTGAACTCTGACTCTGAAACTCATAATACACTATATGTGAATTGATTGAATTTAAACAAGTTTAAAAAATTTAGGGATTGTAGGTTATTAGTTACCCCTTTCTCATGATAAAAAACTAAAGACAAAATGTACCATGCAAGTTCCTAAATTCATTCTAAATAGCTGTTGTTTTGTAGTGTTAGGACATTTCTGTATGACAGAGGGTGATCTGATTTAGTGATAGAAAAAGCACTGGGCTGGGCACAAGTGCCATACCTGCTATATACTCACTGTGGGGCTTTGGGAAAGTTTCTTAACATTACTCCATCTGTTTCTTCATTGTAGGTACTATAGTACCTACCACAAGAGTATCCTTGAAGGTCAAGTAGTATTTTCTTTTCTGAAAAGCCTGCTGTTGTGCCTGGAGCTTGGTAGACTGTCAATAAATATTTATTGAAGCAGAATCATGTAATTGCTCCTTTAAAAATAACTGATATTATAAATTTCTGGTAATTAAATCATATTACTTTTAGATTTAGATTTTTCATTTTTAAATTGGTATTTTAGGACACCCATGTGGCTCAGTTGGTTAAGTATCTGACTCTGGGTTTTGGCTCAGATCATGATCTCAGGGTCGTGGGATCAAGCCTTGCATCAGGCTCTTCACTCAGTGGGAGTCTGCTTGTCTCCCCCTCACTCTGCCCCTCCCCCCATTCATGTATGCACATGCTCATGCTCTCCCTCTCTCTAAAATAAATACAACGCCTGGATGGCCCATGGGTTAGGCATCTGCCTTTGGCTCAGTTCATGATCCCGGGGTCCTGGAATCAAGTCCCACATCAGCTCATTGCTCAATGGGGAGCCTGCTTCTCCCTGGGCCTGCAACTCCCCTTGCTTGTTCTCTTTCTATCTCTATGACAAATAAATGGATAAAATCTTACAATAAATACATCTTTAAAAAATTGCTATTTTATATAATACCCTATGAAAGTTCTTAAGTGCTCCATTTTTTGTAAAACTTTTATTCTGAAATAATTATAGATTCACATGTAATTGTAAGAAGTAATAGCGATCCTGTATGCCTTTGACCCTGTTGCTTCTAATGGTAACGTGTTCTGTAATTGTAAGGCAATATCACAAGTAGGAGATTGCTACTGATAAAATCCATTGAGCTTATTCATATTTTGCTGTAAGCTTTACATGCACTCCTTTGTATATGTGTGTACTTCATTCCATGCAATTTTATCCTATATGTAGATGCGTCTGAAACCAGCACAGCCAAGAGACAAAGCAGTTTAATCTCAGAGATTCCTTGTACTACCATTTTGTAGCTACATCCACTTAAAATCCTTCCTTTAACCTTTGGCAACTACTAATCCATTCTCCATCTCTAGAATTTTCTCATTTCAAGAGATGTATATAATTGGAATCATATCATATATAATCTTTTGAGATTGACTATTTTTCATTCAACACAATTCTCTTGAGAGTCATCCAAGTTGTTGCATGTATCAATAGTTCATTCCTTTTTATTGCTGAGTAGCGTTTAATGATTTGAATGTGCCCAAGTGTGTTTACCTTTTCAGTCACTGAAAGAGAACTTGGTTGTTTCCAGTTTTTGACTATAGAAATAAAGCTTCTATGAATATTTGTATATGTGGTGTGTGTGCGTGTGTGTGTGCAAGAATCCGAGTTTTCATTTATACCTTTTTTGTTTTATTAATTCATTAAGATAATTCATATATACAAATCAGCAGTGAATAGAGATTGTCTTTGTTGGAGATATTCCTCTTCATCAAAATAAGAATCATTCTGACATTTATGTCAATGAACTATAATTAAGTAATGTAGTCTGACACAGAGAAGCTCACATGTTGGCTACATATATATCCTATGTATTAGCGTCATATAACTATGCCAGCTGCTGATGGAAATGCATGGCTATATTTACATAGTAAAGATATTTCTATGCTAATAAAACACATTTGCTTGTAAACTGTCTCCCAAGCAAAACACTCTTCTAATTGTGACATGTACTAGTTTAATGCCTTATTACAGAGAAGTACAAACATTTTCACAATTTCCTCTATGTGTCTCCCTTCCCTTTGTGCAGAACGCACAGAGGTGTTAAAATAAGTAAAAGTGTTGGCACATTCCCAGATCACATCAATTCTTACTCATCTAGTGTCACTAAATGAGGAGCCCTTTGTCTGGGTGACTGGTAAAGTTACAGCAGCTAAGCAATTGTTAAATAATATTAACGGGGTAATTGGGTGATGGACATTAAGGAGGGCACTTGAAGTAATGAGCACTGGGTGTTGTATGAGACTGATGAATCACTAAATTCTACCTCTGAAACTAATAATACAGTGTATGTAATTGCATTGAATTTAAAGATTAAAAAAATCATATTAACATCCATATATAGTGCTTTCTATATGCCAATCACCATTTTTTTCCAGTGCTACTTATTAATGCAAACTAATTTCCACTAAAATCCTGTGGGGGTGTGCACTATCAATATCCTCAATTTACAGCCAGGAACACTGAGGCATAGACAGTGATTAAGTAACTTTTCCAAGGTCTCACAGCCAGCAATTGGCAGAGTGGGGAAGAACTCAGACAGTCTTGTTCCAAAGCCCATCCCTTAACTACTATACTCTTTGCAAGATAAGAATCAGTAACTCCAAATAAGCCAACACACCCAAATAAGATGTATTAATTAAAACTGGGGTTCTAGGTTTTTTTGCTTGTCAAAATGAAATAAGAACTCAAAACTTTCCTTCAGCTAAACTAAAGTCTTAAAGAAATGTGGAAACAGGCATTTCCAGCTAAAGCATTAGTACTATTTACCTTAGAATTAAACATATCAGGGCAGGTTCACTCAGAATCTGTTTGAAAGAAGTTCTAAAAAAAAAAAAAAATGAGGGAATGAGCTTATTCTAAGAGGAAAAAGAATTAACAAGCAAGCTTGGTAATCAGAAATGAGGACCAATTTTGAGTATAGCATGTTGTCTGCTTTTGCAATTTGCTTTTCAGTGTGATGCTTATCCATTTATCTCTAGGAAATCAGGGGCCAAAGATAAAAATGAAAAATCCATTTTCAGACACACATCAAAAAAACTTAGTAATTTCTATGTCAAGAGAGTAAGCAAGAGGAGTCTGGATGGCCCAGGGTGTTAAAGCCTCTGCCCTCAGCTCAGGTCATAATCCCAGGGTCTTGGGATGGAGCCCCACATTGGGCTCTCTGTTCAGCAGGGAGCCTGCTTCCCTCTCTCTCTCTGCCTGCCTCTCTGCCTACTTGTGATCTCTGTCTGTCAAATAAATGAATAAAATCTTAAAAGAGAGAAAGAGTAAGCAGCATTGCATTATTAAACAAAGAGCATGATACAAAAAAAATTGAGGGATGAATAAGGTGGGTATAGAGAAAATGATACTTTGATACATTTAGGGCACAGACACATTAGTAACACTTTACGTTTTAGCCACACCCTGCCCTTAACACCATGGGAACCCTCATAGCCTTTCATGGCAGCACCTGGCAAAATCCAAGTGTGAGTCTCGCTTTGGTATCTGGGCTCAATGGATTCATCAGTGGCATGAGTCAGTGCTTTGTGTCATTAAGAGGCAGTGCTGCTGGCACAGAAATCAGCACCATGGACAGCAGGTGCTGGCGGTATGCTAGGGTACACCCTCAAAAGGGTGCTGATGAGTGGTGGGGCAAAAAAACATGTTTATACTCATTTGATTGAAACCTTAAATAAGGCATTCTCAGAAAAATTGGGTGATATGGAAGGGAAGGTTTTAGAGAATAGTTCTGTAAAACAAGGTAGAACTATAGCTAAAGAAATACTGTTCATGGGGTGCCTGGGTGGCTCAGTGGGTTAAGCCTCTGCCTTCGGCTCAAGTCATGATCCGAGGGTCCTGGGATCAAGCCCCGCATTGGGCTCTCTGCTCAGCAGGGAGCCTGCTCCCCCCCCCCCCTCTCGCTGCCTGCCTCTCTGTCTACTGGTCATCTCTGTCTGTCAAAGTAATAAATAAAAAAATCTTAAAAAAAAAAAAGAAATACTGTTCATCATCATTAATGTTATATTATTATTATTTATGTGACTGCCACATTGATATAACAAGGCAAAATCGAGGTTACAGATCTAGTTGTGTTTTCTAGGAATATTTTTTGTCTTGTATATTTTTAATATAGTCTTAAAGATAGAAAGGTGTCTTACATTTCAATCTCAATGATGTAATGAATGATAATGTGTTCAGATTTGAGAACAGTAGTCTACTTTCTCTGTATTTTGTGTGATGTGTGAGAGAGCTGCAACGTACATACAATCAGTGTTTTCTTGTGATTTAGAAAATTCTATAGAAGTTGGCTAAATAACAAGAAGAGTTCTTGTGTCTGTTGCTGCATAAAAAAATAATTAAATCTTAGTGGTATAAAAAAAGCAACCATTTTATTAAGTTATGTTTCTTATGGGTAAAGAATTTAGACAGGGCATAGCCAGATGGATTATGTATCAGAACTCCACCAAAGAAACAGCACCAGCAGGATATATATGTATTAAGAAACTTACTGCAAAGAATGTGGCTTACATGATTGGGAGGGTTACTTAGGCTAGTCTGAAATCTTCAGGGCAGGATCTCAAGAAGGGCAGGCTTGAAAATCTTGGACAAGGGACTGCCACTGCAGTCCACAGGTGGAATTTCTTCTTCCTCAGGGCAGTCAGTTCTGTTCTTAAAGCCTTTCAACTGGTTGGATCAGGCTAACATAGTTTACCCCAGATAATGTCTTTTTACATAAAGCCAACTGATTGTAGATGTTAATCATGACTACAGAATTACCTTCATAACAACACCTCAGTTTGTATTGGATTGAATAACTGCGTACTATAGCCTAGCCAAGTTTGACATATAAAATTGACCATCACAGTTTGTCTCTGCTCCCCTATATCTAGAAATTTAGATATAGGGGAAGACACATGATTGGCATGATCCAAAAAGTTGGGAAACCATAAGGAGACTTCTTCACTAATGGGTCTGGTAACAGACTCAAAGGCTACCCTGTCATTTGGAGCTTCTAGGCATGCCCTCTTCACTTGGCTTTGGCTTCTCACAACATGGTAGCTGGGTTCTGGGAAGGAACAAGCTGAAAGGAAGTGCCCTAAAGGAAAACTGCAAAGAGAACAGGCAAAAGATGCATGGTTTTAACTGACCTAACCTCAGAAATCCTGAAGCTATACTTCTGCACATTTATTGATTATAAATATGTCACAAAGTCTGACCCAAGAGGAGGGAGCTAGACTCTGTCTTTAATGGAAGAGTGGGGAGGTCACATTGCATGAGAGCACATAGGATGGAGGATATTGTTGCAGCCATCTTTGGAAAATGTTGTCTGCCACAGGTTATGAAAATGTACAATGTCTCTGCCAATTGGAATAAAAAAAAGTTTAGAAATGCACTGTTCATAAGCTCACCTCAGACACTCAAAAATGGCATAATTTAATAGCATTAAAATTGATTTCTATAAATATGTTATACTTTCCTCACATTTAAAAACCTACCAAGTTGGGGCTTATTATTAAAAATATAATTTGGGACTGCTCTAGGACAAATCCACTTAATTTTAATGACCTTTTTAGAGTGTAGCAGATACTGGAAACTATTAATCATCTGTTGCTATGTAACAAGTTACAACAAACTTAATGGCTTCAAAAAACATACATCTATTGTCTTAGTGGCTTCAAAAAACATATTTCAGGAGTCTAGGCATGGCTTAGCTGGGTTTTTTTTTTTTTTTTCAGGTTCTCTCACAAGGCTGCTATCAAGATTCTTGGCCAGGGATGGGGTCTAATCTGAAGCTAGATTGAAGAAGGATCCTCTTCCAAATTTACATGATTGTTGGTTGCCAGGATTAAGTTCCTTGTGGGCTGTTGGACTGAAGGTTCCAATTCCTAGTTGACTAGTTGCTGGAGGCTGCCCTTGGTTCCTTGCTATGTGGGCCTCTCCATTTGGAAGCCTGCTTCATCAAAGCTAACAAGGGATAGAGTCTCCTAGCAAGATGGAAGTTACAATCTTGGGTAATAAAATCATAGACATGACAGAGCGTCCCCTTTGTTGAATACTGCTGGTTGGAAGCAAGTCACATTTTCCACTCACACCAAAGGGAGGGAACTATACAAAGTTATGAATATAGGAGACAGGGCTAATTTGGAGCCATCTTAGTGTCTGTCCATCATAGAAACATTAGATGCAATTACCAGAGGTTGGGGTAAGTCCTCTATTCCTAATCACAGTCTTTGTAACAGAAAGCCTTTAATATAAAGGTGGGAGTGGGAATCGAATCCAGGATGACAGACATTCTGAACTGATAGATGAAACATAGTAGTGGAAAATGTACAACTCACTTGAATTCTAGGTGATCTGGCAGATAGGTAGCCAGAGAGCCATTCATTTCAGGGAAATGTTTCAGTAACACCTGAAAGAAGATAAGGTCTAGATGTTGGTTCTGGGAGACACTGACAGGAGTAAGCCAGAGTGGATCTAAGTAGTTTACTAAAGTAGAAACTTATATCTGGGGGGAAAAAAGCAAAGTCCCATTTGCCAGAATTATAGAGTAAAGAACTTTAAAAATCTAAGTTCTTATCTAGGCTCAGATTTCTGTGTGGTCAGGGAGATTGTATCTATGGATTTATCAATAAGTATGTTAGATTTTGATTGTTCAAGGTGAGAGAGTGGGGAGCTTGCTCCTTTTGGGGAAGAAAAGCACCGATGGGCTCTCTGCTTATTGCTACTGGCTGAGGCCACCCTGCCATGGCTACCTAGGAAACCTGTGCAGTACATGGGTGTAAGGAAGCTTGGTGGTCAGAAATAGGAGTAACTGGCAGCTGCACTGTTGAACTACAGGTGGAGGCAACAAGTAGCCAGAAAGTGGATTCCCAATTCTGTATCTACTCAACTCCCATCATTTCTGCTATTCCTGCTGGACCGCAAGCTGAAAGTGGCTCATTTGCATACCATTTTTAAACATCTAAATGCACAGATCTAGCATTGAAAATAGATCTAGTTTCTATTTTTTTTAAACAAAGGTCTTTCAATGTACTCTTTCCTGATCTCCAAGACTTGGAAGCTGTTGAAATCTTTTCTGGTACTCTGAAAAATACAGAATTGTCTATGTAGTCCTCTCTGGATCAGAATATGAAGGTGAAAAACCTAGAATGCCTTCCAAGTACACACACAGTGAAGCATTCTGTAAAGAGACAGAGTTATCTATTACAAAGTCCAGCAAAGCCTTCTAGCAGCCTCCATCCTAACCATTCACCAGATGCTAAAACAAATAAATTGAATCACAACTCCCAGTTGATATCAGCTGGAAAAAAATTGAGAAATTGAGAACCATTTTTTATTTTAGTTTTCTTTGAAAAATAAATCATATATTATGGAAAGAGGAGCTTTCTATTTGTGTTTGAATAAAATTTTTGCCTGAGTTCTTTGTGGTAGTAATATGTATAATATGTATGACTTGGACACTTACTGTGGTTGATAGTTCTCCAGTAATTTTTTTGTAATAGGTTTTAAGGCATATATGCTGAGATACACAATTTCTCAAAATTGCTTCTCTAAAACATAGCTTTATATTTCTATCCCATTTCAATTGTACATAATACTATTTTCTATTTAGATACAGGTATCCCGTTTTCCTTTTTTAAAAAATTAAAATATAATGTATTATTTGTTTCAGGGGTACATGTCAGGATTCAATGGTCTTACACAATTTACAGCACTCCCCATAGCACATACCCTCCCCAATGTCCATCACCCAGCCGCTGCATCCCTTCCATCTCTCACCCCTCCAGCAATTCTGTTTGTTTCCTGAGATTAAGAGTCTCTTAAGTTTCGTCTCCCTCTCTCGTTTCCTAACGTTTCATTTTCCCTTCCCTTCCCCTATGATCCTCTATTTTGTTTCTCAAATTTCTCATATCAGTGAGATCATATGATAATTGTCTTTCTCTTACTGACTTATTTCGCTTAGCATAAAACCCTCTATGGGAGGGTTTTATCCACTTTGTTGCAAATGGCAAGATTTTGTTTTTTTGATGGCTGCATAATATTCCATTATATCTATATGTACCATATCTTCTTTATCCATTCATCTGTTGATAAACATCGAGGTTCTTTCCATAGTTTGGCTATTGTGGATATTGCTCCTATAAACATTGGAGTGCACATACCCCTTCAGTTCACTACATTTGTATCATTAGGGTAAATACCCAGTGGTACAATTGCTCAGTAGAGCTCAAATAGAGCATAGGGTAGCTCTATTTTCAACTTTTTGAGGACCCTCCATACTGTTTTCCAGAGTGGTTGCACCAGCTTGCATTTCCATCAACAGTGTAGGAGGGTCCCCCTTTCTCTACATCCTTGCCACTACCTGTCATTTCCTTACTTATTGATTTTAGACATTCTGACTGGTGCAAGGTGACATCTTACTGTGGTTTTGATTTGTATTTTCCTGATGCCGAGTGATATTGAGCACTTTTTCATGTGTGTCTTGGCCATCTGGATGTCTTCTTTGCCTAAACGTGTGTTCATGCCCTCTGCCAATTTCTTGATTGGATTATTTGTTCTTTGGGTATTGATTTGATAAGTTCCTTATAGATTGTGGATACTAGCCCTTTATTTGAGATGTCATTTGCGAATATCTTCTCCCATTCTGTCAGATGTCTTTTGGTTTTGTTGACTGTTTCTTTTGCTGTGCAAAAGCTTTTGATCTTGAGGAAGTCCCAGTAGTTCATTTTTGCTCTTGCTTCCCTTGCCTTTGGCAAGGTTTCTAGGAAGAAGTTGATGTGGCTGAGATCAAAGAGGTTGCTGTCGATGGATTTCTGTCTCACATTGATGTCTTTCATCCATTCTGAGTCTATTTTTGTGTGTGGTATATAAGGAAATGGTCCAGTTTCATTCTTCTGTGGTGTAAGGAAATGGTCCAGTTTCATTCTTCTGTATGTGGCTGTCCAGTTTCCCCAAAACCATTTGTTGAAGAGACTATCTTTTTTCCATTGGACATTCTTTCCTGCTTTGTCGAAGATTAGTTGACCATGCAATTGAGGGTCCATTTGTGTGCTATCTATTCTGTTCCATTGATCCATGTGTCTGTTTTTGTGTGAGTACCATACTGTCTTGATGATGACAGCTGTGTAATAGAACTTGAAGTCTGGAATTGTGATGCCACCAAGTTTGATTTTCTCTTTCAACATTTCTCTGGCTATTTGGGGTCTTTTCTGGTTCTATATACATTTTAGGATTATTTGTTCCAGTTCTTTGAGAAAAATTGATATTTTGATAGGGATTCCATTAAATGTGTAGACTGCTTTAGGTAGCATAGACATTTTCACAATATTTGTTCTTCTAATCCATGATCATGGGAAGTTTTTTTCTATTTCTTTGTGTCTTCCTCCATTTCTTTCATGAGTACTGTATGTTTTCTGAGTACAGATTCTTTGCCTCTTAGGTTAGGTTTACTCCTATGAATCTTATCATTTGGGGTGCAGTTATAAATGGGGTGGACTCCTTAATTTCTTTCTTCTATCTTGTTTTTGGTGTATAGAAATACAACTGATTTCTGTGCATTGATTTTATATCCTGACACTTTACTGAATTCCTGTATGAGTTCTGGCAGTTTTGGAATGAGTCTTTTGGGTTTTCCATATAAAGTATCATATCATTAGCAAAGAGTAAGAGTTTGACTTCTTCTTTGCTGATTCAGCTGCCTGTAATTTCTTTTTGTTGTCTGATTGCTGAGGCTAAGAATTCTAGTACTATGTGAATAACAGTGCTGTCACCACTAGTGTGTCTAGTGGACAGCCCTGCCGTGTTCCTGACTTTAGTGGGGAAGCTTTCAGTTTTTCCCCATTGAGAATGATATTGGCTGTGGGTTTTTCATAGATGGCTTTTATGATATTGAGGTATGTACCCTCTGTCCCTAATTGTGAAGAGTTTTAATCAAGAAAGCATGCTGTACTTTGTCAAATGTTTTTTTTTTTTTCTCTGCATCTATTGAGAATATCTTATGGTTCTTGTTCTTTCTTTTATTAACGTATCACATTGATTGATTTGCTGATGTTGAACCAATCTTGCAGCCCAGGAATAAATCCTACTTGGTCTTGGTAAATAATGCTTTTAATGTACTGTTGGATCCTACCTAGTATTTTGGTGAGAATTTTTGCAACAGAGTTCATGAGGGATATTGGTCTGTAATTCTCCTTTTTGCTGAGGTCTTTGTCTGGTTTTGGAATCCAGGTAATGCTGACTTTAAAAAATTAGTTTGGCAGTTTTCCTTCCATTTCTAGTTTCTGGAACAGTTTCAGGAGAATAGGTATTATTTCTTCTTTAAATGTTTACTAGAATTTCCCTGGGAAACTGTCTGGTTCTGGGCTCTTGTTTTTTGGAAGATTTTTGATGACTGTTTCAATATCCTTACTGGTTATGGGTCTCTTCAGGTTTTCTATTTCTTCCTGGTTCAGTTCTGGTAGTTTATATGTCTCTAGGAATGCTTCCATTTTTCCCATATTGTCAAATATGCTCGTATATAGTTACTTATAACATGTTCTTATAGTGGTTTGTATTTCTTTGGTGTTGGTTGTGATCTCTCCTGTATCATTCATGATTTTATTAATTTAGGTCCTTTCTCTTTTCTTTTGGATAACTCTGGCCAGGGGTTTATCAATCTTATTAATTCTTTCAAAGAACCAGCTCCTGGGTTTTTTGATTTGTTCTGTTGTTCTTTTGGCTCCTATGTCATTGACTTCTGCTCTGATCTTTATGATTTCTCCTCTCCTGCAGGGTTTAGGCTTTCTTTGCTGTTTTTTCTGCAACTCCTTTAGGTGTAAGGTTAGGTTGTGTACTTGAGACCTTTCTTGTTCCTTGAGAAAGGCTTGTATTGCTATACACATTCCTCTCAGGACTGCCTTTGCTGTGTCCTAAAGATTTTGAACAGTTGTGTTTTAATTTTCATTTGTTTCCATGATTTTTTTCAATTCTTTAATTTCCTCATTGACCCATTCATTCTTTAGTAGGATGCTCTTTAGCTTCCATGTATTTGCGTTCTTTCCAACTTTCCTCCTGTTGTTGAATTCTAGTTCCAAAGTATTGTGGTCTGAAAATATTCAAGGAATGATCCCAATCTTTTGGTACCAATTGAGACCTGATTCATGACTCAGGATATGATCTATACTGGAGAATATTCCATGCGCACTAGAGAAGAATATGTATTCTGTTGCTTTGGAATGGAATGTTCTGAATATATCTGTGATGTCCAGTGTGTCATTTAAAGCCTTTATTTCCTTGTTAATCTTTTGCTTGGATGATCTGTCCATTTCAGTTAGGGGGTGTTAAAGTCCCCTACTATTATTTTATTATTTTTGATGTGTTTCTTTGATTTTGTTATTAATTGGTTTATATAGTTGGCTGCTTCCATGTTAGGTGCATAGATATATAAAATTGTTGTATCTTTTTTTTTGGACAGACCCTCTAAGTATGCTATAGTGTCCTTCCTCATCCTTTATTGTAGTCTTTGGCTTAAAATCTAATTGATCTGATATAAGATTTGCCCCCGCCCCCAGCTTTCTTTGGATGTCCATTAGCATGATAAGTTGTTTTCCACCCTCTCACTTTCAGTCTGGAGGTGTCTTTGGGTCTAAACTTAGTTTCTTGTAGACTGTTGTAGACTTCTTATAGCATTTTGATGAGCCTTGTTTTTTTATCCATTCTGTACCCTCTGTCTTTTGATTGGGGCATTTAGCCCATTTACATTCTGGGTAACTATTGAAAGATAGGAATTTAGTACCATTGTGTTGCGTGTAAGGTGACTGGTACTGTAGATTGTCTCTGTTCCTTTCTGGGCTATTATTTTTAGGCTCTGTCTTTGCTTAGAGGACCTCTTTCAATATTTCCTGTATGGCTGGTTTGGTGTTTGCACATTCTTTTAATTTTTGTTTGTCCTGGAAACTTTTTCTCTCACCTTCTATTTTCAATGACAGCCTTGTTGGATATAGTATTCTTTGCTGCATATTTTTCTCATTTAGTGCTCTGAATATATCATGCCAGTTCTTTCTGGCCTGCCCGGTCTCTGTGGATAGGTTCTCTGCCAATCTAATATTTCTACCATTATATGTTACAGACCTCTTGTCCTGAGCTGCATACAGGATTTTCTCTTTGTCACTGAGACTTGTAAGTTTTACTATTAGGTGACAGGGTGTGGACCTATTTTTGATTTTGAGGGGTTTTTTCTCTGTCTCCTGAATTTTGATGCTTGTTTCCTTCGCCAAATTAGGGAAATTCTCTATTATAATTTGTTCCAGTGTGCCTTCTGCCCCTCTCTCTCTTTCTTCTTCTTCTGGGATCCCAATTATTCTAATATTGTTTTGCCTTATGGTATCATTTATCTCTTGAATTATCCCCTTGTGATGCAGTAGTTGTTTTCTCAGCTTCTTTATGCTCCATCGTTTGGTCTTCTATATCTCTAATTCTCTTTTGCCTCATTTATCATAGCAGTAAGAGCCTCCATTTTTGATTGCACCTCATTTATAGCTTTATTGGTTTCAACTTAGCTAGATTTTAGTTCTCTTATTTCTCCAGAAAGGGATTCTCTAGTGTCTTCTATGCTTTTTTCAAGCCCAGTTAGTATCTTTATAATTGTCATTCTGAACTCTAGTTCTGACATCTTACTAATGTCTGTATTGATTAGGTCCCTAGCAGTTGGTACTGCTTCTTGTTCTATTTTTTTTTTAAGATTTTATTTACTTATTTGACAGAGAGAGAGATTACAAGTAGGCAGAGAGGCAGGCAGAGAGAGGGGGAAGCAGGCTCCCTGCTGAGCAGGGAGCCCGATGTGGGGCTCAATCCCAGGACCTGAAATCATGACCTGAGCCAAAGGCAGAGGATTAACCCACTGAGCCACCCAGGTGCCCCTGATCTTCTTTTTTGAGGTGAGTTTTTCTACCTTGTCATTTTGTCCAGAGAAGAATAGATGAATGAGAGAACAAAATGCTAAAGGGTAATAACAACCCCAGAAAAATATACACTAAACAAGTCAGAGGAGACCTGAAACTAGGTGGGTAAAGAGAGACAAAAGAAAAAATACATATAATCAGGCTGGTGAACAGAGCAGAGTCACAGACTTGATTTTGGGTATATTTTGGTCTTTTAGATGAAACTTCATCCCAAAATTTTAAATAAAGAAAAACTTATATATATTTACAAAAATAAGGGTTAATATGATGAAGTGATGGAATATGACTTTAAAGAAGAAAATTTAAAAAAAATTTTAAAAAGAAATTGTTAAGAAGTTCATTGATAAAATAAAGAAAATTAAAAGAAGAAAATTAAGCAAATGTTTCAGGTGGGAGGCTAGAAGAAAGCCCTACACTAGATTTAGGATATATTTTGGTCTTTTAGAAGAAACTATATCCCAAATTTTAGGAAAAGAGAAACTTATATGTATATAAAAACTAAGGTTAAATACAATGAAGGCATAGAATATGACTATAAAAATGAAAATTAAAAAAAAAATTTAAGAAGGTATTGATCAGGGGTGCCTGGATGGCTCAGTGGGTTAAAGCCTCTCCCTTCAGCTCAGGTCATGGTCCCAGGGTCCTGGGGTCGAGCTCTGCATCAGGCTCTCTACTCCACGGGTAGCCTGCTTCCCTTCCTCTCTCTCTCTGCCTGCCTTTCTGCCTACTTGTGATCTCTGTCTGTCAAATAAATAAATAAAACCTTAAAAAAAAAAAGGTATTGATCAGATAAGATGTTGGTTAAAATAGGAGAGAGTAAAATTTTTTAAAATATAGAAGAAAAAAAATAAAGAAAATTTTTAAAGTTTAACTTTGAAAGACTAAAGAATCATGGGGAAAAAAAGCATGAATTCTACGTGTTGCTTTCCTCTAGCTCTGGAATTCTGCAGTTCTCATTGATTGATGAACTTGGTCTTGGCTGGATATTCTTGCTGATCTTCTGATCAAATGTCTTTGCCTGAGTGAAGTTACACTGCCCTTGCCAGGGGTCAGGCTAAGTAATCTGCTCAGGTTTGTTCTCAGTAGCTTTTGTTCCCTGAGCCCTTTCTGTACACCTTGGGAGGACGGGAATGAAAATGGCGACCTCCCAATCTCCAGCTCCGTAGGAGATGAAAGCTCAGGCCCCGCTCCTCAGTTCGACCTCAGAGAAAAGTAGTCAGTCCTTCCCATCTCCCTGGTCTCTGGCTACCCTCTGAGCTCACCCAGCCTGTGACCAAGTAGTTCTATCCCTGGTGCATGGCCCTGTTTGGAGTCTCTAGACCCAGCCAGTTCTTGCAGTGTGCTCCTCTGCTGCTCCTCCTAGGGGAGGAAGTGAGGCGTCTCCCCAGGTCTATGCTCAAAGAGCATTGGCCCTACTGTGCCTTGGATCACGGTTTAAGGTAACCCTGAGCTGAGAGCCCCCACCTTAGCTCTGTCTCTACAGCTGGCTTCCCTGCTCTGATACCTGAGAGCTCTGGCACACTCAGGCACCTCCAATCTTTCTGTGATCCCACTGGTCCTGAAGCCACACTGTCCCCACAAGTGTTCCACCCCCACTTAGCCTCTGGAACAACATTCTTCTGTGGGGCAGACTTCTAAAAGTTCTGATTTTGTGCCCTGCTGGTTTCTCACTTGCTGAGAGGCAGTCCCTCCCCCCACATTCTATCTTCCTGTATATCTCTCGGATTCACTTTTCTGCCCATCACACCTTCCAGAAAGTGGTCGATTTTCTGTTCCTAGAATTGCTGCTCTTCTTTTCTTCGATCTCCTGTTGACTTGTAAGTGTTCAGAATGGTTTGATAACTATCTAGCTGAATTCCTGGGACCAGATGAAATTTAGGTCTCCTACTCCTCTGCCCTCTTGCTCTTCCTCCATCTTGTTTTCCGTTTTTAGAAGGCATTTTGTTTTATTGAAGTGTAACATATATACCACACTTCGAATGAATTACAGAGGTATAGCTGGATAATATAGTGAATACCTCCAGCTAAGTACAAAGTACTTAGTACTAAGTACTAAGTATTAGAATATTACCATGATCCAATCTTTCTCTACAAAGAAAACTACTATCTGGATTTTTAACATCATGCATTTACTTTATCTATTTTTTTACTTCTTATAAATAAAGTCTTATAGTATGTCCTCTTGTATGTGACATTTTCATGCCCAGTTTGTTTAGAAAATGCATTCATGTTGCTGTGTGTAGCAATAGTTCATTAATTTTCAGTGCTGTATAGCATTCCATTGTATAAGGATAATGTGAATAATTTATTCTAATATCTGATGGAAATATCAGATAGTCCCAATTTGGGACTATCACAAATATGTTGCTATGCACATTCTTCTCCTTGTCTTTTGCTACACATTTCTGTGAGGCAGATACCTAAGTGTAGAATTGCTTGGTTACAGGGCATGAGAAGTTCAGCTTTAGTAGAGACTCCCAAATAGTTTTCTCAAGTGGCTGTACTAACTTATATTCCTGCCATAAAATGCTTTGAGGGGGAAATTGAGCTTGCCTTTCCACATTTTCCTTCTTTCTTGGGTATTTGTCCCTTAAATCCTCACTGTTTTGGAATCTCTCATATGCCTTCAATCAAATCTTTAAAAATATTTTGTCTACTTTTCTTAGTTCTCCTCTGTCCTAGCAGGAGGTTGCACTGCAGAAGTCAAATCAACTGTTACTCAGAACAGAAATCCAGTCTGCATGTCCTTTGAGCCTTTAATTTTTGTTCTCCTAAATAAAGAAATGAATGAGTAGGAATTAAAAGGCAAGGGAGTATAAACAGAAAATCAAGAGGGAATAGCAATCATAAAGACAAGAGCATAATGTATGCAGGGAATCATAAGTAATTTAGCATTGTTGGGTCATAAATTGTGAGATGGTAGTAGAAAAATTATAGAAGCCATGTTATAAAAGACCTTAATGCCATACTAAAGAGCTTGGGTTTTTATTTGAAAGCTAAGGGGAATCATTGGTCATTTAGTGCAGGAAATAATAGGATCAGATTTTAATTTTCTAAAAAGTTATGTTGAAAGCAGTATGGAAGGTATCTGAGGGGCCAAGACTAGGATCTAGAAAATTAGTGTTGTGAAATGGTATAAGAGAAAGGATAGAGCCTAAATTAGAGAAAAAGAGAACAGACTCAAAATATGTTTGGATGGTTAAGTGTGTAAGGAAATGAAAAAAAGGGAGAAATGACTGCCCCAGAGTCTTGCTTGGGTGAGCAGGTGGATGATGGTGTCAACAGCGGACACATGGATGACAGCAGGAGGGGGTGTCTTGCATTGGTAATAGAGGGAGACAATGAGGAATTCACTCTGGACAATGTCAATTAAAAGGTGCCTTTGGGGAACACAGGTTACATATGTGGGTATAAAACCTGAAGATATTGTGAGGGGCTGGAGATTAATAAGGTTTGGGAGTTAGCAGTCTGTAATAGGTAGTTGTAAAAGCCTTGAGATCAATTAAATAACTCAGATGAGACAACCCGTGTAGAGCCAGAAGGAAAATGGACAAAAGACAAAGCATCAGCATAAGAATGACAAGCAGGGGACGATGGAAAAACAAAACATAGCAAGTAAGCATTACCAGAGAAGCAGAAAGAGGACCAGGACAGAAAAATGTAATCAAACCAATGAGATGCATATTTTGGGGAAGGAGAGATTAGCAGTATTAAAGTCAGAGAGAGGATTTCTGAGATAACAAATGTGTTTATCATATTTGGACATTAGAATGTCATGGCTTATTTGACTAGAAGGGAAAGAAACCAGAACCAGATCACAGTGACCTGAGATATGAATAAACCTTATGAGATCTTCAGGTGAGAAAAAAATGAGAGACAATTATAAGGCCAAAAGATACTGAAGGGTCAAAGGATATTTTTAAAAATTATGGGGGATGTTTGCACATGCACTGGAATGGGTAGGGCTGTAACATGCAAGGACGAACTGGGCTGATCTCAAGAGGTCAGGAGAGGGTTAACAGAATGAGAAAATTTGAAACTATAGTTAAAGACTTTTTAGAAGTGTAACAATTCAGACTAATTGCAGGATTCTTTGCTTCTGTGTAATGTTTTTCTGAAATTTGAATTTTTATGGTCATTTGCATTATTATTATAACCAGAAAAGCAATAAAGATTAAGATAAAGATACATTGAAGCATTGGATTTCTGTAAAGATTTAAGAAAATCAGAGTGAGAAAAGTCCTCAAAATATGATATTAGATTATTGAATATTATTCTCCCTGACCTTTGTTATTTGAATTAAAACACTTATTTGAAAACCAAGAATTTGACTATTTGTGGGGGCATCATTTGGATTTTTTCCTAAATCAATAAAGGAGCATTCCTCTGAAGGGAAAAATCGTTTCCTAAATATACACGTCATATAATTCATTAGAAAACATTATCCTAGGAAGACTGCTTGTAGGCACTTAATCAGCTATTATTTTCTTCCTCTGAATAGTACTTGTGATATTATTTGTAGCATAATTTGCTTGATTCAGTACTATGTTTAACAATTCCAAAAATAACCTATTGATTCCAGCAAAAATTTGACAAGAAAAAGGATTTGGCAGAGAGAAGTTATACTTCATGAATTAGTGTCTTGTACCACTCAATCATTTTCTCCTTTTGCTAGATTGTCCCTTTTGGTCTAGCTCAAAAGCTAGCAAATGAAAAATGAAAAACTATTATAACTGAGTGATGGGAAAAGCAAGATGGCTAGGTGAAAGTCACAGAATATTATAGATTCATGTAAAATTTTGAGGATTCCTCTCTCGTCCTTCCTGCACTAGATGGACATGGGGCAGAATATCTGTTGTATTGCTGAGCATTGTACTAAGAAAACTGTATAAAGTCAGTGTGGTTGGTGCAGTCTGATCCAATCTGCTCTTTGGAGACAAACAGGATTCCTCCATGTTTCCTGTGTCCAGGGTGACAGACAGGCTTCATTCTGACTGCAACTCTGATCAGATTGTCCTGGCTGCTGGGGGCTCTATAATGAATGGGCTGGAGGCAGAGGGTTTTGGGAAAGTAGAAATGTCTGCCATGGCAGGTGGAGTAATGAATACCTGAAAACTAAAAAAGAAAGGTGATAGAACCTCTGCCTTTGAGATGGCCCTCAATAGAGATCCTGCTCACTGGTATGGGGCTAGCACATCATGAGGACTGCCTGAGAGGTGTGGGGGGGCAAGGGTTCGTGTAGGGAGGGTATAAGAGGAGCTTAGTGGATGAGAGAACATGTGGTAGCAAAGGGTTGATCTGAGCTCAACCTTTGGTGTGATATGACCTTGGGTAATTCATTTATTCTTTCATTAGCAGGAAAGAATGAGAATAATAATAATTTCCCCCCTTTTTTTAAAATAAAAAGTTGTTAAAGGGTTGGTTTATTCTGTACATATATAGATGAGACATGTCTGTAAACTCTCCACCACTATTAAAATTTTTAAAAACTGATTAGTATTGAGTGCACCTGGGGGCTCAGTTGATAAAGCCTCCAGCTCTTGATTTCAGCTCAGGTGGTCATCTCAGGGTCATGAGATTGAGCCCCATGTCGGGCTCCATGTCCAGCATGGAGCCTGCTTAAGATTCTCTTTCTCAGGGTGCCTGAATGTCTCAGTCGTAAAGTGTCTGCTTTCAGCTCGGATCATGATCCCAGGGTCCTGGGATTGAGCCCCACATCTGGCTCACTGCTCAGCGGCAAGCCTGCTTCTCCCTCTCCCACTCCCCTGCTTGTGTTCCTGCTCTCACTGTCTCTCTCTCTCTCTCTGTCAAATAAATAAATAAAATCTTAAAAAAAAATCTCTCTCTCCCTCAACCCCTACCCCCCCACTCTCTCTCTCTCTCTCAAAAAAAAAAAAAAAAAAGATTAGTTATGACATGTTTACAGATAACATTTATTGCATTTTGCATGAAATCATAGTGATAGGAGAGTAATATATCAAGTGCTGAGAGAACAGACAGGAGGGAGATCACTTCCTGCTGGAGAGATGGAGGAAAGCAGAGTTTCAGCCGGGCCTCAAAGCTTAGATAGGAATTTGGTAGTTGGAAATAAAAAGACTCTTCCGGGGCAGGGGGAAAACTGGGTGAGTGAAGTCCTAAAATGAAGAAAACAAAAGATACGAAAATAATAAATAAATCCTGAAGTTTTCATGGTGCTTTATGATTTACAATGGTTTTTTTGTTTGTGTTTGTTTTTGTTTTTTTACTGATTGGGAATAACCATGCAATTTGGCTGTAGCCTAGGGTATGCTTTTGGGGCTAGAGAGAGATAAGGTTGGGGATCCAGGCTGAGAAAATATTTGGAGGAACTTGAATTCTTTCTCAAGGAATATGCGTAGGAATGAACAATCCGCATAGATAAACAACGTGAACAGGGATTCCAATTATCTGTTGTCACAGTGGAGCTTACATGCGACATGTTTTCGGTATGTTAATAGATTGTGTATTTTACAGATGGGCTTTATTTCTCTTTTCTAGATACTTTACTACAGCTCTACACTTTGCGGGGCTTCAGTGATGCCTTTTGTATCTAACCCTTTTCTGACAACTTCCTATCTTTCCAGGGCACTTGTATTTCTTGCCTGGGCACATGGCTTTCAGTGTCTTCACAGCTCATACATTCAAATTCATCTCACTGTTCTTACTGTACCCCTCCCCTGTTCAGAATCCCACCGTGATTCTGCGTTATGTTCTGAATAAGGTTTGGGCTGCTTCACCTGACATTAGTCTTACCTGGCTGAAATTCACCTTTCCAGTTCTATGTCTGTTAGTCTCTGACATATGCCCTATATTTCAACCATTTTCTCCCTGCCCCTCCCTTTCTCGCCTTCTCTCTCTTCTCTAAACATAATTTGGGCTGTTTTGCCCTGCCCCTGCACTCCCTTAGCATACCTTCCATTTATACCTATCATTCAAGAGTAAACTAAAATGCCAGTTCCTATACAAAGTTTTCTCTGGCCTTTACATCTGGAAGGGATCATTCATGCCTTTAACTCATAATAGGTAACACTTTTAGATAGCTTACTATGTGCGAGGCACTCTCTTCAACATTTTACATGAATTAACTCCTTTCATCCTTGTTAACACAACCTATAAAGCAGGTATAATTACCGTCCCTATTTTATACATGAGAAAACAGGCATATCCTTGTCTTGCCCAACATCACATAGCAAATAACGCGTAGGTGTGATTTGAACCGAGGTACTCTGACATCAAGAGTTGTCATTGACAATAACATAACTGCTATGTTATTATATGGCCTCTGGCACCTTCTTATAATATTAAGTTGACATCTGACTGTGGCACTTAGTAGTTTTAATTTGATTTCTTGTATTTTACTCTGTTTGTCCACTTTGCCTGACCCTGGGCTCTTAACCCTTGGGTACCCACCTACTCTAATTGGAAGTGCATGCATTAAGAGAGAAATACAGGTATCCTGTTTCTGACAATGGCCAAAGCCCTTCTAATTTTTTTTTTAAAGATTTTTATTTGTTTATTTGACAGACAGAGATCACAAGTAGGCAGAGAGACAGGCAGAGAGAGAGAGAGAGGAGGAAGCAGGTTCCCCGCCGAGCAGAGAGCCCGATGTGGGGCTCGATCCCAGGACCCTGGGATCTTAACCTGAGCTGAAGGCAGAGGCTTTAACCCACTCAGCCACCCAGGCGCCCCAGCCCTTCTAATTTTTATCCTAGTCTAGACTTGGTCCTTAATTCTTGCCCCATTATTACATTTACTTTGATTTTGTCTTTGTCTTTGTCTCATGTATTGGCATTTGTACTCTATTCTCATACTCGATAGCCAATGTAACTTCTCATTTTCCTTTGTTTCCCTTGCTTGTGTTTTTGTGCTCCTTGCATTTCTACCATATCAGGACTTTCAGTCCTGAGATCCTGGACCAGCATGACTGGTACTCTTCTCCCAGGCTTCCTGGGAGAAGGAGTCAGAAACTGCTGGATTATAAATTCCTAAGGGCAGAGATTTTATCAGCCTGTATCCTACAGAACAGGTATGTGTCTTCCACATAGGAACTCAATAATCTTTTATTGAGTAAAAGGATGAGCAAATGAAATCAGCCACCATTTGCTTAGTGTCCTTGACTGCTAGTAATGCCTTCTCTGATGATTTTTC
Source organism: Mustela lutreola (assembly GCF_030435805.1). Lineage (NCBI taxonomy): Eukaryota > Metazoa > Chordata > Mammalia > Carnivora > Mustelidae > Mustela > Mustela lutreola. Next base: position 110,159,303 of record NC_081297.1, read on the forward strand.
TCTTACCTGTTTCTCACACTATCCTTTATGTTGAATCCTGATTCAGCCTTGGCTCTCCCATCTTGTGGGTCCTGCTGTGACTGAGCTGAGTTAAAACAGCAGGTGCTTATTGGGCACAGAGAGGGTATGACACAAGATGCAAACACTGATTTTAAATAATTTCATTTTCATCATCTCATAAAGGCTTCAAAATATAAAAACTTATTATATTAAACATGCTACGTTAACAGTTTCAGATGAAAGTAGTTGTTATAAGTAGATGCATGACTAAACAATAAGTAAAAGGACAGACAGTGATTTGGGGGAAGAGGATGGAGTCATTTCAGACAAAGATGGCTAACAAAGGATTTCAGAAGAAGGCAGAATCTTAAAAATTTACTTTTTCTTTTTCTTTTTTTAGTTTTTATTTAAATTCCAGTTCATTAACATACAGTGTAATATTAGTTTCAGGTGCAGAATTTAGTGATTCATCACTTACATACAACACCCAGTGCTCATCACAGCAAGTGCCTTCCTTAATACCCATCATCCATCTAAACCATTCCCCCACCCACCTCCCCTCCAGCAACCTCAGTTTGTTCTTGATAATTAAGATTCTATTTTATGGTTTGTCTCTCTCTTTCCTCTCCCATATTCATTTGTTTTGTTTCTTAAATTCCCCAAGTGAGTAAAGTCATACGATATTTGTCTTTCTCTGACTGAATTATTTTGCTTAACATAATACTTTTAGCTCCATCCAGGTTCTTGCAAAAAACAAGGGTTCATTCTTTTTTATGGCTGAGTAATATTCCATTATATGTATGTATGTATGTATATATGGTGTGTCCATACATATATATATTTATACACACACATACGCGCACGCGCGCGCACACACACACACACACACACCTTTCCATTATATATATCTCCCACATCTTCTTTATTCATTCATCATTCGGTGGACACTTGGGCTGTTTCCATTAATTTGACTATTGTAGATAATTCTGCTATAAATATTGGGATACATGTATCCCTTTGAATTAGTATTTTTGTATTCTTTTTACTTTTATAATTAATTTTTAAAAATTAACAATGTATTATTTGTTTCAGAGGTAGAGGTCAGTGATTCATCAGTTGTATACAACACCCAAGGCTCATCACATCACATGCCCTCCTTAATGTTCATCACCCAATTACCCCATCCCCCAACTCCCCTCCCCTCTAGCAACCCTCCGTTTGTTTCCTGTGCTTTAGAGTCTCTTATGGCTTGTCTCCCTCTCTGTTTCATCTTGGTTTTTTTCCCCTCTCTTCTCCTATGATCCTGTTTTATTTTTTAAATTTTCTATTTTTGTATTCTTCAGGTAAATACCTAATAGTGCAATTGCTGCATCATAGCATAATTCTATTTTTAACTTTTTGAGGAAACTCCACACTTTTTTCCAGAGTGGCTATACCAGTCTGCATTCCCGCCAACAATTCAAGAGTGTTCCCCTTTCTCCACCTCCTTGCCAACACCTGTTGTTGCTTTTGTTGTTGATTTTAGCCACTCTGACAGGTGTGAAGTGATCTCATTGTAGTTTTGATTTGCATTTCCATGATCAGTGATTTTGGGCATCTTTTTATGTGCCTGTTCACCATCTCTATGTCTTCTTTGGATAAAAACCTATCCATGTCTTCTGCCCATTTTTTTTATTGGATTATTCATTTTGGCAGTTTTATAAGTTCTTTATATATTTTGAATACTAACTACCCCTCTATCAGATATGTCATTTACAAATATCTTCTTCCATTCTGTAGGTTGCCTTTTAGTTTTGTTGATTGTTTCCTTTGCTGTGCAGAAGCTTTTAATTTTTACAAAGTCCAGTAGTTTATTTTTGCTTTTGTTTCCCTTGCCTTAGGAAACTATCTAGAAAGAAGTTACTATGGCTGAGGTCAAAGAGTTTGCTGCGTGTGTTCTCTTCTATGACTTTTATGGTTTCAGGTTTAGTCTGTTGAATTTATTTATGTGTTTGGTGTAAGAAAGTGGTCCAGTTTTATTCCTTTAGCTATCTGGTTTTTAGCACCATTTGTTGAAGACTGTCTTTTTCCTCATTGGGTAGTCATTCTTGCTTTGTGGAAGATTCATTGACCATATGGTTGTGGGCTCATTTCTGGGTTTTCTATTCTGCTCTAGTAATCTATGTGTCTATCTTTGTGCCAGTACCATACTGTTTTGATCACTACAGCTTTGTAATGTAAGTTGAAGCCTGGAATTGTGGTGATATAACATAAAATTTGCTATCTTACACATTTTTAAGCTTATGGTCAATAGTGTTAAGCATATTCCCATTACTGTGTAACAGATCTCTATGACTGTTTTATCATGCAAAACAGAAATGCCTATACTTACTAAACAACTACCCATTTCCCCCTTCCTCATAGCTCCTGGTAGCCAGCATTTTACTTTCTGATTCTGTGAATTTGACTACTTTAGATCCCTCATATAAGTGAGGTTGTACAGCATTTGTCTTTATTTATTTATTATTTGGATTAAAATATACTATATTACTTGCCCCATGGGTACAGGTCTGTGAATCATCAGGCTTACACACTTCACAGCACTCACCATTCGACATACCCTCCCCAATGTCCATCATCCAACCACCCTCTCCATACCCTCCCTCCCCCAAGCGATGCTCAGTTTGTTTTGTGAGATTAAGAGTCTCTTATGCTTTGTCTCCTTCCTGATCCCATCTTGCTTCATTTTTTCCCTTCTGTACCACCCTAAACCCTTCACTCTGCCTCTCAAGTTCCTCATATCAGAGATCATATGATAATTGTCTTTCTCTGATTGACTTATTTCACTCAACATAATACCCTATAGTTCCATCCACGTCATTGCAAATGGCAAGATTTCATTTCTTTTGATGACAGCATAGTACTCCGTTGTGTATATATACCACTTCTTTATCCATTCATCTGTTGATGGACATCTAGGCTCTTTCCATAGTTTGGCTATTATGGACATTGCTGCTATAAACATTTGGGTGCATGTGCCCCTTAGGATCACTACATTTCTATCTTTAGGGTAATTACCCAGTAGTGCGATTGTTGGGTCGTAGGGTAGCTCTATTTTCAACTTTTTGAGGAGCCTTCATACTGTTTTCAAGAGTGTCTGCACCAGCTTGCATTCCCACCAACAGTGTAGGAGGGCTCCCCTTTTTCCGCATCCTCTCCAACATCTTTCGTTTCCTAACTTGTTAATTTTAGCCATTCTGACTGGTGCGAGGTGGTACCTAATTGTGGTTTTGAATTGCATTTCCCTGATGCCGAGAGCTATTGAGCATTTTTTCATGGGTCTGTTGGCCATCTGGATGTCTTTGTAGAAATGTCTGTTCATGTCTTCTGCCCATTTCTTGATTGGATTATTTGTTCTTTGGGTGTTGAGTTTAATAAGTTCTTGATAGATTTTGGATACTAGCCCTTTATCTGGGATGTCATTTGCAAATATCTTCTCCCATTCTGTCAGTTATCTTTTGGTTTTGTTGACTGTTTCCTTTGCTGTGCAAAAGCTTTTGATCTTGAGGAAGTCCCAGTAGTTCATTTTTGCCCTTGCTTCCCTTGCCTTTGGCAAGATTTCTAGGAAGAACTTGCTGCGGCTGAGGTCAGAGAGTTTGCTGCCTGTGTTCTCCTGAAGGACTTCGATGGATTCCTGTCTCACATTGAGGTCTTTCATCCATTTGGAGTCTGTTTTTGTGTGTAGTGTAAGGAAATGGTCCAGTTTCATTCTTCTACATGTGGCTGTCCAATTTTCTCCACATCATTTGTTGAAGAGGCTGTCTTTTTTCCATTGGACATTCTTTCCTGCTTTGTTGAAGATTAGTTGACCATAGAGTTGAGGGCCTATTTCTAGGCTCTCTATTCTGTTCCACTGATCTATGTGTCTGTTTTTGTGCCAGTACCATACAGTCTTGATGATGACAGCTTTGTAACAGAGCTTGAAGTCTGGAATTGTGATGCTACCAAATTTGGCTTTCTTTTTCAATATTTCTTTGGCTATTCAAGGTCTTTTCTTATTCCATATAAATTTTAGGTTTATTTGTTCCATTTCTTTGAAAAAAACTGATGGCATTATGATAGGGATTCGTTAAATGTATAGACTGCTTTAGGTAACATAGACATTTTCACAATATTTGTTCTTCCAATCCATGAGCATGGAACGTTTTTTCCATTTCTTTGTGTCTTCCTCCATTTTTTTCATGAGTACTTTATGTTTTATGAGTACAGATTCTTTGCCTCTTAGGTTAGGTTTACTCCTAGGTATCTTATTGTTTTGGGTGCAATTGTAAATAGGATCGACTCCTTAATTTCTCGTTTTTCTATGTTGCTGTTGGTATATAGCAATGCAACTGAGGGGCACCTGGGTGGCTCACTGGGTTAAGCCTCTGCCTTTGGCTCAGGTCATGATCCCAAGGTCCTGGGATAGAGCCCCTCGTTGGGCTCTCTGTTTGGCAGGGAGCCTGCTTCCCCCTCTCTCTCTGCCTGCCTTTCTACCGGCTTGTGATTTCTCTCTCTCTCTCTCTGTCAAATATATATAAATAAAATCTTTAAAAAAAAAAAGAAGAAATGCAGCTGATTTCTGTGCATTGATTTCATATCCTGACACTTACTGAATTTCTATATGAGTTCTAGCACTTTTGGAGTGGAGTCTTTTGGGTTTTCCACATAAAGTATCATATCATCTGCAAAGAGTGAAGTTTGACTTCTTCTTTGCTGATTCAGATGCCTTTTATTTCTTTTTGTTGTCTGATTGCTGAGACTTGGACTTCTAGTACTATGTTGAATAGCAGTGGTGATAGTGGACAGCCCTGCTGTGTTCCTGAACTTAGCAGAAGAGCTCTCAGTTTTTCCCCATTGAGAATGAAATTGGTTGTGGGTTTTTCATAGCTGGCTTTGATGATATTGAGGTATGTACCCTCTGTCCCTACATTGTGAGAGTTTTAATCAAGAAAGGATGCTGTACTTTGTCAAATGCTTTTTCAGCATCTATTGAGAGTGTCATATGGTTCTTGTCCTTTCTTTGACTAATGTAGTGTATGACATTGATTGATTTCTGGATGTTGAACCAACCTTGTAGCCCAGGAATAAATTCCACTTGGTCATGGTGAATAATCCTTTTAATGTACTGTTGGATCCTATTGACTAGTATTTCGGTGAGAATTTTCGAATATATGTTCATCAAGGATATTGGTCTGTAATTCTGTTTTTTGATGGGGTCTTTGGTTTTGGGATCAAGGAAATGCTGGCCTCATAAAATGAGTTTGGCAGTTTTCCTTCCATTCTATTGGAAGTTTTCCTTCCATTCTAATTTTTGGGACAGTTTCAGGAGAATAAGTATTATTTCTTCTTTAAATGTTTGATAGAATTCCCCTGGGAAACCATCTGGCCCTGGGCTCTTGCTTTTTGGGAGATTTTTGATGACTGCTTCAAACTCCTTACTGGTTATGGGTCTCTTCAGGTTTTCTATTTTTTCCTGGTTCAGTTTTGGTAGTTTATATGTCTCTAGGAATGCATCCATTTCTTCCAGATTGTCAAATTTGCTGGTTTATAGTTGCACACAATATGTTCTTATAATGGTTTTAATTTCTTTGGTGTTGGTTGTGATCTCTCCTGTATCATTCATGATTTTATTAATTTGGGTCCTTTCTCTTTTCTTTTGGATAATTCTGGCTAGGGGTTTATCAATCTTATTAATTCTTTCAAAGAACCAGCTCCTGGGCTTGTTGATTTGTTCTGTTGTTCTTTTGGCTCCTATGTCATTGATTTCTGCTCTGATCTTTATGATTTCTCCTCTCCTGCTGGGTTTAGGCTTTCTTTGCTATTCTTTCTGCAGCTCCTTTAGGTGTAAGGTTAGGTTGTGTACTTGAGACCTTTCTTGTTTCTTGAGAAAGGCTTGTGTTGCTGCATACATTCCTCTCAGGACTGCCTTTGCTGTGTCCCAAAGATTTTGAACAGTTTTGTTTTAATTTTCATTTGTTTTCATGATTTTTTTCAATTCTTTAATTTTCAGGTTGACCCATCATTCTTTAGTAGGATGCTCTTTCGCTTCCATTTTTGTGAGTTCTTTCCAACTTTCCTCTTGTGATAGAGTTCTAGCTTAAGAGCATTGCAGTCTGAAAACATGCAGGGAATGATCCCAGTCTGTTGGTACCAGTTGAGACCTGATTTGTGACCCAGCATGTGTTCTATTCTGGAGAATGTTTCATGTGCACTAGAGAAGAATGTGCTTCTGTTGCTTTGGGAGGGTATGTTTTGAATATATCTGTAACGCCTTTATTTCCTTGTTCATCTTTTGCTTGGATGATCTGTCCATTTCACTGAAGGGGTTGTAAAAGTTTCTTACTATTACTGTATTATTGTCGATGTGTTTCTTTGATTTTGTTATTAGTTAGCTTATATACTTGGCTGCTCCCATGTTAGGGGCATAGGTATTTAAAATTGTTAGATCTTCTTGTTGGACAGGCCCTTTGAGAATGATATAGTGTCCTTTCTCATCTCTTATTATAGTCTTTGGCTTAAAATATAATTGATCTGATATAAGGATTGCCACCCCAGCTTTCTTTGGATGTCCATTAGCATGGTAAGTTGTTTTCCACCCCCTTACTTTCAGTCTGGAGGTGTCTTTGGGTCTAAACCTAGTTTCTTATAGACTGTTGTGGACTTCTTATAGCATTTTGATGAGTGTTGTTGTTGTTGTTGTTTTTAAAGATTTTATTTATTTATTTGACAGAGAGAGATCACAAGTAGGCAGAGAGACAGGCAGAGAGAGAGAGAGGAGGAAACAGGCTCCCTGCTGAGCAGAGAGCCTGACACGGGACTCAATCCCAGGACCCTGAGATCATGACCTGAGCCGAAGGCAGCAGCTTAACCCACTGAGCCACCCAGGTGCCCTGTTGTTGTTGTTTTTTTAATCCATTCTGATACCCTCTGTCTTTTGATTGGGGCATTTAGCCCATTTACATTCAGGATAACTATTGAAAGATAGGAATTTAGTGCCACTGTATTGCATGTAAGATGACTGGTACTGTAGATTGTCTCTGTTCCTTTCTGGGCTATTATTTTTAGGCTCTGTCTTTGCTTAGAGGACCTCTTTCAATATTTCCTGTATGGCTGGTTTGGTGTTTGCACATTCTTTTAATTTTTGTTTGTCCTGGAAACTTTTTCTCTCACCTTCTATTTTCAATGACAGCCTTGTTGGATATAGTATTCTTTGCTGCATATTTTTCTCATTTAGTGCTCTGAATATATCATGCCAGTTCTTTCTGGCCTGCCCGGTTTCTGTGGATAGGTTTTCTTCCAATCTAATATTTCTACCATTATATGTTACAGACCTCTTGTCTTGAGCTGCATGCAGGATTTTCTCTTTGTCACTGATACTTGTAAGTTTTACTATTAGGTGACAGGGTGTGGACCTATTTTTCTTGATTTTGAGGGGGTTTTTCTGTGTCTCCTGGATTTTAATGCTTGTTCCCTACACCAAATTAGGAAATTCTCTATTATAATTTGCTCCAATATACCTTCTGCCCCTCTCTCTCTTTCTCCTTTTTCTGGAATCTCAATTATTCTAATGTTGTTTTGTTTTATGGTATCACTTAACTCCCGAATTCTCCCCTCATGGTTCAATAGTTGTTTGTCTCTCTTTTTCTCAGCTTCTTTATTCCCCATCGTTTGGCCTTCTATATCACTAATTCTCTCTTCTGCTTAATTTATCCTAGTAGTAAAAGCCTCCATTCTTTTTTTTTTTTTTCTTTAAAGATTTTTATGTATTTGACAGATAGAGATCACAAGTATGCAGAGAGGCAGGCAGAGAGAGGGGGGGAAGCAGCCTCCCTGCCAAGCAGAGAGCCCAATGCGGGGCTCGATCCCAGGATTCTGGGATCATAACCTGTGCTGAAGGCAGAGGCTTTAACCCACTGAGCCACCCAGGCACCCCAAGAGCCTCCATTGATTTCACCTCATTAATTCCTTTTTTTTACTTCAGTTTTGTTAGATTTTTGTTCTTTTTTTCCTCCAGAAAGGGATTTTATATCTCCAGACAGGGTTTCTCTAATATCCTCCATGCTTTTTTCAAGCCCAGCTAGTACCTTGAGAATCATCATTCTGAACTCTAGATCTGGCATATTACTGATGTCTGTATTGATTAGGTTCCCTAGCCATCGGTACTGCCTCTCTTTCTTTTTTTTTTTTTTTTGTGGGGATTTTTTCCACCTTGTCATTTCATCCAGATGAGAATATATGAATAAGGGGTGCCTGGGTGGCTCAGTGGGTTAAAGCCTCTGCCTTCGCCTCAGGTCATGATCCCAGGGTCCTGGGATTGAACCCTGCATTGGGCTCTCTGCTTAGGAGGGAGCCTGCTTCCCCTCCTCTCTCTGCCTGCCTCTCTGCCAACTTGTGATCTCTGTCTGTCAAATAAATAAATAAATAAAATCTTAAAAAAAAAAAAGAATATATTAATGAGAGAATAAAATACTAAAAGACCCCAGAAAAATATGCACTAACCAAATCAGAGGAGACCCCAAACCAGGGGGAGAAGAAAGGCGTTAAAAAGAAATTAAAAAATATATACATTTAAAAAATATATATACATACACACACACACACACACACACGTGTGTGTGTGTGTTTTAAAACAGTCTAATATGTATTAGACTGGTGAATAGAACAGAGCCATCCTTTTGCTTTTCGGTATATTTTGGTCTGTTAGAGGAAACTACCTACCAAAATTTTAAAGAAAGAAAAACTTATATATATACAAAAATAAGGGAAAACACGATGAAGGGATGGAATATGACTGTAAAGATGAAAATTAAAAAAAAAATTCTAAAAAGGAATTGATACGGTAAGTTGTTTGGAAAAAGAAAAAAGGAAAAAAAAAAGGAGGGGGAGAGAATGTGCTCGGGCTAGAGACTAGAACAAAGCCCTGTGCTAGATTATGGCATATTTTGATCTATTAGAAGAAATTGTATCCAAAAATTTTTTATAAAAAAGAAACCTCCTATATGTATACAAAAAATAAGGTTAATATGGTTAAATAAAGTTAAATATGATGAAGGATAAAATATGACTATCATAATGAGGGTTGAAAAAAATTTTTAGAAAAGTATTGTTAAGATAAACTAGTTAAAACACATTAAAAGAGGAAAGAGGAAAGTTTACAAAATTAGAATAAGAAAAAAATAAAATTAAAAAATCTTACCCCAAGATACAGATGTAGTGAAAAGAAGGGCCATCTGTACCTCAATGTTTATAGCAGCAATGGCCATGGTCACCAAACTGTGGAAAGAACCAAGATGCCCTTCAGCAGACGAATGGATAAGGAAGATGTGGTCCATATACACTATGAAGTATTATGCCTCCATCAGAAAGGATGAATACCCAACTTTTGTAGCAACATGGACGGGACTGGAAGAGATTATGCTGAGTGAAATAAGTCAAGCAGAGAGAGTCAATTATCATATGGTTTCATTTATTTGTGGAACATAACAAATAGCATGGAGGACATGGGGAGTTAGAGAGGAGAAGGGAGTTGGGGGAAATTGGAAGGGGAGGTGAACCATGAGAGACTATGGACTCTGAAAAACAATCTGAGGGTTTTGAAGGGGCGGTGGGTGGGGGAGGTGGGTGGGGGGAGGTTAGAGAGGACACAGATTGCATGGAGCACTGGGTGTGGTGCAAATACAAGAAATACTGTTATGCTGAAAATAAAAAAAATTTTTTTTTTTAATTTAACTTTGCAAGACTAAAGAATCATGGAGAGATAGCTATGAATTCCATGCATTACTGTCCCCTACCTTTTGAATTCTGCTCTCAGTGGGTTTGATCTTGGCTGGAGGTTCTTGCTGATCTTCTGGGGGAGGGGCCTGTTGTACTGGTTCCCAAATGTCTTTGCCTGAGGCAGAATTGCACCACCCTTGCCAGGGGCCCGGGGCTAAGTAATCTGCTTGGGTTTGGTCTTGGGAGTTTTTGTTCCCTGAACACTTTCCATAGAGCTCTGGAGGATGGAATGAAAATGACAGCCTCCCAATCTCTGGCCTGGAGGAGCTGAGAACTTGGGGTCCCTACTCCTCAGTGTACCCTCAGAGAAAAGGGGTCAATCTCTCCTGTCTCCCTGGTCTCCAGCCTCACTCCAAGTTCACCCAGCCTGCAATCAAGCATTTCTGTCTCCGACGCACAGCTCCATTTGGAGTCTCCGAACCCAGCAATTCCTTCCTCCAGAGAAGGAAGTTGAGACTCCCTAGATCTGCTACTTGTGTGGTCCCTGCTTGAAGAGCAGCGGCCTAACCGTGCTGTGGATCACATTTTAAGATATCCTGTGCTGAGAGCTCACTCCTTTGCTCCATTTCTGTAGCCAGCTTCCTCGCTCTGATACCTGAAAGCTTTGCTACACTCAGACACCCCTGATCCTTCTGTGACGCCGTGGGTTCTGAAACCACACTCTCCCTGCAAGGACTGCACTCCTTCTAAGCCTCTGGAGCGATGTCCCTCCAAGGAGCAGACTTCTAAAGTTTTGGATTTTGTGCTGCACTGCTGCATGGCTTGCCAGGAGCCAGCCCCTCCCCCACAGTCTATCTTCCCGTCACTTCGGATTAACTTTTCTGCATAGCCTACCTTTCAGAAAGTGGTCAATTTTCTGTTCCTAGAATTACTGTTCTTCTCTTTGATCTCCCATTGAGTTTGTAGGTGTTTGGAATGGTTTGACAACTATCTACCTGAGCTCCTAGGACCTGATGTCATTTCAGTCCACTAGTCCTCTGCCATCTTGTCTCTTTCCCAGTATTTGTCTTTTTAAGAAGAATGTAGATTTTGAGCTGTGTCTTTAAAGATGGGTGAATAGGTAGAGATGAAAGGGTGTACATAGTAAATGGATTAGTATAGATTGAAAAGGTATATTTCCTTAACCTGTATGGAGATTCATAGAAGCTGAATCATGTTCCGTATTTATTTGCTTTGGGGCATTCCCCTTAGGTTATGCATATTTTGGCTGCTGTTTCCTATGTATATTTATATCTGAATTTACCTGTGGTTCTCAACTCAGAGAATCCTGGACATTAGTTATATAGACTCATCAATGTAAATTTTGGTCCAGAGGATAAGAGGATTGCGGTCTAAAAGCATGGACACTTGGATTCATTGTTTTTACTTTAACTATGATAGAGTGGATGATAATTTGGCTTTGAAACAAAGGTTTTTTTTTTTTGTTTGCTTGTTCTTTAAAGAACCAACCCATTAAGATAGGAAATCTAAATATAGGTTTTTTGTAATAATGAACACAGTTACATGGAAAACAAATTTCAACACCTGTTTTACTTGTTGTGTTACTCTTTTAAACAACAATTCTCTATCATTAGGGACTGGTAAATACTTTTTTTTTTTTTTTTTTTTTACCTATGGTTTGCAAGAGACAAGGCTCTGACATAGTTCTGAGCCTGTTAGGTGCAATCTTCTTGAGTTTTGTGTTTAATCTTACCAGACAGATCACATGACTCTCCTTCACATTTGGATAATACTAGACCTCACATAAAGGACCACCATAAGTCCATGTGGTACTGTAGCCTAAACTAGGAAAAGGGCCTTTTCTTCAAGACACATAACTTCTATCTGATGGAATATTGTCTTGACAAATATCTGCTATCTGCTAGAACATTGTAATAATTTGGTTAACTACATGAACATTGGCCTGTAGGCTTGTGTAGTATACAGCATGCACAACTCTAGGTAAGAATCTTTCAAAAGCACAAAGGTAGTCAACAGAAAATGGAGCAGTGCAGCTGGGTCACTCTTTGTGAAGGCATAGCATTTTGCCTTGTAGATGTGTCAGAGTGCAAAACAAGATGGAAGCCCAGAACTTGGGTCTCAATATTATGAGATAGGTAGAAAATGAAATACCAAATTAGAGGAGTGGGAAGTTGGGTTTGCCAAAAGTCAGAACTTAGGTGGACAAGTGGAATGCATGTATGAGGATATTTGGGTAGGAAATGCAGGCATTTGAAATAGTTTTTTATAGAATTATAATGCCAGTTTGCACAGGGATGTGTAGTTAACTTAAAGGAGCAAGAATAGGGCAGATTCCAGTTTATATTCTCAGTAGTAATGAAAATAGCTGACATTTATGCAGTGCTTCAGAATTTATAAGATATTATTAATACATGGTATTCTATTTTGATATTTTTGAGTACCTTTTAGGGCAAGAGAACTACTATTTATCACAATTTTATAAATAAGGATTAATAAGTTTACATGACTTGTTCAAGTTCATATATATGATAAACCTAAATATTTTAAAGATTTTATTATTTATTTGAGAGAGAAAGAAAAAGAGAGAATGAGCAGGGGGAGGGGCAGGGGGGAAAGAGAATCTTTTAACCAGACTTTGTGCTGAGCACTGAGTCCCATGTGGGGTTCGATCTCATCACCCTGAGATCATGACCCGAGCTGAAACCAAGAGTTGGATGTTTAACTGACTGAGCCATGCAGGCATCCCAATAAAGCTAAATTTTTAAATCAAATACTTCTGAGTCCATGATATTTTTAAATATGCCATGATTTATGATTTTTTTCTGATAAACTTCCACCAAAGTATCCTGGTTAACTGTTCCCTAGACTTCCACTGCAAGTCAACAAATTTATTTCCTTTTATTTCTGTGCACAAAATACACACTCCATTCCCAGCTGCATTACCATACGGTATAAAATGATGTGGACCATTCCCCGGCCTGGGATGTAATGCAGTACTTGTCCCCCTCTCTGTTACTGTCTTAATGTCAATACCCATGGCAGCCTGAGAAACCACAGGTTGAAAATTGGAGAGTCTCCATCAACTTGAGTATTTGGATAATATTTGAAAAGAGCCCTTCCTCCTCCAAGAGATCATTTCTATTGAATTTACTGAGCAAGAAGTAAATTTCTATTAAGTTAAGCCACTGAGCATTTGGGTTTCATCTAATTCTTACAGCAGCCAATGTTACCTTAGTAATGTACTCTCTTTACATTATTTACATGTAGCCTCTACTACGTAAGCATTTCTCTCTTAGTTGCTTATCTGTGACTGAAGTTATTTGGGGTAGGTGCCCACCTTTTTCTTTAAGACTGCTTTTATATCATTACTTCCATTTCTCTTTAATCCCTCTGGTCATTGAAGCACATGGAATTAGGCCATATACTTTGCATCCCCCCCCCCTTTTTTTTTATAGTGATCTCCTTCCCTCCCCATCCTGCCCCCCATGCATTATAGATTTTAACCATTAGTTTGCTAAATCTCTCCTCATCACTATTTCTGTTTATTTTTTGACCACCTCTTCTTGCCTCGCCTGTTCACTTAGTGTAAGTAAGTGAGAGTGCTCCACTCCTGTAATTCGTGGATGCCATTGGGAATCCCAGTCCACTCACTTTACTGTTATCTCACTATACAACATCCACCTTTACCTGGTTAAAATTTCTAAGTCTATTGTTAAATAATATCCATGTATACATAGTCAGCTTCGTTGACCCACTCCTCATACTGTTTTTGTCTGGGAGAATTCCTACCTTGAGTAAATGCGGCTTTGTTACTATTCCATCACTGAGTCAGTACAACTGAGTGTAGCTGGAAGAAAGTGTAATAGTGCTTACTAGGCTAACTTTAAATTTATGATGACAAACCTCAACTGGATTTGGTGTCTGGCCCTCCTTTACTTTCCACATATGCTTTTTCCAGTGATTCCATCCAGGTCTATAGCTTTAAATATGTCATATGTGATTAACTCCCCAACGTGTATACCCAGCCTTAACTCTTCCTGCATAATCCGCACCTGGATACCCAATTCTCTATGTGTCAACATAACAGGCATTTCAAATAGCTCAGCAGCCATGGAGACCGGAATGTAGGCTTTGTTCAATTTCCCAGCCATTCCTGCAATATTGGCAAAGGAAAAAACAACAACAACTAATATTTAATCAGTGCTTACTTTGCGCTGGGTCCCTTACACATAAAAATGATCTAATCCTCACAGAAAATATATTAGGTAATACCATAATTATCATCTCTGCTTCAGGGAAGAGGAAACTGAGGTTCAGAGCCCAAATGGCGGAGTCGGTACTTAAATCAACTAAGCAAGAGTTAGCAGACTTTTGTTGTAAAGGGCCAGACAGTAAATATTTTCAGCTTTGTGGACCATACTGTCTCTGTTACAACAAATCAGCTCTGCTCTTTTAGTGTGAAAGCTGTCACAAAGAATGCATAAGTGATAGGATACATTTGACTTAACACGTGGTAGACTGGCAACCCCAGCTTTAAACTGTTATTGCTGTATTGGGTAAAACGAATGGTGGAACAAACAAATGGACCAATGAATGAATGAATGACACCCTCTTTGGCACCAGCCCTCCTCTGCTTTGTTTCCCCCAGTTCTTTCATGAATATTCATGAGACTGCTAGAGAGTCATGTCACTGGCAAGGGGAAAAACACATAATCGCTCTTCAGAGCTGAGTGAGGAGCACGAAGGGAAAAATCTTACAAGAGTAGTGTTTTGTTCCTACGGTGGGTTACGTGAGCAATGGATCTAGCTCCCTGAGGCTCTCTTTGGATGGCTGAGAGATCTAAATCAGGGAATATGTTCCCTCTAGGATGGAGCCCTACTCTTTCTCACCAGAAGCTTCATGATCTGTTCTAAGTGTCCAGTGTCCTTATGCTCTATTCTTAACCCCTCCAGCAACCCAGGAGACCTTGAAGATTTGGAACATGCAGGTTCCCTCTCACTTTTAGGTCTGTGTGTATCCTGTCCTTTCTGCCTGGTAAGCTAACTGCTTCACTTCAATGGCCAGGCTCACCAATTATTTGTTCTTTAGAACTCGGCTGGGATGCGATTTGTCTCCTGGAAGTTGTTCTAAACACTTCAAGACAAGTGGTTGCCCTTGTTCTGCATCTAATAATCTCATGCTTGTTTCAACAGCAATTTTTGATCACTCTGTATAGAAATTGTTCTTTTGCTAGTCTGTCTTCCTAACACGGCCAGTGTTTCGAGAGTGGGCACCATCTCTTACCCATTGTTTTAAGTCCAGCACATAATGCAGCGTCTGGTCCAGAGAGTGCCTCAGTAAATTTCTGTTGAGTGAGTGATGCACATCAGATTTTTCTTAGGAGTGGCTAAGAGCAGCTTTATTGGTATGGTGTTTAGTAAAGCTTGTTCCTGCTCTCTTGATATCAAGTGGTTGGAGCAATGCTCTCTGGGCCTTAGCTCAGCAGAGTGGGTAAATGACTGTGACTACTTCTAGCTGGAAAGCCACATGTGTAACATTCATCTCTCGAGTATTAACTGCTCAGAAAAGCAGGGCTTAGGCTGGGTGATGGACACTGGGTAGGGTATGTGCTATGGTGAGTGCTGTAAATCGTGGAAGACTGAAGAATCACAGACCTGTACCCCTGAAGCAAATAATACATTATATGTTAATTTAAAAATTTTTAAAACAAAAAAGAAGAGAGAAGAAAGGCAGGTTGTGTGGCTGGCTATAATCCTAGAAGTATTTAGTCAATAGCTATGCATGTAGTGGAAAAAGCTTGACCTTGGAGTCAGGCTAATTTAGGTTCACATATCATCTTTTCCACTTTTAAACTTCCTTGAAGTTCAGTTTCCTGATCCACAAAATAAGGATAAAAATATATGTCCTGCAAGGTTTCAGCAATGTGGGAAAGAGATTAAAGAGAATATGCCCAGTACAATGTCATCTGGTAGGTTCTAATCACGCATGGTAGCTGTAGCCGTGAAATGCTGTCATAATTCTTTGAAAACCACCTTAGAGAACTGCAGTGTCTAGGGTTGCTTACAAAACCCAAACAGGCTGTCTTGAGTTCAATGACAGCACCTACTTACATCATTATGGCAACTTCAGATGGGAATTGTCTGCACTATTGGGTCTCCCATCCCTCGTAGGATTGAAGTAAATATAAGAGGCTCTGAAGTTCCTATAAATACACTTAACTCTTGGCCCCTTGAAACAAAGCATGTCAACCTATGCACGTGTGAGTGCACATGTGAACACGCACACACACAGCATTTCTGTTTTTGTTATTAGTTTGCCATTTGTTAAGCGTATGAGACACGAGAAACATTCCTAAGTTAGATAATATTTTCTTCAAGAAAATAACACTAGGGTAAGGGCTTGGACTGAAATTTAGCCAGAAGGTAATTGGTCGACAAAAGAGTTAATCACTGCAGAGGAGAATGAGCAAGGATATAACTTTGCTGGTGGTTAGCTGTAAAGCTGGGGAGGAAAGCATAACAGGTGTTTTCCATGGCTTCCAGTAGTTTCCCTAATGTCTGGGTGCTTCGAAGAGGTTTTTCCTCTGCCAGCGCATTTAGTTTACAAGATGATCCTCACATAAAACACAGTGGTTACATTCATGAGAACATATGCAAAATTAAACAACTGACCCAGTAATCAAATAAAACTTTCCATAAATTATTGAGCACGTTCTTTGTTTTTCTTAAAGCAAACAGACCCTTTGTCCCTGAATTTTCCAAATAAAAGCTCTTGCAACAAACAGAAGATTCATGGGTCCAGAATAGGGTGCAAGTAACAGAACTGTGGCCTCCCAGTGAGCTCAAAGGCCTCCCTCTGCTTCCTGGCCACGGGTTCTTGTGCCTGGCTCTATTTACACAGGCCGGCCATGTAAGGCCTCACCTTGGGACATTAGTTGGTAAATCAGAACCCTGGATAAATTGGACATAAGGTCTCAAAATGTCTTGGATATCACCCAGACAGGCCTCAGGTAGAATCTGCTCCATATGTTGACCTATGTTAGGCAGATAAAATGCCTTGTTTGGCATCAACGGGAGCCTCTGTGTTTCTTCATGGGCAGCACAAATCAAGAACACACATGATAACGGACTCTCTATTATGTGTGATACTGTGGAGGAAGAGAGAATGGAAATATAAAACCTACAGAAGGTTTTTAATAGGTGAGTATAGATGTATTTAATAGGTTATCCTGCCCACCAACTATACATAAACTCTAACACATGGCAAAATCTTGGGATTTTACCATTCTGGTCATCTTTGGAGAGTTTCTGTGGTTGTTGTTTATTTTATCATGATTGTTATTATCAATCATCTAATGAGCTAGCTATGAGGCACCGTGGCCGGAACTATGGAGGATGCCAAGGAGGAAGTAGGAGACATAGTCCTTGCTGGAGATGACATGCCCACCCAGTCATGGTCATAGCTGCCTGGGGATGGCCTTCAGGTGAGAGAGGGAGTGCATGGGTCTCCGGGACTCAGACTACTTTGGGAATTCTAAATAAACCTCCAGAAATTCTGTTTATATAGGACACACAGTCTCTTTGGAAGACCGTCTAGGGAAAAGGGAGGCTTTGGCCCTGGTGAGTCAGGGTTTCAAGCCCTTGCTTATTCCTAAGGTTGGTGAATGAAAGCCAAGGTGAAAAGCTATCTACAGTGTAAGGCCGTATATGAGGTTGTACAGGTGTGTCCACATGGGGCACCCAGCTGCAAAGTACATTCTGGTAGTTGCTCCCAGGCAGATCCAGCTGGTGGAGGACTGGCCTATTGCAAACTATGCTGTGATTCTGTGAGTCCTTCCCAGGTTGTCCCAGGGCCACCTTCTCCTACATTTGATATTCCTTAACATTTCCTATAACACTCACAAGGAGATGGAGTCATTCAGATGCTTTTTGTGGCAGGAAACTGATGCGCTCAGGTACAATGGGAGAATTTCTTCTAGGTTTTCTTTGCTAGACATGACTCCACACTGACAGCTTCGCCCTCTGTGTTCTCATTCTTCTGTCTCAGCACTTAAAATATTGTGTTGCACTTAGGAGTTTCAACTTAAGTGGGCTAGATTATAAACTTCTTGAGGACAGGAACCACATCTCCTTTCACTTCCATATATCAAGTGCCTAGTACAGCAGCTGGTACAGGGAAAACCCCCATTCAGTATTCACAATTCTGTGAATGGGAATTGAGGAAGACTTCCAGATTATGGAAAAGGACACACCTGAACCCAACCCCACCCACCCTGATTTTTCTTGATCAGTGATTATGTCTACATTATCACACACAATTAAATACCAGCATAAACGGAGGGAACAAAGAATGCAGGGACTCTAAAATCATTACTCTGTGGTCTCAGGACACAATGGCAATAGCACTGCCTTACTTTCCTGGTCGGCTTGATTAATATTAATTAATGTCTCTCTCCTGACTGTATTTCAATTAATGGAAGGGAAAGCAATTCTCAGGTGTGTTGGATGCGGGACTGACTGGACTGTTGTTAACATTTCAATTGAAGAGTTTACACGCGGTTAAAAATCTATACCACTATGTATGCTTTGGTAGAATAAATGTTTATCATTTTCAGTATTTATTGACTGCCTACTGTGTGCCAAATACTCTCTTGGCAGGATGTTTCCTGAATGAGCTCATAATTTACTTCAGGGATTTGGCTATGGATGTAGCTTAACATGATTGTAGAGAAAAATGGCTCCATTAATCAAACTGGTGGATTTGTAAATTAAAATATATGAATCAGGATTTATGCCCCTGTAGTACATTTATTATAATAAATATTAAAATCTAGTGCTTGCTTGGGCAGCACATATACTAAAATTGAAACAATACATTAAAGATGAGCATGGCCCTTGCACAAGACACAAATTAGTGAAGCATTCCTTGTTTTTAAAAAATATGTTAGAAGTCTACATCTAGACTATGTTAAATTAATGAATATTTTAATAAAGAAAAGGTCATTGAAAAATTCACTGGAAAATTATTTAGCTTGTAGGCTTTGTCCCAAGTTGTCTGATACTTGAGAACATATTAAATGTGTAGGCTGTGCTTTCTTTGCAATTTGATTATTGTGTAAAATGATTATTTAGTTGTTGAAACAGGGTGGAGCTTCCTTTACTTAGAAGTGTGTGTGTGTTTGGGCATTTCTCCTGAGTTAGTTCAGAATGATTATTTTCTTTGCTCTGCTTGTATTAATATTGCCAAATCTTTTTCCAATAAGAGAAGCTGGTTGCAATTCCAGCTGTAAAATAGGCAAAGAACTTTCGGTAAAAACCAAAATTCTCTTCTATGTAATTGACCAGAAGGAGGCTCCCTTCCACCTCACAGCATAAGTTCAGCTAAAGCTTCCAAACTTAATTCTTCCCTGGCAGTTCTAATATTCCCCAGGCTATGTCTAGCATTGCTGGTGGTAGGGGCAGCACTATGAAATTTTCTTTTTCAGGAGCAGAATTTAAGCTTGCCTCATGAGTAAGAAGATTTCAGGGACTGTAATGTGCCCTTTCCTTACACCAGCTCATTTATAGATTTTTCTCCTACCTGAAGGACAATTAATTAACAAAGATGTTGGGATAAAATTTTCCTCACTTGGGATATCTCAATATTCTTTATCTTATTCCCAAGCTTTGTCTTCCTTATGGCTTTGTTCTATCAAGGTTGTCCAATGCAATACATTTTTATAAAATAACGTTTTGTTTTTTCTTTTAATTTAATTTTTTTCAGTGTTCCAAAATTCATTGTTTATGCACCACACCAGTGCTCCAAGCAATACGTGCCCTCCTGACTACCCACCACCGGGCTCACCCAACCCCCCACCCCTTTCCCCTCCAAAACTCTGTTTGTTATTTTATTTTTAAGTAGGCTCCATGCCCAATGTGGTGCTAGAATTCATGACCCTGAGATTGAGAGTTGCATTCTCTACAGACTGAGCCAGCCAAGTCCAATACAATATTTTAAAAATTAGTATTTTGAGATGAATCAACAAGGCATTTGGATTTTTTTAAAAGTGTTGTTGTCTCTACCTACCTATTCATCTTGGTCTCTATGCATCTGTAAGTAAGAGATACATGTTTTAAAACATAGGATAATCATATCTCACCACAGAGAATGTGGTGAATTCACACCACAGAGGCTCTAATTACATTGCGTTTGACAATGAAAAAGCCACTAGTAGATTTGCAACAGAAACAAAAAGTGCAAAATCTTTGGAGAGTAAAGAGGGATGTGAGAGGTATCCACTGCTGTGGGTACACATTTTATTATACGATGTGATGAGGTAATTTTGAATCAATTTATTTTCAGGTTGTTCTTCATTGTCAAGGAAGGCAGCTTATGGGGTTATTGTAAAAATAGCTTCGCTGCTTTTTTCAGAAGACTTGCCCTTTAATGATGGAGCAGAGCTGGTTATGAAATACCCAACTGTGACTAATTTTGGAGGAGTAACATCTCAAATAAATTGTCTCCTGGAAATGCTGTTGGAGCTAGTGAACAGCAGAATGATGATGCATTTATCTATGCTAATTGCTCCTTTGAGGGTTTTTTCCTAGACAAGGCACAGAGTAGACTGATGCTGTACTTCTAACCTCTCCTTGTCACAGAGGTTTCAGTTTTGGAGAACGATGATAGGCAGAATAATGACCCTCAGAAATGTCTGTGCCCTAATCCCTGGAACCTGTGAATATGTTATCTTGCATGGAAAAGGTAAGGGGCTTTGTAGAGGTAACTAAGGTTATAGCTATTAAGATAGGGGCCATAAGTGGGGCCAATCTAATCACATGATCCTTTGAGAACAGAGAACTTTCTACAGCTGGGGAAACATGTAGCAGCAGAAAAGGAGAATTCCAAGTGTGCTGTTGGTGGTTCTGAGATTTAAGGGTCGCATGTGAACTTGGAGAGAAGCCTTTAAAGAAGGACAGCCCCTGGTTGACAACCTGTAAGGAAATGGAGGCATCGGTCTTACAACCCCAAAGAACTTAATTCAGCTAATAGCATGAATGAGCTTGGAATTAGATTCTTCTGCAGAGCTCCTGCTAAGGAGTGCGGCCCTGCCAACATTTGGATTATTCGTTGCTAATACCCATGTCAGACTTATACCCTACAGAAACTGTGAGATCATATATTTCTGTTGTTTTAAGTCACTGAGTTTGTGTTAATTTTTTACAGCAACAACAGAAGACTAAATCACAGGATCTATTTTGAAGAAACTAGTACTTGGGTTGGATTGTCACTGTGGTGGTATACTGTTACAACAAACCATGTCTCCATGATTTTTTTCCAGTGACTCTAGGCTTTAGCCATTGAGTGTTAACAAATGGGTTCAAAGCAGAAGCTTGACAAATGTATTAATTTCCTATTGCTATTTTAAATTACACCAACTTCCTGGCTTAAAGTTATTATCTTATGGTTCTATAGATCAGAAGTCACACTGAGCTAAAATCAAAGTGTCCGCAGGACTGCATTCCTTCCAGAGGCCCCAGACGAAAATCTGTTCCTTTACCTTGTCCAGCTTCTAGAAGTTGCCTGCATTCCTTGGCTTGGGGCCCCTTCCTTCATTTTCAAAGCATAACATCTTCAAATCTGTCTTACTCCTACCTCCCTCTTATAAGGAGTCTTATGACTATTTATCTCTCCCAGATAATCCAGGCTAATCTTTCCATTTTATCTTAATCACATCTATAGTCTCTTTTGCTATGAAGATAACATATTTACAGGCTTCAGGGATTAGTGCTTGGTTACCTTTGTGGGGGGCATTATTTTGCCTACCACAAAAAGTGTTTGCATGCCAGATTTATACTCCTAGAATGCTAACTCTTAAAATGTTTCTTCTTGGAACACAATTCCTATGCTACGAGGAAATCCAAGCAAGGATATAGAGAGGCGTCCAAAGGAAAGAACCACAGCCTCTGGCCAACATTCTCAACAGAGCTCCTAGCTAGCTGCCAACACCAACCCCTTGCTATGGGAGTGAGCCGCTACAATAAACCTTCCAACTAACCCAGTGCCTGAGACCTCACCACAGAGCAGAACTTTCTGGTCAACTCACAGAATCATGAAGGATGATAAATTGTGGTTGTTATTTTAAACTCCTAAAGTTTGGGGGTGGTATGTTATGCAGCAATGGGTACTTGAAATGCTGCTGGTCTCTTTTATAACTACCTAACTACTTGAAATTGAGGAATTCCGACTAGAGGAAGATGGCTTCTTCTATCAAATATTCAGTATGAAACAGATGACATAGGTCAAAATACATAAAGTCCCTAGCTCAGCACCTGGCACGTGGTAGGTACTGTAAAAATATGGATTATCTTTTCCCAAGCAGTCTTTTTTACTGCAGACATTGAATCCTCGCTCCCTATTTAAAGAGGGGATTTCTCTCTGTTAGAGAAATTTATTTGATATAGTACGTAACAGAACATAATGTATTATCATCTGATAATTTTGCTTGGTGGTCCATAATTTAAAGTTATAAAGCCTTAAACCGAATAATATCTATATTCCAAAAAGACCTTTTCTCAGGAAATATATCTTAACTAAATTTTACAATATAAACTGGAGTCTGCAGTTCATATTGTTTAATCGCGCTGTCACACAAGAATCTTGGAATTTTTCTTAGTTTGTTCAATTGCTGTAAATGACTTCTGAAAGTAATATAATTAAACTTGTTATGGCTTATGCATTCATAGAATTCATAGAGCCGCTGAGTATGTAACTGTTCATTTGGAGCTGAGTCGATTACCATTTGAAAACAGTTAATGGAGGAGCTGATTGGAGTACATTGCAAAGAGTCGCGATTTAATTTCACATCACCTAGAAAAATTTGATGTCATGCGTGTTAATGGCAGTTTTGAGGGGCATAAGGATTGACATGTTTTCCTGAGCTAAGTGATATAGCCATGCTGACTCAATGAAAAACTCACATTTCAAAATACATGAAGTAAGTAATACAGTGCAACCTTATATGATTAAATTCACCACCTGAGTATTAAAAATGTGAGTGAAATTTGTAAGTAAGGTTTAAGCTCATTTAAAGCAGGACACTGTGAGATTTGGCTGGAAATCCAGCTCACTGGGGGTGTTCAACTTTTCATAGCAAAACTACTCGAATGGATATTGTTCACTTTGTGTTGAACTGGCTTTTTCTCCTCCCCACCTTGAAATCTCCACATCGAAGCTGGAGAGATTTTTTAAAAACTCACAAATCTGTCATGTCATTTCCCCACTTAAAGCTCCTTAGTGGCTCCTGGTTGCTGCCACATAAAGTCCAAATTTCTTAGCTCAGCAGACAAGGTTCTATGCGATTTGCCTCTGCTGATTCGGCAGTCTTATCTCTTGACAGTTTCCTTCAATGGCTCCAGACGTGGAGAAGAACTTGTAATTCTTTTTTTTCTCTGGGCTACATTCAGCCACATGGCCTGGCTCTTCCTTCCATATCCGTAACATCCTGTTTAAATGTTCCTTCATCTCAGGAAGCTTTTCTTGACCCTTTCCTAAAAATCAAGTAGCCTAAAATCAACTTCATGTGCACCTCTAGTACCTCAGTTTTACTCATTTGATGGTACTGATTGAGCCAAATCACAATTGTTGGTTCAGTTGTCAACTGCCCTCCAACGAGCATAAGTCCACTGTAGGGAGTACTGTGTCAGGTTCATTTTTTAATTGAAAGCTGAATACAGTGCCTGGCGCATAGAGGAACTTAATACAAATTTACTACATGAAGAAAGATGTATTTGTTCAAAGTGAGCAGAATATAAAAGAACCATTATCAGTGCCTCGCATTTAGGAGGCAGTGGTTATATGTTCATTCATTCATCCCTTATCATGGATCTGCACCACAGGATTCATCATTAGTTCTGTGCCCTTTCCCACTGGCTTACCATGTGTTATTTACAAAGGAGTAAGCTGTTGAACTGTATGGTAACATTGTATGGAATAATTTTCTTGGAATGAAATAGGTTGGATCCTATAAAAGCTGAAACAGTAGCTTCTCATTTTTTTCAATGCTGTCCTTTTTTTAAAATAATGTCTTTTTTTTTCAATGCTGTCTTTTTTTTTTTTTTTTAAATAATGTAAGCTCCATGCCCAGTGTGGAGCTCAGTGTGGAGCTCCGTGTGGGGCTTGAACTCATGACCCTGAGATCAAGACCTGAGCTGAGATCAAGAGTCAGACATTTAACTGAACCACGCAGGCGCCCTAAAACTTTGTGTCTTATGACCTTTAACATACTTACCCTTTTTCAGGTCTGTATGGCTCCTTTTAATTTTGGTCTCAGACCACATAGCTTCTCCTCAGAGAGCTTTTCTTGACCACTAAATCCACATCCTCCCCATCTCCTATCTCTAGCTGGTGATCTCCAGTAACTATTACACATCAAGGTTCAGTATCTTCCTTTATACCTATCACTTCATAAAACTGTCTCACTTAAGAATTTCTTTTGCTTATTGACTATAGGCACCTTCCAGAATGAAAGTCTATGAGAACAGAGCCTTGCCTGTGGCTCCATTGTATGCATGAAATAACCTTGTAAGAGAGCTTCCTCCAACATGATGACATGGAGCAGTGTCTCTCAGGATCACCTCAGCTGCCATTAACCAAGTTTCTCATTAGACAAATACTCAAAAGCACATGTGAGGTTATATAATTGATTATATCTGTACATCTATGATGACTTTCTATCAAGTCAATAGAACAGATGGCTGATTTTATCATCCTGTTAGTGACTTTCACTGGAGAAGGGAGAGAAACTGGCCAAATGATCTTGTGTAATCTATTAATTTTGGAAAGTATTATGGCAAAACGACAGTTTCTTTTTTTTAAGAGAACACGAATAATATGAAAACATTATATTTCCATAAAATTAGTTTCTGGGGGACTACTTAGTCATTTCTTCTGATTTTCTCGAGAGGGTCTGCACCCTAAACCCTGAAAGGAAGACAGTGTTGAAAAGAAAATGTGCTTATTTTCTCTGTATACCATACTGATTTCTTTCCATGGGAAGGAGAATGACATGTTGGATGGGGCAAGAAGTCATTCATTGGCTCATGGTATTCAGTGGGTGAAGTAACTGTGCACATCCTCTCTCTGGCATTCCACAGGGCATAATAGAGTCCATGATGCTCCATGCTAATGTTTGGGTAAGAGAGTTTTATAGATTTAGTCTTCTCTGAGATAGGACCCAAGGTCTAAATTTTGGGAAAGAGTGGGGCCACTATTAGGGATCTTTACTATTGCTCTAATGCAGCCAATACCAGAAAGTTCCACACACATTTCATAGTTTATTTTGATCCCTGTTTAGTCTGCTTTATCTGTTTTTCAAATTTATTGTAACCTGTAGAAGAAAGGGCAAGAGAGTAGGCTTTCTAGAAACACTAACATGAGTAATTCTACTTCCTTCATGAATGAGAATGTTTCTTTGGTTTTTTAGACAAAGAAAAATTTAGAGAAAATGAGAATTGTATATTACTACCATCAAAGAACAACAATGTAACATTAATTTTTCTAAATAAATGAAATGTGTGGAATCTAGAAATGCCTTTCTATATAATTTTTTATAAACATATATTTTTATCCCCAGGGGTACAGGTCTGTGAATCACCAGGTTTACACACTTCACAGCACTCAGGTTCCTCAAAATGTTGAAAATAGAACTGCCCTATGACCCAGCAATTGCACTATTGGGTATTTACCCTAAAGATACAAACGTAGAGATGCCTTTAATTCAGAATCCGGAAGTTGCGATATTGAAATGATATCTGTAGCGCTATGGTCTTCCTGCCATGTGAAATCTGGAGCCAGGCCCAGTAGAAGGCTGTATTTGACTAGAATCAGCTAAAGCTGAAGAAGCAAATGTTTCTGGTTGTCAACTATTAAGCAATATACTGTTTTTCTTTATTTTTACTAATTCTATATACTTCTGCAATGTAATGGTAGCAAGCACTAGTGTTAACTGGTAGGTTTCTATATTTATTTTAGAAACTGACACTTCATAAACATCAAAGCATGATTGCATAGTGCTGTTTCCCTATGTCTAGAAACTTAATCATCACTATCATCATTTGATATTCTTTATAGAAAGATGGAAAATAAAATAGGATTAGCTCTTTATTTTCAGTTTAATTTGATCCTACTCTAAACTCCCAGGACTCTTATAATCTTATTTGACTATAACCCAGATTTAAACTATGGACGAATACACTTTGATATCTAAGAATACAATATAATATCCTATTGTAAGTTGATATTAAACTGCTCTTGTTTATGAAAATCTTCAAGAAAAAGTACCACTTAACCAATGAAGAGGCACTCCCAGTAGGAGATGACAAAGGAACACAAAATGGCAAATACTACCTTGTATTTGCAAAAAAGCTACTGATCTTTTACATTTTAAGAATGGCATGTACAGAAAATTTTCTAAAAATTTGAAAAGTGAAAGATGTCAACAAATTTTTGTCTTGATTATTTTAGTTCAGCCTGTGACATTTCTTATATAACCTTTAATTATTACCATCTTCTGAGTACGGTATGTAAGAGGACTGATAAATAAGGGTGCAGATCTTTGTTTTTCATTTGCCCGGGCTTATAGGATCATAAGTTAAACCTGTCCATTTTGTGATCTAATCAATTTTCTTTGGTTTAACACCAAGACTAATGCATCCCTTTCTTAGGCTCTTCCAGCTTATCTCAACTTAGAGTTTTAGTCATTCATGTAAAGCCTTTCATGTCAGTTTTATATTTGAAAATGGGTCCCAGCTGCTCTGGCTTTCTTAATCCCTCCCAGAAAGGCATATGTGACAGCGTCTCCCCCAGGGAGACTGCAGCTCTAAAGCTTTTTCTCCTAGGTAGGGGAAGTATAGTACCAGACTCTATTCATGCTTACTTCCCCAGCTGGCTAATTAGACCAATATATGTTTTATATTTTTATGAATAGACATAGGAATATAAGGAATGTAAGAATAGTGCTTTATACATATATAGTTATATATAATTACATACATGCAATAATTTGAGAAAATGCTATTTGCTTAGTTTTTTAAAACTTCTGTCAGGTGCTAGCTGTAGTAAGGATTCAATAAGTATTGACTAAATTAATGAATGAATGCATGAAGAGATAAAAGTATTAAGAAGCCAACACAAGGAATTCTCTCAGTTTCAATGCTCCACCCCATTTTATTTTTTAAATAAGTTTGAAAGCTGTTAAGTATTTGACTTTTATCGTATTTTTTATCCAATCAAAGAACCAAACACTTGTGGGCTTCTTTCCTGTCTTCTTAAAATTATATAACCCTACTTCTGAACTTACTCCCTAAGAAGTTTTAAGTGATCTGTTATCTACATTTGATATTATTAAATCATCTAATTTCACATTTAGAAATTTCTTAACCAAAGAATTCATAGGACAACTTTTTAATTTGATACATATAGCTTATACATGCCATATGGTAATTTGTTCCAGAAAAAAAGTATAATAATGGACTTGATTCCTAGATTCTAGATTACATCAGTGATATATAATAATATATAATAATATATGTTCTGGGTGGATACTTCCATTCTTCTAGTAAGTGTGGAAGAGATTAAAATAATCAATTTGGAATAATGGAATTCAAATTCTCTTTTAAAGATTAAAACAATACTGGAACTTTGGCCCAGAGTAGTAGAAAACACGATTGTGAATAGAATTCATCAAAATGTAGAAAAAGTAAGCATCCTGAAGCTATCTATTTCTGAAAAAATGACAAGCAGACTTTTGGCCAGTGCTAATTTCTTATTATATTGATTCAGGTTTTATTAAAATTCTGATGTCTCTTCGGGGTGAGCATAAGTGGCATATATAATAGCGAAGCCTTATTCAGGATATTGTTTACTCATGAATCACACCATTTACTAGCTGCACTGCAAGGCAAAACCTAAAGCATCTTTTCCAGATACCTTAGCAAAAGGTATCTTTCCCTATATATGGAAGATGAGACTTGTTTTGTATAATTGTTCCTTAGCATAATCACATTTGAAAACTGTTAAATGTAACCTACTGTTTTAAATATGTTCCTTTATAACCGAGAAAGACTTCCCAATCAACATAATCTTAAAACTTAAGTCATTTTTTTCTTTGACACTTTAAATGTATAAAAGATCATTCTCCCCATTACCACTTATGGTTGCCTGTCTGTCTCTAATTGCATATGCTCTTGAAACACTGTTGAGTGAGGATAAAAAGGAGTGCATTATATTTCAGCAATAAAGGCATTAGAATATTATTGTTCAAGAGAGAAAAATTTTTTAAGACAAATGGTGTGGTGATCTCGTTTTTCATCCTTATATGCTAACCATAATAGTTACAGTGTTTCCATGACCGTCTGAGCAACTGATTTACATTGCTTCTATACTACATATCTTGCTTGGTTTCCTAACATAAAGGGTATTTGCCAAATTCACTGCTCTCAGGAGAGTCCGCTTCCTATTTTCTCTGTAGTTGGAGACACCAAATCTTGATTTTTTGCATTAACATTATCAAGTAGGTATCAATACAAAGCCTTTAAACACAGTGTTTGCAGAAGAGTATTTCAGATACATGGTTTCTACAGTTTAGAAGAGGGTTGCTCTTTGTAACCCTGTATAAAATTTACATTTGTTGCTTAATAATCTATTGACCGTGGTGGCTCCATTCATTTTAGTAAACCTGAGATGAGCTGAAATTCTGATGCCTAGTCTCTTTGTTTGTCTTTCAAGTGGATTAAATGAGGGAGGTCTGTTAGTGCAATGGAGATGATAGAACAGCAGGATGCCGCAAGAGCTGAAAATGTATGCTTACAGCTATTAGTTGGGGTCAAAACCAGGTAGTACTCTTTCACTGAAAAAGAAAATAAGAGATCATAAGTGAAATTCGTGCTACACAGTTAGAAGTATCTATTATTATCTGGTAACTTAAAAATAATTTTTTTAAAAATTTATTTGACAGTGAGCGAGAGAGAGAGAGAGAAAAAGAGTGTACAAGTAGGGGGAGAGGGAGAAGCAGGCTCCTTGCTGAGCAGAGAGCCCGATGATGATGATGATGATCATGATCATGATCATGAGGATGATCCTGATGATGATGATGGTGGTGATGATGGTGGTGGTGGTGGTGATGCAGGGCTCAATCCCAAGAAAAATACATATTTGCTGTTGTAACTGAGATTTTGAGTTTATTTTTCGAATGTAGAATTATTGTACCAATAGTCTAATTATAATTAGCAATAATTAGCAATAGTTGAGTAATCTTATTCAGGGTTTCAGGCTAATAATG
This sequence comes from Mustela lutreola, assembly GCF_030435805.1. Lineage (NCBI taxonomy): Eukaryota > Metazoa > Chordata > Mammalia > Carnivora > Mustelidae > Mustela > Mustela lutreola. The sequence goes on from NC_081297.1 coordinate 110,188,375, forward strand.
TGGCACACAGCAGGTATAAATAAATATCTCTTCAATAAATAATGATGCTAATGGTTAAATTAGTTTTATGATCAGTAACTACATTTGAATTTATTCTAATTGTTTCTTCCTTAGTTGCTCTTGTCAGATTTTTCTACAAGTGTTAACTCATTGATCATATAGATCCTTTTGGAAAGCAGAATTCAAAGACACTCTTCAATTAAAGTTGTTTCACATTTTCAGGTCTGTAGTTGCAGTGTCCATCAAATAATTGGTGTAGTATCATGAGGGCTGTGTGGAAATAAGTGAATTGGTTTGTTATGCAGAGAAATGAATTTATTCCGTCGGAGTTCCACCATTCAGCATGTCAAGTTTCCTAGTACAAACTGTATACCCCAGTGCAGGCTTTGGTAGACACTTCTATCCTATGGGTTTTAAAGATGATGGAATAAAGACCTATCATATAGTCAATCCACAAACATCTTGTTAAGAATATACCAAGTGCAAACTGTGTGTCCATGTCTGAGCAAGGTAGGAAAGTGAGAAGAAATTGGAAAGTTGGAAGGAAAGAAAAGTGATAAGAAAGTGACTGCAGAGTTATAGGAAATCCTGGCTCTGGCCTCAAAGAGCTTATAATTTCACGGACACTGAGACCAGTGTCTAGCATATCACTGTGAACAATTCCAGACAGTTTACTTACAAAACAAACAAACTTTTTTTTTTTTTCACTTGGGTGCCGCTTTTTAATTTGTGTAATCCTCATCACTCCAATGCTGATGACTTTGTTTAAGAGAGCCCACTGTGTTGATGGCTGTCTTGTAGACAGTATCAAAGGGATTTCCCTATTTAATGTTTACACTGATGGTTACAGATGGGGTTCCCTGCTTCAATGAGGCTGTTGGGAATTTTCTTCAAATGGCTTCATTCAGGCATACTTATTATTTAATTGAAGGATCAGGGGAAACTTAGCCCAGAGGAAAGAAGACAGAGGGAGCATGTTCGGGAGCATCAAGTATTTTAAAGCCTGTCAACTGGAAGAAGGATTGAATATGAGGTAGGGAGACCAGATTGAGTGTAAGCTGTGTTCATCAGAGAATTTGGGGTTGCCCTGAATGGCTTAGAGGACTTTACATAAGGGCATGGGGAAGAGGAAGAGTACTCTCCATTGTACACTTATAAGAGTATAGTCACGGTTTTCACTCCTCTCTGCCCTTGGTTTAGAGTACACCAGTGTCCTGAGTCTGGCCCTAAGGTTCTGGACAGTCTTACCATCTGGAAGGCGAAGCAGTAGCTCTGATGTGTGTCTCCCTTCTTCCATTAGGTGTCCAGGAGTGTAGCTTTGGACCTGCATATTCTCCAGGGCCAAATGGTGATTATGGGGCGTGCTGGAAGCAGTGACCGGAGAATCACTGTGAGAGGCAGGTGCTTTTTCTAAACTAGAATGCAGGGGTGGGCCCTCTATACTGGCCTCAGCTGGGGTCACTGCAGGAGTATCTTGTTCATCGCAGTCCTTCCCATTGTTCATGGCCTGGACATCTCCTCTACCCTAGAGTGATCCCAGACTGGACTCAGGTCATCTTTTGCCTCTCAGACCCAGAGCACCACCACCCTCTTTGCTTTTACCTGTCTTCCTCCGTGGCTGTCACCATGCCATTTCTGATCAAGCCTTACTCATAATCAGTGCTCATCCTGTTTCTTTTCTCTAACAATTGATCCACTTATCAGAAAAAGTATAGACGTTAGAAACCACACCAAGACTTATTTTTTTCTCTCCTTATTGGGAGGATATCTTATGTGTTTCTCTACAGTTATAAGGAATTTCTGAAACTTCATTACTAAACAGGGAGAAAAAGTACAGGTTAAGCCTTTATCTGGAACCCTTGCTTCCACTGCACGAGTTTAGATGCTTTTGGGAAAGAACTCATTCCCAGGGAAGATAATGAAGTTATTAATAATACCTTAAGGGCAGGAGAATATACTTAGGGAGAGTTAAATGGAAACCTTAGCAAGAAAACTTCTAAGGTCTGTAATTTAATGAACTAATTCCGATTTTGCCCCGCAGATTACTATGTATCTCAACTTCTACACACTCATACTTTTCCCAAATCCAGTAAGTATCTTTATGATCATTACTTTAAATTCTCTATCAAGCATATTACTTATATCCATTTCACTTAGATCTCTTGCTGTGTTTTGGTCCCGTTCTTTCATTTGGGACATATTTCTCTGTCTTCTCATTTAGTCTCTCTGTGTCTGCTTCTCCATGTTAGGAAAGTCAGCTACTTCTCTTGCTCTTAATGAAAGTAGCCTTATGACGAAGAGGTCTTGTAGTGCCCTGCAGTGTGATGTCCCCTGTTCTCCGGGGCCTGGAATTCTGGAAGTATCTCCTACGTGTATTGCATGTGCTTTGCTGTTGAGTACTGACCTCTTTTTCCTTCAGTCCAGATGTCTTCAGAGACTCTCTCTGCCTAGTGTGGGAAGTATTTGGTCCCCAGAAGGGGTGGGGTGTGTTTTAACAAAGTATCCAGTGACCTGTTATGTTATGAAGTGAGACTTACCCTCTGCCACGGGAACTGAGGTCCTGCAAAATGAGTGGTTTGGCAGGTGTAGTATTGGCAGGGTTTGTGCTGGTCTTCCGGGGGAGGGGCCCCGCAGTGTGGGGACTAAGGTGAGTGTGAGTGGGAAGGACGGATCCCTTCCGTTTAAGGGGGTATGGAGGGGGGTGATTTATGTAAGCAAGTTAAGTAGCAAGTGTCAGTGCTAGTTCCTGCAGGTGGCCATTGTTTATGGTGGGGGCTGGTGAGGGAAATGGAGCCTGCTAGCTGCTTTGCTCCTGGAGGAGTCTCCCCATGATTCCTGTCTCTCCTGGCTATGCTCTGAGATAAGCAAATCATTCTTCCTACCATCTGCACCCCACCCCCACCCCATGTTTTTGAAACTGCTGGTTCTGTGCTCTATCTGCAAGGGCTGTTTGTCATGCTTTCTCTTTAAGTTTGGAAATTCTGCTTCTTAATGCCCTCCAGGCTCTACCGGAGCTGAACCTACTGATTTTTAAAATTCCAGGCTTTATGTCCTGCTGGTTGTAAGAACTCATGAAATTCAGCCCCTCTTGCTTTCAAAAGCAAATATTACGGGGTTTCACCCTCCCTGGTTTGTGGGCTCCTTGGTGTGAAAGTCTGTTTTTCACCCTTCTGCGCCACGGGCTCCCTTCCCACCACAGACATCTACGGTCCTTTTCCAACTCGCATTTTCACCTTTCCTACCTTCTTTAATGTGGCCTCTTCTCTGCCTTTAGTTGTGGAGTTTGTTCTGCCAGTCTTCCCCCCCCCCCCCCAAGATTTTATTAGTTTATTTTCCAGTGAGAGAGAGAGAGAGAGAGAAAACAGGCATAAGCCGAGGGAGCAGCAGGCAGAAGAGAAGCAGGCTCCCCGCTGAGTTTTTATGCTCTTGTGAGTGTTACCTTGTTGTATCCGTAGGCTGGGGCAAACTTAGTGTTCTCCTACTCTGTCATCTTCCCCGTGGGCCAGTGTCCGCTTAATACATTTTTCTCATCAACCACCACGTTTGAGAAATGATACTGAGATAGCACTCATTCAATTCTCACAACATCTTTTGGAGGGTATATTACCTTAATTTTAAGAAGGAGAAAATTGGACTTAGAAAGAATTGCATACATGTTTAAGATAAGTTAGAAAACGATGGAGACTGGACCGACATTTTGATTACCCTGAATCCCAAAACTCACTTTCCTCTATACCATAATCTACAACCAAGAGAAGGCAGAGTCCTCTGGGAATGAGATCCAAGTTGAGTGTTTGGGAGGAGTAAAGGCAGGAAGAAGATACTGAGATTGAGATTGAAATTGAAATTGTCAAATTCACAACATTCAAGGGTCAGCTTATAAGAGCCATGAACGGCTATACTTTACAGTAGAAGAAGCAGGTTTACATTATATGGAAGTGCTAAATAGGAAATTAGTATGCCTTTTTGTTTCTGCTCTGCAATAAGAGCTGCCTCTAACATTTCTTTTAAGTACCAGCTGTGCAGTCCTTCATGCAATTTCTTTCAGTAAGGGGCTGTGAGTTATTTACCTTCTTTGTCATATCTCCTCTACATGTGTCTGTGTTTCTTGTCTTTAAAAAACTTTTTTTGCTTGTATGATCTGTTTTAACTTATTTTCTACAATGATTTGGAAACAGTCTGTCATTTAGAAGACATACAGACTTTAGTACAACTGCTGCTAACCTTAAAATTGTAAGCAATTAACCTGGAAATACAGGGATTGCTGCTTTCTTCCCAACCATTGTCAATTTATATTGGTGTTATAAACCTAAACTCTTGTTTTCTTTCCTTCCTTTTGAATTATCCCTATTACTTATTAACTTATCCCTATTACTTTAAAACCTTATGTTTGGTGATCAGATTTGTGTGTCTATCTAATAGAACTACTGGTATTTAGGTATAGCATTCTAATTTTAATATTAGCTAATTGATTCTTATAATAATTTTCTCATAGTTAATCCTTAATCTCCCATTCCCATGCCATTGTTTTGCATTTGCTTAAAGTAGATTTTTTTTTTCTGGAAAGATATTTGAATGGCTGCTATATTTTCTGAGCCTTTCCACATATGAAGTTGTCTTTTTTGTTGGCTTCACACATTAATAACTTTGCCAGATATTGAATTCTGGCACCATTACCTTTTAATTTATATTGGTAAAGATGTTATTACATAGTGTTCTATGATTAAGTGTTATTGAAAAAAAGCTGTGTTTGGGCTGCCTGGGTGGCAGAGTCAGCTGAGTGTCTGACTCTTGGTTTTCGCTCCAGTCGTGATCTTAGGATTGAACCCGGTGGCAGTCTCTGCATTCAGTGCAGAGTCTGCTTGGGATTCTTTGTTCCTCTCCCTCTGGTCCTCCCCTCTCAAATAAATAAATAAATTTTAAAAACAAACAAAAGAAAACTGTGTTGGAACACCTGGGTGGTTCAGTTGGATAAGTGTCAGACTCTTGATTTCATCTCAGTTCATGATCTCAGGATGGTGGGATGGAGTTCCATTTGGGGCTCTGTGCTCAGCAAGAGCTGGCTTAAGATTCTCTCTTACTCTCTCCCTCTGCCCCTCCCCCATGTGTGTACACACTCTCTCTCTCAAATAATTAAATCTTTAGGGGAAAAAAAGAATACTGCAGTATATATTACTCTATGATTAAATGCTATTGAAAGAAAACTATGCAACTTGATTTTATTTCATTTGGGCCCATCTTCTTTATTTATATAATTTGAAAATTATACTAAGTATGATTTTATTTTATTTTATATATTTTTTAAAAATTTTTATTTATTTATTTGAGAGAGAGAGGGAGCATAAGCAGGTGGAAGGGTAGAGGGGTGTTTTAGGTCCTTAGAATTTTCATATAAATATTGTAAGTAGCTTGTCAATTTCACAAAGAAGTAAGGACTTTCTTCAGAAAATTGTTCCTTTATTATTTGCTTTGATTCTTTCTTTCCTTCTTTTCTCCGTTCCTTCCTTCCCTATTGATCATAGATTGAAGCATCTATTTCTTTCTCTCTTTTTTCTGTTTTCTCTCATAGTTAAAGTTTTTAGGGCTTCCACGGGAGTTCTAGCTAAATTTCTCCAAGTAATCTTAGAGTTTACCGATCAGACTTTCTGTTTTTAACGGTCTCCGTTGTGGATTTAACTTAGTGATTATGTTTTCATTTCTAACTAATTGTTAGTCTTTGATTTATCCCTCTTAACTGTACTGTCAACTCACTGGTCCTTTGAATCTTGCTGGTACATGGATTAGTCATTTTCTAAAGTTTATTTGATTCTGGCAGTAAATCAGTATCTGATGCAACCAGTTTCTTTCACAAAAGAAGGAAGTGTCAGGTTTGTTTTGTTTTCTCCTTTTAACCTAATATAGTGCCTTCAGCATAATATAGTGCAAAGTGTACCTGTTGGATCAGTGGATAAGTGTAATTTTTCTAAGTGCTTCCCTTTAATTATACTCCAAAACTTTTTACGTTTCATGATTTTGCAGTTTTCTTTTACTTCCAGAAGGTTGGCTATGCTTGCCAACCTTTGTAGGAGTTGAGTGGGTTTTGTTAGAAATTGGTATGCTTCCTGATATCCCCAAATGTTACAGAGAGGCCCTGTGAGTCTAGATAGAAGGAAGTAGGGAAGAAGCAAACAACCAAATCCACAAAGATATAAATTACCAGTATGAGAGGACCAGGGAGGGAGAGAGCTGATGCTGTGAGGTATTATGGCATGGAGCTATGTTTCTGTGACATGTATTAGATATCCCATGTGTGTAATTCCAGGCCTGCTTCAGTTCTACCTTTGCTACAAGCAAACCATGGAGCCTTCCAGTGTTGGCTGTGTGGTCCTGTGCTATTAGACTGAAAAGACAAGAAAGAAGAAATATACATGGTCTGAAAGTGCCCTTTAGTTAATAAAAGTTGGTTGAAATATCTTATCTGTTGTCTAATATTTTGATTCCCATGGGGGCCTTCTACCCTTTTTTATTTTGGGTATGGAGTAATGGAGATCTCTTCTAGTGTCCAGTGCTAAGGCAATGTTTCCAATTTGAATATTCTATTAGTCACCTTAGTGAGATTTTAGAAGGAAAGCTAGACTTATGAGCTTATGTAGCCATATTTCTCAGAAGTCACATAGACTTTAAAAGCCCTAGTCCAACATGGTATCTTATTTTATAGCTTGAAATAAGGGTGCAATTTTCAGTTTCTTTTGGGTCTGAAGTTGTGCCAGAATGACCTAGAGAAGGGTTTCCCTTTGCCTTAAACCTAAAAGTATCATTCTTCTAATGATAGGGCCCATGTTTTTAACCAAGCATTGTCTTGGGTTCCTACTGGAAATGTACCCCATTCCTTTTTCTTTTCCTTCCACGAACTATTATTTCACTTCTGAAAACACAGGTATAGAAAATCACTGACCTCTGTCACAGAAATGTACATTTGATGACATTTGTCTGATGTATTGGGAAAGGAAATGTCATCTTTTGCTAGATTTCTCTAGTCAAGAAAGATTGAATATTATAACATCAGAGTTCTAGCTGTTTTCCTGACTTTTTAGTTCTGTTAGTACATCTGTGCTTGAGGCAGTAGGAGCATCAACAAAATAAAATAACTGTACTTTGCAAAGGAGGAAAATTTCCTGTTTAGATTCGTCATTGAGAGCAATAGATTGGCCACCTTCTAAATGTTTCTTAGGAGGAAAGGTCCTGATTTTATGTTGCTCTACAGCTTCTCTGCCCATCAGAAGTGTTCCTGAGAGTAGATTAACTTTATTATTTGTTTCCAACACAACAAATTTAAGCAATTAGAATTTAAGCTGGTAATTTAATCACCCGACAGCTAAAGAAGATTGCATATTGTACGGAGACCAATATATCTATTTTATGTGGCAAATGGATAGTCTTATTCACCATGATTCATTTACCTACTGTTTTGTGTGCACATTCTTTTGTCAAATTGATGGGTGACACAAGCTGTTCTACTAACACCAAAGAGAAATTACTGTTTTACCACAATGTTCAGCGGCAATATTTTTGCTTTGTATATATAAAATTTCATGCAGGTAAATGAAATATCAGTCAATAAATATTTATCGAACCTCTTAGCTTATGTTTAGTGCCTTGCTGGATTCAGTGGAGGATACAAAAATGCATAAAGCATGGTACTTGCACGTAAGTTAGAGAAGAAATTTGGTCTATATAGCTTTATGTGTTCTATTGCATTTTAATAAGTTTGAACATAAGTTAGAAATCTTTTTATCTAGGCCTTTTATTTATTTTTTTCAAATTTTTATTTAAATTCTAGTTGGTTAACATATAGTATAATATTGGATTCAGGAGTAGAATTTAGTGATTCATCACTTACATTTAACACCCTGTGCTCATCATAACAAGTGCCCTTCTTAATGCCCAGCGTGCATTTAGCCCAATCCCCGCCCACCTCCCTCCAGCAACCCTCAGTTTATTCTAACGTTAAGAGTCTCGTGGTTTAAAAGAAAAAAATTCTAGCTAAAGCGAAAGACTCTCTGTGTTTGGTTTTTTCCTTAATTTTTATTTATTTATTTTTAAAAGATTTTATTTATTTATTTGGCAGACAGATCACAAGTAGGCAGAGAAGCAGGCAGAGAGAGAGGAGGAAGCAGGCTCCCCACCGAGCAGAGAACACAATGCAGAACTTGATGCGGGGCTTGATCTCAGGACCCCAGGATCATGACCCAAGCAGAAGGCAGAGGCTTTAACCCACTGAGCCACCCAGGTGCACTATCTGGGTTTTTTAAAAGGCCTAGGTGTGGAGGGAAGCAAGCCATATCTAAGCCTTTTAAAAAGCACAGATAGTCTTTCTCTCTAGCCAGACTTTTAAATTTTTTTTTAATAGGGAGAATTAAAATTTGTATTTAACAAGTAAATGGAACTGATTTTATTCGTGGGCTAGGCCTTCTTATTGGACTAGTGAATTGAACATGACAGGCATATAGTAGATAAGCAACCCTGACACTTAAATGCATTCTATTTGAGTGTGTGAAACAAAAAAATAAACCAACAATTATAGCATGGTAAGTGATTTAATAGATATTTGCAGACTATTGTCTGTGGTCATATCACCTAACTTAGAATATCAGGAAACGTTCCTGGGAAGTAGAGGTAGTTGATCTGTGCCTCAAAAATGGAGAATGTTGTGCTCAGAAGTCTAGCATTTTCCATACATGGATCTTAGGCATTTGAATATACTATAGTCCCTTTTATCTTAAAAAAATAAACCACCGAGGTCTTCCTGGGCTCCTGTAAGACCTTCAAGCTGCTGCCCCATCCTGCTCCTCTACTTCATAGCCAGACCTCCCCATCTTCCAGGCACTCTTCATTTTAGCACTATTCACTTCCACTCACACCATTTCATTGATTGGCTTTTATCAGGACCACCAGGGACTTAAAGACTTAAGAGGACAATATTCAGTTCCCACCTTACCAGGAACTCTCTAATTTTTTGTATTTTATCAACTCCTTTTTGCAAACATGGTTTTTCTTTGACTTTTGTGAAACTCAAATTCCCTCTTTTTTTTTTTTTTTTTTAATCTTTCTTCTCTTTCTTTAGTTCCTTCTCATTTTGGTTTGGAGACTTCTCCTTCTCTTCCTGTTCTTTAAATGCTGAAGCTCCTTGTGGGTGCATCCTAGGATGATCTTGTCTTGTCTCTCAGGACATTTCATTTCACTTCAAAGACGTCCCATATCACGTGTTTATTTAAGACTCTCCCAGACTTCTCTCCTGAGAACATCATGTAACTATCCAAAGGTTCTCTTGACATCTCCATTTGGATGGTCCTATGGACATCTCAGATTATAGTGTTCAAAGCATGATCTTTGCCTTGAAATCTGTTTTTCCTCTGGAAGATGGGAATGGGCCATACCCTAAATTTCAGAAAGATAAAACCTGGAATTCATTTTCAATACCTCCTTCTCCCTTCCTTCACACAGATAATCATATATTGCCTTGAGGATTTTACATCTAAAGTGTTATTTAATCCACCCTCTTTATTCCAGTTCTATAGTCTCTACCCTTAGGTTAGGTTCCTCTTTCACTCAGACCTCCATGACAACCTGCTGAGTGGTACCTCCGATTCTACTCTTACTTCACTCCAATCCATTGTCTTCACAGAAGAAGTATGATCTTTTAAAAAGACAAATCAGATCATTCAACTTATAAAATCCTTCACAGGATTCCCATTCCTTAGAGTCTGTAGGATCTGGATTTGCCCCAACTCTAGCTCTCTCTGTGGTGCCAGAATACCCAGGTAAATGCTGAATCTTTCATCCAGATTGTCATATACAGAACAGCAACTGGTCAGATTGAACTTTTGAGGAACTTCCTCCAAATTTACATATTGGAAATACCGAGAGATTCTAACCATGTGGCTTCACATTCCCATGTCTTTGGTCATCATTTTTTCCTCTTCCAGAAGCCTCCCTCTTTTCTGCCTAGCATCCTTTTCCCTGTAAGTGTTCCTTTAACATTCATGTGTGATAAAGATTCTCATTTCTGTGTTTCTAAAGAACTCTGTAATTTTTTTTTTTTTAAAGATTTTATTTATTTGTCAGAGAGAGGGAAAGAGAGCGAGCACAGGCAGACAGAATGGCAGGCAGAGGCAGAGGGAGAAGCAGGCTCCCTGCCGAGCAAGGAGCCCGATGTGGGACTCGATCCCAGGACGCCGGGATCATGACCTGAGCCGAAGGCAGCTGCTCAACCAACTGAGCCACCCAGGCGTCCCAAGAACTCTGTAATTTTTGAAAATCACCCTAGCTCACAGTTACTGAGTATTTGCCCTAACTGGGGTTCATTTTAAGCGATTTAGCTATATTTTCTCATTTAATCCTCAAAACAGCCCTTTAAGGAAGGTACAAATTATTATTCCCATTTTACAGACAAGGAAACTGAGGCACTGGGAATTTCAATAACATAAATACATGGTGGGGTTAGAATTTGAACCCAGGCACTTTTACTACTTGTCTGTGTGCTCACCACTGTGCTATTTACACATTAAAATTATTTGTTTCAAGGTCTATAATCATCATAAGACTGTAAGCATGTTGACTTTAGGAATTATGATTTAGTCACTGCTCTATTTTTATAATCTACCTTACTGGCTGGCCTATAGAACTGTTCTTTTGTTTTTGTTTTTTTAATATTTTATTTATTTATTTTACAGACAGATCACAAGTAGGCAGAGAGGCAGGCAGAGAGAGAGGGGGAAGCAGGCTCCCTGCTGAGCAGAGAGCCTGATGTGGAGCTCGATCCCAGGATCCTGGGATCATGGCCTGAACCGAAGGCAGAGGCTTTAATCCACTAAGCCACACAGGTGCCCCTATAGAACTATTCTTAAATACTTGTTGAAACAAACTGAATCAGTTGGCTGTCTTGACATTGTATAGACAGGATTTCACTCCTCTGAGCTCAGTGGATATTTAGAGGTAACGGAATTTATAGCCATTATGGAATGTATGTGGTAGAAGAAGCCCCAGCATCCAAAGATTACACATTCTTTGTGAAACATTATCCATTTGGCTGTGGTTTGCTTACCCGTGTTCAAAGGTCTGTGATTAATCCCTTTGCTCATCTCTTAGGCTGCCTTAGGCTGATATTACAAGGACTTTAAAGCAATCATCTTTGGCAGCTGAGCTCTTAGCAGGTCATCTTCATGCTATTAAAAGATACATACTTGTCCAGATAAATATCAGAACAGAGGGAAGAAGTTATCAAATCTCTTGGATTTCTAATATGTATGGAAGGAAATTGATATGGTTCAAAAGATAACTCTATGATATGTCATATGTGTGGGCTGTTTGTTTGTTTGTTTGTTTTTTTTTTTTTTTTTACAATTACAACTACACTTTAAAGTTTTTCTAGTATTTCAGGTGGATAAAGAAAATTAATAGTGTGATAGCTATTTTAATGCTTGTCATTACTAATGACTTGATTATACTTCTTGGAAGCAATAAACTTTTACATTCTTGCAGCAAAGCAGAAATAGAATTGGGGTTTCTTTCTTTCATTCTTTTGTGCTTTTTTTTTCCCCCCTCTAGCTATGGAACATGAACCATAGGTTGGAAAAGATTTCAGGTGTTTCTTTCTACCCCAAAGAATGTAGGGATATATGCATAGAAAGACATCCATTAGGAAACACTTTGGGTCAAATCAAGGCTCTGATATGCACGGTATTTTATTATAGTCATCCAGTTCATGTACATGTGACTGTGATTGCAGTCCCATATCATCAGTGCTGTAATGGTTTCTTCACATACCAAAATGTTTAGCAGAGCCACTTTGTTTCTCTACCCTTTCATCTTACGCACATGGGAATGGTCAACTGTAAGCTGAGAAAAGAAAGGGAGATCTTCATAACTGCATTGTATTTGACTTGTTTAATTTTAATTCATGGAATAGAGATTATGTTTAATTGGAAAAAGAAAGAATTACTTTTGGAACATTTGTTCAGTATGATTAATAAAAAAATAACCTCAACTGCAATTTTGTCAATAACAAATACGAGTATCATAAACCGCAACACAGCTGTTTCATGTTATTTGTGCTTCTATTTAGGTAGTGTGGTATGAACCTCAGAATGAAAACCAGCATGACAATATTATTTAAGTACTACTGAAAGGCCTCATACCATTTTCCAAGCAGCATGTTAAACTAAGGTCTGACCTTTCCATGCTCATTAGAATTTGCTGACTCTTCACACAACTCTGGGGGTTCCCTTTCTGCCATTGTGGCAAAAGTGACCAAGCAGTTCCCCCTATCATTTCTTCTCACTTTTATTACTGCTGAGTAGTTATTATAGTTGGCTGACAAAGTGATTGAATGTCAAAAACTCAAGTGTGAGGCACATGAAGCAATGTTCCTTTTTTTCTGAGAAACCTTCACTACCACCCAGAGTTGAGGATGACTGGCAAGAAGTTGTGTAATGCTGTTGAAAGGGCCGGTGGCCGTAACAGTTAGTATGCACGTTTGACTTTGCCACAAAGTCAAGTAATGGTCCCAGAGAAAGCAGGCCAGGACCAAAGGCAGCCCACCATCCAGGACCCACACTCCTTCTACACTGTTGCTCTGCCATTCTCAACTTGTGATTTCCATCTTATGGTCTAAAGTAGCTGCTTTGATTCTCACCATCATATCAACTTTCTAAGTCAATAGTAAAGGAGAAATTGAAGTGGAGAGAATGCTTCTTTCCTTCCTTCCTTCCTTCCTTCCTTTCTTTTTTTCCCTCTCTCCTTCCTCCTCCCTCTCTCGCTCCCTTCCTTCCTACTTTCCATCCATCCATCATGACACAGAGGTTGCACCAGTGTTTCCCGCTCGCATCCCATAAGCCAGAACTCTGTTACATGAACCAACCTAGCTGCAGGGAGATTTGGGAAATGTAGTTTTTTGTTGAGTGGCCATCTGCTTAGCTAAATATCAGAGGTATTACAATTGAAGGAAAAAAGGAAAGCATGGATTTACAACTGATACTGTTATAATCACTGCTGGTGAAAACTGAGGGACAAAGTGATATGAAGCAGAGGTAAGCAGATGATCATCCTTTAGCTCTGGTAACTTGTAAGTATATAAGACACAGAGAACAATTATAGTTAACTAAAATTAACCAAGACAAGTTTGGAGAACCAGGTACAGAAGTAGGCTGAAAACAGTGCAGCTACAAACATAATGCACATCATATTATGGAATGACCTACTTATTATAGTGCTGCTAGTGACATCTTAGATTCTTAATTCTGTTCCCAATCTCATTACTGAAAACTAGGTACTGGATGTTGCCAAAGTTAGAAATGAATTTTTTTTTATTGTGGTAAAATTGGCATATAACATATTGGTTTCTAGCATATAATATAGTAAAATTGGCATATAACATATTGGTTTCTAGCATATAATATAGTAATTTGTATACCACAACTTCTTTAACCATTCATTGATCAATAGGACACTTAGGTTATTTCCATATCTTGGCTATTATAATGCTGCATAAACACAGGAGTGCATATATCATTTCAAATGATAAGTTCAAATTATTTTCCTTGGATAAATACCAAGACATGGAATAGATGGATCATATGGTAGTTCTATTTTTAATTTTTTGAGGTACCTCCACACTGTTTTCCATAGTGGCTGCAACAATTTGCATTCCCACCAATAGTATACAGATTTTTCTCTTTTCCCCATCCTCTCCAAGACTCGTTATTTCTTTTCTTTTTGCTACTAGCCACTCTGATGGATATGAGGTGATATCTCATCATGGTTTTGACTTGCATGTCCCTAATGATTTGTGATGTTGAACATCTTTTCATGTGCCTGTTGCCCATCTATATGTCTTCCTTGGAAAAATTCATATTTGGATCCTCTGTGCATTTTTAAATCAGATTGTTTATGTTTGGCTATTGAGTTGTTTGAGTATACATACCGGATTTTAACTCTGGATATTTTGGATATTATAAATGTATTTTCTTTTTTTTTTTTTTTTTTTTTTTTTTTTTTTTAAAGATTTTATTTATTTATCAGAGAGGGGGGGGGAGAGAGCAAGCACAGGCAGACAGAATGGCAGGCAGAGGCAGAGGGAGAAGCAGGCTCCCTGCCGAGCAAGGAGCCCGATGTGGGACTCGATCCCAGGACGCTGGGATCATGACCTGAGCCGAAGGCAGCTGCTTAACCAACTGAGCCACCCAGGCGTCCCTATAAATGTATTTTCTCATTCAGTAGGTTGATTTTTAATTTTGTTGATTGTTTCCTTTTTTGTGCAGAAGTCTTAGTTATATTTAGTCCCACTTATTTGTTTTTGCTTTTGTTACTTTTGCTTTTCGAGTCAGATTAAAAATTTCAACTCCAAGACCAATGTCAAGGAGTTTACCACCTATGTTTTCTTCTAAGAGTTTTATGTTTTCAAGTCTTATATTCAAGTCTTTAAACATTTTGAGTTAATTTTTATATATGCTATAAGATAGTGATCTAGTTTTATTCTTTTGTATGTGAATGTCCAGTTTTCCAATGCTGTTATTGAAGAAATTGCTCTTTCTCCATTGTATATTCTTGACTCCTTTGTCAAGAATTAATTGGCCATATGCATATGGGTTTATTTCTAGGCCCTCTATTTTTTTAAATCTATATGTCTCTTTTTTATGCAAATTCCATACTGTTTTGATTACTGTAGCTTTGTAGTATTGTTTGAAATTAGGAAGCATGACACCTCCAGCTTTGCTCTTCTTTCTCACAATTGTTTTAGCTATTTGGGTTCTTTCATGGTTCCATACAAACTTTAGAATTATTTGTTCTAGTTCTGTGAAAAAGGCCTTTGGAATTTTAACAGGGGTTGCATTGAATATAAAAATTGCTTTGGGGACGCCTGGGTGGCTCAGTTGGTTGGACGACTGCCTTCGGCTCAGGTCATGATCCTGGAGTCCCGGGATCGAGTCCCGCATCGGGCTCCCAGCTCCATGGGGAGTCTGCTTCTCTCTCTGACCTTCTCCTCGTTCATGCTCTCTCTCACTGTCTCTCTCTCAAGTAAATAAATAAAATCTTAAAAAAAAAAAAAATTATAAAAAAAAAAAATAAAAAAAATAAAAAAAAAAAATTGCTTTGGGTAGTGTGGACATTTTAACAATATTAAGTCTTCCAATCCATGAGCACACAATATATTTCTATGTATTTGTGTCTTCTTCAGGTTTTTTCATCACTGTCTTACAGTTTTCAGTACACATTTCTTTCACCTCCTCGGTTAAACTTATTCCTACTTTTTTAAAAAATGCAATTATAAGTGGGATTGTTTTCCTAATTTCTTTGTCAGGTAGTTCATTTTCAGTGTACAGAAATGCAACTAATTGCTACTTTTGACTTTGTATTCTGCTACTTTATTGACTTTGTTTATTAGTTCTAGCAGGTTTTTGGTGGAATCTTTAGAGTTTTCTGTGTATAATATCCTGTCATCTGCAAATAGTGACAGTTTTACTTCTTCCTTTCCAATTTGGATGTCTTTTAGATCTTTCTCTTGCCTAATTGCGGTGGTTAGGATTTTCATACTGTGTTGAATAAAAATGGTGAGAGTGGACAGTGTTGTTTTGTTTCTGATCTTAGTTGAATATGATCTTAGCAGGGTGTTTGTCATATTTGGCCTTTATTAAATTGAGATACTTTCCCTCTCTACCCTCTTTGTTGAGAGTTTTTATCATAAGTGGAGGTTGAATTTTGTGAAATGCATTTTCTATATCTATTAAGGTGATCATATGATTTTTATCCTTCATTTTGTTAATGTGGTATATCACATTGATTTGTGAATGTTGAACCATCCTTACATCCCTAATATAAATCCCACCTGATCATGGCATATTATCCTCATAATGGATTGTTGAATTTGGTCTGCTAATATTTTCTTGAGGACTTTTGTATCTTCATTCATTAGGGATATTGCCTGTAATTTTCTTTTCTGTAAGCTTGTCTGCTACTGGAATGAGGGGACTGCTGACCTTGTAAACTGAGTTTGGAAGCATTCCCTGCTGTCAAATGTTTTAGAAGAGTTTGAGAAGGAAAGGTATTAAATCTTTTTTGAATGTTTGGGTAGAGTTCACCAGTGAGAGTCTCTGGTCCTGAATCATTTTGGGTAGGTTTTTGATTATTGATTTAATTTCTTTACTAGTAATTAGACTGTTTAGATTTTCTATCTCTTCCTGATTTAGTCTTGGAAGATTGTATATATCTAGGAATTTGCCCATTTTTTTCTACAGTATCCAATTTGTTGGTATATAATTTTTCATAATAGTCTCTCGTAGCCCTTTTGGTATCAGTTGTAACTTGTCTTTCATTTCTGATTTTATTTATTTAAGCCTTCTTTCTTCTTTTGTTTTGATTATAACTAAAGATTTCTCAATTATCAAGAACCCAACTTTTAGTTTCAAAGAATTTTTTCTTTTTTCTTTTTGGTCCCTATTTCACTTCTTTCTAATCTGCTCTTTATTATTTCCTTCCTTCTAGTAAATTTGGGCTCTGTCCTTTTTTTAGTTCCTTTAGGTGTAAACTTAGATTGCCTATTTGGGATTTTTTTGTTGTTTCTTGAGATAGGACTGCTTTGAAGTTTCCTCTTATAACTGCTTTTTGTTCCCATACATTTTGGATTGTTATATTTATACTTTCATTTTGTCTCAAGGTATTTATTATTTCCCCTTTTATTTCTTCATTGGCCCATTGATTTTTCAGTAGTGTATTGTTTAATCTCTGTATTTGTGATTTTTCCATTTTTCTTCTTGTAATTGATTTCTAGTTCAATATGATTGTGGTTGGAGAGTATTCTTGATATGATTTTAATCTTCTTATATTATTGAGATTTGGGGGCACCTGGGTGGCTCAGTGGTTAAGCATATGCCTTCAGCTCTGGTCATGATTTCAGGATCCTGGGATCGAGCCCCACATTGGGTCCTTGCTTCTCCCTCTTCTACTCCTCCTGCTTGTGTCCCCTCTCTTGCTGTCAAATAAGTTAATAAAATCTTCAAAAAAAATTATTGAGATTTTTTTTGTGGCCTAACAAGAGATCTATCTTGGAGAACATTCCATGGGGTATTTGAGAAGAATGTTTATTTTGGTGCCTTTGGATGGAATATTTGATATATAACTATTGAGTCCATCTGGTCTAATGTGTCATTTCAGGCCAGTGTTTCCTTATTGATTTTTTTTGTCTGGGTATCTATCCGTGATGTAAGTGGGGTGGTAAAGTCCCCTACTATTATTGCTGTCAATTTCTCCCTTGAGGTCTTTTTCTAGATATCTACTTTATTTAGATATCTAGATATTTAGTTATTTAGATATTTAGTTATTATGTTGTGTTCTTCAGTTCTGTGATGTCTGTCTGATACTTTTATATATTTTCTATGTCTTTGTTGAGTTTTCACTGTATCCATCTGTTCTCTTAGGTTTGGAGAAGATATTTATGACCATTACTTTTAACTCTTTATCAGATAGATTATTTATCTCTGCTTCACTAAGGTATTTTTCTGAGGTTTTGTCTTGTTTCTTTTTGTTTGTTTGTTTTGGAATATCTTCTGTTTTCTCAATTTGTATGACTCTTTGTGTTTGTTTCTAGGTATTAAAAAAGTAGTTATCTCTCTCAGTCATGAAGGAGTGGCCAAGAAATGAAAGCCCCTCTGGCCACCAGGGTTAGGCAATCAAGGGGTGGCCCCTGGATGATTATGCTCACCTACCAGCTTCAGCAAGGCTGCAGGAGAGTGTTGAGAGCCTGGCACACCCATGACTTTACTAAGGCAGGGAAACTGTGCTGGGGACAAGGCATGCCCATAGCTTTAGCAAGACTATGTTTGTATGCTCCCACTTGCCTTAGTAAGATAGAGGAAGAATGCAGAAATCACCCTCAACAGTGCCTGTGCCCTCAAAGAGAATCTCTGCCCCTCTGAAAGCTACTTTAAGATTAATAAATGAATTTTCTGGGGCACCTGGGTGGTTCAGTGGGTTAGGCCTCTGCCTTCGGCTCGGGTCATGATCTCAGAATCCTGGGATCGAGCCCCGCATCAGGCCCTCTGTTCAGCAGGGAGCCTGCTTCCCCCCCTCTCTCTGCCTGCCTCTCTGCCTACTTGTGATCTCTGTCTCTCTGTCAAATAAATAAATAAAATCTTTTAAAAAATGAATTTTCTTCATAAATAATCCACCCAGTTCTCAAATTGCTGCTCTTGTGATGGGTCTCAGGACACATGAGTTTGTGTACAAGGCCCTCAAAAAGAGTATCTTAGATCCTCACAACCACCTGGGTCCCGGATGAAATCACCATTGGTCTCCAAGGCCAGATGTTTTGGGACCCTTATCTCTCTGGTACAGGTCCAAAGGGTTGAGATGCCCACTGTGGGACACAAACCCCTCCCTTCTCAGGGGGAAGCTGTGGACCAGTGATATCTCCCCTACCATTGTGGGTCATCTCACCGGGGATGGGGTTTTTGGCCAACTGCATCTCTGTGTCTCTTAACAGTCGCAGTATAGCCCTTTTATTCCTTGTTGTGAAATAGCCGTTCAGCTAGTTTCAGTTTTGTTTCTTTTTTTAGTGGGAACTATTCCATATGTAGCTGTAGATTTGGTATGTCTATGGTGAGGCAGCAGAGGGAACTAAGCTCGGGGTCTTCCTCTATCCCATTTGGACTAGCGTTGAATGGAATGAATGAAAACACATGGATATGAATTTTAAATTGTCTTTCCTTCTTTGAATTTTTGTGCTAGACTCAAAATCCCAGGTAGGGGCACCCATTTGTTGAGCTTAGCACAAAGGGCTGCATCCTAGGTATGCAACTATTTGGGCTTGGAGACCCCAGCAGTGGGAAGTGAAATTCTGTCTCCCACAAGATTGACTTACACAATTGTGGACACAAAGCATGAAGAGGGCTTTTTGTTGCTGCTGTTGTTGTTTATTTTCCCTAGGCAGCCATTTTTTTTAATGCCAAAAACCTGCACTATAATCTTGATACATTTTTCAAATTGAGCAAGCATAACTTAAGTGCTTAAGCGTGTGGCTTTAGAATTAGAGAAAATGGGTACAAGTCATTGTTCTGTAAAATCAAGTTATTCATGATGCCTACCTCCTAAGGGTTTTGTGGACAATATATGTAAAGTAGACGTTTAATAAATTGAGAAAAAAGGTGAAGGCACGCACACTAACTTTTAAATATAATTTGAAGATATTAAAAATACTTTCTTCCTCTTTAGCCGGTCTTAAGATTATCCACCCATCCATATCATCAGCTAATTAGCCATTATTCAACTCGGCTGACATTCTGAAATCAATTTGGAATCCCTTAATAAGCAAGGTTGACAATCAGGCTAATTTGGTGCTCACCCTAAACTGATCCAGATTTATAAGCTAGGTAAAGAAAATATTGTGCACTACGTTTGTAGTGGATTAAAGACAGCAAATTTGTCCCTACAATCTAGAAATACAAATAATAACATCTCAAACACATATTGCAATTATAGTTCTCTTTAGATATTAAATGAACAGCTTTTGTTTTCCTCTCTCACAAGTGAATTCTCCTTGACAGTACTTTTGTGCTGATAATAAAAGCATTTAAAACTTGATCCTTTCTACCAACCACTTCAAACTTCCTCCTCTAAAAAACATCTTAAGCAGTATTAGGAAGAATGACAAAGGCAGGCTTAAGTACCTCTGTAGGCTGCCAAAAATACAGGTTGGATGGTGTTCAGCACCTGGAAAATTCGTTAAGACCATATGGACTGTCAAAAGTTCAATGTACTAGAGAAGAAAACTCCCTGCAGTGCAAGCATTTGAATAAGAAAATCATCGTAAATAATGGCTCTAGGGGATTACTGTGATCATTCAGAAAGTTGCAGGTTCTGCTGTTAAAAGAGAAATTATAAACTAAATTATAAACTCAGTTGTGGAACAGGGAACCAGACAAAGAGAACTGGAAAGAATTCTTTGGATGAATAAGATCAGCGTCCCTTTACTTGACCTTAGTTCATAGGGGTCTTAGGGTTACATATCTATTATGTCCGTGCATATGGTAGGGTGAAGTCAAGGTAGTAAAATAAAACTAAAGCTTTCCTGTTTGTTCGATTTCTGTTTTCATTTAAAGGACAGATTACTATTTGTCAAAACTTCTATATTAGTAAAATGAGCACAAAATAAGAAAGCCCTGAATTATGAAAATATTTTAGAGGTGACTGGCTGGCTCAGTCCATAGAGCATCTGACTCGATCTCAGGGTTGTAAATTTGACCCCCACACTGGGTGTAGAGATTACATAAAAATAAAATCGTTAAAAAATAAATAAAAGAATATTTTAAGGTGCCACAGATAGTGTTTTATAAATTAGAACTGTGCACTGCTCTTCAAATAATTATTTCTGAGCTTTATGGAAAAAAAGAGTAAGCTCTATGAATATTTCTTTTATGTATTTCTAAGATAAAATTAATTTTATTCTTTTTCTTTAGATTCATTAGATGAAACTTGCCAACTGATTTAAATAAACCTAGGATAGGCTTCCCTGCCATTAAAGAGTAAGCAGAGGAAAAGGGATGAGACATTCATGAAATGAAAGAAAAAAGACAGAAATTATAAAATGAAAAGAGACACATATATAATTTGTCAAAGAAGGGTTTGACAAAAAATACCTGATTTGTAATTGTCCCACAAAGAAACACTGATTTTAGAATTAAAGATGTTCATGTGTGTGTGCGTGTGTGGTTAAAATGCTAGGTACTCTGCTTATTTTAGTGAAGTGACCAGCATCTCATCTTGCTCTTTATTCTCACCACAAGAAGTAAAGAACATCTGCAGAATCCTCATTAATCTTATAAAGATCCCCTTTAGGGGGTGCCAGGGTGGCTCAGTTGTTAAGCGTCTGCCTTTGGCTCAGGTCATGATCCCAAGGTCCTGGGATCAAGCCCAGCATTGGGCTCTCTGATAGGCGGGAAGCCTGCTTCTCACTCTCCCACTCCTCCTGCTTCTGTTCCTTCTCTCGCTGTGTCTCTCTCTGTCAAATAAATAAATAAAATCTTAAAAAAAAAAAAAAAGATCCATTTTAGGATGCTGTTACCTATAAGGAACTGAGACCTCAGACAGTGAAGAGAGATAATACTTTTCAAATTAGCTTTCTTTTTTTCAAGAATACAAATAGTTCACTCTAGTTGTTGAAAATTTGTAAAATACAAAAAATAAAGATGCAAATAAATATCATAGTAAATTTGTCTCTAAAGGTTGATCATGAAGTGAACATTTTTGGTTCACTTCGTTCCAGTCTCCCCTTTTTTGTCCTTGCATACATATGCTGATACACCACATCCATTAAAATGATGTTTGTGAAGGAATGTTGAAGATGTGAGAAATTGTTCAGGAAAGAAAAAAAAATACACGATTTAAAACTATATGAACGAGTTGTTGTAGAATGGTTTTTTTTAATGTTTAGTGAACATTAAACAACAGCAATTCTTTATTAACACACAATCAGCAGGGTCCTTTTTACTAGGCATTCCCATTTTAACAAAACAAACCCCCTATGGTAGCTGTTGAGTCTTCTTTTTCTTTCAGCTCTGTGATGGACCATGAAACAGTCATAGGATGGGACACTTGTTAATCTGTGGAGTCAAAGGCATAACTCATGACCCCACAGAAAGACAGACTAAGTATTAAAATGTAGTATTGATTAACCTAAAGTGAGTATTCACTGTGGACTTGAATATGTGAAGGACGGTTCTATGGTTAAAGTAGAGACAGCTGGGCATGGAAGAAAGGGCAGATACGGAAAGGCAGAGAGGACCAAAGAAAATTTTACTGGACTAGTGGGCATGTCAGAGTATGTTAGATTTTGGAAGTGAAATTTGCAAAGGAATTTGGACTTGGTGTTGTAGCTCTGGAATGTTAAGTAAGTTTCAGTTTGCATGTCAACTCTCTTTGCCTGGTGGTGGCTGGGAGGCAGTGGCTCTGCTGACAAAGATTCCAAGTCTAGTCAAAGGAAGGACCAACATGCTCCCGATGGTCATGGGAGAAGCAGATTTGGCATACTGCTACATAGTCTATGATACAGTAGGCAAAACAGCATTAGGTCTATATTTAGAGCCACATCATTGTTAAATATGATTTTAAAATGTACATTCAACAAACATTTTGTTCCTATAGTATTTCAAGTTAGAAAATGAAGATAGGAACATTTATCAATACCAATGCTGTTGAAAATGGCACAATACAGCTCACAATACTTTATATTGCTTTAGCTGATATATGAAATTTAATTTGAAGCAAAATTGTTTTTCTAGGAAATAGTTGGTTGGATATCTCTAAAATAACACAAATTATCTACTTAAATTCATCATATGGGAAGAAAGTAATCTTTTCTAAAATTTATTAACACTTAAGTTTTTTTTGTCTATGTATTTAAAATTTTAAGTACTCTTTTAGCTTTTTACTTTGGTGGAGTGATCAGTTGGGAAAAGATATTGTTTAATTTCCCAAGTTATGTATTTATTTTAGTTGCCAATTGTTCATTTGTAGTTTATGGAAATTTGATCAATTTTCGCATATTGAATTTGTATCCTGTGTCCTTCCTGTGCTTATTTATTTGTTCTAGTAGCTCCTTTTTTTGTGGATCCTTTGGGATTTTCTACGTAGAATATAATGTTTTCTGCAAATAGAGACAATTTTATTTCCTCTTTTTCAATCTGTATACATTTTATCTCTTTTCCTTGCCTTACTACTCTGCCTGGGATCTCCAGTATGATGCTGAGTAGGAGTGATGGAAGTGGACATATTCATCTTTTTCTTAATCTTAGGGGGAAAGTATTCAGCCTTTCACTATTTAGCATGATGTCAGCTATATCTCTACTCACTTTGTGTTCACTAATTCTGTTGATTATTGATTGAGGATTGTTAAAGTCTTTATAATTGTGGATTTGTTTATTCTTCCTTGCACTTGAAATTTTTTTATTGGATCAATTTTTTAGAACAGTTCAAGGTTCGTAACAAAATTGAGGGGAAGATACAGAGAGTTCCCATATACCCCTGTTCCCCACACATCCATAGCCTACCCTATTATCAACAAAACCCACCAGAGGGTACATTTGTTATACCTGGTGAACCAACATTGATACATCATTAGTACTTAAAGTTCATAGTTTACATTACATCATTTAATTACATTACATTACTTTGGTATAGTACATTTACAAGTTTGGACAGATACATAGTTACATGTATCCAACATTATGGTATGGTATGGCAGAATATTTTCACTGCCTTAAAAATTCTGTCTCCTTGCCCTTTTATAAGTTTTGCTTGATGTGTTTTGAAGCATTTTTATGTACATTCACATTTAAGATATGTCTTCCTATGATATGACCCTCTTTTGATAATACATATTTGGTAATATTCTCATTAGAAAATTTACTTTGTCTAATGTTAATATAGTCCTCTCCAAATTTATTTTGATTTGTGTTTTCATGGTATATCTTTTAACATCTTTCTCTTTTAACCTGTGTATGGATTTCTATTTAAAGTGGGTCTTATAGTAGTGTCTTGTTCTCTTATCCAATCTGACAGCTACTTTTAATTGATGTATTTAGATCATGTACATTTAATATAATTATTAATAGATTAGATAGAAATCTACCATGTTGGTAGCAGTTTTCTATTTGTTCCATTTTTATCATTTTGTTTTTATTTTTCTATTCCTTTTATTTATTAATTTTTTAAAAGATTTTATTTATTTGTGAGAGAGTGAGCAAAAGTGAGAGAGAGCAAGAGAACATGAACAGAGGGGTGAGGGGCAGAAGGAGAGAGATAAGCAGACTCCCTGCTGAGCAGGGAGCCCAACATGGGGGCTCAATTCCAGGACCCCAGGACCCCAGGATCATGACCTGAGCCGAAGGCAGTTGCTTAACCCACTGAGCCACATAGGCTTCCCTTTCTGCTCCTTCTAAAGAATAAATTTTATGATTCCATATCTTACCTCCAGTACTGACTTATTTCTTATACCTCTTTTAAAATTTTTATTGATTGCCTTAGGTTTTAAAATATACATTTTAACCAATTCCAGCTTATCATCAAATTATATTACCTTACATAAAGTGTAAGGATCTTATAGCAGTGTATTCCCAATTCTTTGCCCTTCTCAATACTTTGAGCTGTTGTCAGGTATTTTACTTTTTTTTTTTTTTTTAAGATTTTATTTATTTATTTTTTAGAGATAAAGAGAAAGAGAACACAAGCAGGGGAAGCACAGGCAGTGGGAGAAGCAGGCTCCCTGTTGAGCCTGGAGCCTGATGCTGGACTTGATCCCAGGACCCTGGGATCATGACCTGAGCTGAAAGCAGATGCATAACCGACTGAGCCGCCCAGGCATCCCTCTATTTTACTTTTATATGTGCAATAAATACATCAAACACTGATTCTGTTGTTGCCTTAGACAGTTTTTAGAGTAAAAATGAATGAAAATGAATTATGTATGTACATCCATTTATTCAGTTTCCTTATCTTTGTCTTTCTTGGTAAGATCTAAATTCTCTTTAATATCATTCTTTTTTTCCGCTTAAAGGATTCCCTTAAAAATTGTTTCTGTTGGAAATAAATTCTCTCTCTTTTTTTTTTTTTTTGGTCTCAGAAAATAGTTCTCCTTTACTTTTGAAGGTTATTTTCACTGTGTATAGAATTATGGATTGACAGTTATTTTATATTTAGCACCTTAAAATAGTTGTTCTAGATTGTGCTTGGGGTTTTGACTCACACAATTTCTGATAAATAAATATGCCATAATTCTTAACTTTGAATCTCTATGTAATATGTTTCTCTTTTTTGATTGCCTTCAACAACTTGTCTTTATATTTGGTTTTCATCAGTTTGACTATAATGTAACCAGGCATTTAAAAATATTTATCCTGTGATGCCTGGGATCATGACCTGAGCCAAAGGCAGACACTTAACCAACTGAGCCACCTAGACACTCCATTTCCTTGTGTTTCTTTGAGTAATTTTTATTGATCTGTCTTCAGTTTCACTGATTTTTTTTTTTCCTCAGCTACATCAAGTATGCTGACTAACCCATTGGGCATATTTCATCTTTTTTTTATTTGTAGCATTTACATTTGATTTGTTTCATAGTTTTCATCTCTTTGCCGAAATTCCCTAATTGTGCATGTTGTATATTCTTTCCACTAGAGCTTTTAATATATAATCATATTTTAAATTCTCTTATAATTGCAACGTCTAGGTCATATTTTTTTATTGCTTTGTCTTTTAATGATATATTCTTTCTTTTTTTGTGTTTTTTTTTTTTAAATATGAAGGTTGGACATCTAAAGTAGTACAGAAGAAACTGAAATTATTATTATTTGTGCTTGGAAATGTCCACCTTTTTTTCTAGCTTGGTTTTAGAAAGGGAGGGGATATTGAGTCAGTCTAATCAGGAGTGGAGTTGGATGTGGCTTTATTACTGCTGTGATCCTCAGTACACTATAGGTTTTAAATTTCTTGTCCTTGGGGTGGTGGCTGGTTTTTCTCAATACCTGCTCAACCTGCTCAACCTCAGACATGGTCTCTTTCCAGTCTCTTGTCCCTCTCTCAGCAACAGACTTCTGTTAATGTGTTATTCAGTGCTGGCTAGCTTAGTTCTGGGTTCTGGGTGAATGCACAGGCCATTCGCTGTTGTACTAGTTCAGTCACAATCGTACTCTGTCCCTGAGCTTGGGGGTAAGATTTTTTCTTCCCCTTCTTTACCTGCAGGAGATCACTAAACATCAAGCCTAGTGTGACTTCCTGCCCTTCCTGGAGGGATGGCATTAATTGTTTTCTATTTCCTTTCTCCAGCTGCAATGGTCTTGACATTTTATCCAAGAGTGACAGGGTTTATTGTATCTTCTCTCAGTGATTTAAGGAAGGAAAGATAAGGAAAAAAATCCATTGTTCCAGTGGATATTTCTGTCCTTCAGGCCTTCTGTATAAGAAAGGCTTTTTCCCTAGTTCTTAACTTGGCCCAAATCTTTCCTGTGAGTGCCTGATGATGTCTCCGGAGAAGAGCCTTTGAGTAGGTGAAAATTCACTTTGTGTTTATGGCTCCTAGGGTTTCTAGACTCTCATACTAAATAGATTACAGGTGGCTTTCAGCAATTTGCTGAATATTTTAGAAGTTTTCTTCTTATCATATGTTGCTCAGTGTCTTCTCTAGGAAAGTAAAGGCTTCACTCCTTATCTCCTGTGTTTCTTTATATTTTGAGGTCATTTGTTTCCCTGAGACCCCAGATCTCTCATGGGTATTATGAATTTGCAGATTACTTGACATTTTGTTGTTGTTGAAGGGATGGGAGCAGGACTCTTCACACATTTTTAAATTCCAAATAGAAGCTTAAATTCTACTTACTGTAAATTATTATGCAAGAAAAATTTCTTGTTGGATTAATATGGCTTGGGAAAGGTTTAGTTTTGTTAAGTCATGTTAGCATCAATTTAAGCATTGTTTACTTTTATTTAATATACCATATGATACATAATCATATATAATAAGTGGCAATACTACATATAGTAAATATACAATAAGTATAATTATGGATACTTGAACATGTATTAGCATGGTTATTGCTTTGGAATCAGATAGACCTGGCTTTGAATCTTAGGCTTGTCATATTCTTGCTATGTGATTTTGGAAATATTTTTTCTTTTCGACACTCAAGTTTTCTCATCTTTAAGTGGAAAGAGAAGTACCTCTACAATGGGGTGCTTTTTAGGATACTACAAATCTTGATATGTAACAGATGCATAGTAAATGATCTTTTGGAGATTATTTGTTTACAAGAATATAAACCTCTTGTGAGAATTGCATAAAGAGTTTATTGTAAGAACTAAATAATCAGGCCTCCTTTGGAAGGGTGGGAAGCAGAGTCACTCCAGCTGGAATACATGGGTCTTTATTCTTGTTCTACCATTAATGTGACTCAACTACCAATTGGTTCAGTTGCCATAGTTCTTCAAATTTTAAGAGTGGATATCTTATTGATCCACTTTAACCTATAGACTGGCTCCTTTTGGATCAGTTTTCATCTCTGGGTCAACAGTTGTGACCACGGAAGGGAAGCAGGGCATATGGTTCAAACAGAGTCCTGGAGTCCTTGCTTAGAACAGATTATTTAGAAGAGGCTATGAGCAGGTAGACAACTATTACCATCTCTAGTTCAAGGCTAATTATTTCCCTCTTTCTTTTCAAATAATTTTTCCTAAGGAGATAAGAGCATATTATTTAGCATCTATGGAAATTATTGAATTAATTTTATAATTCAACCTGAGTTTCTCAAATGAACATAGATCCTTTTTTTATATACATAGGCCTATTACAGTCAGCCCTGATGGCCACCTTCTAAGCCATCATTCTTCGACTCTCAAAATAAATTTTAATTGCAAAGGAAGCCATTTTTCATTAATTTTAATAGACTAGGCCCACTCCTTTGCTCTGTGGATGTCTCAGAATGGATGAGTAGACAGATTATCGCATTTGAATATCATCTCTGCTGCTGACTAGCTATACAATTTTAAGTTATTTGTGTTCTCAGTTTCTTTTTCTCTAAACAGGATAATAATGATGCTTACCTCAGAAGGCTGTTCTGGGATTAACTGGGGATGACACTTGTGAAGTACTTAACATATTGTGAATAAATTATAAGTACTTAATAAATAACTATTTTTTTTTCTTATGGTAGTGATATGCCTCACCAGAGATTAAACTTGAGTTTTGGGGTGTGTTTGTTTTCATGAGAGGGAACACAAGAGTAGAATCATCAGAGATAGTCCACCTACTTGGTTCTTACTCCATAAATGAAGGTGTGGATTGCTTAAAGGGGTATCATTAGGGAGACTTCTTTAGGGAGTTGTTACCTTTGCATCAAAGAAGGCAGCCCCATTCTAAAGTCTCCCTAGCCTGAATGAGATAATGATCTTCTGTCAGGATTTGTGAGTAACCCTATTTTCCAGGGGAAAAGACTCTGTATGTCACTTGTAGGGAGGGAGAAGGGTAGTAGTTTGAAGGGTGACTATCTGATCAATTTCTAATCAAGCACTGTGGATGCTGGCTGTTGTTCTATGAGGTGACTGGGAGTGATCTTTAAAGAGCTGATAAGTCAAAGCTACAACTCTGGGTGCCCAAATGTGAGACATCCTTTGCTAATCTTAGCTCCTTGGAGGCAGTAGGATAGTCCTACACTGGAGAACTGAGGTGCCCTGCGTGGTAATAGCTAGTGGTGGATCATTGCAGAGTAGGCAGCTGCATCTGTCAGACTTGGGAGGACAAGTTTTCAACAATAACACCATGTGGCAACTAGAAACAACCTATCAATAGTTGACATTCATTATGCATATACTATGATGCACTGTTCTTAGCTCTTATGTGAATTAACTTATATAATTCACACTACATATTTGATAGGTATGGTACTGACATCAAGAGAGGTAGAAAATGACTCAATATAGAAAGTGACAGAACCAGAATTCAAATCCAGGCAGTCTTGCTCTGGAGTCCACATTATTAGCCACTATGCATGTTGCAGATACAAATGATCTCTCCAGTAGGGAAGAGAAGGCAGTCAGATCTCCTCTTGTACTATGTGAACCTCTCAAGATTTTGAATAATTCAGAGGGATACTGGGAGCTCCATGAAGGAAATTTCTTGTTTTTATATGTGTGGAATATGTCCATATTGATAATACTATTAAAATTTCTAAGTAATTTTCTACATATGCTTTGTTTTCCCAATTAGATGTTAACCTCCTTGAGGAAACAGATTGCTGCTAATTTATTTTATACCCCTACCTGCCCTACCCCCACACTTTATAACACTCTGTAAAGAATTATTCTTATAGGAGATCATTGGCAGGGGTTCTGGGACAAAAAAATAAGACTGGGTCTAACAAATTATATTTGGACAAATAAAATACAGAATAAACAAAAAACCTCATTATTTATTTAGGATTCTGGTGATTGAAGCCTTCAGTTTCACTACTGCTAAGAAATCATTCATAAAGGAATTACTTGAAGTATAGTTTACAAATTACCCTCATGAGAAAAAACTTGAGTGAGCGGGCAGTACACATTCAGTCTTTTCTGTGAGTAGAGATGACCAAATGTAAGATGACAGTGGCTATTTGTCATGTGAATCTATTCAGAATAGAGACCTACCAGTGAAAGATTAGAACATTAATTTTCATGTGCCTTGAGCTCTTCTGTCTCTTGGGAGCATATCTGCTGACATAAGACTTGACACCAAGGCCACCTGAAATAGTTCCTTATAAAATGACAGGGAAGAAAACCTATGATCCCTGCTCTTTCTGTGGCCAAAAGGTAATGCCCTCAGCTATCAATATATCCAGAGTAATGTAGGGTTTTGTGAGAATTTTCAAGAGAATAACCAAGATCAGTGGCAGAGCAAAAAAATCAAAGCATGATCATTTTTCCCAAAGAGATGACAGAAATTAAAAATGGGTACTTTTTTTTTCAGAATGAAATTTTTTAAGGAAAAAGTAAAAAAAGAATGACAGTGCTTTACTAGAGATCTTCAGAGAAAGCAGCAAATGTCACCGTGCTCTAAAAAAGAAAATTGTTTGAGCTTTTTATAGTACCTTACTATTTTCTCATCATAAAAATTATATTTAATTTTGAAAAGCATAAATCTTTCATATCTGTATAATGTGAAAAAATAAAACTTCCTACAGACTCACTAAGCATTGATATCCAGTGTTAATATATAATTCCAGATTTTTTTCTCAATTCATTTAGATCTCATTTAGATCTAGAACTATATACACAAATGAGCTTTCTATATAGATCATGGAAGTGACATTGTACCTTAACTATTTTATTAAGTGTTTTCTTATATAAGGCTAGATAGTGAAACATTTCTCCATTGTGACAGAGAAGGCTCATGAAGTCCCAAAGATTGAACTCCTTTTCCCAGTGTAGAGTTGATGGGAAGCAATTTCCCAGCCAGGGATTTTTCGGCTCCTTCATCACTAGTTTTGGTGAAGTAGAACAGAGCTGAAATGATTTGCCAAAGCTGAGCTAAGGAGTGGAAGTATCTGCATGCCTTAGCCTCCCTTTCATTCCCTTCCAGGTTGCACTTGGAAGCCATGCTTGCACTTCTTCCATTGTCATGAGAAAATATGACCTCTGAATAGCCTGCTGGTGCCAAGAACAGAATAAAGGATACATGGAGTACAGCCACCCCAGCTTCCCCATAATGTGAATCTGCACAATGGGGAGAACTGCTTCAATGACCTGCAAACTTATGATTAAGAAATAAATGGTTATTATTATATCGTATTAAGTATGCTTCACTGAAGCTGATGTGTCCGAAGTACATACAATTGAGTCTAGAAAGGGAGATGTGTCTCAAAAAGAACTGTGGATGTGATTTTTGACAAATGGCCTTGGTTAGAATTAAAAACATAGATCTTGGAGAAGATTGTATTGACAGAATAATCTCAGCCTGAACTAAAAGGGACTAAGATTATGTGAGATACAAAAGTCACCTCTCACTTTTCTGTAGGCAAGAAGCAGACTGAGAAAGCAACTCAGGATTCAATAATAGTGTGTTCTCCAATGTCTGTCTGAAAAGTAGCCAAGGAAGAGAATGTAAAAGAAAAGATCTCGACCTCATCCACAGAAGGCTTTGTCAACAGTTCTCAAGAATAATGGACTAGGCAGAAACTTCAGGAATTGGGATTTAGGCTAAATCAAGCAATATCTTCCCTCAGAAGGACATGCAATACACCTATATGGGCTTTCAAGAATTGCTAGAGGACTGTTGATTGCCATGTGCCTCATTATTCTCCTTTTTTTTTTTTTTTCCTCAATAGGACTGTTTATTTTGGTTATCCAGTCCTTGTTCCATTAGTATATTTTGGATGAAATAAGGGAGATAATCTGTCTATTTAGATCATGGGTCTGAATCAAGAGGAGGCACGTGTAGACCTGTTGTAGGTTATGAGAACCTGGACTTGGACTTGGAGTCTAATGTTATCAGTGGGTGAGATTTAGGTGGGGAGATTTGTCAGGGGATGGGAGTATTACTTACATATAAGAGGAATATATATATTTGTAAACAAAATAGGGAGGACTGTCATAGATTAGATTATTGTTTAAAATGATTCACTTTCGTCCATTATCTTTACATTTCCATATGAGTATTTCTCTGCATTTTAACTTTGGGCTTGGCAAGTGATCTGTTAGGAGGCACAGTGTAAGCCACCTGAGTTGCTTGAGTTGTGGCTCTCGCCTTTTGGGCTTTGGCCATTATCATGAAAAGGACAAACTCTCAGTAATCCCAGGAGAAGAGTAAGATATATGTAGAAGAGTAAGAGATATATAGAAGAGAAACACTTTAATGATGGCTACCTGAAACAAAGCTACCACAGGTGACCAACAAAACAGCAAGAAATAAAGACTTATTTTTTATTTCATGTTAGTTTGAGGTTGTTTTGTGAAATATCTGTATGACTTTTAACCCTAACCCTTTTGCTAAAATGTCACCTTCTTAGTGACAGACTTACCCTAATTAAAATGACAATCAATATACCCTATCCCTCTTTTCTGATATATTTTTCTCCATAGTACTTGCCATCTTTAATATTCCATATAACTTACTCATTTGGAGGGTTTGTCATCTGTCTTCCCCAACTAGAATATAAGCTCCATGAGGTAGAAATTTTTTGCCTGTTTTCTTTACTGCTATATCCTCAGCAACCAGAATGTTGCCTGGCACACAGTAGGTATTCAATAATTTTTGTTAAATGAATGATTGAATGAAAAAAATAAATATATCGAAAAAATTAATAGTGGTTATCTCCAGTTGCTGTTAATATAGTCGACTTTTCTTTATATTTTCTGTATTTTTCAAATCATTCAAAATAAGCATATTGGATTTATTTAATAAAAATTAAAAAACACTTTTAAAAATTGTTTTGACTAGACATAGACATTGCAGGGGTGTTTTTTTTTCCTGCTTATTTTAGTATTGTTGAGATTGCCCAATTATCAGTAATCATAATTTTGTCTTAGCATAGGATCTATAGGCAGGAGACGATTCAAAACAGAAGGCAAGGGGTCAAGTAGAGAATATGGAATAACTGAGAGTTGAGAATTGAGTCTGGGTATAACAAAGTGTGACTCACAACCCAGACATCTGTTCCGTTAAGTCTCTGTATGAATCTGAACAACTTTTTTTTTTTTTTTTTAGATTTTATTTACTTATTTGAGAGAGAGAGAGCAAACACAAGTGGGATGGAGAGGCAGAGGGAGAGAGAGAGAAATGGACACCCCGCTGAGCAGGAAGCCCGATGTGGGGCTCAGTCCCCGAATCCTGGGATCATGACCTGAGTCAAAGGCAGATGCTTAACTGATTGAGCCACCCAGATGCCCCTAACTTTCTTTTTTTTTTTAAGTCATCCTTTCCTTCATGTTAAAGTGTTACCAGTTATTTGCATTTCTAATTATTTTTGAACTTTAAGACAAGCTCAAATTATTCCTCTTTTAAGATATTTTAATGAATTATTTTATTGTACTTATACAGTTATGATAAGGGTACATTAAAGAGTCTAATAAATAAATCCTGGTTAAGAAAGGTCATTGTTGTATTTTATAGGGTACCAGTTGGTATGCTGATACCATCATAGCAGTAACCATACTAGTAGGATTGTTTGGTAATTGGCAGGCTATTAAACTCCTTTCAGAGGAGCTGGAGTAATTGTATAAAATTTCTTCTCCTAGACTGGATGGTACCTTTAAGACTAAGATGACCATGAAATAAAGAAGATGATGGCTATGCAGGATTAGGGCTATTGGATGATGTGTTTTCTCTGTTCACTTACCCTCTTTTTTCCTTACATCTTTACCTCAGTTGGAAGACTAGAGAGGCTGAACAGTAAATTCTGAGTCCCAGTGCCAGGTAAGTTTTTCAAAGAAAGTGGTTTATCTTGCTTGATGGCAGTTTCTTGTGGTTCACAGGGTATACCAGGACTATGGTTGGAAGTAGTAGCATAGGAGTTACGAACATGGGAACTTGGAGTAAGATGAATTTGATTTGAATTTTGGCTCTACCACTTATTAGCAGTATTGCCTTGTCAAGTAATTAACTTTCCTGAACCTCACTTTTGTCATCTGTAAATGGAAAAAACGAAACAAAACAAAGATTAAATGAGACGTCCTTTTTGAAGTGCTCAGTATTGGCTCATCATTGAATGTTTAACAGATTCAGCTGATATTATTCTGTTTCTACTACCACTGTTATATTACAATTATACTATTATATTTTTCTATTACTACTATTACTGCTATTATAATATTCATAATTAATACCTGTTTAGATAATGAGTAGGAAGGCTGGCATGCTGGCCTTCTAGAAAATGAAGAGAGAGAGAACTTGCAAAAAATAGTTAAGAATTAATATGCTTAAGGTTTTCAGCTTTCCAATAACTCATGGCTGTTGATTGCCCTGTCATTTTGAAAGTTAACATTAGAGCATTACTCTATAGCTACTACAGTGTCATAAAATTTGTGCATCTTAACTTTAAATGATGCTACACCAGCTCAAGCTATTCTTTGACTGAAGTACCATTCTTGAATCCCAACCATGGTGATCAAATCTATATATTTTATTTTTTCATGAAAAGAAAAACAAAACAAACTTCTAGAGCACCACCAGGGTAGAGAATTGAGAAATTTCCCCTGATAAGCATGGAAAACATGAAATTCAGTGGATGAGCAGCAGAGTTATGAAACACCACCAAAGACCATGAAAAAATAATAACAGGGGAAAAGCTAACTCATTCACGTGACACATTTGCTTTTTATCAAGATTTCCTCTGATTAAACGTATGGTGATGATTTTTGTAAACATCCATGTGATATTGAAACAGCTGTTGGCGTCCTAAAGGAATCAGCCTCACTCCCTCTATGCTGGGCCTTTACTGCCCTCTTGCTCTTTTTGGTTTTTTAATCTAGCCTCATTACATTAATAACTCAAAACCTTCTCAGGCGTGTAAAAATAGATTGTAAGAGAATTGAAAGCAATGTTTTCCTTCACCCTCCCACTCTTTTTCTCGACTGTAATATAATGGCGCTCCTCAGAAACAGTCCACGGAAATCAGGATTTTCTCAGAGGCTTGTGTGGGAAATGTAGACTATTGTGAGCAAGTGTTGCAGCCCACTGCTTGTCAGGAAGTCGTTTTTAGAACAGTGAACCGAACAAACACCTTCCATTGTCTACAGAGGTTGAAAGTCCAATGAAATCTCCTTATTTCTATTTCTAAACCAACTCAGTGATATTTAATACACTTAACCCTTTTTATGCTAGAGTCTCAAGTATGTTGAAGACTTTTTCTCTCAGTGATTCTTAACTCTTTTTGGTTTCTGGACCCATTTGAGAATCCTATGGGATGATGAACTCATGTGTTCATTTTGCAGGGGATCTTCATTCCTTCCCCCGTTCCCACCCCTCACGTTAAGTTGTTCTGTAGCCAATCTGAGTGATTAATGATCAAGGGAAACTCTGAAGAAGAGAAAGTGAGACTCTCCCTTCTCCCATGGCTGCCGTGGTGGCATATTTCTAATTTTTCTTCACAAATTTACTCTTAAAAAAAAGGGCTGAGCTCTACTGACAATAATTTCAAAAGCTATTAATCACTTTCATAGTATTATTTATTAAAGTGATAATTTAGAGGCTTAATTTTTCCTCACTGTAATAAAATTAAAAAATTAACCTAAGTATGTATATAAAGAGTTGGGATCAAGGGGGCAGAGAAGGAGTAGGCTAGGTTGAACCTGGGCATGCGTGTTATTGACCTCTTTGTATATTTGAAGGGCCTTTGTAGAGATGTAACAGCCACATAATTATCATTTTATCTTGCTTCAAAGGAATTTGCAAAAGAGGGTTGTTTTCTTTTTTAAACATGTTTTGGTTAAACTTGGGGTCCTAAGATTTAGTGTGCAACAATGGAAGTTAAGGAGTTTGAGTGTGGTAGGCATATTTGAGGGAAGGCTGCTATACTGTCTGAAGGGAAGGGGTATTATAGAAAGCATTTCTGTTCTCTGTAGCTAGATAACTTCTACCACACCTTTGCACCAGAAATTCTACAAGTATGCCAAGAATGTAGTTGGTCCATAAGAAGAAAACTTTTAAGATGTCTTTCCTTTCACGTTCTTTTCCCCTGTGGGTAGACTCAAGAGAATGGTTTTAATTTGCACTGATATGAAGTCCAGACTTTCCAAAAATCATTCATTTTCTTTGTGATCTTAGATATCTTTGATGCTATTCCATGAGAACTATGGCCTCTTCTCCAGTAACTTGAATGTAACAAAATGTCCTATTGCCCACTGGGAATTGATTGCCATCATTTAAGGAGAATGAAACCACAATCTGACCTTCAAGGAAGGAGTATATTTGAATTAACTGTTTATCAAGAATTTTCTTTCATTTTTTCTTCTCAAGCATTTTCATCAACTACTACCTGAGAGTTTACACTTAAAATTTTGCTTTTCTTATCTAAGACCATATCATCTGTTGTTATCTGTGTTGAATGTATAAACTGTGAATTGTCAGATTGAACAAATGTGCGGACATTTAACATCCAGGATTATTTTTCAAATGGACTCCTCGTGAGGAGCCTCAGAGACTCTGCATGATCTGGAATGTCTAATGCTGAAACTTTGTGACTGCCCTAACTTTGGTATGTGTATTAGTCAGCTCGGGCTGCCGTAACAAAATCCAGTAGACCAGGTGGTTTAAACAACAGACATTTATCTTACAGTTTTGGAGGCTGGAAGTCTGAGATCAGGGTGTCAGCATGGTCTGGTTCTGGTGAGAGCTCTCTTCCTGGCTTGCAGATGTCCACCTTTCATTGTGCCCTCCCCAGGCCTTTTTTTGGAATGTGTGTGTGCAGGGAGAAAGAGAATTTTCCTCTTCTTATATCATCAATCCCATCAGATTAGGACTTCACCTTTATAACTTCTTTTTTTTTTTTTTTTTTTTTTAAAGATTTTATTTATTTATTTGACAGAGAGAGATCACAAGTAGACAGAGAGGCAGGCAGAGAGAGAGAGAGAGGAGGAAGCAGGCTCCCTGCTGAGCAAAGAGCCCGATGTGGGGCTTGATCCCAGGACCCTGAGATCATGACCTGAGCCGAAGGCAGCGGCTTAACCCACTGAGCCACCCAGGCGCCCCTCACCTTTATAACTTCTTTTAATCTTAATCACTTCCTAAAAGCCCCATCTCGAAGTACAGTCATGTTGCGGGTTGGGACTTCAACATAGAAATTTAGGGAAGACACAGTTCAGTCCATAGCAGTATAGCATATATCTACTCTGGACCCTGCACAGACTTTTGGACACATGTCAATGAAAGAATGGGAAGTAATTAATTATAACATGATTTTACCTGTAATCTACACTTGTGACATGGACTACGAAGACATCAAATATCCTATGTAATTAAGACAGCTGAAGATGTGTGTGTGTGTGTGTGTGTGTGTGTGTATGTGTGAAAGAGAAAAGATAATTAAGCCAATAAGCATTTTTAAACTATTTGCTAAGTACCATATATAGCCCGGTATGATGATAGATATATCTTCCTTCTCCTATAATAAGAAACAAATACCAGACAGGCATTGACTTTGCCCTCAGGGGTTTGGAATTTAATTGTGGAGCTGAGAACTAAAAACCATCCACATGAACAGTACATTAAAAAGAAAAGCTTGCATGTGTTAAGCACCGAGTAATTGGATCGGAAAAGGAGTGCAGTCAATGTTCAGAGATCATCGTGGTGTGCGAAAACAAGGGAAGATTCTGATCGCAGAGGAAATCAGACATAGGATGAGCTGAGTGGGGGAGGAAGTTGAGGATTTGAGGGGGATCAGAGAAGTTTTCTCAGAAGAGGTGATGGCTGCTCATTTAGGGAAAAGAGTAGGGGGAAGGGCGAATATATAAAGCAGAGGGCACGGGTTAAAAAGGGCACACTCAGTGTGAGTGGGAAACCATAAGCAGTTAGTGTGGCTGGAGGTGGAGGGCCAGGCACAGGGTGGGAAGAGAAGAGGCAAACTAGCGGCCCAGAGGTCATATCACTAAGGGCTGTATGGGCCATGTTTTCTCTTTGCATATCAGAGGTTTTCAGCACTGCCTCTTTCTGTTATCCCTTGTAATTTAGACTGGTCTTCCTGTCGCTCAGATTATAATAACAACCTCCTCTTCTAGCCTGGTTCCCTCTCTCATCTAATACCTCCATCCTGTGCCAGAAAGCTTTCTAAAAGTCAGGTCTGAACTTACTGTTCCTCTGCTTAAATCCTTGGAATAACCTACACTCCCAAGGCGCCGCTTCCCGCTTCACCTTCCACTCTTGCCACGTTCTCCCCATAACACTCAGCTTTATGTCCTAGTCACAGTGAAAGTCTTGCAGTTTTGTCCTGTCCAGCCCTTAGGTATGTTGCCACCACTGCCTGGAATGGCCTCTATGGCCTCTATACCTTCCTCCTTTTAAGGCCTAGCTGAAAGATCACCCCTTCCATGATGCCGTTCCCAACCTCCTTTGCCCCCAAGTGGATCTGGGCAAACTTTATTTTATCCCTACCTGTATCCATAGGTGCAAATCCCATTACTGTAGCTTAGTAGAGGGGCTGCATATGAGAGACGTTAAGAATTTCAAACCAACAGGATTCAGTCAGACAACAGAGTCAGGATTTGAAGTCTGGGATGACTCCTGGGTTTCCATGACACATGCATGTTGTATGTCATAGAGACTACAAGAGCAGAAGGGTTTGGAGAGAGAAAGACAATGAGATGCATTTTGGTGAAGTTAAGTTGGTGCTGCCTGTGGAGGTCCAGGTTGAGATGAAGTATAGATTGTCAGATATAGGAGCCTGGAGCACAGGAAAAAGATCTGGAGGTACACATTTGGGAATCAATACATAGGCAGCAGATAAGTCTTCTTCTTTTAAGATTTTATTTATTTATTTATTTGAGAGAGAGAAAGAGTGTGTGTGTGAGCGAGCATACAAGCACATGAAGTGACAGGCAGAGGGGGAAGCAGACTCCCCGCCGATCCCATGACCTGTGCCAAAGGAAGATGTTTAACCGACTGACCTACCCAGACGCCCTAGGCAGCAGGTGAATCTTCAGGAATGAGTGAGATTATTTAAGGTGAAACTAGAGTGAAAGGGAAAGAGAGAGATGGATGTAGGTGATTGAGAAAGAAGGCGGGTGGAAAATCGCCCTAGATCATTCCTGTTCCATTTCCTCTATCATTTTGGTCCCTGGGGACCATAAGGATAACTGTGCAACTTAATAAAAACTCTGTAAACAGAAAAGTTTTGTTTGTTTATCCAGGGCCCAGGGCCACTCTAAGGTACAGTGGGATGTTGAATCTTACAAACTTCCCTGTGATCTATCCTGACGATGACAATAGGGAAATCTCTCTAATCTCATCATTGTGATTGTGTATAATACCAGTACAGTTTTAATTCAATATTTAGAAAAAAAAAATAGTCCTATTAAAATAGGACCTGGAGTTTGAGAGTGTTTTTGTCTATTAAAACTTGATTCCCTAAATAATTAAGAAACTGTCGAAGCAGGAATATCTCTGAATGTTATTCTTAGACATAGCAATACTTTCCTCCTAGAAATTTCTTTTTTCAGGTTAATATGTAAACAAACACAGTCTATTTGACAGCAAGAGAAAAGTAAGTGTGGACATATGATTCAAAAGAATCTTTGTTTTCTTTACCAAGAAAAAAGAAATACCTTTTTAGTCACAGGGAAAGAGAGAATAAGGAATGTATGGTCATAATGTGTCCACAAAATGGCTTCATCGTGTGATAAATGAAGGTGAATGGAGACTTCCCTTGAGTCATGTGTGTGGTAAGTTAGATCACACGAGCTATCTGTGATGACTGCCACATGATTTGGGGCAGGCATTTCTTCGTGTTAACATTTTTCATGCTCCCTCACACTTATTCAAACACTGCAGAACTTCCTTACCAGCATCAGACGGCTTTTTAGCTTTCCAGAGTACTACATTTCACTCAGTACTGATCAATAGAAATGGTACCATTTTCCGCATGGGAGATGTGAAAGCTGATCTCCGTTGTCTCAGGCCGGGGTAGGGGCCTCCTTTTCTACAGTGGGTCAATGAACAGGCGGAAGAGAGGGAGGAGGCAGCTGCCTCCGAGCTAGAGCAGTTAAATCAATCTTGGCAAATCGAGTAACATGCCTCAACCAGGCTACTCTTATCTCTATGTGGTCAATTAGAGGAAAATCTCATGAGGCAAGAAAGGGAGAAAAAAGAATGATGTAATTTCTTTTATAGCCTCCTTGGCATGATTCAGATGAATATTCTTTATTACACATGGGAGGTATATATATTATCAGATCTGGGCCCAAATGTAGAGGCACCTTTGTAAAGAAAGAATAATTTGACATAAACTTTGTATTTGTCTTAAGGAGGAGGTATGAAATATTCAGAGCTTGTATAAATTTGGGACATAGGCATATGCCAAACTGTTTTCAAATGTTTATTTTCTGCTATATACCCATAACTGTCTAATTTGGGCAGTAACTATTTTTGTCTTAAAGTGAAAATATGCTTTCAACTCAAGTAAAAAAAACTGTGTATGGTAACTTCAAGTTAATTTTATAATAAGAAATATGTACTAGCATTAAGTAATGTAATTATTTTTTATGATTTTCTTTCTTTTTAACTGGAAGTCTATAAAGAGACTATGCTTTTGTCTTCATTGCACTAGTTATTTTTATAAAAATAAAGATTTCCCATGTCACGTTTTCAGATATCCTAGGGGAGGAGACTTTAAAAAGGATTTTAAAACCTTGACAAATATATGGTAAATTCTATATTTTTTTAAGATTTTATTTTATTTATTTGACAGAGATCACAAGTAGGCAGAGAGACAGGCAGAGAGAGGGAGGGGGAAGCAGGCTCCCTGCTGATCAGAGAGCCTGATGCGGGGCTCGATCCCAGGACCCTGGGATCACGACCTGAGCCGAAGGCAGAGGCTTAACCCACTGAGCCATCCAGGAGCCCTGGTAGATTCTGTTTTAAACATATTTTTAAAATGTATATTTTACTGATGGATAAATAGGAGAAATTTAAATGACATTTCAAGGTTAGACTAGAACAAGGAAGAAAGTTCTCTTTAGTCCCAACCATCTCCTGGATGTCTAGCATCTCTATTTTATATGCTACAGGTGGAACACATCATTATTTTCTTCCAAACCTACTCCTCCACTATTTTTCTCCATCTTGGACTGTGATATCTCTATCCATCCAATTGTTTAGGCCCAAAACTTGGATTCATCTTTTGTTTTCCTTACTTCTCTTATCCATCCTTTAGGAAATCCTCTTAGTTCTACCTCTAAATATGTAAACAGAATGTTTGTGATATCCCATTACATCCAGCCTAGTCTGGGACACCAACACCTCTCACTGGGATCATTGAAATAATCTGCAAATGTCAAATGTGGCTAAGTTAAACAATTTAAGCTATCTCACTGTTATTTTTGCCCTCTACAATCTTTTTCCACTCAGTGGCCAAGTGATATTTCCTGAAATAAACAAACAACAACAACATCAAAAAACTAAGAACCAATCACTGATCTATCTAAAAGTCCCTGCCTTTAGAAGAAACCTTCTTAACTTGGCCTATACACCCTGTGAGATCTGTATTCTGCTTTTCCCTTCTAGCCCCATCTCTCCATCCTCTCAGTAGTACAAGAACTGTCTGACTTGTCCATCACTTTATCCACAGCAGAGTGCTGAGCCCAAGAGTAGGCACTCAATACATTTGTCAAATACATGAACAGTTATTTTATACATTTTCTTGAATATAAATGAAGTTCTACTTTGGTTTTGGTGCTAACCAGAGTTCATGCTAAATCCTTACATGGGTGTTCATTTGAGATTTTGGGACTAATAATGACTGAATGAAAGCTTAGGGCAATTGGGGCCTGCTTTACAACCTGTACTATGCTCCTTTCCTAATGTTTCCTGTGGCTTAGCTGCACCTGGCCTTTGAGGTCAATCCTGAGTTAAGACAGAAGTGATTCAAGGGCCTATGTTTTAGTAACAGGTGACTCAACTTGATGGTGCCTTAATATCAGCCCCACTCTGACCTTGTGAATTTCTGCCTTGTTTCAAAACCCACATTCATATCTTGATCCTTGTTTTCATAACTGGATTTCTGCTTACTTCCTTCTCCCTTGACAACTACTCAGTAATCCTCTTCTTCCTAGTCCAGGACCCACCTATACTAATGTCCATTGAGTTGACATTGTACCATATTAGACATCACCGTAGATCTCTTCTAAAATTGATCATTGAGACCCCAGCGTACCAAAGCCATCCATAAGAGGATGAATGGACAACGATAATGTTGGAAATAAGTCTTTAGAAAACACCCAAAGCTATTTATGCATAAATCATGTGAAATCTCTCTTAAGCAATTAAAAAACAATGACAACAAAATCCCATGGTGTTCAGTATTTCCATATCCAAAATACTCTATCTTCTTTAAAAAAGGAAAATCTGAGTGGGGAAAACTACATGGCAATATATTTATTCCATATGTAATGATTAACAATATTTAAGTTCAGTCCATTTTTGGGTAAGTTGTCAATACCTCTAGATCTCCAAGTTAAGGGGATTAAATAGAAACTGATTCTATTTAAAAAGGTTTATGATCTACACAAAGTATGATGTAGGAAACAAATGAACTTATTTTCATAGCTAATCCTTCTAAGTATAAAAGAAAACCTACCTCAGATTTCTTTTTTTTTTTAATATTTTAAATTTATTTTCAGCATAACAGTATTCATTGTTTTTGCACCACACCCAGTGCTCCATGCAATCCGTGCCCTCTCTAATACCCACCACCTGGTTCCCCCAACTTCCCACCCCCAGCCCCTTCAAAACCCTCAGATTGTTTTTCAGAGTCCATAGTCTCTCATGGTTCACCTCCCCCTTCCAATTTCCCTCAACTCCCTTCTCCTCTCTAACTCCCCATGTCCTCCATGCTATTTGTTATGCTCCACAAATAGGTGAAACCATATGATAATTGACTCTCTCTGCTTGACTTAAATTAGCAAGACAGGAAACAACATGTGTTGGAGGGGATGTGGGGAAAGGGGAACCCTCTTACACTGTTGGTGGGAATGAAAGTTGGTGCAGCCACTTTGGAGAACAGTGTGGAGATTCCTCAAGAAATTAAAAATAGAGCTTCCCTATGACCCTGCAATTGCACTACTGGGTATTTACCCCAAAGATACAGATGTAGTGAAAAGAAGGGCCATCTGTACCCCAATGTTTATAGCGGCAATGGCCATGGTCGTCAAACTGTGGAAAGAACCAAGATGCTCTTCAACAGACGAATGGATAAGGAAGATGTGGTCCATATACACTATGGAATATTATGCCTCCATCAGAAAGGACGAATACCCAACTTTTGTAGCAACATGGACGGGACTGGAAGAGATTATGCTGAGTGAAATAAGTCAAGCAGAGAGAGTCAATTACCTCAGATTTCTTAATCAGTACCTTCTCTAGAGCTACTGCCCTGACAAAGATAGGAATTTCGGAGGGGATAAAGCGAGAGGTCCTTTCTGATGCTACAGCTCAGATTGTCATCTTGCTAGGGTCGGCAAAGCACTCTCAAACTCAGCAAGAAAATACTGAAGTTAAGTTTAGCTGTCCCTTCTGAGTTTTATCAGATTTTCACGCCACAGAGAACTGTGAAGAAGCTGGAAAGACAGAGATAAATGCAAAGTCCCTTTGGTGAAGTGAAAAACAAATCACTACTAGTATTGTAGTTTTTACTTTTCTGCTGGTAACAAAAAGAAATGGTGTCATAATTTTTAGGTAACTACTGTGTCATGAGGGAAACATGCTATATAACTTACTTATTTTGAGGATAAATTAATCTCTTTTTATGAACCATTGACTATTGTTTAACCCTTTTATTTTAAGTTTTTATCTCTTTTTCTTGAGGAAAAGTGTAAGAACCCCAAGAAATAACTCTTTGGTGCTTGTATTAGCCTGCTTGGACTGTCATAACAAAATGCTATAGACTAGGCAGCTTAAACAACAGGAACTCATTGCTCACAGTTCTGGAGGCTGGAAGTCAAACATCAAGGTGCCAGCTAGGGTCCCTATCTGGTTAGTGAGAGCTATTTCCTTGGGTTGCAGACAGCTATCTTCTGGATGTGTCCTCACACAGCCTTTTCTTAGTGCATGGACAGAAAGAGAGAAAAAAACAAGCACTCAGGTATTCCTTGTGTTTAGCTGTCTAAACACAAGGGGGACATAGCTGGTGCAGTTGGTTAAGCATCCAACTCTTGGTTTTGGCTCAGGTCATGATACCTGGGTCATGGGATCCAGTCTCATGTCAGGCTCCAGCTCAGCACAGAGTCTGCTTGGCATTTTCTCTCCCTCTCCCTCTGCCCCTCTCACACCTGTATGCTCTTTCTCAAATAAATAAATACATCTGAAAAAAAAATAAAATGAATCTAGTTATCTTCAAAAAGTCTCTCCCAAATACTACCCCAGTGGGGTTTGGGGTCTCGATATATGAATTTGGAGAGGGACATAATTCAGTCCAGAGCATTCTCCTCCTAGACCCCCAAAACTCATGTCCTTCTCACATGCAAAGTATATTCATTCCATACCCCCAGCCCTTAAAGTCCTAATTTATTTTAGCATCAGTTTTAAAGTCCAAAGTCTCATCTAAATATCATCTACATCAGATATGGATGAGACTTGAGGTATGATTCATCCTGAAGCAAAATTCCTCTCCAGTTGTGAACCTGTGAAACTCAACAAATTATGTGCTTCCAAAATACAATAGTGAGACAGGCAGAGGAGAGACATTCCCATTTAAAAAGAAGAAACGGGAAAGAAGGAAGGGGTAATAGGTTCCAAGCAAGTCCAACACCTAGCAAGACAAATTTCACTGGGTCTGAAGGCTTGAGAATAATCCTCTTTGGCTCAGTGTCCCACCTTCCAGGCTCACTGGGTTGGCAACGTCACCCCCATGGCTCTGTAGGGTAACCCTGCCCCTTGTGTTTTCTCTTTTCCAATAACACGCTTTCCATTGTCATCTGAAACTTCACCAGAATCCCCCTTCACATCCATATTTCTAGCACCTCAAAACTCTTGCAGCCACCACCTATTACCCAGTTCCAAAGCTCCTTCTATGTGTTTAGGTATCTGTTAGAGCAGTACTTTTTTACACAAAATGATTTTTTAAAAAGATTTTCTTTTTATTTATTTGACAGAGATCACAAGTAGGCAAAGAGGCAGGCAGAGAGAGAG
This sequence comes from Mustela lutreola, assembly GCF_030435805.1. Lineage (NCBI taxonomy): Eukaryota > Metazoa > Chordata > Mammalia > Carnivora > Mustelidae > Mustela > Mustela lutreola. The sequence goes on from NC_081297.1 coordinate 110,232,755, forward strand.
AGAGGGAAGCAGGCTCCCTGCTGAGCAGAGAGACCCCGATGTGGGGCTCAATGTGGGGCTCAGTGCAGGGTTCGATCCCAGAACCCTGGGATCATGACCCGAGCCAAAGGCAGAGGCTTTAACCACTGAGCCATCCAGGTACCCCTACATAAAATGATTTTATGAGGCTTTTTGAATGAGGCCTGAGAAGTTATAGTCATCAAGATAATTTTAGAAATTTTCCCGTTATTTGTTTGTGCCCAGAACATGGATTTCAAATAAAATATTTTTCTCCAAATAATAAGATCTGTGCTTTCAGAATAATGTAAAATTCTTCTTCTTTTTCATTTCCATATTGATGAGCATTTAAAAATCAAATTTATATGTGCACATAGTTGAATGAGTCAGTTCATCCTATAAGATTTTTTTTTTAAGATTTTATTTATTTATTTGACAGGAGAGAGGTCACAAGTAGTCAGAGAGGCAGGCAGAGAGAGAGGGGGGAAACAGGGTCCCTGCTGAGCAGAGAGCCCGATGTGGGGTTTAATCCCAGGACCCTGAGATCATGACCTGAGCCGAACGCAGAGGCTTTAACCCACTGATCCACCCAGGCACCCCTCATCCTATAAGATTTTTTTTTTTAATTTTATTTATTTACTTGACAGACAGAGATCACAAGTAGGCAGAGAGGCAGAGAGAGAGGAGGAAGCAGGCTCCCCGCTGAGCAGAGAGCCCGATGCGGGGCTAGATCCCAGGACCCTGGGATCATGACCCGAGCTGAAAGCAGAGGCTTAACCCACTGAGCCACCCAGGCGCCCCCCTATAAGATTTTTTAAGACCTCCTTTCTCCCCCTCGATTTCGGGGGAAACTGGTTAAATTAATAGATGTTAATAGTTGACAAAAGGAGGCAAAGCTAATTAACTCCTGTTTTGCTTCTATTTTCTCTAACATAAACAGTGATCTTAAAATGGGAAAGTACTTATTAAACAACATGATGAATATAGTTTACTGTACATTAAGATGTAAAGAGAAAACAACAGCCTACTTTAGATAAATTCAGATGTTAAAGCCTTAACAATTTATGTCTAAGGATGCTGAAGAAGCTTTTTAGGTTCATTTTAGAACTCTCTGAAGTTTTAAGTCATCCCTAAAAATGAGAGAGTGAAAGAAGGAGAGATATGGAGAAAGATGGTGTATCTATGATGGGTCAATGTCCTAACTTTTTTTTTTTTAAGAGGGAAATGTCTAGTTAAATTCTAAATAGGATTATCCAAAATATAATTCATGAGCATTGAGAAGCAAATGAGTGGTTACTAAAAGGCAATCTGATTTTTCTCTTTGTGGGTTCCCAGGATTTCCAGTGTATGGGGCAGTACAGTGGGTGTCACTGCTTTCTTTCTGCTGCTCTGCTCCAAACTCTAGGTGCCAATGTCCTTTCAGCTTCATTCAAGGACTTTGCAAGAAATCTCCTTTCATTAAGTTTGGGAACACATGATATAGTGATGATATAGCTAGGTTTCAGTAAACCATTTGAAAACATCGTCTATTTTTGTGAATAGCATGGAGAAATATAGGCTGAATGATAGTACAGGGCAGTGATCTTGTGGTTATTTGAGTAGTCAAACCTTCCTCCTTCCTTCCTCATCTATAGGAAGATGTCAACCATCAGTACAACCGAGTAAATCACAATTGTTAGATTTCGGGTATCAAGGAAGAAATAGGGAAACTTCTCGCAAGGATATTTTTGGCATCCCCTCAAAAAATATCAAGTTGGCAACTTCTTGGTTATAGTTTCTGAGGATAGTATCCCTTGAGTAAATAGTTTTAAAGCCCAAAATGAGCTTTGCAAAGAATGAGGAAAGCAAAACAAAGGAGTGTTTCATATTTAAGATTTAAATCTCTGTTCTTGGACCCGTGCCTAGTTCTAGCAAAACAGCAATATCTATCCAACAAATCCCATACAAACTATCTACAGAAATGTTGATTTTCCAATTGATTTATTAATACATAATTGAAGAAAAACCACTATATTCTTCTTATACTTCTTTTTAAACAGCTCTTTAAAAAGTTAAATATGCTATATAAGCGTCACCTCAGAAAATCTCTCATTTTCACTGTGGAAGATAGTTTTATTTTATTGTAATATTTTTACAAATGGCAAAGGGACACTGCAAAATATGTGAATTGGCCAAGATGACTAAGGGAGAAAACTGGTATAAGATCGCGATTTCTCCTCTTTTTTCCTAGTGTAATTCTCACTAACCTTTTTGTCTTAATGAAAACTTTCCTTAAGAAATATGTACCTAGGGGACACTGACATACAAAATGCTTTCCCATTGTGTGGAAATCTTGCATCTCTGCTGCAACAGTTTGTAAAGAGGGAAAGAAAGCTGTTTGGTCCACTGTTTAGGGTGCCACCATTTGGTCATGCAGATCTAATAAGTCCTACCGTGTTGTGGTTCAGCTTTATTTAGTTTTGTGCTCACCCAAACTCTTGAGAATAAACCAAATGGCTTTCTCTCTCTAGTGCTGTATTAGCTCTGTGCCTTGAATGGAAATTAAATGCAAATACTTTCATTGCACTATCCCCTTGTTAATTTATCACATGTTTAAACACAGCAACATATTGGAAAACCTTGTTATTTCGTAATCTTCAGATTCTTTGCACAATGATATTAAGAACAGAATAATGAGTAAAGATAAGCCAATGAGAAGCACATGTCTACAGGGTAATTGGCATCCGTCCCACAGCCATTAGTCTGTGGGATCTGGTGGAACTGCTGGAGTCAGCATGACAGAGCAAAAAAGAAGGAAGAAAGAAAATCTCTGAAATGAAAGGAGGTGAACAAAGCACCTTTTTCAAGCAAATCGTTTATTCTCTCCTTTAAAATGTATGTTCTGGTGAAACTTGTGCTCTATAGCAGATTTTTAGTTTAAAGTTAATAACTGACAATGATGTTAATGATGGTGATAGTAATAGTAATAACAGTACAGAAGAGGGTCAACTTCTAGGCAAAAGTGAAGTTAGAGAAGTGTTTTGCAGGACAAAGCACAAGGTCTTATACCAGAAGACACCCAACAAATATATGCAGACTTGATTGATTGTGCATGTGAGCAGGTAAGAGAATTAAGTTGCTCCATTGTTGTCTTGATATACCCACGGTGGAAATGCTAACTATAGCCAAATGTTGACCATGTGGGATTAAACTCATGAACAAGGATATGCATTCAGTGATGATTATGCACCTGTGAAAAGAGAGGTAAGGAAAAGGTGTTGGGGATTCTTCCTTGTCTTTCTTTGTTCTTAACACATTTCTTAATCCACATTTGGAGCTCTTGGTTCATTAAATTTGGTTTTAAAACCTGCCTTCAAATAAGGAAACATCACCCAACATGCATTTAGACAATATTTCCCAAATGGCTGCTCCCTAAACCGACTACTGTACTTAATGTAAACTATTATTCTAGACTTCTCTTAGTCTTTTTATCTTGACAGTCATGTTTCAAAAACAGGTAGTAATTGTTTTCGGTAGGGTTTTTTGTGTTTTTTTGTTTGTTTGTTTTACTTTAGCAGAGTATCGATGGGCTGGATGGCATGTTACGTCATAGAGACTTTTTAAAATGACATTGCTGACCCTAACATCCATATTTTAAAATGTTGACCTCTGTGATGCTTGTCTCTCATTCTTAAAATTTAGTTTAAAATCTGATCAATAAATAAAACATGAACAGTGTCCTAAGGCAGTTTTTGGAAAGTGATTTGTGCACCAAAATTCTATTTAAAATTTTGTTTCTGCTTACATACTTCTCAGTATCACGTTATACTCCTATTAACTGGTTGTCTCCCCAACCTCTTTCTTTCCTTACCTATATATGCCTTCTTGTCTTCCTTTCTTCTTCCTTTTTTCCCACCTGCCTGCCTTTTTCTCTTCCTTCCAACATGGTGGATAGCGATATCATCCACTGAGATGGGCAAGACTTAAAGAAAGAGTAGTCTTTGGAGGGGAAGTCAAGAGTTCAAGCGCAGATACATCGTGATTAAAATGTTTGCAAACCTCCAAAGGTAGACATCAAGGTGCAGGATATATAAGCTAGGAGCCCAGCAGAGGGGGTTGGCCTGAAGATATAAATTTGAAAGTGAGCAGAGAATTCATATGTGTAAAGCCACAAGATTCAATACAGTCACTTAAAGAGTGAGTGCAGTGAGAAAGAGAAATGCCTAAGGACGAAACTCAGGGTACTCTCACATTTAAAGATCAAGAAGAGAAAAAAAGAAAAAATAATATTTAAATGTATTAATACAATTTTATTATAAAGAGTTTCCCATCGTTATGTATCACTATTGTTATTTGGATTTGGCATTGGACATGGTTTTCTCTTTTTAGAACTTTAAAAATTTGCTGTCTAAAGTCTACAGAACATGTCAAATTTAAGTCGCTTGGTCCAGTACTGTGAAGGGAATCCATATCGGTGCTGGTTGGGAGGCCAGTTCTTAGATAATGAGGCTTGCTGAGACTTAGCCAAGTAAAGTACATTATCAAATAACAGAACTACACAGGTGTCAGTACATGTCGGGTAGAAATCTAAAACGCAATTGAGAAGTGAGACAGGAGTGTCTGGAACTAAGAGTCCCACTAAAGTGGGAAGGTAAAATAGACAGGAAGTGAGATCAACAAAGGTGATACTGGTAGGGTCAGAATAAGACTGTCTGACATGAGGCTGGTGGATTGGAGACCGGTAGGTTGTACTCAATCTCCCGAGTACATTCTGGAATCTACCTCTGAAGCTGTGCTTGTAACAGCCAGACCACATCAGAGAAAACATACCATCAGACTTTTTTAGCATTGCTGACTTTAAAGTGATCAGTCATCTTCTCCCAAATGTTCCCACTTATTAGAATCGTGCCCATGGCTTCTTTTGAAGGGTAAGACTCAGATTCATATTTCATTAATGACGATCAGCTACCACCAGGCCCCGGGCTGGTCACTTGCACATATATCAGCTCTTTTAGGGATTAAAGTGTCATCTTGGCCAAGGAGGAAGTTCATAGAAATAACTTATACTGCCATGGTTTAAAAGCCATTTGTAAATTTCCTAAATCCTCTTGTGTGCAATATTTGCTTAATAGTTTATCTCATCTGGAATATTTGAAAATTTGGTTCTATATGATTTAGATGTGGTGTCAGAGGAAGTCTTCACAGCTAATTTTCTTCCCCCATGCAGAGAAGGACACATCTGACATAATATAATAAGTCACATTGCCAGGGTAAGAATAAATAGCAACTGTAAACAAACAAATTAGAAACTAAGTCATAAAATGAAAGGGCATTGGAAATGAGACCAAACATTGTTATTGTGGAGGGGCCCGAGTCTGGTATTAAATTAGGCAAATGGGTCTTTGACTGTGTCATGCACGTGATTATCTCCTCTGAGATCAGTTGTTCCTTCCTGGGTTGTTTGTGTCCTTAAGGCCCTTGTATGATGTAGCAGGGTCAGAGGATTGTTTTCTAAGTTTTAGGAACAGAAAGAACATCTCAGCTTGGACAGAGCTTTGCGTATTTGCCCTTAGCGTCATTTTCCCACTATACCAGGTCAGTTTTGACCGCCTTTTCTGACCCTGAAACTTCAGTGTGTTGACCGAGTCTCAGTTCTGCATCACTTTTCTGGTGGGTTCAGGTTATTTTATCATGAACTCATCCTATGTCTTCAAACCAGAACAGATGACTAAATCAGTGCTTACCCACCACACGATGTGGAAGCCCTAGCATATTCCCCACCTGGAGTGAGTCTGGTCCTCTGGAAAGAGGAGATGGGCAGGAAGAGAAACCACATTTCCCCCCAGTGGCATTCCCCGTGCCTCGATACCAGGAGTGTGAACAGCCATCATTTCTCGTTCTGGGTTCTCCATTTCCCTTCCTAGAGGTGATATTGTTGTGTGCATCGGGTGAACCCATGTAATAGGCAACTGCGTGATTTCTTTACTTGACCTGGACCAGTAGGAGAATAAAGCATACATGGGACTCAGAAACTCTGATGTGCACAAGCTTTTGTTAGCTCCTTTGTATAAAAGTCCTATTCTTCCCCTTCTTCATCTTTGGCCAAAAAAACTTCTCTCAGAATACTCCCAAGACTAGTAGTTTTCAATTTGGGGTACCCCTTAAGATCACCTGGGGAACTCACAAAGATCAGCATTTTAAGTCTCCCAGGTGATTTCAACATGCAGCCAAGTTGAGCACCATTGCCCCAGTCCTTCTTCCAAGTTCAGGCTAACAAGGCCAAGAGTAAACATGCCCCTAATTCTCATCTAATGATTAATTTGTATTTTCCTCATGTAATATCATTATGATTAGGCGAGGGCAGCCAGGAACAGAACACATATAACTGAGTTTCAGACTTTTGCCTCTCAGGAAAATGTCTTTCTCTATTCTTGGATGCTGTCACTCTTGAGGTTGAAAGAATGCAAACCACTCCACATGTCTTCCAGTTGGCTCTTCTTGTTTTGTTCTTTCTCCCCCCAGGTCTGGCTCTCTAGAAATTCTGGCTGATAATCTATGACGTACTGCTTAGTGCTTTGATGCCTTTCCCACCACTTAACCACTTAACTTCCTCCTCTCATCAATATTTGCCTCTCGATAGTAGATAACATTTTACAAAACAGCGTCTGCTGGGGAAGAGAATTAAGGAGACTTTAGGTGGTGAAAGTGTTGGTGATTTGAAAAACATGTGTGCTTTGGTCAGTGAGGAAGGCTGTTACCACCAGATAGTGAGGGTTGAGGGTAGCATGGGCTGACTGCACGGAAGAGCAGACACTGCTCCCTGGCCTGAAATTTCTACTCAGAAATGTGTATCAGTGCCTAACCAGGACTTCTATCAGAATGAGCCTCAGAACCCACAGTCCAGTCCTCCATCATTGAGGATTGGCCTGCTTTGACCTTGGTGAGTTCAAATTACATCAAATATTGTTTCACCAGGCCTCCAGCTATATCTTGGACCTTAACTTGTATTCAGACTGAAGCCATTGATGCCACATTTCCCTTTGAAACATCAAAATGAGCTCATCCCTGATGCCCCAGACTTACTCATTTCTGTGGTTAACTCTTGCCTGGTGTCATGATCTGTGCTTCTGTTATGAAAGGGGATCTCAGCTTCACTGCTTACCCTATTCAAACTTCATTCCATCATAAACCAGCTTTCTTGCATCCTCACTTTCCTTATGGAATGCTGTTGCTGCTTCTCTACCAGAACCACTACAAGGCTTTTCCAGGGATGTATCATTTCTGCTGTATCCCTTCAAATACAGACAACCCCAGAATTGTAAAATTTTGTGTTTTCTGCTTCTCTACAAAAAAGACATCTATAAATCCCCCCCCCCCCACCTTTTTTAAGCTTCGTGAGAAAAGATCCTGCCACTCCAAGGATTCTGCCATCTGGAATGACATGATCTGGTCTTCCTTATCCCCACCTTCTACTTTCCTATTGGATGGTCACTTATGTTAATTAAAAATGTATGCAAATGTTTTACCTTTACCTTCTTCATTGCATAATCGTACCATAATCCTAGCTATATTTCCAAGGACATTTTTTTTTGTAAGCATAGAAGAATGAAAACTTTAGTACTATAGTGAACGTGTGCAAAAATGAGAATGTGTTTTTATTTTTCATGATTGATCTCTTTTTGTACTCTAATCTCCATTACCTTCATAGTGGGAAAAATAAAACCAGAACACAAAGCCCTCAAAACCCTAAGTGTATCCTTTTGAAGTTTGGAGTCTTTTAAAGCTTTTAAAAGAGCCATCATTTGGGTAGATGGTCATTCAAGTCAAAGTTAGACTCCTTATCAGGACAATTTCTCCCTTCTTTTTTTTTTTCTCTTATTTTTTAAGATTTTTTAATTTGACACACAGAGAGAGAATAGCAAGGGGAACAGCAGGCAGAAGGAGAGGGAGAGGCAGGCTTGCCAAGCAGGGAGCCCTATGTGGGGCTCGATTCCAGGACCTCCATCGGACCCTGGGATGGAGCCAGATGTGGGGCTCGATGCAGGGCTCATTATGGAGCCCACTGGGATCATGACCTGAGCCAAAGGCAGATGCTTAATGACTGAGCCACCCAGGCTTGCCCATTTCTCCCCTTTCTTAAAAACAGTTCTCTCCTTTCCTCTTTTTCAAGAGAATTTTTTTTTTTTTTTCCTTCAAGAAAATTGTTGTGTAGGGGGATGCTAACAGACTCTGGCATGGAGGTGGGGGTTCTTGGTCTGAGTTTTCCCAGAGCCATTTCTAGTTTTCAATGCAGCATGCGCCTAAGCTGGTCTTGCCCCTGGTGGACATTGCTGTTGGCCGGGGTGCAGCCGATTGCCTCTGGTCCTTGGCGAAGGTATCCCAGTATTCATGTAAATCATTAGCACCCACTACAGTTTCTGTTTGGTTGGATCTTCTATTCTGTGGCCTTGTCATCCTTATCCCAGGCCCGCTTATAGCACACTGGTTCCCTCAGCGCCTCTGTGTACCCTTTGGGACAAAAACAGGGAGCCTTCCGGGGCTTCCTCTGTGCCCTGCTGGAGGGTGTGCAACTGAACTCCTTTCCCTTCCTTTGTCCAGACTTCCAGCCAGAAGGTATAACACAAGCCTCCACCTGCTTTTCAATTCCCCTTCAAATCTTCTGACTTCTGGGGGGTTTCTGCCTTCTGCGCTGCGCTTTCCTCTCATCTACACTTCTCAAATGAGTGGCTTCTGCTCCCACCATGTTACTAAGACTACTTTTCATAAGGTCATGAGTAATCTAATTGCCCCAATTTTTGAAGTATTTTCAGTATTTTCTTACTGGACTTCTCTGCTTCATTTGACACCTTCATCCCTTTATTTTCCAAACTCTGTGCTTTCCCAGTTCCACTCAAAACTTTTTGCCTATTTCTGATTTTGTTTTCGCCTTCGGTGCCGGTGTTAGTGAGAATTCTGTCCTTGAATTATTTCTTCTCTTATTCGGGCTAAGTCCAGGAGGCGAGGACATTCTGCTTTTATTCCTGTGTTAAAACTACTTTCTTTACTGCTGCTGGAAAAATAAAAAACAAAAACAAAAAAAGTATGTCTCCAGTTCAGAACATTTCTGAACTACCTCCTGGATATTTCCAGGTCTTTCCAAGTGAACACGGACAAACTAAACTCATTATCCTTCCCAGCTTCTCAGGATATATTTCACGGTCTCAACCGATAACATTTTCCCCCTAGCCCCTGGAGCTGGATTATTTGGGACTCATTTTTGGCTTTTTATGATTCTTGAATCTCCTGTATTCTCACAATGAATCACCAAAACCTGCCAAGTTTCTTCCTGTTTTATGCTAATTTGTCGGTGATCTCTAGTCATCACTTACATATCTGCGTGTCTTTGTATTTATCTATCAATGTATCATCATATATCAGTCATCTTCTATTATGTGTCTATAATGAAAATATTTCTCTCAAAGTTTACCTATTGTTAAATGGTTAAGCGTAAATACAAATAAAAATTTAGAAACAGGGTAAACAGACAATTTCTAGAAGGGGGAAAAAAAAGTAAGTACGTAGTCAGTAAAGACACACATTGTAGTTACTTGGCTGTAATTAAGCCTCAAACTCAGAACCAAACTTCTGGGTAGCCAAAAATGAAAGTGAGACCAGGTCTCTTATCTAATTCTTCTTATCAGAAAAAAACAAATGAAATTTCACAATTTAAGCTGTAAACTCTGATTAGCTGAAGCTTTGGGTTGATAAAGGTTTGCTTATCTTTCCTTTTTAACTTATAGGTCTCAGTAAATTGCTCTTTTAAACAACTCTCTCTGGGCCAGTCTCCTTTGGGCACTTAATGCTCCTTGAATATTTGAAGATCTCTCTTTCTTAAAAAAAAGATCCTTTTCATTTTTTCCCAGTCTGTCCCAAGCTTAGGGCATACATACTTTGTTGATGGCAGCCCCCAATCCTTTCCTTTGTTCTGGCAGCTGTGTTTTGTAAACTTGTCTTTTTTTGTTGTTTGTTTTAAGATTTTATTTATTTATTTGACAGGGTGGGACACAGGGAGAGAAGGAACACAAGCAGGGGGAGTGGGAGAGGGAGAAGCAGGCTTCCTGCCGAGCAGGGAGCCCAATGTGGGGCTCGATGTGTGGCTTGATGTGGCTCTACCCCAGGACCCTAGGATCATGACCTGTGCCTAAGACTGAGCTACCCAGGAGCCCTATTGTCTCTCTTTCTTTAAAGTGCAGCTCTCTCTGCAGCTCAGCATTGTCTAAGGAGACTTCAAGCAGATTTATACATGTCAGAGGTTTTAATTGGTGTCTAAGTCGTATTCCCGTTTGGATTCAGACATGCCTATACAAATTTGTGGGTCCATTGGGGCTGACTCCCTGGTGCCTTATTTCCCAAAATGACTGAGAAGTCTCTGATGAAGGATTGTGCTCACCTTAATGCCGGCAATAGCATGTGAAAATGCCACTTACAGTTATTATTTGTGAATGAAGCAAATATAGTAGCCTTTACAGCAGACACCCTTTAGCCTACCTCTAGACCTGGAGGAAAATAGCAGTGTCTCGTGACATTACTGCAGGCAGACCAGGCACACAGTGTCCGTAGCTGCTGTGTCGCCCTCTCCACTGGGAGCAGAGCTAGCTGTGCCATGCCTTCGGAGCTTCCAAATGTGTGGTAGTGGAGAGCCCAGGCTGGCGTGCCAGACAGACGGGGAGGGGAGTCCTGGTTCTCTGCTCCTTTCTTCTGTGTAGCCCTGGGCAACTTCCTTTATGTCTCTGACCCTGTTGTTCTGAGGACTAAAAATAAGTCCTGTGAGGGTGCCTCCGTGGCTCAGTCTTTCAAGCAGCTACCTTCTGCTCAGGTCACCATCCCAGGGTCCTGGGATAGAATCCCATGTTGGTCTCCCTGCCCAGCAAGAGCCTGCTTCTCCCTCTACCCCCACCCTGCTCGTACTCTCTCTCTCTCTCAAAAATAAATAAATATGTAAAAAATATAAATATAAATATAGATATATAATATGTAATATATATATAAATAAATATAATCTTAAAAAAAACAAGTCCTATGGTGCACTCAAACATATTCGGCATATAGTAAGTGCTCAATAAATGGGAGTTGCTATTAATAATATCAGCAGATTCACAGACTTGTACCCCTGGGGCAAATAATATATTATATGTTCATAAAAATTAAAAAATAATACCATCATCATCATTATTATCAGGCATCACTGTAGGAATGAGAAGCAAGGGAAGAAGAAAATCGTGAGCTACATGGGAGATGAAAAGTTGGCTTTGGGGGCTCTGGTGAGACACACATAGAGGTTTTGTAAACTCATTAGGAAAGGAAATTGAGGAAGATTAGGATTCTTGGAATGTGTGGTGTATGAGAGTTGAAAAGATTTGCGTGATCTCATTTCCTATCTGTAGAAATTGAATTGTTACCAGATTTAGGGGTATGATAATTTCTTTATAAATATTAAGATAGGAAAGATACTTCCTGGGCTATCTTCTATATCAGAGTTGTATAATCTGGATGGCTTATTTGTTTTGTTTTATTTATTTATTTTAAGGTTTGGAACTGTTTCTGAAGTTGGCCTTTATCCTATTGCTACTATATAACCTATGAATATTATGCAACAATACTTGACCTTTCTGTAATATTTTACAAAGTTGATCATTCCCTCGTTGGAGACTTCTACAAAACCAATTTCTTCTGGTTTTTTTTTCCTACCATTCAGATCCTTTTTTCTGGAAACTACATTTTTTTTTCCCCTAAGGGTTTCTCCCTCTTTGAAGCTCTTAACTATCCATATTTCCCAGGACCATGTTAGCTCATCGGTCTTCTCACCTTTTAATGATCTGTAGTACATTCAAAACCCATGGCTTAAAGTGCCATTTATAGGCATGTGACTTGCAAGTCTATTCCAGAGCCTGACCCTTCTGAGTTGTTGGGTCGGTACACCCAATCATGTCAGGTTCAGCAAAGAGGCTTTAAACAGAATTGGTGGGACAGAACTTCAGCTACTGAAATGGGGATTTCCATTCACACAGGTGCTCATTTGGCCCCTGACATGTTTCTCTCCAGGTCTAGGTAGAAGCATCTTGGTGGAAATGTACGGATACTGGTCCTGCCAGCTATGTCAAATGATTTCTACCACTTGGCAGTTGCATAAACTCATGAAAATTACTTAACCCCAGAAAGCCCTGATTTTGTCATCTTTAAGATAGGGAGAATGTATATACACTTTTAACTTCTTGCCTCTGAGTCCAATAGATGCTTCCAGGATCTACATTTTGTTGTTGTTGTTGTTAGATTTTGTAAGTTCTCTTCTTAGAGTATTTTATTTTAAGGGGCAAGGGTTTTATACACAATTATGGCCATGTTGAGTAACATCTTTCATTGGTACTGTTTGTTTTAAATTACTTTCTTCCCTATTGGTTCAATCTAGTTGTCTAGAGCATGTATTGTGCTGTTACCATGGAAACCCAGCCGTTACACTATTGGTTAGAATGTCCCAAGGTTGTCCATTATATTCCATCACCTACTTACCCTCAAAAAAGCAAGTATCCCACATATTAGGATTAGCCTGTAACCTCTAGCGATCTATCACCTACACTTAAAAATTCAATGTGGTTTTTCATTCCTAATTTGTTTTTTAGTCTTTCCTTTTTTTATTGGCCCATAGACAGGTCTTTTCCCCCACAGATTTGTTCTGAATGCTGGTCTTTGTGGTCTCCAGTGTTTATGACCAAGAAGTGTACTTTCTGTTATTAAAAGAAATAATCCAAAGATGTTCCCTACTTTTAAGCACGCTTGCTTCAGCAGTTCGAAGTGGGTGGGGAGACTTTCTGTGCTCCAACAATGAAACAGGCTGAAAAGAAAATGTTAACCTGCTATCTTCGATTTACATAAGCCTGTTTTTCCTTTCCTTACCACCCTGCTTCTTAGGGAGTCTGGATTCCTTGACTTCAGTAAAAAGATGGTGATAGCCTTTCAAACTCTCAAGATTAGTCTTTTTAATGTTTATTCACTGTTAAATCTGTTTGTTTCCTTTGGCCCTAATCTCTACAAATGTGTGATACACATGATGTAGACCTCATTGTCCCTGAGAAAATCACTTTCTGCACTCTCAATTATTGGTATGTGAAAAAAAAATGGATGTTGATAAAACAAAAAACTGAAATAAAAATAATGTTCCACTGAGATATGCCACTGAATCATGTTAAAATTACAAGTATGTCTATTTCTGTTTCCTTGTGAATGTAGTCTGTTTTGCTTTTTTCTAGTAATTTTTCCCTTTTTCCAAATGAACCCATAAGTTAATCTACATATATAATAGTTTCCAAATGTGTCTTTTGTAATCATTAAGTTAACTTAAATAGATATACATTTGAAGCACAAGAATGCTATGGGTGGATTAGTAAATGTGATATTTATACTTTAAGCCAGATTCTCTTTTGGAAAAATAAAGTAGTATATGAAGGAAATGTAACGTAAGATATGCATATGACTATTGCACTTGCTTTTGAAGTCCTCTGTGTTATCTCATCTTATAGCCTAGAGAAGAGAGTCAATGTCGTATCAGAGAAAGAACATTGCTCTGTGCGTTGGCCTATCTGCATGTTCTCAGCTGGGTCATGTACCAGCAATGTGACTGACTCATTTACATCCCATTCATGAGTTTCAGTTTCCTCACTTATAAAATGGGCCTAGGCTAATGATATATTTCCTGGGGCACCCGGGTGGCTCAGTGGGTTAAGCCTCTGCCTTCAGCTCAGGTCATGATCTCAGAGTCCTGGGATCGAGTCCCGCATCAGGCTCTCTGCTCAGTGGGGAGCCTGTTTGCCCCCCTTCTCTCTACCTGCCTCTCTGCCTACTTGTGATCTCTCTCTATATCAAATAAATAAACAAAATATTTAAAAAATAGGTAAAAATAATATATTTCCTATCTTCTGACAAGGTTATTATAAAGATTTGAGGAGAAAAACTATAGGAAAGCACTTAACCTCAAACAGAATATGGAAAAAAATAAGAAATCTTGGCTGTGTGCCAGCTCATATACTGAAGAGTTTAACAAGTCCAGGACAGAGTCACCATTACCCTTAATGTAAGTGTAAGTGTTGGAGCTAGCGTACATGGCTCCCACTGACAGCATCTCAGCCCTTCTCAAGCTTTAAGGAGCTTTTTAACCTACTTGGGAAACACAAAGCTCTCCTGCATCTTTTTTTTCTGTTCAAGGTCGTCCTAACATGTGAGGGGCGGATGCCCTTTCCATTCTTGCCTGTTGTCAGCATTAGTTGGGCAGAATTTTGCCATATTATACATCCATGCTTTCTTTCTCCCCACACCTAAATCCAGACTTGGAAGGCAGAATGATCTTGTGGAAAAGAGCACTGGACTGATTGAGATGTAGGAAGTAGGTTCCAATCACAGTTCTGGCAGTAACTTGTTTGATAACACTCACACATCATCTGATTGTCCATTCCTTATATTTATACAGTTGTAGAATCTCTGAGTTCGAAAGATAAACAACAACAATAGCATAAGATCATTGATTTACCTGTCCCTTGCAAAAATAAAAAGCTGTTTAAATCTTTTACTCAGGGGCTTCTGGGTGGCTCAGTCGGTTAAGCGTCTGCCTTCGGCTCAGGTCATGATCCCAGGGCCCTGGGATGGAGTCCTGCATCTGGCTCTCTGCTCAGCAGGGACTCTGCTTCTCCCTCTCCCACTATGCTCTCTCTCTCTCCCTCTCTCTCAAATAAAACAAACAAACAATCTTTTTAAAAAAATTATTCAACATTTCCAATGATAGGGATATGACAGGCATGTGAGATGATAGATTTAGGAGGCAGAATTCAATTTAAGTCTCTGCTTAGCTACATACTATGTGTGTGACCTTGGGAAAGTTATTTATATCCTCCATGCCCCAGATTCTTCTCTTTTCAATGGAAATAATAATATACAACATAGGGTTGTGGTGAGGATGGCACGAAATCCTGCACATAAAGTGCTTAGCCTGGAACCTGGCACATGATGAAGAGCCCAACAAATTTCCATGGTGGTTGTCCTTCCTCTCCTCCTCCTCCCTTTAATTACTCTTAGTACTGTGTGGTTGTTCATACTCAAATTGAGCATTGCCAGTGATGGAAACTGATTACCTTCTCAAATTACCTCTACAAATAATTTTGTAAAACCATAATCGTTAGAAGCTTTTCTTTCTAGTCAACCCCAAATTACATCACTTTATTTCTAGACATTTTTTGGTCCAAGTTCTGACCTCTCAGCTCATGACCACCTGTTGTATATTTAAATACGGCTCTCATGCTCCCCACATTACCCTGTTTTCCTCTAACTTCTTTGGTTTTTCCCTTTGACCCTTTCTTTCAGTCAACTTTCATATACCAACTTTCAAATTACTCTTGAATGCTTGCCATTAACATGATATCAACCCTTTCAATCAACATTCACATACTGGTTTTTATTTCTAAGACATTTAGTGATTCTTCGGGCAAATCTTCCTTTTCTGTGTCTGGAAAGGACCAGTGGTCGCTCAGGGGATGGGTCCATCCTCATGATACTGCCGGGTCTGCTTACTTTGATTCCACATCTGAGGTTACAGTGTTCTTTATAGAGTTGTTGGATGAAGAAAATGGGGTGGCATTTTCAATCCTATGGTGATTTTTATACAAAGAAATGTGTGGAAGCACTATTAACATTTTTATGTATCCTAATGGGTTAGATTGACTAACCAAATTTCATTTTTATGTCCTCATGAAATTTGGACCTTTAAAAATATCATACAATTTATCCACAGAATAAGCCTGTAAAACAGAGAGGTGGTAAGCATTATTTCCTCCAGCTTTACATAGATCTGAAACCAGACGTTTCCCAGGGGCAATGGCCAAATTACTTCTACAGAACAGTTATTTCCCAGCCAACCAGCCAAGGAATGGTTTTTTACGTCATGGCAGACTGGCCAATTTTGAAAACACATATTCTGTCCTTTTCCACAGAATTGCCCTTTATATATTTGTGAAGACACAACTATGTACTTCACTTCAATACTTACCACTTTGTACTTGTCTCACCTACCCTATCAGACCAGAAACTCTTAGAGGCAAGGAATTTATTTTACTCTCCTTTGCATGTCTTATTCTGCCTAACATAGCACCCAACTCCAGACTTCACTCAGTGAATCTCATGGAGGAGCACCTGTTTGGTTCAGTTAAGTGTCTGACTCTTGATTTCAGCTCAGGTGATCTCAGGGTTGTGATATTAGCCCTACCCCAGGATTCATGCTGGGCACTGGGTATAAAGCCTCCTTGGGATTCTTTCCCTCCCTCTCTCTTTGCCCTTTAATCAATCAATCATCAATCAATCAATCAATCTTGTTGAATTGAATTGCAACAAGGATTGTAAGAGTTAAGTGAGTAGGTGAATTTAGTTCTGAAGGAGACAGAGGATATAAATATCCATAAAGATATTTACCTGGAATTGTCAAAAAGTTTAAATCAGGTTAATTCATACTCTTCATTTTTATCAGTTGATTATAGCATACATGGATCAGTTTTTAAATTTTTTAAAAAGATTTTATATATTTATTTGACAGAGCAAGAGACAGCAAGAGATGGAACATGAGCAGGAGGCGATGGAGAGGGAGAAGCAGGCTTCCTACTGAGCAGGGAGCCAGATGAGGGACTGGATCCCAGGACCTTGGGATCATGACCTGAACCGAAGCCAGACACTTAATGACTAAGCCACCCAAGTGCCCCCAGTTTTGATATTTAAAGCCAAAACGATTCTCCAAACTATGTTAAAATTAAATATTTATTATTGCTAAGATAACTAATATACAATAATTACAAATTTCCATTTTTTTCTTCACTCATCATTAATGGTTATTGTAGCATTGCTGAGGAAGCCAAGATACTGGTATTGTTTCTTACTGACAAAATTTTTTTCAGTCATTTGTTTCAATATTTGTAGAAATAGTAGTAGGAAAAGGCAACATGAAAATAATACTAATTATAATCAGTTTCCATGAGAGAAGAAAGGATTATCTTTTATTTTAACCAAAGATAGGCTCAAAACTAGAAAGGTTTTCTTTATCTAAAAATATTCTTACATAAACAGTCATATTCCAAAATATATTTGAGAGATTATCCAGTAATAATAGAAGGATACTATGGAAATGAAGGATACATAATCTTCCTTAAATACTAGATCCACAAGAGCTTGCTGTATCTTCATTTTCTCAGTGAAAACTCTTTGTTCCAATAAGCAGAAAGAAAAGAAAATTATTTTTTGAAGGCCCCTAGAGAAGACTCATTGTATTGGTCAAACAAATTGAATCAAAACAATGGATGTTTTGAGCATGTGAATCATTCCTTTCAATTCTTTAGTGCTGAGATTTCTCTTAATACCTGTGATACTGCAATAGTCCACAGACTCCTTCCTGCCTTAAAGGCAGGTAGTGAAAGTAGGATCTGATGGTCAGTTAAAGAGAGAAAAAGAAAGAGAGAAAACGGACAGACATATTTGGTTTTGATCTCCATCTCTTCCAGTTACCCCTTTAGCTCATTTCCTACTTCAGACCTTCTCACCTCAGTGACTAGTTTGGTATAGTCCCAGACTGAGGCTCCAGAAAGGATTTATCTGAAAACTAGTAACTGTTGGTATCATGCGGCCTAAGATCAGCCTTCCTGTGGACTCTGAAAGCCTGGGGTGTTGCCCTCATTCAGCAACTATTTATTAAGCGCCTACCATGCACCAGACACAGTGGATCTTTAGGAAATAGGAACCTCTGTATAACCTGTGTAATTTTGGACTACTCAGCATTTCTTTATAGTTCTCAATGGAATCATAATTTTGTTTTAGAGAGTTCTCTGTCTCCCACGTGTGTCATTTTGAAGGGCCGGAATATCAAGATTTGTACTTCTTCCTGTGGAATTCAGTGGGGTTAGAGGCTCTCTGTCCTCACCCTTGTTTGCCCAAGAGAATGCATGTAACCTCTGTCCAGCTAATGGAATGTCTTTACTGGCCTTGAATTTTAATTAATTGAATTAAATACAGAAGTGATCTTTGGCACTCACTCATGATGACATGAATGTTTCTAGTATGAGGCCACCACTGAGATCTCTTTCCCAGGCCTCCAAAGTCTCTTGTCCAGAACAGAGCCTTATTTTTCTGATATTCTGTCAGTTCTCTGAATATATTAATCCTACCTTCATATTTGTCCAATACATTTCTTATATATAAGTTAGGCAAGATTCTTTTCAGCTAAGGGCCTTTACTGACGTACCCTAGCCCAGAGCTAATGACCACTCCGGCATCCTAAAACCTCCAAGGGACAAAGCATTACTTTAGATTGGCTCAAATGACTGATGATTACCCTGGCTTGTACTCATACCTGAGCACATCCAAATTATTCCAGATCTTACATAGTGAGGGCTCAGCATTTCGTAGGAAGTTTCATTGACATTGTAAGAACTTAGGCAAGTTCAAGCAACAAAGTTGTTTTCAATAAAGAAGATAACAAGGGAATAGGAGGTTCTGTAACCATAAATGGCTCCCAGCAGAGGGAAGGAGGCAGATGGAAGGATATACCTTACAGGTCCGTGTGAAAGCAAAGAACAGCAAAACCTAGTTCAGGCCCAGAATGAAAAGGACTGTAGGAAGTGAACACAGGCATTACAATATTTTCCAGATGGGACAGAGAGAAAAAGGGAAAATGAAATTCCCACAAGTCTTGTGTGGAAATGTAAAGGAGAGAACTGCCAAATGTGGATAGTGACATGCCAACGCCTTGTCCCTGGGGTGTCCATGAGCCTATTAGCCATCATGCTTTCTTGGGAATGTTCACTTACACAGAGGCACACACACACACACACACACACACACACTGCAGGCCTTCCTTTTCTAGGCCAGATCCTACAAGAATTGTAGAATAAGAAGTTCTAGGCCTTCCATGACCTTACTTGTATATATGAGAGAGAAAGGTAGAGAGGGACAGACAAGACACAGAGCGATACAGAGACATATTGAGAGAACGAGAATGTGTGTGTGTGTGTGTGTGTGTGTGTGTGTGTGTGTGTGTGTTTTACTTATTTTACTTAAGTATTTGAGAGAGAGTGAGAGCAGCAGGGGGTGGTATATACACGTACGGAGAGGTAGAGAGAGAATCAGACTCCCCACTGAACATGGAGCCCGATGTGGGGGTCAATCCCAAGACCCCGGGATCCCGACCCGAGCTGAAGGCAGATGCCCAACCACCTGAGCAGATGCCCAGGCACCCTGAGAATGTGTGTGAGGAAGAGACAGAGCGGGATAGATAGAGGTCAGAATTCTAGCTTCTCAGATTTCATTCTTTTCTTTAGAGAGAAAACCTCCCCTGGAGTTTCTTATTCAGTCTCCCCAAATCATCCCCTTTTCCCTTCAGCCCCTCTTGCCACATACCTGCTTATTCTCTCTAGTCCTCCAAACCCACAGTATTTGCTACTTCCTGTAGCTCTTCATTTTGCTCCTGTCTCCACACCTTTCATTTACCTTTCTTGGGGCACTTAGACATACTCAGTTCTTCTGCCATCTAAGTAATTATCTTAATATTGTATTCAGTAAGAAAGCTGTTCTGGAAATCTAATTTTCTTCCCAAGAATTGCATAGCCAATTTGGGAACTTCAAACATCTGTAATCCCAGGACAATGTTGGGGATTCAAAAAAAACCTCTCAGACATAAAATTTTCAGAACCATAAAGAAAATTTCCAAAGTGAATGCCTTCTCATTCTAGATATTTTTATCTCTCCAGCACAGTTTTGCAATAGCTTTTCCTTACTATTCTTTTCAAAGTACCTCTTTGCAGTTCTGATTTTCAGCCTCGGTGTCTTTTCAAAGATGCTTTTCTGGGGACTGTTGATTTCAGGCCATTTCAACTGCATGAGTTATGCAAGTGAGAAAACTTTTTTCACTCTAAAAAAAGATGCTTCAGCCTATATTTTGTACTCATAATAAAGGCAAAAGGATAAAGAATTTGGGCATTGCTGGAAACTTTGCAAGGAAAAGAAGAGCTGAGAAAAATGGTATCCCAAATCAATACCACAAAGCTAGAATGGAGGACTGATGATAAAATAAGGCTCTGAGTTATACAGAGAACCACATCTCATTTCAGTTATATTTACATTTTTATTAGCATCATCTCATTTTTGCTTCTCAGATCATTAAAAAAAACCCAAAAAGTTATATTGAATATGAGCAACAAGTTATATAAACAATGAAAAAATACAATGTATACAATTAATGAAATGAGTATTTGTCAAGTTTTAAAAGTTTCCTTTTGGTCAATTAATATTAGTTCTTCAGTAAGTACACTAGGTTATGGATACTTTGAGAAATTTGGAATAAAGGGAATTTAAAATTTAACTACAACCTCTGTAGATGGTACAGTCTTTCCCTGTGCATCTTAGTGTGCATGTGTGTATACACACACATATATTTAAATGAAAGCATAAAACATACCTGAGGGTTCAATATCGAACTGTCATTTAGGAAATTTCTAGGCATTATTGAATTTCCTGATGTCTCTTGGAAACAAAATATCTGTTTCTAATAAACTTATTGGTGTAAATGCCAAATGAAATAAAATGTCACAGGCAAGACCGAGAACTGATTGAAAAGTTTGTTGACTGTTTCACTAATTGTTTTTCCATCTCTGGTGTTGCTTCTATTAATGAAGAACATGTGTCCTTTTACACTTAATTGTGGAAAACTTTAATTGTGGAAGTCAGAGGTAGAAGTAGCACAAAGATGAACCCCAGGGCAGGGATGCCCTCTCCTTTGTTTACCAGCATAACCTCATCTGGATTTCGTGTCTTTTCTTCATAGTGGCCATTGCAAAGTAGAGTAACTGCCCCACCACAGAATCATGAAATTTTCTTTCTTCTACAATCTAAGTCTCTCTGTCAGGATCATTTGGCTGCAAGTAATGCAGTTTTTAACCAAAAAGACTCAAATATAAAGGAATTTAATTTTTCTACAGAGTGAGAAGCCTGGGGAAAGGTGATTCTAAATTTGGTAAAGAAGCCTGAAGTTCAGGGCGCCTGGGTGGCTTATTTGGTTAAGCAACTGTCTTTGGCCCCATCATGATCCCAGGGTCCTGGGATCAAGCCCCGCTTCGGGTTCCCTGTTCAGCTGGGGGCCTGCTTCTCCCTTTGCCCGCTGCTCCCCTTGCCTGTGCTATCCTGCTTTCTCTCTGTCAAACAAATAAATTTAAAAATCTTAAAAAAAAAAAAAGAAGAAGAAGAAGAAGCCCAAAGTGCATATCAAGGAACTAGGATTTTCCTATCTTTCTACTCTGCCATCCTCAACTTGACATTAGTTCTTGAACAATAAGATGGCTGCTGAGGAACCACTATGGCCTAATGATACCATGTTTGATTAGGAGAATGGGCTGGGGGAAAGGGATTTCTTGTTTCAGGAAGACAAATTTCTCCCCCAAGGCTCATTTTTAGGTATTGCTTCATGACTCATTGGCAAGAACAGGATCACATGTCCTCCCATTCCTACCCCTATGGCTGCACAGAATATTGGCCAACTGATTAACTAGCCAAGGAGAATGGGATTACTGTGATTGGATTAGACAAACCAAAGTCATCTCCCAGGTTTGGGCACATTGACTCCCCCCACCCCCATTATGATTCCTTTGGCAAGGAAGATGTGGGGAAAGCTGTTGAGTAATTAAGTTTTACCAGTTTCCCAGCTGTGATTTCCATAACATCTCTCTCTGTCTGGTATGACTCAGCAACAAGAGTCTTGGATACTCACCTTGGCTTCTAGTCTTCCACTCAAAAAACCTCCTCATTATTGATTCAGAGAGAAAAGCAGGTCTAACTCATCATTCCATAGCTTCTCACATAATTCACAACTTCATATTTATGTGATCTCTCAGCTCATTTTTTTTTAAACCCAAGAGGTTCTAGTTTCAAAATGTGCCTTTGTCTCCCCACCCCCCTCCCCACCTCCGACTATGGCTGCTTCTGTCTGGGTACAGACAGAATTTAAAAGTCTGTTTATCTGGGAACTTTTCATTATCTCCTCTAATTTCGGGACCCATAAGCCTCTGCCAGGAGACAGTGTGTGATGTAGGTCATCTATATTCTCTTGTTTCCACTTTTAAACACTCTGCTGGCTGTTCCACCTTCCCCATGAATGTTTAATACGTATAATGATTTTGCCAGAATTGATTTTTCATTATAGAGGCCATTTTCTAAAGAGGTTTGTCACTATTTTTAAAATAGTATTTTAACATGTTTATAAAAAACAGTTCTAAACTCAATTTTGTGTAACAGTTTCTTCACTGATAGAAGACACTTTTTAAAGATATTTTACATCATTCATATGTTACTAATAAGTTGGAGCAATATGGAACTAGCCATTTAGATTTTAGTTACATTTTTAACAATTGATTTATAAACAATTAGAAATAACTAGTAAGCTATTCATGTTCAAGTGTGTTATGTAATCTTTCCAAATCAGTAATTAACCACCACCATAATACATGCCATCTTGTGACCAATCCTGAATTTGTGATCCAAAATGAAGAAAAAATGTGATGTAAATAAAAATGAGTATCTTGCATTCCCACCAACAGTGTAAGAGGGTTCCCCTTTCTCCACATCCTCTCCAACACACATTGTTTCCTGTCTTGCTATTTTTGGCCATTCTAACTGGTGTAAGGTGGTATCTCAATATGGTTTTATTTTGAATCTCCCTGATGGCTAGTGATGATGAACATTTTTTCATGTGTCTGATAGCCATTTGTATGTCTTCATTGGAGAAGTGTCTGTTCATATCTTCTGCCCATTTTTTGATATGATTATCTGTTTTGTGTTTTGAGTTTGAAAAGTTCATTATAGATCCTGGCTATCAACCTTTTGTCTGTACTGTCATTTGCAATTGTCTTCTCCCATTCCGTGGGTTGCCTCTTTGTTTTGTTGACTGTTTCCTTTGCTGTGCAGAACCTTTTGATCTTGATGAAGACCCAAAAGTTCATTTTCACTTTTGCTTCCTTTGCCTTTGGAGACATATCTTGAAAGAAGTTGCTGTGGCTGATCTCAAAGAGGTTACTGCCTATGTTCTCCTTTAGGATTCTGATGGATTCCTGTCTCACGTTGAGGTCTTTTATCCATTTCGAGTTTATCTTTGTGTATGGTATAAGAGAATGGCCAAGTTTCATTCTTCTACATATAGCTGTCTAATTTTCCCAGCACCATTTATTGAAGAGACTGTCTTTTTTTCACTATGTATTTTTTCCTGCTTTGTCGAAGATTATTTGACCATAGAGTTGAGGGTTCATATCTGGGCTCTCTACTCTGCTCCACTGGTCTATATGTCTGTTTTTATGCCAGTACCGTTGGAGAACAGTGTGGAGATTCCTTAAGAAATTAAAAATAGAGCTTCCCTATGACCCTGCAATTGCACTACTGGGTATTTACCCCCAAAATACAGATGTAGTGAAAAGAAAGGCCATCTGTACCCCAATGTTTTTTTTTTTAAGATTTTATTTATTTATTTGACAGAGAGAGATCACAAGTAGGCAGAGAAGCAGGCGGAGAGAGAGGAGGAAGCAGGCTTCCCACTGAGCAGAGAGCCCGATGTGGGGCTTGATTCCAGGACCCTGGGATCATCACCCCAGCCGAAGGCAGAGGCTTTAACCCACTGAGCCACCCAGGTGCCACTGTACCCCATTGTTTATAGCAGCAATGGCCACGGTCACCAAAATGTGGAAAGAACCAAGATGTCCGTCAATGGATGAATGGATAAGGAAGATGTGGTCCATATACACTATGGAGTATTATGCCTCCATCAGAAAGGATGAATCCCCAACTTTTGTAGCAAAATAGATGGGACTGAAAGAGATTATGCTGAGTAAAATAAGTCAAACAGATAGAGTGAATTATCATATGGTTTCACTTATTTGTGGAGCATA
Source organism: Mustela lutreola (assembly GCF_030435805.1). Classification (NCBI taxonomy): domain Eukaryota; kingdom Metazoa; phylum Chordata; class Mammalia; order Carnivora; family Mustelidae; genus Mustela; species Mustela lutreola. The sequence continues at coordinate 110,256,709 of NC_081297.1, forward strand.
ACAAATAGCACGGAGGACATGGGGAGATGGAGAGGAGAAGGGAATTGAGGGAAATTGGAGGGGGAGAAGAACCATGACAGACTATGGACTCTGAAAAACAACCTGAGGGTTTTGAAGGGGCGGGGGGTGGGAGGTTGGGGGAGCCAGGTGGTGGGTATCACAGAAGGCACGCATTGCATGGAGCACTGGGTGTGGTGCAAAAACAATGAATTCTGTTACGCTGAAAAGAAATTTAAAAAAAAAAAAAAAAAGAATGTCTTAGGAGCACCTGGGTGGCTCAGTTGGTTGGTTGTCTGCTTTCAGCTCAGGTCATGATCCCAGAATCATGGGATCAAGCCCTGCATCCAGCTCTCTGCTCAGCAGGAGTCTGCTTCTCCCTCTGTCTCTCTCTCTGCGCTGCTCCCTCCTCTCTCCTCACTCAAATAAATTAATTAAATCTTTGAAAAAAAGTCTTAGTTTTGAAATAGGTGCTTCTTTTACTATTTTTATATTAGAAGTCTTTCTTATTTGGATTTTAAGTGCTCTCTCTTCTCCTATCATTTATTCATCATCAACATGACCATTGCTAAATGAGTCATTGGCTTTCACATTGTGTTATTCCCTTTGTTTTGATCACCTGAAATCAGGTGCAGGTGTCACAGTGGCTTCTTAATAAGGAGATCTTGAAGAAAGAAATATGACTATAGAGGAAGATCCCAATAGCCCTCTCTGATAATTTAATAATTTAAAAAATTAAGGCCTTCTTAATATGGGGACGTATCTTTATCCCCAATTTCTCTATACATCCACCCACCCTCCACACACAAAATTCAGAAGGACTTACAGAAAGAAAAGAAAGATAGCAGTTATGCTTTCTTGGATCCTAAACCTTGCCTGAAGACTTTTATAATGAAATGGGGGAAAAATAAGTCATTGTTTCTTTGCTTCATGTTCTTGATACCCATGTATCCCAAGATATCATAGAACTTAGCGAAATAGCTTGGATACTGATTGAAAAGGCAGACTCAGAGTCTAGAAATGCAAAATAACAGCCCATATGCCAAACCACATGCATTGTAAGGCTTGGTACTTCTGAAGGAAGATTTAAAAGGCGACAAAGAATTCCAAATTTGGAACCCGCAGAGACATCTGGTATCTTAGAACTTTCTACTTTCTCTTGGCAGATATTTCAGCTAATTTTCCCACCTTGGTCAGAGTGTATAATTCTTTCTTAAGCTTATTTTAATTTTAACATATTCTCTCTATTCAACTGTTACTGTGAAATGGCCCTACTCTCAGGACCAGCCATTTAATTTTAGCACTTAGATCATTTAGCAATTCCTTAGAAGAACAAAAATAAGGGGGTAGAATTTAATTAACATAATGGGTACATCATCAACTTTTTTGGTGGCATCTATGTATATTTCCAACACTTGGTCATCAAATAGATGCAAGTAAAAAATAAAAAAAAAAACACCGATGAATCAAAATGCAGAAAAAACACTGCATTCCAAATGGTGATTTTCATCATCAGTGGCTATGCAGTTTCAAGTTAATATCACCAAAACCATCCTGAGAGGTATCCTCATTGTGTTGTTTGCTTCTTACAAATCCATTGCTAGTAGCTGATATGTGTCTACTCGAAGAATTCATTTGTTGGGTCCATATTTGCCCAGTGTGGTTGGTGGGATGGAAAGGGCACTTGAGATTAATGAGACTTTGGGACAATTACTGTGAAGAATGTACTAAGGGGTATATAAAAGGATTATTGAGTAGCAATAAGGGCTTAGTTGAAACTGAATAGTGTGGATATTGAGTAGTGTCAACCATCCCTATTTAATGATAGGTTAATAATCAGTATCATAGACTAGTGTTTGTTTTAGAGTTGAAAAGGACCACCTTATTGAACTGTTCAACTGACAGATGAGGAAACTGAGGCATAAAGAAACTGAATGAGTTGCCTGAGTCTCCAAAGCAAATAGCAGAGCAATTCTATCTCCTGGACCAGATTCAAAGATAATATTTACAGGGATTTCAAAGTATGACTAACTTTAAAATAATTGCCTTTTAGGATTTTCCATGGATTCTCTCTTTCTCTCTTTCCCTCTCCAGTCAAAGAGCAGATCATGCTAGAATTTGATCAAAATAATTTCTTAACTTTGTGGTGCCATTTCTTGAACTGCTGTGTCAAGTCTTACCAGAAGCAAGAGACAATGGCAATCATGGGGAATGTATGTACCATCAGTGCACCTGACCAAAAATTTGCAATTAGTAGATGGTCTTTTTTTTTTTTTAAGATTTTATTTATTTATTTGAGAGAGAAAATGAGAACACAAGTAGGAGAAATGCCAGAAGGAGAGGGATGAAGCATGCTCCCCACTGAGCAGGGAGCCCAATGCAGCACTTGATCCCAGGACCCCAGGATCATGACCTGAGCCGAAGGCAGATACTTAATCAACAAAGCCACCCAGGTGCCCTAAATACTAAATACTAAATATGCCCATAGATACTAAAAATTGTATCTATGTCTATACTTATCTATCAACTGGTTAATTTTATCATGTTCTGAATTCATTTTTAAAAACTTGCCAATTTCCTAGAGAATACTTTAAGAAATGAAATGAAGAGTGAGTAGTACCAGAACTCCTGGTGGACTTCTCATTACCATCAATGCCACTTACATAGCTAAAATACTATTGAATGTGTGCCCCCTTCATACTTTAATATCATGTGTCTAACCTGGTGGACATTAGAAACTGTCTAGTGTAGTGACCCTTTGATATGAAATTTAGTCCATTTTCTAAAATGGGATATGCTCTAGGTCAAAGTACAAATGATTATACGTAATCAAATGCTGCATTAAGATATAACTTAGAGGGGTGCCTGGGTGGCTCAGTGAGTTAAAGCCTCTGCCTTCGGCTCAGGTCATGATCCCAGGGTCCTGGGATCGAGCCCCGCATTGGGCTCTCTGCTCTGCAGGGAGCCTGCTTCTCCCTCTGTCTCTGCCTGCCTCTCTGCCTACTTGTGATCTCTCTCTCTGTCAAATAAATAAATAAAATCTTAAAAAAAAAAGATATAACTTAGAGACTCTCATAATGACATTTAATAACATGGAAGGATTTTTTTTAAGTGTGAAAAATATTCCTTAAAATTAGATAGCTCTCTGAAATATCCCCTTTACAATCATTTAGATATATTTTGTGTGTATATTTCAAAATTTCTATAAAAACTAGTCCTATTTGAAACAAGGAAAGCATAAATACTCTTTTCATTAAAAGAATAACAAAATAAGTAGAAAAATTAAGATGTATAAAAGGAAATCTCCTTGCTCAAGGTAACAAATAATATTAAAACACATTGTGGCTCAGGGAATTTGAAAGTCATTAAAGGAGGAGTAGTGGGGTGCCTGGGTGGCTCAGTCATTAGGTGCCTGCCTTTGGCTCAGGTCATGATCCCAGGATCCTGGGATCGAGTCCTACATTGGGCTCCCTGCACAGCGGGAAGCCTGCTTCTCCCTCTCCCCCTCCCACCGCTTCTGTTCCCTCTCTCGCTGTGTCTCTGTCAAATAAATAAATAAATAAATAAATAAAATCTTAAAAAAAAAAAAAGAACAAAAAGGGTGGTGATAGAAATAACTATATTTTTCTGATTGGTGTTACAGAAAATAGAGGAGAATAATAAACTGCACAAATAAGAAGTAAATTGATATAATTTTTAAGGGTAATAAGATTGAAATAATATTATTATTATTTTTTAAGATTTTATGTATTTATTTGACAGACAGAGATCACAAGTAGGCAGAGAAGCAGGCAGAGGGAGACGAGGAAGCAGGCTCCCTGCTGAGCAGAGAGCCCGATGCGGAGCTCGATCCCAGGACCCTGAGATCATGACCTGAGCCAAAGGCAGAGGCTTAACCCACTGAGCCACCCAGACGCCCTGAAATAATATTATCTATAATAACAAAGCACCTCTTTTCTTACATGGAAACTGAGTTGATAATGTACTTTCAACACACAGGGAATATAAATATCTTAAAAATCAAATGTACGAATCAAATGGAGTAATACTACTTTTCATTTATGAAGCATTCACTTGTTCTTATTATTACTATTTCTTCAATAGAATGGTTTACACAGAAAGTGTTTCTATGGGTAGAATCCCCTATGAATCCCATCCCTTATGTTGTTAAAAGTTGAGAAGCTTCTTTATTTTGGATGTTCATTTAATAAAAGAGGAAACATACTCTAAGAGGGCAGATGACCTTGTTAAGCTAAAAAGGTGTTATCTTCTTATAATTTGATGGCAAAAGTACCTGTTTTAGATCTTTATGAATAATTTGTATTTTGCCGTTCCTCATTCTCTTTTTGTTACCCAAAATGTTACCCTTATTCTTCAAATATTCATGTTTCCAAATCTTACTTTACTATTCAAACTATTCTGATTTTGATTAGAAGCAAGGGTGATGTTTAAAGCATTTAGCAGTAAGAATGATGTGGACAACAACTCATCAAAATGGTTGCCAGGACAGCACCAACTGATCAGGATATTCCACAAACAGATGCCACAGCCACGTGGGTATGTGTTAGCTAAATATCTATCTTGTGACAGAAAACCCAGCTTAAACTATTACAAGGAATTCTGGGTAATTTTTTGACACACATATCTGGATTGTCCAAAGGTGGACTGTTTTTAGACAAAAGAGGATCCAGGGGCTCAGATGATGTCTCTATCTCTTTATTCTCCTTTCTTCTGTATGGACTTCATGTTTTAGAAGGGCTGTTACCTTGTGCTGCAAGATGACTTAAAATAGCTCCAGATTTACATCCTATTTCCTCAGCAAAAAGGAGTGTCTCTCTTTGGTTGCTTGGTAAAAGTCTGGGCACTAATTTTGAATGGGCTCTGACAAGTGTCCATCCTGTGGCCAAGGGGACATGATATGGTAAGCACTGGGGAGGGCAGCCACCTCCACCCAAACCATTGGACTAAGATTGGGGGAGCAGATTTCCTGAAGCAAAACCAGGGCTGTCCCTAAGAGCAGGGCAAAATTGTCAGTGACAAACTGTAAATGTCCATTCCACTCTCTTTCCTTTGAGCGAGCAGACCAGTTTATTATTTTAAATATTTTTCTAAATTATAAAAGAAATGCATTCTTATTTAGAAAACTGAAAAGTAAAATGTAAGAATAAAATCAAACAAAAAATATAAAAATGACATGCTAATAATTTAGAAATGAAGAAAAAAGCTGTAATGGCCATAGTAGCATAATTCATTGCAAATAATGAAGTGTAGAAGTGTTAGTTTATTATGACTTTAAATCAGCCAAATTGATTTTATTATACTCTAGTATCTTTAATGTTTTCCTGTATAAACCAGATTGCAGCCACAGGTTTTATTATGGCATCATAAAGTAAAACCAATCATAATAGGACCAAAAATTGGCTTTCATAATTTTACTAGAACTTAGCATTACTCTTAAAATTTAAGGTAGAATTAAATGCATAGTTTATATACTGAATTATCCAGAATATACTAATATATATAAATACACATATTACATATTTTATATCATCTATATGTTATAAATATGAAACAGAAGATAAGTTGTATACAAAAGAAAATTAGTTCCTAGAATTTCAAGATGTCATTAAAGTTTTTGGAAATTGTATTGACACAATCATATATGTCTTTGAAAAAACACTTGGAAAAAAACCTCAATATTGATCCATATGCTCATTAGCCTAAAACTTAAAATTTTTAAATTAGTGTTTTTGGAGGCACCTGGGTGGATCAGTTGCTTGAGCATCTGACTCTTGATCTCAGCTCTCAGTTTATGAGTTTGAGGCCTGCATTGGACTCCATGCTGGGCATGGAGACTACTTAAAAAAAAAAAAAAATAGTGTTTTTGGGCTTTAACTCAAAGAGTGATCCTTTTGATGGAGTCTTGAGTCAAAAAGAACAGCCATGACTGACCAAGAACTTTATCTTTGACAATTCACCACAGCATTGTCCAACAGAAACGTAATAAAATCCACAAATATGCACTACATATACAATTTAAAATTTTCTACTAACCACATTAAAAAGAAACACATGAAATTAATTGTGATAGTATATTTTATTTAACCCAGTGTATCCAAAGTTGATTTACCATTTTACCATGTAATTAATATAAAACATTTTACTGGCATAGCTCACATTCTTTTTTTCATATTAATTTTCAAGATTCTAGTGTGGATTTTATACTTATAACACATCTTAATTTGGACTAATTGAATTTCAAGTGCTCAATAGCTACATGTGCTTCACAGATCTACTGGGCTAGGCCAGAGTTAACTCAGTAAGCCAAGATAATGATAACTATGATGATACTATTAAGACCTAAATTTCTGGTGCATTCTTGGCAATTTCAATCCTCAACCTGACTATCTAGAATTAATACTATCTGTGTGAGTTGGAGATTATCTGTTGAGCTTCTGTAAGCAGGCTCCAGGGAATTTTGGCATTACTATAAATTATCATGTATGTTACTTACACTGAATTTGCATATAACTTGTATTTATAAATTTCAGGTACCTAACATTGTTTAGCTCGACATCCTTACCTTTAATTTCAAAGCGGAATGATCTAAACCATTGTTCACAGCACACCCAATAGTAGAAAGGGAAAGTTCAAGGTCTTGGAAGCACAGCAATACGCTTCAAAGTGATTAGTTGGGTGTTGTTTTCCTGGTCTAACGGCACATTACATTGGAGAAAGGCTTCTACACCTTGGCTTACTTTAAATGGCCTCTTTTAACTCTTGTTTTATTCAGGTCACGAAAAAAGAATTTTAGTATAAGTTATTACCCAAAAGTTGTGGCAAGAAATAAGGTTGGTCCTGCATCACAGCAAATTGAGAAGTACAGGTAAAGTAAAATAGAGATACAAGGTGGTTTTATGTTTTTTAAAAAATAAATCTAAAGCTAGCTATGTGGATCAATTACTTAAGTATATTTATTAGGTTGAACTTTAAATATGTTAAATGGAAAGACTAAATGGGACAGGCATTTACTTTAAACTAGTGCACGTGATCGATAGATACCAAGTAACTCTTCAACTTGACTGTATTTGTAAGGACTACATGTCCCACATCTACCAGGATGATTCCTGTTCCATTTGTACCTCATTTTTGGCTTAATAAAGATATTCCAAGTCCAAGATATAGCTACCTCTTTCTCAAAAATAAACAAACAATACAGTTCAAACTTTGGGAGAAGTTTCCACGCTAGATCCAGCAGTCATGAAATTTTCCCACATAAGGTGGCATTTGGAACCAAGAAAAAAAAATACTGATGTTCAACATCATTTTTTTTCTATAAATTATCACCATACTTGCTTACCAGGCTCTAGTATAGATTTAGATTTTTCTTCCTTAACCACGAGAGTATATTGACATGATTTCTGAGTTGGGAAAGGTACATCACAAGTGTTGCAGGAGACATGTGTGTGTTAGCATATATTACGAGTATCTGCCAGACTCCTTGAGGAAAATATTTATGACAAATTAGGAATGCTGGATATTGTATTGACTCACATATATTAAATTTCAATAGAAATAGAGATTCTTTGTCTTATAATTTGGGGCACTTTCTGAATGAGAGGGATGAAAAACAAGAATCCACAGCAATTTTGGAAAATTATCCCTCAAAACTAAATATTGCCTCTTTACAAATCTCTTCATTTTCTCTTCCTAGAATTCCAGTGGTACAGACTTGAACCTTTCCCTCTCTGTGACTTTTATCCTCTTTTTAATGTGCATTGGTGCTGCATTCTGGATGAATTCATCAGTTGTATCTTCCAGTCTACTAATTTTCTTTTTCTTTTATTTTAGCTCTGCTTAATCTACTGTGTAACCAATACAGTTTAAAAAATAAATATTTGTGAGGACCCTGGGTCTCACAATGGAAACATGAAAGATACATACATAGGAGTATGTAAGTTATTAATCATACTCAATATATTTTTCAGTGAGTTTCTTTTGGGTGCTTCTTTTTCAATTTTTTATTCTTTTTTGTCTACTTCCTTGCATTTAGAAATTATATGTCCTCTGGCTAATCATTTAGTGGTTAACACACACATTTAATTGTGGTAAAATCATATTACATTCATCACTGTAATCATTTTAAAGTAAAATTCAGTGGGAATAATTACATTCACAATGTATACTTGGCCCGCATTGTATACAACATGCAATTGGAACTGTATGGTTCCAGAAAGTTTTATCACCCCAAATGGAAACTTTGCATCCATTAAGCAATCATTCCCAATTCCCTTCTCCCCCGAGCCCCTGACAAACACAAACCAACTTTCTGTCTCTGTGGATTGGCCTATTATGGATATTTCATGTAAATGAAATCATACAGTATGTGGTCCTTTATGTCTGGCTTTTTCACTGAGTGTCGTGTTTTCAATGTGTATCCATGTTGTAGCATGTGTCAGTAGCATACACGGTAATATTCCTTATGGCTGGATCATATTCTATGGAATGGGTATCTCACATTTTGTTTATTCATTCATCTGGCAGTAGACATTTGAGCTGCTTTAACCTTTTGGCTATATTGTAACTAGAGCTACTATGAACATTCTTGTACAGGTTTTTGTTTGAACAGCTATATTTAATTCTTTGGGGGTATATAACTATGAGGGAATTTACTGGGTTCTATGGTAATTCCAGGCTTAACTTTTCGAGGAAGCACCAAATTGTTTTCCATAGCAGTGTGCCATTTTACATATTTACCAGCAATAAAAAGGATTCCAGTTTTTCCACATCCTTGCAAAAACTGGTTCTCTTTCTTTTTCTTCTTTCTTTCTTTCTTTTTTTTTTTTTTTTTTGAAGATTTATTTATTTATTTGGGAGAAAGTGAGTGAGCATGGGGGTATGGGAGGGGCAGAGGGAGAGAATCTTCAAGCAGACTCCCTGCTGAGTGTGGAGCCTATCTCAGGGCTGGATCCCACAAGTGATGAGATCATAACTTGAGCCATAGCCAAGAGTAGGACACTTAACCAACTGAGCCACACAGGCCCCCTTTCTTTTTTTTTTTTTAATGGACATCCCAGTGGATGGCCTATCACATACCCCTATCACATACTACAAGTAGTGTCTCAATGTGCATTCCATTTGCATGTCCTTAATGACTAAAGCCATTTAGAATCTTTTCATATGCTTGTTGGCTATTTGGATATCTGTTTTGGAGAAATGTCCATTTTTAAATTGGGTTTGTATTTTTGTTGTTGAGTTGTGAGAGTTCTTTATATACTCTGGATACTAGACCTTTATCAGATATATGATTGGCAAATATTTTCTCCCAGCATCTGGATTGTCTTTTCACTTTCTTTATAGTTTTCTTTGATGCATAAAAGTTTTTAATTGTTATTTATTTATTTATTTATTCATTCATTTTTAAAGATTTTATGTATTTGTCAGAGATCACAAGAAGGCAGAGAGGCAGGCAGAGAGAGAGGAGGAAGCAGGCTCCCCACCGAGCAGAGAGCCTGATGCGGGGTTCGATCCCAGGACTCCAGGATCATGACCTGAGACAAAGGCAGAGGCTTTAACCCACTGAGCCACCCATGTGCCCCAAGTTTTTAATTTTTATGAAATCCAGTTTATCTGTTTTTCTTTCATTGCTTGTGCTTCTGGTGTCATATTTAAGAAACCATTGCCAAACAACTGCCCAAGTCAACTGCCCAAACAACTGCCCATTGCCAAACAACTGCCCATTTTCTTCTAAGAATTTTATTGTTGTAGACTTTAAATTTTGATCTCTAAACCATTTTGATTTAGTTTTTGTACATAGTAAAAGGCAAAGATCCAACATCATTCTTTTACATGTGAATATTCAGTTGTCCCAGCACTATTTGTTGAAGAGACTATTCCTTTCCCATTGAATAGTCCTATTGATCTTGTTGTAAGTCAGTTATAAAGCACCTACTCTATCTCACTCACCTCCAAAATTACACTCTCCAGCTTTTCCTTCTAGGTTTTTGCACGTCTTTTGTTTGCCCTTCCTTCCCCCCACGCTCCCAGGCAGCAGCAATTTGCTCATTTTGTTCATTTTCATTGTTTTTGAGGACTACATAGCCACTCCACTTTGATAGTTCTGAGTTAGGAGAAAGAACAGGAGAATTCTTGCATCAGTCTTTGGGAGGAACTGCAGTTAGATCAAGACAGAGAAACACAGTTTCTTGGGGACCAGACCTTTGCAGCTTCTCTGGTATCAGGTATCAACCCTGGGAATGGAAGCTGCTGTCTTCCACAGTGCCATGATGCTAGGAAAGAGGATGGAGCTAGGAGAATTTTAAATATCACGAAAATCTCTTACCTTATTTTAGAAGCTTTTTTGCTGGCTAAGGTCATGCTTGGTTGCTGTAGATCTTCAGCTGTCTTCCAGAATTGTGATTCTAACAGACTGTGATTGAGTTTTGTTTTGCCAAACAGTAGTGTCTGGGAGAAGAGATGGAGATCCCTACTCTTCTGTATTTGCCTCTATCACCGGATCCTATATATTTTAACATGCATGTTTAATTTAACAAAGTCTAAAAGATTTCACTTTTCTTGCAAAAATATAAGATTTTAAAATTACCTTCATTCTGATTGCCTTCTGCCTAACTTATAGGCTATTTCCCCCATTATTTTAGTTCTTGGATGCTTATATATCTTCTATAATAATGATGATTATGATTATAATGAAGACTTGCTGTTTCATAAGGCAATGCTTCATTGAATTTTCTCTCTTACTTACCAGTATAACTCCCCATTATTCCATTGTAAATCACAAAGTCTCCAAATCTGTGGGTAGCCATTAGCCACATATGGCTATTGAACACTTGAAATGTGGCCAGTTAAGACTGAGGAATTCAAAGTTGTTTTACATTTAGTTAATACAAATTTAATTTTAATTTTTAAAAAGGAGTGGAAAATAATTTTCCGTTAAACAAATGTATTCTTGTCATAGGACTACATTTTACTTCAAGGGTTAGCAATGCAATTTCAATGTGTTATAAGTATAAAATACACATGAAATTTCGAAGACTTATTATGAAATAATTAATGTAAACTATCTCATCAGTAATTTTTATATTGATTACATGTTAATATGATACTTTTTAAGCTTTATTTTATTTTATTTTGTTTTATTTCTTTTCAGTGTTCCAGCATTCATTATTTATGCACCACACCCAGTGATCCATGCGATCTGTGCCCTCCTTAATACCCACATCCAGGCTCACCCAAGCCCCCACTCTCCTCCCCTCCAAAACCCTCAGTTTGTTTCTCAGAGTCCACAGTGTCTCATGGTTTGTCGCTCCCTCCAATTTCAATTGTTCTGCTTGGTAAGGGGAGACTACCAGGAATGCAGGGGCAAAAACAGAGATTTTCTGCTTGTATGGAGCTATAAATAAATAAATAATAGCTTTTGTCTAAAAATGTCTATTCCATTTACATACTGCAAAGGTAGTTTCTCTGGGTATGGAATGCTAAGTTGATATTTATTTATTTAAGTTGATATTTCTAAGTTGATCTATCATTCTGTCTTCTGGGTTGTGCAGTTACCTTCGGCAAATGCACATTCAGCGTAATTGCCATTTCTATGTGAGAGGTAACTCATTATCCCCTTAGCAGTTTTAAGATCTCCTTTAAGTTGATATTCATCTGTGGAGTGTCTAAATGTAGATTTCTTTCTTATTTATTTATTTATAACATAGAATGTATTATTTGTTTCGGGGTTAGAGGTCTGAATCATCAGTCTTACACAATTCATAACACTCACCGTAGCACATACCCTCCCCAGTGTCCATCACCCAGCCACCCTATCTCTCCCACTCCCTTCCCCACCCCCAGCAACCTTCAGTGAGTTTCCCGAGATTAAGAATCTCTATGGTTTGTTTCCCTTCCTGGTTTCATCTTATTTCATTTTTCCCTCCCTTCCCCTATGATCCTCTGTCTTGTTTCTCAAATTCCTTATATCAGTGAGATACTATGATAATTGTTTTCCTCTGATTGACTTATTTTGCTTAGCGTGATATCCACTAGTTTCATCCACGTCATTGCAAATGGCAAGATTTCATCTTTTTGATGGCTGCAAAGTATTTCCTCGCCGTGTGTGTGTGTGTGTGTGTGTGTGTGTACACCATATCTTCTTTATCTATTCTCAATTTCTTTTTATTTATCCTACTTGGAATATATAGGGTTTCTTTGAACTGAGGCCTTGAATTTTTCCAATAATTCTGAAAATTCCAAGCCATTATCTCTTTATAGAGATTGTCTCTTCCATTTTTTCTATTTTACCCCTTCTAGAACTCTAAATAGATAAGACTATCTCTTTCTAGAGTTCATATGTTTTCATTTCCCTTCATAGTTCTTATCTCTTGATTTTTCTTGGCTACATTCTGCTAATCTCTTATTTAATCAACATTGAGTATTTTTATTCCAACTATTGTATATTTTACTTCCGTAGTTGCTGTTAGGTGTTTTTTGGTCATTCTTTGCTCATATATTTAACCTTCTCATTTAATTCTTTAAGTATGTTAATTATAATATTTTCTATATTCTAACATTGTCAGTATCTCATCTCTGTGGGTTTGTTTCTACAACTATTATCTCTACTTCTTTTCATTCATGGTACCTTCACTTTTTAAAAATGTATTTTATGACATTTCAGTATAAACTGCATTATTCCTAATCCTCAAAAAGGATTCTTTTTTTTTTTTTTAAGATTTTATTTATTTATTTGACAGACAGAGATCACAAGTAGGCAGAAAGGCAGGGAGAGAGAGAGATAGAGAATGGAGGAAGCAGGCTCCCCGCAGAGCAGAGAGCCCGATGTGGGGCTCTATCCCAGGACCCTGGGATCATGACCTGAGCCGAAGGCAGAGGCTTTAACCCACTGAGCCACCCAGGCGCCCCCCTCAAAAAGGATTCTTATTTGTTTTATCAGTCACTTGGGTCAGAGGGTAATATTTACCCAAGACCACTTTCATTTTTCTATTTAGGTATTTTTTCAATCATATAAGTAGCATGAATTTGCCAAAAAATCTGCATGTGTATGGTCTTATGGATACATATTTTTAGGACAAGATTTTTTTTTTCTTCTTCCAACAGATGCAAAGGCTGAGTTAGGGAAACTTCCTGGCTTTCCCCTTCTGTATGATGTGTTTATTTCTAATTCATTATTACACTGAAAGAGTAGCCTGGGGGCAGGAGAAGGGAGTGTTGCAGTTTAAGATCTATTATTAGGTCCCTAACTCAGGTGGGCCCAACACTCCAACTTTAGTTCTTTTTTGTAGAAGAGTCTCATATAAAAATTGAAATGAAACCCCAAGGTCCCAGGGGAGCTGCAAAAATGGGCAATAGCCAGTTTTGGTGTCATTTTCCTTTTAGGATTTCAATTTTTGGTACATTTTGAGAACCTGCAGATTCTTCACTTTTGTGTCAGTGCAATGTGCTAAAAATATTTTCTTTATATAGTATCCAGCATTTTCATTCTTTCAATTAATGGACAATTCAGTATATGTTGTTTATCAAAATGTTAGACAATAAAATGATCTTTTGTTCCTTTCTCATAGTTTTAGTTCCTTCTTTTATTTATCGCATTTTTAACATAATTATTTTATAGCTTATATCCACTAATTCTGGTATTTGAAATTTTTTACAGTCAAGTTCTCTGTGTTCTGTGATTATTGTTTCTACTTACCCTTATTCATGGGATTCTTGTTTTCTCTTGTGTTTTACAGGTTTGTATTGTGGAGTCATGGTTAGTGGGACTTCATATGTGGGACTCTTGTGAGCGAGGCATCCCTTCATGCAAGATTATTTTCCTTTGTGTAGCTCAGTCATTTCCCAGTCCGGGACTATTTTAAGATTTGTTGGTTTGGGGTTTCTGGGACTATACATGTTGTATAAAATCAAATGCCAAACTCGTATGAAGGTAGGCTATAGTTACTAAGTCTTTAACAGTCATGTCATACCCCTGTTCAGGGCTCAGGATGGGATTCATGCATTTTCTTGCCATCTTTTGCTGGTAGTAGGAAGTCTTGGTTTGTGTCTTGTTTCCCTGAAGATAGAGCCTTCTGACCTTTTGTGCAACAGTCCCAATTGCAAGTCCCTTCCCTCCTGGCTAGTCCCTAAGGACTTGCTTTCTTCCTTAGCCTTTTGGTTTCAAGACCAGGAAAGGTTCCAAGATCATCCATAGTTTTAGCATCAGGCCATATTGCTACTCTGTTTTCCAACAATCCAGTCACTGGGGCTTTCTAGTTCCCTTCTATTATTTCTCATTGTTGATTTGTTTTCTCTTTCTAAATTTGTACTTGACAGAAATTTATTCGTTTCATTATTTTGACTTAAGAATCAGCTTCTAGAATTTTTTTTTGCATTTGGATTCCATTTATTGATTAGATTGAGAGGCATATTCAAATTTTGATCACTGTAATATATTTCATTCTTTAAAATAAACATATAATGTATTTTTATCCCCAGGGGTACAGGTCTGTGAATCGCCAGGTTTACACACTTCACAGCACTCACCATAGCACATACCTTCTCCAATGCCCATAACCCCACCCTGCTTTTCTGACCCTCCTCTCCCCAAGAACCCTCAGTTTGTTTTGTGAGATTAAGAGTCACTTATGGTTTGTCTCCCTCCTGATCCCATCTTGTTTTATTTATTCTTTTCCTACCCTCCAAACCCCCCACGTTGCATTTCCACTTCCTCATATCAGGGAGATCATAGGATAGTTGTCTTTCTCCAATTGACTTATTTCACTAAGCATAATACCCTCTAGTTCCATCTACGTTGTCGCAAATGGCATCTTGCAAATGGCAAGATTTCATTTCTTTTGATGGCTGCATAGTATTCCATTGTGTATATATACCACCTCTTCTTTATCCGTTCATCTGTTGATGGACATCTAGGCTCTTTCCATAATTTGGCTATTGTGGACATTACTGCTATAAATATTTGCATACACATTCCCCTTCAGATCACTACATTTGTATCTTTAGGGTAAATACCCAGTAGTGCAATCACTGGGTCATAGGGTAGCTCTATTTTCAACTTTTTGAGGAACCTCCATGCTGTTTTCCAGAGTGGTTGCACCAGCTTGCATTCCCACCAACAGTGTAGGAAGATTCCCCTTTCTCCACATTCTTGCTAGCATCTGTCATTTCCTGACTTGTTAATTTTAGCCATTCGGAGGGGTGAGAGGTGGTATCTCATTGTGGTTTTGATTTACATTTCCCTGATGCCGAGTGATGTGGACCATTTTTTTCCCATGTCTGTTGGCCATCTGGATGTCTTCTTTGCAGAAATGTCTGTTCATGTCCTCTGCCCATTTCTTGATTGGATTATTTGTTCTTTGGGTGATGAGTTTCCTAAGCTCTTTATAGATTTTGGATACTAGCCCTTTATCTGATATGTCATTTGCAAATATCTTCTACCATTCTGTCAGTTGTCTTTTGGTTTTGTTAACAGTTTCCTTTGCTGTGCAAAAGCTTTTGATCTTGATGAAATCCCAATAATTCATTTTTGCCCTTGCTTCCCTTGCCTTTGGCAATGTTCCTAGGAAGATGTTGCTGCGGCTGAGGTCGAAGAGGTTGCTGCTTATGTTCTCCTCAAGGATTTTGATGGATTCCTTTCTCACATTGAGGTCCTTCATCCATTTTGAGTCTATTTTCATGTGTGGTGTAAGGAAATGGTCCAATTTCATTTTTCTGCATGTGGCTGTCCAATTTTCCCAACACCATTTATTGAAGAGACTGTCTTTTTTCCATTGGACATTCTTTCCTGCTTTGTCAAAGATTAGTTGACCATAGAGTTGAGGGTCTATTTCTGGGCTCTCTCTTCTGTTCCACTGATCTATGTGTCTGTTTTTGTACCAGTACCATACAGTCTTGATGATGACAGCTTTGTAATAGAGCTTGAAGTCCAGAATTGTGATGCCACCAACTTTGGCTTTCTTTTTTAATATTCCTTTGGCTATTTGAGGTCTTTTCTGGTTCCATATAAATTTTAGGATTATTTGTTCCATTTCTTTGAAAAAAATGGATGGGATTTTGATAGGGATTGCATTAAATGTGTAGATTGCTTTAGGTAGCACAGACATTTTCACAATATTTGTTCTTCCAATCCAGAAGCATGGGACATTTTTCCATTTCTTTGTGTCTTCCTCAGTTTCTTTCATGAGTACTTTATAGTTTTCTGAGTATAGATCCTTTGCCTCTTTGGTTAGGTTTATTCCTAGGTATCTTATGGTTTTGGGTTTAATTGTAAATGGGATTGACTCCTTAATTTCTCTTTCTTCTGTCTTGTTGTTGGTGTTGAGAAATGCAACTGATTTCGGTGCATTGATTTTATATCCTAACACTTTAGTGAATTCCTGTACAAGTTCTAGCAGTTTTGGAGTGGAGTCTTTTGGGTTTTCCACATATAGTATCATATCATGGGCAAAGAGTGATAGTTTCATTTCTTCTTTGCTGATTTGGATGCCTTTAATTTCCTTTTGTTGTCTGATTGCTGAGGCTAGACTTCTAGTACTATGTTAAAAAGCAGTGGTGATAATGGACATCCCTGCTGTGTTCCTGACCTTAGCGGAAAAGCTTTCAGTTTTTCTCCACTGAGAATGATATTTGCGGTGGGTTTTTCATAGATGGCTTTGATAATATTGAGGTATGTGCCTCTATCCCTACACTTTGAAGAGTTTTGATCAGGAAGGAATGCTGTACTTTGTCAAATGCTTTTTCAGCATCTGTTGAGACTATCATATGGTTCTTGTTCTTTTTTTTATTAATGTGTTGTATCACATTGATTGATTTGTGGATGTTGAACCAAACTTGCAGCCCTGGAATAAATCTCACTTGGTTGTGGTGAATAATCCTTTTAATGTACTGTTGGATCCTATTGACTATTTTCAATATTTGACTATCTTATTGAGAATTTTCAAATATATGTTCATCAAGGATATTGGCCCGTAATTCTCTTTTTTGATGGGATCCTTGTCTGGTTTTGGGATTAAGGTGATGCTGGCCTCATAAAATGAGTTTGGCAGTTTTCCTTCCATTTCTATTTTTTGGAACAGTTTCAGGCGAATAGAAATTAATTCTTCTTTAAATGTTTGGTAGAATTCCCCTGGAAAGCTATCTGGCCCTGGGCTTTTGTTTGTTTGGAGATTTTTGATGACTGTTTCAATCTCCTTACTGGTTATGGGTCTGTTCAGGTTTTCTATTTCTTCCTGGTTCAGTTGTGGTAGTTTATATGTCTCTAGGAATGCATCCATTTCTTCCATATTTCCATATTTTCAAATTCTTTTTATATTTGTTGGCGTAGAGTTGCTCTGTTCTTATAATTGTTTGTATTTCTTTGGTGTTGTTTGTGTATCATTCATGATTTTATTTATTTGGGTCCTTTCTATTTTCTTTTGGATAACTTTAGCCAGGGGTTTATCAATCTTATAAATTCTTTCAAAGAACCAGCTCCTGGGTTCATTGATTTGTTCTATTGTGTTTTTTGGGGTTTCTCTTTAATTGATTTCTGCTCTGATTTATTATTTCTCTTCTCCTGCTGGGTTTAGGCTTTCTTTGCTGTTCTTTCTGCAGCTCCTTTAGGTGAAGGGTTGGGTTGTGTATTTGAGACTTTTCTTGTTTCTTTTGAAAGGCTTGTGCCGCTATATATTTTCTTCTCAGGACTGCTTTTGTTGTGTCCCACAGATTTTGAACCATTGTGTTTTTATTATCATTTGTTTCCATGAATTTTTTCAATTCTTCTTTAATTTCCGGGTTGATCCATTCATTCTTTAGAAGGATGCTGTTTAGTCTCTATGTATTTGAGTTCTTTCCAAATTTCCTCTTGTGACAGAGTTCTAGCTTCAGAGCATTGTGGTCTGAAAATATGCAGGGAATAATCCCAATATTTTGATACTGGTTGAGACCTGATTTATGACCCAGGATGTGATCCATTTTGGAGAATGTTCCATGTGCACTAGAGAAGAATTGGATTCTGTTGCTTTGGGATGAAATGTTCTGAATATATCTGTGATGTCCATCTGGTCCAATGTGTCATTTAAGGCCTTTATTTCCTTGTTGACCTTTTGCTTGGATGATCTCTCCATTTCAGTTAGGGGAGTGTTAAAGTCCCCTACTATTGTTGTATTATTGTTGATGTGTTTCTTTGATTTTGTTATGAATTGGTTTATATAGTTGGCTGCTCCCATGTTAGGGGCATAGATATTTAAAATTGTTAGATCTTCTTGTTGTACAGACCCTTTGAGTATGATATAGTGTCCTTCCTCATCTCCTATTATAGTCTCTGGCTTAAAATCTAATGTATCTGATACAAGGTTTGCCACCCCAGCTTTCTTCTGATGTCCATTAGCATGGTAAGTTGTTTTTCACTCCCTCACTTTAAATCTGGAGGTGTCTTCGGGTCTAAAATGAGTTTCTTGTAGGCAGAATATTGATGGGTTTTGTTTTTTTATCCATTCTTATACCCTGTGTCTTTTGATTGGGGAATTTAAGCCATTTACATTCAGGTAACTATTGAGAGATATGAATTTAGTGCCATTGTATTGCCTGTAAGGTCACTGTCCCTTTCTGATCTACTACTTTTAGGGTCTCTCTTTGCTTAGAGAACCCCTTTCAATATTTCCCGTAGAGTTGGTTTGGTGTTTGCAAATTCTTTCAGTTTTTGTTTGTCCTGGAAGTTTTTTTTTTTAAACTCTCCTTCTATTTGCAACAATGGCCTAGCTGGATATAGTATTCTTGGCTGCATGTTTTTCTCGTTTAATGCTCTGAATATATCATGCGACTTCTTTCTGGCCTGCCAGGTCTCTGTGGATAAGTCTGCTGCCAATCTAATATTTTTACCATTGTATGTTACAGACTTCTTTTCCTGGGATGCTTTCAGTATTTTCTCTTTGTTGCTAAGGTTTGTAACTTTTATTTTTAGGTGACAGGGTGTGGACCTATTCTTGTTGATTTTGAGGGGGGTTCTCTGCACCTCCTGGATTTTGATGCTTGTTCCCTTTGCCATATTAAGGAAATTCTCTACAATAATTCTCTCCAATATACCTTCTGCTCCCCTTTCTCTTTCTTCTTCTGGAATCTCAATGATTCTAATGTTGTTTCATCTTATGCTGTCACTTATCTCTCAAATTCTCCCCTCTTGGTCCAGTAGCTGTTTGTCTATCTTTTGCTCAGCTTCTTTATTTTCTGTCATTTGGTCTTCTATATCACTAATTCTTTCTTCTGCCTCATTTATCCTAGCGGTAAGAGCCTTCATTTTTTTATTGCACCTCATTAATAGCTTTTTTGATTTCAACTTGGTTAGATTTTAGTTCTTTTATTTCTCCAGAAAGGGCTTTTATCTTTCCAGAGAGGGTTTCTCTAATATCTTCCATGCCTTTTTCGAGCCCACCTAGAACCTTGAGAATTGTCATTCTGAACTCTAGATCTGACATATTACCAGTGTCTGTATTGATTAGATCCCTAGTCTTTGGTACTGCCTCTTTTTCTTTCTTTTGTGGTGAGTTTTTCTGCCTTGTCATTTTGTCCGATAAGAGTATATGAAGGAGCAAATAAAATACTAAAAGTGTGGCAAAGACCCCAGGAAAATTCACTTTAACTAAATCAGAAGAGACCCCAAATCATTGAGGGGGAGAAAGGGGATAAAAAGAAGTTCAGAAAAAAAAATTAAAAAAATAAAACAAAAAAAGAATAAATGTAAAAAAGAATATATATATATATATATATATATATATATATATATATATATATATTAGACTGGTGACTAGAATAGGTTCACCCTCTTAATTTGGGGAGTATTTTGGTCTCTTAGAAGAAACTACCTCCCGGCGTCTGGGTGGCTCAGTGGGTTAAGCAGCTGCCTTCGGCTCAGGTCATG